>NC_083243.1:68327291-69709791 GCF_032191835.1 Heteronotia binoei
AGCAGCCTAGCAATGGGCAGACCTTAGAATATCATCTGAGACTTTTCCTTGGAAGTTGAGAAGAGGCAAGCAGGATATGTGCAACAAACTGGTTTTAACCATTTTATCCGTGACATCTGAATACAGCCAGTAGTGGTTTTTGTCCTAAATGTTTACCCTAAATGCTAGCCACCATCTTGCATGATTTCTGACACTGCTTGCTCCAGCCAACACTTGTAACTTCCCTTTTGTATACTCCTCAAATCCTTAATTTTCTTTCTTTTATGCGCTGACTAAAATAGTTCAGGTTTTTCTTTTAACCAAACTATGTAATTACTTAGAGTGAGAATGTCTAGCAGATAATGAAAAGAAATCCTCTGGCATTTTACCTGTTCTAATGAATTGTGAAAGCCTACTTGAAGAATATTATTTTTAGAAGAAAAAGACTAGGTGTACAGGACATAAGCCTTATGTTATGGCACAGTGGTAGGCACATTAATTTAGAATATTATTAGTCACTTACCGCACTGTCACCATTTAACTTTAAGTGCTTTGACATTTCTGTTTCTTATGAAAGGTGGTCTGTTGTAAGAAATACTGGGAATGAGTCTTTTTTAGAACATACCAGGAGTGCATGTTTTAGAACATATCAAGATAGACCATGTTTATTTTTACTATATCACTTTATATAGTGATTTTGAATGTTCAGAAGACTGCTTCCCATAACTATGTCAATAATTATTACAAGTCATTCAAGGAAGCCACTAGTTCCTCCATGCTGTAGGTGGGAGGTTGCAGAAGAATGGGTTTGACTTGGGGGTATCCTTGCCAGTCCATGTTGTTTGCAACAGGGAGTTCTCAGCTTTCACTCTTAGTGGCTGTACTCTGTGAGCTGTAAATATCTTAAAGGTAAAGGTAGTCCCCTGTGCAAGCACCAGTCGTTTCCGACTCTGGGGTGATGTTGCTTTCACAACGTTTTCATGGCAGACTTTTTACGGGGTGGTTTGCCATTGCCTTCCCCAGTCATCTACACTTTCTCCCCAGCAAGCTGGGTACTCATTTTACTGACCTTGGAATGATGGAAGGCTGAGTCAACCTGGAGCTGGCTACCTAAACCAGCGTTTGCTGGGATTGAACTCAGGTCATGAGCAGATGGCTCCGACTGCCGTACTGCAGCTTTACCACTCTGCACCAACAAGTATATTGTTTGAAGGACAAAGTAAGTGTTCAGAGAAATAGATGAACACTAGTATTTCTCACATACTTGCGTTAATTTTCTTCAGGAAATTTATCTTTCTCTGGAACTCTATGTCCCATTACTAGTCCCATCAGTTACTTTCCATGTATGGCTTAGTAGCATTTCTGGGAACAGCTGCTTCCTGTAAAACCACCTGATCAAACCCGTTTTTCAGGTGTGTTCACTAAACTGCTATTTGTTATTAATGATGTTGCCATTGTTTGCAAACCAGTCTTTATGCCAAATTATGGGTGTGAGATCTATCTTCCTCTTAATATTGCCACTGGTATTGTACAGCCATGAGAAAAATTAACTTTAACAAATCATTTTTTTAAAAAATTCTCAAAACAGCAAAAACGGTTAACATTCATAAGAGACAGAGCACTAGATCCTTGTTGTGGTCTTTGTGCATCACACACTTGGGATCTAAGGCACCTGCGTCAGTTCCAGTTGATGATTTCTAAGCTCCAGTAGAAGGATCTTTTGTGTCCTGCCTCCAAGCATGCCCAGGACTCCACTGTGCATGCTCAGCAGGTGTGGTGTGGCAATCCCACGAGTTCTATCCTGACCGCCGCATGAATAGGACTTCACCTCCATGGCTCTCTGCTTTGTGAACTTCTTCAACTTCTAATTTTCTCCATTTCTTCAATTTTGCTCGTCTTTCTCTGCATGGAATCATCAAGAGAAGACTGTTAGTAACTTGGGGCTAGTTTCCACCCCAACCCCTCTTGCTGAACTCTATCAGCCTGTGTAGGGGTTCTTCAAATGTTGTTCTAGGTGTGGAGGTAAACCTGCTCCAACAGATGAACACTCTCTCTGCCGCCTGTGCCTTGAAGAGGCACATCCACCAATATTTGCCTGCATTGCCTAAGATTTGACAAACAAACATGGAAGAACAGGGCAGCCCATCTACAAACCACCTTCCTTGAATCAACTTTAGTGCCACACAAAATGGATGCAAAATCTGTGGTTGGAGACACCACTGCATCATCATCAACTTTGTTGATATCACCAGCAAAACCATATTAGACTCTTTTGATTGTCAGTACTGGTGCATTGGCACCAAAGTGCTCAGAATTGGGGTATGTGTTTGAATTCAAATGGTTGCCTACATTCCTTGAGTCTTCACACCATCTTCAGTGGTTCTAAGGGCAGATGGCCAGTCCCTCTGCCAAAAGGGAACCATCAAAGCTATACCACAGGAATCAATCTGCCAAGGGTTTTACTCCTGATATTTCACAGTTCCCAGAAAAGATGGAGAACTCTATCCATTACAGACCCATATACCTTGAGCAAATTTATTATTTATTGCAAGTTTCATACAACATTCCTTTCACATATCCGGCTGTTACCACACCTTGATACTTGGATGGACACTTTGGACTTTCAGGATGCCTATTTCCACCATTCTGTCAGACATCAACACAGGCAATACTTGTGATTCATGGTGGGGTGAGACTATTTTCAATACACAGCCCTACCTTTTGGCATATCTTGGCCTCAAGGGTCTTCATCAAAACCATAGTAATTGTTGTTGCTCACCTTCAACTCATGGGGATAGGCATGTTTCTTTATATTGACGACTGCCTAGTGGTAGCAAACAGTTATTTTATCTTGCTTCTATAACGGCACATATAATGTCCTTGCAGCTGAAAGCAGATACCACACAATCGTTCTATCTTGTTTCAGAAAACTTTCCATTTGTAATCCCAACAGAAAAATGTCTAGAGACCTCTTAATCATAACCTAAATTTTTTGAAATTTATTTCTGAATCATTTGCCAAAATTGTCTTGCCTTTTCACAAGTCCACTACATATGGTAGAAAGAACCTTCATGCTTTCTACATTTCCAACATCTATCTGACACCTGATTGTTCATTTTTGCCAATTTTTAGGTGTCATATACCACCTATATAATATTTTAAAGCTATTTTCTTTAATGTTGTAACATGTCGATATCTTCATAGAGTTCTTCCATAAGTACTCCCATGATTCCAATTGTATTTCTTTATATTAATTGCCCATTTTATCATTTGAGATTTAACTACTTCATCTTCCGTAGACCATTTCAATAGTAATTTATAAATTCTTGAAATCAACTTTTCATTATCCCCCAACAGCATTCTTTCCAATTCTGTTTGTTCTAATCTTATACCTTCATTTTTAATGTCTTGTTCCACCAAACTCTTAATTTGTTGCAATTGAAACCAATTATATTTATACTGTAATTCTTCAGCTGATTTTAATTCCACCTTTCCTCCATGTATTTTTAATAATTGTTTAAATGTTAACTGCATCCCTTCATCAGTATCTGAAGATAACTTTATTACTTCCTTTGGCACAATCCATAGTGGCTTTCTCTCATCTCCATATTTTTTATATTTTGACCAGGTATTTAGCAAATTTCTTCTTATATAATGATGTGAGAAAAAACCACCCATCTTGTTTTTCCCATAATACATATAAGCATGCCAGCCAAAAATATATCCATGACCAATAGTTTCTTATTTAACAACGTCATCCATTCCTTAATCCACACCAAACACACTGCATTGTGGTACAATTTTATATTTGGCAATTGGAAACCTCCCCTTTCTTTTGCATCAGTTAAAATTTCATTTTTATTATTGGTTTTTTCCTGACCCACACAAATTCTGAAATCTTCTTTTGCCACTTACTGAATTGTTTATTATCCTTCACAATTGGAATTGTTTGAAATAGGAACATAATTCTTGGTAGAACATTCATTTTAATTGCAGCAATTCTGCCCAGCATAGGCAAGTTCAATTTATTCCATTTTATCAAATCTCCATCAATCTTACGCCAAAGCTTCTCATAATTATTTTTATACAAGTCTATATTTTTCATAGTAATTTCCACACTTAGATATTTTACTTTTGAAGTAACTTCACACTCTGTTACACTTTGTAATTCTTCCTGTTGGCTCATTGTCATATTTTTGCACAAAATTTTCGATTTCTCTTTATTTATATAGAAACCTGCCAATTCTCCATATTCTTGTATGTTACAGAGCAGCAATGGTGTTACACATATGGGATTTTCATTAATGAACCTTACATCGTCAGCAAACGCTCTGTATTTACAAGAAAAGCCTTTTCATTTCAATCCCTCTATTTCCTTATCTTCTTGTATTTGCATAAGCAAAATCTCTAGAGTCATTATAAATATCAATGGAGATAGAGGGCAACCTTGTCTTGTTCCTTTGCTAATTACCATTTTTTCCGTCAAATTTGCATTTATGCAAAGTCTTGCTTGTTGTTCAGTATATATCACCTTGACCATTCTTATAAAATCTTCACCTAATCCCAATTTCTCCATCACTGCAAACATAAAGTCCCAATTCTCATTATCAAAAGCCTTCTCTGCATCTGCAAAAAATAATGCCACTTCTTTTTCAGGGTGTTTCTCATAATATTCAACAATATCTATGTTCTGATATTATCTCTAATTTGTCTCCTGGAAGAAATCCTGCTTGCTCATCTTTAATGAAATTGTTCAAATGCTGTTTGAGTCATTCTGCTAGTATCCTAGCATATATTTTATAGTCATTGTTAAGTAATGAAATTGGTCTATAATATTTTACATTTGTGGTGTCTCTATCTTCTTTCGGTATCAACAAAATTACTGCTTTCTTCCATGTATTTGGTATTTTCCCATCGATCCTTATAATATTCATCAATTTCTGGAGTTTTGGTACTAACGTCTCTGCGAGGACTTTGTAAAATTTTGCTGTAAAACCATCTGGACCCGGTCCCTTTCCCAATTTCCTTGAATTTATTGGTGCTTCAATTTTTTTTTCAATTGGTTCATTTAAGACCTTTTCCATACTTTCTGTTAAGGGATTTACTTGAATTTTCTGTAAATTTTCTGACAAATATGAATTGTCAGGTGGGCACCTGGCTCACTCAGGATCTTTTTACCTGTGTATACAGGATTACCATGTCCAGGAAAGTAATGCTTAAAATATTAGGGACTCTAATTAAGTAAAAACAATTAAAATTTATTAAGAAAAATATAGGCTTCCATACAAGATAAAATACTCATCAAAACACACATTCAGTCCTAGGAAACATAGATAGAGAGAGAGAGGAACATATGGGTAGACAAACAGTGTGATATTTACCGATCGTAGTCTTCAAGGAAGGCTCCAATGGCGACGCGCGAGGAAGTGGGAGAAGGGACCCGAAACTGATCAGAAATCTGGGATGGATCTATGCAGCGGAAGTGGGGATACTGATAGAAACACACCTGTGGGTACCTAGTCCACAGATTATAAGGACTCTCTTGAGCCCTTAGGGATGGGAGGTACGAGGGAGAAGAGGAAGACCATCTTCAGCCAGAGCCAAGTTCCTTTGTACAAACTGGGTGTTACCTAGGTGATAGGAAGATAAGTAAATGCCCTGGACATAGTTCCATTTCCTGTGTCAACAACAATAACCTGCAATAATGTCTTATATATACCTGTCTTTCAGTGCCATTTCTGCCATTGCTGTGTTAAGACTCAAAATGTATTTATTTATATTAAGGTAGCAAAGATATAGTAGAAAATATTAAATTATAAATTACAATAAAAATAAGATACATTAAAAATTATAATACATGTATACAATTGAATTGAAAAGAATTACTTGAATATATCAGTACTTTTGAGCCTTTGAGATATTTTTCCTGATAAAATTTCCCAGGTCCAACAATGGCCTAACTTCCAAATCACTGCCAACATATTTCTTATTAATATTCTTATTTATAGTCTTACAATCGGGCAGTCCCAAGGGACCATATAAAAGTCTGTTCTTTGTACCTTCAGCATAGATTAAAAGCATTAAACAGTCTGCCTAGGATATAGTACCACCTGAGCATTATCATCAAACAGTTCTCCCTGATCCCAGCTTTCTAGATAATTTATATATTTCCTTAAATATCTTACACCGAATTTGTTGGGAAAGTTCAGTATCAAGTTCCCACTTACTGTCAGCTTTTATCCTCACTTGTCAAACCATGGGTCTTGGCCAACAATCCGGGTTGACAGGGGGGTTTATATAGCAAATATTAAAACTATCAGCAGTGCAGTGCCAGTCAGAGTTGTACCCTTCCAGTCTCAGGTAGGACCCAGTCGGGCATGGGCCCCAAAATGACTGAGTTAAAATCATTCTACATACAGACAGTTTTATTCACAAAGAAAACAAGCAGGCAGGCACACAACCTTATCTGATTTCAAAGGATCCCGCCTCCACTAAGTTCCCCTTGGTAGAATTCCATGGCTAAATTTCCTTACTTACCTAGCACAGCAAGTCGCCTGTAGGAGTCTGTATCTCTTATCTTAGTTAGCCAGCTTCAGACACACACCCGCTCTGTTGTGGCCAGCTCTTTAATGGGAAATTACAGCAGACATTGTTAAGACAAAGCATGCTCTTATTCAATATAGCAATTACTATTATTGGGGGTATTAATTATTCAGGGGCTCCCCTTCAATATCTCTTGCTAAAGTTCTCACTAGCGCTATAATTTGGAGAGGTAAAACCAGCGGGAATGTTTCATGGTTTATCCACATCTCATGAAACAGAAAAAAGTGATATTTTCCCCCTCTTCCACAGGTCCTCTGCCCATGCCAGAGTAGGTTGGTAGCAAGCATAAACAGCTGCTGGCTGAAAAACCAGTTTTTATGCTTGTGCTCAAGTATTTATTATCAACTGATTTAAGAGAGTACAGTGAGCCATGGCTAGCATCCACTTTATTTATACATATAGACAACATTCACTTCTGAGCTTTAAACCATCCACTGTCCCAAGATGCTCTTGAGGTTCAGAGAGGGAAATTGCAGATTTAAGGCAGATAAGGAGAAATCACCTCTCTTGTGCAGGCTGTTCCACAAGATCTTGCAAAAGAAAGAGAGAAGCCGACACGAGATGAAATGTCTCTGTTTCGGGAGGATTCATCTCAAAGAGATGAAGGGTTAGCTGTTATTTTTCTACCTGGTAATGGATCAGAGTTGTCCACTGAGATGGTGACAAACAGTATGGGCTGCCTTTCAAAGTCTCAAGGCACCAGGAGGAAGGTTGCGGGCGTAACTTGCCTGGGAAATTATAGATGTTTGTATAAAAATGCTAGAAGTGTTCGAAGTAACAGAACCAGAACCACTTATATTGGAAGGGGTGTTGAAAGACCTGAGTCAGATTGAGGTGACAAGAGAGGAGGTCCTACAACTGATTGACGAATTAAAAACTAATAAGTCACCAGGTCCGGATGACATACATCCAAAAGTTCTGAAAGAACTCAAAGTTGAACTTGTGGCTCTTCTGACAAAAATGTTTAATCTTTCATTGAAATCTGCTTCCGTTCCTGAGGACTGGAAGGTAGCAAATGTCACCCCATCTTTAAAAAGGTTCCAGAGGAGATCTGGGAAATTACAGGCCAATCAGTCTGACTTCAATACCGGGAAAGTTGGTAGAAACCATTATCAAGGACAGAATGAGTAGGCACATGGATGACCACAAGTTATTGAGGAAGACTCAGCATGGGTTCTGTAAGGGAAGATCTTGCCTCACTAACCTGTTACAGTTCTTTGAGGGGGTGAACAAGCATGTGGACAAAGGGAATCCAATAGATGTTGTTATTGAGGAAGACTCAGCATGGGTTCTGTAAGGGAAGATCTTGCCTCACTAACCTGTTACAGTTCTTTGAGGGGGTGAACAAGCATGTGGACAAAGGGAATCCAATAGATGTTGTTTACCTTGACTTCCAGAGAGCTTTCGATAAAGTTGCTCATCAAAGGCTCCTTAGTAAGCTCGAGAGTCATGGAGTAAAAGCACAGGTCCTCTTGTGGATCAAAAACTGGCTAATTAATAGGAAGCAGAGAGTGAGTATAAATGGGCAATCTTTGCAGTACTGGGTCCCATGCTCTTGTAAAGAGATACCATCACATCACGTGATCTGGACACTATACTTCTGTTGATACAGCCCAAAATTACATTTGCCTTTTTAGCCACACATCACGCTGTTGACTCATGTTCCGCGTATGATCCACTAAGACCCCTAGATCCTTTTCGCACATACTACTGCTAAGACAAGTCTCCCCCATCCTATAACTATGCATTGGATTTTTCTACCTAAATGCAAAACTTTACATTTATCCCTGTTCAAATTCATTTTATTGATTTTAGCCCAGTTTTCTAGCCTGTCAAGGTCATCCTGTATCCTGTTTCTGTCTTCTGTGTTTGCAACCCCTCCCAATTTAGTATCATCTGCAAATTTAATAAGCATTCTCTCTATTCCTTCGTCCAAATCATTGATAAAGTTGTTGAAGAAAGATCGTTGAGGCACTCCACTTGTCACTCCTCTCCAAGAGGATGAGGAACCATTCACAAGCACTCTTTGGGTGCAATCTGTCAACTAGTTACAGATCCATCTAATGGTAACAGGATCCAAACCACATTTTACCAACTTGTCAACAAGGATAGTATGTGGAGCCTTCTCAAAAACCTTACTGAAATCAAGATAAACGATGTCTACAACATTCCCCTGATCCAGCAATGTAGTCACTTTCTCAAAAAAAGAGATAAGGTTAGTCTGACATGACTTGTTCTTGAGAAAACCATGCTGGCTCTTAGTAATCACATCCATTCTTTCTAAATGTTCCAGGACTGACTGTTTGATAATTTGTTCTAAAATTTTTCCAGGTATATACGTCAAGCTGATGGGTCAGTAGTTACCCAGATCCTCTTTTTTCCCCTTCATGAAGATGGGGACAACATTCGCCTGCCTCCAGTCTTCCGGCACCTCTCCTGCTCTCCAAGAATTCTCAAAAATAATAGCCAGAGGCTCAGAAATTACATCCACAAGCACTTTTAGAACCCTTGGATGCAATTCATCTGGCCGTGAGGACTTAGTTTCATTTAAAGAATTATATGAATTCAGTTCTAACTATTCTGACACAATACATATAGCATTTGGGCTGTTTGAGTTTTAGAATATCTCTTGTCTGAATATGTTGATGGTGTAAATTGGAAGCATAAGTGATGGAAGGCTTTCTCAGAGAGCACTGAATGGGTTATTTTAAAATGTCCTTGTATATGAACCGTCTTGAGAAAGTAGCACCGATGAAGCAGCTAGGTATTTTCAATAACTTCCATGACAAATCGGAGTTCCTGTTGTATTTTCTGTCTGGTAGTAATCCTTTCATTGTCCTTTGGTCAGCTGCAGCTATTATATTTATGGGCAGATTGTATTCTTCCATAAGGATTTCATGCTGCTTAGCCCAACTTTTCATAGCAGCCTGCTTTGGCAGCATTTTTTAGGGCACCGCTTCTCTGCATTCTATTGTAATGGTAGCCAGTACAAGTGCTTTATGCACTCTTACCTTAACACAAGAAAGGCAGATAACAATGCAGCTGATATCCCATTAGGAAAACCCAGCAGAGCTTTGAGAAACTGATATTGCATTGCCTCTGAAGGCCTTAAATTTTCCGTAGGCCTATCCCATAAATAATTTGGGAATTGAAACCTTCCTTTGTAAGAACAAGAAGCTAATAATGGTGCACAGCTGAGAGGGAGAATGACTATTAGCACTCTGTTATAAGAATGAGAAATAGAGCATTTCAATACTGAATATGTGTTTCCTTTGAGAAATCAGTTTAGAGTCTTAGTTATTTTCAATCAATTTCCATGTAATTTGAGTAATCAGTTTAACTTAGAAATAATCAGCATATGCATTGTTTAAAAACAAATTAACCTAATAGAATGAATCAGACTTTTAATAGGTAATGTAACTGTCATTTATTAATTATTGCCCAAGTATTCATAATTTATGGAAAAATACAAATATGTGGGGGAAAGTCTATTTTTTTCCTACAGCTTCACTTATCAAATGCTGCAGTTAATGGAGTTGCAGCAAATATACTCATATGATTTTGTTGAATGATTCATATATTTGCTTGTGGAAATTTGATTTGTGAAGTAGCTCTAGGAAAATAGCATCTGTTCAGTTGGTGGTCCTTCCAGATATGCAGTACAAGCATTCCTGTACAATAGTATTTGAATGCCTTGACTGTGTAGCTAATATTTTGGAGGTAGGATATGCCACTTTTGCAGGGGAAAGAAAACTGAAGATATGAGCAGCATGGACAGAAAATTAGTACACACTACTTTAGACAGCGCATCTTATATTAGCATCCTGGTTGCCTTTCCTGTGTAAGTTTTTCCTCTTGGCTATAATTGAGTGTACGTTTGTGTATGTGTGCACCTCTTCTGTAACTGTGAACCCATTTTTTTAATTGAATTTGCCCCCTGTTGTACTGCAGTTTATATAACAGCAACCCAGCTTTCACATCATTCATCCTGTTAGGAACAGTGTTTTGCTAGAGAGCAGCCAAGGTACTGAGGCAACATTATTATGAATCTTGCTTTGGAGAGTTGTTGCATTATTTGACTGTCCATGAGATCCCCACAGCTCTGTGGGTTGAATTCTGATTTAACCACTGTCAGTGAGTAATATTTGAATGTGCTTGAACACATAGGTGCTTCTAAATAAAACTGATCTTTTTATCTGTGTTTTTGGAAGGCAGATGGGTTAAAGTAAGTAATATCCCTTCACTAGTATAACTGCATTGATCTTGCATGTGACTTCAGTAGGTCTAGTGAGTTAAGTCCAGCATCTTATGCTGTTTCATCTCAAGCTAGGTTTGAGTGCTGTTATCTTAGTGCTTAATTACTGCTTCAGAACAAGTTGGAGTAAGTCAACCTGTGTCTGACTTTTACAAGAATAAAAATAGAGCATTACAGTTTCTTTATCTATAGCCATCCTCTTGTATCACAAAAGACTGTTGAAGGCTCCCTGCATCAACAGAACTGAAAAGCAGATGATCAGTATAAGTCCAAGCTGTTTATATTGAGGCAGAATCTTGATTAAAAAAAAAAGAATCTAATTTTCAAGGCAAAAGTGAAGGAAGAGGAATGTTACAACTATTGTATATAACATTTTCCAGCTATTAAAATGAGTCTTAACCTTGTTCTATTGTAATTAAAAAAAATCAAATAAAACTCTAGTATGATATTTTTGGTATTTTTTTTAGCTGTTTACTTTCTTTCCTTTCAGTTTGCAATGGGAAGAGCTTCTCAAAAAGAGACGTAATGTTTCTAAGGTTTTCTATCATTTAATGTATACTGATTACTCTTTTAATAGAATTGAAGACTTATAGCTGTCACTTTAGGAAAATTAAAACCTTTTAATTGTACTTTGGGCCATTTAAGTTAATGGCTGTGTAATTTGATGTATTTTGACAAATAGCTTGCAGTTTTTTTTATCTTGAGTTGTGGCCAATTCAATAGATCTAGTCTGGTCTTCAGTGGGAGGGCAGAGGTTAGAAAATAACTCTCTGCAATCAGAAGCCCTTCTGTTCATGGATACAGTTGGCTGGAGCCAAACCACTCAAAGTAAGGTTTAAAATTTCTGCAAGATGATGTATTCCAGATGTTCACAAACATTCCTGCAACATGTAGCTCCAGAGAGAGGGAAAGAGAGGGTGGCAAGGAGGATAGCATTACGTATCCTACTAACATTTGAAACATGTCTAGTGTGGAAGTGGTCCACATGAATTACAATCCATGTGGACCCCTGATCTGGTCTCTGAAGTCTGAACCCTAAAGAAACCAATTCTGATTACTGTGAAGAATCCTGGTTTTCCCAGTTGCAGATGAAGCTATGATGGGCAAAATAATAGTTCTATAAATGGAAGCAGCCTAACCATATGATCTCAAGTGGGTAACCATGTTGGTCTGAAGCAGAGGATAGTAAAGGGGAGAGTAGTAATGATGGGGGGTTATTTGGCATAATTACATATCATAAAGCCAGAGAAACAGGGAAGGAGAAACTAGTCTCTTAGTCAACTATATTAAAAGTACTTTGGGTGGTAATTACTGGAGATTATAAATTCGCAATGGAATGGTAGTTTAAACAAATATACTGCTGTTAATGGGCCTGTTCAGACGCACAGTTTAATCTGTTGTCGCTGCTGTTTCCTACTGGGTTAAAAGTGGCTGATCAGACAGCAACATCTGCCTCCTGGTAGTCAATTGTTGTCGCCCCCCCCTTCCAATCCTTCTCCAACCCAGATTATTTTATTACCTGCTCCTTTGTGGTGTTTTTTGAGTTGTCCGGTTTCACCTCGTAGTTTTCTGTCTGGATAGTTCTTCTGCAATATTAACCAACTTCCGGATGTCTGAAGGCTGTCCCAGAGCAAAAGGACAGCCTGGTTTATGGTTGCCATTTTTTTTTACTACTTAGCGATATGCGCATAACCGGACAACCACATAATGTTTTACCTGTGCGCATGTGGAGGAAACAAAAAAAAGAACTGCATGGTGCCATCATGTGGACAGCAGAAGATGGTTTCACTGCGGAGTGATTTGAATTGCAGTATGGCAGTCTGATCGATGATATCTGGAACAAAGATATTCAGAACAGAACCGGGTGAGTTTAACACGGACTCAACACGCTGTGTGAACAGGGCCGATATGTGCCATCCCACTCTAACTGGAATCGGAAGCTTGCAGCCTGCAGCGTAGCTGCTAGGCTGCTTCTGCGCTGTTTGCCTCCCTGGGAGGGAGGAGTCAGAAGTTGCCCGTTTGGGCACGCAATGTGAGGGGTGGGGTCTAGCCGCTTTAACGGCTAGCTCCACGTTCCCCTCTTGTCATTCCGTCATTGATCGGCTTCATCTTCAGAGCCTCGTCGTGGTCGGGGCTTGGCGCAGCGTCGAGGGCTTCCCAGTCATGCTGAGGAGCATCGGACAGCGTTGTTTTAACCAGGGAGTTTTTTCCGTTTGTGCCCCCCCCCTTTTATTGCAGCTCTGGCCTTCTGTATGTGCTGGCCTTCCTTTAGATAGGTGTCTGTGCTGGGTTTTGACTGGGGGGGGCTTTACTTGGGAGTGGGGGTGGTCTGTTTCCCCCCCCCCCCATTTTATCAGGAAACAGACGGCCTGGGAGAGACAGGGGCTCAGTGGTAGAGCATCTGCTTGGTAGGCAGATTGTCTCAGGTTCAGTCCCTGGCATCTCCAGCTAGAAAAGGCTGGGGGGGGGGCTTTACTTGGGAGTGGGGGTGGTCTGTCCCCCCCTCCCTATTTTATCAGGAAACTGACAGCCTGGGAGAGACAGGCTCAGTGGTAGAGCATCTGCTTGGTAGGCAGATTGTCTCAGGTTCAGTCCCTGGCATCTCCAGCTAGAAAAGGGTTCAGGCAGGTAGTGTGAAGGCATCAGCCTGAGACTCTGGAGAGCTGCTGCCAGTATTAGTGGACTGATAGGGGGCCATTGCTGTTTCCTGGTAATTTCGTCTCTGGGAAGAAAGGGGGTGGCGTCCATTTTATGCCTCTGCTTTGAGGTGAATGAGCCATTGAAGGCATTGGAGGGTGGCCATCTTGTGGCTCTTTCTTGCTGAAAGAGCAGCAGCCATTTTGGGAGGCTGCAGTGGGGTCTTCTTTTTATTACAGTTTGTAGTTGGAGTTGCTGCTTGAGTGGCGGCCATTTTAGGGGAAGGGGAAGGATAAGGGAGAGAGGCAGTTGGGCATACATTTTAAGTCCCTTCTGACTGCAGGAGGGTGGCGGCCATTTTAGAAGTGTTTTTAGGCGTTGGTGCAGTTAATCCTGTAAAAGATGGCTGGGGGTAAGGGCTGCTCAGGTAAGCCTAAAGGCAAGAAGCCTGCACCTAGGCCATCTACTTTACATGCTAGGAGGCCACCTCCCCCGTCATCTTCTTCGGATGAGGAGGGTGAAGCAGCGGTGGATTCTAATATTTTAAGCAAGTTGAAGGCGCTGGAGCAGGTGTTGGGTGTCCCTTCTCTAAGTGGGGGGGGGGGAGTGGAAAGCAATCTAAAAAGGTGAGGCAGGCTAATATTCTCACCAGACTGTCTATTCTTGAGGGCAGGTCTGGTGGAGTTGTGCCTGGCAGGGATGGCGGTCCCTGTGGTCCTGATGTGGGTTCGGTGGCGGTGACGGTTTGCCATGCTGGATTTGGAGGTAGGTTTGGTAATACCTGGCAATTTGGGTTCGGGCAAGTTTGGCCACGGGGAACATGGGGGCCTGCTTCGGCAGCCGGGCAGGTACGTCAGGGGTGCACTCAGGGGTGCCTGCTTCTTCTGGGGCGGGATTACCGCAAAATTGGGCGTGGCCAGGTGGGCAGGGTATACCTTGGGCGTGTCCAGCTGCAGGGCAGATGAACTTGGCGGGTCCTGTTATGGGGGCACCTTCTCCGTATGGAATGGTGCCTTTTGCAGCCTTGCCCTTTGGGGAGGTTGCTTTGCTGCTCGGGGATCATGTGCTACCGGCCACCAGGGAGAAAATTTTAAAGGGAGAATATGTGGACATTTTTTCTCTTCTCTATCGTGAGTTAGAAAAGAAGGACAAGGAAGATTTAGACGAAAAAGAGAAAGAGAAGTTAAAAAAGCGAAAGGTAGATAGTACCTGGGCTAATTGGCTTCCTGGGTTCTGTATTTATTCTGGGGTGATTGCCAGGGCCCAGCCGTGGTGGGCAGCGGCCTTGTTCCAGTATCTGGACATAATTTATAAAGGCTATACGGCCTTTAGTGGTCCAGCCTAGTTGCAATATGACCAGGAATTTAGAATGAGGGCCGCCTTGTATCCGTCTCTGCAGTGGGATCAGATCCATCAGCAGCTTTGGCTGCAGGTGATGTCCCCGGCTAGGCCTAATATGGCTGATCGCTCTGATAGCGGTCACTTGGTAAGTAGGTCGTCCTCAGCGGTTTCCGCTTCATCAGGCTCTCCCTGCGGTGCAGGGAGAGGTATACAGTTTCACAGTGTTTCTTTCAGCCTGTGTTATTCAGTAAAAGCGCTTCAGAATTCTTCTAACATAATGAAGAGAACATTACTGAGAGAGGGATGGTAATAGAAAGAGTAGTTAAAAGTTGAAACTGAAATGCTGCTTGGTTGTGGTGGTGCATCCTGTTTATAAGATCACTATATCTAATAGTAAAGTAGCTTACACTTGTACCAATCACAAAACCAGGTTGCAACCAATAGTCAAGGTAGGTGTCTGTATATACATGGAGGATTTCCCAGAAAAATATGACTTTGTAAATTAACAAAACAAATGCGCCCCCATTTCTACAGCCCATTATGCTGTAGAAAATCAGAATGTTGAAATCAGTTAACAGTCATAGGAAAACATAGGAAAATAGGGAAGTCAAGTCCCTAGGAGCTTAAAGAAATCTGAGAGGGAGTGTAGAATCAATAGTGTGAATGGTGTGTATAGGATATACTACCAATCCACCAGATTGGCTCATTTTTTATGTTGCTGCTGAGATTAGGACCAGCTCTTCCCAACATGCAGAGATTATGTATTTCACAAATCAAGTTTGAGACCAGAGTATTTCTCTGGTATTGGTCTCTGCACTTGATTCAATACACTGCATTCAAAACTCCTTGAATCTCAAAGCAATCTTTCACTGGTGGTAGCCAAACTAGTAGGCGCAGATACTGGCACTTCCTAAGAAATTGCACATCCAAATTTTTTTTAGTCATTGTGCAGAACAGAGCTTCCTGTTTCGCCTCCAGTTTAAACAATCACTCTACATTAATGAAGCTGAGATTGGGGGATGGGTATATATCCTTTCCTTGTGTCCATTGTGATTCCATGCAGGTGCCCATCTTGTGTGTTATTAATAGCAGACTTGGAATGTGAGCACTTCTGGATCTCATTTTAAGCAACTGAGCACACTTAGTATAGTGTTTACCTCTTTTACTCATAACACTCTGTAATCCTCAGTTGATTTAATGCAGAACAGCTAATGTTGAAAGTGGTGGTCCTCTTTTGTTGGTTACACTGAGTTAAATGAACTGAGATTGTAAACATTCCTCAAAGGATTTTTGTATGCAACAAGCAGGAAGTCTAGAGGTGTTGGCTATTGCTTTAGTTTTATTAAACAATTGAAGGTTGCAAACTTTTAGGTTGAAGTTTGGATATTTGTCTCTGAGATTCTGTAAACTTAGTTCTTTCCAGTGGAAAAATTCATGGCAGAAAACTACCTTGAATATAGGCTGTCACAATGTAGTCTGTGTGGAACTCTTGCTGTTGCTGAACTCATTGGCAGAACTGAGACAATAAATACACTACCAAGTGCAGCTGCTGCAGTACTAACCGATTCACAGTAGTCTTTCTTGAACAACTCAGAGTGTTGGCATTATCTTGTGAAGCCTGAAGGGGATGTCAGCACCAAAACATCTAAGCTGTAACCTGTTTTTAAAAATCTCACCCTTCCTTAGGGTTGCCAGGCATGGCTATTGTTGATGGCATAATATCACTTCCAGAGAAAACCTTGAAGTGGTATTAGTCCTCCTGAGGAATCGCCTGAAGCTCTATGGTAAAACCCAGAAGTAATGTTGCACCATCAGACTGATGGCCATTTTTTTAAAAAAAATTCTCCCCTGAAGCTGGGGGGATCCCTACTGTCACTGACAGCTTGACAGACCTATTCTTCCTCCAAGGAGTTCTGTAGAGCATATATGGCTCTCTTACTCTCCCTTTTATTCTTATGTCTTTATATGCTTACATATATGAGATAGATTAGGCTAAAAGAGAGCAACTGCTCTAAGGTCCCAAAATAAGCTTTTATGGTTCATTATGAATTTGAATCCAGGCCTCTCCAGTCCTGTTCCAACAGTCTAACTGCTACATTGGCTCTCAGACACGTCTTAGAAAACAAACCTTATATGGTTGTTCTTCGGTTAGCTTAAAGTCCTGGAGCTGTTTTCTGAGGCAGTGCCCAGTAAATAGTTTGATATTTGAGTAGCTGTATGTAGTGCAATTTAATGCAATCTTATTAATATGAAATGATGCTATAGTAATGATACTGTCAAATGACTTAAGTCTAAAAAATGCAGACTGTATTAACTCTGAACATTAGAATTGGAGTTTTTGAGATGTATACCAATTTGTTTGCTACAGGTATTTCCTCTATTGAGTATTTTGTTCAATACAGATCTAGGAGATTGTAGCATTCAGTGTTTTAAAAAGCTTCTACTGTTTGAGGTTTTTTGTTTTTTTTTAAAAAAAAACCACCTTTGCTGTTACGAAGCTAATGGGCATATAAAAGAAGAAATAATGATGTTATTCATTTATAGTACTATTAAATTTTCAGCTTGTGACAGCCAACGCATATGGTATCATAAGTGTGATAAACAGGGAGTCCAATGAACAGTAACTAAATTGTTGGAAACACATCTAAAGCTTAATTAGTGAAGAAATTAATATCTACAGAATCAATAAAATAACCAGTCTTTACAAGTCTAGTTTATGATGCATGTGCTGAAATAAAAATGGTTTTCCAGAAAACAGACTGCCAGAGAAGATACACTGGGCACAATTCAGCTCAGTGATTCCCCCCTCCCCTTTTGAGTGATAAAGTTTATCCTGAGGACTATTTTTTGTGAATTTGCATTTGTGTTTGATATCAATAAATAAGGTCAATTAATGATGTGCTATTTAGTGTGTGGAAAGAATTTAAACCTTAGATAAGCCATGGTTTGTATGGCTCACCACACCTCTGTTGTTTTCTCTCTTGTATGCTGTCAGAGCTTGGGGCTGAGTATGGTATGTGCTGGTTAGCTGGTGGTAGAATAGATGCCCTTCCCATGTTCACCCCCATTGTGTCCTTTCAAATTCTTGGGGACTGAAGTGAATGTGTTGCTTTGCATCTTGAATCCACTGCATGGAGGTAGCTTTTATCCTGATACTTTGTCTAATTTTGCCCCATATCCATTGAAACCAACCTCTCAGCAACCTTTACATAAAGAAACAGTGGGTTGGTTCCCCACAGCAATTTTGCTCCCATAAGATGGAAATCCTCTGCTTAGCCACAAGAGCAAGGGCGAGGGAGGGGGGGAGTCTTTAGTTATTACAATAGCAGTTGACGGGGATAGCTTTCCTTCATCTCCCTCAATGCAGGGGATCTAGGAATGTTTCCTGTGTGTTCATTGTATAACATTTTCGAGGTCAGCTCTCTCTTCTTATAACCAGCTCTCCCTTTCTGATAACCACACCAGTTAAATCAAAAAGATTAACTAGTGATCCCCAGCTTGATGTCTGTGGTTGTAATGATACTCTCTTAATAGTTGCTGGCACCCCCTAGCTTCTTCCTCATCTCTTCATTCAAAGCAAAGAACCAGTCCTAGCTTTGCAAGAAATGCTTCAGAAGGTTTCAGAAGTCATTATTTCTGTGTCTGTAGGAAGCTGCCCCTTTACAAACAATGGTATGTTGTAGATGGATTTTTTGCTTGGAACCTGTGAGGTTAGCCTTTTGTGGTAGTCATTTTGTGGTTGTGCCCATTGTCTGCTCTCAGACTTTCAAAATGTTTCCAGGTGTTCAGCTAGGTTGGAGGTCCTTGAATTAAACTCTTCAAACTACTGCTGTTCTAAATTAAAATACATTTAACTACATGAAATAGCACAACCTGTGCAATACAAACTTATTGTAAAAACTGATAATAGCCTGATAGTTGAATTTGCATTGCTCTGGAAAAAACAGTGTTCCTTTCTACCTTACAGTATTAAAACCTAACCCAACTACTACTTGAAACTCAGCCCTCCTCTTTATATTTCTAGATACAATGGAAATAAATATCCTGTTTTGAATTCTTAGCAGTCTGCTGATATTTTATTAACCAGGCTTATTTCAGGAATGTCCTCCAAGCCTTGGTTTGAAGGATCATGACAGGGATCTGTAGTCTTGCCTGATCTTCTATGCAGCATTTCTTTCATTTTGTTGTTTAACTTAAATGTGCAAATTAAGTGTAAATAAGTGTTCACTGTTCAGCAAGATATGGTGTGTGCTGAACATGTAACTTGGGACTAAATTTTGTGGCGTTTCGTGAAGTTCATTATTGTCACACATACTTCTTAGCATCTATGTCTAGTAGCTAAATAAGAATTTCCAGAGCCTTGGAGCTGAATATTGTTGTGAGGATAAAATTAAAGAGGAGAAAAGTTCTACGCCACTCTGGGTTCCCTATTAAGATGAATTGGCAAATTCAGACACTTTGTTGCACCACAGAATTTTGGCACACTAAGAAAGTGGAATTAATCAATTTCACAAGTTGCAGCAATTTTCCTTGCTAGTGGAGGACAGGATTAGTATGAGCAGAAGAGACCAATGCAGTCCCACTCATTGCATAAATACCTTTCCTTGCCTTGTGGTTGTTTTTTATTGTCACAGTGGTTTTCACCTTTAAATTTCTAAATGACCTGATGCTCCAGCTCCTTCCATTCTCTCCATTCTGCAAGTTAAGATCTGCCTTTCAATCCCTCCTCTCTGTGCTACATCTTCAAAGGTGAGGCAGGCGGTGACAGAGGTGGTGAGACTTCACCTCTGGAACACCCTGCCTCCGAAGGCTTGTCTGGCTCTTGATTTACTCTCTTTTCGGTAACAGGCTAAACCTCATCATATTTACCCAGGCTTTTAATTAGAAGTTTTATCTTACCATCTTTTAATGGTCTGTTCCTGTTTTATAGATAGTTTTTTATGCTGTAATGTCCAATGGCTTATTTTTTAACTGCATTTTTAAATTGTAAACTGTCTCAAGCAGGACACTAAAGAGGTGACATAAAAATACTCTATATAAATACATTCCGTGATTGTAGGGAGAGTTTTGAACATCTAGCACACACATCATCTATACATTTTACAAATGTAAGTAGCAGTGCAGAAATCCTTTTTTAATTTATAATTCATGTAACAGTAATATTAAATGTTCTTTAATTAAACTGTAAAATCCTTGCAATTTTTCCTTTGTATAATCCTTAGAAAACTAGTGCCAAGAAAATAGATCCATATAGCAACAATTTTAATAGATGCATATTTAAAAAAAATCATCCATAGTTCTTGCTGCAAAAAAAAAAATATCTGAATAGTATCTTAAAATAGGACAGGAGGGGGGAAAAATGTCTATCTATATTTGGATGTCACTGCTGCTGATTTAATGGCGTTAAGCATGGCAGTATTTAAGAGAGATTTATTGCTTTTCTGGATGAAAAGATTGACTTAAATGACTTCCTTTTCTTCCTAATGTGTGTCCTGCTATGTGAATGTTAACAATAGCACCAGTTCTTGAAGGTGATTGTTATCTCTCAGAGGATGCTGAAACCATCCTATGAAGGGGTGGAAGGCTGGTAAAGAAATAATTTAAGTATCTTAAACTAGATAAAACTTTACAAAATGGACTACTTCTGGCAATGTGGCTTTATGACATTAGTCCTCTAATAATCAACTGCAAGAGCAGGAGGGAAGGAAAAGTAGATCTTGACTGTATAGAATAAGGAGACTGCTGTTTTAACAACATTTTCACTTAGGGGGATGTGAACTTAGAATGTGGAGCCATATACCAGGCTTTTGTCCTTGCATATGAATTGTATATGTGAACATGCTACCATAAGAAATCTGAGTAGAAATGAAATCCAAAGGTACACAGAAGTCAGTATTATCAGGCCTAGTGTGTTTAAGGGTCAATAATTTTTTCCAGTGTGGCTAGGTATGCCCAAGTTCATGTGGGGGATCCCTCAGTTTTGGCAGCTTCTCACTTTCACAGACCAGCTGGCTGGCAGAAGAAACCCCAGCCCTAAACAGGGACATCGCTGTGAGAAGTCCCCAACACAATGACATCACCTGGAAGTGTCATCATTGTGATGGGATGCTCTGGTTTTGGGGGAAAATGCTATGGTTTGAGGGTGAATTTACCACAGAGTTTCATGCAAAAACCAGTGTTACACACACCCAGTGATGCTGATGCGTTGTCATCCCTTCTGGGTGAAATCAGCACATTGCATGACATCCCCTGCTCTCTATTCATCTAAGTTACTTAGCTGTTCCACATATTTACTATTTCATGTGTATATACCGATCACTATACAGATGCAACGTCACCCCATAATCTGAAACGACTGGTGCTTGCACAGGGGACTACCTTTACCTTTTTACACAGATATAAAGGACCAACACAGATAGTTTTACTGAAATACAAATATCTAGATTCCTATTCTGAAATCAAAATCAGTTTTGTGTAGTGGCTAAGTGCGCTGACTCTTTTCTGGGAGAACCGGGTTTGATTCCCCACTCTTCCATTTGCAGCTGCTGGAATGGCTTCTCATGAAAGGGCAACTTCTGTGAGAACTCTCTCAGCCCCACCTATCTCACAAGGAGTCTGTTGGGAAGGAAAGTAGAGGAAACTGTATGCCGCTCTGACACTCTGAGATTTAGATTGAAGAGCGGGATGTAAATCAAATATTATTGTCATAGTTGTCCTTGTTGTCCTCCTCGATGTTGTCCTCATCCTCCTGGTCCTTGTTCTCCTCATTCCCCTCCTAATTCACATTTACTCAGAATCATAGAATTGGAATGAATCTCCAGCCCCCTGCACAGTGCAGGACATACAAAATAATTCTCCCCCATGCCCCCGGTGGCCCCTGCTCCATGCACAGAAGATGGTAAAAAACTTCCAGGATCCCTGGCCAAACTGGCTTGGGGAAAAATTGCTTTCTGACCCCAGAGTGGCAATCAGCATTTTCCATGTAAGAAATGGCCACAAGAACTTAAGCACTGATACAACCCTTTCTGCCCTCCTTCTTGTGATCTTCCTAAGAACATAGAATCAGCATTGTTGTCAGATGGACATGTAGCATCTGTTTTGAAAAACATCCAAAGAAGGAGAGCCCACCAACTCCCAAGGAAGCCTGTTCCACTGAGGAACTGCTCTGTCAGGAAGTTCTTCCTAATGTTTAGCCAAAACCTCTTTGACTTAATTTCAACCTGTTGGTTCTGGTCCACCCTTCTGGGGCAACAGAAAACAACTCTGCACCATCCTCTATACGAGAGCCCTTAAAGACGTTTATCATATCACATCTTAGTTATCTCCTGTCCAGGCTAACATAGCTAGCTCCTTCAACCTTTCCACATAGGACTTAGTCTTCACTCTCACTGTTGTCCTCCTCTGGACACATTCCAGCTTGTTCTTCTTAAATTGTGGTGCCCAAAACTGAACACAGTACTCTAGGTGAGATCTAACGAGTAAAGCAATACCATCATTTTGTGTGATCTGGGCACTATATTTTTGTCAGTGCAGCCCGAAATCACACTTGCCTTTTTAGCTACCACATCACATTGCTGACTCATGTTCAGTGTATGGTCTCCTTAGACCTCTAGATCCTTTTTGTATTTACCACCGCCAAGAAGTCTCCCTCATTCTATAATTAGGCATTTGATTTTTCCTACATAAATGAAGAACCAGGGTTGCCAAGTCCAATTCAAGAAATATCTGGGGACTTTGGAGGTGGAGCCAGGAGACTTTGGGGGTGGAGCCAGGAGACATTAGGGGTGGAGCCAAGATCAAGGCTGTGACAAGCATAATTGAACTCCAAAGGTAGTTCTGGCCATCACATTTAAAGAGACGGCACACCTTTTCAATTCCTTCCTTCCATAGGAAATAATGAAGGATAGGGGCTTCTTCTTTTGGGGCTCAGAATTGGACCCCCTGGTCCAATCTTTTTGAAACTTTTGGGGAGAGACACTAGATGCTATACCGAAAATTTGGTGCCTCTACCCCAAAAAACAGCCCCCCCCAGAGCCCCAGTTACCCGTGGATCAATTCTCCATGGTTTTCTATGAGAATAAATCTCCATAGGGAATAATAGAGTTCCCAGCAGACATTTCCCTCCCCTCCCCCCACTTTCTGACGACCCTGAAGCGGGGGGAGGGTCTCCAAACCGGGGGATCCCCTGCCCCCACCTGGGGATTGGCAACCGTATGCAGAACACTGTGATGATTTCACCAGAGGCCCACAGTTAGAGCTGGGCTTGAGTTTAGCCAGCTGTAAAGCCCAGTCCCACCACAAAATTACCTTATAGTAACTGTGTTAAGGAGACTTTAGTGCTTGAGTTAATAGCAATATGAACTGACTTTTTACTTTTGAATCTCAACATTCCCATTTTGTTTTTGTTTTTTTGCTGTGCAAATACATTTAGTTAAACATAACATTCCTCAACTCATTGTTAAATCTGTAAATAGATTATTTACATAGCTGTGAAGATCCAAGATTCAGCCACCCTGATTTTGCAGTTGAAATTGTCAGTTTTTAAAAACTTTGCTTGCTTCCTAATTTTATTTGTGGCCAGCTTCCTTTCGCATTGAGCTGGTGAAGCCAAAAGTGACTGATTATCATATCACTTACTTCTGCATTGTATGATGAAGCTGGTATAATCCATCTATCCCTCCCTCCCCTAACATCCTGACATTTTCCAGCTCTCCCATTGACTGTGGTATATTCTATATCAGCCATTGGCCCATGAACTTCCAGTCAAGACAAGTTGCATGCCATTAGCTGGGTTTGCGCCTCTCCTTCGCCCACTGCCAGCCTCAGGACAGATGAGGATTGAGCCACTGGGAAAACTGCTAGGCAGTAGCTGTTGCTATGCAACCAAGTTTGTTTCTGTCAGTAAAAAAACCTGATCTTGGTTCACTAACTAAAAGGCAGGAGGTGGGAAGCTCTTATTAGGCCTCTTGGCCTTTGAGGGAGAATTCATTGGGCCCAGTCCTGACTTGGGTTGCCAGCTCCAGGTTGGTGGAAAATTCCTGGAGATATTGTGGTGAAGTATGAGGAAAGCAGGGTTTGGGGAGGGGAGAGACCTCAGCTGAATATAATGCCATCAAGTTCACCTTTCAAAGCAGTTATTTTCTTCAGGTGGAGACAGACCTGTTGTCTGGCGTTTAGTTAGGATACCAGGAGTTCTTCAGGCTCCACCTGGAGGTTCGCTACACTAGGCCTGACTGCTTGCTGATGCTGGGAAGGAGATAGGGTTGCTAACTCCAGGTTGGGGAATTCCTGAAGATTTGAGAGTTGGAGCCTGGAGAGGATGGGGTTTGAAGAGGGGTGAGACCTCAGACAGTTACAATGCCATAGATTCCACCCTCCAAACCAGCCACTTCCTCCTGAGGAACCTTTGCTGCCAATTTCCAGGTGAAGGCTGGAAATCACTCAGAATTGCAACTGCTCTCCAGATGGCAGATATCAGGTCCCATGGAGAAAACAACTGCTTTGCAGGGTGGACTCTGCTGAGGTCGCTTCTCTCCTGCTTTGGTCTACACTGTGATTATGCACCAGTCACAGACTTTCAGCCTAACTTACCTCTCAGGGTTGTTGTGCAGATCAAAAGTGGAAGAGGAGAATGATGTGAGGTGCTTTAGACCACACGGTGGAGAAAGACTGTACTTTTCCTAGGTAGAGGCTGCAGGGAGTGGGAAGGAAATGGAAAGCTGAAGTGGGATCACGTCACCTACAGAAAACAGCCACCTTGGGTGGGTGCAAAGACACTAAGGATGTGGGGGGAGTGAATGCTTTCACTTGGGTGAATGTGTAGGAAGACAGCAAGGGTGGGGGGCACTTGCCCGCAGCCTCTTTCTAGAGCTTGTTGTATTTTCCATCACAACAGGCCATATCCCTAGTTTTACATATGTTGTTTGAACTATGGTAAAGGGTTACCAGAAGAGTAGGTTCAAGTTTAGTAATGATTAGAGTACAAATCATTATGATTTTTAATTGAGTTTTTGATCTTACATCCAGAACCTGAGTTTTGCAGTACTAGTAATTCCAGATCTCAAAACACATTTCTCAGATTTGAGACTTTGAAACCATAGTTTCTTGGTCTACATAGAGGAGCAGTGGAAGGAAGGAACCATTTGGAAAGCCATGTTTGCAGATTACCTTCTACATGATTCAGGCCCATTCTGAGTACACATACTCATGATTTAGGCCTATTTTGAGTACACATACTAAGTTGCCAAATTAAAAAAACATACAAGTGGAGAATAGCAAAGACTTGTTGGGGGGCATCTCATTTTCCCCTCCCCCTCTATTTTGTCCTTCCCTTCTCTGAAATCCCATATAGCTTCTTCCCACCTTTCTGCTTTCTTTTCTCCTCCCCACCACTAGCCAATTTACCTTTATCTGCATCCCATCTTCAGTTTTTCCTCCTTCGCTCTCCTTGGCAGCCTCTGCCTAGAAAAACTTGTGCCATGACAGCTGGTGGATCAGGCCCGATTACATGGTACTGGCCACTGGCTTGGTTCCAGTTATGCAGTGCCAGCTGTCAGACCCAACTGCATGGTGGGAAACATGCAAGGACTTGTGGGCGATAGCTCACTTACCTTCGTATTCTCCTTCCCACACTTATTTAACTCTTTCCCTTCTCCTGGCACCTCCATAACCTCATTGTTCCTGGCTCTCTCTTCTCTTTTCCACCCAGCCACCAGCATACATTTTATCTGCCTCTCATATTTGGGTATATTTATTATTTATTTCATGTATACCCTGCCATTCTCTACGGTGGGCACACAAAACAGATTACATCATTCTGTTTTCCTGAATGTAATTGCCCTGAGGTCACCTAGTGAACTTCCATGGCAGGATGAGTATTCAAGTCTGGATTTCTCAGATCCTAGTCTGAAACTCTAACCACTATGCATAGTGGCTTTTGTAGTGTGGCTGCTGTTGAACAAGGAAGCAGTTGGGCCTCAGAGAGCCATGCAAGTCAGGTGAGAGCAACACATCCAGTGGTTGTTGCCAGGCTTGGTTCTGATTAGTTATCCCTCAACGGCCCAAACAACCTGGAAAGGGGCCTTTTTTTTACTGACAGAAACTGAGGTTTGAAGGCTGATATTACTATTGTGGCTGCCTGGCAGCTCCCACAATAGCTACAAATCTTAGAGGGCATCCACTTCCTAAAACTACAGGTGCTGCTTGTATCATTTTGGAACTTAACCCAACCCCCTCACCCCAAATATTCTGAGGCTTGTAGAGATATCTGTCTTGTCAGTCCATCATTCCAGTCTGTGGATAGAAGTATTCCCAGAATGGGCCATGTTGAGAATTAGATATATTGATCATTCTTGGTGTGGTTGGTTGGGTGGGTGGCGGTAGATCTGGAATTAGAGCCCAGCAGTTTTGGCCATCCTATTGTTGAAGGCCACAACAGAAGTTTTATAATATTCTAGGTTATTTTGCTGATATTTTAAAAAAAAGAGTGGAGAGAAGCTAAACTAGCTTTTTAACAAGTGTGTGTGGGGGGTGTCCTGGTCAGGATGAAGCACTAATTTTGAACCATGTAGAATATAAGCAATGGCCTGTACTTTGATGCTGCATATGAATACTGTCTGCTGCAGGCCCAGAATTGGTGAAGTCCAAATTGGAAAGACCTAGGCCTATCATAGAAGTAGCCATTCCTGGTCGGGGTATACATTTATTAATCAAAATATTTCCTACTTTTTCTTGTGTCTGAAAATGACTTGTAAATCATAATAGCATCACAACTTAAAACTAACAAAATTAAACTTCAAATGACCCCTTTCTCTAAAAAAAGATTATTTATATTCATTTGCTTGGATCCATTGATGTAGAAATATTAGGTTACCACAGTTCAATTTTACAAAATTTTGTGATAACACCTAGCACTTTACTTCCTATATGTCAGGTTTCCCCAGGGAGGTGCCCATGGGCATTATGATGCCTGCCTGTATTTCTCTTGGCATCTGTCAAGCTTTTCAGGAAACTGAGCAACGCCATTGAAAAGCAGGGCTTGTTATTTGCTGCCCTCATTCATTTAAAGGTTTTTTCACTGGAGGACTGCTGAACATCTAGGCTTTCTTTCATCAATGTGTGATTCCATTCTCCTTTCAGTCTTTCTTCCCAGGAGGTGTGAGGAGGGAGGTATTCCATTTGGTTCCACTTTCCATGGCAGCCATTCAGGGTTGGTGCTGCCTTCTGTGGCTGTCATTTTGGAGGAGTACTTACTACACCCTCTCAAGATTCCAAAGATGCCTGCAGGTCCAAAAAGGTTGGAGACCCTCATATATATTATAATGGCCAGAGATTGGTGGCACACTATCTTTCACAAGTGAAAACACAAATTGGATTGAATAAGTTTGGCTTAGCGCAACTGGACATGCATCATCTTTGACTTCCATTTTCACTTTCACAGGAGTTTTAGCACAAGCAGAAATAGTGGGATGCAACCCACTACTTCTTATATTTTCAGAGTAGAAAAAGTTACAACATCCAGAGCAATTAAGAGTTCTGGAGAACTTGAAAGCTCATGCACTGTTTTGTGTCATTTTGGTTGATATTAATATAATGTATTATGTGACTGTTTTGCTTGCATATTACTTCATATGATTGCCTCCCAAAGATTGCCTCCAGCTACTACCCTTTTGTTCTATAATAAACATATTGGCATGTAGTTGGCTGGGTGTTCAGTCCAAAAAGGATTGTTACTGCAAATAAAATTAAGAATAGTGTTTTTGGCTAGATCCACACAATCAGGAGGTTAGCAGTATGACAGTTTTTCAGTATCCAGTGATTTATGGATCCAGTCTGTCTCTCCTTTCCCCTAGTGCCCACTTGGTCATTTCACAATCAAAGGACTATTCCTGGCTTCATAGCATCCTCCTCAGGACTAATGAGTGATTTACATCATGCGACTGTGGAGGCTAAGCAAGACTTTTCTCCCATGTCTCAGTGTTGCCTGTGGAGGGGATTCCTTCCCCCACCTTCAAAGATTAGATTATAATATCCCTTGCACCCAGTATTCGCTTACTGGACCGACATTTTGATGGTTAGGATACATTATTGATGCAAAAGTAGCATTTATTAGACTGTGGTATTGGTGCATTCCATCTGAAGTCCTAACAGAAAACTATGTAACTACGTATGTTAGTTACTAGCACAGCTTGAAATGGTCCTCTTACTCTGCAAAAATGTAACACTCCAGTGTAAACCAACAGCTGTTGATGCTTGGGTTGTTAGTGCAGGAGGAAGCTATTGAACGGCAGAGGACTTTGCCAAGGCTCACTCTTTTTATCTTGACTTAGAAGATTATCATGCTGTTGCTGCAGGACAATGATAGGAAAGAAAAGAGTTCTAAATCTGACCTCTGCAGATGGTAGTGGCATGTAATACAAATGTGCATTTCAGCCAGATCCTGACAAATAATGATAAATTGCTCTAATCCTGTACTTTCCATCCTCACCCACTGAGACTAGCCATTCTTGACCCCAGCACTTTCCCTCTCTGAGAGCTCTGAGCACTTTGCCCCCACCCTCCGGTCACCTGACGCAGGCCCTGTGCGTCTTCAGTTTCTGGTTAACCCCTAGCTTTCCGTCACAGTGATAAATAACAAAAAATACTAATGGAGAAGGCTGAAGGCAAGGGATACTTATGCTCTCTTCAGTAACCAGTGTTCTCTACAACATCAGAAAATTGGACCTACTCAGATTCCTGTTGTTGATGGTACAAATATGCAGTGCTTTTGTCACCTCTAACTAATTGGTTTTAAGATATGCCAAAACACTTGCTAACTTTTGCAGCATTTCTGACAGAAATGCAAAACCAATTTTACTATTTTTAAAATAATTTAAGAAGGGTTATTTTTTAATAATATTAAAAATTACATTTTATATTTAGATGGCCAGGATGTTCTTAATGCAAAGTGGTCTTTGGTAAGCTATTATTACTTAGACCTGCAGTATGAAATAGTATGAAATAGTAGTTTGGCTGTGTCTGTCTCTGCTTTAGGAAGCAGGCCAAACATTTCTCTTTACACTGGTTCTTAGCTCATTTTCTACTTTTTTGTTATCTTAATTACACTTTCTGTGACATACCATCTTTTATAAATAATTATGTTGCTGATTTTATTTATTATTGGCATGTATGAAACATGCAGTTCTGAAAACTTACTGACACATCAGTTTTTAGCAGAGGAAGCAACCATTTCTGCCTGTTCTCTCACAGCAGAGCCCTATTTTCCTCTTTACTTTTCCTTTGAGTTAGTTAACTGACAGTGACATTCTTGAGGTCTTCATGGTTGCAGCAGAAAAAGCGCTCCTTTGAAGTCTGTGGATGCACACCATTATTTTGTTACCTTGAATTTTCTTTAAAAAATAATAAAATGAGCTGTATTTATTTTTTATCCTTCTTGTTAACTGGCTTGGGGGAGATTTTGAAAAAGTAATAGAAATATTCTGAGAGCTAATAGAAATTTCTTTGGCTTATTATTATAGGACTAGAGCAGGAGTTCTCAGTATGGTGACCCACTTAAAAAAAGAGCATGCACAAACCAATAAAACTGCAAAAGTTTTGGACCCCTTTCAAAGGCTTTGTGGCCCACTTTTGGATCAAGACCCACAGATTTAAAAAACTCTGGGCTAAAGTGTAGGGCTAAGTTCTAATGTAACATAATACATCAGGATAATATGTAAACCAAGTAATTTATACTGATTGTCATAAGTGTTTTTGGTTTCCAAAAAAAAAGATACCGAGCAGTGACTATAGATCCTAAGGGCAAACACACAAATTGGTATAAATCTAAATATTTTAATCATGTGCAGTTAAAATCAGTTGAGTAAACTGTATGGACCTGTCAGATTCAAATAGAAGATATCCATTTATATAACTGTGTTGGGTTGACTTCTGTGTAAGCCATGGGTCATATTAGATGCATATGAGAAGTTTGAGCTCAGGTTCCCAGTCAAGATGAGGAGCTCTGACACTGGAATTTTAAGCTTGGCTGAAATTTTGGCACAATATCTTCACTGTTTCAAAACAAAACAAAATTTCTGGAAAACTTTCTTGCCACAAAGAGTAACATCAGTGTGAATACCTAGGAGTAAGACCTTTGCAATTACCAGGAAAAGTTTCTGATGTTCTCTTCAGTAGGTACAGCAAATTTTTAAAAGTCCCAAGCAGCATCTGTAAAAACTGCCAGTATGCAACATCATTGTCATACGTTGGAGGATAAAAGTTTCTGTTTTCTGATACCTGCTGCATATCCCTCCTTCCTAAGCTAGTGTATACAAATAAGGTGCTTTTAGTCTTTCTCTGTATTAGGGAGCAGTGTGAGGTAGAAAAATCCTGACATGGTGGAATGAATTGTACTGTTGCAGAATAGATGTTGAGGGTGCCAATTAAAACTTTCCTTTACATGGAAAATTCTGTAAATAAAAATGTAGTGTGTTAAGTATAAAAGCTAATCCAGACCTTTCCGTATTATGCTGATATTCCATAAATATCAAAGTCTTTTTACTTAGGGAATATGTAAAATTATGGATCTCCAAGTGCATACTGGAATCATGGAATCAGAGTCAGAAAGGGCTATACATGTCATCTAGTCTACCCCTTGGGGAGGGACGGTGGCTCAGTGGTAGAGCATCTGCTTGGGAAGCAGAAGGTCCCAGGTTCAATCCCTGGCATCTCCAAAAAAGGGTCCAGGCAAATAGGTGTGAAAAACCTCAGCTTGAGACCCCAGAGAGCCGCTGCCAGTCTGAGAAGACAATACTGACTTTGATGGACCAAGGGTCTGATTCAGTATAAGGCAGCTTCATATGTTCATATGTACCCCCCTGCTCAATGCAGGATCAGCGAACTACATAAAATACTCCAGGCGTGGCCTGACAATGTGGTGTACAGTAGGACTATGACATCTTATGATTTGGATGTTGTGTGTCTGTTGATTCAATGCTAGACAGCATTATTTTGTTTTGCCTCTGCAGCATACTGATTGCTTATATTTAGTTTACAGTCCCCCCCATTCCCCAGGGTATTGTTTATGCACACTGTTAGCCAGAAGTGTGTCCCCCATCCAGTATACATATTTCTCATTTTTGTTACCCATCTTATTTACATCTGCCCACTTTTCTAGTATGTTTACATCTTGTTGAATTCTGTCTCTGTCTTCTGGTGTGTTCACTCTTTCTCCCAGTTTGATGTCACATAAATTTAATGAGAAGTCCCTCTACCCCCTCATCCAGGTCATTTATAAAAATGTTGACAAGTACCGGGCCCAGAAATGAGCCCTGTGGCACCCAACCAGATACTCTCAATCAGATGAAATGCCATTGACAACTACTCTTTGGGTGCAGTTCTCCATCCAGTTCGCTATCCAGCTAACTATTGTAGAATCCAATCAGCAGTCCTTCAGTTTAGCTTCTTAAAGACCAACAATATTTCCAGGGTATAAGCTTTTTGAGCGTCAAATCTCCCTTCATCATATACAAGCAAGAATGGAAATTCCTGAGCACTTATATTGTAGCAAGAAAATAATGAGGCCACACACTTCTGGTATGAAACGAGTATTTACTGTTGGTACCAGTAGCAAGGTCCAGTTGAGCAGCAATGCTCCAAAAATACTGAAACCCGCCCCCTCTCTGGTCCTCCGTCCATCTTTTAAGCACAAAGCAAGTTTGCAAGCCGGCGCTTACAAATTATCTGATTCAGCTCCCCCCCACCCCTTTCTTCCTTCCAGTATTTTTCCACTGTGACTCTGCTATCAGCTTTTAGCAAGAAGCTCCTTCAGAGATGCCTGTTTGTTATCAATACACGTCTGTGTCTTCACACCCTTAAAGCCTGTCTCTGGTTTTAACATATTGCAGCTGCTTCAAACATTACATCAGACAACCTTTTTTGCTTTTAAAGGCAAGAGCATATTTTCATTTATTATTATTATTATTGGGGTATTCATTAATTATTCAGGGGTCCCTCTTCAATATCCCAGTCAGAAGATTTTTTTTTTGGGGGGGGTGCAAATAAGAGAATCAATAGAAAGGTACAATACAAAATGTAATCAGCTGATTAGAGCAGATGAGAAATGCTGAGGATCAGAAAATTAGCATCTGTAATGCGATAAAAATCCTGGTTTTTTAGTGTTGTGATCTTTACTGTCAGATTTATGTCCATTTATTTTTTGTGAGTGACCTATTTTTGTGATGTAGAGTAGGGATATCAGTGGGAGAACATTTTAATCTTCCTGGATGTTCCATTGCTGACCTAAGAGCAACAAATATCAAGCAAAGAAGCTTCAAAGAGAAAGAGATTACTGAACTTGAGTTCAGAAATTTAGAACAATGGACCCCTCCCCCCCCAGCTGAATAGGGACATTCTTATCTTTCTGTAGATGCTAATTTTCTGCACCTAGGTGCTTCTCCATTACTCTAATCAAGCTGATTGTATTTTGTGTACCCCAAAACTTCATATCTAGTTTTCAGAGGGGTACACTCCTGGGCATTATAGGGTATAAACATATAGGATTAAATAATTTAGATAGGTATTTGAAATAGAAGGGCATCACAAATCAATGCAGTGTTGGAGTTTTTGTTTTAAATAAATGAAAAACACATGTAAATAATTGGCTGCTAGAACAGTGACTCTTTCATATGCTTAGTCATTATTGTATTTCTCCTATGCTTCCATTAATTCTGCCTCTTTCCCTCATCCTTCTACCAGTTAGCTTTGCATTAAAAAAACACGCACCAATATATTCTGCAAGATAGGAGTTGAGCTCATTAAAATAGATACAGGCTTTAGAGAGCCATCCCACCCCGAGAATTGAAAATGTTGTGATGGAACCATGCTGTTGTGAGCATACAGTCATTCCACATTCTCCTAGTTAGACATTTTAAAGATTTTCCTGGCATGGCCAGAGACTGTAATGAGACAAAAATTAGATCTTGAAATGAGTTGTACATTGCAGCATGTGATAATTGTATAATCTCATTCATCTGTGTTAGAAACAATTGTTTGTGTCTACCCAAAGAGGCTTCAGTTCAGCAAAGCTCTGTTGACTAGCAGTTTACCTGACTGGGATTCTTGAGTTCCGGCTATCCTTGTTTGTCAATACCTTTATTTCTTCAACCAAATCACTGTGCATCACTCCTTGCTTCTTCCCATAGCTTGTGGCTACTTTGTTTTCAGAACTGTGGTGGCACAGCTGCAGTGCTGGATGCAGTTACTGCTGTCACCTGGGGTGAATGAGACCTGTAGCTGATGGAATCATTAAGACATTTTCCCCGCAGTGTCATTCAGTATTTGTGTCTGCGAACATCTTTATTGCTATGGGATTCTCTTCTTCCACACCACTCAATGCTTGGAAGTGATGCTGGGAACTTCTAATTGTGGATATGTTTGCTTATATTGTCAGGACTGTTTAAATATAGACTTGATAACCAGTGGATAGAGCACAAACAAGCTGTTTTATCAAAAGATTAGATTGCCCCCCCCCCAGTTGAAATAACGAGGCAGACACCATCTTGGAATCAAACAAGGGCCACTTTATTAAACTTTATAACTAAGCAGCAAAGGGGGATGGATTTGCAGATGTGGAACAAAGGCCAGGCAGGTGTCACCTATTGACCAAACTCTACCTACCTTGGGCGAGCACTCAGCCCCAACCCAAAGCCAAATTCTGGCTCCTGGTCGGCAGCCTGGCAACTGGTTGCCACCATGGAAAGCTATCACCGAAGCCTTACAACTTGCAGAGATGAGCCTAACCAAGCAGTTCCCAGCAGCAGTCCTCAATCCCAGCCCTGGGCCATGGAAAATGGAAGGCTGTTCATGACGAACCCCTGATACCAAAATTACAATGCCAAAGATGCTCACCGATTCTGATTTTTCACCTGCCCTACGCTGCCAAGTGACCAACTTATTTAACAGCGACAACCCAAGCCAATTATCCCAAATCCACTGTTCCAATGCAAGGTGGGCAAAAACACCTCCATCCTAATTGCCAATCAAGAATGGAAGCGAAAAATTCCTATCTGGCCCCCACCCAGTGACCAGCTGCAGCCTACACTGGAAAACAGGGTGGGAGGGTGGGCCGAGTACAAACGACAACTGAGCTATTGGAGGGCAGAACATACACACAGGTCTCAATGGCTCTGCCCCCCAGCCAACTGTGGCAAATCACGCCACTTAGATGGCATTGCCAAGCCATTCTTCCAGAGTAAAAAAGCTGCCCCCACCCTCCACTGGCGATACCATGGAGGGAAGGAGCTGGAATGTAGTCACAAAGACCCAGAAACAAATTACTTTTTACAACGATACACAGCTATATGCAGAACAACCACATACGTTCTCTATGAGTCTGTATTCAAAGAAAGTAAATCAGAGCTGCATGAGGGAAACTGTCTGTATTTTTTCTTAATATCCAGTGCAGCTACTATAAGTAGAGTAAACTCTTGAATGGATCACCAGTACATGTACTTAGTTGCAGGGAACCCTTCATGTTTCAGAACCTGCTTGATAGTAAATTATGATAAATCATTCCAGGCTTCTTGTATTGTAAACTGACCGTTTAAATAGATCCCAGTAGGCAGCCGTGTTGGTCTGAAGCAATAGAACAAAGCAGTAGACAAGGCACCTTTAAGATCAACTAAGTTTTATTCAGAATGTAAGCTTTCGTATGCTCTTAAGCAGACTTCTTCATGGGAATGGACGCAGCAATTCTTAATATAAGTGTGCCTTGTGGAATCATGGGAATGTTTTTAGCAGATTAAAAGAATCACAAATAGGATCTGTGTTTATTTGTGTAGGACAAAACGGCCGAAAAAACACTAGGTGATAAAAAGCAGACTGCTGTCGTAGGGGTGCCATAAATCTAGGTGACATTCTGGCTTTGTTGGTTTAAATAGAGGGCATGTTTACTCGAGATTATAACATCCATATAGTTTGCCATAGGATGGGTTGGTATATGCAGTTAGTGTTTTTTCAGCCATTTTGTCCTACACTAACGAACACAGATCCTATTTGTGATTCTTTTAATCTGCTAAAAACATTCCCATGATTCCACACTGCACACTTATATTAAGAATTGCTGCGTCCATTCCCATATGTCTGATGAAGTCTACTTAAGAGCATACGGAAGCTTGCATTCTGAATAAAACTTAGTTGGTCTTAAAGGTGCACTTGACAATTTAAATGTTAATACAATTATATGGTAGCTGTGGGGGGGGGGGTCTTACATGGGAATCTGAAGGATAGTGGAGAACTCTTTTTGGATATAAATGCAGCAAAAGATGTATGTCAAGGCACCATACCTGTTGTAATCTGAATTTAGACTGGGATTAAATATTATTAACATCATCCAACACAAAAAAAGATATTTGTATCCAGGGAGGCCAGCTATATAACACTTTCCCGGTGTCTGAGAAGGTTACCAAAACTTTCTCTGAGGCTTCTCCTTTCCCCCACAGGACCTCCACCAGAGACACTGTAACTGTTCCAAGTATATTATAATGAGTTGGGTCCAATAATCCATCAGCAGAAAGTGCTGCTGGGTGTTAAGTGCTTGTGTAAGTGTAAATTTATGCCATATTCTCCTCTTTCAGCATTCTGTTTCTATCCTTGGAAAGATGATCCCTGAGGTCATGGGACTTGTGTGAACTACAAACTTTTGTGCATTCCACATCCCTTGGAATGAACTTTCCAAGGGTCCAAAAGCACTGATGGCAAGAGGGGGAAGGAGCACAGAGTACTTCTGGAACCACAGTTTGCTCTTTCTGCTGACGGTTTTATTAGATCCCATGCCCTGTGCCCTAGCCATACCATACCAAACCTTTAATGGCATAACAGTTGCAAATAAAAATACACAGAATATAAAAATTTAAACATTGGAGATAAAATCAAAATGAAACCAAGCTTACAGATGCATTCATACATGGTCAGATTTAAATTTAAGGATGTCAGCCAAAAATTTTGCCACAGGCTCGCTAACCTCCCCCTCAGAATCGTTCAATAAATAATAACAGGGTGGCAGAATAGACAAATCTGGGGAGAACGAAAGCTTGCAAAATAAATCTTTACGGAGATTATGATAAAAGGAACAATCAAGCAATATATGCTGAATTGAGTCAGGAATATTTGCTCCACAGGAATAGAGTCTGTCCCTAAAGGACATTCAGTTGACCTTAGCTGTCTTGTATTTTAGAGGTTGGAATTTAAGTTGACCTTCTGTATAATGATGAGTTGAGAACTACAGATGTGTGTCTTGTTGGCAAGATGCATTATTTTGCAATCAGTAGCTGTGCTATTAATGAGATCCTGAGTGACAAAAAATTTGCTGCTGAGTTTTGACCTTGCTTTCAGGGCTGGTAATGAGAGAATTTGGAGTGTATTTGCCAAACATAATAGGAACTTTTCTTGCTGCAGTTGCACTGAGGTTTCACTTTTGTTTCAGCATAAATCCACTATTCTTTTAACTAAATTTGTAATTATTTGTCAGAAAAACTGAAAGGCATGAGGAAGAAGGCAGTCATGGAGAAGAGTCATCTTGCAGCACATTAGAAGAAGATGTTAGCAGAGGATGTAGCACTTAGTCTAATCAACCAGGAAGTCTCACCAGTCCAAAATTTGTCTAAAATTGTGTCAGTTTTTCAGCAAACCGTAAGTGCATCAAAATGAGAATAGTTGCCATAAACCTTAAGCAAGACTGAATCCCTAAAGTAAAGTAAAGAACATTGCAGAGACCTCTGGAAGAGAACAGAGAGTGCTTCAAGGGTGAGGTTTGGCAGCTGGGGGAATTGCTGAAAACTTTTGAGTTCATGTGAAGGGTTGAAGGTGATTGTGGCTGATTGATTAGAGTGGCTGCGTTGCCCACCCTCTTTGCATTATTACGCTGTGCCTTGCCAGAGAGCTAAAGGGCTCTTGGCCTGTGGCTCTTAGCCTGGGGGCTGTGTATGCACCAGGAACTTAGATCCCTATTTCCTTGTGTTCCCAATAAGGTAAGTAGACTCTCCAGGCAGGGAGCCACATAAACAGGGTTTAAAAAGAGACTGCATATTTTAAAAAAGCTATCATGGAGGTAGAATGCCAGCAGGGGGGTGGGGGCTTTCCAGTGTTTTGCATTGAGTGTCACATGTATGACTATCTGCCCACAGGACAGAAGTCTTGGGTGTGTGCTCGATGCAAGGAGCTCCTGGTCCTCAGGGAACGAGTTCGTACCCTTGAGGCTGAGGTGACTGACCTGGAGAAGCAGAGACAGTCAGTTAGGCACTCATGGAAGACTCTCAGGGACGTGTTAGTTGAGCCCCGATCTGAACGTGGCAGCCCCATTGCTGCCAGGGAGCATGAGGGTCAAGAGGGAACAGGGCACCGGGCTAAGGATAAGGAGAATGCACCTTCAGAAGGGACCTCTTCTTCGATTGGTGAACGGGAATCCTTTCGCACCAAGGAACCATCCCTGGGCGGGGTGAGAGGGAGGCTCTTGGTAGTTGGTGATTCGATCCTTAGGCAAGTAGACAGCTGGGTGGCAAAACCGCATACTGACCGTATGGTGACTTGCCTGCCTGGTGGGAAGGTAGCGGACATTACACGTGTAGTAGATAGGCTGATAGACAGTGCTGGGGAGGAGCCGGTGGTTGTGGTGCATGTTGGCACCAACGATGTGGGGAAATGCAGTCGTGAGGTCCTGGAGGAAAAATTTAGGCTGCTAGGCGGGAGACTTAAGGCCAGGACCTCCAAGGTAGCCTTCTCGGAAGTGCTACTTGTTCCACATGCAGAGCTGGAGAGACAGGCACAAATTAGAAGTCTCAATGTGTGGATGAGACGATGGTGCAAGGAGGAAGGGTTTAAGTTTGTTAGGCACTGGGATGCTTTCTGGAACAAGCGGGAGCTGTACAAAAAAGACGGTCTCCACTTGTCCCCAGATGGAACCAGGCTGTTGGCGCTTAAAATCAAAAAGGTGGCAGAGCAGTTTTTAAACTAAATCTACGGGGAAAGCCGACAGGAGATGAAATGTCTCTGGTTCAGGAAGACTCATCTCAAAGAGATGAAGGGTTAGCTGATACTTTTCTACCGGGTAATGGAACAGAGTTGTCCACTGAGATGGTGACAGACAGAATGAACTGCCTGCCCAGAGTCTCGAGGCGGCAGGAGGAAGGTGGCGGGCCTAGCTTGCCTAGGAAATGATAGATGTTTGTACGCAAATTCTAGAAGTCTTCGAAGTAAAATTGGTGAGTTGGAATGTTTAGTGTTGAGAGAAAACATAGACATTGTGGGAATTTCAGAAACTTGGAGAATGAGGAGAATCAGTGGGACACGGTGATTCCTGCATATAAGTTATACCGGAAGGATAGGGAGGGAAGGGTTGGAGGTGGGGTGGCTCTGTTTGTCAGAGAGAGCATACGGTCCAGTAAGACTGAGGTCAGAGAATTAGACTCCCTTATAGAAATGCTTTGGGTTGAAATAGAGGGCCCAAAAGGCAATTTAACTATGGGAGTTTGTTATCGCCCACCAAATCAAAAGACAGAGGTTGACTATAATATGATGAAAGGCTTAAAGATGGTGGCTGGACGAAAAAACTGTGTTGTCATAGGTGATTTTAACTACCCGCAGATTGATTGGGTCAATATGTGTTCTGGTCGAGAGTAAGAGACTGAGTTTCTAGATGCTCTCAATGACTGTGCTATGGAGCAGATGGTCACAGAACTTACCAGGGGTGGGGCGATCCTGGATTTGGTCCTAAGTAATGCCCAAGACCTGGTAAAAGATGTAAAAGTGATCACACCGCTTGGGAGCAGTGACCATAATGTTTTTGATTTCACTATTTGTATAAATAGGGAGTTGCCCCAAAAGACCAGCACAACCACGTTTAACTTTAAAAGGGGTAAATTCTCTGAGATGCGGAGGCATGTGAAGAGGAAACTGAAAGGAAAGGTAAATACAGTCTAAACCCTTGGGGAAGCTTGGACGCTATTTAAAACTACAATCCTAGAAGCACAGATAAAATATATATCACAAGTTAGGAAAGGTACAAACAGGTATAAGAGAAGGCCTGCATAGTTAACAAAGTAATGGAAGCTGTAAAAGGTAAGAAGGACTCCTTTAAGCGGTGGAAAGCTAGTCCAAGTGAAATTAATAAAAGGGAACACAGGCAATGACAAATCAAATGCAAGACTGTGACCAGGCAGGCAAAAAGGAACTATGAGGAGCATATTGCAAAAAACGTAAAGACCAACAATAAAAATTTCTTCAAATATATTAGAAGCAGGAAACCAGCCAGGGAGGCAGTGGGGCCCTTGGATGACCAAGGGGTAAAAGGATTAATGAAGGAGGATAGGGAAATGGCTGAGAAGCTAAATGAATTTTTTGCCTCAGTCTTCACTGTGGAAGATGAGAAGTGTTTGCCTGCTTCGGAACCACTTCTATTGGAAGGGGTATTGAAAGACCTGAGTCAGATTGTGGCGACAGAGGAGGTCCTACAGCTGATGGACGAATTAAAAACTAATAAATCACCAGGTCCGGATGGCATACATCCAAGAGTTCTGAAAGAACTCAAAGTTGAACTTGTCAATCTTCTGACAAAAATATGTAATCGTTCATTGACATCTGCCTCCATTCCTGAGGACTAGAAGGTAGCAAATGTCACCCCCATCTTTAAAAAGGGTTCCATAGGAGATCCGGGTAACTACAGGCCAGTCAGTCTGACTTCAATACCGGGAAAGTTGGTAGAAACCATTATCAAGGACAGAATGAGTAGGCACATTGATGAACACGAGTTATTGAGGAAGACTCAGCATGGGTTCTGTAAGGGAAGATCTTGCCTCACTAACCTGTTACATTTCTTTGAGGGGGTGAACAAACATGTGGACAAAGGAGACCCGAGAGATATTTTTTACCTTGTCTTCCAGAAAGCTTTTGATAAAGTTCCTCATCAAATGCTCCTTAGTAAGCTCGAGAGTCATGGAGTAAAAGGACAGGTCGTCTTGTGGATCAAAAACCGGCTAATTAATAGGAAGCAGAGAGTGAGTATAAATGGGCAGTCTTCGCAGTGGAGGACGATAAGCAGTGGAGTGCCGCAGGGCTCAGTACTGGGTCCCATGCTCTTTAACTTGTTCATAAATGATTTGGAGTTGAGAGTAAGCAGTGAAGTGGCCAAGTTTGCAGATGACACTAAATTGTTCAGGGTGGTAAGAACCAGAGAGGATTGTGAGGAACTCCAAAGGGATCTGTTGAGGCTGGGTGAGTGGACGTCAGCGTGGCAGATGTGGGTCAATGTGGCCAAGTGCAAAGTAATGCACATTGGGGCCAAGAATCCCAGCTGCAAATACAAGTTGATGGGTTGTGAACTGGCAGAGACTGACCAAGAGAGAGATCTTGGGGTCGTGGTAGATAACTCACTGAAAATGTCAAGATGGTGTGCGATTGCAATAAAAAAGGCCAACACCATGCTGGGTATTATTAGGAAGGGAATTGAAAACTAATCAGCCAGTGTCATAATGCCCCTGTATAATCGATGGTGCTGTCTCATTTGGAATACTGTGTGCAATTCTTGTCACTGCACCTCAAAAAGGATATTATAGCATTGGAAAAAGTTCAGAAAAGGGCAACTAGAATGATTACAGGTTTGGAACACTTTCCCTATGAAGAAAGGTTAAAACGCTTGGGACTCTTTAGCTTGGAGAAACGTCGACTGCAGGGTGACATGATAAGAGGTTTACAAGATTATGCATGTGATGGAGAAGGTAGAGAAAGAAGTACTTTTCTCCCTTTCTCACAATACAAGAACTTGTGGGCATTCGATGAAATTGCTGAGCAGTCGGGTTAGAACGAATAAAAGGAGGTACTTCTTCACCCAAAGGGTGATTAACATGTGGAATTCGCTGCCACAGGAGGTGGTGGCGGCTGCAAGCATAGCCAGCTTCAAGAGGGGGTTAGATAAAAATATGGAGCATATATATATATTTGCTCCATATTTATATATATATAAATTTTTGGCCACTGTGTGATACAGAGTGTTGGACTGGATGGGCCATTGGCCTGATCCAACATGGCTTCTCTTATGTTCTTAACCAGAACTAGACCTGCCTACCTGAGGGACCGTCTCTCCCCACATGTTCCCCAGAGAGTGCTGAGATCAGGAACCCAAAATCTTCTTGTTATCCCTGGGCCAAAGGAATCCCGCCTGAAATCTACTAGGGATAGGGCTTTCTCTGTAATGGCACCTTCCTGGTGGAACCAGCTGCCGGAGGAGGTGAGGGCCCTGCGGGACCTTGTTCAATTCCGCAGGGCCTGTAAGACAACCCTCTTCTGGCTGGCCTGCAACTAACCGGCATAGAAAATTAAGTGTCGTTCTAATAGACTTCTGATATTTTAATGTTTTAAATGTTTTTAACTGTGTAAAATGCCTAAAACTTAATTTTGTTATGTTAGACTTCATGTGTTGTGAGCCGCCCTGAGCCACCTTGGTGGAAAGGGTGGGATATAAATCATAAATAAACATAAACATAAATGCGTTCCAATAATCAGACATTCAAATCCAAATTACATGTTATATGTAATTCAATGATCTTTTAAAGTATTTTTATTAGTATAGTTGAGCTGCTGTTTGTATTGAAGTGCTTTTAAAAGAGAACAGTGGCATGGCAGAGAGAGGCTATTTAGTCCACCCTCCCCTTCCATTTTCTGACTAAAAATCTCTGTTCCCGAAGCTGTATTTATCCCTTGTGAGGAAAACTGTTACGTACATTATATCCAGGATGAACTGTTGAGAGTAGTTAAGAGTCCCTTAAAGATGTGATTTGTATATTTTGTGTATTTTGTGAACTATGAACTTCATGAAGCAAGAGCTGTGCCTACAAAGCCAGTCCTTGCATGGATTGTTCTTTTTTTTTAATTAAAAGCACTGCAAGTGAAGAGTCTGAGATTATCAACACAGTTGTTACAACTGGGCTAGATTTTTGCAATATACCTTGTGGGCAGTATTTGAAGATTGTTAATCTGCCAGAGAGCTACAGGGAAATAGATGTTTATCACCATACAGACATGCCTCTTCCCGCAGGAAGATTTTTACAAGATTCTCCCTAAAGTGTTGCACATCCTAGAAATTCCATACAACACTAAAGAGATGGAAGCACCCAAGCTGAGTAAGCCTGCTGGTTTGGTAAGAGTCTTTCCAAAGGTCAGGACTGTTCCTCTTGGGATCTCTTTCCATACAGTTTTTGATAATGTGGTCAAGACTGAATGAAAGGACATGCTAGACCTAAGTCGAACCATAGCATCATCTCCAAGTTTTATTCTCTGATGCCAGTGGACCATCCAGCGGCCAGTTTATGCACTAACTCAGTTCTCCCTGTAGAAGTGGATAGGTTCCCCGGGGATCCCTGTGACAGAAGGAATGAACAAGTGCTGAAAAAGAACTTTGAGGTTTCAACGTCTCTGAGAGCATCTAAAACAAGTTCCAGTTTTGCTAGAGAAATATACTCCTAGGCATCTGATCTTTCAGCAGCAGATACAGTATGTCACAGAAGTGAGTACACACCCTCACATTTTGTAAATATTTAAGTATATCTTTTCATGTGACAACACTGAAGAAATGACACTTGGCTACAATGTAAAGTAGTAAGTCTACAGCTTGTATAACAGTGTAAATGTGCTGTCCCGTCAAAGTTTACGTAACACACAGCCATTAATTCACATTAATGGCTGGCAACAAACTGCTGGCAACAAAAAGTGAGTACACCCCTAAGTGATAATGTCCAGATGGGGCCCAAATAGCCATTTTCCCTCCCTTGTGTCATGTGACTCGTTAGGGGTACAAGGTATCAGGTGTGAAGGGCGAGCAGGTTATCACTCCCTCATACTGGTCACTGGAAGTTCCACATGGCACCTCATGGCAATGAACTCTGAGGATCTAAAAAAACGAATTGTTGCTCTACATAAAGATGGCCTAGGCTATAAGAAGATTGCCAAGACCCTGAAACTGAGCTGCAGCACGGTGGCTAAGACCATACAGCAGTTTAACAGGACAGGTTCCACTCAGAACAGGCCTTGCCATGGTCGACCAAAGAAGTTGAGTGCCCATGCTCAGCATCATATCCAGGGGTTGGCTTTGGAAAATAGACGCATCAGTGCTGCCAGCATTGCTACAGAGGTTGAAGGGGTGGGGAGGAGTCAGCCTGTCAGTGCTCAGACCATAAGCCGCATGCTGCATCAAATTGGTCTGCAGGGCTGTCAAGCGTGTGTGGCGGCAACCAGGTGAGGAGTACAAAGACAGGTGTGTCTTGCCTACAGTCAAGCAAGGTGGTGGGAATGTCATAGTCTGGGACTGCATGAGTGCTGCCGGCACTGGGGAGCTACAGTTCATTGAGGGAACCATGATTGCCAACATGTACTGTGACATACTGAAGCAGAGCATGATCCCCTCCCTTCAGAGACAATGGCAATGAGTTTTACCATTTTACATGCATTTATTTTATAAAATAAGAAACTTTCTAATTCTTCATTGTTCAGCATCCACATTAATGAGTTCTGTGGTAAGAATTGAGTAATTTGCATTTTAAGGGGATTGAGAGCTTTTCTTACTAAATATTACAAAATTATAATGAGCAAATGCCTTGTTTTTTAATTGAATTTCAGAACCTCTGTCATTCTCTTGTAACTCATAAACTGAAGAAAGTTGTCTTTATAACGCCTGTAGCACCAATATAATACTATTTACCAAAGATGCTAACATTTCAAGGAAACTATAGAAGGGTTAACATAAGGAGTTAAATTAGTCTAATTCTAACACTTGATTGAATCTTTGTTTTTCTCCTGGGCTGGAATGAGAACAATTATATGGAAGGTATACTTTAAAATCTGCAATTAAATATAAAAATATTTGCAAAAAATATTGTTTCAGAATACAGCACTGACTTAAAAATGGATGTGGTAGTACGCTGGTTCCACCCAAAATTAAGAATGAATGCTGCACCAGCCCACAACAGAGATGAAAGTGAAATAGCAAATGGAGTTCTATTGTCAAGTTACTAGTGCATTTTTAGCTTTAGGCTTTACTGTTTCCATGCTCATGTGTATGTGCTTTCTCTCGTTCTCTCTAAAAAGAAAAGGACATTTTCTTTTTTCCAGACCTTTCAAGGGCCAAAGGAAATACTACTTTACACAGACAGTAATTAAAATGTGGAATTGACTGCCAGAGGATGTAGTGATGGCCACAAAAATAAATAGTTTTAAAAGGAGATTAGCTAGATTAGCGGAGGATAAGTATAAATGGCTACTAGTCATGGTGACTGAGGGGAACGTCCGCGTTCAGAGGCATTAATCCTCTTAATCCCAGACCAAAGAAGCAACATCAGGAGAATGTCTTTGCCTCTGTGCCCTGTTGTTAGCTGTCCAGAGGAACTGGTTAGCCACTGTGTGAGACAGGACGCTGGATTAGATGGACTATTGGTCTGATCCAGCAGAGCTCTTCTTATGTTCTTTTGATCATCAGTAGAATGTCAGTAGAAGTTTGCTCCAATTTGTAGGCTAATGTGGTGGCTTGAAATCTGACCAGAGGTGATAGGGGGACATTAAAAGTATGCAGACTATGGCCAATAATATCTCTAATCATACAACTATTAATAACCAGTGTCAGCTAGAAAATCAGAATAGAAAGATGGGCCATTAAAAAAAAATGTTTTAGTAAACCTATGAGGAGATACTGGCCATCCTTTTAAAGCTTTAAAGCTTTAAAGAGACTGTTGGGATTTTCCAGGTTACCATAATGAAGGTATGGCGTCTCAGTCACATAGTTGACACCTTTTTCTTCTCGTAGGGAAATAGCTCATAGAAAACTATTTGTTTAGGTAAGGTTTCTGCATCAGCAGATTTTTTCTATTCTCCATTATATTTAAAATGCCTGAAGCAAAAGATATAATACACTTGTTCGTGGAACAGAGGAAAAAATGGAATAGCTTAAGCTAACTTTAAAATAAAATACAACTTTCTAAAACTTATTCATTATCAAAAATTGTCCAATGTCCTTTTATTTTCCACTCTTTTTTTACATATCTTCTAAACTTTTTCCACTCCGTCTTAAAAACTTCTAAATCATAGTTTCTTAATATTCTTGTTAATTTGTCCATTTGACTCCATGTCATAACTTTTATATCTTCTTCGTGGTCTCTGTGCTTCACACTCATGGGATAGTGCGCCTGCGCCGATCCCCGAATCGGTACCTGAAAAAGCCCGGGATTTTTTCGCGCTCGGCGCCAATGGGCATACGCAGGCGTCCCAATGCGCATGCCCGCCAGCGCGGGGATCCCGCCAGTTCCTTTCTGACCGCTGCGCTGAGAGGTTTTCCTTTCCGTTTCCCCGGTCGGTGAGAATCCTTGGCTTTGCCTTTTTTTCTCGTCTTAGCCCGTTTATCGTTGTTTGTTAGTTAGTTAAATTTATAGTTTAGTATAGTTAGTGTTAGTGTAAAAAAAAAAAGCGCTCTTTGTTTGTTTGGCGAACTGCCCCTTGGGGTGCTTCGCTCCCGCTTTCCCCCGTTTTCTCTCAGATCATTCTGAGTAGTTTTTTCTGCGGCTTCTTTCTATGGAAAGTCGCTGGGGGTTTTTCAAGCACTGCCGTGCTTGTGGAAAGAAGATCGCCCCTCCGGACGGCCATTCCCTGTGCCTGTTGTGCCTGGGAGAAGCGCACCGAGTTGAATCCTGTCCGCACTGTCTCCGCTTCTCGAAGCAGACCAGAAAAAATCGGGCGGCTCGTTTATCGGCGGCGCTCATCGAATCGGCGCTTCGGCCTCATAGACCGATGGAGTCGTCGGTACCGAAATCTACCGACGCCCCGGCACAGGAGCTTGCATCGGCCGATGCTGCTCCGATACTGACTCCGACCGATCCGCCGGAAGAGCGTGGCTCCACAAAACGTTCCCGCGAGGGCTCGGTGGATACGCCCGCTAAGAAACGCCGAGAGGACTCGGGGACCCGAGCTCCTAAGAAGGCGAAATCAAAGAAGAAGCGGAAGCGACCCCGCACTCCTTCCCCATCGGCCAGTACATCGGCGTCGGCGATCTCTAAGCCGCCGAAGAAGATCTTGGCCTCTCCTCGCCGAAGCCCTGTGAGTCAGCAGCGTCTGTCGGCATCGGAGCAGGAGCAGGAGATCGACCTGACCCAACGCTCGTCATCTTCTGGGTCCCGTCAGCGGTCGGCTAGCGAATCAGCCTCGGAGGTGGAACAGTCGGCACCGATAGTCCCGTTGGTTCCGTTCAGACCTCGGGACAGATGTGCACCGGAGCCGTTTCATGCGCCTCAACGCTTCCCAATACCACCATGGGAGCAACGCAGGTGGCAACCGCCCTACTCCCGGTACGACTCCTGTCATTGGTACCCGGAGGACTACCAGGACTGGGAGCGAGCGTCAGAATATTCTTCCGTGTCGAGGGTCTCGCACCGATCCAGGAAGGCGTCGGCTTCGGTGTCGGTCCCCCCGGATCGACAGTTGGTTCCGGTTGAAACTCCGCATAGACCACTGCCGGTCCAGCTGCCGCTGCGAGAGTCGACCCCGATCCTGTCAGAGCATTCCACCCATCAAGACTCTTCATCGGAGTCGGACGGTGAAGTCCAGGACTTAGACCCTTCACCGGTCTCCCAGACGGCTGAGGATCTTCCGATTTCGCCATCGGAGGATCTAAAGTCTTATGGGGACCTTGTGAAACGCATCGCTGCCACCCTTCGATTACCCGTGACCCAGCCAGAACCCGTAGTGGATGACAACGTGTTCGACATAATGCAGAAGAACACGTCCACTGCGGTCGCTCTACCGGTTACCAAGGTGATCCTTCAAGTGGTCAAGGAACCTTGGAACAAACCATCTTCGACGCCGGTGTCATCCAAACGGTTGGACCACATGTACAGGGTCCAGGAGACGGGGGCTGAATTCTTATTCACCCATCCACGCCCTAACTCGGTGGTAGTCTCCTCCTCCTCGAAGGCCAGGAAGGTTCACTCCGCTCCACCGGACAAAGAAGGGAGGAAGATCGACGGAATGGGCCGCAAGGTCTACTCAGCTGGGGCACTCGGCATAAAAATATCTAACTATGCAGCCTGCATGGCTAGGTATCAGTATGCCGTGCTGGAACAACTTGCCCCGTTCCTCTCTTCTCTAAGTGAGGACAAAAAGGCCGCTGCAACCAAGCTGCAGAAAGAAGGTCTCGCTGTGGCCAGACAACAACTGGCTGCAGCGAAACACATGGTGGAAGCCTCAGCCAAACAGATCACCTCTGCAGTCTGCATTAGGCGTCACTCCTGGCTTCGGTCTACGGCACTCCACCAAGATACAAAAACCTTTATCGAGGACCTGCCTTTTGAGGGTGACGGGCTCTTCAGCACCACAACTGACACGGCGCTGCAAGAGTTCGATAAGAGCGTCAAGACCTCTAAGAACTTGGGCGTCCAATCCACCCCCAAAACTTTTAGGTCCAAGCAGTGGCCTAAGCCCTGGACCAAGAAGCCCTATCAAAGGTTCTCCCCTGATCAATGGCGTCCCCGGCCTGCACAGCCTGAACGACCCTCCTTCTCTGGTAACGGCAGGAACCGTTACGGGGCCCAGCCCTCTAACAAGTCTAAAGGGGCTCGTCCTCAGAAGCAGGGGGTTTGACTTCCTGCAAGCACGCGTCATCGTTCCCACTGTTGGTTCTTCCATCCGCCTACGCCCTTTCCTGCCTGCCTGGGAGTTGATCTCCACAGACAGGTGGGCACTGTCCATCATAAAAGAGGGCTACAAAATAGTTTGTTCAGACCCCAAACCAGTCCGTGGTAGTTACCACTCCCCCTTCCCCACCTCTGCTGGCGGAGGTGAACAACCTCCTACAGAAACAAGCCATAGAGGTGGTTCCGCCGGAGGCCAGGACAGGAGGTTTCTACTCCCGTTACTTCCTGGTCCCCAAACGGGACGGGGGTTTGAGGCCTATCATGGACCTTCGGAGTCTGAACAAATTCATTCTGTACCAGAAGTTCAGAATGGCTACCCTGCAAACTATCCTGCCCCTCATCAATCAGGGAGACTGGATGGCGACCCTGGACCTCAAGGATGCCTACTTTCATGTCAGCATCCACCCTGCGTTCAGGCGTTTCCTAAGGTTTGCAGTGGGTGCTCGGCACTTCCAGTTCAGGCCCCTGCCGTTTGGACTGTCTACCGCTCCTCGGGTGTTCACGAAGCTGATGAGTGTGGTGGCTGCCCGCCTTCATCTTCAGGGAGTTGTTGTCTTCCCATACATCGACGACTGGCTTCTTGTGGCGAAGTCGAAGGAGAGTTTGACAACGCACATTGCCACCACTCTGCGTCTTCTCGGCACCCTGGGATTGCAGGTCAACCTGGAGAAGTCCCATCTGACTCCATCAAGGACAGTTCAATTCATAGGGGCTCTGCTGGACACAGATCAACACCGAGCATTCCTTCCTTCGCAGAGAGCAAAGGACATCATCAATCTGGTACAGCTTCTCCAAAGGCGGCAGTGGGGCACGGCTCAGCAGCTCCAGCGGATGCTGGGGCTGATGGCTGCGACGACAAGCGTGCTACGTTTCGCAAGACTGCGAATGAGGGGACTGCAACTGTGGTTCTTACGCCATTTTCGTCCGCTCAGAGATTCGCCTCGAAAGAGGTTTTCCATCCCACCCTGGACTATCCAATTTCTGCAATGGTGGGGATTGGAGAGCAACATCTGTCAAGGGGCTCCCTTTCATCTACCAACCCCTACTGTGACTATTGCCACCGACGCTTCCATGTGGGGGTGGGGAGCTCACCTGGAAGACCTATGTGTGGGGGGCCAGTGGCCTCTGTAACTGAGTCGGTGCCATATAAATTACTTGGAACTGCTGGCGGTTCACTTCGCCCTTCGCTCCTTTCGCCCTCTGGTAGCAGGGAAGACTGTGGCACTGCTTACAGACAACACCACTGCCCTGTGTTATATAAACAGACAGGGGGGGGACAGTGTCCCGCAGACTGTGCTCGCTGGTGATGGACCTCTGGACGAAGTGCCTCCAGTGGGACATTTTTCTGAAGGCAACACACCTGCCGGGGGTCCTCAACATTCAGGCGGACTCTCAGCAGGGGTGGAGCTCTCCCACACGAATGGGAACTGCAATGGCGGTTCCTGGAGCCGGTGTTCCAGCGTTGGGGGTACCCACAGCTAGATGTCTTCGCCACAGCGGAGAACAAAAAGTGCCCCTTGTTCTGTGCCAGGGGAGGTGCGGATCCAGCCTCGCTGGGAGACGGACTCCTTCTTCAGTGGGGGGGCTGGTTCCTTTACATGTTCCCACCCTTGCCTCTACTGACAAGGGTAGTCCACAAGTTAGTTCAGGAGAAGCCACGTTGCATCCTGGTGACTCCTTGGTGGCCCCGTCAGAGTTGGTTCTCGATCCTGCTCCAGCAGTCGAGGGGGGTATTTTATCAGTTCCCGACAGTTCCGGACCTGTTGTCGGCCCAGGGCGGGCACGTACTCCACCACAACGTGCCTCACCTGAAGCTGACGGCGTGGTTCATCGATCAGTAGGGTTTTCCACCAGGGTCCAGCAAGTCCTCCAAAGCAGCAGGAAGCCTTCCACTCGTGCCTCTTACGAGAGGAAGTGGAAGAAGTTCAGTAACTTTGTGGCTGACTCCCCTACGTCGCCTGACTCCGTTGGGCTTTCGGCAATTTTTGAGTTTCTTTTAGCCTTGGTGGATGAGGGGCTGGTATTCTCCTCCATCAAGGTTTATTTGGCGGCTATCTCTGCTTTCCATGTTTCAGTAGAGGGCTACTCTGTTTTCGCTCACCCTCACTCCAAGAGGTTCATGAAGGGACTGTTCCGCCTTCATCCCCCTTCTAGATCCCCTCCACAGTTGTGGGATTTGACTCTGGTTCTGGACAGGTTGACTCGTCCTTTTGAGCCCATGGCAACATGTTCCTTACAACTTTTGTCCTGGAAGACTGCATTTTTGGTTGCCATCACCTCAGCACGTTGTGCGGGGGAGCTCACGGCGATGCGCTGTGATTACCCCTACCTTGCCTTCAGGGAAGCGGGGGTCTCCCTAGCTCCAGACATTACTTTTCTTCCCAAGGTGGTTTCCCAATTTCATCTTAACTTAGAAGTTTGGTTACCCACGTTTTACCCTAGCCCTTCCTCGGATGAGGAGCGCAGGCTGCATGCCTTAGACGTTAAACGTGCCCTCTTGTTTTATTTGAATCGTTCACGGGGCTTTCGTGAGGACAAACAACTTTTTGTCTCCTACTCTGCCCCCAAGTTAGGGTCCAAAATTTCGTCTCAAAGGCTTTCTAAGTGGCTCACTGAGACGATTAAACTTTGTTATTTGCTGGCAAAGAAGCCTTTACCTGGACCTGTTCGTGGACACTCCACAAGGGCGATGGCCACGTCGGTGGCATTCCTGAAAGGTGTGTCCCTTTCCGACGTCTGCAAGGCGGCTACCTGGTCTTCTCCGCATGCCTTCATGAAGCACTACGCGCTGGACGTGCATGCTCAGCAGAGGACTCGGTTGGGAGCTGCGGTGCTGCAAGCTGTTTCTTCAGGTTGACCGTCTTCCCACCTCCAGGTATGCTTTGCTTGCTAGTCTCCCATGAGTGTGAAGCACAGAGACCATGAAGAAGATAGACAGGTTGCTTACCTGTAACTGTAGATCTTCGAGTGGTCATCTGTGCATTCACACTACCCGCCCTCCTTCCCACTGCTGACGGTCTCCCTCCAGTAAGAGGCTTTCGGCGGTCAGGAAGGAACTGGCAGGATCCCCGCGCTGGCGCTGGTGGGCATGCGCATTGGGACGCCTGCGCATGCCCATTGGTGCCGAGCGCGAAAAAATCCCGGGCTTTTTCAGGTACCAATTCGGGGATCGGCGCAGGCGCACTATCCCATGAGTGTGAATGCACAGATGACCACTCGAAGATCTACAGTTACAGGTAAGCAACCTGTCTAATCCAGTTCCATTTCTCTGTGCAAATAATGTCCTAGCTGTCAAGTCTGATGTTTCAATAACGAGACCTTTTTGATAAAAAAGTTTCTAGTTTATTGTAACATGTTGCAAGACTGTAGAAGCAGATTGAGAGACTGGTGAGCATGCACAAAGAGCAAACATTTAAGGTATACATCAAAGGCATTCCTGAGGGTGGGGGCACTCTATGCAGGGCACATTCACACATTGTTATTATTTTATCGTTCTCAAGCACCGGCTGGCCTTGGGCGCTCTCTTAGCCCCGGCTATCTCTGAGAAGGCACCACAATCTTGTTCCCATATTCCCATTTCCAAGCATTGCTACATAACAAAGGAGGGGAGGGAGGGAAGGAGAGTTTAAGCTAGCAGCATCTGAATACAGAGTGGTTTTACCCAGGATCCTTTTCCTGAACCAAAGTTTGTGACTAAACTACTCAAGCATCATAGCAGACTTGACACTAGCAGCTGAAAGCAAGTACCAAATTACAGTTCTATCTTCTTTTGGAAATTTTTCCATTTGTAATCCCAACAGAAAAGTCTCTGCAACTTTCTTAAATTCATATCCCAAGATCTTAGAAATTTCTTGTTGAATCATCTGCTAATACTTTTTTGCTCTTTCACAAGTCCACCACATATGGTAGAAAGAACCTTTTACATTTCCAACATCTGTCTGGCATCTTGTTATTCATCTTTGCCAATTTTTTAGGAGTCATATACCATCTATACATCATTTTAAAACAGTTCTCTTTAATACTATGAAACTCGAAAGCTTCATAGAATTCTTCCACAAGTATTCCGAAGTTTCCATCTGTATTTCTTTATTTACATTAATTGCCCATTTAATCATTTGAGATTTTACTACTTCATCCTCCGTAGACCATTTTAAAAGTAATTTATGTATTTTTGAAATTAATTTTTCATTGTGTCCAAGCAGAACTTTTCCATTTCTGTTCGTTCTTTTCTTATTCCTTCAGTTTTGATATCATTATCCACCAAACTATTTATTTGTTGCATTTGGAACCAATCATATTTATTATTCAACTCTTCAGCAGTTTTCAATTCTATTTTGCCACTTTGTATTTTTAATAATTGATTATATGACAACCACTTTTCTTCACTTATCTCAGCCGTTATTTTTACTACATCAGCTGGCACTATCCATAACGGTCTTCTCTCATCTCCATATTTCTTATATTTCATCCATGTATTTAGCAAATGATTTCTTATATAATGGTGAGAGAAAAAAAAGTCCATCTTTTTTTTCCCCATAATACAAATATGCGTGCCAGCCAAATGTATTTCCGTGACCTTCCAGCGCTAAGAGTTTTTTGTTTAACAGCATTATCCATTCTTTTATTCACACTAAACAAACTGCTTCCTGATATAATTTTAAATTTGGTAATTGAAATCCACCTCTCTCTTTTGCATCTGTCAAAATTTTCATTTTAATCCTTGGTTTCTTCCCAGCCCACACAGATTCTGAAATTTTTCATCGCCATTTATCAAATTGTTTACTGTCTTTCACAGTGGGAATAGTTTGAAACAAATACATTATTCATAGTAGAATATTCATTTTAATTGCAGCTATTCTACCCAGCAATGACAAATTAAGCTTATTCCATTTTAACATATCTTTATCCATTTTACGCCATAGCTTCTCATAGTTATTTTTAAACAAATCAATATTCTTCATTGTTATCTCCACACCCAAATATTTTACCTTGGAGGTAACTTCACAACCTGTCAGTCTCTGCAAGACCTGTTGCTTATTTGTTTGCATATTTTTACATAAAAACTTTGATTTTTCTTTGTTAATACAAAGTCGCGCTAACTCCCCATATTCTTGTATTTTAGCTAACAACAAAGGTGTAACTTGTATGGGATTTTCATTTATAAACATTATATCATCTGCAAATGCTCTGTATTTGTAAGTAAATCCTTTTATTTTTAATCCTTCTATTTCTTTATCTTTTTGGATCTGCATCAGTAATATTTCAAGAGTCATTATAAACAACAATGGTGAAAGTGGACAACCTTATCTTTACCTTTGCTGATAATCATATCTTCTGTAAGATCTGCATTTATACATAGCCTTGCACGTTGTTCAGTATATATTGCTTTTATCATTCTTATAAAGCTTTCTCCCAGCTCCATTTTCTCAATTACTGCAAACATAAAGTCCCAGTTTAAATTGTCATATGCTTTCTCTGCATCTGCAAAGAATTATGCTACTTCCTTTTCTGGATGTCTTTCATAATATTCTACAATATTTACAGCAGTTCTAATATTGTCTCTTATTTGCCTTTTGGGAAGAAACCCCACTTGATCTTCCTTCATATAGTTTATCAAACGTTGTTTAAGCCGTTCTGCCAAGATCCTTGTATATATTTTATAGTCATTATTTAATAGCGAAATTGGTTTGTAATTTTTTACATTCATGACATCTGTCTTCCTTTGGAACCAACGAAAAAACAGCTTCATTCCATGTATTTGGTATTTTCCCTTTTATTCTCATATTTATCAATTTCTGCAATTTCGGTATTAACTCATCTTTAAAGGTTTTAAAATATTTAGCTGTCTATCCGTCTGGCCCAGGTGCCTTCCCATTTTTCATTGCATTAATTCTGCTTCAATTTCTATTTTTTCAATTGGATCATTCAAAACTTTTTACATATTTTCTGTTAAGGGTTCTATTTTTATCTTTTGTAAATACTCATCCATCTTTTCTTTCTTTATTTTAACACCTTTAAATAACTTGGCATAATACTTAAAAAATTCTCTTTTTATTCCTTCTTGGCTAACCACCTCTCTTCCATCTACCACAATTTTATTAATAATTTTATTTTCTCTCTTTTTCTTCAGTTGCCAAGCCAAATATTTTCCAGGTTTGTTTGCTCCCTCAAAAGATTTCTGGTGCAGTCTTTTCAGATTCCATTCCAATTCTTTATTTAACAAACGTCTCATTTGTGTTTGTAGTATTGTAATTTCTCTTATAAATTAATTTTTCCCTGGCCTTTTTCTCAACTCCCCTTTTTTCTTTATTTCATTTTGAATGTCCAACATCTGTTTTTCTTTTGCTCTCTTATCTTTATTGTTCAAAGTAATCAATATTCCTCTCATTACTGCTTTATAGGCATCCCAGACCATCTGAAATTCTATATCCTCTTTGTCGTTCATTTGAAAGAAAGCTTTAGTTTCATTTTCTAGGGATGTCACTATTTCTTTATTCTGTAGTAAATCTTCATTCAATCTCCATTTTCTCAATTTCTTAGTTTTGTAATCCACATTATCGGGTTATGATCAGCCCCAATTTTAGGTAAAATCTCTATTTTCTTTGTTATGAGGCCTAAGTCTTTAGTGCCCCACAACATGTCAATTCTGGAAAAAGTTTTATGTCTTGCTGAAAAAAAAGGCATAGTCCCACACTTCAGGATTAAATTTCTTTCCTATATCCTCCAAATTTTCTTGTTTGACCAATTCAAAAAAAGACTTTGGCAATTTTCCTTCTTTGTTATTATTCCCCCCCCCCCCCGATGTAGCCAGTGTATTCTTAATTATTCCATTAAAGTCCCCCATTATCAAAACTTGGTCGTAAATCAGTTCATCAAATTGTTGTATAATATCTTTGAAAAAAGCATCCTTTGCACCATTAGGTGCATACAGTCCCAGTAACTTTGCATTTAATATTATTTCTACAGCTACAAATTTTCCATCTTTATCTTTAAACACTAACTTTGGCTCCAATTCTTGTTTAATATAAAAAAATCACTCCCCTTTTCTTCTGTTCAGCCAATGAATAAAATTCTAGTCCCATTTGTTTATTCAATAAAAATTTGTAATCCTTTTGTTTAATATGCACTTCTTGTAAACAAACTATATTACAATTTTGCTTTTTAATCCAATGAAATGTTGCTTTTCTTTTTTTTGTGGTGAATTTAGTCCATTTACATTCCAAGACAATAATTTGTAATCCATCATAGTGCAAATTCTTTATGTTCTTCATAAAATCTATGCAGTTCCTGTGTGTTTGTAATGGTGGTTCTTTTTCCCTGAAGTTTAAAGCTCAAACCTTCAGGTATTATCCATCTATACCTCATTTCATTGTCCCGTAATTTTTCTGTCAATTTTTTGTATGTTCTTTTGTCATTTATCACTTGCCTTGACAAGTCCCTCATAATTCTTACTCTGCTGCCTCCCACTATCAATGTCTTTTCAAAGTTTTTATTCATGATCTTTCCCACCATTTCTTTTGTCATGTATCTTATAATTTTTATTATATATTCTTTTAAGTCACCATCTTCCTTTTCAGGTACTCCTCTCAGATGTATCTGAGTCTCCATCAATTTGCAGTCATGGATTGCCACTTTTTCTTGTATTTTCAACAAGGTGGAGTCATGTACTTTCATTTTCCCTTCTACCTCCTGCACTTTCTTAGATATTTCCTCAGTCTCATTTCTGAGATCTTCAATATCTTTTTTGATCTCTTCTATAATTTCTTTTTTAGATGTGTTTATCATCTCTTTCATGCCTCTCATCATTCTGGCCTCCATTGCCTCTAATTGTTTCTGCATTTTCTCCAGTGAGGTAGCCCTTGCACAGGTTTGTTTTTGTTCTGACATTTAAAAAAAACACCGAAAATTTTGATCTCACCAATTTCAATTTTGATTATCAAGTTCAATAGATTAGAGCTTGCTTTTTCCAACAAGCCTAATTTCGCTGTCCTCAAAGCTTCCCAGACCGAGATATTAATTTTTAAAGTTTTTAAATCCTTCAAAATGGCGGTCGTGACTTTCTGCTTCCCTTAAAAAAAATTCTTTTTTTCCTTTAAAAACTTCTAAAGTCCAATATAAACAATATGTCCAATAATATTTATCTTCTTATCATCACCTCAATTATTCCCAACAATTTTTAATGTCCCGAACACATTAAAAATATTATTTTAATTTTAACCTCCTTGCAATGGCTGCCGATGTTTCTCTATGATATTATAGTCCTAGAGTAGGCTTTTCGCCTGCTACTTCCTGCTTTACTTGCCACCAAATCTCGTTTTCACTGATAAAGAGATCTCACGATACTTGATGTACTTCCTGTGTTGACTGTATATGCTGCAGGTCTGTGACGATGGTGCTCTTTTTTCAAAACTGCAAGTAGACCAAATAATAAATTCCTTTTCACTTTTTAGCACTGTCCTTTAAATTTACAAAGTCCAAATTTCACCTCCGCATCTCTTCTTCTTCCAAGCTTTCTAGATTTCCATTTCCCACCTTCTGAATTTATTCTGTTTAACTGTAAATAGTCCTGGAATGAAAGATAGTAATCAGTACCTTTTCTGCCAATTATCCAGATCCACACCGGTCTCATGTAGCTTTAGATGTTTAGTAATGTCCAAGAAAGTTAGGATTCTGTCAAGCTTATGTCAAATAAATAACTCTGAGAACTTCTGCAGATGATGAAAATGCACCTCTTCTCCGAATACCCCTCAAAGCCTCAAAGGACCCCCACCCCCGGGACTCCCTTTTAGGCAAGGTAAATCTCCTCAAAGTTTTCTGTGCATATCTTGGACTAATCTCTGATTGAGAAAAGTAGGCAGTAGGCATTAATTTGCCTTCCACTACCCCGAACAGAAGTTCCAGCCTGCTCCCGATATGAGAAGCAGCTCAACTTGGCATTTTCCTTAAAATGATTATGTTTTAGAAAAAAGAAGAATATAAATTTTTGTTCTATTAGTTAGGGGTACCTTTAAATATTAGCATTTTAAGTAAATAACACCAGCGGGGGTCAGGTAACGGGGGGAGGGGTGGGTGGAAAGTAATATATGGGATAGATAAATAAATGTTCTTAAAGATGTAAGAAATAGATTTATTACCATAAGTTACCAATAAAAATGTTTTAATTACAAAAAATAAAATACAACTTTACATTCTGAGTTATTAAACATTAAATTTTCAATCAACAGGCCAGTATGTGGAAAAAGGGACATATGACAAACAGGAGGCCTAGGCAGATTTTGTGCCCTTGGGAACATTCAGAGGGATTTCAGGGAGAAAACAGTGGGGAGGGACAGTGGCTCAATGGTAGAGCATCCGCTTGGCAAGCAGAAGGTCCCAGGTTCAATCCCTGGCATCTCCAAAAAAGAGTCCAGGCAAATAGGTGTGAAAAAACTCAGCTTGAGACCCTGAAGAGCCGCTGCCAGTCTGAGTAGACAATACTGACTTTGATGGACCAGGGGTCTGATTCAGTATAAGGCAGCTTCATATGTCCATATGTCCAAAATGGAATGTTGAAGGGCGGAGTTAAGTCTCAACATTCATGTTTTACTTCCAGTGGGACAGAACATGGGAGTAGAGTGGTTGTAAAAACAGTAGGTCTGTATTCTGAAGAACCAGTGGAGTTGGGGATCTGGTTGCCAATTGAATAGATCCAGGTTACTCTTTGCTAGTTGTTTTGAGAAAGAGTGTTGATCTGTGAACACAGAGAATGTTACATTACAATCCATCTGTGATAATGAGAAGATTGATTACTATGTGATTAGTTAAGGACAAATGAGAACCTGCAAGGACTCACAAGACAACTCTCATTTCCACCTTTTCCATTATTTCCTGTTTCTATTTCCTGAAAGCCTCCATAGTCTCTTCCTGTTCTTCCCACCTAACAACCTACATACCTTTATCTGCCCCTCTATCTTCAGCATTCCCTCTCCCCCTCCCCCCACCTGCAGCCTCTAACAAGGAAAACTGGGAGTAGTTACAAAACTGGAGGCTATGCCCTTTGCCATCAAAGCAGTCCAAAGCACAAAAACAGAAATTCTGCCTCAGCCATAAATAGGTGAAGGGATTGTCTGTCATCTGTTGGTCTAGGGCCACTCTTCTGAGGTTCTTGTGTTTTGGTCAAAACTGCTGCTTGCCTCTTTCTTTGGTATTGAAGGCATGATGTGTTGTAAACCATTTTTATGCTGGATCTGTTTTGGCTCTCTGAGTTTGCTACTAATATTCTAACATTCCATTATATTTTAGTTTTCATAGTTGCATTTTATTTTGATTCTTGACTAAAAGTATTTAGTCTGTGTCTAATGCATTTTCTCAAATGTAATAAACACTGGTAAGATATATCTACTTTTGAACCTAATGTAGGTTAAAAAATCCACACAATGAAGCCAAAGAAAGAGAAAAGATTTTTTTTAAAAAAAATACAACTTGAGGGAAGTCCAAGGTTTATAGAAAAAATTGAAATTATTTGGTTTGTTTAAAACATTTTTGTTTGTTTTCTTTTCTCCTTAGACACAAGGACTCAAAACCGATGGAGAGTTATAAATAATAAAAACAATATATGAAGCTTACCAAGAATACTACTGAGATCTCATAAAAATGCTTGGCAAGATTTTAGTGACTATTTTGTAAAATGGCTACCATTTCCCATGTCATCATTAATGTGAATTGGGGGGGGGGGGGGGTAGAGATTTAGGTAGGTAAAAAAAAATTAGGAAGTGGAGGTTGACAGAACAGAAAATTGTAGATGAGTGAGATAGACAAAAGGGAAATGCAGGAGGAGGGAAGGTGAGAAATAGTTAAAGGAGGGAAGGTGAGAAACAGTTAAAGGAGGTAGGAAGAGACTGTTAAGGAAGTAAATTTAAGTACTCTTAAAATGCATTTTAACAATAGAAGCTATGTTCTAATTTACTTCAGGTATACGTTAGGCTCTGATGTCCAATTTCATAACCCCCCTTTATGACTTTAGTTATCTCTATTAAATCTCACCTTTTCCATCAATGACATAAAAACTAGTATTATGTAAAGTTTTTGAGAGTTAAATAACATAAAATTTTGCTTGACACATACAAAGAGTACACACAGGTTTTTTAAAGCTGTTGTATAACTCCAGTATTCTTTTAAAATCAAGCATTAGAACATGTAGTACACTTTACACAACAGATCGGCTTTTCGAGGAAGCATTTTATGTGAAATGTGATCCAAGTTGATGGGCACGTAAAGGGAACATCACCTTTGGAGCCAGGATTTGTAAGGAATTTGGATACCACACAGGATTGAACAAGAAGTGAAAAGGACTGGATAATCTCTGGACATTGAAATACTGTGGATCCTTTCCTTTTGTGAAATATTTTGGTATACTGGGTATTTGATATGGTTTGAAACAAACATGGACAAATAAGAATTACTGTGTGTGTGTATGTATATATATATATATATATATATATATATATATATATATATATATATATATATATATATAGTGTTTGTGTGTTTTGTACACAGTTGTCCTTTTCTGCTATAGACTGTGTTGCCACATTTGTCAGTTGCAATCCAGTATCTTTGTGGCACACAGTGGTCTGAGTTCTCTGCCTTTAACTGAAGGGACCTCTTTGGGTACAATCTTGCAGCTGAGAATGGAGATATTTGATTTGTTAGCTTTCTTTTTTTTGTTACTACTCCAATTTAAAGATTTTATTCATTTTACCTCTAGGACATGATTGATTTTTCGGACAGTTTAAATTATATGATGGTTATGAAATACTAATATTGAGGCTTAAATGCTTCAGTTGGTAATGTTGGATGTGAATGACATTTTTGTATATAGGCAGTGTTTTTGAAGTAGCTCTCAGCATTTGGAGACCAAATTCCAAATTATGCAAGGGTCTACCAGGAGCTTCTTGTTTGTTTGTTAGTGGGATGAGAGATACTCTGAAATGAAGATGGGAGGGTCACCTACTGTTGAAACATTCACCCCAAGCTGCTGGAATATCCAACATGAATGTGCTGCAAAATCTGGTACCTTTAGGTTGACAGAACTGTCTTAAGGCTGCATGACAGGAGGCCTAGGCATGAGAACAAAAAGAAGCAGCTTGACTTAGACGAAGAGCCTTAGGTACTACTATGGACTGGATGAGTTACCTGCAAGATGCCAGGACACCCACACTACCCATATGCAGTCTTGATGGGTTATAGTTGCCAACTTTTACTAACCCCTGTTCCTGTGCTGTTAACAGATGCTTGACCTGGAATTATGTACATCACTAATCTCTGCAAAGCTTCACCTGCTGATTTCTGTAGGTCAAACCAGAGAGAAAATTTCTTTAAATTTTGAAGCTACTAAAAACAACGGAAATTTTGGGAAATATATGCAATATTTCCTTTCGTAGTAAACCCACATTTATTTTACTGCTGTCAGGTATAATTTAACAAAGCAGGAGTCAAGTTGCATCTTTAAGACCAAGTTTTATCCAGAACGTAAGATTTCATGTGCTCTCTAAGCACACTTCATCAGACAATTGGATCAGGTATTGTGGGCTGAAATACAAGCAGTTTGTTGATTAAGTAAGCAGACCGATCACATGGTAAACCAGTGTGGCTTGGCCATTTGGTCTGGATAGCCATAAAAGGTAATAAAGTCCTCTTCCAATTGGTGTTTCTGTAACAGCACAGAGCAGATTGAAATGCAGATGTATTCATAAATACAGATGCAAAACATGGCCATTGGCAGTGACAAGTATTTCATTTTTCTAAAAATACATTGTGGCATATTTTTGTACGTGTAGAGTACAAAAATGGCAAAACTAGTTTCTACCTATATTTTAATTGTGTGCTTTTCCTAAGAGGGAAAACAAGGTCACTACCTTGAAAGTATAATAAACAAGTCACAGTAAAGTTAAAGAGCCCCGTGGCGCAGAGTAGTAAAGCTGCAGTACTGCAGTCTGAGCTCTCTGCTCATGACCTGAGTTCAGGTAGCCGGCTGAAGGTTGACTCAACCTTCCCTCCCTCCAAGGTTGGTAAAATGAGTACCCAGCTTGCTGGGTGGAAAGTGTAGACGACTGGGGAAGGCAATGGCAAACCACCCCGTAAAAAAAGATAGAGAAGTGCATGCTGCCAAATATCTTGACAATCAAATAATGCCATCCTATACAATTAAAGTTGCAAGAAAACTTGAGAAATAGTGAAATAAATTTGTGTTGTGGCTTGACACACCTACTAGTCAGTAGTATATCAAGTAGTTTCTTTATTGGCAAAACTTTTTCCCCCCAGCAAAGTGATGCTAACCACTTTTCTTAAGGAGATTTCAACAAGATAGGGAGTCTGTTGCAGGAGGATACATGTTAATGAGTACACCTGAGCAGCCATCAGTGTGGCTCAGAATCTTGCTAGTATTCATGTATTTGTTCCCTTTACTTATTGTTCAGTGTTTTCTTGTTCTGAAGATTGGAAGTAAGCCCACGTTCCAAAGCTGTCAAAAGCAGGAGGCACAGAATTCTAGCACCCAGGTTGTCCTGTGAACCCAGGGAGCTGGGCAGTGTGCTGCTGGAGAATAGTAGTAGCATACACATTGTAATCAAACATTTCATGTATTCCTCTGGATGCGAGTGGGTCCCAAATGTGATGTGAAGGTGGGAATCCTTTTTTCTCGGTATCTGCGGTGTTTCTTGGGAACATTGTGACTACATAGACAGGCGCACGTGTGTACTGTGGAACACTACTGCTACTATTTCATACTTCAGACTTGAACAAGACTTCAGTTGTACAAATCAGAAGTAAACAGGTTATGCATGCAACTATTTCTCTTGCAAAGATATTTTTCAAGCAATTAGTAATGCAAAATATTTATATAGTTTCAAAATGCACCATAACAATTGTAGTATTCAATATGTAATTTATTATAAGGCTGAGATCTGAATCAGAAGCTTGCAGTTCATAGCTCATGTTAACTGCTGTTGTACGCAGAGATTGTTTTGAAGCAGAATTATATGTGTATATATAATATGTTGCAGAATCCAGTAGCACCTTAAAGACTCCTTTAATTCTGTGGACTTCTGTTTAATTTTGCTACAACAGTCTAACATGGCTGGCCCTCTCCAGACTGATCACTATTTTATGATTTATTGAGGTACAGTAAATATATCAAACACCTCCTCAAAATGCCCAAATGCAGCAACTGGTATTTATGCGTCAAAAGCATTCTCATGCATCAAAAGTATTTTCAAATAAACTGGAGGGTCATGATCTAGATATATTACATTAGTTCATTGGTCCATCTAACAGCAATTCCTTAGTATCCAATTTCTTAACTGCAGTATCTGCCTGCCAATGCCTCTCCCTCCCTCCAAATGAGAAGTATTTGTGGAGTTGATGACTCTGTTACATGCACATTTTCTCTTATGCTCAATGATTTTGTTTTGTGTTGACAGATGGAATACTACCTCTTTTGACAGTAGAATTCATTTTGACATTCAGGAAATGGGGGTTGTGTTTAACTTTTAAATAATAAAATTAAAACATGGAGTATATTTTTCCCCTTTCCTTGCAACAGCGCAAAAGCAGGAAACAAGCAAAGAGTGCTTTTGCACACAGAAGAACATAGCAACTGTTGTAAACAGGGCCAAGTGAAAACCTGTCCTGCTTCAGCAATAATAAATTTGTTCCAATGTGCTTTATCTCAAAAGCTGTTAAGATAGAAATTAAAACCTGACACACAGATAACAGGAAAGCTACAGTGTGCCGATGTAGACAAAGATTAACAAGAACACAGTTTTCCCACATATATAACAGACAGTTATCTGGTGAAACCTTAACCTTCCTTTCTACCTCCCTTTTACAGTACAACTGAAAACAATCGAATCTCCGGCAGCCTGCCACCTCGCAGCTTGGCTGCCGGGGAACTTTTGCCTCCCTGGAGGGAGAGCGGACCGCTGTGCACGCGTTTAGGTGCGTCTTCGGGGGGGGGGGGGGCTTGAACGTGCCTCGAGAAGCCTCCACCCCCTCTCTTCAGTCCCTCGATGATGCTCGGGCAGAGAGGAGCGTGCAGCGTGCTCTCTGCGGCATCGAGGGATTAGGCCTAGGCGAGGCCATCTCGGAGCGATCACGTCGCGTCAGGGCTGTGGTCAGGCTGCGTTGGGGCTGTGGTCAGGCTTGGGACCTGGGGTGCCTAGTCCTGCAGATCGTTGGTGGTGTGATCTTGGCGTGGGATTCACAGTTGCTTTTTTTAAAATCAATCACTGTGTGCTTAGCAGCGCGGCGGGGTTTTTCGGTCCTTTTAAAAATCTTTTTGTTGCCCAGCTTAGTTGCTCTGCCAGGTCGGGTGGAGTTGGTGGGGTACGTTTGTGGCAATCGGGAGGCTTTTCTGCGTTGGAGGCTGGCATTGGGCACCCCCCCACCCTCCTATCCTGTTGCCTCGTGGCTGGGTGGCCATTTTGGGTTACAGCAGGGGTGGCCATTTTGGATTGCAGTTAGGAGGCCTTTGTGCCTCGTAGCTGGGCAGCCATTTTAGTTTTCTTTTCTCGGGGGCCATTTTGGGTGGCTATTAGGAGGCCATTTTAGGGGCAGGACATCTGGCAGCCATTTTAGGTTGGTTTTAAATTTTGGCTCTGTCAAAGTTATATTTCCTGATTTAGGTTATTTTTCCTGGGCTGGTGAGAATGTCTGGAAAAAAAGGTACAGGAAAGTCAAAGGGGAAGCAGCCTGCCCGCAAGGCTCCAAAACCCCTGCAGAAACGTTCCCCACCTCCTTCATCTTCTGATGAGGAGGGGGAGGATGAAGCGAATGCAGCTATCCTTACAAGGCTGCATGCCCTTGAGCAGGTGTCTGGGTTGCAGTTTTAAAAAGGGGCCGGTTTCGAAAATGGCTTTTCAGGCCGGTATATTAACGCGTTTATCAATTTTAGAGGGCAGGTCTGCTGCTCCGCAGGTGGAGCTGTGGGTTCAGGTGCTCCTGATGCTGGATCTGGCTCTTCTTCGGGCTCTGGGGGTGCAGGTACTGCTTTGGTACCTGCTGGACTGCCAGGTAAGGTGGGTGACGGTTCTAGTGCCTTCACGGGGCTTGTCTGGCCATGGGGCCTTGGGGCCCTGCTGCACCTAACGGTGCAGGTTTGGTGCCTGGGACTTCACACACTACTTCTTCTGTGGGCGTAGGGCCTCAGGCTAGCTGGACCTGGCCGCAAGGCCAGTTTGGACCATTTGGGAATTGGCCAGGGGCTGGGAAGCAAGGGGTTGCACCTTCCTTATCTGGGGGTTGGGGTTTACTTTCCCCTTATGGGGCGATCCCTTTTGGTGCTATGCCTTTTGGTGAGGTCGCCTTACCTTTGGGCAATCACCTGTTGCCGGCCACTAAAGAAAAGATCCTTAAGGGGGAATATGTGGACATATTCTCCCTTTTATTTAGGGAACGTGAAAAGAAAGACAAGGAGGATCTTAATGATAAGGAGAACGAGAAGTTGAAAAAGAGGAAGGTGGATCGGACCTGGGCTAATTGGCTGCCAGGGTTTTTTGTGCATGCTGGAGTGATAGCTCGTGCTCAGCCCTGGCGGGCGGCAGCACTGATCCAGTATATGGACATTATATACAAAGGGTACACGATGTTTAGCGGCCCGGCCTGGATTCAGGATGAGGGCCGCTTTGTACCCTTCTCTCTCCTGGGATCGCATCCACCAGCAACTGTGGCTGCAAGTTATGTCACCAGTTTGGTCCAATTTGGGTGACCGCTCTGACAGCGGTCATTTAGTTGCTAAGGCTTCCTCTTCTCAGGCTACTTCGTCATCATCTTCCCGCAGTTCAGCGGGGCAGGCGGTTCAACCCCACTTGCTTTGTTGGGAGTTTGGGTTACAGGGGGTGTGCAGTCGGAAAGCTTGCCAGTTCAAGCACAAATGCCCCCTGTGTGCCGGCCCACACTCCTTTAGCAACTGTCCAAGAGTTCGACCACATAAGGGCCAGAAGAGACAGGGTAGGAGTGGGTGTTCTTCCCAAGCTGGAAAAGGGCCCCAGCCTGATAAATGTGGGACCTCTTGAGCGGTGGCTATGTAGGTACCCACGTAGGCTGATAGTTTATTATTGTTGAATGGGTTTACATTGGGTTTTAGAATTCCTTTTCAGGTTTCTCGGATGCTGACTTGGTCTCGGAACTTTAGTTCGGTTAATGGTTTAGAACACGTGGTGGAGGTTAAGATCGCCAAGGAGCTGGTGGAGGGCAGGATTTTGTGGCCATTTTCTAGTCCTGCAGTGGTTAACCTTAGGGTCTCCCCATTGGGGGTGGTACCAAAGAAGGCGCCTGGTGAATTTCATTTGATTCACCACCTTCCTTACCCCAAGGGTTCTTCTGTTAATGATGGGATTCCCGAGGAACTTCGCTCAGTTAGGTATACTACCTTTGATCAGGCCATGGGCATCGTTCGACACTGTGGTCAGGGGGCTGAGCTGGCTAAATGCGATATCAGATCTGCATTTCTCCTTCTCCCTGTCCATCTGGATGATTTTGATCTTTTGGGTTTCTTTTTTGCAGGGCAATTTTACATGGACAGGGCTCTACCGATGGGCTGCTGTCAAGTCTGCATGGTGCTTGAGTAGTTTAGTCACAAACTCTGGTTCAGGAAAAGGATCCTGGGTAAAACCACTCTGTATTCAGATGCTGCTAGCTTAAACTCTCCTTCCCTCCCTCCCCTCCTTTGTTATGTAGCAATGCTTGGAAATGGGAATATGGGAACAAGATTGTGGTGCCTTCTCAGAGATAGCCGGTGCTAAGAGAGCGCCCAAGGCCAGCCGGTGCTTGAGAACGATAAAATAATAACAATGTGTGAATGTGCCCTGCTTAGAGTGCCCCCACCCTAAGGAATTCCTTTGATGTATACCTTAAATGTTTGCTCTTTGTGCATGCTCGCCAGTCTCTCAATCTGCTTCTACAGTCTTGCAACATGTTACAATAAACTAGAAACTTTTTTATCAAGAAGGTCTCGTTATTGAAACATCAGACTTGACAGCTGCTCTGTATTATGTGCTGCTTTTGAGTGTTTCAGCGCATTCCTCGAATGGGCTGTGTGCGAGAAAGTGGGTTTAAAGAATGTCGTCTATTATTTGGATTACTTCCTGTTTGTGGGTCCTGCGGGTACTGGACGTTGTGCTCAGTTGTTGTCCGGCTTTATTGAGCTGGCTGCTGAGTTGGGTGTGCCATTGACTGAGGAAAAAACTAAGGGCCCGGCCCAATGCCTTGTGTTTTTGGGAATTGAATTGGACACCCTAGCGCAGTCATCCAGAATTCCTCTTCAGAAGCTGGAGGATTTAAGAAATAGGATTAGTACTTTCCTCCTCAAGAAGAAGGTTATGCTTCTTGAGCTTCAGCAGTTAGTTGGGCAGCTTAACTTTGCTTGCAAAGTTGTTGCCCCTGAAAGGGCCTTTCTTCACAGGTTCTGTGACACTATGGCGGGCCTTCACTTGCCCCAGCACAGGACCAGGGTTACCAGCAGCATGAGGGAGGACCTGCAGGTGTGGCAGGAGTTTTTGGAATCCTTTAATGGGATTTCTTTTTGGAGAGAGGACATGAGACTTGAGGCGGAGCTTCAGGTCATGTCCGATGCTGCTGGGTCATTAGGCTTTGGGGTCTACTTCTGTGGACACTGGTGCATGGATGTGTAGCCGGATTCATGGGTGCAGGCTGGTTTGAGCCGGGATCTCACTTTAGAGTTTTTTCCCATTTTGGTTGCGGTTTGGTTGTGGGGGAGTGATATGGTTGATCGCACCATACATTTTTTGGTGTGATAACATGGCTGTTGTTCATGTTATTAATCCCCTTTCATCCAAATAGCAACAGGTTATGAGGTTGGTCACTCTGCGTTGCCTGCAGCTTAACATTTTGTTTTTAGCCAAGCATGTTCCTGGGGTGAATAACGGGGTGGCTGACGCTCTCTCTCGTAAACAGATGGAGAGGTTTCGTCAGTTGGCCCCGGATGCCGATCAAGAGGCGGCACCAATGCCCTAGGAGCTATGACTGATTGGAGAGCCGAGGCCTGCAGAGCGATAGGCCTAGCCATTGCGTTGAGCACCAAGAAGTCTTACGAATGTGCTGTGCGGCAGTTTGAAGACTTTAGGGCCGAGGTAGGGTATCGCATTGTTTGGCCTCTCCCGGTGGAGCAGTTGCTCCATTGTTGTGTTTCCTTAAAAGGTAAGGGATTGGCTGTGCGATCGATTAGAGGACGCCTGTCTGCGCTGGCTTTGTTAGGGTATAAGGAGGAAACAGCAGATTTTCGTATTCAAAAGAAGGGGGGTCCAGAGAGGTTGGGCCTAATCCTGACACCAGGAACCCTATGTCCCCTGAGATTCTTAGGGGTTTGAAGGGAGTTTGGAGTGCAGTTTGTGCATCTCACTTTGAGGCTGTTTTGTTTCATGCAGCCTCTTTGGTGGCCTTTTTGGGGGCACTTAGGATCAGTGAGTTAGTGGCAAGCTCCAGGAAGGATGTTTCTGGCAGGGCGTTGTCACTTAGGGATGTTAGGTTAACAGGGGGTCAGGCAGCTCTTACCGTCCGGCGATCCAAGACGGACCAACAGGGCATTGGGTCTGTAGTGGAGCTGGAACCGTGTTCTGAGGTGGAGCTTTGCCCAGTTTCCGCATTGGCTGATTATTTGGCAGTGCGGGGAGGCTGCAAAGGGTTGTTGTTTTGTCGTTATGGAGGCAGCCGTCTGACAAAACATCAGTTTTGATCAGTGACGTCTAGGACCTAAGCTCTGTTGGGGTTGTTGGGAGTGAGGTTTGGTACCCACTCCTTTAGAATTGGGGCGGCCTCTATAGCCGCGGCTTGGGTTATTCTTCCTCGTCCATCCAGCGCCTTGGCCGTTGGCTATCTTGGGCTTATAAGTGTTATATTCACCCTTTGCTCCACTCCCAGCTTTGTTATGTGGAGTTGGGGTAATTCTGGTTAGGTTTTATAACTTGTCTGTTTTTCTCTATAGATGCTGTTGTTCCTGGCCGGAGGAGCCGAGTTCTCATTTGCGGGCATAGTTATGTGTTTTGGGCGGCACATCAGGCTTGGAGAACTTCTGTTGGCTCTCAGCTGGGGCTCAGCCAATATGTTACTGTGGAATGGCGGGGGCACCGAGGTCTTCAGTGGCCTGGTTTGCTTGAGCTGTTATTTCATGGGAGTTCGGTCCCCCCTCCTCAGGTTTTAATTATTCACCTGGGGGGGGGGGGGAATGATCTCGGGCTGATTAAGGGCAAGGCTTTGATCTTGCAAGCTCGAAATGATTTCAAGTTAGGAAGAGATGGCCTGGTACAATTATAGTCTGGTCAGCCATGATTCCGTGCTTGGTGTGGCGCAGTGCTTGGAATCCAGCTGGGATAGAGAGGGCTTGTTACAGAGCGAATAAGGAGATTCGCAAGGCATTGGAGGGTGGGTTGGGCCACTATTTGCCACATCCAGATATTTCTGTGAAATATCCCGACCTCTACAGAGTGGATGGGGTGCATCTCTCGGAAAAGGGTAATATGTGTTTCCTGAGGGATCTTTGGCAAGGGCTGGGGTTGTCTCTGGGCCTTATGGTGGGTGCTAAGCCCTAAGTAGAGACTTGGCCTTAGTTGTGGCAGGTTTTACTGGGTTTTTGGTGCCATACGGCCTGGGGAGGATTGGTAAGCCTCCCCCTTTTGGGGAGTTAGGCGTCTGGCAGGATCAACCTTTGGGTATTGGTGATCTGAGGTGTGTGAATGCAGACTGTCCTAGAGACTCGATTGGATGGGTGCCTTTTGCTGAGATGCGTGTCTGGTGACTGGGCCCTCCGGTGCCTCCCTGCTGGGCCTGCCTGACGGGAGCTGTGACACACAGCTCCAGCTGGGGGGCCGGGTCTCTTGCCTTCAAAAAGGCAGGGGAGTGGTCTGTTGAGACCCCTGGCCCTGACCTGGCCGCAGTTCTGGTTGCCCTTGCCGTTGCTGTGTTTATTTAATAATGTGGCCCATAGTTTTACCACCTCATTTGTGTCCGCCTCTTTATTCCGACTTGGGGGGCAATCGAATCTCCGGCAGCTTGCTGCCTCATGGCTTGGCTGCCAGGGAACTTTTGCCTCCCTGGAGGGAGAGCGGACCGCTGTGCGCGCGTTTAGGCACGTCTTCATGGGGCGGGGTTTGAACGTGCCTCGAGAAGCCTCCGCCCCCTCTCTTCAGTCCCTCAACGATGCTCGGCCTTCCCTCCCACCCTGTTATGTAGGCAAGTGCTGGTCACCTCATTTAGTGAGGGGCCGGATAGGAATTTTTTACTCCCCAGCTGTTTGGCTTATGACTGGGGTGTGTTTTTTGCCTACCCTGCATAGCATATCTGTGGATTGTGGAATTGGCTTTGGGAAGGTGCCTTTTTATAGGTTGGTCACTTTGTAGGGCAGGTTTTGCTGGGTTTTTGGTGCCATGCAGCCTGGGGAGGACCGGTAAGCCTCCCCCTTTTGGGGAGTTAGGGGTCTGAGTATTGGTGACCCGAGGTGTGTGAATGCAGACTGTCCTGGAGACTCGATTGGATGTGTACCTTTTGCTGAGACGTGCTTCTGGTGTCTGGGCCCTCCAGTGCGTGCCTCCCTGCTGGGCCTGCCTGACGGGAGCTGTGACACACAGCTCTGGCTGGGGGGCCAGGTCTCTCACCCGCAAAAAGGCAGGGGAGCGGTCTGTTGAGACTCCTGGCCCTGACTTGGCCGCAGTTCTGGTTGCCTTTGCCGTTGCTGTGTTTATTTAATAAAGTGGCCCATAGTTTTACCAACTCATTTGTGTCCACCTCTTTATTCCGACTTGGAAGGTAAACTTTCTCAACCCCCTTCACTCTCCCCCCCCCCACCCCATCCCATACCAATCACTTCACTGTGTGGAACAATTGGAGAAGTAATATCTGGTTAAATTCAGATATACATGCAGTGTGTGCTAGATTTTTTAAGTTTACTATTCACAAATGCTACTGAGTATTTTGATTTTCAAAACAGTGTATCTTCAAAACAATGTTTCATGGCCTTTTCACTTTAATCAAAGCAAACTATTGGAATATGGCAATTTTTGAGAAGAGATAGTACATAACTTGGTAAGAGAAGTTTTCCTTTTTTAAAAAAAATTGCTGCTTGACATGTATATTTTGTCCCAGTTCTATCTGTTAGTAAGAAATAGAAATTCAGATTGCACTGACAAATGTAGGCTGAAGCTAAATCCTACGAAGACAGAGGTCCTTTGCTTGGGTCGCCGCAGCCCGAGAAGGGGGATCCCCCTGCCAGTTTTTGATGGTGCGCCGCTGATGGCGGCGGACAGGGTCAGGAGCTTGGGGGTGCTGTTGGAGCCTTCCTTGAAGATGGAGGCTCAGATAGCAGCCGCTGCCAAGTCCACATTTTTTCATCTTAGGCGGGCAAGACAGCTGGCCCCCTTCCTGGAGCGCGACGACCTAGCAACAGTGATCCATGCTATGGTCACCTCGAGGTTGGACTACTGCAATGCCCTCTACATGGGGCTGCCCCTGTCCCAGACTCAGAAATTGCAGCTGGTGCAGAATGCCGCGGCCCGGCTGTTATTGGGTCTCCCAAAGTGGGGACACATTCGGCCGGGTCTTCGGATTCTCCACTGGCTTCCAGTGATATACCGAGTCCGGTACAAGGTGCTGGTTATTACCTTTAAAGCCCTATATGGCCTGGGACCTGCCTACCTGAAGGACCATCTCTCCCCACATGTTCCCCAGAGAGCACTGAGGTCAGGAACACAAAATCTCCTCACTATCCCCAGGCCAAAAGAAGCCTGCTTGAAATCCACCAGAGAAAGGGCTTTCTCTGTTATGGCCCCCACATGGTGGAATCAGCTGCCGGAGGAAGTGAGGGCCCTGCGGGACCTGGTTCAGTTCCGCAGGGCCTGTAAGACAACCCTCTTCCGGCTAGCTTACACCTAGCTAGGATGAAAACTCGATGTAACTTGGCCAGACGTCTGTTTATATGTAATCGAAATGTTAACTGGTTTTTAAGGTTTTAACTGTTTTAAATATTTAATTGTTTATATACTTAAATGGTTTAATTTTTATGTTTGACCAATTTCTGGAAGCCGCCCTGAGCCACTCGTGGGAAGGGCGGGATATAAATCACGAATAAATAAATAAATGTCTGAAATACTTTTGGCATCATGTGTTCAACATTTTTAATACAATCTTGTGAGTCATTTATTCCTATCCCTGGAATAGTAAGTTACATTAAACTTCAACCAGAAGTTATAATTGCAAAGTCATAGCATTGTAGGGTTGATAACTGGTCTGCAGGGAACAAGTCTCCCTCCAATTTCAGGCTTTGCTCCTGAATTTTCAGCTTTCATTAAAATTTCCTACCCTTTATGACTATAGCTGCATACATATGTCTCCTTTGCCTGCCCCATGATTGTGCAGAATTGTGACCTTTAAATCTTCCGGTTTCGGCAACCCGGCGTTAGGAGTGGCTCGTTTCAGCGCGTCCAGAGCTGCTCCTAAATCAAGCAGTAGAGGGGTCTCCCTGGCTTCGGAGACTCCATTCTGGGATCCGAGGGGTCCTGGAAGGCAGACGGCTTGAGCTGTGACATGAGGGTGACAGGCGGCTGCCTCCCGATCCCGGCTTGCCATAAGCCTCACTGTTCTGATTGCCATTTTTAAACGGCACAGGGGTTGACTGCTGGACTTCTACTTTTCTTCTTTCTAACTAGCGACTCTGCATGAATTGAACAAGTTGCATCGTCTTTATGAAGATTTTAAGTGCTCTTTTCTTTCAGATATCAAGTTTTGAGGTATAGCTTCTCTAAGCAGGGAAAGTGGAGTGTTGGGATTGAAGAGGAACTTCGGCAGAGGCAGACGTTGAGAAAGGGGGGGGGGGGACTCTCTCCTCCTCCAAGGCTTCCAAAAGTTCCTGCCTAATCTGGTATGTTTATACCCTTGCATGAGGAGTATGAAGCACACCAGTTACGAATATAGAAAAGACTTGATGGCTGAATTGAACTGATTTGTTTTAAATTTCCTTCTGGAGAAAGACTTGGCTTTGGGAAAATTCCCTGTTAATATATATGGATAAGAAGGACAACTGGCATAAGAAGCAATCTGAAGGTTGTGTTGAAGTGCTCTGAACTAATTTGTGTCAGCTTCAAACAGACATTTAAACCTTTGTGGGCTGTGTATATAGGACTATAAAATATAATTAGATTGTTGGCTGAAGGAAGAATACCTGTGCAAACCTTTGATGTAGATTATAAACGTCTGATGGTGGATGTTATGGATATAACCTACTAAGTCTGGTTCTGTTTTCCATATGATTTGAATATTTTGGGGGGTTAATTTTTATATTCATTTTTCCCATTTTTTCCTTATTTTTCATATCATATTTGGAGTTTTTTCTTTTTGTTTTTCTGTTTCTGGGAGTATCTGGATTATTTTGCTCTGGTTTATTCTATTTTTTTTCTTTTTTCTCTTGGGCTGTTTGGTTAATTTTTAATTTTTGATTTCACCTGTGGATTGCAAATGGGGCACCCAGCCCTGGATTACAATTTATGACCTGGAGCAGTTGGACGAACATGCTAAGAGTTGGATTTTGTTGAACTATTATTGTTAGAAGAGACATTATAGTGAACTGCTGTTGTTTCAGTGAGTGGAATTGTTTGGCTAGGTGGCACTAAGAATGTTGTGTTAAAAAGATCTTGTTTATTATAAGTTTTATCATTGTTTTGGTTCTGCTGAATTGTTGATACTAGCTAGAAGGCTGTTCTCCTAAAATTATTGTATAACATTGGTATTGTTTGGCAGATACTAGCTTATCTAATATACACAGGAATATTGAGTTCCAAAACAAACCTTCAAGAGGCAGTATAAGGTCCCTGTGGTTGTAAGTGTAAATATATTAATAAGGATGGAAAATAAAGCCACGATTGGCTTTAAATAAACAATTTTTAAAAAGGATAATTGAGAAGGTAAACCACCAGTCCTGTCACCCAGTTCTGCATCTGGTCCAGGGGAATTTACGACCATGCAGGGAGATATGAAAGAGATGCAAAATACTCTACTGCCATAGCACAGCTGACTGGTAAAGTAGATAATATAGGGGAGCAGATGGCAGAGATCAAACAAGAGCTTCTAGAGAACAGAAAAAGGACAGCAGAGACCAACAAAGCTTTAAAGATATTAGATGCCCAGGTGATAGACAATACTCAAAAGGTGAAACAACTGGGAAAAGAACAGAATATACATGATACCAGACTCCTACAACTGGAAATAGATAGAGCTGCCTACATGCTGAGGTTCCAAAATGTACCAGAAGAGAAGAATGAAGATTTACAGAAAATACTAAGTGAGGCCCTGGCTGAAATTCTACAGATGACTCCCCAAAGGATGGAAGAAGAGTTTGATCAAGTCAAGAGAGTACCATCAAGCTTTACGAGATGGAACAAACTGTCTAGTGAAATTCACTTGAAACTTACAAGAAAGAGGACCAGAGATGATATTTTGAAGCAAGTAAGAGATAAACAAATGATCATAGCAGGAAATATGGTGAAAATTTTGAGAGAGGTACCATGGCCAGTGAGAAAAAAGAGGAGAGAATACCAAACTTTGACAAGCTTTCTGAGGGAAAGAGAAATATCCTATACTTGGCTAATGCCGGAAGGCCTCCTCTTTACTTATGACGAGAACAGGTATAGGATAAATTCTATCTTCAAAGCGCAGAATTTTCTGGACAGAGTGAAGGAAAAAGAGGGGAAGGAGAAGGATGATGAAGAAAAAAGCTCTGGTGAAGAGGACCCAAATGAACCCAACAAGCTTACAGACTAAAAAAGATTAAAAAGATAGTGATAAGAAAAATTCATAATGCCATCAATAATTTCTATTAACGTGGACTTAATTATCCTGTCAAAAGGAGGAAGACTTTTAGATACTTGACAAAATTGGAGATGGACATAATTTGCTTACAAGAAACCAATATTTTAGCTAAAAATCAACACCGTCTGAAAAATAAAAAACTTGCCAGTTTGTTTATAGCAACATACATGAATAAAAAGAAAAGGGGAGTAGCAACTTATGTTAAGGATAAATTCAACCCACAACTACAGTATGCTTCAGAAGATGGAAGAATTCTTTTAGTGGAAGTCACGGTGGACAATAAAAAAAATTCTACTGGCAAATATTTATGTTCCAAATGACGACCAAGAGAAATTTTTTCAAGATTTCCATTTTAAGTTATCAAATCTAGAATATGCAGAACATTGCGTAGTAGGAGACTTCAATGCAGTTTCTGACAGACAATTGGACAAAAAAATACATAAACATGCTAAAATCAAAAGTCCTCAACTACCAATAGGTTTTTGGAAGCTAGTAGAAAAACTGGATCTGGTTGATGTATGGAGAACAAGATATCCGAATTCAAAAGATTTTACCTACTACTCTGTCATTCATCAGACGTGGTCAAGAATAGACATGTGCTGGTTCTCAGCAAATCTGGTTAAAGATTTAGTTGCGACAGAAATTCAAACAAGTGGTGTATCAGATCATAGTCCTGTAATGGTGAAACTCAAAGGTACACGAATGAGAAGATGTGGAGGTTAAATATTTCTATCTTGAAAGATAAAGACTTCCTTAAAGAATCTAAGGTTGAAATGGAATCTTTTTTTAAACAGAACATAACACAAATTGTAAAGATGCAAGTAGTTTGGGATATAACTAAAGATACTTACAGGGGCCTTGCAATCAGATATACTGCAAAGAAGAAGAAGAAAAGAACTGAAAATTTCCAAAAATTAATGTTGCAAGCAGGACAAGCTGAAAAGAATTTAAAAGCACAACTGACAAGATAGGAGTTTCAAAATAAAGTCAAAGAAACACAACATCAACTCAATTTATTACTTATAGAGGAGATGGAGATAAAATTGAGATTTGCAAGACAAAACTTTTTTGAACATGCTAATAAACCTGGAAGGTGGTTGGTCTATAGAATAAGAAAAGAGAATGCCAAAAGAATAATACCGGTTCTGAATGATGAGAATAACGAAGAGACAGTTCAAAGACAGGAGATATGTCAAATTGTGAAACAATTTTACAGAAAATTATATGAAGACAAACAAGTCCGTAAGGCAGATTTAGAAGAATATATTAGTCAAAATAATCTTAATAAATTTACAGAAGAACAACAACAAAAAATTTAAATGAACCAATATGTCACGGCTGGGGCCGGGTCAGGCAAAGTCCAGAGGCAGTCCGAGGTCTGTAGCCAGTAAGCAGGAGGGTCCGAGGCGCCAAATCCGAATCACTGTAGAAGTATCGCAGGTCTGAGGTCCAGAAGCCGAGGTCAGGGAGTCCAGAAGTCCAAAGCCAAAGTCAGGGAGTCAGGAACCAAAGTCAAGCCGGAGTGGATGCTAGAATGTCAGGGAGATGACTAGTTGCTTCCACAAAGCTTCCTCCCAAAGCCCACAGCTATATAGCCCTCTGCTGGCTGTTGCCCGTTTGGGCTAATTGCTGGCTCAGGGAGGCAGCCAGGATCCTGTTACCACTCAAGCATCCTTGCTCTTAGAAGGGCCAGAATCCTCTCAGAACTCAGGGCTCAGGGAGCGTCTTGCTTGTGAGCGTGCCGCCCTCCTCCGATCCCTGAGGTCCTGCCGGAGGCGGTCACGCACACGAGCCACCCGAGAGGGCAAGGCAGGGGGGCTGGGATCTTCTCCAGCAGGAGGCAGGGGCACTGGTGCAGGTGGCAGGGGCACAGTTTCCTCATCAGACTCAACTTCCTCTGAAGGGTCCCCAGCACCCATGACACTATCCCCCCCCCCCAGGGCCCCCCTCCGTCGAGGGACCTGGAAGGTCGGGGTGGTCGTTGTGGAACTGGTGCACCAAGTCCGGGGCATGAAGATTGTCCTCGGGCTCCCAAGACCGGTCTTCTGGGCCGTATCCCTCCCAGTCCACCAGGTACTGGAGGCCTCCACGATGGTACCGGGAGTCCAGGATCTGGCGCACCTCATATTCTTCCTCGTCATCCACCAACACTGGTGGTGGCGGCGGTGGGGAAGGAGTCCGAGCTGGGTCAGGGGGTGCAGCCGGAACAAGGAGGGAGCGATGAAACACGGGGTGAATGCGGAGGTGGGGTGGCAACTGGAGCCTGAAGGCGACGGGGTTTATTTGTTCAACGACGGGGTAGGGTCCAATGAACCGTGCATCCAGCTTGTGAGACCGACCAGGCCGGCGCAGGTAGCGAGTTGAGAGCCACACCTGATCCCCCGGCTGCACTGGAGGGCCTTCTTGCCTCTTTCGGTCCGCAGCCCGTTTATATGCCTCCTTGGCTTGCTGTAGCTGCTCTCGGAGCAAGTCTTGGCTGGCACGGAGTTCTTGCAGGTAGGCATCGACGGCGGGGACATTCGTGGGTGGTAGGATCGCTGGGAAGAACCGAGGGTGGTACCCGTAGGTTGCAGCAAACGGGGTCATTTGGGTGGATGAATGGACCGCGTTGTTGTATGCAAACTCCGCTAGGGGCAATAGAGTGGTCCAGTCATCCTGCTGGTAACAGGTGTAACAGCGGAGATATTGCTCTAGCGTGGCATTGGTGCGCTCTGTCTGGCCATCTGTCTGTGGGTGGTAGGCCGAGGACAGGTGCACTCGAGTACCCAGGCTGGAATGGAGGGCTTGCCAGAACCGAGAGGAGAACTGAGGGCCCCGATCGGAGATCAGATGGGCTGGGAGTCCATGCAGACGAAAGATGTGTTGCAGGTAAAGCTGGGCCGTCTCCTGAGCTGTGGGGAGTTTCGGGCACGGAACAAAGTGGGCCATCTTGGTAAATAGGTCGACGACCACCCAGATACAAGTCTGACCCTTGGAGCGTGGAAGTTCCGTGATGAAGTCCATCGAGATGGTATCCCAGGGTCCTGAAGATGTGGGCAAGGGCTGCAGCAACCCTGAGGGTTTGGCTGGGATGTCTTTGGCCCGTCGGCAGACGTCACAGGAGCTGACATAGCGGGCAACATCAGCGCGAACTCGTGGCCACCAGAATTCCCTTGTCAGCAAGTGGGTGGTCTTATGCTGTCCAAAGTGCCCGGCGGGTAACGAGTCGTGGGTCAGGCGTAGCACTTCTGCCCGCAAGGGCCCGGGCGGCACATAGAGGCGTTCGCGGTGTAGCAAGAGGCCGCCTCGAGTCGTGAACTCCCCTGTTGGGTCATCTTGGAGAGCCTGGAGGTGTTGCTGGACCCAGGGATCATTGGCCTGGCTAGCCCGAATGTCCTCCACGAGTGCTGGTGAAGTGGAGGTGGCTGCAAATACTGAGGGTGGCAGGATTGGAGCAGCGGGCGCGGTCTCAGTTGAGGCAGGGGCGTATTCCGGTTTCCGGGAGAGCGCGTCTGCTTTCCGGTTCTGGGTATGGGGGATGTAGGAGATCCGGAAGTCGAAGCGAGAGAAGAATAGGGACCACCGGATCTGGCGCTGGTTGAGACGGCGGGTGGTCTGGAGGTGTTCCAAGTTCCGGTGATCGGTGAGCACTTGAACAGGGTGGCGAGCCCCTTCGAGGTAATGTCGCCAAACCTCAAACGCCGCCTTGATCGCGAGCAACTCCCTCTCCCAGATGGTATAGTTCCTCTCTGCAGCAGTGAGCTGCCGCGAGTAATAGGCGCAGGGCTGTAGTGGCTGGGACGGCTCCTCGCGCTGGGACAGCACTGCTCCCAGGGCCACGTTGGAGGCATCAGCTTCCACCGTAAAGGGAAGCTGGGGGTCGGGGTATCTCAGGAGTGGCCCGGTGGCAAAGCGAGTCTTCAGGGTGGAGAAGGCGTTATCGGCCTCTGGGGACCAGTGGAAGGGTTCTTTGGGGCGGAGTAGTTGAGTCAGGGGTGTGGTCAGGGATGCGTAGGCCGGGATGAATTGCCGATAGTAGTTGGCAAACCCGAGGAACCGCTGCAGGTCTTTGCGATTCTGAGGAGCCTGCCAGGTCAGGACCGCTTCTACTTTTTTCGGGTCCATGAGGATCCCCTGCGGTGACACGATGTGCCCAAGGAACTCGACGGAGCGCAGGTCGAAGTCGCACTTCTCCAGCTTGGCGTAGAGACCATGGGCTCGTAGGCGCTGCAGGACCTGGCGGACGTGCTCGGCGTGCTGGGCAGGATTGCGGGAGTAAATTAGGATGTCATCCAGGTATATGATCGCGAAGCGGTCGAGCAGGTCCCGGAATATGTCATTCATGAACCTCTGGAAGACAGCGGGGGCATTGGTCAGTCCGAAGGGCATTACCAGGTGCTCGTACTGCCCGTATCGGGTCCCAAACGCGGTCTTCCATTCGTCTCCGGGCCGTATGCGCACCAAATTGTACGCTCCACGGAGGTCCAGCTTGGTGTAGATTTGGGCCCCCTTTAGGCGATCCAAGAGTTCAGGGATCAGTGGTAGAGGGTACCGGTCGCGGAGGGTGATCTTGTTCAGGGCCCGGTAGTCATTGCACAGCCGGAGCTCCCCACTTTTCTTCTTCACGAAGAGCACTGGAGCAGATAGGGGAGAGGTTGAGGGTCGGATGAATCCGCGTTTCAGGTTCTTGTCCAGGAAGTCTCGCAGAGCTGCCAACTCCGGCTCCGACATTGGGTACAGACGCCCCACCGGGAGTGGTGCCCCAGGTACCAAATCAATGGCACAGTCGTAGGGCCGGTGAGGGGGAAGCTGATCAGCTCCTGTCTCTTCGAAGACATCAGCAAAGTCCACATACTTCTGAGGGAGCTGAGGACCACCACTCGGGATGCCAGCTGCTAGAGTGGTGGGAGGAGTCAGATGGGGGCATGGGTCTCGGAAGCGTAGTTCCTGCTGGGCCCAGTCCACGATGGGGTTGTGCAGCTTCAGCCAGGAAAGGCCTAGAATCAGCGGGAAGCGAGGCATGCGGGCGACATCAAACCGCAGCTGTTCTTGGTGCTGCTGGACGTGGAAGGTGATGGGACAGGTCTCCTGGGTGACGGGGCCAGAACGGAGGAGGCGCCCGTCAATAGCCTCCACCAGCGACGGAATCCCTTTTGTCTGCACAGGGATCTGGTGCTGCTTCACAAAGGCGGCATCTATAAAACAGTGGGCCGCTCCCGAGTCCAGCATGGCATACACGAACAGCCAGCGTTCGTCAGGCAGACGGAGTTTGACTGGTAGCAGGAATGGCCCTGGGGTATCAGCCCGCTGTTCGGAGGACCCAGCTAGTCGCCCCAGGCTGGGGGGTCCACTTACGCCTGGGGCTGCCCTTTTGGCGGCGGTGGCAGCGAAGGTCCAGGTATCCGATGCTTAGCAGGGCAGCCAGAGGCATAGTGGCCTGCCGTGCCGCAGTAGAGGCACAGATTCTGCGTGCGGCGTCTGGTCTTTTCCTCTGGGGTCAGGCGGGGTCGAGCAGCTCCAAGCTGCATAGGCTCATCCTTGGTGCTGGTACTAGCTGGGGACGGGCGAGGAGCCAGGTAGCACGGCGCAGGGAGCTGGCGCCCTCTGGTCTTGGCTTGGCGGCGACTTTCCAGGCGGCCATCGATGCGGAGGCAGAGGGTGATAAGTTCTTGGAGCGTGGGTGGCTGCTCCACCCTGGCCAGTTCATCCAGGACCTCCTCTGCCAACCCCTCAGTAAACTGGTCCATCTGGGCAGCCTCATTCCACGCCAAGTCCTGGGTCAGGAGCTTGAATTCAGTGGCATATTGAGCCACCGAGGAGTTGCCTTGTTTCAGTGCCCTGATCTTCCGGTTGGCTGTGGCTGCTTGGACTGGGTTTGAGAAAGCAGCAGACAGGTGGGCCTCAAACCCCTGGTAATCAGTCAGTAGGGGAGAGGACGCGACCAGTAAGGGTGTGGCCCATTTGGCCGCCTGCCCCTTTAACAGACTGATGACGAAACACACCTTGGTTTTGTCATTGAGGAAGTCCCGTGCTCTCAGTTCAAAGTACAGCCGACACTGTGCTAGGAAGGCAGGAAATTCTTCCACGGCACCCTCAAATCTGTCAGGTGGGGGAACTGGGCACTTGGCTGGAGCACTGGCCGCAGGTTGTTGCTGCAAGTGCACTACTGCCTGTGTTAGCTGCTGTACCTGGGCTTGGAGCGCAGCCAGTAGTTCTGTGGTTTCACTTGCTTCAGCATCCATCCTGTGGAGTGGGTGTTTGTCGGTGGAAGCAATCTGTCACGGCTGGGGCCGGGTCAGGCAAAGTCCAGAGGCAGTCCGAGGTCTGTAGCCAGTAAGCAGGAGGGTCCGAGGCGCCAAATCCGAATCACTGTAGAAGTATCGCAGGTCTGAGGTCCAGAAGCCGAGGTCAGGGAGTCCAGAAGTCCAAAGCCAAAGTCAGGGAGTCAGGAACCAAAGTCAAGCCGGAGTGGATGCTAGAATGTCAGGGAGATGACTAGTTGCTTCCACAAAGCTTCCTCCCAAAGCCCACAGCTATATAGCCCTCTGCTGGCTGTTGCCCGTTTGGGCTAATTGCTGGCTCAGGGAGGCAGCCAGGATCCTGTTACCACTCAAGCATCCTTGCTCTTAGAAGGGCCAGAATCCTCTCAGAACTCAGGGCTCAGGGAGCGTCTTGCTTGTGAGCGTGCCGCCCTCCTCCGATCCCTGAGGTCCTGCCGGAGGCGGTCACGCACACGAGCCACCCGAGAGGGCGAGGCAGGGGGGCTGGGATCTTCTCCAGCAGGAGGCAGGGGCACTGGTGCAGGTGGCAGGGGCACAGTTTCCTCATCAGACTCAACTTCCTCTGAAGGGTCCCCAGCACCCATGACACAATAACAATAAGGGAACTGGGAGACGCAATGGCATCGCAAAAGAATGGAAAAACCCTGGGTCCAGATGGATTGCTTGCAGAATTTTACAAAGCTTATGAAGAGTCCTTATTGTTACCATTCAAATGTCCCATTGAAAGTCCCTACCTTAGGGACCGTCTCTTCCCATATGTCCCCTAGAGAGTACTGCGATCTGGCTCTCAAAATCTGCTTGTAATCCTCAGGCCAAAGGAGGCCCAGTTGAAGTCAACCAGGGACAGGGCCTTCTCAATCACAGCCCCTTGCTGGTGGAACCAGTTACCGGAAGAGGTCAGGGCCCTGCGAGATATTGGACAGTTCCGCAGGGCCTGTAAGACAGTCCTCTTCCGGTTGGCTTATAACTGACCGGCACCAAAATACTGAAGGAAGTCTATAGATAGCACACTGTTGGATTGATGTATTGATATTAATGTTGCTATTGTATTTGTTGCTATTAATGTTGCTATTGTATTGTATAAAATTGCTATTGTATTTTAATTCTGAATTTTATTGTTAGAACTTTTGTGCTGTGAGCTGCCCTGAGCCCGCTTCGGTGGGGTAGGGTGGGATATAAATCAAATAAAATAAATTAAAAAAATTAAAAAGATGAAGCCCAAATACCAGACTCTTGGTAAGAAGCCACAATATCCTTAATTCCAAAAGAAGGTGCAGATTTGAAAGATATTAAAAATTATCGTCCAATCTCTTTTGAATGTGGATTATAAAATTTTTGCAGCAATATTGGTACATCATCTGAAGAAAGTTCTGCAGTCCACAATACATCAAGACCAGGCTGGATATTGGAATATTATGAGACTCATCCAGAGAGACAGTTGGCATTAATCTGTTTGGATGTTGAGAAGGCCTTTGATAATGTCCATTGGCAATTTATGCTGCAACAATTGAAGGGAATGGAATGAGGTGAAAATTTCTTGATAGCAAAAGAATCAACATACTCCTCCCAAAGAGCAAGAGTGATGGTGAATGATGAATTAACAAAAGCAATTGATATCCAAAAAGGTACAAGGTTGCCCATTGACACCACTTTTTATTTTATGCTTAGAGATATTGAATAACCAGATAAGAGAAGACACAGATATTAAGATTTTTTGACAAAAAATATGACGGTAGAGCAAATCCAACTTCTTCAACAAAAATCAGGATTTTTGTATGAGAAAAGAATCAAATATTTAGTGTACTTATCTCGAATAAATGTACTGCAAGATTCTAAATTGAGAGCAGGTATGGGCCTTCCAGACTGGCAACTGTTTTATAAAGCTTCTGTGCTCCTGTGGGTAAAAGACTGGATACTATTGAATGACAAGAGACAACTGTTGTTAGAGGGACGCAATCTTAATTTGGGCTGGCATGCATATTTATGGTATCAAAGACTTGAAGGACATTCTTATTTTAAGAATCATTGTTTCTGGAAATCTTTTTACCATACATGGTCATGGCTAAAAATGAGAATTTATCAGAAAATTCCACGATGGGTATCCCCAGTGGAAGCGTTTACTCCTCCAAATCTCTTAAAACCTAATCAAAGTTACAGATACGATTACCTGTTGGGAAAAGGCAATCAACTGAAAACCAGAGAAGAGCTAGAAAACATGGACATTAAAATGGTGGTTGAAAATGCAAGTCGAATCTAGGTATGCCAAAGGCAAGATGGTAGGCTTTAACACAGAGCAGTATCCATTTGACAAAATCTTTTTAGGTCCTCAAGAAAAGCTAATCTCCAAACTATGCATACCTATTACAGATGAAGATGCAAGATGAGGTAGTAAAAGATTGTATGGTCCAATGGCCGAAAAACTTGGGTCATAATATGTTAGAAGAATGGAAGGTTGTGGAAACTTAACATTAAATTAACTAAGTCAGTAACTTTTAAAGAAAATCTTTATAAGATGTTTTATAGATGGTATATGCCCCACAGAAATTGTGTAAGATGTATACTAATATGTCTAACAAATGTTGGAAATGTGCTAAACAGGTGGGTTCCTTTTATCATATGTGGTGGACATGTGAGATGGTAAAGGACTATTGGAAAATGGTTCATGAACTATTACAGAAAATTATGAAGACACAGATTCAATTCAGACCAGAACTATTTTTATTGAACGTATTTTCTGAGGACTATTCTAAAGAGATGAGACACTTGTTGGCGCATATTTGTACAGCAGCCATGATTCTTCTGGCACAGAGATGGAAACTTCAGGAGACTCCCATGAAAATGGACTTGGTGGGAAAAATTCTGGAAACAGCGGAGCTGGACTACTTGTCCCAGCTGTTGGCTGGGAAATCTAAGGAAGAAACAAGAAAATACTGGTTGAAATTCTATACTTGGCTAGATACTCAAGACTCTTAAGATTCTTTGGTGTGAACTTATATCTCCTTATTCCTGTATTTTGTATTATAAGATTCTCTCTGTTGGAAATGCCAATTTGAATAGGTATTTTAATAAGAAAATTTACAATATAAAAATATCAAAATATTGATGATGTACAGTTAAGAGATAATAATGTGTGACAACTTTGTATTTTAAGAAAGTATTTTAGATGCAGACTTGTATTTTATGAAAGTATACTATATGCAGACTAAGACTGATTTGTAACTATTTTCTGCCCCTCTTACCCTTTGCCCTCAATTTCTAGAAATCTAATAAAACTTTTGAACTTGAAGAATTGTGACCTTTAACTTTGCTGAGGACTTGCCAGTAGCATTCAGAATCTACAAAGGGTAGATAGCAAGATTATCTCATGATATTGTTTGGGACTAAATTTTTAATCTTTAACATTGCTCAAATGTAGAATGCTTAAAAATGAACTTTAGACCATGAAAAGTTAGTCATGTGGCTGATGTTAATCTGTTTTTCTAATTGTTCAGCTTTTCTGAGAATTAAATGAAATATGAATACCATTTTAGCACTCTTGCTGGAGGCAGACACAGGCAGTGCTTGCTCAGCAGAATCTTTTCATTGTGCTGCCTCCCTGCATCTAGACTAAGTTGCCTCCTTTTATGTGTGGCAAAAATTACTACCCATATTTTCCAGTAATGCACCATCCAGGGATGGAAAAATTATTTAGGGGAGTGATGATTTTTGGCCCACTGGGTTCATTTGTATAATTGTTGAGCAACATTACATTTCTAATCCCTTAATGAACCACTGTCCCAAAATGTAAGTAAGCTTGAAGAGCCAATTGTGCTTCTGATTCTGCTTTCTCCCCCCCCCCCCATGTAATCACACATGATATATCATCCTTTCACAGTGTTTAGAACAACAATGTAATAGAGAGACTTCCTTGGTTAGTAGTTTCAATGCATTCTAGGGACATATATATCGATTTCATATTTTAGAATATCATCTCATTTTTCTGGTATTTTTCCAGCACTAGATTGTGCAATTTCCTTCTGCTATTTGTGCGGGGACTTTCCACTGTATATTGTATGAAAGTATAATTATATTCTGACATAAAATCTTTTGATACTGTGTACCATGACATTCTCTGACTTTCAGAGTGTCTTTTTGCTGACTTTTCAGCATAATGTTATATCCCCAAGTGATCTTCACAGTCTAGACTAGTGATGTTTATTCAGTGACTCAGGGGCCACATGTGGCTCTTTGACATGTGACCTTTCTGAGTATGTTTCCCAATGTGACACCTGCCCAATAGTTTAGGAGAATGGGCAATTTTAGTTGACAGTTGGTTCCCATCTTGAAACAGTCACTGCTGGAATAAGGGCCTTTCTGAAGTTCAAGACTCATGCCAGTGATGAAGGAAAATGTGGCTGTCCATGAGTGCAGAGTGAGTACCCACTGGTCTAGACCATAGGCATATTGGTCAGACAGGTAAAGAGTTGTATAAACTGAGAAGACAACTGGAAATCAGTTTCCAGTTTTGGCGCAGCAGCAACTGTCGTGTTTCAGAATGCTTTTGTAGGGAACGGGCCGACCGCACAGTTTTTTGGGGTCTCCTAAAACAGGAAGGCCCGGTAGGACCCCGGTTGGGGGGTTCTCAAGGCACGGGGAGCAAGAGGAGGAAAGAATGGGAAATGTCTGTTCTCTTCCAAGCTCCTGAAACCCCGAAGCCCGGACTGTTGCGAATGTCATTGGGCAGAGAAGCTGTGAATGCCGGAGAGAAGGAGAAGCGGCGGTGAAAACATTTAAACAACGAAAAAGGTAAATTAGGCTTTGTGATACCCATTTCAGTGACGATAACAGGGCTCAGAAGTGATGACCGGCTGAGTGGAATATCAAGAGTTAAATATCAAGAGTTAAAGGTGGAGATGGTGCAGATGAGAGGAGAGAAGGGTGGAGAGAATGGAGGACAACAGCTCAGTGGACTCTGTTTAAAGGCTGGGTGCAAACAGACTGACCTTGCAGGCAAGGTGCAGACTGTGGAATTTGGATGGATTGATACTATTTGTGGCTAAGGCGACATCCCGAAGTTGGTGTTTTGATTTGCTCTGAACTGGGACGAATGTGCTGGACTGTTTGTTCTCATGGACGGTGCTCGGCAAGGAACAGACTGCTTGCATGCAAAAGTAAAATAAACTGACGAATTGGGAGTTACAGTGGAGTGAGTAGACTGGAAGGAGAAGAATCAGGACGAAGAGGAGAGAAGACAGAAGATGTAGGGAGCTTTAAGAAAATTCTAGGAGATATATTGGAATGTAAAGAAAAGTTTTGTAGGTGTCTGTATTAGAATGTAAAATAGAGAATAATAAGAGAGTGTGGGTGTATGTGGGAGATAAGGAGTGGATGTGGGAGTGTTTCGATCTATATGGATGGGTGATTGGAATAGTTTGAAATAGCATAGTATGGGTGAAGAGGGGTGAGGGTGAGAGAGATAGTGAATGGGTGTGAGTGCTTAATCATTACGAAATAGAAGCAATTAATTATAAAACAGAAGCAATCATTTTAAGCTGGTTTGAGTTGATCTTATGAAGTAATTAATGAATTTAGAAGTCTAATTTGAATCTGAACAGGGATAGGGAAAATATAAAATTAATGACAAATAGAACAAATAATAGTTTACAGTAATTAATAGTAGGTCATTGGTCTTTAGGATATAATACAAAATTTAAAATAATGAGTATGCCAGCAAAAGTTAGCACCCTCATCAGAGGTCCCAAAATTAGTGGGGGCCTCAATATTTCAGGATGTCATCAAAGAATTACAAAATAATATGCAAATTTATTTCAAGACAATACTGAACCAGGTACAGGCTGCGCTGAGAGGATCTCCTTTCGTGCCCCTGGTCGGTAAAGTAATCTTAGGATTGCCTTTCTTGTTGTATATAGCCCGTTATTTTCTTAGTGTAGGTAGTTAGTTAGTTGTTAGATAGATAGTTGTAAAAAAAAAATTGTTGGACTTACCCTTCGGGGCCCAGTTTTCCCCTGTTTTCCCCCTCAGAGACTTTCCAGGGTGGGTTTTTCCTTGGCGTCTATGGAAAGACATTGGGGGTTTTTTAAGAGGTGCCGCTCCTGTGGGAAGAAGATTGCTCCCCCCCCCCCCCGACGGCCATTCCCTCTGTCTCCTTTGTTTGGGCGAGGGACATCATGTGGATTCTTGCTCACACTGCCTGAGTTTTTCCAAATAAACTCACAAGAATCAAGTGGCGAGGCTTTCGGCTGCGTTGGTTGAGTCAGCACTTCTTCCTCAAAAGATGGCATCAGGACCATTGGTACCGATGGTAGAGGCCGATACATCGCCGATCAGGACCGAGATGCCAGTCGAGTGCGGGCGTTCCACAAAGCGACCTTCTGAAGGGTCAGTGGACACCCCAGCTAAGAAGCGTTGGGATGACTCGGGGACCCCATCATCCGCACCGAAGAAGGTGAAATCTAAAGAGAAGCGGAAGAAGACATCACTCTGCACTCCTTCCCCTTCTCATGATGCTTTGACATCGATGTCGACAGCTCCACCGAGGAAGATCTTGGCGTCCCCACATCGTAGCCCTTCGGTGTCGAGAGGTAGTGCTTCGCAGCAGTTGCGTCTATCGGCATCGGAGCAAGAGATCAACCTCACTCAGCGCTCCCATTCTATGGGGTCGAGGCGTTGCAGTGAGAGCGACTCTGTCTCGGGGGTGGAGGTGTCGGCACCAATGGAACCGTTGGCACCGCTGGATCAGGTAAGAGGTCAGAGAGAGCTGGAACTGACCACCGTAGCTTGCCGCTTCCACCATGGGAGAAGCACCAGTGGCCTCCCTACGCCTATCCATACCCGCCGTACCAGTGGTACTCCCCTTGGGAGTTTGCAGACTGGGATCAGCAATCCGAGGCATCCCCTATATTGAGGCCTTCCCAGCGTTCTAGGCAATGTCCCTCGGCATTGATGTCCGTCCCACCCGAAAGACGTGGCGTGGTGGTGGAGGAAGTCCAGCCTAGGTCGTCAGTGTCGATCTGGTCACCCGTCAGAGAATCAACACTGGTGCTCAGAAGCATTCTTTGAGGAGAGAGTCTTCATCGTCAGACTCAGAGGTTGGTACCGACGATCCGGACAGGGCTTTGGAACCTTCGCCAGTGTCTCATACCACTGAGGATCTTCCCATTTCACCATCAGAGGATCTAAGACATATGGGGACCTGGTGAATAGGATGGCACTCTCCCTCTCTCCCCCGGTGACACAACCGCAACCCGTTGTAGATGACACCGTATTCGACATCATGCAGTGGGATACGTCTACAGCGGTTGCCCTGTCTGTTACAAAGGTCATCTTACAGGCGGTGAAGGAGCCCTGGGCGAAGCCTGCTTCTACACCTGTGTCATCAAGGCGGTTGGACCACATGTACCATGTCCAAGAGGCCAGTGCTGAATTTTTCTTCACGCATCCAAAGCCCAATTCAGTGGTCGTATCCTCCTCGTCAAAGGCCCGCAAGACGCACTCCTCTCCACCAGACAAGGAGGGAAAGAAACTGGACAACGTTGGGAGGAAGTTTTACTCTGCTGGGGCGCTGGGAGTAAAGGTATCTAACTATGCTGTGTGCATGGCTAGATACCAATACTCAGTATGGGAACAACTTTACCTCCCTCTTGTCTTCCCTGAGTGAGAAGAGGTCTGCTGCAAAGAAGTTGCAGAAGGAAGGCTTTGCTGTAGCCAAACAACAACTGGCTGCAGCAAAGCATATGGTGGACGTCTCAGCAAGAACCATTACTTCTGCTGTCTGCCTCCACCGCCACTCCTGGCTCAGGTCAACGGCCCTCCAGCAAGACACCAGGGCCTTTGTTGAAGATCTGCCCTTCGAGGGCGAAGGCCTCTTCAGCTCGACCACCGACAATGCACTCCAGGAAATGGATAAAAGCATAAAAACTTCCAGGAACCTGGGTGTCCCGGCATCTTCCAGAGCTATGAAACCAAAACAGTGGAACAAACCTTGGTCAAAGAAGCCATATCAAAAGTTCTCCCCAGAACAGCAGTGGAGACCTCACTCTGCCCAACCATACAGGGGGAACAATCGAAACCGCTACGCTTCTGCACAGACCACCGGCAAGTCTATTCCTGTCGGCCTGGGAGTCCATCTCTACGGACAGGTGGACGTTTTCCATCGTTGCGGAAGGCTACAAAATAGATTTTGCCCAGATTCCAAACCAATCTATGGTAATCCCCACACCCCCTTCCCCAGCTCTGCTGGAGGTGGTGAGCAACCTCCTACAGAAACACGCCATAGAACGGGTCCTGGTGAAGGCCAGGACGGGAGACTTCTACTCTCGTTACTTCCTGGTTCCCAAGCAGTACGGGGGTTTGAGACCAATCATGGACCATCGGAATCTGAACAAGTTTATTCTGTACCAGAAGTTCAGAATGTCCACTCAGCAAACAATTCTGCCCGTCATCGACCAAGGGGACTGGATGGCAACGCTGGACCTCAAGGATGCCTACTTCCACGTCAGCATCCATCCTGTGTTCAGACGTTTCTTTCAGTTTGCGGTAGGTTCTCAACACTTCCAGTTCAAGGCCCTTCCGTTCAACCAGTGTTTCAGCTCTGGGGGTATCCTCAGGTGGACGTCTTTGCCACAGCCAAGAACCAGAAGTGTCCTCTGTTCTGCTCCAGAGGGGGCTCAGATCCAGAGTCGTTGGGAGACGGTCTGCTGTTCCCGTGGGAAGGTCGGTTCCTATATCTGTTCCCACCTCTGCCACTATTGACAAGGGTGGTCAACAAGATCACAAGAGAGAGACCATGCTGCATCCTGGTGACTCCATGGTGGCCTCAACAGAACTGGTTCCCGATCTTGCTTCAACTGGCGAGGGGGGTCTTCTACCAGTTTCCAGCAGAACCAGATCTTCTGTCAGCTCAGGACAGTCATGTATTCCATCACAACGTGCCCCACCTGAAGCTGACAGCGTGGTTCATCGACCCTGTGAGTTCTCCAGCAGAGTCCAACACGTTTTCCTGAATAGCAGGAAGCTGTCTACCCGTGCTTCTTATGATAGGAAGTGGCGGAAGTTTCTTCAGTTTTTAGTTGATCCTAGTTTCGCCCCAGAGGGTGGGGCTGCCAGTTATTTTTGAGTTTTTGTTGTCTCTGGTAGATGCTGGCATTGTTTTTTCCTCCATTAAAGTTTATCTGGTGGCAGTATCTGCATTCCATGAACCAGTGGAGGGGCATTCAGTTTTTGCACACCCTCATTCTAAGAGATTTTTGAAGGGTTTGCTTAGACTTCATTCTCCTTCGAGATCACCCCCACAGTTGTGGGATTTGACTCTAGTGTTGGACAGGCTGACTCGGTGTCCTTTTGAGTCGATGGCCACATGCTTGTTACAGCTCCTATCTTGGAAGACTGCTTTTTTGGTAGCCATCACATCAGCACGCCGTGCAGGGGAGCTCACGGCTATGCCTTGTGACTACCCATATTTAGCTTTTCAGGAGTCTGGAGTATCCTTAGCTCCTGATATTTCCTTTCTCCCCAAAGTGGTTTCTCAGTTCCACCTTAACTTAGAAGTTTGGTTGCCCATGTTTTATCCTACACCTTCCTCGGATGAGGAACGTAGGTTGCATGCTTTAGATGTTAAGCGTGCCTTATTGTTTTTTTTTAGTCACTCCAAGAGTTTTTGTAAGGACCAGCATCTTTTTGTTTCTTATGCTGCTCCTAAGTTAGGTTCCAGAATCTCATCTCAGCGGCTTTCAAAATATCTCACTGAGACTATTAAACTGTGTTATTTGTTGGCTAAGAAGCCGTTACCTGGGCCTATTCGCGGACACTCTACAAGAGCGATGGCGATGTCGGTGGCGTTCCTGGAAGGCATTTCCCTGATGGACGTTTGCAAGGCTGCCACCTGGTCCTCTCCGCATGCCTTTATGAAGCACTACGCGCTGGATGTACATGCTCAACAGAGGACTCGTCTGGGAGCTGTGGTGCTGCAAGCTGTTTCTTCCGGTTGACCGTCTTCCTGCCTCCAGGTATGTCTTGCTTGCTAATCTCCCATGAATGTGAAGCACAGAGACCACGAAGAAGAGAGACAGGTTGCTTACCTGTAACTGTAGATCTTCGAGTGGTCATCTGTGCATTCACACTACCTACCCTCCTTTCCCACTGCTGATGGTCTCCCTCCAGTAGGGGCTTCCAGCGGTCAGGAAGGAACTGGCGGGATCCTCACACTGGCGCCGGCGAGCATGCACACTATGATGCCTGCACAAGCCCGTTGGTGCTGAGCGCAAAAAAATCCCTGGCTTTTTAGGTACCAATTCAGCTCTCTCTTGCTTCCTTCTTGCTTTGCTTCATAGAATCATAGAGTTGGAAGGGACCTCTGGGGTCATCTAGTCCAACCCCCTGAACAATGCAGGAAACTCACAGGTACCTCCCCCTAAAATCACAGGATCTCCATTGCTATCAGATGGCCATCTAGCCTCTGTTTAAAAACCTCCAAGGAAGGAGAGCCCACTATCTCCCAAGGAAGCCTGTTCCACTGAGGAACTGCTCTAATGGTCAGGAAGTTCTTCCCAATGTTGAGCTGAAAACTCTTTTGATTTAAGCTTTGCAAGGTTTGCTCAGTCATACAGCAGAGCTACTGAGCCAAGCATCTCTTCTGTCTACTGGCTGAGGCCCCTCCCCGTCCTGGTCCTCTGAGGAAGGAAGAAAAGAGCCAAAACTTCCTTTACCCAGTTCCCTGGATCCCATGGGAGAAATACAAAAAAAGAACCTTTAAGACTGAATGCTAACGTTTTAAGAATGCTTTGTTTTCGTCTGTGTCCTTTATAATGTTTATATCTCTGCTACCTAATCATAAACAGGTACACACATGGCCTGGCCCAACCCGGCATGGCTCAGCCCAACAAGGTCTCATTTATGTCATATTTGGCCCTCATAACAAATGAGTTTGACACCTAGACTTGCCAATCCCCAGGTCCCAGTAGGGGTTCTCCCGCTTTCCCAGACTCCTTCTCGGTCCCAGTCAGGTGGCCGGCAGGGGAAGCCCCGCCCCACAGCCACCATGTGCCTTTCCACCTCCGGAAACTTCAGACTCCACTTGGAAAAGCTTCCTATTGGGATGGTGTGTCTGTGTCTTTAAGGCTGAATGGGTGTGGGGTGGGGAGCAGGCAGAACAACATGGCTACTCCCAGTGGCTGTGAATGCAGCCCAAACCCTCCATTGGTTGCATAATGTTTTCAGAGGTCGTTTCCATAGGAAAGGTAAACTTGAACCTTTGGTTGCTCTGTGTTACTTTGAAGAAGTTGGAAGTTCAGCAACTCGTGAGTAGAGATGCTAATCCCCAGGTAGGAGCAGGCCCTCCCCCACTTCAGAGTCATCAGAAATGGGGGCGGGGGAGGGAAATATCTGCTGGGCACTTCATTATTCCCTATGGAGATTGATTCCCATAGGGTATAATGGATAATTGATCTGAGGGTATCAGTGGCTCTGGAGGGGCTGTCTTTTGAGGTAAAGGCACCAAATTTTCAGCATAGCATCTGATGACTCTCCTCAGTTTTATGAGCCCCAAAAGAAGTTGCCCCTATCCTTCATTATTTCTAATATAGGGAAGGCATTTAAAAGGTGTGCAGTTCCTTTAAATGTGATGGCCAGAACTCCCTTTGGAGTTCAATTGTTCTTGTCACAATTTTGCTTATAGCTGCACCCCCAATGTTTCCTGGCTGCACCTCCAAAGTCTCCTGGCTCCACCCCCAAAGCCCCCAGATATTTCTTTAATTGGACTTGGCAACCCTATCGACACCCCTGGTATATGGCCTATCATGTAAGAGGAGGAAGTCAAAATTAGGGTCAGTAAGCTATTTTAAGAACATCCAAGCATCTGGATTTAGGATGGGCACAAACTGGGAAAATGGTTACCCATTTAGTTGGGTTGCCCAATTTGTTGGTTCATGTTGATTCATTTTTTCTAATTTCCCAACCTGTTTTGTGGTTTGTTGGTTTGTTTGGTTTGGGAAGGTGTAAAACGCCCCCCCCCCAAGTGGGCTGGAGACACCAAACTTGCAGTGGACTCTCCTCTACCTGCTCTCTAAGTTTGGTGTGAATTGGATGGGGGAGGGCTGAGTTACAGCTTCCCAAAGCAGGTGCCCCCAGTAAACTACTCTCCTAGGAGTATGTCAAGCTGGAGAAAGAAAGGGAAACCATCCTGCAGCTTCCGGTCAGTTTTACTCCTCACTAATCAGCTGCTAGGTTTTTGGCTATCTAATGGGGGGGGGGGACTGACTTTGAAGCATCAGGACAGCTTTCCTTGATCAAGAAAATTACCAGACGCAGCAGGGGGATCAGAGGAGAGTGAAACTGACTAAAAGTGACAGTGCAGATTTTCCCAGCCCCCTGCCTCTTCTGGTCAGTTTCTCTCCCCGGAAGCTCCAAGAGGAATGAAACTGACCAGAGGTGACGGAGTGGCAGAATCACTCCAGGATGTCTGGAAAAATGAACCAAACATGAACCAAATGACACACCAAGAAAAAAAAAGCTGGTTCATTTTCCTGTTTGGGTGCCACAATGCGAACAAACAAACCACGAAATGGCCCATTTTGAGCATGAAGAATAATTCATGGTTTGGTTCATGACCATGCCTAGTCTGGACACTCACAAATGCTGTTTTGTTTTGTGCTGTAACATTATTGTTATCTTTATTACTAGCATTTTATTGTTGTATTGTTTTGGCCTATAGCTGTATTGATATGTCGAATGTACCCAACTGGAATTGCCACCCATGTTATATATTATTGCTTTAATGGTTTTATTATATTGTAATTATAGTTTTAATCTGTAAGCATTAATTGTTGAATCATGTTGTTCTCCACCCTGAGCCCACTCAAAGGAAAAGCCAATAAAAATAAATAAATAATACTATTTTTGTAAAAAACATTGTTAACATTTTAAAATAAATTTACCATTTAAAAATGTTAAAGTGCATTCAAAATATGTTGTTTTTTCATGGAAGGGAGTCCAGCTCTCATTATTATGGGAATAATCATTAGCAAATCTGTTTAGGTATAGAACAATGCCGTCTCTTTCAAGGTGAGTGAGGGAGGACAGGTCTCACCCTCTGAAGTATACTGCAATAGTAAGCCAAGGTGTTACAGTCATAAAAGTAGGGTACCTTCAATTACTATCTTTTAGTTATTTGTATCCCACCTGTGATCCTAATGGGGATCCAAAGAGGCTTATATAAATCTCCTCTCCTCAGTTTTTAAAATCCACAACAACCCTGTGAGGTATCCTAGGTTGAGTGTATGCTGGGCTGGATCTCAGGGAGCAGAGGGGACGTTTGCCCCGGGTGCCACCAGGGGGCACCAAATTGGATGCCACTCCAGGGCAGGCAGGAAGGGGGAGAAAGATCAGCTGCTTTTACCACCTCTCCACAAGGCGGGGAGGCAGCAAAGGAAGCCCTGTGTCTTCCCCCCCATTTTTTGAGTGGGGGCACCATTTTTTGGTTTTGCCCCTACTCAAAAAATATGTAGATCTGGTCCTGAGTGTATAACTGGCTTAAGCTCACCCAGTGAGCTTCCATGGCAGACTGTGGATTCAAACCTGGATTGCTCAGATCCTAGTCCAATACTTTACCCACTACAGTTCTAATGGGAGGAAGAACGTGGAGAGTTTTCCTCCCTCGTACTCTATTTTCCTTATAATATTTTTAACTAATAGCTTTGTATGGGAGAATGGCATATTATATCAACAAATGTCAGCTAATATGTTTCTAATACAGCACTGACCATTCTGTAATGACATCCCTCCTTTCACTGATAGTTGGTTAGATTGCTTTCTGTTTCCATAAATGATTGTGTTCACAAAATTGCACCTAGGGAGTTAAATGAGCCATACTATTGTGTTCTTTTTTTAAGCTATTATTCGTGCTGGGCAAAACAAATCTTAAATATCCATGAAACCTGCTGAATGAAAGGTTACTTCTGATTATCTTTCTTCCTGCTTTCCTTTTGGCAATACTGAAGAATGTTTCCTAATCCAAATTGTCTTTTTTGTGGGGGAGGGGGCTGTTATTCCACTCATGTCTCAAGCTCTTTCAGTATTAACATACCAAAAAAGACCATTTCAGCCCTTCCTAATGTCCCTGTCCTTTTATTTAGATATCCAAAAGCCATTCCCAAATTTAAATATGAAAGCAAACTGGGAAATATTTTCACTTATTAATTTTATTTATTTATCAGATTTATATCCTGCCCCCCCACCCCTGACAGGCTCAGGGCAGCTAACAACAGTTTAAAAACATTAGCAAACATATTAAAATTAGATCTATAAAAACATTTCAATATATATTAATGTGATCCTGGTTCTTTGTTTCCCCCTGCATTTGGTTTGGATCAATGGATTGGATCCACCAGGGCAATTCTCAGGGGGTGGATGGATGAAATTTCACCTGCAGGATTTCTCATTTCACACTGCCTCCTCTAAATATTGTTCCTGAGGCACCAACCTTCCTGGGGGCATTTTAAGGCTGCTGAAAGAGAAGGCAGGCAAAGTCATAACTCAGCATATGGAAATCCTTCCATCCACAGAAAACATTCCGTTGGATGATGGATCCAAGCCACTTTTTTGTATGTCAATCACTAAATTGGCAGTGTAGATAAACTCACACATCTCCCTGTATCCCCCCGTTCCTCCTTTTCTTGTGTTCTCCCATCTGCAGCTGTTTTGGAAATTTGATGCATAATTTAGATATAACAAAAAAATTATAGTTTGTACTGGGCAGGAGATGACTGAATTGGAGCTCATACAAGATCAGAAGGGACCATATGTATACATGGTCTGTTTTGTAATTCCAAACCAGTGTTGACAGAAGCACTAAGGCTTTTGTGTTGTCCAAATGAGCGCATGGTTACTTAAGCATCTGAGCAAGTATTCTCCCTGTTGTAAGAAAAATTATGATAGTTTTTGGTCAATACAAGAAGGCCATGTGGAACAAAATGAAGACAGCTCTTTAAGCCAGTAAAATTCATTGAATTACTACAAGACTGTGGTGTCATGTGACAGAACTTCAGGAAGTTTTAAGCATATTATTCTTTCTGGCTAATTTACACTTTAAGGAGGGGGGTAGTAGATAACTTAGATCAGAAACAAGTAAGAAGTAAATTAGACAAGAACTGTATTTTAGCCTTGGGAAGAAGTAGTAAAATTGCTAAGGAATAATAGTTGTTCTTCTGGTCCAGCCAATACAGTACTGCAGAAGAAGAGTCAGAATCACAATAAAAACTAAGAGGTGTTGAGGAACAAAACAAGACATTTGACCTATTACAATTTTTTTTTATTTATCTGCACTTTATAGAATGCAATGTTAATTACTCAGACTCTGTGGAAAGCCATTTTCTGTTGGTGATTTAATTTGTTATGATTTCTATTTGAGGTTTAATGTAATATGAGTAGTGAAAGTACCAGTTTGTATATGATAATTACATCATTGATCAATAGCATGGTCAGCTAAGCCTCCTCGTGGATCAAAGCTACCTATCCAACCGTTGTGGCCATCTTCAAAGGCCCTGCTTCAGGTGTCCCTGCCTTCTGAGATTTGGCAGGTGGCAACCCAGGAGAGGGTCTTCTCAGTAAAACCCTGGGACACTTGCCTGTCCCCTTCTGTTGTCATCTTCTACTAGAGGATGAAGACCTTTTCATTTTGTTTGGTATTTCCTCAGTGATCTTTTCTTCATCCCCAATGTTTTAAAACATTTCCCATATTTTGCACTTATTTTAAGCTTGATTTTTATTTGTTTTAATAATGTATTTGTGTGTTGGTTTTAATGGTTTTTAACTTGTAGTTTTAATGTATATGTTATAATTTGTTAGCTGCTTTGGCAGAAAAGTAGGATAAAAATCTCGTTAAATAAAAAGCCCTTCCTTCAGACTTATTTGCCCAATGGAAAGCACCATAGGATAGCAATTGTAATGCTGATCAGCAAAATAGTGTAGCATGAAAGAATTTCCTTCTGCAGTGCTACAGTTCCAATCCACTGAGTGCCTGTCTGCACATCTGCTCTTTAGTTTAAAAAAAAAAAAGTAAAATTATTCTCAGATCACCATCTCATTTATCCCTTAGAGACAGCAGTTTATAAGTCTAAAAACTGGAAGACCTGGTGACTAGAATGACTGTTCCAGAAAAGTATAATTAAAGCCATCCAGCCTGTCACCCCTCTTTGGTCCCTTAGTACTGTTGTATTTCTGGTGCTTCTGTAGAATGGGGAAAAGGACTTTGCTGTCTTTCAGCAGGGGGGCTCCACGCAGCTCTGAGCCATAGTATGAATCAAATGTTAATACTTTTTATGGAAAGGTATCCCTCTGATAAAACAAGAGCCAATTACATGAATGGTGGTAAAGCATAAACTTGATTTTGAAACCATGTTAGGGCTATTTTTTGCTCTGATGACTATTATAGGAAGAGTTTCAACATTTTCCCACCTCAAGCAGTTCTACATTCCCATCCCACTACACTAATATAATTTTGATTTCTTCTCAGATGTGCCTTATTTGTTTTGATGAACCCACTGTATAAGCCTAATCTTGATAGGGCTTTATATTTCCTTGATGAGTTATATCAGAAAATAAACTTAGATGCCATTATAGGTGACTATTCATAGCTAGCCATTTACTCATCTGAAATAGATGGCTTATAATAAAGTTCTGTACAAATTATCTTTGCTAAATAACTTGCCTCAGTTGACTATTGGTTTGTCGGCATTTCCCATATGCTGGGTCGCGACCCTGCACCAGTCCATGGAAGCCTCAATGCCGGGTTGCAAGAAAAGCCCTAGCTAGCCCTGCCCCCAGCAAAACATGAGCTCTTCTCTGCTTCCTTCCTTCCCCCATCTCTTTGTTGTGCAGAAAAAAGCTAAGCTAAGGCTGACACAGGCGTCAAAGCCTGATCTCCATTTTGATTCGTTCCATCCCCTAATGTCTGTATTGTGCTGAGAGAAACTGGCCTTGAAGACTCACACAGGCTTCAAAACCTGAGCTCCGTTTTGCTTCCTTCCATCCCCCAACATCTTTGTACTGTGAAGAGAGAAACTGGGCTTGAAGACTCTCACAGGCTTCAAAGCCTGAGCTCTGTTTTGCTTCCTTCCATCCCCCAACGTCTCTGTGTTGTGCAAAGAGGAGCTGGCCTTGAAGACTCACACAGGCTTCAAAGTCTGAACTCCGTTTTGCTTTCCTCCATCCCCCAACATCTCTGTGTTGTGCAGAGGGGAGCTGGGCTTGGAGACTCTCACAGGCTTCAAATCCTGAGCTCCATTTTCCTTCCTTCCATCCCCTAATGTCTGTGTTATGCAGAGAGGAGATGGGCTTGAAGACTGACAAAGGCTTCAAAGCATGAGCTCTGCTCTGTTTCCTTTCATCCCCTATCTCTGTGTTATGCAGAAAGGGACTGGGCTGCCTCTCCTTCCTTCTCCCCCTGCCCGCGTTTGAGAGAAAAGCTGGAATCCACTGGCACTTTAGACCCATGAAGTGTTCTTCAAGGTATGAGCTTTCATGTGCCTTGCAGTATGTTCTTTTGAAGAGATTTTCCTGGGAGGCCTGGGGCGGCAAAGAAGGGGGGATGTTTTTTTTTCAGCCAGGAGGGGCAGGGAGTGGGCATTCCAATAGCTATTTTTTACCAAACAACCCCTGGGCAGAATTCTTGCTGGATGGGGTCATCTGATGGTAAGTACGGCTTTTTTTCCTTTGTACTTTGTTCTTTCTTTCCCTGCAAGTGATGCTCTGTCTGTATTCTTGGTGCTGGGGTGGGGAGGGGCAACAGTGGGAGGGCTTCTAGTGCCCTGGCCCCACTGGTGGACATTCTGGTACTTTTTGGGCACTGTGTGAGAGAATTTTGGACTGGATGGTCCACTGGCCTGATCCAGCATGACTTCTCTTATGTTCTTTCTTTCCATGTCTTTCTTTCCCTTTCTTTCTTGTTCAAGTAAAGTGGTTGAGTCTATTACACATATACTTCTACACTGTGAATATTATCAAGAAGAACGAAAGATTCAAAATACTTGTTCCACTGCTCTCCACTTTTAACCCATTACAGTACAATATTATATTGACCTCAACCCTGAAATTCTTCAGATATACCTTTTAGAAGATAGTCAGAAATTTGTATCTTATGCGGTAGCAAAATTTTGTGTGTTAGCACTCAGAAAGCAAAACTGCCTGACTAAGGAAAGGTCAAAATCTGTAAAATGAATCAGACTTCTAAAAATTTCTTTTTTACACGTGATTCTACTTTTTATGTATCAATTCAATCTTAAATTTGAAAACTGGCTTTTTTATCTGTTTTCAATCTTACTGGTCTTTTGACTGTAATAGACTTGATTGATTCATTGAATTACAATAATTCATCATAAGCAGGAATAATTTTTTTCAAGAAAAGTGTGGCAGTTATGTGTGTATGCATCTCAAATTCAAATGAATTTAAATCAGCCAAAAGCTGAAAAATAAAACATTTAGGACAAAATATACCAAATTAATTGGAACAAAATGCTTCAGCACTATATGCATTACACATTTGTATGGGTTGTGAGTATTTAATCAGTTTATATATGCTATGCACACTTAAGTGTTTAAAAATGTTTACTTTTCAAAGATATCATTTATATTTTCATACAAAAGATACACGTTGCTGGATATTGTTCTATTATATAACAGTTATTTGCAGCTGGATAGATTGTGAATTATTGCAGTACCACATGGAATATCACAATATCCAACCATATTTGGATGTAGTCCTTGTAACTGAGAAGATGATAAAGAAAGTCTAGAATTTTTTCACAGGTACTGCATTTGGTGACCAGGTGCTGAAAGCATTTCTTTTAAATTCTGGGCACTTAATAAGTCCGTGGCGCAGAGTGGTAAAACAGCAGTACTGTGGTCTGAACTACCTGCTCATGACCTGAGTTCAATTCCGGCGGAAGCTGGATTCAGGTAGCCGGCCCAAGGTTGACTCAGCCTTCCTTCCGAGGTTGGTAAAATGAGTGCCCAGCTTGCTGGGGGGAAAGTGTAAAAGACTGGGGAAGGCAATGGCAAACCACCCTGTAAAAAGTCTGCCGTGAAAGCGTTGCGAAAGCAACATCACCCCAGAGTCGGAAACGACTGGTGCTTGCACAGGGGGAACTTCCTTTTTTTCTTTTTCCTGGTATAGAGGCTGCTTTTTATAAAAACAAAATTTCTCTTAAAATACTATATGACTGGTTATTAGTAGTTCATAACAGCAAGTGCGTACTCATAATTCTTACAGGGTTTTTAATTTTATTGAATATTTTAAATGGTTACTGTACAGAGAATCTATGAAACTATAAAGAACCTCTGTACATGTCAAAGGAATAGGCAGAAGGACTCCTAGCAAAGATCCTTGAAGCTAAACAGTCTGTGAAGAGCTTGTGATTTCCCTTTGTGCTGCACAACATGTACTTTTACAGCTGTGTTACAAAAATAAAATCCTTCAGATGGCAAAAGTTTTCAGTTTTCAAAATGGCCATGGCCTGTGCAAGATACCTTTTGTACTTATGATAGATGCTTGGGAATCCCACTTCTCCTCACACTGCATGAGACAAGTTTAGGGGACTTGTTTAAGTGAGATTCAAAGCATGGTGAGGAGCTGTGGCTGGAGAATTGTGATGTCCTCATCAAAAATGTAACCCAAAGGGAAGATGTCTGGGCTGAGAGTAATGGGACAAAGTTGACTGGGCAAAAGCTGATTTTGCTATAAATTATTTTGTTGTAATTCCACGGAATAAGAATCACCAAAAGTGAATGTCTGTATTCAGCACAACATGGCGGTGCTTATCATTTTAAATTTTATGCTGTATTAGGCCAACCAAGATTCAGAATTCTTTAAATGGGTTTTCATGTAATGCAGAACTCTACAAGAAAAAAATAATTTTAATGAACTAACCTAGGTTTCAGTGATCAGAACTTTAAGGTGCATTATTGCCATTCTTTAAAAAAAATTACTGCTTTTGTTTTTTGTTGTATTTTGTCTCACTGTTCCAGTTTGCTGTGCCACTATTACCTAAAATATGCTGAAAACATTTAGTTAGTTGTATGTTGAAGGAGGAATCTGCTGTCATTAACTATTGGATTGGGAAAGTGTCAGCTTTGTAACAAAGATTGGTTCAAGCATGTGTGCAGCCATGGAACTCTTTGTTTGCTCATGCAAGGCCTTCTTTGTATTATGTTTACAGTGACAAACAAGAAACCTGCACAAGCATCTATTACAAAAGTCAAGCAGTTTGAAGGTTCTACATCATTTGTGCGAAGGTCACAGTGGATGCTTGAACAACTTCGCCAGGTTAATGGTATAGACCCTCATCGAGTAAGTATAATTATACCTTCGTTGGGCAGGGGGGGCGGGGGTCATTTGTTCCTCATTCCTGTGGTGTATGATGAGTGAAGATGGCTACCATTAATCTTATGTCCTTGCAAATTCTCCTGTTTCTGTTAGGTTTTTTTTACCCAGGTAATTATATAAATACTTTAGAATGTCTCCTTCAGTTTTGTAGTATCCAAAATCCCTGCTCCAGTTTTTCAGTATACTTTCTCTGTGTTACTAGATTTCACTACATTTCTCCATCTTCAGTTTTGCTTGACAAAACAAAAAACCTCCCATCTCGGTTTTCAGTTTTTATGGGCCTTTATTTTTATTGATTGGCTACTAGTAGCTTCTAATTTGTAACAATCCATGCTACTACTTTGTCATTATATTTTGGAGCATAATGCCCAGTGCAAGAAAACTCCCTGTTTAAGTGTTTCTCATTATTCCACTTGAAGTTTTCCATGCTGGAAACACAGTTACCCTGAAAAAGTAATGATGCCTGCCCTAGGGATGCTACATATTTTTCAGTGAGCCTGTTTAGGAGACAAGTTTACCTAAACTCATGATCATACTGTGACCTAATCTGGGATATGTTCAGATTGCATTGAGCAACTAACAGCTACCAAACACATTTACAGCTGCCTGTTGGTCAGAAGCTTGCAGCTAATCAGGAAATCTTATACATCCCACCCCTTCAGCAAAACAGTTAAACAGTGAAATGAATTCTTCCCTCCTGCACAAGCTGAGCAGGGACAGAAACAAAAGGGAAGCATACCTGGGAGTTGACTCCTTATTTCCCACCACCACCAAAAAGAAAAACTTTGCTGGGCACAGAGCAGAATTTTCCACTCAGGAAATCAGAAGACTCCCAGATGATCCCTCTTCAGCAGGTGGTCAGCTTCTGATTACTGTAAGTAGCCAGTTCCTGCAGATACCCACAAACAAGTTGTGAACAGCTCAACAGCCCTGCAGTTAATTAACTACCTAATAACCACTGGTGGACTAGCAGTGATATGACTTAACAAGTGTTCAATCATCCCTTGTCTGACCATTTATATCTACAAAGATTTAAGAAGATGAAGAGAATGGTTTTAATCCCCCCGCTTACAATCACCTTTCCACTCCCCTCCTCAAAACAGACACCGTGTGAGATAGATGGGACTGAGAGAGCTCTGACAGAAACTGCTGTTGAGAGAACAGGTCTGCTGTGGCTGACCAGCAGCTTTATGTGAAGGAGTGGAGAATCAAACAGTTCTCCCAAATGAGAGACTGCACACTTAACAGCTTCACCAAACTGGCTGTTGCAATACACTGGCTTTCTAATCAATGTACCCTCCCAGAAAACAGTAAGAGTAGCACACTTTCTTACCGTATATAGATAGGACCGTCTCCCTGCTTCCAGGTACAGCAACTGACAGGGTATGTCCTTATGACTGGACAAACTGCTGTTACAGAGTCAAGTCTGATGGCCCCAGTGAGTCACCCACTCCCAAATCTGCTGCTGAATTTCAGTGTTCTCTGGAGTTCATTGACCAGTTACAGACTGGATGAAAGGAAATAAAAAATTCAGAGTACCAGGAGTTTGATATAGAAATAGTTAAACAATTTACAGAATATTTTGAAATTTGTTTTTTCATTAACATTTTGAAGATTATGCAGCTTTGTAAGATTAACGTAATTAAAATAATTATATTATTCTTTCTAGGAGTCCCCTGAATTTGATTTATTATTTGAAAATGCTTTTGACCAATGGATAGCAAGTACAGCCTCTGAAAAATGTACGTTCTTTCAAATTCTCCATCACACCTGTCAGCGGTACCTCACAGACAAAAAACCAGAATTTATCAATTGCCAATCTAAAATTATTGGAGGTAAGTTATATGTGCTTTGAATGTATGGTCCAAAATAACTTGAGTTTATCACTTGAAGAATCTAAATTGCTTTGTTTAAAAAAAATTGACCTGCCTGCACTGAAGTATAACAGTGGTGATTCATGTGAAACAAGTAAAAATTGTGTGTGTTCTTAAGATCATCTGGAATCCTTATTTGCCAGAATTCTTTCTTAATAATTATACTCCCTCATGATGCAAGTTGTAGTTTACCTTAGCAGAAATATTCCTGATTTTAATCTGCCATGCCTTAGTCAATGCTTAAGAATGCTACCTCTAGTTGGAGTGTCACTTATTCCAGATATTTATTTAGAAGTCTGAAAATGTAATTATTTTCCCTACTGATTCTGTTTTTTTCCCATTTAGCAAACATTGATTTGTTGGTGTTTCTTAAAAAAACTAAGTTAGAATGGTTGTTGAACAAAAGCTACTTCCATTTAGGAAGTATTTATGTCATGCAAAAGCATATCCATTTTTGTTCCAGTATTACTGAAGTCAGTAAAGTCATGAGGGTAGCAGGGGGAGGAGGAGGAGCAGACAACAGTTTTCTACTCCCTTGGAGCCAAATTCAGGAGCATTGAATGCTATGGCAAATTAGAACTTAAGGTTGTCATAACCAGGAAGCTTCTAATCATGCACTCTAAACAAGCACAGCAACAAGTTAGATTCATGTCCGTCACAAACAAATGGTTGTACCCTGTGAATACAGTAATTGTATACATAAAAAACCAAATTCTTCAGAGTAGCTGAGGGTAGTGCACATGGTTTGATGTTTCTCCATCTTTGATTTCAAGAAGGAGACCACATCATCCACTTTGAAAGAATTGAAGTCCTTTCTACGGTCTCACATTATCATACCCGCCTGAACAGAGAAGCTATTGAGATTTACAAACACCAGCACAATTTTAAGAGAAAGGAAGAAGGCATTTTCATCCACCAATCTTGGCACCCAGCTCTGCAAAACACCCTACAGACTATAAATTGCAGAAAGTCACAGAACAATCAGCACAGTCAACAACCGTCTTCCTTATCTTCACACCCCTTCCAACCCTCCCAGCAATTAACACAGAACAATGGGCACATTCAACAGCCAGTTTCCTTATCACTACCCTTCCAGGAAGCCCCACCAAACAATGGGCACATCCACAAACCAATTGTCCTTTCACCACACCCCCTCCAGCCTATAAATAGCAGCTCTCCAGCAGCCCTGGCCCCACTCAATGCACAACAGCCACGAAGGTCAGAGCGCCTGCTCCGGCTGCAACGCCACTGAGGATGTTCTCCGCAGCTGAGAACAAAACATCTGGAAGGAAAACTTTCTCCAGTAGAACACGGTACTTGAGCCCGAAAGATTCTACAAACCCTAATGATGTTACCAGCCGTGAAAACCTGAAATCTTTGATAAAAAACCAAATGTTTTTTAAACTATACTAGATGCTTTGAAGAAGCCAGTTCAAAATGTGGAACAGAAGTGTATTCGTAATTTGAATGAAGGCAATATCAGAGTTAAAAACCAACAGTGATTCTTTGTTATTCAAGTTAGCCTCCAGGATGTCCTGGATAAACATAATTGTAATAAGGTCAGAAGTGAACTAGCAAAACAGCCATTATGTGCCCAGCAATGGCTCCCTGCCTTATTGTTTAAAAGCTGGTATGTGATGTGTGGGAACCATGACTGGAAGGTTGATGCTACCATCTACATTTCTTGAGGCCAATAAGGAATCTGGAAGTACAGTAAAACTAGAGACACATTTATTTCTCCAAGCTAATTCCCTACAGAAAACTGCTTTTGCAAATTTGGGATTCTGACAGAGAAAGCAGGGTGAGATGCTGAAAATAGCTTTTATTTCAGAAAGTGAGCGTGGGCCTATTGTGTGATTATTATTTTTTAAGATTGGCCTCATGATGTGATCAGGATCTTTCTTTTCCTCCACAATGTTTTTCTAATCCCACCAGTGAATAATTAAGTCTTAATTGACTTTGTTGAAATAGGTACCAACAGAAATTCAGGATTTCCTGCTCTTTTTATATTGTGAGGTCACAATATAAATATAATTTATTTTTAGCCTTAACTGCTTCATTTCCCTCTAATTTAAACTGAAGCTACATTATAGGTTACAAAAAGTGTTCAGTTCAGTATTCCAGATAACTTTTTAGAAGTGAAAATTCTGAAATACATCCTCACTCAATGTGTGCATCAGCCATATTGTTTTTAAATTCAGAAGGAGAGATGAGATTGGTCATTTGATGAGCCAGTGAGATTTAACGGATAGAATTTTGGAAACCATTCCAGTGCATCCATTAACTTAAGTAAGTAGTTTTACAGAAGTTGCCATTTTCATCTCTAATTCGCTTTTTTAAAAAACATAGTGGTGGTGATTCCGTATGCATATCTAAACAGTTCGGCTGTTAAATTGTAACCATTGCAAGAGCATTCATGGCCAAGGCATCTTTCATGGACATTATGGCTGGAATCACAGGCTGTGGTGATCAACTTCTAAAGAATGAGTTTCATGGTTTTTTAATTGATAGTGGCAAAATGCACACTCCAATCTATAGTAGCTGTTTTCTTCATCCATGAGCAGCATTTTCTGCATGCTATTGAGGAATCATTGGCATTAAGCAAGGAACATCTGCTTGAAACACAGTAGTTATCAGAGAATGGGTGGGCTTATGTGCACTCAGGCATTGATTAATCCTTAAATAAAAGACCAAAATTGTTTTTAGACCATTGCTGCTGGTAGTCAAGTAAACATTTCAGTATGCTTTCACCATGGTGGAAAAATTTATATATTTTCTTTGAGTACATTTCAGCCCAACATTCTTCAGAGTAGCTGAGGGTAGTGCACATGGTTTGATGTTTCTCCATTTTATCTTTACAACAATCCTGTGAGGGTAAGTCAAAGTGAGAGGGTGTGACTTGCCCACAGTCACCCAGTAAGTTCAGAGTAAGCTGGGTTTGAACCTCGGTATTCCCACTCCAGGCACTTTTCACCACTGCACCTCAGAGGTTTTCTGAACCTTCAAATTTAGAATAGTTTTCATGTTGCATGCAAATCATGCCAGAGGAATTTACTACAAAATAAAGCTTAAATTTTTGATGTTTATGAATCCATGTGGCATTTTTCTGAAATTAAAGTTATGGTACCCTCAGTGTTGCATCCTATCAAGAAGCTACAATTATTGGAAATGGCACTCTGAAATGTATAAAACATTGATATTTTTTCTTTGATTAATATGCTAAAGTTTATGAGTTCAGTTAAGTTGGCGCTCTCTTGCTTATTTCTTGCTTTTGCTACATGTGCCTGTTTGAACCATGTATCTTACCCAACTCATAACTGAAGCATTGCTGTTGCAGTATCTGATTCTATTTCAGCTAGTTGTTGTCATTTAATTATTCTCCGCTGAATACATTCATGGAATCATTTTTAACTCTTAAGCAAAAATAAAAAATAGCTGCAGCTTCTGCACATTTCAGAAAGAAACATTTTTGCAGCTATATTTAATATTATAGCAAGGGAACTGTAAATCTTCATTAAGCTGTTAAGCCATGAACAAATGTAGAATTTGACCATTCCGGCAAATAGAAAGTCAAACTGGTGCACCCAATTATTTTGCTTTACTGCTCTTCTAAGAAGTCTCATGATCTGTGTGCATCCAGAGTTACCATATGGACAGATGCAACAGTTCATGTGGATAAATGCTTATGAAAGTATAGAAGGTAAGCCTGGATCTCCTTTTTCAGTATTTTCATCAGTTACTTAACACCAGCACCGGGTGCAGAAAAATGCCTTTGAATCCAACATACAGTTTTTAAATACCTTACGAACCTAGAACTGTAAGCTGATATTTTAACTAGCAGAGCATCAGCATCAGTGGTCAGATTATCCCCCTCATGGGGCAGAAGAAGGATGCCTTGGGTAGTCTCATTAGACAAGAAATCTAAGACACATTCTTCTTCAGACTTGGAAATGCTCCCCATTAAAGTTTGTAAAGAAAGTTAAGAAGTCTTGATTTTTTAAAAAAGTGATTCTTTTGTTTTGGAGGACTTGTTGGAAAACCTTGAAATAGCCTCCAGACTGTGAAAATAAATTTAAGATTGAAGGGAGTTTGGTGGTTACTCTCTCAAGATAATGCATGGCAACAAGCCCGAAGCTGGTCCTATGCTTGAAACATAATGGAAAATGATGAAGGTTTCCTGCCCTGAAGACTTCTACAGAAGTGTTCTCTTCACTGATATGTAGTTTATCAGAATCTGCTGAACACAGGGAAGCTGTCTTATAGTGAATTAGACCCTTGGGTTCATCAGAGTCAGTACTGTCTACTCAGAATGGAAAGAGGCTCTCCAGAGTTTCAGACAGAGGTCTTTCACATTACTTAATGCCAGATCCTCTGACTGGAGATGCCAGGGATTGAGCCCAGCAGATGCTCTAGCACTGATCCATTACCCTTTCCCATAGTTACGATTTTGTCATGAAAACCCAAATAAAATTCAATACAAAATATTTAGATTAATAACTATAAGCAGAAATATGTAATTTAGAGACAATGTCATTTTCAAAAATATTCTTCCCAGTGTTCAAAGTATGGTCAGAGTTTATTTTATTTCTGTTTTATGGTTTTCTTTTTTTATGTTGATAAATCCTTCAACCTTAGTAAATGTTTCAGCAATTACTGTTAGGTCTCTAGAAATTACCAAAGTTAGAAATCTCTGTCCAAAATAAGCTAGTTCAGCCACTGTTGCCAGATTACTGGAACCCATGCAGGACAGTATCAGGTCATGGTTAAGAGTTAATTTATTTTCCTTATTTGATGCTAGCTAGAACATTCATTCCCCCCTTCCAAATGCACTTTGAAGAAGTGCCTTTTTCACTAGTATTGGTTCAGTAAAGCCAATGTGCAAGTTGCTGTAGAACAGAACTGCTGACACCTGCAGGCAAACACTGGAATAGCAAAAGTCTATGAGGGGAGAAGAGGATGGAAGGAATGAGTGCTAAGGAGCTAAAAGATGATCTGGGGATTCTGCAGTGGACAGTGTGCACTCTTCTCTGTTTCAAGCATTCAGTTTGCCAAATCAATTAAAAGGAGCCAGTGGTTGAGCTCTGAGCTTCTTGAAAAATAAGTAATTGTATCTTTGCCTTCTGTAACCTTTTTTTCCCTGGACAGGTGACTGGAGTTACTAATGGATTATCCAATTTTGATTCCTTGGAGAGTATTTTGCTACTAAGATAGTTGTAATTAGTCATTTGCTTTTCTTCAAGTACTGGTTGAGATTAGCAAGGTGTTCTATAAATTATCCTCATGGTGTCAGTAGTAGGTAAGCTCGAACTTTGGTGAGTTCAGGATACCTTATAATGACTAGTTGCAAATATGATACTGATGTATTGTTAATAGACTGATCAGCAAGCCATTCCCCAGAGTTGGGGTGGGCGGGCAGGGAGCTGTACAGCAGTGCTTACATGCATTCTGCACTCAGGCATCCTTGTTCTCTTCTATCTACTGTACAGACATAATTATTGGCTGGTTGGTTGCGTCAGAGCCGGCTGAAGTTAAATCAATCTAAGATGGAAATACTGTGCCTGGATCCGGTGGGGGGGGGCAGGGAGTGGGATCAGGCTCCCACCCTTCAATGGTACTCCATTAACACCATCGATAGAGGTGAAGAGTTTTGGGGTAGTCCTGGATGCCAGGACCGCCTTTTTCCATCTGAGGCGAGCCCAGCAGCTGGCCCCCTATCTGGCACCCCATGATTTAGCTACAGTGATTCATACAACGGTCACCTCCAGATTTGACTGTTGTAACTCTCTCTACATGGGACTAGCCTTGACTCTGCTCCAGAAACTCCAGCAGATGCAGAATGTTGCAGCCCGGCTATTAGGATTGAGGCCTATACAGGCGCAAATGCAGCCAGTGCTGCGCGAACTGCATTGGCTCCCTATTGAGTACCAGATCCGTTTCAAGATGTTGGTCCTAACCTTTAAGACCCTATACGGACTGGGGTCTGCATATCTTTGGGACCGCCTCTCCCTATATGAGCCCCTCTGGGCTTTGAGATCATTTACGCAAAATCTTCTTGTGATCCCTGGTCCTAAGGATGCCCAGTTGGCATCAACAAGGGTCAAGGTTTTTTCAATCCGGGCCCCTACCTGGTGGAATGAGCTCCTGTTGGAGATCTGGGCCCTGTGGGACTTACCTAAGTTCCGCAGGGCCTGTAAGATGGAGCTCTTCCACCAGGCTTTTTACTGGGCGTCCTCTGAAATCTTCCCCAGCACTTTACTATCCTTGTGCTTGAGTTGGTCAGGGTCTGAGTGGTATCATTGACCTGAAGCTGTGCAACATGGTATTAACCAGCTGAAGTACCAGCTGCTGAACTGTGGCTTCTAGCTGTATTATTGTAGGAGTTATGATCCTCTGCTTTTATGTATTATGTTTATGAGATTTTAAATTTGTTGTGTTTAATTGGATATTTTATTTATTGTTATTGTAATGTTTTTTTAAAGTAAATTATTCTTTTATTGATTCATTCAAAATACAACAACTTACCATATTAAATAAAACAGAAAGGAAAAAAAAGAACATACCAAAATATTCATATAAGAGGAGCATAAGTGTGGTCAAAACAAAAAGCTTCAGTAATTATTATATTTGGGATTGAGAAAAGAAAGGTATTATAACCTAATATGCCAACATACAAAAAAAACCCTAAATATTTTCTCATCCCCCCAATTGATATTTTTTCATCCAGTTATAAAATTTTTCCCATTTTTTAGGAGCATCATATTTTGACACCCCTTTCAATAAATTTGATAAAACATCCATCTCTGCGGCTTGTAATATTCTGTCAACAATCTCCTCTTGAGTTGGGCAAGTCTTCTGTCTCCAATATTTGGCAAATAGAGTTCTAGCCACCATAAGAATATAAATTGTTAGATATTCATCCTCGAGCGGGATTTCATTTCTTACTAGGGATAATAACATCATCTCTGGTCTGAAATGTATATTTATATTTAAAATCTCTTTTAACATTCCATGAATTCTAACCCAAAATTTTTTTGACGTCCTACACGACCACCATATATGATAATAGGTACCTATCACTACTCCGCATTTCCAACACATAGGTGAAATACTTTTATTGATTTTGGATAACTGCAGCGGAGTGATGTGCCAACGGTGAAATAGTTTAAAAAAATTTTCTCTATAATTGACTGGTTTAAGAGTCTTGTAATTTAACTTCCAGAAGGAGGCCCATTGTTCTAAATTGATATTCTTTTCAAAAATTTTAGCCCATCTGATCATAGTTTCTTTCACAATCTCGTCCTCTAGCTTTATTTGAATCAGATAATATAAACCTTTTTAATAACCTTATTTTTTTCTATATAAAGTATCTTATCGAAATCAAAATTATCTTTAGTAAACCCCCTTACTTTATCCTTATTATATTTTGTCATTATCTGGGTCATCTCCCACCAATGTATTTTTATCCCCGCAGCTTCCAAATCCTCATTCTTTTTCAGTTTATCATCAGCGTCTAAGAGATCTTTATATCTGATAGTCCTATTGAAGTTCCAAAGTTGCGGTTGAACTGAGGCTTCCTCTGGGGATAGCCACCTAGGAGTTTTATCATATATTATCCCTTTTATCTTAGTCCATCCGTCATGTAAAGCTTTGCGAATTAAATGATTAGTAAAATATTTTTGAGTTTTCCCTATATACCATAAATTGGCATGCCATCCAGCCTGTAAATCACACCCCTCTAAAGCTAGAATTTGTTTGTTATCCAGAGTTACCCAGTCTTTTAGCCAAAGTACAATACATGCTATATAATAGGTTTCCCAATCAGGGAGGCCAAGTCCACCATTCTCTCTTTTATCTGTCAAAATCTTCCATTTAATCCTTGGCTTCTTTCCTTGCCAGACAAAGGAACGAATCAATTGATCTATCTTGGGAAATAGTGATTTCTTAACAGCAAAATTAATCATTTGCAATAAGAACATCATTTTTGGGAGAATGTTCATTTTGACCAGCGCAATTCTTCCAATAAAAGATAGTCTAAAATTACTCCATTTTTTCAAGTCCAAATCGATCTTTTTTAGTAAGGGTACGAAATTATTGTTATAAATGTCACTACATTTACTAGTCATTATTATGCCCAAATATTTTACTTTTTTTTCCACTTTGAATTCCGTTTTTCTTTCTAGCTTCCACACCTCTTTGGCTGGCATATTTTTGGTAACTATTTTTGATTTTTGTTTATTCATAATTAAACCAGCTACTTTCCCATATTCATCTAATTCATTTAACATCTCATCGATGGAATCTAACGGGTTTTGCAGGATCGTAACCATATCATCTGCGTAGGCTAAAACCTTATATGTTTCACCCTTTACCTTCAGTCCACTAATTCTATTATTACTTCTAAGAGCATTATTTAGGATCTCCAAAGATAAGATAAATAATAATGGCGATAAAGGGCAACCTTGTCTTGTACCTTTACCTAACTTAATCTCCTCCGTTAGCTCACCGTTAATAATTATTTTAGCTACTTGATCAGAATAAATTGCTTGAACATTTTTAGTAAAGCCATCTCCAAAATCCATTATTCTTAATAGTAAAAACATAAATTCCCAATTTAAATTGTCGAACGCTTTCTCGGCGTCTAGAAAAAATAACACCACTTGTTTGTCTCTATGCAGTTCATAGTACTCCAATATGTCAGAAAGTATTCGTACGTTAGTTCTCATGTACCTCTTGGGGAGGAAACCCGTTTGATCAGGATGAATTATAATGTTAAGAACCTTCTTTATTCGCTGAGCTAATATTGCAGCGTATATCTTATAGTCGACATTAAGTAAAGATATTGGTCGATAATTCTTAACATCATCTAAATCTTTTTCCATTTTTGGGATGAGAACAACATTTGCATGTCTCCATGAATCTGGCAGCTTTGCTGAAACCCATACCTCCTCAATAAGATTTTTAAACTGATTTATAAGAACCACTTTGAAAACAATATAATACTCTGCCAGTATGCCATCTGGTCCAGGCGCTTTGTTCTTCTTTAACTTACTCCATGCTTCTTCTATTTCGAACATAAAAAATGGACTATTCAAGATCTGCTTTTGCTCTTCCGTTAATTTTTGAGAAACTTTATTCAGTAGATATTCCTCCTGTTTCTCCCTATTTATCTCAACTGGACTATATAATTTCATATAAAAATTTCTCACTATTGCTTTGATTTCCTCTAATAAAGATCTATGTTTTCCATCCTTGTCTTTCAAAACCTTTATAATCTTTTTTTCACGCTCTTTTCTAATCTTGTATGCCAACCACTTCCCTGGTTTATTAGCATTCTCAAAGTATTGTTGTCTGGAATAACGTATTTTACTCTCCATTTCCTCCAAAGAAACTAAATGTATCCTATGCTGCAGGAGTTTAATATCGTTTTTAATTTCTGTCAATGTTGGTTTTGCCTTTAATTCCCTTTATTTTCTTTTTAGTGATTCGGTCAGTTCTATTAAAGTTTTATTTTCTTCACGTCTCTTGAGAGCATCAAAACTGATAGCTAACCCTCTAAAGAATGCTTTACTTGTTTCCCACACGGTTCTGTGAGAGATCTCTTTCTGTACCTTTATCTTGAAAAACCATTTCATCTCTCGGTCTATGTATTTAAAAAATTTCTTATCTTCTATTAGATTTAAATTCAATCTCCAACCCCCCTTTTTTATTTCTCCCTCTCATGCATAACATAATGGGATTATGATCTGCTATAGTGCGAGGTAGAATTTCTACATCTTCAATTAATTTCATTGATCCCGCTGTTATCCAAACCATGTCAATGCGGGACCAGGAGAAGTGTCTGTTAGAAAAAAAAGTAAAATCCTTTTTATGCGGGTTTAATGTACGCCAGGCATCAACTAATAAGAATTCATCAGCCATTCTATAGAAAATTTCTGGTAGAGTATTACTGCTTGCCAGGCCATGTTTTATATTACTTGTTCTAGGACTTCTATCTATTTCCGGGTTATCCACAGCATTAAAGTCTCCAATTAGGCAGATATGTTCAATTTTACATTTACTTACTTCAGAGTATAAATCTCTGTAAAATGTAACCTGCTTGTCATTAGGGGCATAGACATTTACCAATAAATTTTTTTGTTGCTCTCTTGTTATTTCGATCCCTTGAAATCTGGCATCTTTAGCGTCAAATATCAATTCAGCCTGCAGACCTTCCTTGACATACGTTACAAGTCCTTTTTTTTTCTTATCTAATTCTGAGGTTATTATTGCTTTCCCAAAACTTTTCTCCACTAACAAAAATTCATCTTTTTTCTTAATGTGCGTCTCTTGCAAACAAATGATGTCCGCTTTCAATTTTTTTATTTGCAGAAATACACGCCTCCTTTTCTGTGGGGAGTTTAAACCATTAACATTTAAAGATAATATCTTCAATTGATTAATCATAACTAAAATTCAAAATCCCTAATGTTCACTTTGTTGAGTCTTTTTCTTTCTCTGTAACCTTGTTTCTCTTTGATTCAGATCTTCCCCTTGTGGGACCTCTCCTTCCTCTTGCTCATTCGAGTATGACAGATCCACTAAATCTATAATGTCCTTCTGTCCAGTCTTATCCTCTATCTCCTTCGAATTCCTCCGTCCTCTTTTAGACCAGTGTCTAGCTTGATTTTTAAGAAACTCTTCTAGTTTAAAAATTGTATCAATCTTATATCTACACCCTGTGTGTGTGAACAATAGACCTTCTGGGATTAGCCATCTGTACATTATCCCTTTTTCCTGTAGAATCACTGCCAGTTTCATATAATCTCTTCTCTTGGATCTTATTGACCAGGTAGTTTCTTTCATAACTTTGATTTTAGTCCCCTTAATCACAAACGATTGTTTCCTAACCTCTCTCCAAACTCTCTCTTTTATACCTTTCCGGACAAATTTCAAATGTACCTCTCTAGGTAAACCATTATTTTTAGCATACTGAGTATGGACTCTATGAACATAATCTATTTCCTTATCTATTTCATCCTTTTTCAGGTCCAATATACCCATCAATGCTTCCACCATTATCTTGGTTAAATTCTCATTTTTCTCCTCTGGTATGTTCAGAAATCTGAGAATATAATCTGCTTGGCCCATCTCAATTTGGGCTACCTTTCCAATAACTTCTTCCTGTTTTTGCTCAATATCACCTACACGGTTCTCTGTTAGTTTGAGTTTATCTTCAATGGACTTCGTGATTTTGACTACCTCTGATATGTCTTTTTTGGTATCTTTGAACTTATTATCCAAGCCTTCCAATTTGTCCGCTAGTCCCTCCATCTGAGAAGTTAGAGTCAACTGCATCTGATTCAGTGCATCCCAAAAAGTTTGTTGTATATCTTTGAGGGCATCCTGTGATATTCCTGCTCCCACTGATTTTGGTTGGCCAGGTGACAGTTTTGACTTAACTTGCTGAGACATTTTTATAACCTTCACAGGTAATTTTAAATTTAAAAGAGTTTATGAAGATCTTGACCAGACCCTGTATCCACCTATCGTATACAGTTATGCTATGGGAGAACCCCGACAGACACCACCTGGTCTAGGACCATAACCCTTGGACTTAGACTTCAGGCTAGAGATCGTAACTCTTAAACTTATGTTTAAACTCTTCTCAGCTCTTCTTCTTAATCCAATTGAACTGCTAAAGATATCTCCTTTCAACTCCCTTCCTTGTTTTAAGTACTTTAAATACTTTACACTAAAGCCACAGCTGGACAACGCCCCCCCTCAGGAAAAAAAGTCCACAAACCCCAGTCCTTGGCGGTAGGACACTTAAACTGTCACTACTGCTTCCTCTTCTTCCGCAAACTTTCGACCGCCCCGCCGGACGTCTCTCTTGCCCCAACAGCACCACCGTCCGACAGTCCCACCTTTTATGTCAGCTACCAGATTATAACACTTTAGACTCTCAAACACAGACTCCGTCACTCAGTCACTCCGTCTCTCCGTCACTCCATCTCACCATCGCCTCGTTTCTCCACGCTTCACTCTCGACTCCGCCCCACTCCACTCTGCTCGACTCACTTCCGCCTTATTCTGAGTCTTTTTAGAAGAAGAAGAAGAAGATATTGGATTTATATCCCGCCCTCCACTCCGAAGAGTCTCAGAGCGGCTCACAATCTCCTTTATCTCCCTCCCCCACAACAGACACCCTGTGAGGTAGGTGGGGCTGGAGAGGGCTCTCACAGCAGCTGCCCTTTCAAGGACAGCCTCTGCCAGAGCTATGGCTGACCCAAGGCCATTCCAGCAGGTGCAAGTGGAGGAGTGGGGAATCAAACCCGGTTCTCCCAGATAAGAGTCCGCACACTTAACCACTACACCAAACTGGCTCTCCAGGCTGCTAACAAAGGCACTCAAATGACTCACTGCTTTGTAGTTACACCACTACTCCACGAAAGACTCGAGCCCAGTCCGCCCACAGTCACTCCGCTCGACCTTCTTCCTCTGTGCCGTCAAAAAAAAAAATTCTCCAGAAAAAAAACCTCCAACGCGGGTGTCACAGCTACCCTTGCAGCCTGGGCAGCCAAGATTAAGTCCAACAGAACAAAAATAAACAAACCAAAGAAAACAAAGATCCCAGTCCGATGGGCGTTTCCCAGCACCGGCTTCCAACACCTGCCCTGTGTTCCGGTGGCTGGGGCTGTCTCGTCCAAGGACACCACTCAGCTTCGGGACCAAGGTAAGAGGCGAAGCAGTCTGGGGTCAGATAGCTCCCATCCGCCCCCCTCGCCCCTTCTGTGCACTTTACCTCCCGACTGAGGTTTGTGCGGACCCGAGGGTCCCCCTAGAAGCCTCTGTTCAGCCCGTCCCCGTAGCGAGCTCGAAGACGCTGCCGCACCGCCCTGCCGCAAACCGGAAGTCCTGTTATTGTAATGTTTTAATGTTGTAAGCTGCCCTGAGCCCACTTAAAATTAAATTTTAAAAAAGTCTCTGTGTTTAAATTTGCTCTTCCAAAATGAATTTGTTTTAAAGTAGGTTCTGTCTTTTGTTGTTCTCATTAATGAAATCTAAATATAGTTGGCCCGTGTAGTTTTACTCCATATAACTTCAACTTTTAACTTATTTTGAACATAGATCTCATCAACCTCTCTTGTCCACCGAGCTCATTTTCCTCAACATATTCCATCAGGTTGAGACCTATCATCACTATTCCAACCTCCTCCCATGCCTTGGAACCAACGGCAATGACAGTATCTATATGGAGCATACCCTCTCTCATCGGCATTTCCTTGGCTTCCCAGATGGGCTTTGATGTATTGGGACCATCAGTCATTATTGTCTCACTACTCCATACCATCTTATACTCCAAGACTGATTCTGAATCCACTGACACCAAAACCCTTGGTTCCTTGAGACTGGCATTCTAAACAAGACTCTGATAGGTCAGCTTCCAATTCTAAATCATTCCCAACACCATTGCAACCAACACCTTGGGATCCAGTGCTGACTTGTCTGAGCTTTCCGATACTGATACCTTCAGTGCTTTAGGAGAATTGGAGGGAGAGAACCTCCAAGAGAATACCAGCCCCTTCCTATGGCTTTGCCTCAACAAAGATCTACCAATTTCCACTTCTCCAGTGGTCCCAGTAGTGGGTCAGTCCTGACCTATGGGAATATAGCAACTCCTCTCTGTAGACAGGGCCAGCAAAACAAGTTCCTTCCAGGAGGGGGTGCTATTCCCCTTAATTTTCAGTTTTGCTTGGCCCTGCCTCCAGAGCAGGACATGCCAGCTGACCTTCGGCTCAACTTTGCAAAAATAAAATAAAATAAAATAATAATAAGACTGCAGAAGTGACGAGGAAAGGGACGGGGCAGCTGGACTTCCAGGGTTGGAAAATGGCGAGCTGAGTTGCTTTCCCTAACGGGGGCAGGCTGGCACTTCTATTCAGGGTAGTAAAAGGCAAATTAATGCCTTCTGCCTACATTTCTCAACTACAGAATTGTCCACGATATGCACAGATACTTTGAGGAGACTTACCTTGGCTGAAAGGGAGTCCGGGGGGGGGGGGGGGCTCCTTTGAGGGATCTCCGAAGAGAAGTTGCATATTCATCATCTGCAGAAGTTTCCAGAGTTATCAATTTGGCATAAGCTCGGCAGGATCCAAACCTTCTTTTACAATTTTAAACATCTAATCTGCAAAGGACTGGTGTTGATTTGGATAAACTACGTAAAAAAGGTACTATTTGCTATCTCTTCATTCCGGGACTAATTAAAGTTAAACAAAACAAAAGTAAAAGGTGGGAGTTGGAAATACTGAAAGCCTGAAAGGAGAAGATAAGGGGCTAAATTTGAACTTTGTAAACTTAAAAGACAGTGTTAAAAGAAGAAAGGAATTTATTGTTTAGTCTGTCTGTGGTTGATGAGGCAGCACCATCGTCACAGACCTGCAGTTCTCACAATCAACACAGGAAATACGTCAGATATCGTGAGATTTCTCTACCAGTGAAATGAGATTTGAAGGCAAAAAAAGCAGGAAGTATTGGAAGAAGAAGAAGGACGTCAACGAAGCAAACAGCCTACTCTAGGATTATAATACCAGAGAGAAACATTGGTGGCCATTGTTGTTGGGAGGACTAAGTTTTAACAGTTTTTAAAGTGATTGGGACATTAAAAATTGGTGGAGTTAACAGATTTGGCAATTAAAAAATTACTACTGTTGGATAGTAGATAAGATTTGAACTGGTAAAAGGGAAAAAAGGAAATTTTTTTAAAGTGGAGCAAAAGTTGTGACTGCCATTTTGGGAGAAATAAAAACTTTAAACATTAATATCTGAGCCCGGGAGGCTCAGAGGACAGAGAAATTGGGTGCATTGGAAAGGGCAAGCTTCACTTTATCAAACCTGATGGTTCAAATTTAATGTGGTGAGATTAAAATTTTTGATTTCTTTTATATGTCAGACCCGAAACAAACTCGTGCTAGGTCTTTTTCAATGGAGAAAATGCAAGTCCAATTAGATGCAATGGAAGCTAGGATAATGAAGGGGGTGAAAGAAATGATAACTGCCTCTAAAAAAATAAGAAAGGATATAGAGGACTCAAAGAAAGAATTAAAAAAAGAAATAGAGAATCTCAGAAATGACACTGCGGTAATAACAAAGGAAGTACAAGAAGTGGAAGAGAGAGTGAAAACATATGACACCACCTTGTTAAAATTACAAGAAAAAGTGACAATTCATGACTGCAAACTGATGAAAACTCAGATCCGTCTGAGAGGTGTACCTGAAGAATCAGACTTGAAAGAATACATATAATAGAAATAATTGCAGAATTTTTGGAGGAAGATCCTGAAGGGAATAGAAATATTTATGACTATATGTATAGAGTAAATTCACTCTATGCAAAAAACAATAATCTGCCAAGAGATGTGGTCATAAGATTTATGACAAAAGAAAAGGTGGGAAAAATCATGAATCACTGTTATGAATCATGTGGGAGGCAGTAGAGTAAGAATTATGAAAGAACTGCCAAGACAAGTGTTAACTGACAGAAAGGCATATAAAAAATTGATAGAAAAACTACGTGACAATGGAATGAGGTATAGATGGATAATACCTGAAGGTTTGAGCTTTGAACTTCAAGGGAATAGGATTACAATCAAAAATACACAGGAACTGCGTCGATTTTATGAAGAAAATAAAGAATTTACACCATGATGGATTACAAATCGATATCTTGGCGATTAAATGGACTAAATTCACCACAAAAAAAGAAAGGCAACGTTTCATTGGATAAAAAAACAAAATTGTAATATAGTATGTTTGCAAAAAGTGCATATTAGACAAAAGGATTATAAATTTTTATGGAATAAACAATTGGGACTAGAATTTTTTACATTGGCTGAACAGAAGAAGAGAGAAGTAGTCTTTTATATTAAACAAGAATTAGACCCGAAATTGGTATTTAAAGATAAGGATGGAAGATATATAGCGGTAGAAATTACTTTGAATACCAAAAAAAGTTGCTGTTGGGACTTTATTCTCCAAATGGTGCTAAAGACATTTTTCTTTAAAAATATTACACATCTTGATGAAATGACCTATGAGCAAATTTTATTGATGGGGGACTTTAATGGAACAATTCAGAATACAATAGATAGATCTGGGAAGAAAAAAAATGATAAAGAAGGGAAATTGCCAAAGTCTTTTTTTGAATTGGTCAAACAGGAGAGTTTGGAAGATATATGGAGGAAGTTTAATCCTGAAGTACAGGACTATACCTTTTTTTTCAGCTAGACATAGCTCTTTCTCTAGAATTGACATGTTGTGGGGCACTAAAGATTTGGGGCTTATAACAAAGAAAATAGAGATATTACCTAAAATAGGAGCTGATCATAACCCAATGATGTGGATTACAAAACTGTCGAAAAAGTCAAGAAGATGGAGATTAAATGAAGATTTACTACAAAATAAGGAAATAGTGACATCTCTAAAAATGAAAGCAAAGCGTACTTCCAAGTAAATGACAGAGAGGATATAGAATTTCAGACGGTATGGGATGCCTACAAGGCAGTAATGAGAGGATTACTAATAACATTGAATAATAAAGACAAGAGAGCAAAGGATAAACAGATGTTGGACATTCAAAATGAAATTAAGAAAAAAGAAGGTGAATTAAGGAAAAGGCCAGGAAAAAAATTATAAAGGAAATTATAATATTGCAAGCACAAATGAGACATCTGTTAAATAAAGAATTGGAATGGAATTTGAAAAAATTAAAACAGAAATCTTTCGAGGGAGCGAATAAACCTGGAAAATATTTGGCCTGGCAATTGAAAAAAAAGAGAGAAAGTAAAATTATTAATAAAATTGTGGCTGATGGAAGAGAGATGGTAGATCAAGAAGGAATAGAGAATTTTTTAAATACTATGCTAAACTATTTAAAGGTGTTAAAGTAAAGAAGGAAAAGATGGAAGCGTATTTGTAGAAGATTAAAATAGCACCCTTAACTGATTATATGGAAAAAGTTTTGAATGATCCAATTGGAAAAATAGAAATTGAAGTAGCGATTAATGCAATGAAAATTGGAAAGGATCCTGGACCAGATGGATTTACGGCAAAAAATTTTAAAACGCTTAAAGAAGAATTAACACCAAAATTTCAAAAATTAATGAATGTGATAAGAATAAATGGGAAAATAGCAAATACATGGAAGGAAGCAGTAATTTCGTTGATTCCAAAGGAAGATAGAGATGTCACCAATGTAAAGAATTATAGACCAATCTCATTATTAAACAATGATTATAAGATATGCAGAAGAATCTTAGCAGAACGGCTTAAACAATATCTAATAAATTTTATAAAGGAAAACCAAGCGGGTTTTCTCCCTAAAAGGCAAATAAGAGACAATATTAGAACTGTTGTAAATATTGTAGAATACTATGAAAGACATCCAGTGAAGGAAGTTCTATTATTCTTTGCGGACGCAGAGAAAGCTTTTGATAATTTGAATTGGGACTTTATATTTGCAGTAATGGAGAAAATAAAGTTGGGGGAAACTTTATAAGAATGATAAAAGCAATTTATACTGAACAACGTGCGAGGTTATGTATAAATGCAGATCTTACAGAAGAAATGATAATCAGCAAAGGTACGAGGCAAGGTTGTCCGCTTTCACCATTGTTGTTTATAATGACGCTTGAAATCTTATTGATGCAAATACAAGATGATGAAGAAATTGGAGGTACGAGAATTAAAGGATTTTCGTATAAATATAGCGCATTTGCAGATGATATAATGTTTATAAATGAAAATCCTATGCAAGTAACACCTTTGTTAGCCAAAATACAAGATTTTGGAGAATTGGCGGGACTTTATGTTAATAAAGAAAAGTCAAAAATTTTGTGTAAAAATATGCAAGTAAGTAAACAAAAGGAATTGAAGAGATTAATGGGATGGGAAGTTACCCCTAAAGTAAAATATTTGGGCGTGGAAATAACAATGAAGAATATTGATTTGTTTAAAAACAATTATGAAAAGTTATGGCGTAAAATGGACGAAGACATGATAAAATGGAACAAGCATAATTTGTCACTGCTTGGTAGAATAGCTGCAATTAAGATGAACATTTTGCTGAGAATAATGTATTTGTTTCAAACTATTCCGATTGTGAAAGACAGTAAACAATTTAATAAATGGCAAAGAAAGATTTCAGAATTTGTATGGGCCGGGAAAAAACCAAGGATTAAAATAAAAGTTTTAACAGATGCTAAAGAAAGGGGAGGATTTCAACTACCAGATTGCAGATTATATCATGAAGCAGTTTGTCTAGTGTGGATAAAGGATTGGGTGACGGTGTTGAATAAAAAACTTTTAATGTTGGAAGGTCATGGAAATAAATTCGGCTGGCACGCTTTTATGTACTATGGAAAGAAAAAGTCGGATGGTTTTTTTTCTCACCATTATATAAGAAATAATCTACTAAATGTTTGGATGAAGTATAAGAAATATGACGAGAGAAAACCACTATGGATAGTGCCAGCAGAAGTAATAAGAATAACAGTTGAGACAGGAGAGGAAAAAGGGATGTCATATAATCAATTATTTAAAATACAAAGCAGTAAAATAGAATTGAAAACTGCTGAAGAGTTGAATAATAAGTATGATTGGTTTCAAATGCAACAAATAAAAAGTTTGGTGGAAAGTGATGTTAAAACTGAAGGAATAAGATGAGAACAAACAAAAATGGAAATAGTTCTGCTTGGAGATAATGAAAAATTAATTTCGAAAATCTATAAGTTACTTTTAAAATGGTCTACGGAAGATGAAGTAGTGAAATCTCAAATGATTAAGTGGGCAATTAATGTAAATAAATACAGATGGACACATGGGAATATTTGTGGAAGAACTCTATGAAACTCTCAACATGTCAGAGTATTAAAGAAAACTGTTTTAAGATGATGTACAGATGATAATATATGACTCCTAAAAAGTTGGCAAAGATGAACAATAAGATGCCAGATAGATGTTGGAAATGTAAAAAAACATGAAGGTTCTTTCTACCATATGTGGTGGACTTGTGAAAGAGCGAAAAAGTACTGGCAGATGATTCAACAAGAGAATTCTAAGATCTTGGGATATGAATTTAACAAAGTTGCAGAGACTTTTCTGTTGGGATTACAAATGGAAAATTTTCCACAAGAAGATAGAACTTAAATTTGGTACTTGCTCTCAGCTGCTAGGACATTGTATGCGCAGTTGTGGAAGCAAGAAAAAATACCAGAGAAATGGGATTGGATTGTAAAAGTTATGACATGGAGTGAAATGGACAAGTTAACAAGGACCTTAAGAGATTATGATTTAGAAGTATTTAAGATGGAGTGGAAAAAGTTCAGAAGATACATAGAAAAAGAGTGGCAAATAAAAGGACATTGGACAATTTTTGATAATGACTAAGAACAAGAGGGAGGAAGATATTAATTTTGGTTCTTATTAATTAAGGGTATCTTTAATATTAAGATTTTAAGTATATAACATCGGCGGGGGTCAAGTAACAGGGGATGGGGTGGGTAGAAAGTAATATATGGGATAGATTAAAAAAAGTAATTATTAATGAAGTAAGAAATTGAAATTTATTACCATATGTTACTAATAAAATTGTTTAAAACCAAAAGGGCAGCTTACTCTCCCCCCTTCCCTCGGCACCTGAAGCTTTCTGGAGTCCGGCAGAAGCTGGGAGACCCAGGACCGTGGCTGCAGTTTTCCCCATGCCTCCCTGAACATGGCGGCAAGTAGCGGAGACTGCAGACAACCAGGGCGGAGACAGCAGCACACGCGTCGGTGGCCCCGTGGACATCCCAAGGCTCTGTCCGGACCCGGCAGCGGCACAGGGTGGACAGGACGGCGACGAACTCCTCCTCCCTCCTGAGACCAATGGAATGGGGGTTTTGGTGGAGGAGGAAGTTCAGGAATGGGGGAAGTAGGGCAGCCTGTGCAAGGCTGCCTGGGGGAGGACTTAATGAATAGTCTGCCCCCCCCCCCAACCCTTCCTCTCGCTGGCATAACTGAGCCTCAAGGGCCCCTAGTGCCAGGGTTTTTCCAGAAGGCACAACAGCACTAGTCTAGAAGCTGATTACTTCCATAAAGGAAGACCAGGCGGAGAGGAGGTCCAGAGAATGAAAGGGTCCAGTAGCAAGTGGCCCACAGCCCAGTAGCAAGGCCTAAACAGGGCCTACAGGGTGTGGAAGGGGAAGGAAAATTTAGGCAGGAAAAGCGGCCATTTTTTGTCTTCTCTTTTTACAGTATCCTGGGCACCTCAAAATGGCTACCCCGTCTGAATTCCCCAAGGTCAAGGACACAGCTATGTGTGATTTGGACTTATCTGACTCCCTCTCTCAAGAGGACCAGACAGAAAGCCCAATAGTGAATTTATCTGGAACAGAAGCCAAGGCAAATCTCTTTGCCTGGATCCAACAGATAGTTAAACAAGAAGTACAGTCTAGCAAAGAGGATCCTAGTCAGACTCCCAAGCTAAGTCTAAAAAATGCACAAAAAAGACTAAGCATCTGGTGGAGGAGGAAGTTGAGACTGCCCCTTCCCAGAGAAAGAAGAGACGCATAGATTTGGAAAGTTTTCAAGCATCTGAGCTAGAGGAAGACTCTGAGGACTCAGAACTATCTTCCTCAAAGGAAGAAGGGGAGCTTTCTGAGGAAGAGATGGAGATAATTCAACCATCTCAGAATAGGTTGTTTCCCCTTGACATTTATTCACGGCTCTTCCCTAAAATTGTCAGAGCCTTGGAACTGAATTATGAGGAAGAGGAAACAGATTTCCGTATGGGGTCAGAGAAAACTATTCCTAAGGCCAGATCTAAGCCACAGCTGGTACCACTGCCAGCAGGGTTTTTCTCCATTATGAAGGCAGAATGGGAACACCCAGCCAAACCAAAGGCGACCCATTCAGTTTTTTCCAAGTTTTACACTCTTATTCCAGAGGCCATGAAACGGCTCAAGCTGCCCAGAGTGGATGACCCAGTTAACAGCCTCGGCTCCTCTTCCATCCTACCATTGGATGCCGATGGCACACCAAAGTACCCCATGGATAAAAGGATTGAACAAGCCCTACGAAGGGATTTTGAAGCTTCAGCCACCTCTTTGCAGGCATCAGTTTCGGCTTCTTTGGCTGTCAGAGCCATTTATTCGTGGGCTTCAGAATTGGCCAAGGCGGAACAAGACTTGCCCAAGGAAGTTAAAGATGAGCTAAAGAAGATCGCCTTGTCTGCAGCCTTTGCTACGGACGCCACTCTGGACGCTATGCAACAATCTGCGAGAGCCATAGCCTCGAGCGTGATGGCCCGACGGAACACTTGGCTGCAAAACTGGGACGTGGATCCATCTGCAAGAGCCAAAGTAGCAGCAGTCCCTTTTAAAGGCGATTTACTTTTCGGCCAAGGCCTAGAGCAGTACCTGGTGGAGGACAAGGATAAGAAGAAGGTTCTTCCATCCAAAAAGTGGGACAGAGATAAGAGATGCTTCCAGCCCTTTCGGGATCAAAGGAGGGACTCCCAAGTTGAATTACTCCAAATCCTATAGGGGAAGATGGCAACAGAAGCCCTGTGGTTCTAGATCTTCATCTTTCAATACCAAAGGGCAGTCCTCCAAAGGCCTGAGGAAAGGCAATACCACCTGACTATACCCAGAACAGTCCCCCAGGGGCTATAGGGGGCCGTCTCCAACGCTTTGCCGAAGTGTGGAGACTAGGGTGGCCATAATGTCTGAAGGCCAGCCAGGGACACCTTGGGGGGGGGGAAGGCAGGAGTGCGCGCGCGCCGCCGGAAACAGGAAGTGACGTCACTTCCGGCGACGTCACTTCCGGCGACGTCATACCACCGCCGGAAACAGGAAGTGACATCACTTCCTGTGACATCATTTCCCCCGCGCCACCTGCCGGAAACGGGAAGTGACATCACTTCCGGCGACGTCACTTCCGGCGACGTCATACCACCGCCGGAAACAGGAAGTGACATCACTTCCTGTGACATCATTTCCCCCGCGCCACCTGCCGGAAACGGGAAGTGACATCACTTCCTGTGACATCATTTCCCCCGCGCCACCTGCCGGAAGCAGGAAGTGACATCACTTCCTGTGACATCATTTCCCCCAAATGGCATCATTTCCCCCAAATGCCACTGCCGGAAACAGGAAGTGACTTCACAGCACTTCCTGTGACGTCCCCAAAAATCCCCCAAATATCACCGCCGGAAACAATTTTGTTCTCAAATCCTGTATATACTTCATCAGTATATGGGATAAGGCACTTTCTCAACTGTGCTGCATAATGCAGCCTATTTATTTTGTCCTGTTGGCTCTGTTGGCTCTATCTGCGCCACCTTCATCACTTTCGGGGTGTGGATCCCCCAGTGGGGTGGGCTCCCGACTCCCTCCGCCGGCTGTTTCTGATAGCCCTGCGCCCCCTCTTTCATTTGATATGTGTCCCGTGCGGGTGCCACCCTCCTGCCGGGAGATGCCGCAAAATGAGCCCCCTTGAGGCTTATGGCGGCAGGGCTCGGGGGAAGCAAGCTAGACTGCTGTTCTTTTGAGGGGTTATAGAGTGTTTCGAGCCCCTCCCTGTGGCATTGGTCCCATCGTCGTGGGACCCAGGGGGCCGGCGCAGCAGCCTGCCGAAGCAGCCTGTCACTAATAACACAGGTCGAGATGCGGAAGTGACTGACAGGCTGCTTCAGCGGGCCGCTGCGCCGGCCCCCTGGGTCCCACGACGATGGGACCGATGCCACAGGGAGGGGCTCGAAACACTCTATAACCCCTCAAAAGAACAGCAGTCTAGCTTGCTTCCCCCGAGCCCTGCCGCCATAAGCCTCAAGGGGGCTCATTTTGCGGCATCTCCCGGCAGGAGGGTGGCACCCGCACGGGACACATATCAAATGAAAGAGGGGGCGCAGGGCTATCAGAAACAGCCGGCAGAGGGAGTCGGGAGCCCACCCCACTGGGGGATCCACACCCCGAAAGTGATGAAGGTGGCGCAGATAGAGCCAACAGAGCCAACAGGACAAAATAAATAGGCTGCATTATGCAGCACAGTTGAGAAAGTGCCTTATCCCATATACTGATGAAGTAAATACAGGATCTGAGAACAAAATTGCACCAGAAGACACAAACACAAAGCTCCCTTACACTGAATCAGTGCTTGGGTCCACCAAAGTCAGTATTGTCCACTCCAGTCACAAACACAAAGCTCCCTTACACTGAATCAGTGCTTGGGTCCACCAAAGTCAGTATTGTCACATAAGAACATAACAGAAGCCCTGTTGGATCAGGCCAGTGGCCCATCCAGTCCAACACTCTGCGTCACATAAGAACATAAGAGAAGCCCTGTTGGATCAGGCCAGTGGCCCATCCAGTCCAACACTCTGCGTCACATAAGAACATAACAGAAGACCTGTTGGATCAGGCCAGTCCAACATTCTGCGCCCATCCAGTCCAACACTCTGCGTCACATAAGAACATAACAGAAGCCCTGTTGGATCAGGCCAGTGGCCCATCCAGTCCAACACTCTGCGTCACATAAGAACATAAGAGAAGCCCTGTTGGATCAGGCCAGTGGCCCATCCAGTCCAACACTCTGCGTCACATAAGAACATAACAGAAGCCCTGTTGGATCAGGCCAGTGGCCCATCCAGTCCAACACTCTGCGTCACATAAGAACATAACAGAAGACCTGTTGGATCAGGCCAGTCCAACACTCTGCGCCCATCCAGTCCAACACTCTGCGTCACATAAGAACATAACAGAAGCCCTGTTGGATCAGGCCAGTGGCCCATCCAGTCCAACACTCTGTGTCACATAAGAGAAGCCCTGTTGCATCAGGCCAGTGGCCCCTCCAGTCCAACACTCTGCGCCACATAAGAACATAAGGAGGGAAGGAAGGGAGGAGGGAAGGGAGGAGGGAAGGGAAGGGAAGGGAGGAAGGAAGGAAGGAAGGAAGGAAGGAAGGAAGGGAAGGGAGGGAAGGAAGAAAGAAAGGAAGGGAGGGAGGAGGGAGGGGAGGAGGGAGGGAAGGAAGGGAGGAGGGAAGGGAGGAGGGAAGGGAGGAGGGAAGGGAGGAAGGAAGGAAGGAAGGGAGGGAGGGAAGGAAGAAAGAAAGGAAGGGAGGAGGGAGGGAGGGAAGGAAGGAAGGGAAGGGAGGGAAGGAAGGGAGGAAGAAAGGAAAGAAGGGAAGAGGGAGGGAAGAAAGGAAGGCCGCCCCCCCCCCGCTTTCGGCCCCCTTACCTGCGGTGGCGGTCGGCGGCGAGTCGGGCGGCGGCGGCGGGTCGGGCGGCGGCGGCGAGTCCAGCGGCGGCGGCGAGTCCAGCGGCGGGGGGCGGCGGCGAGGCCAGGGAGGCGTCGGAGAGGCCTTCCTTGGCCGGCGCTGGCCCGGGAAGGCCTTCCAGAGCCTCTGGAAGGCCTTCCCGGACCAGCGCCGGGTGCTCCGCGGCCTCCCCGCGGCCTCCGCTGGTCGCTGGGGGCCTTCCAGACACTCTGGAAGGCCCCCAGCGACCAGCGGAGGCCGCGGGGAGGCCTTCGCTGGCCGGCGCTGGTCCGGGAAGGCCTTCCAGAGGCTCTGGAAGGCCTTCCTGGACCAGCGCCGGGTGCTCCGCGGCCTCCCCGCGGCCTCCGCTGGTCGCTGGGGGCCTTCCAGACACTCTGGAAGGCCCCCAGCGACCAGCGGAGGCCGCGGGGAGGCCTTCGCTGGCCGGCGCTGGTCCGGGAAGGCCTTCCAGAGGCTCTGGAAGGCCTTCCTGGACCAGCGCCGGGTGCTCCGCGGCCTCCCCGCGGCCTCCGCTGGTCGCTGGGGGCCTTCCAGACACTCTGGAAGGCCCCCAGCGACCAGCGGAGGCCGCGGGGAGGCCTTCGCTGGCCGGCGCTGGCCCGGGAAGGCCTTCCAGAGGCTCTGGAAGGCCTTCCCGGACCAGCGCCGGGTGCTCCGCGGCCTCCGCTGGTCGCTGGGGGCCTTCCAGACACTCTGGAAGGCCCCCAGCGACCAGCGGAGGCCGCGGGGAGGCCTTCGCTGGCCGGCGCTGGCCCGGGAAGGCCTTCCAGAGGCTCTGGAAGGCCTTCCCGGACCAGCGCCGGGTGCTCCGCGGCCTCCCCGCGGCCTCCGCTGGTCGCTGGGGGCCTTCCAGACACTCTGGAAGGCCCCCAGCGACCAGCGGAGGCCGCGGGGAGGCCTTCGCTGGCCGGCGCTGGCCCGGGAAGGCCTTCCAGAGGCTCTGGAAGGCCTTCCCGGACCAGCGCCGGGTGCTCCGCGGCCTCCCCGCGGCCTCCGCTGGTCGCTGGGGGCCTTCCAGACACTCTGGAAGGCCCCCAGCGACCAGCGGAGGCCGCGGGGAGGCCTTCGCTGGCCGGCGCTGGCCCGGGAAGGCCTTCCAGAGGCTCTGGAAGGCCTTCCCGGACCAGCGCCGGGTGCTCCGCGGCCTCCCCGCGGCCTCCGCTGGTCGCTGGGGGCCTTCCAGACACTCTGGAAGGCCCCCAGCGACCAGCGGAGGCCGCGGGGAGGCCTTCGCTGGCCGGCGCTGGCCCGGGAAGGCCTTCCAGAGGCTCTGGAAGGCCTTCCCGGACCAGCGCCGGGTGCTCCGCGGCCTCCCCGCGGCCTCCGCTGGTCGCTGGGGGCCTTCCAGACACTCTGGAAGGCCCCCAGCGACCAGCGGAGGCCGCGGGGAGGCCTTCGCTGGCCGGCGCTGGCCCGGGAAGGCCTTCCAGAGGCTCTGGAAGGCCTTCCCGGACCAGCGCCGGGTGCTCCGCGGCCTCCCCGCGGCCTCCGCTGGTCGCTGGGGGCCTTCCAGACACTCTGGAAGGCCCCCAGCGACCAGCGGAGGCCGCGGGGAGGCCTTCGCTGGCCGGCGCTGGTCCGGGAAGGCCTTCCAGAGGCTCTGGAAGGCCTTCCCGGACCAGCGCCGGGTGCTCCGCGGCCTCCCCGCGGCCTCCGCTGGTCGCTGGGGGCCTTCCAGACACTCTGGAAGGCCCCCAGCGACCAGCGGAGGCCGCGGGGAGGCCTTCGCTGGCCGGCGCTGGCCCGGGAAGGCCTTCCAGAGGCTCTGGAAGGCCTTCCCGGACCAGCGCCGGGTGCTCCGCGGCCTCCCCGCGGCCTCCGCTGGTCGCTGGGGGCCTTCCAGACACTCTGGAAGGCCCCCAGCGACCAGCGGAGGCCGCGGGGAGGCCTTCGCTGGCCGGCGCTGGTCCGGGAAGGCCTTCCAGAGGCTCTGGAAGGCCTTCCCGGACCAGCGCCGGGTGCTCCGCGGCCTCCCCGCGGCCTCCGCTGGTCGCTGGGGGCCTTCCAGACACTCTGGAAGGCCCCCAGCGACCAGCGGAGGCCGCGGGGAGGCCTTCGCTGGCCGGCGCTGGCCCGGGAAGGCCTTCCAGAGGCTCTGGAAGGCCTTCCCGGACCAGCGCCGGGTGCTCCGCGGCCTCCCCGCGGCCTCCGCTGGTCGCTGGGGGCCTTCCAGACACTCTGGAAGGCCCCCAGCGACCAGCGGAGGCCGCGGAGAGGCCTCCCCCACCGCTGCCGGCCCCGCGCGCGGGCGGGGAAGGCGGGGAGTGAGGGAGGGAGCGTCCCTGCGCGTGCGCAGGGGCCCTGCGCAGGCGCAGGGACGCTCCCTCCCTCACTCCCCGCCTTCCCCGCCCGCGCCCGCGGCCCACCGGCTCCTGGGCTGCCTAAACCGGGACCTTTAATGGTCCCGGTATAGGGAGCCCGGGATCCGGGATTGGGTGGCCAGATCCGGGAATGTCCCGGGAGACCGGGACGGTCTGGCCACCCTAGTGGAGACAGACAGTAACAGACAGATGGGTGGTGGAGACAGTGTCCAAGGGCTACAGTATAGAATTCAAGACAGTTCCATGAGACAGATTCCTGGAAGTTCTCAGGAACAAGTCTCCTCAAAAACATCAGCTTTTGCTATCAGCCATCATCCATCTCCTCGAGATAGGGGCTATACAACCGGTGCTGGAGGAGGAGAGGACCCAGGGTGTCTACTCGATCTTCTTCATCGTCCCAAAAAAAGAATGGGGATGTGAGAGCAATCTTAGACCTGAAATGGCTCAACAGAAAGGTGGAGATTAAGAAGTTTCAGATGGAAACCTTGTGGTCGATCCTCCTAGCCCTACAAAAAAGCGACTTTCTGGTATCAATAGATCTATCCAAGGCATATTTACACATACCAATTCAGCAGGGGCACCACCGTTTTCTGAGATTCTCGTACGACGGCAGCCACTACCAATACAAGGCATTGGTGTTCAGCTTAAAGTCCTCACCCAGAGCCTTCACAAAGATACTGGTGACTCTAGTGGCAGCCCTGCATCTCAGGGGAGTGTCATTGTTTCCATACCTGGACGACAACTAGTCAAGGCACCATCATTTACACAGATGAAGGCAGCCCCGAAGGAGACAATGGATGTTCTATCCTCCCACAGTTTTGTCATAAATCGGGAGAAGAGTTCCCTCATACCGGCTCAATCCATCCTTCACCTGGGAATACCAGGGAAGACAGAGTCTTCCTCTCCCAGGCAAGACAAGCGAAACTGACACAACTGATCCATTCAGTGTTGCAGGCCAAAACCATGCAAGTGATGACTCTATCAAAATTGGTGGGACTCTTAGTCTTGTGCCAGGACCTTGTGCAATGGGCACGTTCTCATACACCAGTCCTTCCTACGTCCCTTCCAGACAGCCATTGCTCAGAGGAAGCCGCTCCAGGTAGGAGTGCCAAAACGGGTGAAAGTGGCCTTTCAATAGTGGTTGTCGCCACGGCGGTTCCAAACCGGACAGGCTCTGCGAGAACCAATTTGAACAGTCGTGACGACGGATGCCAGCTTGTTTGGCTGGGGGGCACATGCGAAAGGACAGATGGTTCAAGGGCGCTGGTCCGATCAGGAGACCTCCAACAGTATAAATGTCCTGGAACTGAGGGCGATCAGACTAGTTCTGCTCCACCTTTCGGACATAGTGAAAGGCCAACATGTTCTCATCCAAACGGACAATATGACGGCGAAAGCCTTCTTGAACAAGCAAGGGGGGATGTGATCGAGACTCTTGCAGCGAGACGCAACTCTGCTGATGGACTGGGCAGAGACAAATCTTCAGTCCCTGAAGGCAACACATGTTGCGGGAAAGGACAACGTGTTAGCAGACTGGCTCAGCCATCAGACCCTGGATCCAGCGCAGTGGCCGCTGAACAAGATAGTCTTCCGTCAAGTTTGCCAGAGGTTCGGGTTTCCAAAGGTGGACTTGTTTGTGTCGGAACTAAACCATCAAGTTCCAAACTTCCTTTCAAGAACAAACATTCAAAAGGCCATGGGCACAGATGCGTTGCACGCAGAGTGGTCCAAGACTTTTCTTTATGACTTTCCCCCAGTCCAGGTGCTGCAGAGGTTCTTTCTTAGGGTACAGGAATTGGGGGTGGAGGTAATAGTAATAGCACCTTTTTGGCCGAGAAGGGACTGGTTCCAGGAGTTGATGCGTCTCAGCGTAGCCGAACCCTGGATACTTCCGCTAAGGAAGGATCTTCTGCCACAGGGAGAGGCACTGTGTCTAAGACTGGAGATGCTAAGACTCACAGCGTGGAAGTTGAACGGAGGCAACTGACTGAGTTGGGGTACCAAAAAGGGGTTGTAGATACCATGCTGGCCTCTAGAAGAATGTCTACTAATAGAGTGTACAATGCCACTTGGCAGACCTTTGTATCCTGGTGTCAGGAGAATAGTGCAGACCCAATGGCTGCTAAGATAGCAGACATGCTAGTCTTGCTTAAGGCGGGGTTGGAGAAGGGACTTAGTACCAACACCCTCCGAAGGCAGGTAGCGGCCATTTCAGCGGTGAGAGGTGATAGAAAGGGCAAGTTGCTGTCCAAACAGTCACACATCAAATGCTTTTTAAGAGGGGTGTCTCTCCTTAATCCACCGCAGGCACACAGGTTCCCTTCTTGGAATTTGAATGTAGTGCTTGAGGCATTAAGTCACAAGCCTTTTGAGCCTATGGCTTCATGCAGTTTAAAGATGCTTATTTTTAAAACGATTTTCCTGGTGGGGATTACTTCGGCACGCAGGGTGTCTGAGATTAAGGCATTGTCTATACACAAAGATCTTTGTGTTTTCCACCAAGATAAGGTGGTCTTGAGACCTGACCCTGCCTTTGTCCCAAAAGTTAATTCACTGTTTCATAGATCGGAAGAGCTTATTGTTCCTTCCTTTTGTCCCAATCCGCAGCATGAAAAGGAGAGACTATGGCACTGTTTACACGTTCGCAGAGCCTTAAGCTTTTACTCGGACAGAACTAAGCCTCTAATGTCTTCTGATTCCTTATTTGTTTCTTTTAGTGCCAGAGCCCTGGGTAAAGCCATTTCTAAATCTACAATTAGTAGATGGTTGCAAAGCTGCATCATCGTGGCATATAAGGCCAGGCGATTGGAGCCTCCATCAGGCATCACAGCTCAAGGGGAGCATCCACTTCGGCTGCTTACAGAGCTTTCCTTTCTATGGAGGTGGTGTGTAGAGCGGCCACTTGGCGCTCCATTCATTCCTTTACGAAGCACTACCGTATTGATAAGCTCGCTTCAGCTGAGGCAGCATTCGGTAGAAGGGTGTTGCAGGCTGCTATTTGATCCAAAGGACTGAGTGGGCCCACCCTCGGGAACTGCTGATATAAGTTCCATAGGTCAGGACTGACCCACTACTGGGACCACTGGAGAACAGAAGATTCTGTTCACTTACCATGAAGTCTTCCTTCTCAGTGGTTCCAGAGTGGGTCAGTCCTCCCCGCCTGGTTTGGGATTGACTCAGTCTTTGCATCAATACACTGGGAGGCCCGGGAGTATGGGCATTTGTCTTTCTGCTGAGTTTACTGTGGACCATGTAATTGCACATGGGGAGTTATTGGTTATGGGCGTTCTGGTTTGGTTGTACCAAACTGTCCAGTTCCACCGTTATAAATAAAGGAAGTTGGATGATTCTGTGTATGCTTCCTCGATTCCGGGTCTGGGAGGAAACGACAGATATTACTGTGGTGTTTCTTCCTTCGATTGCAGTTTGTTTTCTAGTTTCTAGTTGAGAGTCAACTGGCTTGAAGATGAACTGAAAGTTAAGGGGAATAGCACCCCCTCCTGGAAGGAACTTGTTTTGCTGGCCCTGCCTACGGAGAGGAGGAGTTATATTCCCAGAGGTCAGGACTGACCCAATCTGGGACCACTGAGAAGGAAGACTTCACGGTAAGTGAACAGAATCTTCCATTCTGATGACTTGAAATTAGGATTTCATTAAGAGAATGGCCCATACATTGGCCCTTTCCATTATTCAACCACAACCTATAGTCATTGATACCAGCTTTGAAATTCCCTGATTGGACACCTCCTCTGCTATCACACCTATGACATCGGTTATGTTACAGGCTGCTTAAGCTCCTTGAGCCAAACCAGCTTTAGCACCAGTTTCTTCCAGACTGACCAACCACGTGTACAAGATTCAAGAACCTAGCGATGAATTCCTTTTCTCCCAACCCAAACCTAAATGTGTTGTGGTCACATCTTCATCCAGGAGTCATTGCAGCTATTTCCCTCCAGTAGATAAGGAAGGAAAGAAATTGGACTCCTTAGGATGGAATTCTATGCAGCATGTATGGGCAGATACCATTATGCTCTCTGGGAACAGCTTTCAGAACATATCGCATCCCTATTGGCAGACATACAACTGGAGACCAGATGCATCCAGAAAGAAGGGATGTTCTTGACTAAACAACAGCTCAATTTAGCCAAACACACCTTGGTCATTTTTGCCAAAACAATCACTATGGCCACACCCTACATCATCACTCATGGTTACAGTTTACATCCCTTCAGCAGGGCACTAGAGCTTGCACTGAAGATCTCCTCTGTGAAGGGAAAAGTCTCTTCAGTTTCACCACCAATACAGTACATCAAGATCTAGATAAGAGCATCAAAGCTCGTGCAATCTCAAAGTCTCTAAATCTACACTCTCCTCTAAAATAAAACCCTGGGCCAGGCCCTGGTCTCACTGCTCTTTCAGCAAACAATCTCCAGACCAGCAGTGGCAGTCCAGGCATCAGTCCACATATAGATCTTCTTATGGTGTCAAAACCAAGTTCACTACCAGAAATCCCCAATCTGCTAGATCTAAGTGGTCCAAAGTGTCCAAACAGGCCCTTTGACTCTCTTCTACTATTCTATTAGCCACCATACAACCTCATTCAAACCCAAACTTACCTGTCTGTAGGCAAATAACATTGGATCAATGGGTCCTCTGTCATCTTGGAGGGGTATATGATAGAATTCACTTTGCCTCCAGTTTTCGTTGTCATCCCTCCCCCCATCACCATTCCTGTTGGAAAAAGTTCAGATCTTCAAAAACATGCTATAGAACTAATCCCTTGACCCTTCCATCACCATGGATTCTATTCCAATTATTTTACAGTTCCCCCAAAAGATGGTGGCTTCTGCCCTATGATGGGCCCCAGGGGCCTGAACAAGTTTATTGCCTATCGGAAATTTCATATGATATCCCCCCCATGCTAGATCCTCCTGCTTCTCCGGGAAGGGGTTTGCATGGCAGCACTGGATTTACAAGACACCTACTTCCACCTGAAAATTCTGTGCTTTGCCATTGGGGAAGACCGCTACCAGTGCAAGTTCCTCCCCTTTGGATTTTCCACAGCTCCTTGCATCTTTATGAACACAATGATAGTCATTGTGGCCCACCTTCATATCTGGGGAGTTACAGTGTTTCTGTATATAGAGAATTGGCTACTGGTAACAGACTCAAAGGAGGCTGTCCTCTGCCACATAGCAATCTCTTTGGACCTTCTGAATCTAGGTCTCTGCATCAACAAAAATAAATTCAACCTTGTTCCAGCCACTGGGGTCCAATTCATTGGAGCCATAATAGACTCCTACTCTGCAGAGCATTCCTCCCTCCCAAGAGGGCCAAAGCTATCATCCACCTCATCTGAAATACAGTGCCTGCTGGGACTGATAACTGCAATGACTTCTGTCATCATCTTTGCCAAATTCCATATGTGAAACCTACAGCTTTGTTTCCTCTGAATATTCAGACCTCAGATTCTTTTTTTAAACAGCACACTTTGCTAATAGTTCATTTTTATTTCCAGGAACTCCCATTTGTACCTTTTACATTCAATACAAGAAATCAAACTAACCAACTATTTTTCAAAAAAAGAAAAGAAAAACAAAACCTTACAATATTGATGACTTTGGGAAGGACTATGTTTTTCAAGTATATCATCCAGTTTTTTGAAAATACGGAAACAACATTTGAGGTATTTTGAATTACCTAAAGAAAGCCCATGATGTGCAATAGAATCTGAAAATTTATCCATTATTGAGTCCAAATTCTGGAATACCAATCTTTAACAGTAGGAATATCACTAGTTCTCCAACATGACACTATCAGTGTCTTTGCTGCAATTATAAGAATCATTATCAGGTCCTTCCTAATTTGCAAAATTTGAACATCTTGCCAAAAATCTAAATTATATTGCTAAATTCATCCTCAAACTGTATTCATCCTCTGCCTACCTCCTGAGGTACTATCATCACTGGAATGATTGGTAGATGAATTGAATTTTTAAGAGGTGTCCCCTTTCACCCTCACCTCCTATCAGTCACTCTGATTACAGACACCTCCCTGTGGGGATGGGGGGCTCATGTGAACAGCTTTTGAATGGGTGCCAAATGAGAACCCCATGTCTTGAACAAGCATATCAGCTTTCTGGAACTCTTAGCAGTAAAATACACTCTTCAGTTGTTCCACCAACTCATTGCGATGAAGGCTGTTTCAGTCCTTACAGACAACACAGTGACAATGAGTTATATCAACAAGCAGGGAGGCACAGCCTCCAAGACTCTTTGCAGCCTTGCTCTGGACATCTGGGAAAATTGATCTCCCGGGGGATCTTTCTTTGGGGCATCACACCTCCTGGGCATTCAAAACCTTCTTGTGGACTTGGGGCAGAGAAGGTGTGCCACTCCACAAATGGGAACTAAATTCCTCCTACCTGAAACCAGGTAGGTTTAACTAATGGGGCTATCCACATGTGGATGCATTTGTAACCTGCTCTAATAGGAAGTGTCCAAACTTTTGTTCCAGAGTGGAGCAGACCCACTTTCTGTGGGGAATGGGCTCCTCTACCTCTGGTTGTCGCAGCACCTCTTCCTCTTTCCTCCAATCCCTGTAATAACCAGGGTGGTCAACAAGATAATGAGGGAGAGGCCCAGATGCATTCTTACGACCCCGTGGTAGCCACTGCAACATTCAAGAGGTATCCCCATGCTGCTGCAACTGTCAAACAGGAGATTACAACATTTTCCTTGGTCTCCAGACCTTCTCCTCTACCAAGAGGGATGTGTTCTTCATCATTCCATCCGTCACTTGAATTTGACTGCATGGAGAATAAATTGACTACTCTGCAGGACAGGATAGTGATTGTAATGCTGAAATGTCAAAAACCTTCCACTCTCAAGTTATACAATAATTAATGGACAAAATTCATACTCTGTTGGCATGATGCCTGTCATCTCGAACTTGTCCTCTGTTTTCAGGTTTTTACTCTCTAGTAGACTAAAGTGTTAGTCACTCCTCCCCACATGTTTATTTAGCCACTGTTTCAGCTCATCACACTCCTGTTGAGGGATTCAGTTTTCACACACTGACACGAAGAAATTCCTCAAAGGACTATTCTGTCTTTTTTCCCTGGCCAGGCATCCTACAGCCTTACGAAGACACAATTTGAGCCCTTAGCCACTTGTGATCTCTACCTCCTTTCTAGGAACCTTCCTTGTAGCTATTTATACCCTTGGACTGACTTGTCCCAAACCAGAGGATTCCCAGGTCCTGTCAGCTTTCCCCTAGAATTAGTTTGAAAGCTGCTTTGCCACCTTTTTGATATTAATTGCCAGCAGGCTGGTTACCTTTTGGTTCCATTGAATGGACAATATTGTCACCCAAGCTCTATTTATGAAATAGTTCACCTTCCATCTTTTCAAAAAAGTTGTTGTAATTTTTTTTTCTTAAGTGTCAGATTCTATCAGGTTTCCTCACTGGCGAAAAAAGGATGAGTGGTTTTGTCTTCTTACCACAGCCTCCATTTTACTTGACTTTGTCCATGGAGGTCTCATGATCCCTAATGGGATTAGATCAGTGGGATCTTGAGGATCAAGTTAGATCTTGAGCATCAGAAGAGTTCATTGGGAAAAATTGCTTACACCAACAGACATAAAATGTATTTAAATAGTATATTTAAGCATGAAGCAATGACAATGTTCTAAACATTTGTTCAGTTGTAGCAGAGTTCTCTCTCCTACACAAATCATGCAAGAGGAAATCCAGCTGTACAGTTCCAGTTGTGTATGACTTTGGAGGAATTTCTAGAGTACTGTCTGGGTATCCAGAGCTGTTCATATCCAACAGACCCTTATTCTTGAGGTGTCTCTGAAGCCGTGTGATGACAAAGTAAAACTCATTTCTTGCCTCTGCTGCTTATTCTGGACAGTTTTATACCTGCTGCAGAATTAAGGAAGGAAGGCCACCACTATGGAAGATTTGTCAATTGTTTTACACATCTGTAATTAGAGAGAATTGGGAATACACACAAGTTCTGTTTAAGTTACTCTTCTTGAGCATCACTAATTACACAGTAAAACAGTATTACAGCATTAGGTCACAATCTCCCATCTCAGACATTTCACTTCCCCTCTGCTACGTAGTATAACATAAGGTTTTAAAAATCATGGGGCAGAATATATAAATGTAGGCATGGAGTAACTTTCAGATGCAACTAAACATAATCCAGGCCAACAATGCCCTGTTAACCTTAGAAGGGTAGCTAATCTGAACCTTCCTACTTTGGGATCAAAACCAAGCCATATCTGGTCATTCCTCTGGGGGCTGCTTTTAGTGAATGGTATTTGCTTGTTTGTTAGCAGTCTTATAGTCTGCTTCTGATCTTATATCTGTTTTATGGATAGTTTTTTGCTGTTTATATTACTGGGCTTGTTTTAACGGCATGTTGTTTTTATATTGCTAATTTATTATTTTAATTGGAAGCAGCCTTGAGTGTGACTTTGAAGATGGGGCATTGAAATCAAAATAAATAAATTTGTTCTCTCTTTGTGACTAATGGAATGCTCTGGTAGAACAATGAATATTCAGCAATTCCTACTTTTGAGAGTTCCAGCATTATAATACATTATGGTACATTTGAGCATCTTGGCTTTTCCCTCAACACCCCCCCCCTCTAAATTGTGTTTTAGATTTCTAACCACATGCTGTATTTCTGCAGGAAACAGCATACTACATTCAGCAGCAGACAGTGTAACCAGTGCAGTGCAGAAGGCAAGTCAAGCTTTGAATGAGCGCGGTGAAAGGTTAGGTCGAGCAGAAGAAAAAACAGAGGATATGAAGAACAGTGCTCAGCAGTTTGCAGAAACTGCACACAAGGTACTAAAAAAATTTTTTTAAGTCTTGATAGCTGAAAGAGATATTGAGTGGTGTTTTTAATTAAGATAATCTATAAAGAAGCAGATTGTTTGTCTAGTGTTAATATAAAGTGTTATGCACATGAACTGATTTTGATCTTGTTACGCTTCCTCTAATATCAGTGGCCACACGTATTCCCCAAAAGTTTTTGCACTAATGGTATAATTCACTATCATGACAACCCCTGTCAAACATGTTTGTCTGTGAGAAAACTGAGAAATATGTGTGAGGGTAGTTGGAAGATGATGGCAGTAAAGGCAATAAAAGTTTAATAGAAGACAAATTCTGGAAGTAACTTTTAGAAGGGAGACTGGACAATAGTGCATGCCCCTCTCCCCATTTTATCCTTAACAACAATTCTGTGCAGTGGGTTAGACCAGAGGTGTCAAACATCTGGCCTGGGGGCCAAATCAGGCCCCCGGAGGACTCCTATCAGCCCCCTGAGCAACTAGCTGTCGTCTGCTTCCTTCTCCCTCTCTCTTGCTTCCTTCTGCATAACAACTTGCTTTGCAAGGCTTGCTCAATCGCACAGGAGCTACAGAGCAAAATCTCTACTTTCTCCATTGGCTGAGGCTCCTCCCTTGGGGAGAAAAGGGGAGGGGGGGAGGAAGAGCTTGCTTTGCCAGGCTCTCTCAATTGCACAGCAGAGCTGCTGAGCCAGACCTCTCTTCCTTCTATTGGCTGAGGCTCCTCCCCCTCCTTGTCCCCTGAGGAAAGAGCCAGAGCTTCCTTTGCCCAGTTCCCTGGATCCCATGGAAGTAATACAAAGAAAGCACCTTTAAGACCAATGTGCTAATGTTTTAAGGTTTTTTTTAAAAAAAATTGTGTTTGTTTTTGTCCTTTATAAAGTTTATATCTCTGCTATTCTTAAATAGATACACATATGGCCTGGCCCAACAAGGTCTCATTTATGTCAGATCCGGCCTTCATAACAAATGGATTCAACACCCCTGGGTTAGACGAAGAGATAATGGCCCAAGTTCATGCAGGGTAAAGAATTTGAGTGTCCCTAGTCCTAACTATATATCTGTTTTTAATAAGTATTAATGTTTAAAATATTGTTTTAAAAGATAGTAATTGTCATTTAATATTTCTGAAGCATCCAAAATATGCTAAGTGCTAGACATAATCTAGCCCAGGCTAACTTGATCTCCTCAGCTCTCAGGAGTTAAGCAATGTTGGCTCTGGCCAGTATTTGGATGGGAGAGCTCCAAGGAATACCAGGGTCATGATGAGGAGGCAGGCAATGGCAATGTCTCTTGCCTTGAAAACTCTACAGGGTGACCATTAATCAAGTGTGAATTGATGGCAGCTTCTGCCACCACCAAACATAAATTAAAAATTAATGGATATTTTGCATTCTCTTCAGTGTCCTCACATATCCTATTTTAAATCTGAAAATACAAAACTGCCTTATGCAGAATATGCTAACTGTTTTAATGATGCATTTTGTTGCATTTTTTAAAAAATATGAGCCACTCAGAGCGTCCCATTGTGGGGAAAGGGTGGTGGAATATAAATCTCAAAATAAATGTCACCATTTTGTATGGCTAGACCACCCTTAAGGATAAGGCAGGCCAACACTGGCTTTGCCATAGTTTGTATTGAAGCCTTGACACCCAAGCCTCTTTTCAGCTACTTTGCCTGATCCATTTACAATCATTTCCTCTAAGCTGGACTGACAACTACTTTCTTTAAATCCTCATCTTTCCCTCTGTGGTTTTCTTCTTCAAGCCAGACCTCTCTCACATTTCCTATTGATCTGGCTGATTAGGCTGATCCAGAATTCAGCCTCTCTGCTCTTTGTGGCAGAGAGAGGACAGAAGAGATGGTCCAATTGGTTGGTGCTGTCCTTTTTTAAAAATGGTGTCATTTGGTTCATTTTCATTATGTTAAGGATCCCCAAAGCATTTTTGCTTGGAACTGATCCCCATGTGGATCAATGAGTAGTATTTCTGGCTATATCTAGTTAAGATAAGTTGGTAAACATGAGCATGGTGGGGGAGGGGCTAATGGTGGGGTCTTACCATGTGAAATTGAGGTAGTTTTGTTGTTTTCCACTACTGTTTGGTATGGGACTATCTAGTTTTTGTTTCATAAGTCAAGAAGACTGAAACTGAAATTATTGGAATGTATTATTAGCACCAAATTGTTTTTAAAATGTTTTAATTGTTATATTGTTTAAAGTTTTAATTAGTTAATGTTTAATATCTGTACATGTTTTTACTGTTGTGAGCCGTCCTGAGCCTGCTTCGGCGGGGAGGGCAGGATATAAATTGAATTAAATAAATAAATTTGATGTAGAGTGTATAAGGGAAGAGAGCATTCTACACAGAATGCCTCTCTCTCTCTTTTTGTATTGAACAATTTAAAATAGTTATGTGCCTGCTTTTCTCCTGAGCATCTCAGGACCAACAATATAAAAACATGGAAACTTGCATGGAGGGGTGGTCCTCCAAGTATATGGGCCCCAAGTCATGAAAGGTTTTAAAGGTGAGTACCAATACCTTGAACTGGAGCTGGAAACTTAGCAGCCAGTGAAAGGGCTTCAAAATAGGTGACATAGTTCCACCAGCTAGGCCCAGTTAACACATAGGATACTGCATTTTGCACTATCTGCAATTTCAGGATAGTCTTCAAGAGAAGCCCATATGTTGCAATAATCTAGCCTTGAGGTTGCTGAAGTATATGTCATTGTGGTCAGATGTGTTGTCTGCAAATAGGGGTCAGCTTCCTAACTGGATGTAGCTGGGGGGAAATGCATTTTTCTTTGTCATGAACCCCTGTTTCTCTGATAGGTGACCAGGATCCAGCAAGACTCCCAAGCTCTTAACAAAAGAATATCACAGACTTTTTAAATAATTGACAGGCAAAAATCCTACAGCTAGTTAATTTCATTAAACTCAGTTAATATATTTTGCAGTTCTGTTTTCTGTAAGAACTGGATGGTGATGCTCTTTCTTTTTTCAGTGGCAAAAGACTAATTATTCTTTTATTCACGTTTTGAATGCTTTGAAGTTACTTCACAGAGAACCGTCAGCATTGTAGAAGTCAGTTATTTTTACATGTTGCCACTTTGTATTCTGTAAATAAAATATTAATCTGGGAAAAGCCTGAAGTGTAAAATAAATTCTAGTGATGCTGTCCACTAACTTTTAAAAAAGATCAAATAAATATTTGTATTTCAGCCTTTTTTTTATTTAAGGTGACTTTCATAGTCCAGTCAGAAGTAGAGTCTCTTCAAAGAAAATGGTTCAAATGCTATAAAATTTAGTCTGATATTGCAGCTAAAGTGTTGTGACCAGATGCCAATGAGTAACTAAATGCCAAGTTAATTTATGGATTAAAGTTGAGGAGACATGGTGAGAGACACTTGCTGCCACTTCTCAAAAATAAGCTTTGCCTTGTGTCCCAAAATAGCCAGATGATGATAACTTGCCAATGTAAATGAGAGCAGAAATTGGAAGATGCAGCTGTTTGCTTGCTGTCTTCCCCCATGCTCAAAAAACAGGAGAGAACAGGATATACTGTGGAGGGGATGTTCCTAGCTGGCTAGCTATCAATCACATTTTTATCCTGTCCTACCTCCTGGAAGCTGAGGACTGTGTGGATGCATCTTTTCTATTCAATCCTCATAATTACGTTAGTCCGAGAGATAATGAGTGGTCTAATATCACCAGTGAACTTCATGATTTGTTCCCCTGTCTCCATAGACACAGTCAGATACCTCTAACACACTAGCACTGCAGGTTCTGTAACTGTAAGGAGTGGCATTTGGTCCAAATATGATCTAGACATGCTCACTGTCCCAAAAAATTGAGCATATGTCAAGAAACTGAAATCAAGAAAAATTGAATCAAACAAAGCACCAGTATGTACTACTTCTTTCCCATACCACTTGAAGTCAGCATCCTGTCTCTTATATTTCTTATTTAAAATATTAATCTTATCAGTTTATATATATAGGATAATTTGTCAGTGCTTTAGAAATTAGAACTATTATTTGATTAAATCCAAACATGTCCTTCCATGACAGGAGGGCACTTTTGGATGCCATCCATTGTTTTCAGACTTTGTAATCTCATAATGTGTTATTGTTGAGTACAAGACATTTTAAAAAAAGCCTTTGTCAATTCTGATAGATTCAAATCCAGTAGCACCTTAATAGACAAACAAGATTTTCAGAGTATGAGCTTTCAAGAACCAAAGTTCCCTTCAGCAGATTCCTGACAAAGGAAGCTTTGACTCTTGAAAGCTCATTCTCTGAAAATGTTGTTGGTCTCTAAGGTGCTACTGGACTTGAATCTAGCTGTTCCTTCACAGGCAACATGGCTACGCCTTGAAACTGTATTTATTCTGGTTGAACTTCAGTACTAATTCCAGATGGGTAGCCATGATTGTCTATGGCAGCAGAATAAATCGGGAATCCAGACTAACAAAATTTATTCTAGTGTACATTTGAACTGACATTCATTCATACCGTATGCAAGCAAGTTGACCCTTTCATTTGATTCTGATAGAACAGTCTCTTAATGCAATGAGTGGTGTAGGCTTGATCAGCAGCAGGTGTGTTCAGATTTTATCCTAATAGACATTGCATTTCTATCTGTAGCAATTTATCAAAGTTATAATTGTAAGTGTCTTGACGTATCACTGTTATTTTTCCCCCCAGCTTGCTATGAAGCACAAGTGTTGAAGATGCCTAATACAGATATCGTCCATAGAGGAACTAAAAAGTTAGGTTCATCCTTTTTTATTGGAGATACAACCTAATTTCTGCTTTTTCTCACAGTCCAACAAAACCCAGCTATTTCAGCTGCACGTGGGAAATAAGTTGCATTCCTACATTTTCTGTTGCTAAGCAATTCTGCACTATGGTCAAACTTTTTATTTTATTCAAAATAAGCGGTATTGTTAACATGGCAATTGGACCAGAGGACATAGAGAACTGTGTTAATCTGCAGCATTCAACTGTTCTTAGTATTATGGAGGAAGGACTAAAGTTATCTACGAGAGAAATTAACAAATTAAAATCCAAGCACTTGCTACATAATTGTCTTGTAGCACAATTTTTGGAGTTACGTGGTTCATGCCTTCAGATGTTGAGCAGAGCAAAATGGGTTGCCATAAAAGAGTATGACTTCTCATTTCTTCCATTTTTAATAACCATATTTTGCATGTGCCATCCAAAGTACAAATCTGAATCTGAGATGTCAACAAAACACTTGGAAAATATTTCTTTCTTACTGTCTGGATATTCTAAAAACAACATAGTATCACCAGATGTTCAGCACACGAGATGTTCAGACTTAGGACTGATGGTTAAATCTCTTAAATGCCTTTATGTTAATCTGGAATTTAGCAGTAGAGTGTAAAATAAAATAAAGTTGCTTGATTGCCACCAGATAAAACAGCTATTTTATTTATTAAGGGCAGTATTTTTAAAAACCCAAACTTGTAAATATTCTAAAGGAATCATCCCATTATTTCAATTCATCCAGAAATAGTTGCATCTACTGTGGTTGCATTTACTGTTGGGCATGCTTTGATCAGAGAGTGACAGTGAGCAATCTGTGAATTAATTTAAACTGCAAATTCTACCCTGGTTCCAATCAGATCTACATCACTTGTGGAAAGGTTTAACCCTTTCTCCCAGCACAATGTTCATAATTTTTGAAGGGTGCAGGAAAAGTGTTAAAGCATTACCTCGCTTCCATGGCACTGTCCAGAATCACCGCAGGAGGTCCGCTCACTGTATCACCTGTTTTCACATTTTGTTTTAACTCTCAGCAGAGCTGGTACATGCACTTATATTTCCCCGTTACAGTGCTGGCCACTGTTGACTGATTGGAAGACAAAGGCCTATTTTCTCAGTACAGGTAGTGAGAATACAGTCATCAAATGTTCCAGTGATACCAGCATGGGAGTTGTGTGTTATAATGCAATCTTCTGTATCTGAGGACTGTGTGCCAGTAATGCAACCATGTGCAAGAAACACGTCATCAGTTTTGTTCCATTAGCTTCCCACTTGAAGAAAATGTAGAAAATCTCACATGATCTGCCCTATCCATGTAGGCACATCACTTATACACACTCAGTCATGTAGGATATTACAGAAAAGTCTCTCCCATTAAGCTGCATGTGAAAAGCACATAATTGTGACAGATTAATTTTCAACAAATATGAATGAAATTACATATTTATAGAATATATGGGAAACGGTACATGAACTGGATCATGATGGGAAGACTGCTAAATTCCAGGGTTTCAGGTTCCCCCCCCCCCCCCAATTGCCTGGACTATTATTTTGTGATGCCATTATTTTTACAGACTTTCTTATGTTGTCTTTGCATTTCATCTCAGTGATTCAATTAGCCTGTCAATATGGAACTTGTTTTCAGACCATGTTGCCAAACAACATGATGGGAATTCATACATTTGGTGCAGGCTGCCTGCCCCCTTTTTCAAAAAGTATTTTAAGTTGTAGCTCATACCTTCTAGTCAGTAATGCAGTCACTTGGTGTTTTCTTAGGATAATTAGAGGGAAGTGTGCTAACAACCCCTATTAAAATTAAAGTTTATATTGCTAAACATTTCCTCCTGGGACATAGTTGTAGCATACAATTCTAGTATTAGATATCTGTGTACATTCAATATACAGTAATTCAGGTTAGTGTTTCATATTCAAGAATATATTTGTAAAATGTAACAAGATCAATAGTTTCCTTATTACCTTTTTAAAGTTCTGCAGAGACTAAAAATCATATGTTGCTAGACTTAAGACATGTGTCTAGCAAAAAGTTGTGAATTAATGTGAAAATATTAACAGATCTTATTCTAAACAAGTCATCTTAAAAAGTTCATTTTGCTTTAATATGCCAAACTTGTAATACTTGCTAATACAATGTTTACTTTTCAACTGTCTAAAGGATGTGGAAAATTTTTGTGCCATTCTGAAATAAATGGGACTGCCTGTTGATTCATCTGTGCAAATTCTGTTTTTACATAATAAATGTTTTAAAATGACCAAACATTTCTTTTGCCTTATTTGATTGGAGATGTAATAGGATATAAATGCAAATTACAGCTTATTGGGAGGGGGGAATTCTTGATCCACTTCCCTTTTTCTGAATCCTTCTGGAAAATTTGAGCTTGGTAAACTAATTTGGGAAGCCAAGAGTTCAGTGCCCTGTGAGCACCTGTTTATACAGTTCTCTTCATGTGTGATTGTGGCCACTGGAACGGCTGCCTATGTTGGCTTCTAAGCTGCTTTGCACTAAACCATTCATGTTCATCTGGCATGCATCTGATTTGGCTTTTGGCTAGCCATAGGGTACCCAGCTTGCTGGGGGGAAAGTGTAGATGACTGGGGAAGGCAATGGTAAACTACTCATAAAAAGTCTGCCATGAAAACGTTGTGATGTGACGTCACCCCTGAGTCGGAAATGACTGGTGCTTGCACAGGGGACTACATTTACCTTTTTAGAGGCAACATGGGCAAGTTATTTCCTGTGATCCTGTGATTTCTGTAATTGATTGTGGTAATAGACCTTGACAAACATAGCTGATTATGCACATGTTCAAATAACCCCTCCACAGGATCCTAGATAATTCACAGATGACCCCATATGCATGATCTATACCTAGTGAAGTACAGAAGTTATCCTTGGATCTCTCATGTCCATGCATACATACACAACATGTATAAAGAAGAATGTGATGCATCATCCCATTCATGTGCTCTGGCCATTCAACGTGACCCTCAGGAGAAAGGATGACTGATATCACTGAAGTCTATGTGTGTCTAAATTTTGCATCATACATTATGTTTATATATATATATAGATGACTTTGCCTCCATGTACATAGCTCATGCATACAGGGGTGACATGGGAACTTAAATTCATGCATATGTACATACTCATGAGCTGCACACTTTCTCTCTTCCTACCCTTTCTTCTTCTCAAAAACTTCACATTTTGAGACCTTATTGCTGGCAGAAGTGCCTAATAAAGTATTTACATATTAGCAATCCATAAGGGAGCAGCTTTTCAGTATGAGGTTTTTATGTTTAGTGCTTATTGTACAAAAGCCTTAAGTAAAAGATTTATAGAATGCTGGGCACAAACTTTAATCTGTGTTCTAAGCCAATTAAACTGCTGATGAAAATAATGTGATTATATTCTGAAGTCTGAAATTTGTGCAAAGCTGGAAGAAAGCTGATTGGTGATGCTACTTAGACATCAGTTCAGGGGATCAAATTGTCACCTGCATTCATTCTGGATTTTTCTGGTTTTGTATTGCATCTGTACTGTAAATATTCATGTTACTAAGTTACCTTTAGTAATATGCTGTTATGGCACACTGTCAAATCAATTCATTCTCTGGAAGAACGATGGCACTGGAGCTGCAAGTGATCACAGTGCTCAACTACATTGCTGAATGTTGCAGCAGTTTGTCCCTTTCAAAAATGACTGCCCTGGTCCAGAAATTTCTGGATTCTTAGACTGTGACACTAGCCTTGTATAAACTATTATCTGGTAAATCCACAATTTATTGTATGTAATACTTTATCTTGTTGTGTATGGTGATTCCTATAAAACGGTACAATTGCAATTTTGTTTTCATAATAAAGATTTTAATAAGTACATTAATTGTCATACTCTGGGGCGATTTATTCATAGGATGTCATGAAAACCGATTGTTGCTGCAAGCTTGAATCATGCATCAAAATACAATGTTGAGTATTAAAATGAAATTGGTGATCATATTTCTTGTTAGAGCTGTATGTGTCAGATTATTACTAATACACCCATTCGTTGTAATGGGGAGGTAATTCAACAAGATTTATTAAAGCTGAGCAACTTTAAGACTGGTCATCTGGATAAATACTCTGGATTTTTCAGGGTGAGTCATCCAGACCTAGATCAATTATGCAGATCCATGGCTTAGTGGTAGAGCATGTTTTGCATGCAAAACTCCCAGGTTTAGTCCTTGGCACTGCACTTAAATGGTCTTAGGTATTTCCTTTCTCTGCCTGAGACTCGGAAGAACCATTCCAGTCAAATAGACAGCAATGTGCTAAATGGAGCAGTGGTCTGACAGTATAAGAGACCTTCATATGTTCATGCAATTGCAACTCAGGTCTGAATCCCCACTCAGAGAATCATAGAATTGGAAGGGACCTCTAAGGTCATCTAGTCCAACCCACTCACAGGAAACTCACAAATACTTCCCCCTAAATTCACAGGATCGTCATTGCTGTCAGATGGCCATCTAGCCACACAAACCACACAAACTCAGACTCTCAGCAGCTTCCCCCAGCTCTTCCATGTAAGCTTGCTGGGTAACCTTGGGCCAGTCATTCTCTTTTAGCTTAACATACCTCCAAGGGGTGGTGGCGGCTGTGAGGATAAAAATGAAGGAAGAATAATGTGTGAGCCAGTTTGGGTCCCCATTGGGGGAGAAGAGCAGGGTTTAAATATTTAGATATTTACAAACACCCCAAATTCTTGCCTTCAAGCCTGCCTTACCCCTCAACCCTCACAGGCTGGAAAAAAGAGTTTCACGTCCTGGGGGTGTGAACTGGATCGGCTTCACTGATTACCGATTAGTGTTCATTGTTCATGGCCAGGTCCTGCTGTAGCTGAAGGAAGGGCAGCATGGCTCTTTACATTTATTATTACTATTATGAAAGAATCTTAATGTGTTTCATTGCCATTCTCTCCCCTTCTGATTATTCTTTTGAAAGAACTGCCTACAATAAGCGGTCATCAGTTAGCCCCACTATTCACAGGTAATCACTTTCACAGGGTTGTGACAACCTGCCAGAAGACAGGCTATGTCTAAGAAATCCCATACAGCTCATTTTCAAGAGCTGGTTTTAATGGCCATTATGGGAGTAATTCTCAAGAAGAAGTAATGAAATAGCCAGTGTTGCTTGTTAGACTGAATTACATGCCTCTGTGTAACAATCTCACAACAAAAATGTTCTACTTTCTGCATCACTGTAAGCGGTCCATAGTAGAAACTCAATAGGCATATGGAGAACATTTCAATATCTGTGCTTTTGTAGCCTCTAGATATATAGCAAGCCTTTTTTCTTTTTTTGAGTCCATCCAAAAGTCTAGTTTCTTTTGTGACTGCACTTGCTAATTTAAGCACCCATTGATTGCTGACCAACTGGCAAAATGGAAACTGCCCAATAAAATTGATATTTTGAACTAATTTAATGCTCTTGTACCTCATAAATACCTAACAAGTGTAGATTCATGCTATTTTTAATTGATTATTGAACTGTAGAAAGAAAAACATTTAGGGTCTTAAGGGATCATATTTGAATATGGATGTTTCAAGAATGTTAAAACCCTGTTCTCCAACTTAGCATAATGGAGATCACTATATAAGGTACACATTTATAAATCTTATGCACAGTTCTGTTTTGTTAGCTTGTGTAGGAGAGATATTTTGAGTGCTCAGAAAGCAATGCAATCTTATCTACGAGCTGAAAACAAAAGTCTCTTACCACCAGGCCATTCGTTAAATAAATGAGTAACGCTGTTGAGGATATACATTTAATTAAGGGTTGACAAGATTAGTTTCCTGAGACACAGGCATTTTCACTGAAGCCTAAGGGGTTGCATCCCATGAGAGATTTCCAGAAGTGAGATTTGCCAATTCTCTCCTGCTGCCAACCTCTGACCCTCTCATGCTGTTTCTGGGGGATCCCCGGTACCCCAGGAGCAGCATTGCAGAGTGCATTTTTGTCTTCCACGGGAAAGAGGAATTGAAAATGTCATATTCCAAGGGAAGAAATTATGTGTGGAAAATTCTAGTGGATCTAAGCTTAAATCTGGGCCAAACTACTATGAACTGCAAGTGGAGGCTCAGACCATGTTCAAATCTGCTTTACCTGAGAGAAGGGTTCTAGCGTAGCCTTCTCACTGACATGCCAGTTTTCAATGGGTAGTGAATATCTCTTTCTGGTGAAATATTCAGTTATAAGACTCCACCTGTAGGTGCAGCCCAGTCATGTATTTACCAGTTAATAACTAGGTCAGAGACAGAAAGTTGTATAGAGGTACACAAATCTTTCCCATCATAATCCTGGTACATAATGTCAGTTAACCAAGAAAATGAGTGCCTCTAGAACTCAGTGAACTTTATTTTGCTTTGGAGGAGGGAAGTAACTGGATAGGAATAAAACTTAGTAGCACCTTTCAATGGCATAGTTTTCCCCCAACAAATGAGTGCATGTTATCTCCTTACAACTAAAATGCTTTTATAGGCCACAATTCATGGAATAATTGCCAATACAGCATTCTAACTATTTGAAATTTAAATCTGAAAAAAATGACAAGCCTTCAGTAACCTGTAATAAACATATGGCTATATGGAATGTTGCTAGAAACTTCCATGGTGCAAAAAACCCTCTTTCCCAAAAGAAATGAATTTAGAAACTAAACTTCTAGCAAGATGCTTGAGACAAGAGCAAGTTGTAATCATATCACAAATATTTTACCAGAAAACAATGCATGATCCTTTTTGGATGTGCTATGACCAGAGTTTTCTTTGTAGAAAAAAGCCCAGCAGGAACTCATTTGCATATTAGGCCACAGCCCCATGATGCCGAGCCAGCCAGAACTGCGTTCCTGCTATTTAAAAAAAAGCCCTGGCTATAACAAATTACAGGAGTGCCTTTTGAGAACAATAGGAGATGCCTGAAGACCCAATAGATGTAATGGGAACCATAAATTTCAACTTACTTGTATTGCCATCTTGTAATATAGCACAGAAAAATTGCATTGAAAACAACAGATTTAAAGAGGCTTGCTTTGGTCCTGGAATAATAATCCATAGTGTGCAATGACAGCCTCTGGGACCAGAGAAACTCTATGGGACTGTATAGACGACTTCTGGGAGTAGGATACCTGCTCCAGGAGTGGTATGACAGCCCTCAGAGTTCCTAGGATCATCATAAGTGTTCTGGGACTGGAATGACAGTCACTGGGACTAAGATGCCTGCTCTGCTGTGGACATGGAATGATAGTCCCCAGATCAAAGTGAGTGCCCCTGCTTTGGGTATGGAATGATAGCCATTAGAGTAGAATTGTTATCTCTGTACTTGGGATCAGTGCTCTGGTACAGGAATGATGGATCCTTGAGTCAAATGAGTGCTCCAGACCCCAAGGGGAATGACAACCCCAAGGAGCATCATTAGTGTTGGGGGACTGGAATGACAGTTCCTGGGACAAGGATGCCTGCTCTAGGCATGGAATAACAGTTCCACAGATTGAAATGATGGTCTCTGGGAGCATAAAAACTACTCTGGTCTGTAATGACAAGACTCCAGTGTGGCATGATGGCTCCTGGAAAGAAGATCCCTGCTCAAAGACTGGAATTACAGCCATAGGAGTAGATCCATGATGATCCATAGGAGTAGAAAACATGTACTGGGACTGAGCAGACAGCCACTAGAGTGGAATAAATTACTCAAGACTAGTTGAGAGATATAGAAGTTGTTACACAAATTGGGAACAATGACCACAACGCAGTATTCTCTACACAATGTTTAGATCAATGGAAAGTTACCCCTAAAGTCCAAAATTGGAACATTGGATTTCAAAAGAGAACTTTACAAAAATGAGTGAAATAGCTAAAAGGAGGCTGAAGGGGAAAATACAAGAGAGTCAGGTTCCTACAGGATGCTTGAAAGCTATTTCAGATAGAATGTATTCCACAGTTTAAGGAATAGATTGCCAAATCTAAAAGAAGGCCTATGTGGTTAACAATACAAGTCAAGGAAGCTATAAAAAGTAGAGAGGCTTCTTTTAAAAGTTGAAGGTCTGACCTAATTAATTGAACAGAAGGGACCACAGATTCTGGCAAAAGAAATGCAAGTCAATTATTAGGCATGCAAAAAGAGATTTCTGAGGAGCAGGATACTAAAAGCATCAAGACAAACAATAAACATTTCTACATTATATCCAGAGCAGGAAACCAGCCAGAGAATCAGTTGGGCCTTTGGATGACAAAGGAATAAAGGGATTGTTAAGGAAAATGGGAAGATGGCAGAAAAGCTGAGTGACTTTTTTGCTTCTGTGTTCCCTGTGGAAAGTGTGGGGTACGTACCCATTCCACAGACCCTGTTTTCAGGAAAGGAGTCTGAAAAATTGAGCCAAATTGAGATGACCAGAGATTAAATCCTAGATTTACTGAGGCTATTAAAGAAAACAGTATATCTCGAGTTCCTGATGGCAAATACCTGAGAGTTCTTTAGAACTCAGATGTGAGATAGTTGCTCTATTAAGCCATATATATAACCTATCACTAAATTTAGTGACCTGATAGACGTTATATAATTGGACTTAAAAAAGTCTTCTGGCAAAATATCTCACCAAAGACTCCTGAGTAAACTTAGCAATCATGAGATAAGAGAATGGGTTCTCTTAGGGATTGAAAACTGGTTAAATTATAGGAAGCAAAGAGAATCAATGGACAGTTCTTACAATGGAGGGAAGTAAACAGTGGGGGTCCCACAAGGATCGGTATTGCAGCTGGTACTATTTTATTTATTCATCAATGATCTGGAAGTAGAACTGAGTGGCCAAATTTGTAGAAGACACCAAATTATTCAGGACAGTGTAAACCAAGATTGACTGTGAAGATCCCTGAGAAGATCTCCACAAACTGGGTGAGTGGGCAACAATGTGGCAAATGAAGTTCAGTGTTGGTAAGACGATGCACATTGGGACAAAAAATCCCAACTTCAAGTATAGTTTAATGGGGTCTGAAGTTGCTGAGGTTGAGAGAGGAAAAGAGCTTGGGGTCATAGTGGATAGCTCAATGGAAGTGATTAAAATGTGGAATTTGCTTCAGAGGATGTAATGATGACCAGAGAAATAAACATCTATAAAAGGGGATTATATTCATGGAGAATAAGTCTATCAATGGCTACTAGCCTTGATGAATGAGTAGAATGTCTACATTCAGAGGCACTGAGTTTCTGAAACCCAGAGCCAAAGAGGCAACATTAGGGGAAAGCCTCAGCCTCTTTGCTGGACTAGATGGACCATCTGTCTGAACCAGCAGTAGGGATAGGCATGAACCCCCACACAACCATAAATTCATGATGAATTAAGTCCAGGTCATGGTTCAAAGGTGGTTTGTCATTGCTTGACTCTACATAACAACCCTGAACTTCTTGGTAGTCTCCCATCCAAATACTAACAAGAAGAACCCTGCTTCACTTCCAAGCTTTGATGAGATGGAGCTAACCTAGGCCATTCAGGTTTTCACTACCTGTTCTAGAATCCTATTAGTACTCTCACAGACATGGTTGATGGGTGGAAGTAGGTAAGGTAGGTGGCTGCCTCGGATGCCACCTTACCTACAGGGCACCTTCAGGTGCCCTTTCCCACTGCTCTACTGCTTTCAGCTTCCTGGGTTGCGGACCACAGAAGCTGAGAGTAGTGGGACTGCACACCAGTGTGTGCTCTCCTCCAACCCTGGCTTCCTAGCCAGGGTTGGATAAGTGGCCTCGCTTTGAGGCTGCCTCCTCTTGCAAGTGAGGCAGCTGGGAGCAAGGCACAGCAGACCCGCGGCCCCTTTTGTCTGCTCGGCACCTTGATGAATGAAAGAGGCTGCAAGGCCTCGGTCCCAGTTGCCTGTCCTGCAAGGGGAAGGCAGCCTCTGAGTGAAACATAGCAGCCCTGCGTTCCCTTTCATCCACCTTGCTCTGACCCCCATGTGGGGACGCAGGTGTGGGGGTGGACAGAGTGGCAAAAACCCCAGCACCACCCCTGCTCATAGACAAGATTGGGGACACCTTCAATATCCTGTCACTGTGAGTGCAAGACTTCTTCATCTGCAAAAATGAAAAGGGTGTGGGGCTTCTTCCCTTTTGTTATAATTGATGCTCCTCCTTTCCACCAGAGGGAGCTGCATCTGAGTTATGAAGTTTGGGGAAATAGATCAGAGAGCTATGGGTGGAATCAGAAAAGTAGCTCTAGGTTTTGTAGCTTTGTCAATGAAATCTGAGTCACTGAAATCAGTCCTGTATATTCCTTAAATAATCTAGTAGAATAGCCTTTGTCTTTAGTAGCCATGGATTTCAAAGGTGGAAATATCATTCCTCTGTATGTATGCTTTACAGATTGATCCTATGCATTTTTACTCAAACATAAGCCATTCTAACTTGAGTGGGATTCACTCAAGTAACTGAGCATAGGGTTACAGCCTTAGTCATCTAGCAGAGAGTAGCAAAATGTCAAGAAAGATAAAATGATTGTCTATGTGTAATTTTACTAGTTTTATTGTCTACTACCTTGATTTGGATGGCCCAGGCTAGTCCAATCTTGTCAGATCTCCAAAGCTAAGTATAGTCGGTCTTGGTTAGTTCTTGGATGAAAGATCACCAAAGAAATCTAGAGTCGATATTCAGAGGCAGGCAATGGCTAATCACCTTGGAACAAATTTTGCCTTGAAAACCCCACAACTGCAACTTTTAAATATAAAAAAAAAAAAAAAAAATCGTAAAAGAAGATTGGGATACAGAAGGAAAAATAAGTTAGGAGAAAAAGAAATTCATCAAAAAGTTTTCAGATATCATGAATAGTTACATAAAACAAGGGGAATCAGCAATATTTTTAAAGAAAATTTGAAGACATGAGCAAATAGTAAAATATCGTAATAACAATATTCCAGAATATTTAAAAAATTAAACAAGATGTTTCAAGATATTTAAAGAGGATCTAATAAAAAAATTAAAGGTTACATCTCTAGCATTAAGGTAAATACTAACACTAAGTTTTAGACTTCATTATAACCTACACAGCATTTTAATCATTTATCATATTGTAAATCTCAGTCTTACTAAATATTTTAAATACTTATTGGAGTATCAAGTAAAAAGATTAAAACTGTAATCAATGTTTTCTATACTCCTATATAATAATCACATAGGTTCAAAAAAATCTGGAATTATCTTTAGTTGAATTTTGATAGATCTCAAATTTCATAAGTTTTAGATCTCCAGCACATATCAATTCTTCAGTACTTATGATGTCTATCTAGAAAAAAAAGAATAATCTCTTAAATGCGGAATAAGGGTTCTCCACAAATTTTCTAAATTCAATATTTGCATATAATTGTTGACATTCTTGGGTAGTTTACCTCCTTTGAAGTTTTTTAGATTTATCTTCTTTTATCTAATACACCATTTATATCACCATAATGTAAAATTTCTTCTTGAAAATCCAGAAGTGTTTGATTTTTTTGTAGAATTTTTCTCTTGCATTATTTGGAGCATAAATTGATGCTAGTGTAAAAATTTTATCTTCAGGATATCTTATTTTTAGGAGAATATATCTTCCTTCAGGGTCTTGTAATTTTTCTGTTACAGCTAAATGTTGATCACTTATATAGATCACAACACCTTTTTTCTTCTCACCAGTTGAAGCCATAAAAGCTTTGCCCGGTTTATTCTTATGTAAAATTATTAATAAAATGAGTGCATGGTTGAAGCTTCTATCTCTGTGTCTGATCCAGAATGGGGTTCCTCTGGCACCTGCTAGGGGGGAGGCATCTATTCACCTAGGCTTTTAATTAAGCAGTGTTCTAACTATTGTAGTGTGCTTTTAGTCTGAAAAATGTTCAAAGGTCTATGTTTTTATGCAGTGGCTAGGTTCATAATGCTGGATTTTAATTAACAACTTGTTTTCTTTCTGTTATATATTTTTTTTTTTTCAAAGCCACCTCAGGTAGGTTTCCTGAAAATGCAGCATACAAATTTGCTAAACAAATAAATAAACCATGCCTAAGTGACACAGTCCCAACCCAATTCAGGGGCTTCCTATGACTGGTATTTGTAGAAATTTAATTGGGCATCCAATACCACACCTCTGCCTTGTGTAGTTATGGTCCAAGTGCTATTTATATTCAGTAGCTGGACCTCACCCAACAAATCTATGCTGAGAATCAAGGGACCTGCATGTTGAAAAACCATGTAGGCCAGAGCATAATTGAGTGAGATTTATGTTGTTTTGTTTTTAAGGTGTCTAGATTTCTTTAGCCTGTCTCTTCTGTCATTATGTTTTCTCTTTTTCAAGTATTTCCTTTAACTGACAGCAGCATCCATGATCGTGTAGCCATGTTGCTGCCACCCACCCATTCCTTCAGGCTACTCTGTATCATGGCAGTGATGTTTTGTGCCATGTAGTTCACATGCATCCGCCTCAACATAGACCAGAACCACTTTGTAGCCTGGTAGCAAGCCTGTCCCCTTCTGGAGCCTAGGCAGTGCCCTGACAGTCCAGACAGACAGGTCCTCTGGTTTCCACCAGTGGGTGGTGAGGAAGGGGGACCCATACTTCTGGCTGTTCCAGAGGTCTGCTGCGAAGTGCACAGTTTTGCCTTGCATTCTGGACCGCTCACTCTTGACCATCACTATCGCAGAACAGTGCATGGTAGGTAAGACTCGTGATCTTGCCTATCTATGAGGTGATAGAGAACCAGAGAGCCAGATGTTGCAACAGCTAGTGAATGGCTACATTCTCCACAAGGGAGAAGGGTTCACCATCCACAGCAATCATCTTGCCACTAGGTGAATGACTGCTTCCTGGGTTCTCCTTATAGCCTTTCTAGATGGCACTGTTGGTGTCCCCATGGAACAATCTCTTGGAGGTGGCCTGCCTTGATGTCCCACCATCCAAAGCATCCAGAGTGTGGGTAGCCTTTCTTGGAGGGACCTCCTGCTCCTTGAAGGGGGCGTGACACAAGGCTTAGCACTGATCACTGCAGCATAGCCATTGCTGTGCTGACCCTCTCTGTGGAAGAGCGCCACGAGGGCAGGTGGCAGGAGACAGCATATTGTGGCTCACCAGGCAGGCTGTAGAACCCAGTAGGTGAGCTGGGGGTCAGTATGGAGGGACGAGTGCCACGAGGGCAGGTGGTGGGAAGGAGTGTTTTACAGCCAGGGATGACAGAGAGCCTTATTGCTGAGCCAGGGGGCAGTTTGGAGGGATGAGCGCCATGAGGGTGGGTGGCAGGAAGGAGCGTTTTGCAGCCGGGGAGGACAGAGAGCCTTGTTGGTGAGTGGGGGGGGGGGCAGTTTGGAGGGACCAGCGCCACCAGGGCGGGTGGCGAGAAGGAGTGTTTTGCAGCCAGGGAGGACAGAGAGCCTTGTTGGTGAGCTGGGGGGGCAGTTTGGAGGGACGAGGGTGAGTGGCAGGAAGGAGCATTTTGCAGGTGGGGAGGACAGAGAGTCTTGTTGGTGAGCCAGGGGGCAGTTTGGAGGGACGAGCGCCATGAGGGCGGGTGGCAGGAAGGACGTTTTGCAGCCAGGGAGGACAGAGCGTTGTTGGTGAGCCGGGGGGCAGTTTGGAGGGACGAGGGCAGGTGGCGGGAAGGAGCGTTTTGCAGTTGGGAAGGACAGAGGGCGTTGTTGGTGAGCCGGGGGGCAGTATGGAGGGACGAACGCCATGAGGGTGGGTAGCAGGAAGCACTTTGCGGCCGGCGGGCAGAATTCACCTTTAAGACCAACGAAGTTTTATTCAGAAATTATTCAGAGCGCCACCAGGGCAGGTGAGGGGAGAGAGCACTTTGTAGCCCGGTAGGCTGAGGAGTCCAGTAAGTTAGTTGGGAGGCAACTGGGAACAACGAACAGGAGAGAGCAGTTTGTGGCCGGTCAGGCTGGAGAGCCCAATATCCTTCACTGGCGCTGGTCAGTGCAGCACAGCCATTGTTGTACTGACTTTGTTCCCTCCTCTTTAGGCCGGCTTGTTTGGACTTGCTTCTGTTTTCAAAAGGGGCTGGAGGTTAGAGCAGGACAAGTTGTGCCTTGTCTTAAGCTGCCCCGGTCAGTGGGGAGAGGCAGAGACTCCTCCTCTCTCTAGGAAGGAGAACTGAGTGTCCCCAGGTGAGAGAGCTGAGCAAGTGAGTGGTTTACCAGCCCGTCTTTGCTGCCACAGGTGGAGCTCTGCACCTCTCCTTTCCCTGAGAAGATGGCATTGCCCAACCAGCTGGTCAGGGAAGGGCCAAGCCCACCTGCTGCAATCTTCATCCTGGGGCAGGAGCACAAAGCCAGTGCCCATCGGTTCCAGTATCCCTTCTCTTCTCCTCCCCACCTCCAGATGCTTTCCTCTAGCTTCCTTCTCCTCCTCTCCTATTAAGTTCAGGGCCCTGAACTTTCTGCCAGGTGGGAGAAGGGGCAACTTGGTCGGAGCTGCCATGTCTTCTGCCTGGCTTTCTCATCCAAGTGGGCAGCTGTGTTGGTCTGAAGCAGTACAACAAAGTAGGAGTCAAGTGTACCTTTAAGACCAACAAAGTTTTATTCGGATTGTAAGCTTAGAGCACACGAAAGCTTACATTCTGAATAAAACTTTGTTGGTCTTAAAGGTGCAACTTAGCTTTCTCATTGTTTGGGACTGATTTTCGGGAGTCTGTGGGTGCTGCAAAAGTGCATATTGGCTGTGTCTGTGGCTGGGCTGCATGGGTTGCACAGTAACCAAGTCTGAACGGGGCAGCAGCTGATCTTGCTTCCTGCTGCTGCCATCATCATCAGGCAGGAGGTATGGTAAAAGCCTGCCGTTTATGCCTAACCAGTCAGCATGAATATCTGATTTCCCCCCCTGTCTTTTAAACAACAATCCTGCATGGTTGGCCATTGTTAAATTGAGGGGGGGGGGAATGAGGCTGTTATCCGTTATCTTTTTTTTTTTTTGCTTTTTTAAACAATGGTCCTGCATGGTTGGCCTGTGTTAAACGGGGGAGGATGAGGCTGTTATCCTTTATCTGATTTTTCTTGTCTTTTTAAGCAATGGTCCTGCATGGTTGGCCAGTGTTAAATGGGGGGGGGAGGGATTAAGCTGTTATCCTTTATATGATTTTTGTTTTGCCTTTTTAAAGAATGATTCTGCATGGTTGGCCAATGTTAAATTGGGGGGATGAGGATGTTATCATTTAGCTCTAGCCCAGGAGTTGCCAAACTGTGACTTGGGAGCCACATGTGGCTAACACATTTTGTGGGCCTCTCAAAACTCCGGCCACCCCTTTGGCTGGTTTGGAGAAGGCACTTGTCTCTTTGAATCACTTCTCCCAGTCAAGCCAGCCACCGGCTTGAAGAATACATTTAAAGTTGCTTTCTTTCCACCTCTTCCACCATCTGTTTGCCTGTTTCTCTCCCTCCCTCCCTTAAACATCTGATGTACATGTCTTACAGCTCTCAAATGTCTGGTATTTATTCTATGTGGCTCTTAAATTAAGCAAGTTTGGCCACCCCTGCTCTAGCCAATGATTCAAAGCTGAGTTTAGAATCAAGTGTGTCTAGTTAATCTCAAGAGCTAGAATCACTATGCAACCACCAACACCTGTTCCTCAGGTGGATATGTTTCTTTAAGTATTTTAGTTGCATATATATTACTTTTGCCCAACTCTGGTGGCAGTGACCTCTGCAGCAGTGCAGATTATGCTTTGCTTTGGCAACGTATTCTCTCTTTTTCAAGCACTGCTATGCCACATTCATATATTCTTTTTTTCAGCCACAGTTCCCTATTAAATCATTTAGGCAGTTTATGAAGTCTAAGTTCCTTAGCAGACATTAAGCATTATTCACTGTGGATCTGTGAATTTAGGCAGTGTTTCCTCTAAGCTGATTTAGTGTGAGCTAAGCTCACAAATTTTTAGCCTCTGGCTCACACATTTTTGTCTTAGCTCAGGAAAGGATGACCCCAGAGCATAATAATTTATGCAGTGGCTCACAACTTTAATACTTTCTGCTGCCAGTAGCTTACTTTAATACCAGTAGCTCACAAAGTGCAATTTTTGCTCACAAGACTATAGCCTAGAGGGAACATTGATCACAAGAGAGAGGCAATAAGGGTTGCGTCACTGCTTTCTACTTGTGGCCCATTCTTACATTACCAGGGAAATGCTGATTGATACTTTAGGGTCAGGTAGCAATATTTCTCTAGTTTGGCCAGGGATTCTGGAGATTTTTTGCCATATTCTGGGCATGGAACAGTGGTCACTGGGAGCGTGGGAGGAACTTGTGAATTTCCTGCATTGTGCATGGGTTGGACTAGATGACACTTCCACCTCTGTGTTTGGAAAGGCTTATTCCTGTTTCCCATCAAAAAATGGAAGACATTGGCAAATAAGAAAAAAAAACATAAGCATGAACTTGAAGGTGTACCCTGGTATCAAATGTATTTTAAATAACGGAGTGATTGCTATTTTTAGGGGGGGAGGGGGGTGGGCTCCCTCTTGGGTATCCTGCTCCCCCAGGGAAAGTGTATGCGCAATACATAGCCTCTCCTTTCCCAGTGTAGTGAACGCCGTGTGGTCACTGTCCGGCTATGCCTGGCAGATGGGCACTGCAATGGCCTCTCCTGCATTACTGCATCCGTGGACCTTCCCGCTGGTCCCCCCCATTTCTCACAGAGTTTGCCATGTCATGGTGCGACCGAATGTCCGGCGGTATAACCGGATGGGCAGGCTGGGCTCACCAACCTCGCCAGCCGAGCGAAGGAAAACTCTTACATCAAACCCAGGCAGATAGAGCTCGTTAATGTAACACCTACCACCTGGAGGACTCGCTGCTGGCGTCCCGGCTTACTGGGCCATGGCAGATGACCCCAAGGTGAAAGGGTGGAGCCAGTACCGTGCACACTGTGCTTCACCTAAAAATTCCTCTGCGCAGGCCTGAAGGGCATATCCACATCCACAACCCACCAAGTCCTGCAGCGATGGGCAAGGGGCGAAATGGCAGGTGGAAGATGCCACTGGAAGCCGCAGTCCCGATCCTGCATGTAGGCGGTTCAGGGTATTGGTCGCCTGATGCTGACCCGGAGACGAAAGCATTTTTCGGCAGCCCCCTGAACGACCAAGCAGCCTTATCTAGGGACAGCACTGTTTGCTCCGCACTGAGAGGGGCCTAGAAAAGGTGGCCTAAACAAAGCTCGTCTTCTCCCCCCCCCCCCCAGTTGGCTAGCCGCGGTCAACGGGCATCCTTACTTGCGGTCCAAAAATAACAACAAAGAAAAGGCATGCACCTGCCTCACAAAGTGTGCAAAGACTAAAGCTTGCGTGTTGGAACAACAGAACCATGCTTGACACAGTAGACAGTGGTCGCCCTGAACGACGCTCTGCTCTAGTTGCCCACGAACTTCTCAGGTTGAATATTGACATAGCAGCTCTCAGTGAGGTCCGTTTCCCTGAGGAAGGTAGTCTTCAAGAACATGGTGCTGGCTATACCCTCTACTGGTCGGGTAAGTCAAAGGCTGAGAGCCGCCTTTCTGGCGTTGGCTTCATGGTCAGGAACTCCATTGCCTCCAAACTCGAAAACCTGCCAACAGGTCACTCAGATCGCATCATGTCCATGCGCCTCTCACTTCAAAACAAGCAGCATGCAACACTCTTCAGTGTGTATGCCCCAACCCTTCAAGCAGATCCTGCAGAAAAGAACAAGTTCTATGCTGATCTACGCAACCTCATACGGAAGACCCCTACAGAGGACAAGGTGATCATCCTTGGCGACTTCAATGCCAGAGTAGGTAAAGACTCGGAAGCCTGGAAAGGAGTACTTGGCAAACATGGCATTGGCAACTGCAATGATAACGGGTGCCTCCTGCTAGAATTCTGCACGGAGCACCAGCTCACCATCACCAACACTATCTTTCAGCAGAAGAACAGCCTGAAGACAACCTGGATGCACCCACGGTCCAAGCACTGGCACCTTATCGACTACATTCTGGTGTGCCAGAGAGACCTTCGAGATGTATTACACACCCGAGTAATGCCCAGTGCAGAATGTCATACGGATCATCGTCTTGTACGCTGCAATCTCCGTCTTCACTTTAAACCCACACCCAGGAGAGGAGGTATCCCTCGGAGGAAGCTTCAGGTTGGCAGCCTTCAGTCAGCCGAAGTTAAAGCTGCCTTCCAGGCAAAACTCCAGTCAAGAATTGAGGACCCCAGTTGACCCACAGACCCTTCTCCAGAAGCATTCTGGGAACACCTAAAAACTACCATCCTGTTGATCTCTGAAGAAGTCCTTGGGTTCTCCACAAGGAAGTACAAGGACTGGTTTGATGAGAACAATCAAGAGATCCAAGAATTACTAGCGAAAAAGAGATATGCCTACCAAGCACATCTTGCTCAGCCCTCCTGTCCCGGGAAAAAAGCAATCTTTCGCGCTGCATGTAGCAACCTCCAGCGCAAGCTTCGAGACATTCAGAACGAGTGGTGGACCAAGCTTGCAGAGAGAACCCAGCTGTGTGGAGACACTGGTGATTTAAGAGGGTTCTACAAAGCCCTGAAGGCAGGATATGGCCCATCATATCAGGCTCAGAGTCCCTTGCGTAGTGCAGATGGCCAAGTGCTCCTCACAGACAAGGTATCCATACTGAACCGGTGGTCGGAGTATTTTCAGGTTCTCTTCAGTGCCAATTGCGTAGTTCAAGATTCAGCAATCCACCTCACCCCACTTCAACCAGTGAAAACAGAGTTGGATGAGATCCCCACCCTAGAAGAGACTGTTAAAGCCATCAAGCAACTGAAAAGTGGCAAGGCAGCGGGAGTTGATGGAATCCCACCAGAGATCTGGAAGCATGGGGACACAGTACTACATAGCACACTTCACAAAGTACTTGTCACCGGCTGGGAACAAGGCAAACTACCACAGGACTTTCGCGATGCAATCATCATCACTCTACACAAGAACAAAGGGGAAAAGTCAGACTGCTCCAACTACCGGGGGATAACCCTGCTCTCCATCGCAGGCAAAATCCTTGCCAGAATACTCCTGAACAGACTGGTGCCCACCATTGCAGAAGAACTCCTCCCAGAGAGCCAGTGTGGCTTCAGAGCTAACAGGAGCACCACCGACATGGTATTTATTCTCAGGCAGCTCCAAGAGAAATGCAGGGAACAGAACAAGGGTCTATATGTGACTTTTGTCGACCTTACCAAAGCTTTTGATACCGTTAGCAGGAAAGGCCTGTGGCAAATCTTGGAACGTTTAGGATGTCCCCCAAGGTTCCTCAGCATGATCATCCAGCTACATGAAGACCAGCGAGGCCAAGTCAGACACTGCAACGACCTCTCGGAGCCCTTCCCAATAGGCACAGATGTAAAGCAAGGCTGCGTTCTCGCACCAACTCTCGTTATGATCTTCTTTAGCATGATGCTTCAAAGAGCCGCAGAAGATCTAGATGATGACGATGGTGTCTACATCTGCTATCGCACCGATGGCAGCCTGTTCAACCTGAGGCGACTAAACGCTCACTCCAAGACAATGGAAAAACTTATCCGAGAGCTACTATTTGCTGATGATGCTGCACTCGTCTCCCAATCGGTATCAGCTCTGCAGCATATGATGTCCTGCTTTGCTGAGGCTGCCAAGCTATTCGGCCTAGAAGTTAGTCTGAAGAAGACAGAAGTTCTCCACCAGCCTGCACCCCAGGAAGATTATCACCCTCCCTGCATCACTGTGGGTGAATCAGTTCTGAAGACAGTCCAGCAGTTCAGCTACCTGGGGTGCATCATCTCCTCAGATGCCAAGATAGACAAGGAGATTGACAACAGGCTGGCAAAGGCAAACCGTGCATTTGGCCGACTGCACAAAAGAGTGTGGAGCAACAAGCATCTGAAAAAAGGCACAAAGATCAATGTTTACAAAGTGGTTGTGATGACAACCCTCATCTACGGCTCCGAATCGTGGGTTTTATACCGTCATCACCTGCGATTCCTTGAGCGCTTTCATCAGCGCTGCCTTCGCACCATCCTCAACATCCACTGGACTGACTTTGTGACCAACACTGAAGTCCTCAAGCAGACGGAGGTTACAAGCATCGAAGCACTGCTGTTGAAGACACAGCTGCGCTGGGCAGGGCATATTTCTACGATGGAAAACCACCGCCTTCCCAAGATTGCTCTGTATGGAGAACTTTCCACCGGCCATCGAAATAGAGGGGCACCAAAGAAGAGGTACAAGGACTCCTTGAAGAAATCCCTTGGTACCTTTTGCATTAATCATCACCAGTGGTCTGACCTAGCCTCAGATCGCAAAGCATGGAGGCACACCATCCACCAGGCTGTCTCTTCCTTTGAGAACGCACGCATAGCTGGTCTTGAGGACAAAAGGAGATTGAGGAAGAATCGCACTGCTACAGCACCAACCCCAAATCTGATTTTTCCCTGCAGCCACTGTGGCCAGATCTGCCTGTCCCGCATTGGTCTTGTCAGCCACCAGCGAGCCTGCAGCAGACGTGGACTACTGCACCCTTCTTAAATCTTAGTTCGCGAAGTCAAACTGAGAGAGGGATTGCTATTTTAGATGGTTTTTCCTGCCATACATAGTTGGAAATCACCTGCTGACAATTGACCCAGATACCGAAGTGTTACACAATAGTCACCATCTGGAGAAGAAGAGGTTCTTAGAGGTAATACGAATTTTCTTTTCAACTTTCAGTCATGTTTTTGGCCATGGCAGATGTTGCTGGACTACATGGACCCTTGTTGGTCTGATCCAGCTCCTTAAAAGAGAGTTTAAGATTTTGTCCCTGACTTGGGACTTGACAATAAGTATTTAGCGAAGCAGATAATGCATACTGCAATGTACCATTTTAAGCTTGGTGGGACTTGGAAAAGATACCTGAGACACACAGAAATTTCTTGAGTGTGAAAGAGATTCCATATATAGGAGCAGGTGTTCCTGAAAAGACAAGTTAATGTGCAAAATGTTTTGTTCTCCCTGAAGCTTAAAACTCACTGAGATTTGAAATTATCATTTAGTTAGTAAAAAGATGTTAGTGGAAGAAGCACTCAATTACCCCCCCAGCATGTAAGTATTCTTAATGAAAGTATCTGTACTTTAATGTTCCTTGAAATAATGAAGCCATTCCTTCCTTTTTCCTCCCTCCCTCTCTCCCTCCCACTTTCTTTCTCTCTTGCTCTCTCACCACCTTTTTCTCTCATTCCTGTAATACATAACATGTTGTTATGTCTGCCTGGTGCCTGATTATCTCTCTCTACTTTACAGAATATCGGTGAATTGATACAAGATGAGGATGATTTCTGACTACTTTCAAGGCCCTCAAGACAAATGCAGGGAGATGGAGGAAGATGCCTGTCCCTCAACATCAGGAGATTTGACTGATCCAGCTGGAGCTTCAACTCCTGGGAATACAGCATCATGTTCAAAGACTGAAGCAAGTGACTCTGGAGCACCAACTGGAATTTCAGCTCCTGGGAATACAGGTTTGCTCCCCAAGGATGGAATAAATAATCAGACACAGAGTATTGGTATAAAATTGGGCCACTTTATTCAATATTCTAATAAACAGCAAGGGTACCCCACCAGCGGCCTGGCCAGGGCTAAAGGTCACTGCGACCGCTCCCGTGCCATTAATGGGTGAGGAACCCAGCCCCCCAGCCCCTCCCTCCAGGCAGGTCTAGCAGGGAGGCATGCACCAGAGGGCCCAAACCCAGATGCACGTCTCGCCAGAAAGGCACCCTCTAGCCGAGCCTCCCGGACAGTCTGCATTCTCCAAACCCGGGTCTTCAAACCCAAAGGCTGATCATGCCAGACCCCAAATTCCCCAAAAGGGGGATGCTTCACAGTCCTCCCCTAACCGCATAGTGCCCTAAACCCAAAAAACCTGCCACTATTAAGGCCAAGTCTCTACTTAGGGCTTAGCGCCCACCAGGAGGCCCAAAGCCACCCGCAACCCTTGCTGCAAATCTCTCAGGAAAAGCATATAACCCTTTTTCGACAGATGGACCCCATCCCCTCTGTAGAGGTCAGGAAATTTCAACAAAATGTCCGTATGGGGCAAATAGTGTCCCAACCCCTTTTCCAGCACCTTCCTGATCTCCTTATTAGCCTTATACCGGGCCCTTTCTATAGCTGCAGGGTCCCAAGCACAACGCCACACCAGGCGGGGCAGCATGGCTGACCAAATTATGGTGGTCCCAGGCCATCGCTCCCAAATGTGCTGGAAATCATCCCGGGCCTGCCAAACTAAGGCCTTGCCCTTTAAGAGTCCCAGATCGTTACCTCCCAAGTGAACAATTAAAACCTGAGGAGGAGGACCCAAACAATCTTTAAACAACAAAGGCAGCAGGCCTGGCCTCTGAAGGCCCTGGCGCCCCCTCCATTAGATACACACATGCTGGCTGAGTCCCAGCTGAGAGCCAACCACAGTTCTCCAAGCCTGATGAGCGGCCCAAAACACGTGGCTATGGCCGCATACGAGAACTCGGCTTTTCTGGCCAGGAACAACAGCATCTAAAGAGAAAAAATAGTTAAACAAGAACAGAACCAACAATAAACAGACACCAAGTCACTCACGGCCTAATAAAAGGTCGCACATAAGCCTTATAGGCCAAGGAACGCCACCTGCCCAATCTCTGAATGGAAGTGGAAGGATACCCCATGACAGCCGCTGTTGAGGCTGCCCCAATTCTAAAGGAGTGGGTCCCAAACCGCACCCCAGACAACCCCAACTCACCCAAAGCCCGTGACGTTACTGCCCAAAACTGATGCTTTGTTAACGGGCTACCATTCGAATGTATAAACAAAAACCCCTCCATGGGCCCCCTAACTGCCAAATAAGCAGCCAACACAGTAACTGGACACAGCTCAAACTCTGAACAACTACCCAACTCGAGCACCGTACCCTTCTGCAACTGATCCGTCTTAGAGCGACGGACAGTGATGACTGCCTTACCCGCAATTAGCTGCAGATCCCTTAACAACAGAGCCTTACCAGAAACATTGTTTCTAGACTGTGCCACCATCTCACTTACTCTAAGAGCCCCCCCAAAAGCTAACAAAGACGCAGCGTGAAACAAACATGCTTCAAATGACAAAGCACACACCATGTCCCAAACCCTCTTCAAACCCCGCAGAATCAAAGGAGACACAGGATTCCACATATCAACCCTGGGACCGGCCTCTCTGGCCCACCCCTCCAGCATCTTTCAAATACGAAAGTCAGCTGTTTCTTCCCTATAACCCAGCAGCTTACTGACAAAAGCCAATGCAGACAGGCACCCCCTAATGGATCGCACAGCCAACCCCTTACCTCGCAGCGAAACACAGTAATGGAGCAAATGCTCCACCGGGAGGGGCCAAACCCTGTAATACCCTACCTCAGCCCTAAAGTCTTCAAGCTGCCGCACAGCCATTCGTAAGACTTCCTGGTGCTGGGCGCAATGGCTAGACCTATCGCTCTGCAGGCCTCGCCTCTCCAATCAGCCATAGCTCCTGGGGCATTGGCACTGGCTCTCTGCTGGCATCTGGAGCCAGCTGACGAAACCTCTCCATCTGTTTATGAGATAGAGCGTCAGCTACCCCGTTATTCACCCCAGGAACATGCTTGGCTAAAAACAAAATGTTAAGCTGCAAACAGCGCAGAGTGAAGGCCCTCACCAATCTCATAACCCAGCCAGATTTAGATGAAAGGGAATTAATGACGTGGACCACCGCCATATTATCACACCAAAAATGGACAGTGTGATTGGCCATATCCTTCCCCCACAGCCAAACCGCGACTAAAATAGGAAAGAACTCGAGAAACGTAAGGTCCCGGTTCACACCAACCTTTACCCAGGAATCAGGCCAACTATCCAGGCACCAATGTCCACGGAAATAGACTCCAAAACCCAAGGAACCAGCAGCATCAGACATGACCTGAAGCTCAGCTTTGAGCCTCATATCGTTCCTCCAAAAAGAGACTCAATTAAAGGACTCCAAAAATTCCTGCCAAACCCTCAAATCATCCCTCATGCTGCAGGTGACCCTAGTTCTATCCTGAGGCAAGTGTAACCCTGCCATAGCATCGCACAGCCTTCTAAGAAAAGCCCTCCCAGGAGCAACCACTTTGCAAGCAAAGTTGAGGTGCCCAACTAGCTGCTGCAACTCCAACAAAGTAACCTTCCTTTTAAGAAGAAAGATAGAAATCCTAGCCCTCAGCTCCACTATTTTCTGAAGAGGCACCCTAGACAACTGCACAATAGTGTCAATCTCAATCCCCCAAAAGGTCAACCTCTGGGTCGGACCTTCAGTTTTCTCAGGCACTAAAGGAACCCCAAGCTCCGCCACCAGCTCAACAAAGCCAGACAGCAACTGCCCACAATGCCCGGTCCCCTCGGGACCCACAAAAAAGGTAGTCATCCAAATAATGAACGAAATCCTGCAAACCCACTTTCTCCCGCACAGCCCATTCCAAAAATGTGCTGAAACACTCGAAAGCCGGACATGACACGGAGCAGCCCATTGGCAATGCTCTATCCATGTAAAATTGACCCTCAAAAGAAAACCCTAGAAGTTCAAAATCATCGGGATGGACAGGTAAAAGGCGAAACGCAGACTTAATGTCGCATTTTGCCAATTCTGCCCCCACCCCGCAACGCCTCACCACGGCAATAGCCTGGTCAAAGCTGGTGTACCTAACAGAGCATAAGGGCTCCGGAATCCCATAATTTACTGACTTCCCCTTAGGAAAAGACAAATGGTGAATCAAACGAAATTCACCAGGTGCCTTTTTAGGCACCACACCCAAAGGTGAGACTTTAAGAGTACTCACTGGAGGATGTGAAAAAGGACCCAGTATCCTTCCCTCAGCCAGCTCTTTTGCAATCTTGTCCCTAACGACCTGCTCCAAGCCCTGAACTGACTTAAGGTTTCCTGACATAAACGGAACTCGAGGACCCTGAAAAGGGATCCTAAACCCAACTTTAAAACCTTCTAACAAATACAAACTATCAACCCTTTGAGGGTACCTCGACAACCACTGCTCAAGAGGTCCCACCCTTATCGGGCTGGGCCCCTTTCTTAGCTGGAAGGGCTCCTCCGCTCCCGCCAGGCTTCTTTGTATTTTTACGCCCACAGGCTCTAGGGCAGTTGTCAAATGAGTGGGAACCACCACACATGGGGCACTCATGCTTGAACTGGCATGCCTTCCTATTACATACCCCAAGGGATCCAAATTCCCAGCAGAGCATACGGGGTTGAACCGCCTGCCCCGCTGCACCGCGGGGAGAGCCTGATGAACCAGCAGCGGATGTGGATGACCTACTCACCAAGTGACCACTATCAGAGCGATCACCCAGATTTGGCCAAGCCAGGGACATAACCTGCAGCCAAAGCTGCTGATGGATCCGATCCCACTGAAGGGACGGCTACAGGGCAGCCCTCATCCTAAATTCCTGGTCATATTGTAACCAGGCTGGTCCACTAAAGGCCGTATAGCCTTTATAAATTATGTCCAAATACTGGAACAGGGATGCTGCCCGCCACGGCTGCGCCCTCGCAATCAGCCCGGCATAAATACAGAACCCAGGAAGCCAATTAGCCCAGGTCCTGTCCACCTTCTGTTTTTTCAATTTTTCCTTCTCTTTCTCATCCAATTCTTCTTGTCTTTTTTCTCAACCTCCTGAATGGGAAGAGAAAAAATATCCACGTACTCCCCTTTTAATATTTTTTTCCCTAGTAGCAGGAAGCAAGTGGTCCCCCAGCGGCAAGGCAACCTCCCCAAACGGCAAAGCAGCAAAAGGCACCATCCCATATGTTGAGGGTGCCCCCTAAAGGAACCAGCCATGCCAGGATGCCTTGCGCCTGGGTACACACTAGGAATGCCTTGCCCACATGGCTAAGCCCAATTCTGAAATGTGCCCAACGCAGAGGAGGCAGGCGCCCCTGTGCTTGACATGGAAGCGCCCTGCCCGGCTGCCAAAGCAGGCCCCCATGGCCAAACCTGCCCAGGCCCCACCTGTAAATTATCACCTGACCTACCTCCGAATCCAGCAGGAACCAATGGCAAACCGACCCCTGATGCTCCAGCCGCCGCCATCAAACCCACATCCGGACCTCAAAGGCCAGCGTCCCTGCCAGGCACGACTCCACCATACCTGCCCTCAAGAATAGACAGCTAAAATATTCCGAACTGCATACAAGTTGGCAAAAAGGAACCAGTCATTTAACGATTTTGAATCCAAAATTGATTTACGGGAATTAAATGGTGTTGACATGGGGAGAATTCTGCATTCAACTAATGCCTGCATAAATATTTTAAACCACATTGGCAGTTAAATGAGGCATATAGCAATCAGATAGATTATTGATTCACAGAATAGAATCTCACTGATAATTGATGAATCTACTACTGTGAGTCAGAAATCTGTACTGATAGTGTACGTTCGCACCTACATGGAGGAAATGGGCATGCCAGCCCCTGCAAATCTCTTCATTGCCTTGGTAGAGCTGGAAGATGTAACAGCAAATGGCATATTCAGCAGTTTGATGTCACAGCTGGAGTCTCTAGATCAGGGGTCCTCAACCTACGGCCCGCGGGCCAGATGCGGCCCGCTGAGGACGTTTATGCGGCCCGCCGGGTTATGGCAAAATCAGACCGGAAGTGACGTTCGACCTAAACTTGTGTTAGCAACGCACACTTCCGGCACTGGGCTGAGGCGGCGGAGACAGAGTGTGAGGTGATACCGAGGTGAGGTGAGTTCCCAGGCCAGGGTGTGTGGTGTGGGGAAGGGAGAGAGATGCAGAAGACGGAGAACTGACGGCCCGCGGCTTTGTACAGTAACGGCAGTCTGGCCCTCCAACAGTCTGAGGGACAGTGAACTGGCCCCCTATTTAAAAAGGTTGAGGACCCCTGCTCTAGAGTTCTCTGAAGAGTTCCTAAGGGAAAATTTAGTCTCCTTGACATGTGATGGTGCTGCAGTGATTCTGGGATCCCATGGAGGTGTTTCAAAACTCTTCAAAGATAGATTCCCTGCCATTGTTGTATGGCATTGTGCCAGCCATTGGCCGGAGCTGTCAGTCCATGATATTGTGAAGGAGGTTTCTGGCATCAATAGATTTGGGAATTTTCTGGACAAACTGTATGTAATGTATCATGTCTCTCTGAAAAATGCAAGGAAGCTGACCTCATGTGCAGCTGCAATGGAGATGGAGCTTTTGAAATTTGGAAGGGCTCTTTCCACCAGATGGGTTGCATCCAGCTACAGGACTGTTTTGGCTGTCTGGCAGGATTATGAAGCGTTAGTACTTCATTTTGAAAAAGGCAGATCACAACATGGGAGAGGGGGAAAAGAGCACATATGAAGGTCTTCATAGAAGGATTACTTCAGTTGAATTTATTTTGGACCTTGGATTATTCTGTGATGCTTCACAGGAACTGTCAGAACTTAGTTTAGATTTGCAGGACAGATATATTGATATGTACAAGACCCACAGCAAGACTGAGTATCTCCTTCAAATTTGTAGGGTGACAGGCAGTACCCCAGGCACTTACTACAGGACAGCGCTTGAGGCAGCAGAAAGTATGCAATTTAAGGGTGTCCCATTGCATAGAAAGAACAGAGCTGATGATCCACCAATCTCCCCAGTTGCATTTTACAAACAACTTCAGATCTCTCTTCAGAAAAGACTACTTTCAGAAGATGATGTAAACCTGTCAAAGTGTGCAAGAGTCCTGGATTCTGAGACCTGGCCAACAAACTTCAGTGACAACTCTCTCTTCAGAGAAGAAGAAATACACACACTGGCAGGAAGATTTCGGATCAGTGAACGAGGAGCCATTAGAGCCTTCAGGGACTATCTAAAATTGAGAGAAGAAATGCCCAAGGAACTGGTTCAGATTTAGTGCACTCTCAATACGATAGCAATTTCCTCCAGTGAATGTGAAAGAGGGTTTTCACAGATGAACCTGATTGCCACCTCAGAAAGGCCCTCCTTGTCAATCAAAACACTGGAGAATTTATTGTTTATAGAATTGTTGGGCCTCCCTTAACAGTCTTCAATCCAACATACTACGTGAGAAAGTGGTTGCTTCAAGGTCATCGTTCTGCCTTATCAACCCAAAGCAAGTCCCGAAAAAGAACAGAAGCAACTAGTGACCTGTCACCATTTTGGAAAATTTTGGAGGGATTGTCTTTAACAGATGATTGAGATAGTAGATATAATGCAATTCAAATTTCAATAGAGTTTTCTGAGTTCCAGAGTGTTTGAGACGTTTGCTTATGTTACTGTTAGTGTTACTTTTAAAATAAATATAATATAAATTATTTAAAGTATGGAAATAGTTTTTTAATAATATTTGTATTGGTTTTGACAAGATAGAAGGCAAACAGGAGAATAAGAAGCAAAACACATTTCAGAGAAGAATTCTAACAATTGTGTTGGAAACTGCTTTGAAGCTAAGGTATGTGTGGTGTTTGTCTGTTGGAGTACAGAGTTTTTACTCTCTCAAGAACTTCCAGCGTCAGTCACCAGAAACTCTGTGAGGTATGGCTGGATGACCGTACTTCTGGTGATGTCAGAGGTGTGGCCCAGTATGCAAATAATGGTGATGTCAGAGGTGTGGCCCAGCACGCAAATGATGGTGATGTCAGAGGTGTGGCCCGGTATGCAAATGATGGTGATGTCAGAGGTGTGGCCTTGCATATTAATGAGTTCCTGCTGGGCTTAGTCTACAAAAAAAAGTCCTGGTAACAAGTAATTATGTGGAACAGAGCACAGAGAGGTGGGTGGCTCAGAGCTCTGAGTATACCTAACACCAAAAACCCAGCAGGAAAGAGGAGTTTTCAATCATGAGGAAATGTGCTTTGCTAGTTTGTTTTTAAGAAGTTTCCTCCTGCCTCTCTCTGTAACTGAAAACAGCTAAGACAAAAGAGGCTGCAGAGCTGAGCATATATATAACATTCTGATCCCATAAAGCAGAATGGGAACTCCATTATTGGCCGTCAGCAGTGCCTGTTAAACTTTGAAGGGCTTATATTGGTGTTTTTAAGGCTGAAGAATTCTGGCCCCCTTGTTGCCTTGGAGTTCTGTAACAGTTTAATTGATCAGAGAAAGTCTGTCTGGAAAATGTATCCATTCATGAACTGCCATGAACAGCACCAAAGTTTATGAAATGTTCGTGCTGGGCACTCTTCCACAAACATTGTTTCGCAAACTGGCCAATATTCATGACAAATTTTAATTTGTGAGCCAGATCATGCTCATCCCTAGTCCCTTCTTGTGAACCTATCTGCTCTTGTAGGGCTTGTTATTTTTAGCCCTTGCCGGATTCATGATAATGAGCTGTACAAGTTAATTGTCCATGGAAAAAGACTTCCTCTAAAGTTGGCCCCAGTATCTATTCACTTCATTCTCCACCTCTTTGTTCCTGTATTTTATACTAATGTAAGCAGCAGTTCCTATTCCCATTTTCACACCATTAATCATTTTAGGTTTATATCACATTCTTCTTCACTGCTGCATTTTAAGCTAAAGAATTTTAAATCTTTTACTCTCCATTTCTGTCCTGCTGATGATATTTGCTGCAGATCCATACTTTTAACATATTTTTACTTCCAAGACAGGGTAATTAGAATGGTACAAGTGTGATGGATTTATCCAAGAGCACTGAGGATATTTTTCCTGTTCTGATTTATTGTATTTTCTCAGTCTTCTGCCTTCTGGATGGCCACTGGTCTCCAAATATATATTGGCTTTACAGCTGCCTCTGAGCAATAAAATCCTGCTTACAATATTGTTCAGGTAAATTTGAGAATGAAAGATGCTGAGAAATAAGGAAGCCAAGCTAATGCTTATCTCTGATAGTTCAAGAGTGTGTTCTTTATCTCACTTTGAATCTCAAACAAAAGGAAAAATTATCTATATGTGGCATATAAATATAATTAAATTGTTGCATATTTATGTGATCATATGTAATCACATGATTTGATGAAGAAGAAGAGGAGGAGGAGATTGGATTTATATCCCACCCGTCACTTGGAGTCTCAGAAGAGATTATTATCTCCTTTCCCTTTTCCTCCCCACAATGGACACCCTGTGAGGTAGGTGGGGCTGAGAGAACTCTTGAAAGAATTGCTCTTGAGAGAAAAGCTTCTGAGAGAACTTGCAACTGACACAAGGTCACATCGGCAGCTGTATGTTGGACAGCAACTGCACTTAACTACTACACCAAAGTGGCTCACTTAGATTAATATGATATTCTTTTGATAGCTATGTAAGAAGATAACACATATTCATTCTTTAAAATGAAATTTCTTCTCATGATGAAATATATCTTGAACATCATTATTCTGTGTATTGGCAATTGTTAATTAAAAACAAATCTATTGGCAATAAACAGAATAATGAGTTGGCTTTTAATGTTACCAGCTTTCTGCTGTGTAAGAGGGTAATCTCACATTATTTTCCCCCTTTACTTCAGCTTCCAGCCGATGTGAGTTTTTGGCCTTGCATCCTTGATCCACAGAATAACCTTTTTAGCAGTCGAAAGGGGCTGCTGAGAGAGGGAGAAATGGTGTATGTTCCATTAGCAACTTTGTAGCCAGGTTGTAGGATACTATCCAAAGGTTGTATAATGGAAGGCTAAGAGCCAATCTTGGATAGTACTTGCCAGAGTGGAATTCTAGCAGGAGTTCCTTTGCATATTAGGCTACACATCTCTGATGTAGCCAATCCTCTAAGAGCTTGCAAAAAAAAAAAAAAAGCCTTGTAAACTCTTGGAGGATTATCTACATCAGGGGGAGTGGCCTAATATGCAAATGAACTCCTGCTAGAATTCCACATCTGGTACTTGCAAATATTTGTAGTAGCCTCAATGGCCTTTTTAAAAACCAGACATAGCTTTCGTCATCAGCATCAAGAATGGTAGCGAAAAGGTGTTCTTCATCTTCTCCAGTGGTCCCAGGAGTGGTCCAGTCCTTCCTCCTAAGATCCTAGCTCCTCCTCTCCAAAGGCAGGGCTGGCAAACTTGAACATGGAGGGGAGGTGCTTGTCTCTTGGCTTCCAGTATGTTCAGCCCTGCCCTCTGAGCAGGACGTGCTGGCAAAGCTTTTTAGCTCTTGGCCTGGGGGGCGGGTAGGGCGGGAAGGAAAGCAAAACAAACCTTAGAGCGCCCAATGCACTGAATACAGAAGCGGGGAACATTTCCCCGCCAACGCTGGATTTGCCTCGGTCGAGAGGCACTGAAGCACAACAGCTTGCAGCCCCACAGCAACTGGGAGGCCACAGACAATCACCTGTTCCCATGCGCACTCTCTCTTCTAGGCACCCTGGTAACCCCAGGGACTTGCAGAGCAGCGGTAAAACATTGCAGGCAGGGAGAGGACTCGTGGCTGCCGTGTAGTCCTGCCAGACCTCCGGACTCAACCCAGTAAGCTCGGTGCAACCAGCGGCAGGCCCCAGCTCCCTTCTGACTCATGGAAGAGCTCCCTGGAAGAGATGGCGATCCGCGTAGTGCTCGGGGGGTAGAGGGATGAGGAGGTCACCTACGGTCTTCCCCCATTCCAGCTCAACCCCCCTCCCCCTCTTCTCCCTTTTGCCTCACTAGCTGCTGTGGCCTGTCCCCCCCCCCATTAGACCCAGTGCACGGGAGATGACTAGGCAGTCTCTGTGGTCTCTTTCTAGGTTGACGGGGGAGGGGGACAAACCCCCTAGGCTCTAGCCTCATGGCAGGGGCTTGGACTTGAGGCCAGGATAGAAATTGGCAGGAATTGCGGCTATGTTCTTTTTGCTTTCATTTTCAGTTATTGCCTCCAAGATGTCTGCCCCCTCTGACTTTCTCAAGGGATCAGTCATGGATGCTTCAACATGCGACCTGGAGCTCTCTGGTTCACCGGCCCAGGAAGATAGGACAGATAGCCATTCAGTGGATCTTGCAGCAGAGGATGATAAAACCAATCTGCTCTCCTGAATCCAGCAACTGGTTAAAAGAAAGGTGCAGGCAGCTGCTTCTGTGCACACTCGACCAGAACCCCTTGCTAAGAGAACCTCCAAGCAGAAGCACAGGGACCAAGACAGGGAAGAGAAGAACTCCCCTCCCAGGTCTCCTAAAAGAAGAAAGACAGGTCACACAGCCTCTCTAACACACACCCTCTCTTTCTTATATCAGGAGGATCTCTATGACTCCTCACTTCCTAAAGAAATTGGGGAACTTTCAGAGGAGGAGGAAGAAGTAATCGCTACCACTCACTCTAAGCTTTCCCCTAAGATACTTTTTCATTCTTGCTTCCTAAAGTGATTAGGTCTCTGCAGTCGGAATATACTCCTAAAATCAAAGAGGAAGAGGATGCAGATTTCCCAGTGAAGGTGGAAGATATTATTCCCAAGTCAGACTACAAGACACTTCAGGTCCCCCTCCCAGCAGGTTTTTACTCCAACATCAAATCTTGAGTGGAAGCACCTGGCAAAGCCTAAAGCCACCTCATCCACCTTTTCAGTTTTATTCTTTTATTCGTGAGGCAACCAAGCAGCTAAAGCTACCTATAATGGATAACCAGGTCAACAGTCTGGCCTCCAACTCCATACTACTGATGGACACAGATGGGATGCCTAAGGATCCCATGGACAAACATATAGAGCAGGCTCTCAGAAAGGATTTCGAAGCATCTTCCAACTCTTTCAAGGTGTCCGCCACAACTTCTCTGTTTTGTAAAGCTTCATATGTCTGGTTGTCTGAACTCGTCCAAAGGGACGATCTCCGTAAGGAGTTTAAGGATTCCTTGAAGAAGATTACTCTGGCTATGGCCTTCACAGCAGATTCCATGTAGGAAGCAGTCCAGGGCCATGTCCTCTAGTGCCACAGCGTGTCAAAATACCTGGTTACGTAACTGGGATGCAGACCCTTCAGCTGGCTCCAAAGTGGCAGCAGTCCCCTTCAAAGGGGGGTTTCTCTTCGGAGAAGCGCTTGACAGATTCCTTATAGAGGACAGGAATAAGAACACAGTCTTGCCCTCAAAAAGATGGGACAGGACAATAGGGCCAAATGGAGGTTCCAGCCCTTTTGCGACAACAGGAGGGACCCTAGACAATCCTTCAAATCCTACAGAACAAAACGACAATCAATGGTGAGAGACAACAGGACTTCCTTCTCAGGGAAAGAGAGCCAACCTTCTAAGGGTGCGAAGAAACTCTCATTAGCCTGACTGGGCTGGGATGTCAGACATGGCAGGGATAGGGGGGTGACTTCAAAAGTTCTTCCACTGATGGCACCAATTAGTAACTGACAAGTGGGTACTGGACATAGTAACCAATGGTTACTCCCTAGAGTTCCACTCAATCCCCCGAGATTGCTTTTTGGAAGTCCCCAGGTCCCAGTCTGCCAAAAAACATCAGACTTTGCTTCTAGCCATCGAACATCATCTACATATAGCAGCCATAGAACCGGTCCTTCAGGCAGAACGATTTCGAGGAGTCTATTTGGTCTTCTTCATCCCCAAGAAGAATGGAGAGGGCCGAGCAATTCTGGACCTGAAGTGGATGAACAAGCGGATTGTCACAAAGAGGTTCAAAATGGAGACCCTGAAGTCAATTCTAGCCTCTATCCAAAGGGGAGACTTAATGGCTTCAATAGACCTCTCAGAGGCCTATCTTCACATACCAATTACAACAATGCACCACAAGTTTCTTCAGTTTTCATACAACGGTCGCTATTTTCAATACCAAGCTCTTCCCTTTGGGCTCAAGTCATCTCCCAGAGTCTTCACAAAAGTCCTGGTAACCCTAGTGGCAGTCCTCCGTCTTCAGGGGGTGTCTCTGTTTCCGTACTTGGACAACAACTTGGTCAAGACCTCATCCCTGGAACAGAACAAGGGAGCCCTGGAGTAGACCATGGCAATCTTAACCTCTCACGGGTTTGTCATCAACACCCAGAAGAGCTCCCTTCAACCAACTCAGCTATTAGTCCACCTGGGGGTCCAGATCGACTCTATCAGGGACAGAGCCTAACTGACACAGGAGAGAAGGCAGAAGATAACCAATCTTCTGAAGCAGGTCATCCGAAAGAAGAAGGAGAAACTCATGATCCTAGCACAGCTACTGGGAATGTTGGTGTCCTGCCAGGAAGTGGTACAGTGGGCTTTCATACCTGGCATAGTATGGCAGTGGGCTTTCATCCTCACCCTGTATGTGTTGGACCTGTACATAGTTATGCAATTCATATTAACCTAATATATTTGTGTTCCTATGGCATTTACCACTAGGAGGGGTCATCTGGAATTTTGAAGTAAGAGTACTGGTGACATTCACTTTTCTTTAAAATCTATCCTGACTTTTGCATATATTTGGTCTTTAACAGCATAACTGTTTGCAGTGCAACCAACAAAAGTAGAACAAAGGTGACATTGGGTAGTCCCAGGTATCCAAGGAGAAGGAACTTCTCATTAAAAGTGTTGACCTAGTTGAGGTTGCTCAAATATAGTGTTTACATGTTTTGCTAAATGCAGTTTTGTTAAATTCAGTATTTGAGTTGTCATGAAGCTCTAGAATACCTTTTATCAGCTGTATCAGATCTTCAGGCTACAACCTCCATCTTGCAGATTTTTCTGATCTCTAGGATTTACTGCTGCAAGGGGTTGCCCTTCAGATGTCTGCCAATTACATACCGAGTCCAGTACAAAGTGTTGGTTATTACCTTTAAAGCCTTATATGGCTGAGGACCAGCCTACCTAAGGGACCGTCTCTCCCCATATGAACCCCAGAGGGCACTGAGGTCAGTTGGAAAAAATAAAATGACTATCCCTGGGCCGAGAGAGGTCAAGCTCCAAAACACCAGAGCACGGGCCTTTTCAGCTGCGGCCCCTGCACTGTGGAACCAGCTTCCGGAGGAAGTGCGGGCCCTGTGGAACCTTGTCCAGTTCCGCAGGGCCTGCAAGACCGTCCTTTTTAAACAAGCATATATTGACATTGACTGCTGAATGCTGTGAACAAAGGAACCGCCATCTATATTACTTTGGAACTATTTAAACAGGCAGAACCAGCGCCAGAATATCTTATTGCTGCCAGATATATTTAATTTAACTTAAATTATGTATATTAATTCTATTAACTGGTTTTTATATGTTTAATTTTTAATTGTTAAATTTGAAGTTTTTATCTATCAATGTAATGCATAAAATGTTGTTAGCCGCCCTGAGCCGCCTGGGCGGGGAGGGCGGGATACAAATAAAATCTATTATTATTATTATTATTATTATTATTATTATTATTATTATTATTATTATTATTATTATTATTATTATTATTATTATTATGTATTCAGAAGCTTCATCTGTTGCAGAATGCAGTGCTACTTATTTGTTGCTGGAATGACAAGTGCTATATTTTAAAATAGCTGCATTGCTTACTTGCAGGTCTCCTGGCAAAATGGTTTTTCAACCTTTAAAATAAAAAAAACCTTTTAAAATATTGGGGCTGGCCTATTTTAGTGCCTCTTCCTGGACAAAACTTCCTATTTTATGCAATCATCTTTGGAAAGCATTGCAAGGCCCAACTAGAACAAATTGGTTGAAACATGCCTGGGATCACTTTCTTATGGAAAAAATTACCAATAGACTGTTACAATCTGATTTTTTCCCAAAAACTACCAACTTCTCTGAAAAATGGCTACCCTTTGTTAATTATATATCTTCCCAAGATCTCTCCATACATGATCCTTTGCACCTAAAAATGCTTTATTTATGATTCAGCTCAATTTACATACAATACTATCTAGAGCAGGGGTGGGGAATGTCAGGCCCGAGGGCCATTTACGGCCCTCGAGATCACTTGGTCTGGCCCTCAGGGATTGCTGAGCCAAGCCCCCCCTCTCGTGGGCATTGTGAAGGACTGCTGTTGGGGTATGTGGGTGCCTTTAAAGGTCTGCTGGGAGCAGCTAAAGAGAGGGAGGGGGGGTTGGCAGGGGTGGGAGCCAGCTACCACTAGTTCAATTTGCACATATTATCCCTGATAGTGTGGCCTAATATGCTAATAGTAGGGGATGTGGTCTAATATGCCTAGACCTAGGCATTTGCCTAGGGCGGTAGATTGGGGTGTGTGGATGTGTGCAAAATTAGGCTCTCTCCATGTGAGTTCAAATAGAGGGGGTGGGCCCACCAGAGCCACGGGGAGATTGAGGGCTGCCAGAGCAATGGCAGCGGGGAGAGTAGGGGCTGCGAAAGTGGAGGAGATGCCACTGCCAGGAGGGGCCATACAGGTCGAAGGGGGGTTGAATATAGAGGTCGTGCCCCCCTGGCCCTCCCCTGAGGCTACGGACCTGCTTCTACCTACCCTCTAAGTTTGGTGAAGATTCAATTTACAGGACCTGAGCTATGGCTCCTCAAAGAAGGTGCCCCTTCTTCCATTGTTTCCAAAGGAGGGATAAAAAACAACAAAAAAGCAATAGAAGCCCAGCAAAACAGAATCAAACTCCCAGATAATCTTTAGAAACTAAAGGTGGAGTCATTTTTGCAAGCCCAGAAGAACCAGTGTCACTGCAAAACCAACAAGACTAAGGTAAAGCCAGAGAATCTCTGCAGTTGAAACTGAAGTGGGAGGGAGCATTTTTGCAAGCCCAACAGAACCAGTACAATGTCTTGAGTGCCCAGAAGTACCAGCACAATCAAGGAGTGCTCAACAGAATCCAGTAGCATTTTGGCAAAGCCAGTTCAACAGGACTAATGTCCAACACAGACATCACACTCCAAGCAAGGGGGATGGGGTGCAAGCCCAGCATAACCAGTGCACTGCACTAATGCCCAGCAGAACCCAGTGCTATTGTGGCAATGCTAGCCCAAGAGGACTAATGTGAAATACAGAATCATGATCCAAGCCGGGGGGGGGGGGTGTTTCAGTTCACCAGTTCAGTGTACAGCATGTACAGCAGAACACAGTGCCACTGTAGCAATGCAGGTAAAAGAGGACAAACCAGACAATCCCTGCAGTACAAACTGAAGGGGGGCATATTTTCTCAATCCTAGCACAATCAGTTATAATTTGCAGAATACTCAGCAGAACCCAGTGCCATAGGCATTGCAAGCTTAAAATGACTGATCTCAAAGCAGAGTTACAAGAAATCCAAGCCGGGGGGAGATTTAGCAAGAAGGGAATGCAGGCAAAGGTGTGGGGGGGGGGAGCCCTCTTGAACTGACATGACTAGTTTGATACTAACAAGAACGTTGCTAAGGCTGGAGAATTCTACCTGCCTATTGCTTTGTAGTTTGGTAAACATTTTGTTTGAGCAGAAATGTATGGGTGGATATGTTTTAAACATAAATGTGTGAGTTAGAAATGTATCAGTTCATGAACTGGCACAAACCTCCACAAACTGTTTGAGAGTTTGTTGAAAGTTTTTGACAATTGGCCTGCCATGAACTTCAGTTTGTGAACCATAAACTAGCAAAACTTTGTCATGCCAGTTCATGCCCATCCCTGTTACTAAATATGCTATCTCCAACCTTGTGTTCAGAATAGTGCTTGTTTCCCACGTGCTGTTCCCAGACTTTCAGACAAGCTGCAAACAGGTCTGTTAAAAGCCGTAACACTCTCAACCCTCTTGACAGCTACAATTCTTCACTGAGGCCATGAACAATTGTAGAGCTGCTGGTGTCTGACTGAAATAATAGCTGTACATATAGGATCATTTGTAAGACAGATGGCTCAGGCAGGTACCATTTATCTGCCAGCAGCAGTTTCATAACTCTAAGTCTTCCCTGTATGAGGAAAGTGTTGCAGAAATATTAAACCTCACTAATTACCACAATGCATTAATAAATATTAACAGAATTACCCCATGTTCCTGGCATAGGAAACCTGCACAGGCCGTATCTCCACTTTGGGAGATGCAGTTTGGGACAGGTATATATTTGGTTATATATTCACATACCAAGTTAAATCTCTTCTATTATTCATTGTCCCATCTTGACCTGGCAGTACAACTGGGTGAGATTGTTTATGGCTTCCTTCTCCACTACTTTCTCCTCAGCTGATACACAGCCCTGGGCAGCCTTTCATATTTCACAGTCTGGACTGTCTTCTTATTATTGGGCTTGCAACTTTGTCCCATTGACTGATGGGACTAGGAATCAAATGTCATTCGCTAGATCATGTTCTGAAGGTCAGTTTTTAGCACAGTCAGCCTTTCCCAAGTACTTGTGTTTATGAGCCAAAGTTCATCCCTGGAGTTTTCCCCCATACATCTGGAGACATGCACATAGCGAGAAGTACTCTGTTCTGAAAAAAAAAACAAAACATGGTGGGGTTTTTTGTTAGGCTTTGTTTTGCAAATGGAATATGTTCTGTGTCTCATATGTTTTGGAGGACAGGCTAAAAGACCATTGATATGTATTTTAGAAAGCCACCTCAGTAGGATACATATATTATTTTAAAAAATGATTCCCTTCAAAGAAGGTCCAGTGAAATGATTTTTTTTTTTTTGTGGGTAGCTGTGACTTCGCAGAATATGATGAGAAAATGTCAAAGACAATGCTGGCCAGACTGGGGCCAACACTACATGTTATCTCAACAAATACATATTTCTGAGATTATGTGAAGTTTTGATGTACATCTGGAAAGGAGCATCACTACTTCTGTACCTACCTATTCTCCCCCCCCCCAAAAAAAAAAAAAAATTCTCCCAAGCTGTTTTCCTCCAGTGTGGGATTACTTAAGTTTAGGACCCCAGCTACAGGGGGGCAGAGAAAGATTCAGATAAAGAACCCGGTGGTCATTTGCAGGGAGAACTGGGGGTGGGGGAAGAGAGATGAGTTAAATACAAATGCTAAAGTTGGGTGTTCATGTATTCCTCATGACATCCTAAAACAGTTGGAAAAACTGCCAGGAATATCAAATGGGTGGAGGTTTTATGTTGTAGCCTAGATTTCAACATTTGAATCTTCTGGACTTCAGTTCCCTTTAACACCCATGAAAAGTCACTGGGCATATGAAGAGAACGAGAGATTTTGGTATAATAGAATCAACTGCCTTTTAGGCACCAAGCCAAAGTGTTTTAACCAAGGGTTGTTATTTTAAAGATGTTTTATGGTCTGCTTTTAGCACAAGGATTGTTTCATGAATATTTTTAGGCTGCTCAAGGGTTGTTTTGGACTGTAGTTCCTGCCTTTTTAAAATGACTTGTTTATAGTGTCAATAATTTATGTTGTTGTTTTTATAATCTTAAGAGGTGGTTTTTAATTGTGTGAGGTGCCTTGAGTGGATCTCTGGAGAGGTAGCATTTGCATCCTTTAAAGTTATTCTGATTTTGTAGATACCTTCAGGACTTAACATGGGATTTAAAAGACTACTTTGAGCAGAACTATATGTTGCTATTAATTTCAAAACCTAGACAATCTGAGCCATTTGCTGATTTACCAGGACCAAGTTGATTTGGAAATGACATTTTAAGGATAACTGTACTTCCTGAGGCTAAGAATAATCCTTTATAAAGCTGCCTAACCAATAACTAGAAAGGTGGCTCCTTATTTTGTCTTGGCATTTAGAAGGTTCAAAGTTAAATGCCTTTGAGAAATAAATTTCTTCATTCTTTTAATCTGTTTTGTATCTGAAAAACTGAATTTTAAGATGCAAATATCTCTTGTGAGTGACTTGGTGAATTCACAAATCCTCTTGAGAAGGCAGTTCTCTGGGCTTTTGACACCAGCCTTAGTATTAAAATGGAATCAGTACAGCTTCTCTCTCTCACACACACACACTAGCCAGCTAGACAGAAATGCATAATGGAAAATTTTTGACTTATATTACTACCTTTTAATTCATGTATTGATATCCTGCCTATGTTCCATGCATTTCTTTGAAGTGAGAAAACTGCACGAGGAATAAAAATTACATCTTCATAGATTCCCAGACATCTGATTAAGTTTAATTCTAGGCTGACATGCAGAAACATTTAACCTAAAAAGAAAGTAAGATATTCCAGCCATAAAATGAGGCTGCTTTGATTGTGACTGATCAATTGTATTGTGGAATTGCCTCTTGGGAAAATTTGTTCACACCTGATAGCGGTACTATTTAGGAACAAAGCAAAGACCGACCCGCCCTCCCTCCCTCCCTCCCTCTCTCTCTCTCTCTCTCTCTCTCTCTCTCTCTCTCTCTCTTTCTTCTTTCTTTCTTTCTTTCTTTCTTTCTTTCTTTCTTTCTTTCTTTCTTTCTTTCTTTCTTTCTTTCTTTCTTTCTTTCTTTCTTTCTTTCTTTTTTTCTTCTGTTTCATGGTTCACAGTAGTCAGCATGTAGTATGCATGCATGTTATAGAAAAAAAGTCCAAGGGAAAAAAGCCCATAGAAAAGACCCCATGGACATAAATGCTCACAGGAAAAAAGCCCACATGAAAAAATGCCATACTGAAAGAAGCCCACATAGAAAAAAGCCCACATGGAAAGAATATGTAAAGCACCATAGATTTTTATAATTGTGGATAACCATTTGGCCGACTGCACAAAAGAGTGTGGAGCAACAAGCATCTGAAAAAAGGCACAAAGATCAATGTTTACAAAGCGGTTGTGATGACAACCCTCATCTATGGCTCCGAATCGTGGGTTTTATACCGTCATCACCTGCGACTCCTTGAGCGCTTTCATCAGCGCTGCCTTCGCACCATCCTCAACATCCACTGGAGTGACTTTGTGACCAACACTGAAGTCCTCAAGCGGGCAGAGGTTACCAGCATCGAGGCACTGCTGTTGAAGACGCAGCTGCGCTGGGCAGGGCATATTTCTAGGATGGAAAACCACCGCCTTCCCAAGATTGCCCTGTATGGCGAACTCTCCACCGGCCATCGAAATAGAGGGGCACCAAAGAAGAGGTACAAGGACTCCTTGAAGAAATCCCTTAGCACCTGTCACATCAACCATCACCAGTGGTCTGACCTAGCCTCAGATCGCAAAGCATGGAGGCACACCATCCACCAGGCTGTCTCTTCCTTTGAGAACACACGCATAGCTGGTCTTGAGGACAAAAGGAGATTGAGGAAGAATCGCACTGCTACAGGACCAACCCTAAATCAGACTTTTCCCTGCAGCCGCTGTGGCCGGACCTGCCTGTCCCACATTGGTCTTGTCAGCCACCAGCGAGCCTGCAGCAAACGTGGACTATTGCACCCTTCTTAAATCTTCGTTCGCGAAGCCAAGCCGAGAGGGATAACCATTAATAATATTTTGTTGTTATTTTAGGATTAAAATATGTCATATTCACATGCAACAAAAAGTGACCATTTTGTTATTTTTATATTGTTATTTTAGGATTAAAATATGCAACAAGAAATGACCATTTTGTTATTCATGAACTTTATTTAGAAGGAAAAACAATAACAGAAATTAAACTCTACATAGAAATATATTTAAATAAAATTAAATACTTTAACTTTATCAATTTACAATTTGTCAAACTTTTTAATGTTAATACATTGTGGTACACCCAGTGACCATGACAAAAGACTATCTAATTCTAATAGTAAAGGTAACCATTATTTAACAACAACAATAATAACTCAGATATAATTCTTCATTGCAAATTAGCCAATACAGGCTGCGTTCAGACGTACCATTAGTGGCGACACAGCTCCGTCTCCCTGACGGATTAAATATGTTCGTCCAGACATCCACATCTGGCAATCGAGCGTCATCTGGGGTCATCCCGGCTTGCTCCAGATCAATGCCGCATTAATTTGATAGCACAGAAAGTCCGGCCCTTTTTCACAGAAGTGTCACACGATTGTTTTTTTCCTGTTTGGACAGTTCATATGTGATACTGCCCCTTGAAATGTTTACCGCCCCTCCCCCTTTAAAAAAAAAAAAAAGCCCCAGCAGACATGCATATTGCCAGATCATCCGGGAATCTGAGGTGATGCTTCTGCTTCTCCAATCAACACAAGATTGGAGGTGGGAGGGAACTTTATCCACTATTCAGAACAGGAAAAAAATCTTTTTTTTCAATGTGGAGGATTTCCAGATATCATTGTCACTGCCAATTTCCAGGAAAGTAGTTCTTGGCAGTCCCCTGGTTTGAATTGACAACGTTAATTCTGGAAGAAGTCAGCAGTACAAGGCAGGACATTTGCAGTTTGAGTTCTAAAAACAGTTACTTTGGTAGTGATAGTCAGTGTAGGCTAAAGTGCTGAATTTAGATTGAAGCCCCCAAACCCAAAGAACACTACAGGATATGATTAATAAAGTTTATTAAAAGAAAAAGGTTACAATATAAGTGTGAATGCAAAGGAAGAAGGAAAATAATAAAATCTGAATAGCAAATCAAAAGTACTTAAGCTTTGGCTCTCTAATCCAGATGTTACCTGACTAGACTGAGACAGACTCCAGATAAAGTATTCCTCCCATGTAAGACACAACCTGCTCCAAAGGTGTTAAAAGCAGATCAAGACAAAATGATGATGATGATGATGATGATGATGATGATGATGATGATGATGATGATGACGACGACGATGATATTGGGTTTATATCCCGCCCTTCACCCCAAAGAGTCTCAGAGCGGCTCACAATCTCCTTTACCTTCCTCCCCCACAACAGTCACCCTGTGAGGTGGGTGGGGCTGGAGAGGGCTCTCACAGCAGCTGCCCTTTCAAGGACAACCTCTGCCAGAGCTATGGCTGACCCAAGGCCATGCTAGCAGGTGCAAGTGGAGGAGTGGGGAATCAAACCTGGTTCTCCCAGATAAGAGTCCACACACTTAACCACTACACCAAACCGGCTGGGGTACCCACTAGAATGAATGATCTTCCTTTATGCCAAACTGTCAGCAACTGGCATGATTCTTTTTAAACCAACCAGGTGTGTTGCTAGGACATGTGACCATGTACTCTACAGAACAAGCCACCTTCCCCCACCAGGGTTCAATGCACTAATGAGATGGAATGTGGAGGCAAAAACTCCCTCCTAGTTCTCTGGCCTTAAAGCTCTTTTGCTTCATCTGCACCTATGTCCATCTCATCTCCTTATCTCTGTCTCTGAACTTAAAAGTCAGCATGACATTTACTTATCAGAGAGAAGCCTTCCGTAACTTTTACTAGGCCTGAAACATGAATCAAAGTTCTGAAAAACCAAGAAACTGCTAGGCAAAGCCAGCTTCTTGTGACCCCTTTCTTTTAATGTTTCTTACTTATTGAACAATTGTTATTCTATTGATATAGCAGCAATCCAGGTGGTTTGTTTTGTTATGATATTTAGCTGGCTCATGGTCAGATGGGGTGGACAGATGGAATATTTGCCTGAGGACTCATGGTGGCCCTCGGAAACCCTGATAGTTAAAAACAGGGGTGAAAGAAAGGTTTTGGCTATATACCTAAAGGGCCTGCAGATGTTCCAAAATCAAAATGCCATCCCTGACTCTGGTCCACCCATCCACCTCATACCTCTGCAGGCAGAAGGACAGAGAGCAGGGCTTGAGAAGAGGACTTTAAGTAATGGGCTGGACAGTCCAGCAGGACAGGTTTCTGTTACTGCTGAAATATTTTTTTTAATGGATAGTGGTATGGAATTATTTTGGGAGGGAAGGTAGCAAGGTACAGCACAATTCTGTCTTATATCAGAAGCAAAACAGGGTCATCACTTGGATGGGAGACTACCAAGGAATACTGCAGAGGAAAGCAATGGCAAACCACCTCTGCTTCTGATTGCTTGCTGGGGTCACCGTAAATCAGCTGAAACATGATGACACTGTACACACAGAGAACCATTTTACATTCTTCCTTTACAGTTAAGCAGTAAAATTCAAATTCTTGTGTTTATGAAGTTCAGTTGATCCTTTGGAAGGGGGATGATAATGATTGGGGGGGGGGCTTTCTGACATTTAAACAGGACCTGCAAACCCTAAGAGACAGTTAAATAGTACTGTTTGCAATGCCACCCAATCACTTCTATCCAATGAAAACTGATTATTTAAAAAAAGCCAGTTTTTTACCCAGTCCCTCCAAATTCTCCTTATTATAGCCCCAATCCCATGTGGGTTTTTCCCCCCATGTAGATCCCATAATCCCACACATAGCCTTTTGGAGAGGTCAAAGGAACCCCTAGTCCTTTGGAAATGCTGGTTGGGTTTAACCCACTGTCTGTAGCTCTGGGATATTATTAAAACTCTTCAAACAGCAGAAAGGGTTTTCTTTTGTAATATTTTCAGTCTTCAGTCCTGAGATATGAGGCATTAATGTCATATCGATCCACTTTTCATATAACCTTTCTGTGTCTTTCCTATGATCTAGCATGAAGCCTTATGCTGTTAATCCTTTGATCAGGCACTAACCTGTTTATATAATGTAGATCTCATTTTTAAAAGCAAGAGATGGTGTGTAGATTTCCCTGAGAATATTTTCACTATAATCAAAGCTTAGATCCTGCTCCCTTTCTTAATTAAACTTAATCTTTTTAATACACTACAAGTGCCTGCTTTTATAAGCTTTTGCCAACCTATGCCACAGAAGCATAATTTCCCCTTTCTCAGATAATTAGAATGCAGTATACGTTATACCCTCCAGAGATGTCAGGCAGCAAACATTATCAAAGAATGGAAATCTGTGTATCTCATATTATCAGACTTCACAGAAAGAAGGCCTAAGGAAGAAAGTCAGTCATGAAAGATATGTGTTCATATTTATCCATCAAAATCAAACATTGCTGCTTGGATAAATGGAGGCATTAACCTAGGTGAGAGAACAGAAACTGTTTGGTCTAATATGACTACAGTTGATATATGACTGTTTAGGTTTTTAGTACAACATAAATATAAATATCGCTTATCAGTTGGCAAGTTTACATCCTAAATAAGACAAGGGTGAAGAACAATAAATGATAAAATACTTTAATGTAAAAATCAGAAAATCTTTTCATTTATACTAGACGCAGATGTGCTTGTCCTCTCAAACTGTTAAGGAAGCCACAGTTGCTGGAACAAGACCTTCCAGGGACATGGCTGTCTGTGATAACAACAGCCCCATGTCGTCATCTATTTTCTTCCCTTGATAAAGAATATGTAATGTGGTGTTATTGTCATGCAGAGTATTTCCTTCCCCCTGGTCCACTTCACTGGCAGATTGAACATTTTGTCAATGTGTGTCATATCAACCCATCTAGCTATCAAGAATATGCAATTCTGTGCTAGATTTTTGAAACAGCTACACGTGTACTGCAAAAAAGGGGGAAGATGTACTTGTTAAGATTTCTGCTAGAGCCTTATGAAAGTCACAGGCTATTCAGCTAATGTTGAATGCTAGTTCAGCACACTACCAATCAGTGTAAAAGGCCTCCCCCCTGAAGACCATTTATTTCAAAGTTGGTCTTTTTAACTCTTTACTTAAATGACAGGTGGTGACTTAAGGAAGTGGTGAGGGGGGGGGGGAATTGTCAGGCCATGCTTCATTGAAGTCTCTTTGCTTTCTGAATGTATTTAATCCCTGCTTACTAATATCATTATTGAATAAAATTCTATGCTACTAACATATGTGTTCCGCAAGGAAAAGAGGAGGGGTGGGAATGGAGGCTGCCAAGACTCCAAAGGCCAGTAGGGCCTTTGAAGTGCAAAGCACCCAGCTAGCCTCCCTGGAGCCTCCCGAGCAAAGCAAGGACATCACAAAGGGGGGAATGTAACCATCACCGGTAAAAGATAAGCGGGCGTGTGAAAGTGTTACTTGCAGGAACAACTGTAGTTTTATTATGAGAAGTAGTTTAAAGCCCAAAGCCTTTGAAGTGTATTCATAAATGCCAATGGTTCAAGCTATCTGTTATCAGTTTCAATGAATCCATGTAGAGAGTAACATTGTTGTAATCAATAAATGAAACTTAGTTTTTAACAAAGACAAGTCTGATCATTTTGAAACTTCAATGAACCCTTTGCTGACACAAAGAACTTTGGCACATATACAGATGTAGCCCATTTCCTGCCAGACTGGATCAAGCTGTCTGCACATGAACCAAATAGCCCAACAAATGTTTGACTTCTGTGACTATAACATGAGATTGCAACATCAGCCAGACTAGTAAATGCTCAAGGGCATCTAGCTTTAATGCACCCATTACTTCTAATCAGCAGCTCTTGGAATTTTATCCTGTTTATCAAGAAGCAAGTTTACTGGAGAGGATTGTCATGGATCTTCTGTGCCTAAATGCCCCCAGAACTTAGTTTCCTAGGAACACACTGGCATGTGGATACAGTCTTGGTAATTAAGACTTGTTTATCTATGCCTCCTTTTTTTCCTTCTAGGTTTTTATACTTTTCTATTCATAATTTACCAGCCTTCGTTATAGATCAGGAGATGTAAAAGGTCAAGAAGCCACTCCAGGATATAGGATTATTTACCTTTTTAAAAACTTTCAGTGAGCAAAATAATTTTATTTCCTATGGGTTTCCTTCTCTTCATTGCTTTGAACATATATCCAAATAATTCCACCACCACCTCCCCTCCAAGCAAATGCCAACCTTTTGGCTGTGTTATTGATGGCAAGGGACTAACTAGTTCTTGTTTCCAGTTATGGCTACTTTGATTTTAGCTCCCTTCTGGGTATTGGCAGCAAAACAAATAAATTAATGATCTGCTAACTAATTGGTCTGTGCTCCTGAGAGTCACTAGCTCTAAAATGTCTCTAATAAACAATCCGTTCCCTAATAGAACACTGTTGGGGAAACAATAAGCTCATAAATCAATAAATCTGAAAGGAATTTTTCATCTCGCTGCATATTGCAGAACAATAAAAATAGTGGTCAAGGTCTTTAACTCAATCCCTTGCTTCACTTTAGAGCTATCTGCACAACAGGCTCAAAAGGTTTAATAACCATTCTGTTTCCCCATAAAATCCCTGTGGTTGTTCCATGATGGGGTCAAGAGGCTGTTTATCCCAGTAACAGGGTCCCAGGCTTAAATACCTTATAACATCCTGAAGGTCTGCCTACCCAATATCTTCTCCACCAGTGTTGGATATTTAGCAGAGTGCATAAAGCACAGAGGAAATAAAGCAGGCACAGACACGTGTGTGTTTAGCTTCTAATAAAAGTTTGCTAAAAGAAAATCAGGGAAGAGCTACATCAGGAGAGAAATAATAACAGCCCAACTCATCTTTCGAGTTCTAACTCCATTTTGTTTCCTTTCTCCGACTAGTGTGTTGTCTTGCTTGCTTGTGAGTGAGACAACAAAGGAGTGGAAGATATCTCCCCACAAATTCCACCCCTGGTGTACGTGCAGAATAGCATGTCCCATCTTCCAATAATCAATCTTAAGGTCATCTCATTAAAAATAATGCATCCTCCTTTTTAGTGAGAAAATCTACTCTACATCTAATTGACTCCAAGCTAACTAGCTAATGTTAACATACAGAAACAGCAGCTTAACTCTTTCATGATTGAAGGATGACACTTGCAACAATCCAACACCTTGTCTCAAGTATCATATACTGAAGGTTCAGTTTCTTGTGTTGGTACTCGAATGTCCCTTTGGCAAGTGGCTTGGTGAGTATGTCAGCAGCAACCATCTCTTCTGAAAGACAATACTTGAGTTCAGTCAGCCCTTGTTGTTGCTTCGCTCACACATATATTTGATAGCAATATGTTTGTGTCTTGTTTTGATGTTTTCATGCTTAGATAGAGCTATGCATGCCTATTGTATTCAAACAAGATTATCAGCTTAATCTTATCCACACCTGTAGATAGATGATCCACTCAAGTTCACTGCATACACTTGAAGCAGATACATATTCAGCCTCAGTTGTTGATCAACTAGTATTTGCTTTTGGCTAGTTCAGCTGATCAGGCTGTCTCCATAGAAAAACAGATACCCACTGGTTGACTTGTAGTCAGTTTAGTTTTCACCCCAGAGTCCATGGATCCAACCAGTCTTGAGTTTTCATAAACTGAGATCTTAGTTTCAAGTCAGCTGTTCTTATGAGGTATCTAGCAAACCTCTTTAAAACATTCCAATCATAATAATTTGGTGGATTTGTCTTTCTGCACAAAGATCGCAACAGCTGCAGAAATGTCAGGTCTAGACACTGTACTCAGATAGAGAAGCTTGCCAATTGCCTCTCTGTACTGCTGGTTTCTCTTGAGCAATACTCCATCCATAAGGTTGAGGTAGGCTGGTTCAAGTGGAGTACTCAATCCTTTAGCATCTTGCATGCCTAGAGACTCAGCAAGGTTCATAATTTTTTGTCTTTGGTTCAAGAGGAAACTTCCATTCTTTGTTGAGTGTTTTGCTGCTGTAGCAGCATAGTTAATTTTTCATTCCATGCTTTGGCTGTTTAAGTCCATAAATTCTGTCTTTTAGTTTGCATATTATATTCTCTTTTACTTTCTCTTCAAAACTAGTCAGTTGTTCCATGTAAATCTTTTCAGATAAGTCTCCATTGAGGAATGCTGATTTAATGCCCAGGTGTTCAACATGCATTCTTCTTTATGCTACTATATGTAGAAGTGTCCTGATGGAGGTGTGCTTGACAACAGGTGAAAAGGTTTCAGGTATTTCTTTCCAGCTTAAGGGTTCACTGTTAGGTTGCACATTTGCACAGAAGGAAAATTTCTTCAGTGGTACCCCATTATTGCTTCTTTGTGACTGTCTCACTGTAGTCTGTCTTCTCTGGCCAAGCTTCTCCTGCCTCTGCTTCTGATTGTGGGGTCTCTTGTTGGCCTTCCTGTTGGTTGGCAATCCTGACAGGTAGCCATATGGCTAAATAATAATAATAATAATAATAATAATAATAATAATAATAAAATTTTATTTATATCCTGCCCTCCCCACCAGGGCAGGCTCAGGGCAGCTCACAGGACATGGTGCATACCATGATTACAATAAAATACAATTAATACAATAAAATACAGTTAAAATGCAGTTAGATAAATAAATTAAAACCAATATAAACTGAAGGTGCTACAGTACAATACATATATATCAAGATGGCTAGATGTCATTTTCAGGATTCCACCTTAAAAGCCAGTTGAAAGAAGACAGTTTTACAGGCCCTGCAAAACTGATTGACGTCCCACAGGGCTCGCACCTCCTCTGGTAGCTGATTCCACTAATGGGGAGCCATTATTGAGAAGGCCTGCTCCCTCATTTTTTTTTCAGTTTGGCCTCCCGTGGTCCAGGGATTTTTAGAAGATTTTGAGAACTAGATCTCAGTGCTCTCTGGGGAACATATGGAGAGAGGCGGTCCCTAAGGTAGGCAGGTCCTCGGCCATATAGGGCTTTAAAGGTAACAACCAGCACCTTGTAATGAAATCGGTACACAATTGGCAGCCAGTGCAGTTCCCACAGCCTAGGCTGTACATGTTCCCACCGAGGTAGTCCCACTAACAGCCTGGCTGCCGCATTTTGCACTAGCTGCAGTTTCCGAGTTTGGTACAGGGGCAGCCCCATGTAGAGGGCATTACAGTAGTCCAACCTCGAGGTGACCGTTGCATGGATCACTGTTGCCAGGTCGTTACGTTCCAGGAAGGGAGCCAACTGCCTCGCCCTCCTAAGATGGAAAAAGGCGGATTTAGCAGTGGCTGCTATTTGTGCCTCCATTGTCAAGGAGGGCTCCAGTAGCACTCCCAGGCTCTTGACCCTGCGCATTGGTATCAGTGACGCACCGTCAAAGGCTGGTAGGGAGATCTCCTCTTCCAGCCCGCCGCAACCTACGCAAAGGACCTCTGTCTTCGCTGGATTCAGCTTCAGCCCACTCAGCTTAAGCCAACCTGCCACGGCTTGCAACGCCCGGTCCAGGTTTATAGGGACATCGTCAGTCCGGCCGCCCATCAATAGATAGAGCTGGGTGTCATCAGCGTAGGGATGGCAACCCAGCCCGTGCCTCCGGGCAATCTGGGCAAGGGGGCGCATGTAGATGTTAAACAACAGTAAAAAGAGACTTCTTCAGCTTATTGGATGGTTTGCATTGTGGACTCTATTTGTTTAGAAGCTTGGAGTTCATTGCTTTTATCATTATGCACCATACTGCACACTCTAACCAAAAATGTCTCAGGATTCATAACACTACATCCTTTTCCACCTTGGGTATATCCCACAAGGATTCCCACTTCAGTTCTGGGATCCAACTTTCTCCTTCTTCTCATGGGTGCATGGTCATACGTTTTAGTACCAAATGCCTTCAAATGATTTATGCGTGATTCTTCCAAACCACAACATAAATGATATTTTCTCTGTAACATTAGAAGGAATTATATAGTGCAGGTAAACTGCTGAAGTTACTGCTTCTGCTCAGCAGGAATCAGGCAGACCAGCTTGTAAGGGTAAGCAATGCGCCATCTCCTGGAGGCTTCTATTAAGGTGCTCAGCTAAGGCATTTTGCTAAGTAGAATAAGCCATTCTTATATTATGCTCTATCCCTTCCTCTTCCAGGAATCTTTGGAAATCACTGCCACGATACTCCATCCCATTGACTGTGAACAGAACCTCTGGAGCCTTATTGAACTTATTTTTCACAACAGTTCTTCAATTTCTCTAGCACCTGATCTTTAGATCTGATCAGATATACATAAACAAAACAAGTTCTATGAAAGTCACAATATACTTATTTCCTCCAACTGAAGGGGCTGATTAAATCTGAGTAGACTTTCTGTAGCAGCCTCTCATTGTGCACAATTTGCTGTCTCCTATAGCTAGGAGGAGTTCCTTTTAACCTTCAAGCAGACTTCACAGCAAACTTGAATTTGATCGCATTCAGTCATTTCAATGTTACACTCCTACAACAGCTTCTCCACAAACTTAAGATTTCTGCGTCCCACTCTCTTGTGCCATGCTAGAATGTAATTAGAATGGCAGCATTTCTTTTGCCTTGCATGATATACTGGTTCAACAACATGCTTCAAATACTAAAAGCCATCAATCTTTTCTCCCAGTATTTGGGAGAATACTGCCTATATCAGCATTCTACTCCCACTCTCATGTCTGGGTTCCTGACCAAGATTCCTTGAGTGGGGCATCTAGCCACTACACGCTTATCACAAAGTGACCACACTTCCAGAGAAACCTGCTGCTTTCCTGGCTTGGAATATCATCTCCATGGTCCCTCCCATTACCTCCCAGTATGGTAGGAGACCCCCCCCCCCCAATCCCCTACCACCACTCTACAGGGCATTGGAAGGAAGTGGGGGTGCAATTCAGCACCCCCACTGATACACAACATCACTCCCAGCACAAAACCAGATGTTATATCATTGTGTTGAAGTGACACTCTAGGATTCATCCAAAATGCTACTGCTTAGCCATGTTGGTGCCCTTGTTCCTTCCACTGCAATCTCCCACTGGATGTCCCTTCTGAGTTGGCAAACCCACCTTCCAGACTTTTCCCAGACTACCTCCAATTATCTGTCTTTCTGCCCTTTCCAGCCAGCTTTTTTCCTTCACTTTCCCTCCTCCTGCTCTGGCCTTTGTTACACTTCTTTCTGCCAGGGCTGGGGGGGAGTGGCTGGGACCTACTTCCAGGCCAGCAGCCATTACCCAATACCAGCCCATTCTAAATTTAAATAATTTTACCCTTTACAAAGTAATATTTCTTATTTTGAAAGATGGCCCCTAAAGGTGGTAAGAAGGGAAAACAGAAAGGAGAAAGCTTTCTGTGTTTAACAGAGTTTTTTCCACCTACAGACGGACCATCTACCTCTTTTGCAGTGTTGGGGAGGAGTGAGCAAATGGGCAAAGAGAGTTTGCTTACAACAAATGTATTAATGCAAGTGCTTAACAACCAGTGTCAAAAATTGAGAAATGATATCAATGAAATGTTGCAACCATCATTACAATGAATGGACCACTTAGAGGAACTTTACAAACAGACAAATCAAAAGGCTGAGATAGCACTTTAAAACGTTACAGAGCTTAAGAATCAAATACCTGTGACTACCTTTGATGTTTGGATGCGGGAATTCATTTTGTCTTTGGATTATCGTAACCGGGTGCTGTGCTTAAAATAAGGAAGGTTCAATCAAACATTGAAGCTGGGACAGAGTTGAAAATATTTATTGCAAATTGGTTAGTGGGCACTTTAAGCCTTGAGGCTGGAGTTACCCCTCTTCTGCAGAAAACTGCAGTTTTGGGAAGGTATGTGAAGAATCTGCTTCCCCACAATATACTAGAGTCATAACTAGTAGAATTTAAGGACTTCTGAATGAGGCAGAGGATTCTTTCAGAAGCAAGAGAGCAGAGTGGTCTTGATTTTCAGCATTCAAAAATTCAGGTTTTTCTGGACCTTCCTCCAGAGTTTTTAAAGATTAGAAGGGACCTTAAAAATACAACCACTAAACTATGGGAATTAGAGATAAAATGTCATTGGCTTCCTAAAGGCAAACTGTGTTTTCAACAGGGTTCAAACTTCTATACTGCCTGTGACTGCATCAGTGCAATTAATGCTGTCCACCTTAAAATCTTTCTCTGTCTGCATCTAATGAACACAGAGCTGGCAAAAGAAAAGAGCTGGTTAAAACAGCCCATATATGTACTTCTGGAGACCTTGAAGATTCTGTGGAGAGGTTGGACTCTTTATAATACATGAACTGGGTAATATATTTCTTTTTTAGGCTAGAACGGTGGGTGGCAGATGTTTGGGTATGTTCCCCCAATATTGTTTTGTTACTTTTTGGATGGTGGATACTCCCCTCCTGACCCTAGTGGTCTCCTAGAATGGTGTTTAATCAATTGTAAACTAAATCAGTTGGAAGATTAATTTTATGACAATGTATATTAATCATAACGAACTAGGATAAATTTGAAAATCCTATAAGTTTATGAAGATACTTTTAAGAGAAGAAAGGAGAAAAAAGATGAAGAAATGAAAATAAATCTTTTAGTTAAAGTATGCTTATTATAATATAATGGATTGTGTTAGTATAGTTACATTATGAAATTCTTTCTTCAATAGATGTATAAATTTTAAAAAGGCTGGGATCCTTTGTGCTACTCCTGAGTAGGCCTGTACTACCAAGGAGGTCTCTAAACCCAAGACGGTCTTTGTTGTCAACCTCCAGGTGGGGCCTGGTGATTTTTGAGAACTGCAACTCATTTCCAGAATACAGAGGTAATGGCTTCCTTGGTGGGTGGACTCTGTGGTATTATATCCCACTGAAGCCCCCTCCCTCCTTAAACACCACCCTCTCCAGATTACACCTTCAAATCTCTAGGAATTTCCTGAGTTAGAGTTGGCTATCCTACCTTTGGAATACTTTTACCCTACCTTTACTCCTGAGGAGGCTAATTCTGAAAGTCTCTTGCCTATCTGTTCTTTAGGGTGTCCTCAGGGTCCAGCCCTGCCTTTCCCTTCTTTTATTAGCCAGTATGAAGCCTTAACTCCCCTGTGTCATACACACCCCCCGCAACTGTATAGATTATGAGAGGAAGCCATTCCAATTAGATGAACTGAACCGATGTATGTTGATAGTGTAGGCAAATGTGCTGTTTAAGAGCTTTGTTGTTCAGTCACATAGTCAAGTCTTACTCTTTGCGACTCCATGGAATGAGTCATGCCAGGCCTTCCACTATCCTTTGGAGTCTGCTCAAATTCATGTTAGTTACATCAGTAACGCTGTCCAGCCATCTCATCTTTTGCCAGCCCCTTCTTCTTTTGCCTACTCTCTTTCCCACCATCAGGGTCTTCTCCAGTGAGTGCTCCCTTCTCATTTGGTGGCCAAAGTATTTGAGCTTCAGCTTCAGCATCTGACCTTCCAGGGAACAGTCAGGGTTGATTTCCCTTAGGACTGACTGATTTGATCTTCTTGCAGTCCAAGGGACTTTCAAGAGTCTTCTCCAGCACCACAGTTCAAAAGCATCTATTCTTCTGTGCTTGGCCTTCCTTATGGTCCAACTCTTACGGTCCAACTCACCCTTCCTTATAGTCCAATCCTGGGAATACCATTGCTTTGACTATACAGACTTTTGTTGGCAGGGTGATGTCTCTACTTTTTATTATACTGCCTAGGTTCACCATAGCTACCCTCCCCAAGGAGCAAATGCCTTTTAATTTCATGGCTACAGTCACCATCTGCAGCGATCTCGGTTCCCAGGAACTACTTCCACATCTTCCCCTTCTATTTGCCAAGGTATGATGGGGATGGATGCCATGATCTTAGATTTTTTGATGTTGAGTTTCAAGTCTAATTTCGCGCTCTCCGCTTTCACTCTCAACAAGAGGTTCTTTAGGTTCTCCTAACTTTCTGCCATTAGAGTGGTGTCATCTGCATATCTGAGGATGTTGATGTTTTTCCTAGCAATCATTTTCAGCGTGTGATTCATCCAGGCTGGCATTCTGCATGATGTCCTCTGCATATAAATTAAAAAAGCAGGGCTTGAGAGCTAGACACAATCAAAATTTTAAAATCAAGAGAACTGTTGACAATGCTAACATATTTCACAATATTTGGGGTGGAGGGGTTCATGCCAAAGAAAGTCAACTTCCCCACTTCTCCTTCTTACTGCAGCCTTCTGTACTCATTGACATTGCTTCTGTGGGTCAGCAGGTCTGAAGGAACAGCAGAAGAGGGATGGGCAAACATCTCTCTCCTCTCATTCACAAACAGAAAAGCCATTTGGTCAGAGGAACTATTGCTGTGCCAACAAAATGGCACTGTAGGCTCCCTTGATCCCCTTCAGTCCGGCTTTCGCCCGAGCCACGGGACAGAAATGGTGTTGGTTGCCCTGGTAGATGACCTTCAACGGCATCTGGATCGGGGCAGCTTGATGGTGCTGATGTTGTTGGACCTATCGGCAGCATTCGATATGATCGACCATTGGTTACTGACCTGCTGCCTCGCCGACGTAGGGATCCAGGGGTTGGCCTTACAATGGCTTTCCTCTTTCCTTGAGGATCAGGGACAAAGGGTCGTGATCGGGAGTGAACTGTCCCAAAGACACACGCTTAATTGCGGAGTGCCTCAAGGGGCGGTCCTCTCTCTGATGTTATTTAACATCTATATGCGCCCCCTTGCCCAGATTGCCCGAAGGTATGGGCTGGGTTGTCACCAGTATGCTGATGACACCCAGCTCTAACTGCTTATGGCTGGCCTGCGCCCCAGAAAATTTGGACCGGACGTTACAGGCCATGGCTGGGTGGCTCAGGCTGAGCGGGCTGAGGCTAAATCCGGCGAAGACAGAGGTCCTTTGCTTGGGTCGTCGGGGTCCAGGAGGGGAAATCCCCCTGCCAGTTTTTGATGGTGCGCCGTTGACAGCGACGCACAAGACAAAAAAGCCTGGGGGTACTATTGGAGCCTTCCTTAACAATGGAGGCTCAGATAGCAGCCACTGCTAAGTCCACGTTCTTTCATCTTAGGTGGGCGAGGCAGTTGGCCCCTTTCCTGGAGCGTGACGATCTAGCAACGGCAATCCATGCAACGGTCACCTCGAGGTTAGACTACTGCAATGCTCTCTACATGGGGCTGCCCTTGTGCCGAACCAGGAAGTTGCAGTTAGTGCAGAATGCCATTGCCCAGTTGTTATTGGGGCTCCCAAGAAGGGAGCACATTCGGCCGGGGCTCCAGATTCTGCACTGGCTGCCAATAATATATCGAGTTCAGTACAAGGTGCTGGTTATTACCTTTAAAGCCCTATATGGCCTAGGACCTGCCTACCTTAGGGACCGTCTCTCCCCACATGTTCCCCAGAGAGTACTGAGATCAGGATCTCAAAATCTGCTCGTTATCCCCGGGCCAAAGGAAGCCCGCCTGGAATCTACCAGGGACAGGGCTTTCTCTGTAACGGCCCCTTTCTGGTGGAACCAGCTGTCGGAAGAGGTGAGGGCCCTGCGGGACCTTGGCCAGTTCCACAGGGCCTTTAAGACAGCCCTCTTCCGGCTGGCTTATAAATAACTGGCATTGGACACTGAGTGTAGTTTTAAATAGACCGCTGTTATATGTTTTATTTTACTGTTTTAACTGTGTAAGATGTTTTAAATTCAATAATTTTATGTTAGATTTTATGTGCTGTGAGCCGCCCTGAGCCACTTCGGTAGGAAGGGCAGGATATAAATTGAAATAAACTTGAAACTTGAAACAACAAAGGTCCTGGCAATGCTTAGGGATAAGAAGAACATAAGAGAAGCTATGTTGGATCAGGCCAATGGCCCATCCAGTCCAACACTCTGTGTCACACAGTGGCCAAAAAATTTACATATATATATATATACATACATACACACACACACACACACACACATATATATATATATACACACTGTGGCTAATAGCCACTGATGGACCTCTGTTCCATATTTTTATCTTGAAACTGGCTATGCTTGTAGCTGCTACCACCTCCTGTGGCAGTGAATTCCACGTTAATCACCCCTTGGGTGAAGAAGTACTTCCTTTTATCCATTTTAACCCGACTGCTCAGCAATTTCATTGAATGCCCACGAGTTCTTGTATTATGAGAAAGGGAGAAAAGTACTTTTCTCTACTTTCTGCATCCCATGCATTATCTTGTAAACCTTTATCATGTCACCCTGCAGTCAATGTTTCTCCAAGCTAAAGGGCCCCAAGTGTTTTAACCTTTCTTCATAGGGAAAGTGTTCCATCCCTTTCATCATTCTGGTTGCCCTTTTCTGGACTTTTTCCAATGCTATAATATCCTTTTTGAGGTGCAGTGACCAGAACTGCACACAGTACTCCAAATGAGACCGCACCATCGATTTATACAGGGGCAATATGATACTGGCTGATTTGTTTTCAGTTCCCTTCCTAATAATTCCCAGCATGGCATTGGCCTTTTTTATTGCAATCGCACACTGTCTTGACATTTTCAGTGAGTTATCTACCGTGACCCCAAGTATTGTGGCTCCCTGCCCGAGGCATCTATGACATCTATGTAAACAACATCTATAAACTATTCTTTCCTTATAAAACAGTTATGGAATGTCATTTTCCTGTGGAATAAGGTTGCCAACCTCCAGGTGGAGAAAATTAATTTATTGTTGATAACCTCCAGGTGCGGCCTGAAGATATTCTGGGATTACAACTGATCTCTAGACTACACAGATCAGTTCCCTTGGAGAAAATGGCATTATATTCTACCCCAGGCTCCATGCACAAATTTCCAAGAATTTCCCAACCCAGAGCTGGCAGCCATAGGGATCAAGAGAACGATTTTCTGGAGGTCTCTCCTAACTATAAACCAGCTATGGAATGTCGGAGGCCAATATTTCTTTGATTTACATTGAGACCTGGGATAGACCAATTCCCCTGGAGAAAATGGCTGCTTTGGAAGGTGGACTGTATGGCATTATACCCCACTGAGATCTCTCCCCTCCCCAAACTCCTCCCTCCCCAGGCTCCACTCCCAAATCTCCAGGAATTTCCTAATCCAGAATTGGCAACCTCATCCTGAAATAACAGCACTGCCAGTTTAAACAGTGTTTAAGGACATAGGCAAAGATTGCCCTTTTGCCTTTAGGAGACCCAGTGAAACCACTATTCTAAATTGATCAGCCTTGGTGATCCAGCAGATTGGCCCTTTGTAATCTAGGCACTGTAAGCACTAACTCAGGCCAGTAAGGAAGCCTAAGAGTAGCCACAGGCCAGAGTGGGTCAGGCAATGTTAAAACTAGGGTAAAGGAAGTATTTTTCTAAGCAACTAGTGATCCTGCTACCAGAGCTTTCTAACCACCAGCTTTTTCTTTCTTTCTTCTGCCCTCCCTTCTGCTTTGCTTTGCCTTACCATCTTGCGTGGTTGCCAATATCCATGGGTTGTGGAGTTCTCCCTGAATTATGATTGATATCTAGATTACAGAGGTCAGTTTCCCCAGGAGAAAATGGTAGCTTCAGAGGATGGACTGTATGGACTGCTGAGCTCCCTCCCCTCTCTAAACCCTCCCTCCCCAGCCTCCACCTGCAAATATCCCAGGAATTTCCCTTCCCAGGATTGGCAAGCCTCCCTCTTCTCCTAACGTTACATTCTTAGACTGGATTTTTAATTGTTTAAATGTTTAAGTGTTAATTATGGTTGCTGCCTTATGGACACTGATCCTCACCACTTCCTTCACAAGATACATCTCCTGTATAAAGTATTACCCAGAGATGGGACTTGCGACTTCTGATTGCTTGCTTGACAGTGCAATCCTATACAGAGTTATGCCCTTCTAATTTCATCAAACTTAAGCAGGTCAGAAGGGTGAAGCCCTGATTAAGATTGCACAGATAGTGCTTTTTGAATGGTAACATCCACATGTCCAAAACAGCCTTTGTTAATGTAGTGCTGAATGTTATGAATGGATTTTTTATTCCTTATGATAAGAAATGTGGTAATTCCAACTATACCACTGTTCTGCATCACTGCTGTCCTCATATGTTTTCTTCAAAAATTTTGAAACATTTCCATTTGTTTTGGTATGCCTTTAATTACTTTTTAATTGCAGCAGCTGTTTTTGATATACCCTAGATCAATCTCTTTCACGTTCATTTCCTTCCTCTGAAACTTTCTGCATTCCCAGTGCATCTCACCACCCTGTTGCTGTGTTGGAACATACAAGTATTGGCAGATATTTCACAATTATCTCCCCAATGTCCAGAAAAACTGAAAATCAACTTTCTTTTTTTTTAAAAAATGGAGACTATGTGAGAAGAAAGCCAAAACAGATCAATTAAGTCTCGAAACAATATTACTGCCCTCCTGTACCTTTCTCTTCTTCCACCAGCATTCTTTGAAACAGCCAATCAAGACGTGATCCTCAGATACTCTTGTGACAAATACCAGAATGACTATTGTGTTGCTGGATGGGTTTATAATGCAAAGAGAAGTCTGTCCTGATGGAGGCCAGGATATCTCCCAGTGACACAGAGGGCTTTTATGACTAACAGGTACAGATGTGTCCCCTGCTTCAAACCTTTTGACAGCTTTTTAATACTCATCCCTTGCAAAAAGCATCTTTGTGTTTGTTACTCTGCAAAGGGCAATGTATACTGCTGGAGCTGTATAAATAAATGGTCTAATCCCGTTTCAATTTTTTAATTTTAATTAAATTTACTCAAAAATTAAAACAGTGGTGCGATGACACCAATAAAGCAGAAAAGGAGCTTAAATTAACTATAACAGCTATAAAGTTCTTTTGGAATTTGTTCTGTCCCAAATTTAAAATAATTTAAAAGCCATCAGAGTTCCTGGAATTGCAAAAATCATCTGTAGAACCACTTCATTTACCCAAAAGCTGTTTTGAAGTACCCATATATTTTGACATCCTGTTTATTATATAAATCAACCCACAGGCTTCCTAGGAGCTTTATCAGTCTTACTCAAGAAACAATTCCTTCTTGTTCTACAGAATCATAGAATTGGTTTCTGTGAATCTTCCCCATATCCAAGGTTTGCTTCGTGGTTCATGTTTAAGAGCAGATATCTGATGAGATAGTGCTATCATTTCATATAGAGATGAAGAAAACTTTAGATCTGATAAAATAATATGGCTCCATCACTGGGATAGACAAGGCATGGGCAATAAACTGCTGGAGTTTATCAAGACGTGATCCTTAGCCAATAAATTGCTGGCAGTAGTTACAGAGCTTTCTGGATTACACTTCCGTGCTTAACCCTTTTCAATCTGGCTTCTGCCCAGGCCATGAGATGGAGATGGTTTTGGTCGCCCTCATGGATGACCTTCCGAGACATCTGGATAGAGGCGGTTCAGCAGTACTGATGTTATTGGACCTGCTGGCTGCATTTGACACAATTGATCATCAGTTACTGACCCACCGCCTTGCCAACGTTGGGATCCAGGGGTTGACTTTACAGTGGTCCTCCTCTTTTCTCCAGGGTTGGGAACAAAGGGTGGTGATAAAAGAGAAACTATCCCAACGGCACTCACTTACATGCAGTGTGCCACAAGGAGCAGTTCCCTCCATGATATCATTCAACATCTACATGCACTCTCTTGCCCAGATTGCCCAGAGGTTTGGGCTGGGGTGCTATCAGTATGAAGATGACACCTACCTGTATCTGTTGATGGGTGGCCAGTCCAACTCCACCTCTTCCTGGAGAGTGTGTGTGAGAGAAAGAGAGAGACAGAATCCAGCCCCTGTGTTGTTTTGTATTCCTTTCAGTAGTTGTTTGCATAGTAAAAGGGATAGTAAAGCATTAATTAGAACCTGATTATGGGATGGAGGAAAACTCCCCCTCCTAGACTGCTTAGTACTTTAATGTTTCTGTATTAGTCTGAAGAAGTTGATTGAAATACAGCAGATTGCTACATCCAGCATCTCCCATGAGTTTATTGTCCCAGTGAGATCACAAAAGTGTGGGCTTGCAAACTGTTTATTTTGGCTGCTTTCTGAGTGTCTGTGTTAACTTTCATTTAGTAGACCTTCTGGGGAGCCCCTTGAAAGCAAAAAAGAGAAGGAGGAAATGAAGACTGCATTCAGGGGAGCTGCACTGCTGTATTTTTATTATTTATTTGCAGTTGGAAAGTCTCCCAGATCCACCCCCAAAGTCTCCCAGCTCAACCCCCAAAGTCCCCAGATATTTCCTCAGTTGTACCTGGCAACCCTAATGGAGCTTTAAGGAGCATATGTCCTCTGTGGCTGTTGCTAAACAACCACACTTTCATGTCTTAGTTTCTGTCAGTAAAAGGAAAGGGGAGGATCAGTCTTTTCATGGGTTGTTTTGGCCTTTGGGGGAAGACTTATCATTAGTGCTAGGCCTGGCAAGAACAACTTGATACCATGCAACTTGCATGATTCACCAGGACAGACTGCTTGCTACTGCTGAAGAGCTGTCAACCCTACAAAAGCCAGTGTAGTGGACAGAGCTTCAGGCTAGGATTTAGGAGACCCAGCTTTGAATAATCACCACTCTGCTGTGGAAATTCAATGGGTGACCCTGGGCCAGTTACACATTCTCAGCCTACCCTACCCCACAGTTGTTGTGAAAGTAAAATAAAGGAGAGAATGCTGTAAGCTGCTTTGGATCCCCATTGTGGAGAAAGGTGAAGTATAAATTAAGTAAATAACTATAGCTGAAGATGAGGGTCAGATAAAAGGTAGGTTGGTGGGTAGAAAGGACAGAATGAAGCAAGGAAAATGGGGTTGCCTGGAGAAAGGAAAGAGGAAATAGTGTAATGAGGAGGATACAGGGAAAGTTAGCTGCTCCCTGCAGGTCCTTGCAGCCCCCCCCCCCCCCGCCGAACAACTGGGCATGTCCTGGCAGACAGTAATGTGCAACTGGGTCTTAGTTTTCTCAGGTAGAGCCTGATGGGGGAGGAAAATAGGGGGGCAGATATAGGTAGGTTGACTAGTAGATGCAAAAGAAAGAAGAAAGCAAGACAGGGGAGAGGCCCTGGGAGTTTTCATGGAACAGAAGGAAAACCTTCCTTGGAGGTTTTTAGACAGAGGCTAGATGGCCATCTGACAGCAATGAAGATCCTGTGAATTTAGGGGGAAGTGTTTGTGAGTTTCCTGCATTGTGCAGGGGATTGGACTACATGAACCTAGAGGTCCCTTCCAACTCTATGATTCTATGATTCTAAATAGGGGCAGGAAAATGAGGTCCCATTGCAAGACCTGACAGGTTCTCCATTCATGTTCTCTAGTTTTAACTTAGTCTAGATAAACTTTAACTATTGTCCACTTAAACTGAGCTATGTTTGTATAAACAAAAACATCTGATCCACCAAATGTTGTCCTTTAGGCTTCTATTTTAATAATTTGTGTTTTAATTCACTGCTACATTCTTTACAATACACTGCCACTGTGGCCGGACCTGCCTGTCCTGCATTGGTCTTGTCAGCCACCAGCGAGCCTGCAGCAGACGTGGACTATTGCACCCTTCTTAAATCTTCGTTCGCGAAGCCAAGCCGAGAGAGAGAGACATTCTTTAGCAGAATTTAGGCAGCAGAACATCAGCAGAATTTACAGACAGGTTCTTTGACTTATAAGAAGATCTTTGGCATAACTGGGTATGTTGAGGCACTTTCCTGGAGATGGGAATCCCAAAGACTACCCCCCAAAGGGGTAAAATACCATGTATGACATCAGCCCAATACAACAGTTTCTGACCCAGTAACAGAGGTCAGGAGATGTAGTGGGCTTGACCCACTGTGAGGGGGTTAAAGCCACAGCAATTGCCATGGTGAGCAGAATGCGAAGTGTCTTCTCAACCACCCCTAGACCCACAGAGAGCACAGAACCTTAAAAGAAGCAGAGCTGGCCAAGAGGAGGCCCAGGAAAGTCCCCGGGCAGCACCCAACAGTGTGGGTAGAGATCTCCTGCTCCCAGACATTACCTTCTGGCACCCCCAATACCCTTCCAGTCTCCTGCTGGTTCCCAGATAGTTGCATCTTACCTTCCTATGGTGGATTTATTTTCATTTTTAATCTGCATTTAATAGTGCCGACTATGGCTTAGGAAATCCCTGGAGACTTGGGAAGGGGAAGTGGCTTAGTGAGGATATGTGGCCATGGAGGCTAGCTTCAGAACCTGCCCTTTCCACCAGGGAAACAGAGATCTCTGTAGTCTAGAGATTGGTGGTAATTCCAGGCCTCACCTTGAGGTTGGTAACCATATTTGCATTGCACATCAGGGTTCAGTGCAGGGTGGGTGAGGGTCTAGCACTTTTGCTATCATGAACTCATGATGGGAGGATATGAGTGTAATGATTCTTCGCTGTTTGCCAGTTATGCTCAAAAGGTTAGCAAGCCTGAAGAACCAAGATGAATTTTTTAAAAGCTTATTTATATATCTACAGCTATTTACAACATGCATTCCCAGCTGGACATGCCTGTCAGAATAACAAATTGGAGACATATTTCTTCCTTCAGTTTGATGCAATGACCTGAAGGAATTTCCTTTCTTTTACACTGAAAGAAACATGAAAACAAATTCTTGGAGCACCTCAGCAGTACATTTGCTTTTTAAAGGCATGGGGAAATAGAATGTAAATGTCTTTATGAAGCAGTATTAAATTGAAAATTCACCTACCTTTAAACAAAATACATATTTCTAGCTGTCATAACAGAAAGCACCATCATATTGCACCTGCTACAGCAGCTGGACTGACCCTCCTCACAATAATGACAAGCAAGAATGTCAGCTCTGAGAAAATGACCTTGCAGAAGAATGCCAACTCCTGGATCAACTGGAAGTTAACCTCTCCTTGTTTTTTCTTCGTTCATGTGCAAAGGAAATAACTTTCTTCTCTGTAAGTTTTATTAAGTTTATTTTTAAAATCCTGCTTTCCCCCTGTTCTTCTCTCCTCTTCCTAGCTTCATTCATTTAATATTGTTACATTTAATATTGATCTGTTGGGAAGGGTCAAAGAGAACACCACAGTTCAGTCATTGTCAGTGGTGGTCTTTAATTCTTGGGTCGGAATCCTAAGCCGCCCTGAGCCCGCCTTGGTGGGGTAGGGCGGGATATAAATCGAATAAAAAATAAAAATAGGGCTCAGAGCCTTCCCTGCTAGAAGGGCCTACTATAAAGACAGTGAGAGAAGGTCACTCGGTGGATGGTTTTTTAAGCACAGATAGCTTTAGACCATGCTGTTCACTCAAACTCATCCCTGTCTTCTCTCCCCCTCCCCCCCCTCCTGGTTCCACCTTGCAGCTGATGACACTCTGTCAGCCAAGTGTCATGTATTTGCAACATGGAGCTCTCTTCCCTATCTGAAGTCAAACTTCTGGCTATTCTTTTTCCTGTCCTATGTATGTCACAGGACTTCCTGTCACATGCTTTCAGGTAGGTGGTTCATGTGATATTGTCTGAGTACTAAAGATGTGTGTTGTTCTGGTCAGTGGTCTAGGCAATTTCTCCTGCCTCCTAATGGGTCTAAAGCATTTGCTAGTTTAAGTGCCTGGAATATCTAAAACTAATATAAAAACAAAAGCCTGCAGTCTGCTGCAGTGTAGAATAGATCAAAGTTAATTAACACTAAACACCTACCAAACGAATGAGGATAATGTGCCCATGCCTTATTGGAAAAACAATGTAGTTACTGTCAAACATTCTATTTATAGTATGCTATGGCTCCTTGGAAGCCAGCTGTCTATTAGCAAAGCAGAATAAGAATTACAGCAGGTTCTGTTCTGTTCTTACAGCAGATTCCCTATCTGCAAGCCTTCTCAGCAGGCCTCCTAGTTCCATAACTTTATTTGAGTGTATACTGATGCATGTTTTCAGGGCTCTTATCTTTTCATGCTGCTTCTGTAAAGTATGTAACTCAAGCAGTAGGGCAGGCAGGCTTTCTCCCTGGGAGAATACACAAAACTGCTCATCATTTTTCTGGAAATAATGTTGCAGCACAATCCTACATAGAATTACACTCTTCTAAGCCTGTTGAATTCTGTGGATTTAGAGGGGTGTAACCTTGATTAACATTGCATTGACAGACTTGTGACTCAATCAGTGAATTATAGCCAACCTCAGAGACCACTTTAAGTCACTCCAGTTATCCTGCAATGAACACTAGTATTGGTGGCTTTAAAAAGGGATTAGACACATTTATAAAGAAGAGTTACATCAATGACTGTTAGCTACGATAACCTCCATGTTCACAGACAGCCTACTTCTAAATACAAGTTGCTGGAGGACTACTACTCATGTGGCCTCTGTGTTCCTGTCTTTTGGCTTTCTGAATCATCTGGTTGGCTCCTATGCAAAACAGTATGCTTGCAGGACTTCGATGGGCCATTGAGCTTATATAACTGGGCTAGATTGTTTATTGGTTCTTGACAAAGGTTTCCAGTGGTGTGGGTGGGTGGGGGGAGGAATCAGCCAATGCAGAAAGTGATCCTTTTAGCACAAACTGCTCACTATGCAGTGAGCACAAAACTGTCTCCATGTAATTGGATATAATGGGTCAACTGACCCTAAATCAAGTTAGTCTAAGGTTCATATATATATACAAACTACTGAATTGTTTTCATCATTTCTTTATTTACCATGTGAGGTCTGTGCAGCTGTTTATTCGGTACTTTTTGTCCTGCTACTGCGATCACAATCTCCCATGGTTCTTTTTAAAGAAGCCTTCATGGGGCTTTGGCTAGAAGTTGAAGTTTCAAATGGATTGCGTTGTGAAAAGCAATGGACTGGAAGAGATACTTTTTGTTCCGCTATAGGGTTGCATGGACAGTGTTTAATACACATGCAGACCCCTCCTTCCCTGGCATCAAAGTGTTGACTTAAATCAGGCACTGAAGTGCCTAGGAGAGTAAGTTCCCCATAACAGCGATGTGGCTATGGGGAAAGCAAGTCAGGTCTGGGGAACCCCAACTCAACTTGATAAAATATGCATCACGTAGTCTGGCCTGTGGGGTCTGTATGTGGTGCTAGATCTCAGACCATATATGCAAGTCAAACACTTGAGGCTGAATGTGTGAAACAGCCCCATTGAATGCAAAATCATCTTTGTTTTCTTTGGTATCACCTTCAGTTCATGAGTCGGTGTCACCCAGCCATTTCATTTTATTCTAACGTTTTTTCATATCCAATTCTTCTTCCTGTATTTACCTAGCAATCTCAATATTCTATTCTATTATTAGAATGTAATTACCATCTGGTGTTGTGCTGTTGGGAAGTATTATTTTTCTGTGTCAGCAAACAAAAAGTGCAGCAATTTGGTGAATGTAAGAGGGAGGGTAATGGTCAGAAGCAGCTAAATTGTTGCAATCATTTTGTCTTGGCTAAGAACTACTTGCATGACTACAAATTCTCTGGCCAAAAAAAATAACTGAGTGGCTGGTGTGTGTGTGTGCTTTGGGGTGGGTGGGTCTGTTTTCCATTTGTTGTAAGTAGTAAAAAGCCAAAGAACTTTCTGGCCTGAGAACTCCATCCACTTACAGCCTCAGTAGGGTTGCCAATCCCCAGGTGGGGGCAGGGGATCCCCCGGTTTGGAGGCCCTCCCCCCGCTTCAGGCTCATCAGAAAGCGGGGGGGGGAGGGAAATGTCTGCTGGGAACTCTTATTATTCCCATATGAATATGAGATTTATTCCCATAGAAAATAATGGAGAATTGATCCGCGGGTATCTGGGGCTCTGGGGGGGGGCTGTTTTTTGAGGTAGAGGCACCACATTTTCAGTACAGCGTCTAGTGCCTCTCCCCAAAATATCCCCCAAGTTTAAAAACGATTGGATCAGGGGGTCCAATTCTATGAGCCCCAAAAGAAGGTGCCCCTATCCTTCATTATTTCCTATGGAAGGCACATTGAAAAGGTGTGCCGTCCCTTTAAATGTGATGGCCAGAACTCCCTTTGGAGTTCAGTGATGCTTGTCACACCCTTGCTCCTGGCTCCACCTCTATGTCTCCTGGCTCCACCCCCAAAGTATCCTGGCTCCACCCCCAAAGTCCCCAGATATTTCTTAAATTGGACTTGGCAACCCTAAGCCTCAGTGTTCTGATGACTCTTCTGAGCCCTTCCAGCTGGTGTTCTGGGAGGAATGACAGGAGTTACCATTGTTTTGTCTGCAGTCCTTACTAACACAACTGCATTGTTGCTATCTATTTGTTTTCACCTTCATATTTTTAAAAAGACATTCCTGATTTAAACTTAACACACCCAGAAAAATAAGTTGATTTATACCAGAAATCAAGTTTATAAGCTTAGATCTCACAAAAAAAAGTCTACTGATAGAAAGATTTTCATTGGTAGAGTGCTGTTTCACTGCCTTCCCCTTTTGCTGCAGTCCACAATGTCCCTCATCAATGACAGGGGTCCCTCCAGGCACAATATAAGCGGGAAGTCAGAGGTCTCCTGTGAGGGGGGGGCAGTAAAAATTGTCTCTCCTTTCATTAACAGATATCCTCCACAGGATCTAATCCATACTAATTAAAATAAAAATCAGCCCTTAGAAGATGCCTTCCCCCATCCTTTCCTCTTGGCTCTAATTGGCAATCTTTTTTGTATAACAACATACAGCAGGCTGTTCCCCTCAAAAGTAATATATGACGGGAGAAATTTCAGCTGTGGAACTTCTGGTTTCATCAGAGCTCTTAAAGGGACAGGGCCCCCTTTACCCTGACCAAATATGTTCACCTTAGCACCAAAATATTCTCCCAAACTGTATATGTATTTTCCCTCTCATGTCCTTTCCTTTTATGGTATGTCCTGATTCCTTAACTCTTTGGATCAATTTACATTGGTAAGAAATGTGTGAGCACTTCTCACACAACATGCCTATATATCTACATCTATATTTGTATCCCACCCTTCCTGTAAACAGGCTCAGGGCGGCTAGGAGTGGCAAAATCAGTGTGACCTGGTTTAAGATCCTTGATGTGGAAACCTTGCAACAGTTTGCCTTAGGTATCTAGTAGATCAAGTTTTTGCACTTGTTCTGCCTCAAGAAGAGGACTGGTGACCGAGGAAGTGTGTGAAGAAGAGCTTACTAGTCCAGTGCTTGAACTGCTTCTTTCTCTTCCCATCTTGTCTTTGCTCTCTTCCAGTCACTTATTGCTATTCTTAAGCTTCATCCCCAGCTGAACTGCATTATGTGAAATGTGTGCTCTAGCAAAATCAACTTTTTGAACAAGTTGCTGAACTATATCTGATAGTATTCAAATTGCTGGATCAAAACAGAGCTTTTCACAATACCTCAACTCCTTTTTGTGCTAATTTAGTTCCATTAGTCTACTTAACCACTCAGATCTATACTGTGAAGCAAAGACTGCAGCAGGTGCCAGCACATCTCCCTTCTGTCTCCTTCCTGCTGAGTTCTGTCTTATTTCTAACTCAACAAGGGCTGTCAATCAATCAGGAAAGCAAGCACAGGAATCAGTGCTGAATACAGATCAGCACAGGGATCAGGGACCTGGGAAGCTTTCAACATCTTGAGAGACAGAATCAGATTAGCATCTGCACTGTCCAGGCAGAGAAGCTGATTTCAAACTCACTTCAGGAGTTGTTGAACTAGTAAAGGTCAGTCTTAGACTGAGAGGCTTTAGTTGTTCCATCTTCTTTGTTGCCTTGAGTGGAGCCCTGATTCTGTCAGCGCTTAGATAATGGCTCCTTCCTTAAATAGAACTGTGACAGGATACCACAGACTGCTAGGTAAACATTCTGTCTTTTGGTACCAGCTTCTGCTCATATCACCATCTTCTTAATTCTTAGAGTCCTGAAGTTCATGTGGGGATGCGAGAGATGGACGGGCTCAACCAAAGGGCTTCTGGGTCTCTCTACCTTTTCATGATGGGCTTGGAGCTTCTTTCTGGGAGTCTTAACTCTTTGCTTATTGGGTATGCGTAAGGTACTGGGAGGTGATCCTTTTTCTCTAAGGATCCTTTTTCTCCTCCATTATGTTATAGCACTTTCTCTTTTTTGGCACATTCTTTTGGATCACTCCATCTACTATACCTGCTTTCCTAAGATCCACCCTGCTTCCTTTGGCCTATCAAAGGACGCATCTTGCTTCATTCTTTTCTAAGTAGGGATGGGCACGAATTGGCTGACAAACAAAGAATTTTGTCTGGTTCATGGTTCACAAAGTGATGTTTGCAAACTAAAGAATCACCTTCTTCAAACTTCCACAAATTTTGATGTAGTTTGTGACAGTTCATGAAGAGCAGAAAGCCATGGGAAAACCTCAGAAAGCAGAAAGTAGAGTTTAAATGGCTTGGAGCTATTTAAACCAAACTGCTGAGCAGCATTCCCTACTAGGGGTGTGCATTCGGTTCGGCCGAACCGCATAGACCACCGAATCACCCCTGATTTGGAAGTATATGGCACCGTATACTTCCAATTCCATTTTCAAGCCATTAAACGGGAGCCGTATATGGCTCCCCATATACTTCTGCATAGATATTTGGAAGTATACGGAAGTCAATGGAAAAGGCGGGAAAGGAGCTTCTGCAGCCTCAGGGGAGCTGCTTGCTTCCTTTCCCACCTTTGGAAGCCTTTTCCCGCCTCTCCCATAGCCTCCCTGGGATCAGGGAGGGAGGGGGAGAGGTGCCCCAGCAGCCAATCCAAAGCATGCATTTGCAAAATACATTGCAAATGCATGCTTTGAAGGGCTTTTGTGTAGCTGATGGCTGGGCTAATCCCTCAGCCATCAGCTACATTGTTGTTCTTTTGTTTACTTGGGTATACAAGTAAACAGTGTTCTCTGGCCAATCACAGAGCAGTGTTATTTTTTGAAACTGCTCTGTGTAGGGTCAGAGTCTGCCTGGCTGGACTCCTCCATTGCTGTTGTGTTGGTGTGAGAGAGAGATTGTGGTGGCCCTTGGCCTCAGCTGCTGCTGCTCTCTCTCAGCCTTTCCTGACCTGCCTTGAGAAGAGAAGACGTCTAAGGTAAGACAGTCTTGGGGTTCTTGTTTTTATTTTAGTTAGTAAAAGGACTTTTTAAGACTCAGAGTCCCTTTACTTATCCAGATTTGGGTGGGTGAGTACTGGGTAGCTTATTTGGGGTTAGGGGGTTCAGCTGGAAATGGGGGCCTGGGGTGGGGTGTTTGACAATTTGTCCATATCTTACTTTAGTGAGAGGACTTTTAAAAGTGCAGTGTCCTTTTACTTTTTTTGATTTGGGTAGCTTGGATTTCTTGGGGTAAGAGTGAAAAGGGGTTTTTTTGGGGGGGAAGGGTTGGTAAAGTTCCTGTATTGTTAAAAATTAAGTTTTTTACTGTTTTAAAAGGATTCTGTGTTTGATTTGTTGCTGCTGTGTTGTGCTGCTGCTGTTCCTTTTCTCTTCTGGTTCTTGGGGGTGGGGGCTGTTTGGCCTAATTTTCATTGTTTAAAAGGCCACTTTTTCAACAGTTGAGTTTCTTGGCCTTCTCCTGTTGTCCCATTTCCAGGTTCTGGTCTTGGGGGGGGGGAAGCTGGCACCTGGGTGAGAGACCCAGAAGGCTTGTTGTGCTTGGCCAGCTCTTCCCGTGTTGTTTGGGGTAGGACTGAAGAACTGGCATCTGTAGATTGTGTGTTCTGTGGCAGGGAAGCTGGCACCTGGGTGAGAGACCCAGAACCAGCAGGCTTGTTGTGCTTGGCCAGGTCTCCCCGTGTTGTTTGGGGCAAGGCTGGAGAGCTGGCATCTGGGTTTGCTGCAGCCAGGTCTGCAGAGCAGACCTTGAGCAGATTGTGTTTTGTGTGGCAGTGACGTTGGCAAGTGGGTTTATATTGGTTCCAGGCCTGCAGGGTTTATAGAGTAGATAGAGGGATGTAGTGCATTTGGGTCCTATAGAGATTATCTGGTGTGGTTAGGTTTGGCTTTGGGTGCCCCAGGAATTGGACCCCCTGGTCCAACTTTTTTTTGGCCTTGTGAGTTTTGTGTAGGACAGTGCCCTGAAGCTGCACAGCAGTTTGGGGGGCTCTCCTCAAAACCTCCTGCTCCCCAGAGCCACTTTTCCTATGACAATTACAGTGAGGAAGTAGATAGAGGGATGTAGTGCATTTGGTTTTTTCTCTAATTGGTTTTTTCTCACCATTGGGAGCAGTGTTCCTTTTGGGGTGCCCACTGATGGGTGCAGTCTTTTTGGGCCAGGAGGGTTCATGCTGGGGAGTCCCCTGAAGCTGCCCTGCAGTTTTGGGGCCTCTCCCTCAAACCCCCCTCTGGCCAGAGCCACTTTCCCCACAGCAGTTATAGTGGAGGAAGTGGCTAATTGGGCTTTCACCTTCATTGTTGGCAATGGGCCTTTTGGGGAGCCCAAAGACAGGGACCCCCTGGCCCAATCTTTTTGGGACTTGGGGTTTTATAGGGGAGAGTTCCCTGTGGGTTCCCTGCAGTTTTTGGGGCTCTCCCTCAAACCCCCTGCCCCCCAGTAGCCTCTAATTATGCCCTACATTTCCATTGATTTCAATGGCCCATAAGGTATAATGGTGGGATAGGGGCACCCTCTTTGGGACCCCCTGGAATGGGACCCCCTGGCCCAATCTTTTTGGGACTTGGAGGGTTTGTGGGGGAGAGTCCCTTGAAGGTCCCCTGCAAATGTGGGGGTTCTTCCTCAAACTCCCTCCCCTCCAGGTGGCTTCCAATATACCCTATTTTGCCATTGATTTCAATGGCCATAGGGTATAATGGGGCCATATATTCGGAAATAGTCGCACATCTACCGTATATGCGGCTATTCCGAGTACGGTAATAGGAAATACACAGTATTCCATATCTTTTTGGCCCCGTGTATTTCCGAATCCGTGTAATTCCGTTTTTTGTTGGGTTTTTTTGCACATTCCTATTCCCTACCACTCATCTCTTTGGAAACCCTTGCTTTCTGCCCCTTGTGAAAAGCTGTAGGGAGCAGAAAATAGGTTTAAATGTAAATGGCTCACAAACTGATACAAACTAACCTTGTTTGTATGGGTTAAATGGCTCACAAGCCTCCCAGTTTGTATGGGTTCATGGCTTGCTTCATAGTTCAGCCACAAACCCCAAACTGAACTACAAAAATGTGGATCATGCCCATCCCTATGCCTAAGTTTCTGCTTTCACTCTCTTTAATATTTATGTTTATTTATATATACCTTCAACTTGATGAATCACCCTATCCTGATCAAAGTCAAGCTCTGGGTAATGTACAACATAGTTTATAAATACAACATTTAAGAAAAGTAAAAATGATTAAAATAAGAATTCCAAATCCTAATGATGTCCTATTAAAATTTTTCAAACCAGATTTCTGTTGGGTTTCTGATGCAATTTCATTTCCTGTTGTCATGAGTTAATTGTTTGTATATGCATGCTGATGTTTAGCCAATGAGTAGGTAGAGTCAATGAAAATGTGTGCATGTACTTCCCACTAAGGCTAGGTGTCAATATGCATAGTGACCATTCAGGGAGAGCCCTAATAGGCTAATCCATATATTTGGGTGGTGGTCTGAGGGAAACCATTTGGTCAGTTTTATAGCCCTTTGTGTTAAGCCCTTAGATCTCCATGCAGTTGAAGTTAGGACTCTAGAGAGTCGAGATGTAGTCTACAAGTTAGAAAGGATATTGAATCCTTGTTTTCTAGAAATCCCAGTCAACCCTTTCTTCATTAGTATAGTAAACTACTTTGTATTCTTAAGCTAAACCGTGTGCCTGGCTGTTATTCGTGGCTATCTCCATGTTACTCTGCTAAAGGTATATTTAAATCCCAACAATTTCTGGATGCAGCAGTAAGGGACCTCTAAGGGGTGGGGGAGGGGGGAGTGCCAGCCCAGCAACCATCACTGTCCTTAACTGAAAGCCTGGTGGAACATCTCTGCCTTACAGGCCCTGCAGAACTGTAGAAGATCTTGCAGAGTCTTGATGTTCTCTGACAGAGAGTTTCACCAGGTCGGGGCCAAGACTGAAAAAGTGCTAGCCATCGTCAAGGACAGCCAGACCTCTTTAGGGCCAGGGCTCACCAGTAAGTTTTGACTGATAGATCGTAATGCTCTTCCAGGGATATAGCGTGTCTACCTGTACAGCTCTTCTCTGGAATGGAAGTAATTCCACCAAAGTCGATTAGAGACCCTTCTGTGTTTTTCTTTCATGATTGTTTTTACATCATGTAATGGGAAAGATACCTATAGAAGCTAAGTATTTTTTCCTCCATTACAGTAACTCCAACAGTCCATTAAACAGTGAATAAAAATGCTGAAGTATACTGCATTAAAATACATCACAGAAATCAAGGATATAGGAAATTAGCCAAGGACCAGGGAGAGCATATTGGAATATGACTATTTTTGGTTTGGAAACTATTAGTAGAAATAAGGCAAACAATATGGTAATTGGTTGACTGGAAGCCAAACATAATGAGATTGTGTCTATTATTCAGTTTGTAAGATGTACTGCTTGTTGTTTCCTTGATACTGCCTATTTTTCAAAAGGGTCTGTCTCCTGGTGCTGCTTTTCTCCTAATTTAGAATTCAATCAGCCAACCAGTTCTGCATGGTTGAACTCTATGAATCTGATCCAGACCTCAATGTACTCTTTATTATATAGAGAGATCTTGAACAAATGCCCCATCCATCCAATTTAGTGGAAGACTTCGTTTTGTGTGTTCATCTATTTAATAGATAACTGTCCCATGAGAATATAAAAAGAGTGCTGCTGGATCAGTCCAAAGGCACATGTAATCAAGTATCCCATGTTTCACAATGACGAACCAGGTATTCTTTGGAAGTCAACAAACAGGACATAAAGGTGAAAGCCCCCCGCCCCCCGCCCCCGCAATTGGTATTCTTACTCAATAATGCTTACTCAGGTGGCTGGTCATGTTCCACCTGTGAGTTGCATTTTCCCTAGTTGTTACATCCTTGGATGTAGGCAGGATTCCTGGTCATTATGAATGAAGATGCTGAAAACTGGATAGTTGTGCCCACATACCTGCTGGTGTTCATATTTTTCTGGTCACTGTCAAGCAAGAAGTTGATCATTCTGCAAGTTGTTCAGAGGCATTCAAGTGAATTCAGTTGCATTCACTTTGCACAGTTACACTGTTAAATGGCTTTCTCACAGCAAGCCATCCTTCCCACATTTATCTGACACTACCTCCAAAAGGCACATAGTAAAAAGGGGGAAAGTAAATTTGAAAAAAAAAAATTGCCTGAAACTTAATGCCACTAATTATACAGAGGCAAAAGCAGGCAGTGAAATCTATCAAATGTCAGTCATTTAAACTTGTGCAGGTACTAATATGGAACACACTGCAGGTGATGTCATGCTTTATACAAGTGTCAGTTTAATAACCTGGATAACCATAACCCCAAGGTTTAGTCCCTCTTGTCAGTAAATAAGATGACTGGCCAAAAGCAGACACAAGCTGCAATTATCATGTGACTATGGTCAGGCTCAGAGTTGCTCAGCATGTTGCTATGGTCAAGACAAACGTCAGTTGAGTTGATCTTATCAAGAGTTCAACTTCCGTGTAATGAAATGAATTTGAAGAAAGAACATTTTTTGTCCACTTTCCCTTGTACAACACATTTGGGGATAGAGATGGAAGAAAAAGATGCACTTGACTTGTTCTACACTAGTAATATATAGTAATTCCATTGCTTGTGAATTCTATGGTGCACAATTCATAAGAGCATTGAGCAGGGCTAATTCTGGTGAAAATAGATCAAGATGAGTACCTGTGCTAGTCTGCAAGTAGCACCTTAAAAACTAACAAAATTTGAGGTAGAATATGATCTTTCATGAGTCACTCATGAAAGGTCATACCCTACCTCAATTTTTCTTAGCCTTTAAGGTGCTAAAGGACTTTTACCCTTTTCTGCTGTTGAGTTCAGAGTGTCATTTCACCAAGCACATGGGGATTTATTTCTATGAAAACATGCATAGCTGCTGATAGGCCTGGTCTAAGTCCAGTTTTTCAAAGATTTTAGCCCCCACAAGGGAGGTAGGCACATGACTAACCACAGGGACTGGATATGCATGGCCTTGCAGCGCCTTGTTAATCGTGTATTTGTAGACTGCACAAATGCAGAAGCTGCCATTTGGCTTAACGGGGGTGACTATAGGGGTCTCCCATTTCGCATCGGCTACCGGCTCCAGTACCCCCTGGGCCACGAGGCGGTCTAGCTTCTCCTCAATTTTGGGTCTAAGGGCCAGTAGCACTCACCGCGCCTTCAGCCTTGTGGGCTACACACTGGGATTCAGTTCCAATGTCACGGGGGATCCGGTATATGTTCTCAGCATGCTATCGAAGACGGTGGGAAATTCCTCATAGACATTCTGGAAGTCTCTCCGTGAGGGGGCCTGATGGATTCCCGTTACCCTGATCCCCAGGGCCTTGAACCATGACCCACCCAGTAAATCACACAGGTTCCCTTCTATGACTATTTAGGGAAGCTTGCCTGAGAACTGTCTGTATTTTGCGTGAACCTCCTCAACCTCCAGTACAACGACCTCTCATTTCTGGAAATCCCTGATTACGAATAAGAACGGGTGTAACAATTTCCAGAAAGTGCGGGCTGAGATGACTGTCTGGCCTGCCCCGGAGTCTACCCGCATTTTGCAGGGCTTGCCCTCTATGGACACAGTCATCTTCAACTTATCAGGGGAAGGTATGGGGAGTTGTCATATCTGATCCCCCACTGTGGTAAGTGCCTGAATGTCCTCCATGAAAGCAACCTTGTGGCGGCAGCCATTTTTCTGCTGTGCTGCCCTGGCCTTGGTGCAGCAACTTTGAGCGGCAAACACACGCCAGATGGCCTGTCTTTCCACACGTGTGGCAAACAGCATCCCAATACTTGCAGGAGCATCATTCGTGGGGGTCTCCACAGCTGGTGCAGCCTTGGGTTGATGCCGTCTTGGTTGCACGTGGCGGCAGCCACTTTGGGGTTGCCTGGTGCATTTTGAGGGTGGCATCATCCTCAGAGTCAATTGGGTTAGAACTGCTGGCAACCTAGTATGCCCCGTTGAGTGCCGCTCCTTGTTTGACTTCTTGTAAGCAGCAGCTTCACTCAAGGTGTCTTCCAGGGTCAGAGTCTTTTTGACTGCCAACTTTGCCTGCATTCATTTGTCTCGGAGGCCTGTTATGAAACGGTCAAGCAAGGCCTCCTCGAGACTCGTCAATGCACACTCATGGGCACGGTGGCGGAGCTCCATGAGGAAAGCCGCAACAGTTTCTCCGGCCTTCTGGTTCCGCTTGTGGAACCTGATGCGCCAGGTTGTATGGGTTAGCCGGGGTGAGAAGTGGTTGGACAGTTTCTTCATGATGGCCTTGTAGGTGGCCTCATTCAGTGTTGTAGGCGAGAGGAGACTCTCTGCCAGCTCCAGCATGCCCTCACCACAGAAGCTGAGCAACAGATGCTTCTGCTGCTGTTCATCTGTAATCTTGTGATTCAGGATGAAATAGTTCAGCCTCTTCTCCCTTCTCTCTCAACATTCTGGTTCAGCGGGGTTGAATTCCAGAATATACCCTTGTGGCCCTGGCATAGCAGCCTGGTTGGGACCAGACTCTGGGGGAGTGGTGGTGCTGGATGCTTGAGTGTTGCTCATCTTTGGGTCCTGGCTTGGCAACAGTTCTCAGCTATGGCAGTGCAATGTGCGGAGATGGAAGCAGCTGCTGTGAGGCGTGGTGCAAAGCCGGTTGTTGCATCACCTACCAGGATCCCACCTTCATTGCTACTATAATATAGGCATTGAAGAGGCATTGAAGAGGTGAGGCATTGAAGAGGTGAGGTGGTAGTTATAACAAGCTCTTTATTGAGTACAGCATGGTAGGTGGCTGCACTAACAAGACTGGGGAATGGGGCCCACTGGATCAACTATATACAACACTGGGTTCCCGCACTAGCACGTTATTGGGTCATTCAAACCAGCAGGGTGACTGTGATTGGAGCAGGTCAGTCTGGATTTGGATCCTACTGCTCATTGTTCCCAAGTCCCCAAGCTCAGTCCTTCAGGCTACAATGAGCTAGGCAGGAGCACCATTGATAACAACATTGACTCTCATACATAACATTAGAGCAGGTGCATAAGCTATGGGCTACATCCCATTTGCTGCTGCATAGACAAATTATGTTCTGGGACCCTGTGCCATTTGGATCTTAGATGTTTTGGGAACCTTACTATGAAGGAATAGGAATGGGCATGGAAAATAGGTTCCAGAAGGCTAAGTCCTTATGAAACATGGTTCATATTATGTACTTTTTAAATCCTAACTTCCCTGTGCATTGAGGAAAACAACTTCATTTGGGGAAAGGGTGCCTGGAGGGTATTTGCATACATACCATAGCCTTGCAGTATAGCTTCATGAGGAAGCAGTTCCCATGAAGCCTGAAGTATGTGTTTATGTGTATGTATCTGTAAAATGAAGGAAGGTATGTGTGTTCCACTTCTGGATCTGGAGTTTCATTTGGGGATGGATCTCTTTATGTTGTGTCTCTTTTTAAAATAAACAAATTCTTCATTTTTGTCAAAGAGGCTTCTTCTTCATGAGCTGGACACTCTCCCCCACCTCTAGAAAAAAAAGTATAGTAGAATGTTGCAATGATATATCTTAAAATGTAAGTCAGATTCAAAGTTTTATGTCACCTTTTCTATACTTTTAGGGTTTTGTTACAATATATTGCTTCAGTGCCTCTGGTTATCTGGCTATCAAAATTGTAGCTATTAAATGATAACAAATATGCCACTTAGAGAAAAGGGAGAAGTTGGGGCTTGACCTCTTCCATTCATTAATGATCCCATTACATTTATTAACTGAAAGTGTTGGTTTATTGAATTACAATGTCTTGTCCTTTTTATGTTACATAATCACAAGCTATCATTTCTCCTTGAAATATAAATTTAACAGAGTATAAATTTAACATGTGCTGGCCATGCTGATTTTTCACAAGTTCTTGTATTGTTGCTTTAATTGTATGGTTATTTTCAAAACTGGTTCAGGTAATGTTGCCGGGAAGTGATACAGAAATATTTTAAATAAATGTTTACCTTTTTTGTCACTCAGCCCATGCAGTTTGTTGTTGTTTTTGCTGTTAAGTCACAGCTGACCTTTGGAAACCCCATTGGGTTTTCAAGGCAAGAGATGTTGAAAGGTGGTTTGCCATTAACTGCCTCCATGTCACAACCCTTGATCCAAATACTAGTCAGTGTAGACAATGCAATGATCCTTTTCAAATATGTTCACTTGCTTCCTGTCGCCTCATGAATCCAAAACCAACCCCTCCTCCTTTGCTTTGAAAACATTTGTTAGTTTGGCTTACCTAGTATTTCTTGCCCTATGTTCCAAATGCATCCCCACTTATGACCTTTGCTTCTTCACTTAGAGTACCACCTTCTGTTATGCCAAAGTTTCCTATGCCTTTGAATGACTATACTCTTTCTCCTTGCTGTCTCCAGTGCCTGGAACTCTCTCACAAAATGCTTGTATGGTGTCACTTCTCTCTTTCTCCAAATTGCACCTTTTCCATGCACCTTAACCTCTTCACCTTGAAGGTAAGTTTAAGTACATAGAACTGTATTTGTATATGTCCTTCCTTCCTTCCTTCCTTCCTTCCTTCCTTCCTTCCTTCCTTCCTTCCTTCCTTCCTTCCTTCCTTCCTTCCTTCCTTCCTTCCTTCCTTCCTCAATGTATGCTTATTGGGGTACAGGCTTCACCCTCAGCTGCTATTATCCAATAAAGTAAAACCTACTGACTGGGAAACAGAGATGATAAAAAATAACCCCCACTGCAGCAGCTCCTTGTCTCAAGTGACACACGTTTATAGCTAAATCTTTGCAGAGCCTTCATCAAAGTTATTCCTCCCTCTCCCCAGATGCAGATGAGCAACTTCAGGAAATCACAGATGACACATACAAATAAAAATAGAACATGGGGCTTCAGTCATCTTTCAAATATGACATCCAGCTTATTATTACCATATTGTGATCTTCCAGATGCGATGTTTGTTCTTTCTGTATAGATAGCCAAAGAACCTCCTGTGTTTCCTTCAATAGACCAAGATTTCTAAAGGGTTAATGCCCCTATATTGGCAATGCAAGCCTTTGCTGATATTTCATATTGGTGATAACACAGACTGCAGACAAGAAACTACAGACACACCTCCTCCATCTGTGAAAACTGATTTTAATTGTATCTCTGTATTTTTCCTTTAAACAAGATAAATTGTTTAACATCTGTCTTACTAGTAACCTGTTCATATGAAAGGTATATATTTTGTGAAATGTTTTTCAAATGAATGTAAAATATCTTTTATTCCCTCATATTTTCATACATTAAAGACAAGCATTTTCTTTTGTTCATTCCTTCATAAGTCTGATACATTCAAGAAGCAGGCAGAGAAATCTAAGAATTGTGTTACCTGGTCAGTCAATGCCTTTTTAGTAGTAAACAAAGCACAAAACAGTCCAGCAAGTATTTGTTAGCTAGAGCTGGTTGCATGATAGATGAGGGGAAACTGCTTTAAGAATAGTAGCCGCACATCATTGCTTTAAGAAAGAAGAGGAAGTTCTCTGTTGTTGAAGAATTCCTTACTGTGATAGAAAAGACAAGATAGGTATTCTGACTAGTTTTCCATCTAGAAGATTTGTACCGTTTTCGCACACAGCTTACCTCGCAGTCACAATTCTGTTCCCTCCGCAGCATCCGGTCGGATTTCCCACCATCTGCGCCGGAAGTGCTGCAGCTTCTGCATAGCAAACGTAAACTGGGTTTTAGCGGTTTACGTTTGCTACACAAAAGCTGTGGCACTCCTGTAACTCCAGCGCAGATGGTGGGAAATCCGACCGGACGCTGCGGAGGGAACAGGATTGTGACTGTGAGGTAAGCTGTATGCGAAAACAGTAACAGAGAACACATTGCCCTCTTGGAGGTTGGAGGGAGATAGAAGGAGGCAGCCAGAAGGATGGAAGTCCTGTGGAGTAACAATCTGATATCAAATCAGCAGAAGTGTCAAGAGAAAGGATACTGCAGAATCTGACCTTACTAACTCTACTGCCCCGTCTACAGTTCTATGTGCTTGATGCAAAGAAACATTGCACTGCCCTTCACTTCAAGTAATATCAGGGTACAATTCAGGGTGGTAGCCATGTTGGTCTGAAGCAGCAGAACAAAGTTTGAGTCCAGTGGCACCTATAAGACCAACAAAGTATTATTCAAGGTATAAGCTTTCGAGTGCATGAACACTACTTCAGATACAGTGAAATGGACATTACCAGTCCATACTTATGGGCAGAGGGTGAACAGCAAAGTAGCATAAAACATAATGATGTTTAACAGATTCAACGACCAAACAGGAATAACAAGCTTATATTATATGGTTACCATTTGTTTGGGTTCGTTTACGGAGGGGAGGACATAGTGATGGAAATAAATATGTCAAACCTGGAGACTGATAGGCAGATGTATACTTAATCATGGAATGCTGAGAGTAATTAACTGAGACCCTGCTATTATGCTCAATCAGTCTCCCCTCATGCATGGAGGCTTCTTTACAGCATCTTCTTCTTTGAAGTGGGGTGATTGGCTATGTAGAGTTATCTCCCCTTTCCCCAGACTAGAGAAACAAATTGCAATCTGCTTTTCTAAATTATATTACATTTTACTGTTCATTACATTACAATCTATTATTTTAATCTATTATTCCAAATAAGAAAAAAGAGGTAGTATGGTCCTTTGGGGGGGGATTGGTGAGAATCAGGGCTCTTTTTCTAGCAGGAGCTCCTCTGCATATTAGGCCATGCCCCCCTGATGTAGCCAATCCTCCTAGAGCTTATAGTAGGCCCTGTACAAAGAGCCCTGTAAGCTCTTGGAGGATTGGCTACATCAGGAGGGTGTAGCCTAATATGCAGAGGAGCTCCTGCTAGAAAAAGAGTCCTGGTGAGAATATAGATCTAAGGGCTATATGAAGTTAGAGTATGTAGTGAGATAAGAAACCAATATCCCTGTTAAGTCCTGGGGATTCCATTGTTCTGAATGTTGTAATAACTTGCAACTCAACAGTTTCCCTTTCTAGTCTGTTCCTGAAGTTCATTTGCAATAAAACAGCTACTTTGGGATCATCCACTGAATGTCCTGGAAGGCTGAATTATTCTCCTACAGGTTTCTTAGTCTTATGATTTAATAAGCATTTAAATCTCATGATTCTTAAACACTTATTAAATTTGCAGATTATACTTAATTGGGAGGGGTAGGAAATACAGTAGAATATAGAGTCAGGATACAGGATAATCCTGACAGGCTGGAAAACTGGGCTAAAACAAATAAAATGTAAAGTTCTGCATATAAATGGGAAAGAGTAAAGTTAATGTAAAGTTCTGCATTTAGATAGGAAAAATCAAATGCAATGTTATAGGATGGGGGAGACTTGTCTTGGCAGTAGTATGTGCAGGCCTTTTTTTCGTAGCAGGAACTCTTGGGCCACATCCCTTGGGCCTTGTAAGCAGGAACTCTTGGGCCTTGTAAGAAGAGCCCTGTAAGCTCTTGAGGATTGACTACATCAGGTGTGTTTGGCTAATATGTAAAGGAGTTCCTGCTACAAAAAAAAAAAAGCCCTGAGTATGTGCAAGAAGGATCTAGGGGTCTTTGTGGACTGTACATTGAACATGAGTCAGCAATGTGATGTGATAGCTAAAATGGCAATTTCCATTTTGGGCTGTATCAATAGACATATAGTGTCCAGATCACACAAAGTGATGGTATTGCATTACTGTGCTCTGGTTAGACCTCACCTAGAGTGTTGTATTCAGTTTTGGGAACTACAATTTAAAAAGAATATAGACAAGCTGGAACATGTCCAGAGGAGGGCAATGAAGATGGTGAACTGTCTGGAGACCAAGTCTTATGAGAAAGGGTTGAAGGAGCTGGGTATGTTTAGCCTGGAGAAGACATGACTGAGAGGTTATATGATTACCATCTTCAAGTACTTGAAGGGTTGTCATATAGAGAATGGTATGTTGTTTTCCTGTTGCCCCAGAAAGTCAGACCAGAACCAACAGGTTGAACTTTTTAAACAGAGGCTAGATGTCCATCTGACAGCAATGCTGATTCTGTGAAATTAGGCAGATCATGAGAGGGAGAGCAGGAAGAATTTTCTCAGTGCTTAATTGTTGTGGCCCTTTCTAATACAGGGAAATGCTAATCATCCCTTTGAGGTCAGGCAGCAATTCTTCAGGCCAGTTATACTAGAGACCCTGCAGGGTTTTTTGCCAGCTTCTGCACATGGGTATGTACGGTATGTAGGAGTTTTCTGCATTGTGCAGGGGGTTGACCTAGATGACCCTGGAGGTTCTTTCTATGATTTCAGATTTGTGTCCATCTATCCTTTGGTGTAGGGTTTGACTTATGTAGAGAACCAAAAGATGAGCATGTGAATAAACTTGAGATGGTGTAGCTGATGTTGTTAGGTCCAGTGGCTGTGTTGTCTGGGTGTGTATGGTAGCAAAGTTGGCATCTGGATTTATTGCAAGTGCTAGTACCAGAGCCCATGTTCAAATTAGATGTTGTATTATTGTGGCTGAGAAGCAGTTTGAGATTGGGGGGCTGTCTGTGGCTTGTGAAAGAGAGCTTGTAAGAGGTTGTAAGAGTAGAGGTTGTAAGTCACTGAAAGCTCTGTGTGACAATGAGTGGTGTTCTGTTATTTACTGTTTTCGCACACAGCTTACCTCACAGTCACAATCCTGCTCCTTCCTCAGCGTCCGGTCGGATTTCCCACCATCTGCGCCGGAGTTACAGGAAGTGCTGCAGCTTCTGCGTAGCAAACTGGTAAACTGGCACAGATGGTGTGAAATCTGACCGGACGCTGCGGAGGGAACAGGATTGTGATTGCGAGGTTAGCTGTGTGCGAAAACGGTCATTGTCTCTTTTTGTCCTATCTTGCAACAGGTTTTCTCTGGGTACCATTCTGGCTTTCTTAATTTGTTTCTTGGCTTCATTAGGTGGTTACTTTAGTTCCAAAAAGGTTTATTGTAGATCCATCAGGTGAATATCTCTATCTGTATGATTGGAGTAGATATGGCTATAGCACAGAGCCTGGCTGTATACAGTGGATCATTTGGTATGTTTAGGATGGTAGCTGGAGACATGTAGGTATGTATGTTGGTCAGTAAGTTACAACCTCTTCTGGATAATGAGAGTCCTCTTTCAAGGGACTGTAAGCTGTTAATGATGCATTGCACTGTTTTGAGTTGAGAGTTGGAACTTTCACCCCACCATCAACCTGACAATGAACCAATCTATGAAAGAAATGCATTTTCAAGACACTATTGTAAAAATAGACAATGGATACATAGACTCCACCTAATACCAGAAACCTACTGACTGACAAACATACCTACATGCCAAATCATTGCCCAGATCTTAATCACCACTGACAACAATTCTATTAGCATATTAGGGAGGGACAGTGGCTCAGTGGTAGAGCATCTGCTGGGTAAGCAGAAGGTCCCAGGTTCAATCCCTGGAATCTCCCAACTAAAAAGGGTCTGGGCAAGTAGGCATGAAAAACCTCAGCTTGAGACCCTGGAGAATCACTACCGGTCTGAGTAGACAATACTGATTTTTATGGACTGAGGGTCTGATTCAGTATAAGGCAGCTTCATATGTTCATATGTTCAAGTACAGATTACAGGTCACTCTTCACTTAAAAAGAGCCCCATGGTGCAGAGTGTTAAAGTTGCAGTACTAAACTCTGCTCATGACCTGAGTTTGATCCCTGGTAGAAGCTGGGTTTTCAGGTAGCTGGCTCGAGGTTGACTCAGCCTTCCATCCTTCCAAGGTCGGTAAAATGAGTACCCAGCTTGCTGGGGGGAAAGTGTAGATGACTGGGGAAGGCAATGGCAAACCACCCCGTAAAAAGTCTGCTGTGAAAACATTGTGAAAGCACTGTCACCCCAGAGTCAGAAACGACTGTTGCTTGCACAGGGGACCTTTCGTTTCCTTTCCTTTCCCTTCACTTAAAATGTAGCATATTGATTCTTCTAGCTTGCCATACTAGAAAGAACTGGGGTTCAGTAAGAGTGGTCTCAGTTCAGTTTGGCTCTTGCTAGCTACCAGTTGGCTTCTGCCTATTATTCCTTTATGGTTACAAAAAAATTACCTATTGGCTATGAATCTTCTGCTGTGGCCTCTTGTCCATGATACTTAACATAAAGAAAATGGAGCATTAAATTAACTAATACAGAGCAAATGACTTGGGCCTCTTCTGTGCAACAGCAATTTTCACTGGCTTTCCCATTGCTGTTGCAGCTACTGATTCAGTGCAGCAGCAATAGGGCTTCCACATGTGTGTGTGGGGGAGTTTTTTTGGATTTACATGTGATTTCTTCAGAACCACCAAGTGTGTGTGTGGGGGGGGGGGTGTTGCTGTTTTAATTCCAGTCCAGAGGACTATCTTGTAACATTATTTTTCCCTGCCTTTAAAATATAAACGGCCTGAACTACAAAGGAGAATAAAGCTTTTAATCTTTGAGGGTTTTTTTCTGTTGAATGGAGTCCTAAGTGCCATTGATATATCCTAATTAAATATTTTGTTTAAAACTTTGACAGTACATTTCAGTCATTTGGGTGTGTGTGGGGGGGATACACTTTCTTCCTGAGTTATTTCCACTGGGTGTTACTTTTGATTCTTTGCCCTGAAAGTGCTATGGTTCAGAAAATCCTGTAAGAGAGAAGATACACTTTCCTTAATTTCCTCAAGGCCATTTTTATGAATTAAAGTTGGCACAGCTGTGACTGCTTCTTCATGATCAAACATTCTGGACAAGGACAGAAGTTCATTTACTACCTCATGAGCAACCGTGTCGAAGTGCATTATAGAGACTGGTGGCTGAGAAGGTGGATCCGCTATCTGTGCTCGACAGGCACATTTGCACATTCATGAGCTCTTCTTTGAAATTCATGAGCCGCTCTCTACCTTGCCTTTTTATTTTGTTTCCTGGAAAAGTAGATTCAGAAGACTCCATTGTCTTTTTTCTCTCCTGCTAAAGCACTTGTTAGCAACAAACAAAACTAATGAATGAATAATGACATTCAGAGTTATCCGCACTGTCTTTCTTCTTTGTTTTCCTTTCCTCCCTGTTGTCTGTGCCTGTCTTGAAAGCCAAGTCCATGTATATTGGTTAAGTCTATCCCCTATTAGAAATGGCTGTCTTCTCTTGTGCTAAGGGCACACTTTATAATATATTTTAAAAAGCACGTGGATTTGTTGCAACTGGATCTGACAGTTGTCCTTGAGGGGAAAGTCTGAGGTGGGACAGCAGTGGCTAGGAGAAAGCCGAAGGGATGGAGTATGGTAGGGGAGATAATGTTTTCATTACAAAATTTAACTTTAAAGAACGACAACATGTATTCCAATATAAGCTTTTGTGCATTTCAGGTACTAGTGGGCTCTTGTTTATTTTTGTTTTTACAGCAGACTACCATAGCTACCCTTGTAGAATTGTTTTTATTGTAGGAACTAGGTGGAGCTCTTCACAGGGTAACACTGTTAAAAAGCAGCTGAAGACCAATTGAAACCCTCTATTTCAGTTTTATTTTGCCTCTACTTATGTGTCGGAGGTTTAAGGTGTTACCTTCCCATTGCCTGCTAGGAATGACAGATGGAAGCAGGACAGATCCCTGAAAGAGGATGAAGAGGAAACATGATTAAATAAATAGTTCCTGTCATTGTAGGTTTGACAGGCAAACAGATTGGACATTTAGCTTGCAGCATTTCCAGTGAGGATGTATAACCAGCAGAGAATAGTTACTCTATAGAAAGATCTGCAGCATCTCATTTTTCGGACATCAACTGCAGAGGCTTAAGTGAAAACTAGAAAGACTAAACATCAGTTTATAAGCAAAGTATGAGGCATGTATGTCTATATAGACTAGGAAAAAGATACTGTACATGGGAAAAAGTCCTCTTAGCTTTCTAAATTGCCGACTTGATGGGCATCCAGCTGAAAAGGGCCAGTGTCCTTTATTAGAGGGCAAAGGCCATGCCATTTAATCAAGTGGGATTGGCTCAGAGGCCTTGCTCTTTCTGCCTTGTACTCAGAACTGAATTTAGAATAGAAGAAATGAGAAGATCTGGAGAGAGAATTCTTAAATCCATTTTAAATTGGCATCATCTTCAGTGTTCATGGGGTCAGAGTTTCAGAATGCCAAAGACATTAACATTAAGAACTCTGAACCCCTCAGCAAAATCTTAACTTTTTGGAAAATATGCTTAGGTGACAGATATGTCTGGAATAGAGAATGAGGAAGCTGTGGAGTAGCTGTGAGGCATGAGGCCACCCACCATATTGTCCAGTCAAGAATGTTAAACGAGGTTGTTGTTTTTTTTTTGTTTTGTTTGTTTTATTTCCTACTAGGGATGGGCATAAACTACAAAAATGCAGTTTGGTTCATGAATGAACCACAAATTGAACCACAAACCCAGTCAGCTTGCATATGAACAGAATTGAGTTTGTGAGGTTTGTGTCAAAACAGCTGAAACACAGAGGCAGCCTGCTGTAACAACTCAGTTGCTTTGGGCTTTAAACAGCTGGAGACTGGGAGCAGACTGCCCCCACAGCTCTGCTGTCTGAAGGGGCTTTCCTGGGCAACCAGCCCCAGCCAGTCCCAAGCTTGGAGCCATTTAAAACAAACAGCTATTTTTCATCAACAAACAGCTATTTTTCATCAACTGCCACAAACTCTTCATGAACTACAACAAACTGCCACAAAATTCATGACAGTTCTTCAGTCTGCATACATTGCTTCATGAACCAGAAACCAGCCAAAATTCTTGATGAACTTTAGTTTATCAGCTAGGTCATGCCCATCCTTATTTCCTACTGTTGCTGTTCTTCCTGTCCCTTGCTGAATTGACAAGTTATGTTTTAAATTGGGGGGGGGGGGGGATGCTAAAGAGCAGGCTGCTGATTTGATGGAGAAAGTTGTTGAACTGGAAACTGGTTGGAAAAGTCAGCTGTGCACACAGCTGTGGAGTGGGTAGTTATCTCCTCACAGGAAACACACATCCTCTAAGTTCAAAATAGATGGCTCCCCCCCACACATGCCATGCTACATTGTTCATCCCAGATATACTAAAGCTGACTGGAAGCCACATTCTTCATTGCTGTAAAAATATAGCCTATATAGTATGTATCTGTTGTAACTGCCAAGCAGTCATCTTTCCACTGTCGGCATCATCAATGGAACAATCATGTGTTGATACTTTTGTGCTCTTCAAAAGCATCTTTAATATTCCTATTGCTGGGTGAAGTTAAACACTAGTCAAAATGCTAGAAGATGGCAGCTCAGGCTACCTGATGCTGACATGTTGCTAACACCAATGAAGTGCTGTTGCAGTGCCATTGCAGGTGGTCAGTATCCTATGCTACCCAACCCCGAGGAGCTGAAATCATAGCAACTGCACTGGAATCCATAGAGACACTTCCCTCAACCAAAAATCATGGGATGGCATGCCATCATCTCCCCCATGACAGCCAGATATGGATGCACCCCAAAAATGCTTGTTGATACCAGTACACCTCCCTAACATCACCCTGCCCCAGATTCTTCCACAGCACAGCACAAGGAAATGAAAAATAGCAACACAGCACCCTCAGTTATATGGACTCTGGCCTGCTGTGGTCCTGGAATCTCCACCGCATCAGATCCATTTTTGCACATACATATGATTTAGACAGGGAAAGAGGCAAGGCCAGTTCAACTGATATCACCACAGACAACTCCACAACTAAACTGGGAAATAAAGCTCTCCCCGCTCCCCCAAGAAAATCCACCGCCTCTCCCAAGCAATAGATACTGGGGGAATAAAGAACAGCTCAAAGCAAGAACAGAAAACAGAGACAAGAGGACAAGCAACAACAGAACACATAACTGCACATTCACAGTAGAAATTCTCTCAGTTCTCAGCTGTTCACTGAGGAAATGCACTCATGTGTGAAAGATGGGTGGCATTTTTGAATTCCACCAAGGGGGAAGATGCCAATAAGGACGAGCTCATGTTTATGTCAATACCCAGCAATGGTCTCACCAGTAACAAAACAAAGCAGAGGCAAGGGTAGAACCCACCCACCCTCACAGCAAAACAATCCTCTAACCACATTCCTAACTGAACAGAAAGGGGGAAAAAACACCTCATGGGACCTTTGAAATTTTGGTGTTGAATACAACCATCTATACTAGGACAGGAAAAACTAAAAGAGAAAGGCATCATGCTGTGGAACTGTACAGAATTCACAAGCCTGAAATTCCTGGTTCAGAATCTACATTGCTAGTTCTGGAAAGTGTCCCAGATACTACTGAGTTTTTCTGCCTTCTAACTCAGTCACCATGGACAGGTCAACCATACTTCTTGGCTTCCACATTTTCCAGTCATTTTGTTTAGCACCTTCTTTTACCGCCATCCTTCCAAAGGAGTAATGAGATAGGTTATTGCTGCCTGCCACTATAAATCCCAAGGACCCACATTCTGCATCTCCCCATAGTTACGTAGCCTATATAGCTTACCATACACCAGCAGTAATCCAGGAGACTGTGTACCCAGAGTAGTCTGCCCTTACTCAGAGTACAATTTTGCAGCACCTTGGTGTGAGACCCATGCTGAAGACAGCTGAGGTTAGTATTGAGCAGGGGTGGGGATCAATCTCTATATACCAAGCCCTGTTAAAACAGAGGTATAGTTGTGAAACTATCTGCATATTGTTTTCAAATGTATCAGGAATGAACTTTGGAAACAAAAATACATGAGTTTGCCAACCCTTTTGATCTAGCAAGCCAACTGTGTAGGGATGGGCACAAACTGGGAAAATGGTGTTTCTTGTTGGTTCATGGTTCATTTGATTGCATAAACCAAATGAACCATTAACTTACATGAACCACCATTTTCCCAAACCGGTTCATGGTTCATTTGGTTTGTTTGGTTTAGGAGGTGATAGAACAAAGATGCCAAACTCACTGGAAGTCTTCAGCAGGCTCCCCTCTACCTGCCTCCAAGTTTGACAAAGATCAGACTTGGAAGGTCCAAGTTATAGACCCCCAAAGCAGGTGCCCCCAGGAAAGCTCAGTTTCAGCTCTAATTTCAGGTTTTGTCCCTGAAACCACAGCAAGGAACACCTTCCCAGTCAGGAGAGGTGTTTAAAAAAATCGTTCCACTTTGCGAGGAGAAAGGAGTCCCTCAAAGCCCCTCCTAAATTAGCCATGCAGCGAACAACTCTTCTGGTCTCATGACAACTCTTCTCTCTTCATGCTGCAAAGTGAAAGTAGCTATGGTATTATACCTGCTCCCATAGAGCAGAATGGGAACTCTGTGGTTGGCTCCCAGAGCTGCCAATCAAGCTATAAACAACTGTTCCGGCAGTTTCCAGGGCTTTCCACAATTCCACCACCAGCCTTGCCTAGGAATTGATTGAATTGGCACCAGGCTGTCTGGAGAACAAACTGAAAAAACAAACCACCCAAGTCTCCATGGAAAAAAGTTTGAATACTTTATTGAATGGTTATATTTCCCCAGTGATTTTTCTTAAATTCAGGAATGAGACAACTAAATGAACTGGTTCAAAAGGAACCATGAACCAGCCCAGTTCATGCTAAAACCATGGTTTGTTTTTTGGCTCATGCCCATTCCTACTGCTGTGTCTTTGAAAGCTCTGTTGACATACAGGAGAGTCACAAGTCAAAAAGCTGTGTGCTGATGATAGCTACATCTGTGTTTTGACCTTTGAACTTTGAATTAAAGTGCTTTGTCAGTGGTTTAAGCCAGGTACTTTGTCTTCTTCCATCACTACATACCTGCTCCACAATCACCAATAATATTCAGAACGCAAGATGGAATGTTTGGGTTGGCAAGCATGCATAGGCACTGCTTGCATGACCTGGCTTGACCTATGGAATCTTGATGGCAGATCCCATGAGTGCAATGTGTTTCTTGAGCCCCTAACATATACCCATCTCACTAAAAGTTGTGAAGAGTAGGTTGGTAAGGACAACAAAGCAAGCCAAAGCTCACTCTTATATTCCTGTCTGTGAATACAACCCAGAAGCCTTTTTTCAATGTAACCTGCAAAAAATATTGAAACTTGAATTTTTAGTACAAAAATCACCTTTCATTCATCTTTCTCCTTCACTTCTAGGATTACTAACCTTAAGGTGGGGCCTGGCATTTTCCTGGAGCTACAGCTGATCTCCAGACAACAGGCAGTTCCCCTGGAGAAAATGACAGCCTCAGAGGACACAATATATGGCATTACATCCCCACTTGAGCTCTTTTCCTTCCACAAACTCCATCCTCCCAAGTCACTACCTCCAAATCTCCAAGTACTACCCAAACCACAGCTGGTACTCCTGTATCTCCTTCTTGTCCATTTTCTTTGAAATAGAGACACTTTCAATTTTCGTAGAAAGATTAAGAAAATGTTTTACCAAGAACCCTCCATTGTCTGTCTAATGCTCATTAGAGGGCTTTGTCTGCAAGATGGGTTAAATTACACAGCAGATGCTGTGTTGCCAAACAAACATTTCAAAATTGAATGGAAATATTTGTATGTGCTTTCTCCAAAGAGCATCTCTCCCCCCACCACTTTTTTTTGTGAAGGAAGACCTGCTCCACTACTCCAGGCACAGTTGGAAATGCTGATGATGATGACTGAAGGTGACTTTGGAAGTATAAAAAAACCCAGCACCCGCTGCTGAGTCAATTGTCGCCATTATCAAACATTGGCTGCAGCTTGCAGCACTGTTATGCTGTTGTCATTGCTGGCAGAATCCACTACTTTATCTGGGAGCACTGTACACAAAAGTTGTTGTAAAGAAAATGAAGAATACTGGACATCCAGGGAAAACATGTTTTTAATTTGCTGGGTTCTCTGGACTCATTAACTTGGCTGGATTTAAAATATTTGGGCTGATGTAATCAATGCAACATTTGTTTCCTGTGGGAAAGCTTGCACCAGCTTCCTCCATGCTGCTGCTTCTCATAAATCAAGGAGGTTTGATTTTACTGTGAAATACTGCCCTCTTGTGCATTGGCTGCATAGAGCCATATGTACTGGATGGGCTTGTGACTGAAATATATGGCTAAACATTTGTGCTCACCAAAATGGAGATCCGTTGTTGCACAAGAGTAAGGGGAAAGATATAAATTGTGCACAATATTTAAAGCTCTAGCCAAATATCAGCCATGCTGCCAAAAGGTAGGACTGTTAAGTGCCAATGGTTTAACCTGAATCATTTTCCTTAAAAAGGAGACAATTAGTAAAACTCATATTGCTGGAGAAAGATAATGCTTCTCAATAGTACATAATCCCAGGGTCCAAAAAGCAGGGCTGATCAGAAAAGGGACACAGTATCTCAGTTAACAATTATCACAGGTAGGCCAACTCAATATCATTTTGTCTTTGTGTTAGCACAAAGGAATAGTGACAGACCTTTCATCTCATCAAACAGGAGGGCACATGGGTGCATACTGATGCAACATCCATGTTTTCTTTGGAAGGACAGTCTGATGCAGTTGTGGGAAGCAATGTTCCCTCTAAGCTTCAAAGTCTTGTGAGCAAAAGTCCTACTATGCAAACTACTGGCATTAAAGTTGTGAGCTACTGGCATCAAAGTTGTGAGCTGCTGCATAAATTAGTGTGCTCTGGGATCATCCTTCCTGAGCTAAGATAAAAATGTGTGAGCTGGAGGGTAAAAATCTGTGTGCTAGCTCACACTAACTTAGAAGGAACACTGGTGGGAAGCCACCCAGATAAATTGTCCACAACAGAGTGGGTGATCTCTTTGGGGGGACCCCTTCTGCTCCCACTTTTTTCTCCTTTTTTATCATCCCACTGAACTGATAATACATGCATGTTTCCTCTGTTGTAGTGGGACATTTGCTTCGATTTCTGAAAAACTCCAAAAATAAAAGAAGGAATATTGTGGCATCTTGAAAACAAACAGATTTATTGAATCAGAAGTTCTAAACCATGATGGATCTGTTAAATTGGATTTAGCATTTGTTTCCACTGGTGGAGGGGCCAATGAAGGAAGGGGGGCACATTTCACTGACTACCCCTTCTTCAACAGGCTTCTATACCACAGCCTGCATAGTTCCTGAGTATCCCCTGAGTCGCTAGCAGAATATCTGTCTCCGTTCCTGAGGGCTGGAAGGTAGCAAATGTCACCTCCATCTTTAAAAAGGGTTCCAGGGGAGATTCGGGAAATTACAGGCCAGTCAGTCTAACTTCAATACCGGGAAAGTTGGTGGAAACCATTATCAAGGACAGAATGAGTAGACACATTGATGAACACAAGTTATTGAGGAAGACTCAGCATGGGTTCTGTAAGGAAAGATCTTGCCTCACTAACCTGTTATAGCTCTTTGAGGGAGTGAACAAACAGCCCTTCCTCCTCTCATGATGCAGTTCCAGTGGCAGCTACAAATTAGGTATAACATCTAGTTTGAATCTTAGAATCAGTGCAGCACTAGGAAGTGGAATGTTTTGGAGCTTGGGGTTGTTGTTTTTAGTGATGCATAGTGCCAGCTCTAAGCTCAAGCTTTTTATTTTATATTACATTGGGAAAATGATTGAAAATTTATATTATCTAATATGTGATATTTATAGATTTCATCATGTGGTGGTACATTCTGAAAATTTTGCTATGTAAAATACAAGGGCACAACTACTTATAATTTGCCCATATCAAATCTTTTCCTTCCAGTATTTATGTGCTACCTTTTGGTCTGACAACAGGCCTCCAAGGCTGCTCACAATACAAGAAATTGTAGACTCTAATATAATTATCCTTTTGAGCAGTGATGGAAGACAAAACAATGATATGGAACATCCCCTCTCCAATCTAGAAGGAGGAGGAGGAGATTGGATTTATAACCCATCCTTCACTACCCAAAGGAGTCTCAGAATGGCTTAAAATCTCCTTTGCTTTCCCTTGTTCATAACAGACACCCTGTGAGGAAGGTGGAGCTGAAAGAGCTTTAACAGAAACTGGTCTTGAGAGGAACAGCTCTGCAAGAACTTGTGACTGACTCAAGGTCACATCAGCAGGTGCATGTGGAGCAGTGGGGAATCAAACCTGGTTCTCTCAGATAAGAGTCCACACACTTAACCACTACATCAAACTGGTTCTCAGTTAGAAGAACTGCTGCACTTCAAAGTTTCCACAATGGATTTAAGGGACATACTACTCGCACATACCCAAAGTGTGCTACATAACAATGAGCTGGGTAGCTCCATATGTCTTCCTTCCTAGGGGCAATACTTCTCTGTCAGAGTATGATGGAAAGTCTGCTGCTCTTGGCCTGCCAGGCAGGACTGAGGATTGCTGAAGGCACCAGAAGGTGATGATGACATAAAGTGTCATCACCCTAGTCTATGCGTATTACGTATTGGAAGTCAACAGGAACCATAGTGGACTGTTAAAGGTGAAAAGGGAAAAGCTTTAATGCAGAGCAAGAGATATTTCTTCTTAGGTCGTTTTTGCACTGACCTTATTCCGGAGCGATGTCCCTCTTCACTGCGCAGCGTCGCACTAATTGCTCCGCAGAACCCGGAAGAGCCACGGCTTTTGTGTCGCAAATGTAAACTGTTTTTTGGCGGTTTACATTTGCAACGCAAAAGCTGCGGCTCTTCCGGGTTCTGCGGAGCAATTAGTGCGAAATCCACGCAGACGCTGCGCGGTGAAGAGGGACGTCGCTCCGGAATAAGGTCAGTGCGAAAACAACCTTAAATTGTTCTGAATCAGATACCATCTTTTGGCTTTAAAGTATTATGAAATTTAGGGAATAGTAATGTTAAATTTAAAATGCCTCTGATTGATTTTTTAATAGTAACATATCTGTTTCTCGAAAATTTCCATGTATACCTTTAGAGGATTCAACAGAATTTATGTTTCATTGTTTTGCCCTTATGCCTCACAAATCCAGCACAGAGAATGTATGTATATATGGGCTATGCATGTACAGTGGAATTATGCCTGCTAACCTCATATGCATGTAAGATAGGATTTCCCTATGGAAACTAACTGTTCCCCATACTATGTGGCATGTACCCACAGTTGTGGCCTGTGTTGGGCTAATTCGCTATAACTGAATGCTCAAGTATATCTGGGCCATATACTTCTACGTTCAAAGAGGAATTTTTAAACTCTATGTCAGGGATGGCCAATGGTAGCTCTCCAGATGTTTTTTGCCTACAACTCCCATCAGCCCCAGCCATTGGCCATGCTGGCTGGGGCTGATGGGAGTTGTAGGCAAAAAACATCTGGAGAGTTACTGTTGGCCACCCCTGCTCTATGTCATGGTCTACTTTTGAGATCAGTGCATACGTTTGCCATCTAAAAACCTGCATTTTGTTAGCAATGCAAAGGATATAGCAACCCCAGACATCATTTTGCAACATTTGCATTAGAAATCTGTGATTGAAATAAGGCTTGATTTATAGCTTAATCACTCATGTTTTGTTGTAGAAAATGGCATGAGGCTGAACTTCAGTAAACATGAAGGATTATGCTATATCTCAAATGCTAAATAGAAAAAACAACTGCACCTGAAAACAAAACTATTAAGTAACTTATAATATTTCTATAGAATTAACACTACAAATACAAAAGAATACACAACAAGATTCAAAACGATACTTCAAAAGGTCCAGTGTTTCTTAAAGCAACAAGAAGTTCTTTCTGGAGAAGACTCTTGAGAGTCTCTTGGACAGCAAAGAGATCAAATCAGTCAATCCTAAAGGAAAACAACCCTGCCTGTTCCCTGGAATGCCAGATACTGAAGCTGAAGCTCAAATACTTTGGCTTCCAAATGAGAAGGGAGAACTCACTGGAGAAGACCCTGATGCTGGGAAAGACTGCAGGTAAAAGAAGAAGGTGATGGTAAAGAATGAGATGGTTAGACAGTGTTATCAACGCAACGAACATGAATTTGAGCGAATTTAGGAGGATGGTGAAAGATAGAAGGGCCTGGTCTGATGTGGTCCATGGGATCATGAAGAGTCGGACTCGACTGTGTGACTGAACAACAACAACAACAGGTAGGAAAATACACCATTACAAAGCATGACACTGCAGGAGTCCAAACAATGCACATATATTTTAATAGAAGCAACAGGGGCATTGTGCCAGTTAATATTCTCATTTATTGTAAAAAGAAAAGTATTTTCTGCTCTAAGCACTTTTGCCTTTAGTGGATGCAAGCCTTAAGAGAAATGTACATGATTATTGGGCTTGATTTGTGATTTATTTATACAGCATCATCAGTACATACAGCACCTGAGAAAAGTAAAATAGATTGCTGTGTTTAAAAAAAAATTGAGAGTTAAGAAAAATTGAGAGGCAAACCTCACAAATCAGCCCAAGTCCCAAATGGCTGTGTCTTTCTAGACTCCTTTCAGTGCTGTTTTTAGTGCTAAGCAGCACTAACATAAATACAGCATAGTTATGTCCTTCTGACTACTCATTCATAAAGGAAGATGAAATGAGATAGTTGAGGATGTTCAATAGATGTCAAATGGTAACCATATAAACTAAGCTTGTTATTCCAGTTTGGCCCTTGAATGTGTTAAACATCTTCATTATGCTGTATGCTAATTCACTGCTTACCCTCTGCCTACATGTATGGACTGCTAATTTCAAATTCATTGTATCTGAAGAAGCGTGCACACACATGAAAGCTTATATGTTGAATAAAACTTTGTTGGCCTTAAAGGTGCTACTGGACTCAAACTTTGTTCTGCTTCAGACCAACACAGCTACCCACCTTATTCTATGTTGTGAATGAATTAGTGCCACTTCATGGTCTCAGTATAAACAGACCCCAGAATTATACACCAGGATACGAATTTAAAACTACTGATTTGGCTAGTTACTTCATATTATGCAAAAGGATGAAGACTTCCTCATATCAAAGGTTTTGGAGTTACTTGGAATCTTCTCTGTTCATAAACAGGGGGAAAAAACCAGCTTCTAACTGTTCCCATGCTCACATCACCCATTCTATTTCCATTCACATAAAACACTATAGATACTATTTGTTATTTTTAAAAGTTAAATACAGATGGTACTTTCTTAAATTATTTGTTCAAATCAGTCTTCTATGATCTACCTCAGCTGCTATCATTTATTTTTAGTAGAAAGGAAACTACTCTGAATAAATTATGAATGGCTCTCTTAATCTTCAGAAAAGTATTTGTATCAGATTTCTATAACCACTATTGTGTAGCTTGTAGTTGCCTTACTCTCCCACCACACACAAAAACCATTTATCTGATAAAGCATTGCATTATTTATGTTTATTTCTTGATTAAAGTAGCCATTGAATGACATATAAAGAACCAATGTGGTAAAGAATGTTGGACTAGGATTTGGATGATCCAGGCTTGAATCCCCACTCTGCCATAGAAGCTTGCTGAGTGAATTTGGGCTGGTTACTCACTCTCATCCTAATCTACCTCATGAGACTGAGGATTAAATGGGGGAGAGAAGAATGATGTAAACAGCATTCAGTCCTTGCTGAGGAGAAAGGCAAGATATAAATGAAGTAAATCTAAATGCCTCCTACCTATGTTAGCTGAAAAGGCTTCATACATTCCTGTATGCTGGTGTGAAGAACATACTAAGAGCAAGAATCATAAGAACATAAGAGAAGCCATGTTGGATCAGGCCAATTGGCCCATCCAGTCCAACACTCTGTGTCACACAGTGGCCAAAAAAATAAAAACCCAAGTGCCACCAGGAGGTTCACAAGTGGGGCTAGAAGCCCTTTCACTTTGCCCCCCCCCCCAAGCACCAAGAATACAGAGCATCACTGCCCCAGACAGTTCCAATAAAATGCTGTGGCTAATAGCCACTGATGGACCTCTGCTCCATATTTTTATCCAATCCCCTCTTGAAGGTGTCTATGCTTGTAGCTGCCGCCATCGCCTTTGGCAGTGAATTCCACATGTTAATCACCCTTTGGGTGAAGAAGTACTTCCTTTTATACGCTCTAACCCAACTGCTCAGCAATTTCATTGAATGCCCATGAGTTCTTGTATTGTGAGAAAGGGAGAAAAGTACTTCTTTCTCTACTTTCTCCATCCCATGCATAATCTTGTAAACCTCTATCATGTCACCCCGCAGTCGACGTTTCACCAAGCTAAAGAGCCCCAAGCGTTTTAACCTTTCTTCATAGGGAAAGCGTTCCAAACCATTAATCATTCTGGTTGCCCTTTTCTGCACTTTTTCCAATGCTGTAATATCCTGTTCGAGGAGCGGTGACCAGAATTGCACACAGTACTCCAAATGAGATCGCACTGTCGATTTATACAGGGGCATTATGATACTGGCTGATTTGTTTTCAATTCCCTTCCTAATAATTCCCAGCATGGCGTTCACCTTTTTTATTGCTATCACACACTGTCTTGACATTTTCAGTGAGTTATCTACCATGACCCCAAGATTTCTCTCTTGATCAGTCTCTGCCAGTTCACACCCCATCAAATTGTATTAGAAGCTGGGATTTTTTGCCCCAATGTGCATTACTTTGGACTTGGTCACATTGAACCTCATCTGCCACATTGACGCCCACTCACCCAGCCTCAACAGATCCCTTTGGAGTGCCTCACAATCCTCTCTGGTTCTCACCACCTTGAACAATTTAGTGTCATCTGCAAACTTAGCCACGTCACTGCTTATTCCCAACTTCAAATCATTAATGAACAAGTTAAAAAGCATGGGACCCAGTACTGAGCCCTACGGCACCCCACTGTTTACCATCTTCCACTGCAAAGATTGCCCATTTATACTCACTCTCTGCTTCCTGTTCATTAGTCAGTTTTTGATTCACAAGAGGACTTGTCCTTTTACTCCATGACTCCCGAGCTTACTAAGGAGCCTTTGATGAGGAACTTTATCAAAAGCTTTCTGGAAGTCAAGGTAAACAACATCTATTGGGTCCCCTTTGTCCACGTTTGTTCACCCCCTCAAAGAACTGTAACAGGTTAGTGAGGCAAGATCTTCCCTTACAAAACCCATGCTGAGTATTCTTCAATAACTTGTGTTCATCAGTGTGCCTACTCATTCTGTTCTTGATCATGGTTTCTACCAACTTTCCTGGTATTGAAGTCAGACTGACTGGCCTGTAATTTCCCAGATTTCCTCTGGAACCCTTTTTAAAGATGGTGGTAACATTTGCTACCTTCCAGTCCTCAGGAACAGAGGCAGATTTTAATGAAAGAGGACATATTTTTGTCAGGAGACCCACAAGTTCACCTTTGAGTTCTTTCAGTACTCTTGGATGTATGCCATCCGGACCTGGTGACTTATTATGATTTTCTACTAGCTGCCAGTAGTATATAAAGTGAAGTGCACAGCAATACAGTATTTCCACATACATCATCCAGAAACACTGCAGATGATCTGAAGATCCACATTTCTAGTGAAAATATCCCATCTGATTAGATCAACATCAAAGTGGGTTCATTATATGTTTGGGTCAGTGGAATACAGAATTCTGTATGTGATGCAAAGGCTGCTGTTGCTTTCTGAATAAGTGATTCACCAGCAAGGATGAGAAAGTCTCATATCAAAGTGCATGTAAATGACAGGGAAGCAACAGTTTGGGCAATTGAAGAGACCCTAAGAAAGGCAGTCACAGGTTAAATGATCCAATGGCATCTTTGTGCGGGAACGATATATATATACTTGGCCCTGTTGACCCATTTCTCCAGTTTTTGAGTTCAGCCCTTGCCATGCTGTATTTAATAAAAGAGCTATGATCACTACCACATTGCTTCTTCCATGCATTGGACCCACTATATTATAGTGGCGACGAAGATGAGATCCTGGTGAGCGAGCCCAGCAACAGGCACTACACAATGCATCGCTGCTTCCGCATCCAACTCCACACATCACTATTGGCGGTGTGTGTGCAGAGGGTAAAATAGAGAACTGTACAAGAGTAAGCTCTGGGAAGAAGGTGAGCCACACACCAGCACCTAGTATAAAAGTAGTGTATTTACAAGCTATATACAGTACAACTAGTGCGGTGACAAACATAAAGCTGAGTGACAAAGTGCTCCGCCAGGATCCAACTCTTGACTGAGAGAACTACAGACTGGTACTGCAGTGCTTATATATACAAGCCAGCCAATCATGGCAGTCCATACAGTTGCTGACTTCAGCAGGTACTTTCCCCTGGTTACAGTCCAACCAGAACCGGCTTGCTGACAAGGTTGATCTGACCTCACCTGTCAGATAGATTCACCTGCTTCTTGTTGCTCCTGTCATGCTGTGGAAGGAGGACTCAATACACCGACACACCTCCTAGTCCAACGAACAAAGCATGCCCAGTAACTTTACATTTTTACAATGGTCATTTACTTTGTAAACAAGTCAGCAGCATTTACATCCGATCTGCACTTTGCCAATTGTACCAGATTGTTTGCTATTGCCTCTTTCACATTCTGGTATCTAATGAGTATGTGCTTGCTCCTTCCTTTGGCAGCCTGGTTTTCTGCCAGCTCCTTAGCTGCAGAGTTGTCACTGTACACTGTGACCGGCAGGCTGACAGGTCCCTCAAGGTCCCTCATGAGTTGCACTACCCATTCTATATTTAGCACACAATCATTTAGTGCCCCGTACTCTGCTTCGCAAGTGCTGCATGCCACCAAAGTTTGTTTTGTGGCCTTCCATAGCAGCAATGCATTCCCTAGGAATACTCCTATTCCAGTGGTTGACTTTGCTTTGGGCCGATCGCCCCAGCTTGCATCGGCATAGGGGACAGCTTCTGCTCTGCTGTTCCACTAAGATAGTGGAGCACCCTCTTGGCTGCCACCCAGTCCTTGTGGCGTGGCTCTGCATTTTTCTGGCATAACAGGTGTACAGCATAACTAATATCTGGTCTGGACCAGCACACTAGATGTAACAGAGAACCAACTAGGGACTGGTACAGCTGTACATTCGGGAATAATTCATCCTCTGGCTCTTTGTGTACCCCGTTGCCATCGGGGTTTGCACACTTTTTGCCCCTTCCATGCCATGCCGGACCAGCAATGATTTCACCTTATTGCTCTGGCATAGTTCAAAGTACCCATCAGCATCTCTAGTTACTTCAACCCCTAGGTAATAACTTACAGGGCCGAGATGCTTAATGGTGAAGAGTTTACTAGCCGTCTCCAGGAACCACTGCAGTTGCTGGTCAGTGTCCACTAGTACGATCAAGTCATCCACGAAGACAAGGACGACTACCTTGGATTCTCCTACCACCCTGCTGAACATGCAGGGATTGGCTAGGTGCTGTTTAAAGCCCTCTCTCACCAGTGCTGCATGTAAGCATTTGTACCAGGCATGCCCAGCCTGCTTTAAGCCATACAAAGCTTTGTTCAGCTTTAATACTTCATTTCCTTCCCCAAATCCAGGGATCTGTTCCATATATATGTCCTGTTCCAATGGGGAGTTTAAATAGACGGTCTCAAAGTCAATATGATGAGCTTTTTGCCCCGAGCACCCAGCCTTGCACAATGCTGCTCTCAAAGTTTCTGCTTTCAGTGTTGGGGCATAAACCTGCTCATAGTCAAACCCTTTCCTTTGGGAAAACTCCCTGGCCACCAGCCTAGCCTTCCGCTGCACAGCTCCGTCAGCGTTTTTCTTGACCCTGTAGGTCCACCGGCATGATATGACATTTCTGTCGGCTGGCCTTGGCACCTTTGAGAATACTTGGTTTTTCAACAGGGAGTTATATTCTTTCTCCATTGCTGTAAACCAAGCCTGCCTTTCTTTGCTCTCCAGCTTCATCACCTCCTGATATGAATCAGGCTCAGGCACACTAACAAAATTTACATCTGGAAAACCATACCTCTCGGGAGGAATACCTTTAGTTGTTCTGGAGGATACCCGTGGCCCCTGACTTGTACTGGGCTCACTCCCTCCTGAAGCCACCTCCTGAGCTGGAGATTCTGGTTCTGGTTTTATCTCCCGTTGCTCTGCCTCAGAACTGCTGTCTGAGCACGGCAGTAAAACACTTTCATTTTTCAAGCTGTGCAGCTTCGCCCAGCTGCTCTGCTCATTAAAGTTGGCTGACTGGCTGTATGTTATCTTTGCCTGCTTATTACAAAACCGATAAGATTTTGTTCCTGGCTCGTAGCCCAGGAAAGTTAAACATTTCGTTAAACATTGGCAGTTTTCCATACAACCTGTGATACGGGATATCATTTGTGGCTCTTGTCCACACCCTGTTACAAATGTAAGCTGCAGACTGCATAGCCTCAGCCCAATATGTAAACGGTAGACCAGCATCCTCCACCATGGCGCACATATAAGTTTGAAGAACGGCCCCCCTTCGCTCCGCCAAGCCGTTTTCCTCAGGGGTAGCTGGGTTTGCCAGCCTGTGTTCAATCCCCCTGTTCTTTATCCAACTCTTAAAGTTATTTGAGGTGAACTCACCCCCACGGTCTGACTGCACAGCCTTGATTTTTAACTCTAGCTGCCTTTCCACAGCCTTTGCCCACTGTGTAAAACACTTGAACACGTCAGACTTATGTTGCATCGTGAACACCCAACAGAACCTGGAATGGTCGTCGGTCATGGCCAAGCAGAACCGGTTCCCTAAATGGCTCTTGGGGAAAGGCCCCATCACGTCTAGTTGTAGCAGCTCCAGAGCTCTGCCTTGCTAAAGCACAAGCCTTGATTTTTATTTTCTTGCAGACCTGGCAATCTAAAAAGCATTTGCATGGCTTAACCTTTAAGTCTGGCACCATTGACAGGGTTTTCTTTAGGGCATGAAAGCCACAGTGCCCCAGCCTGCGGTAAACTCCCCATTGGAACAGGACACCTGTCATGCTCTGGCACGTTTGTGACCTGAGCGGCATTGACAGACGCACTTCCCAGCAGATAAATATTTTCAATCCTGTGGCCAGTAGCCAGCAACTTCCCCCCACTTTTAAGAATTTTACAACATTTCTGAGTGAATAATACCTCAAGCCCTTCATCATTCAGAGCACTAACACTCAGTAAATTCGTTCTCAGAGTGGGTACACATAACACATTTTTCAGCTTACAGTTCAGTGATGGAAAATCAACAACCCCCTCACACTGCACAGCAGCCGAGGACCCATCAGCCAGCCGCATGTGGGAGAGTTTGGAATGTTTAGAGTCCCGCAGCAGACTTCTCTCATTGCAGAGATGACTTGTAGCTCCTGAGTCTAGTATCCATGGCGACCCAGCACACACTGCAGATGACGTGACTAGCCGAGCTTGCTCCTCACTGCTGTTTGTGGTAATATGACTCCTCTGCCTCTGACGACGTTTCTGCCTCCCAGATTCAGGACAGGCACGCAAGAGGTGAGATGCAGACCCACATCTGTAGCAACGCTTCACAGCCAATGCTCTCGGCTCTGCCTCTGTCTTTGGCTGCCTGCCAGCAGCACAGACCGGCTCTCCACCAGACGCTCTCGCAGACGCTCCTGCAGACACACGCTCACCAGCCGACACTCCTGGATGGATAACAGCTGCCACTCTCTCCTGGAAGTCATATAGATGGGCACAGACGTATTCCATCGTCAATGCAGCCACAGCCACCATCTCCAGCGAAGTAATGAGTGGAGAAAACTCCGGCGGGAGGGAAGATAACAGTATATAAACCCTGTCATCGTCCGCAATCACCTTCTCCCGGGTCTCTAACTCAACAAAGCAGTCGGTCAAGTTCTTAATATGCTGTCTCACACACCCACCAGCTGGCATCAGAATGCGGAACATCTTGCGCGTCAAGGCCATCAGGGAGCCTGCAGTAGTTCTTACATACACTCCACTGAGCGCATCCCATGCAGCCTTTGCAGAGTCCTTGCCTCTCACATAGATAAGCTGGTAGTCCCCGACACACAGCACTATGTTCACAAGTGCTTTCTCTGCCAAGACAGTCTCAGCTGGAGATAATGCAGCAGTGGGGTTACTCACAAATGTCCACAGACCCTCACGCTTTAGGAAATGCTCCATTCTCAAGCTCCATACAGCGTAGTTGGTAGACTTGAGCTTCTCCACGGCCACGACAAACTGTTGTTGAGCCATCTCATCGACTCCACCAGACAGCTGGCTGCCGTCCTCCCCCTCGCTCTCAGAAAGAGATAGCTGGAAATCCTTGTCTCTGTCTTCCATGGCTTCTCTCGCCTCCGGCTCCACCACAGCATCCCGACAGTTCTCAAACCACCTCTGCGCAGCGGCACCAGGCTGGGCCCATAACCCTATTGGCGGTGTGTGTGCAGAGGGTAAAATAGAGAACTGTACAAGAGTAAGCTCTGGGAAGAAGGTGAGCCATACACCAGCACCTAGTATAAAAGTAGTGTTACAAAGCTATATACAGTACAACTAGTGCGGTGACAAACATAAAGCTGAGTGACAAAGTGCTCCACCAGGATCCAACTCTCAACTCAGAGAACTACAGACTGGCAATGCAGTGCTTATATATACAAGCCAGCCAATCTTGGCAGTCCATACAGTTGCTGACTTCAGCAGGTACCATTCCCTGCTTACAGTCCAGCCAGAACCGGCTTGCTGACAAGGTTGATCTGACCTCACCTGTCAGATAGATCCACCTGCTTCTTGTTGCTCCTGTCATGCTGTGGAAGGAGGACTCAATACACCGACAATCACACCACCAATTTTTGGGATTATAAATAGGGTATTCAGCCCTGGATTACAAGATTATATTTGCCTATTGTGGTGCTTAGAAGATATTTGAAAGTTGAGGTGGTGAGTTGGCTTGTCTTTTAACTAATGTTGATGGAAATTATTGGACAGTGAACTGTGGTCTGCTGTTTTGTCTACTGAATATCTACTGTGCTGAACGTTGTGTTTGTTATTAGTTTCAGTTCTGTTTTGACTAACACAAAGAAAATGTGGCAGGCTGCTGGCACTTCAAACAGACCAGGAAGTGTGGGGGAGGGATCAGCTGCCCGCCCATTCCAGGCGCGGTCCATTCGAAGTGCCGGCAGCCTGCCCCAGCACTGAGTTAGCTCAGCCCTGTTTTCGTCGCGGAGGAGGGGAGGGGGAACTTGAAGTCTGAATTTTACCAGCGGTGGGGAAGGAAGGGAGGAGGAGGTGCTTGCATAGCAAGAGTCAGCAGTTTTAAAGGTGAGTTGCTCCCATCCATTTCTTTCTTTCTTTCTTTCTTTCTTTCTTTCTTTCTTTCTTTCTTTCTTTCTTTCTTTCTTTCTTTCTTTCTTTCTTTCTTTCTTTCTTTCTTTCTTTCTCTTTCTTTCTCTCTTTCTTTCTTTCTTTCTTTCTTTCTTTCTTTCTTTCTTTCTTTCTTTCTTTCTTTCCTCCTTCCCTCCCTTTTTCTTCCTTCATATTTCCTTTCTCTTTCTTCCCCCCCCTCTATTTGTTTCCAAGTTTTCAAAAGTTTTTATTAGTTTCAGAAAAGTTCAGAAAATAGGGAACAGAAAGAAAGGGAAAGGTAGTTGGTGATTCGATCCTTAGGCAAGTAGACAGCTGGGGGGCGAAACCACGTACTGACCGTATGGTGACTTGCCTGCCTGGTGTGAAGGTAGCGGACAATACGCGTGTAGTAGATAGACTGATAGACAGTGCTGGGGAGGAGCCTGTGGTCGTGGTGCATGTTGGCACCAACGATGTGGGGAAATGCAGTCGTGAGCTCCTGGAGGAAAAATTTAGGCTGCTAGGCAGGAGACTTAAGGCCAGGACCTCCAAGGTGGCCTTCTCAGAAGTGCTACCTGTTCCACGTGCAGGGCAGGAGAGACAGGCACAAATTAGAAGTCTCAATGTGTGGATGAGACGATGGTGTAAGGAGGAAGGGTTTAAGTTTGGTAGGCACTGGGATGCTTTCTGGAACAAGCGGGAGCTGTACAAAAGAGATGGTCTCCACTTGTCCCCGGATGGAACCAGGCTGCTGGCGCTTAAAATCAAAAAGGTGGCAGAGCAGTTTTTAAACTAAATCTTGGGGGAAAGCTGACAGGAGATGAAATGTCTCTGGTTCGGGAGGACTCGTCTCAAAGAGATGAAGGGTTAGCTGCTATTTTTCTACCGGGTAACGGACCAGAGTTGTCCACTGTGAAGGTGACAGACAATATGGACTGTCTGCCAGAGTCTTGAGGCGGCAGGAGGAAGGTGGCGGGCCTAGCTCGCCTGGGAAATTATAGATGTTTGTATGCAAATGCTAGAAGTGTTCGAAGTAAAATTGGTGAATTGGAATGTTTAGTGTTGGGAGAAAACATAGACATTGTGGGAATTTCAGAAACTTGGTGGAATGAGGAGAATCAGTGGGACATGGTGATTCCTGGATATAAGCTATATCGGAAGGATAGGAAGGGAAGGGTTGGAGGTGGGGTGGCTCTGTATGTCAGAGAGGATATACTGAGGTCAGATTCACTTTTAGAAATGCTTTGGGTTGAAATAGAGGGCCCAAAAGGAAATTTAACTATGGGAGTTTGTTATCGCCCACCAAATCAAAAGAGAGAGGACGATTATAATATGATGGAAGGCTTAAAGATAGCAGCTAAACATAAAAACTGTGTCGTAATAGGTGATTTTAACTACCCGCAGATTGATTGGGTCAATATGTGTTCTGGTCGAGAGAAAGAGATTGAGTTTCTTGATGCTCTCAATGACTGTGCTATGGAGCAGATGGTCTCAGAACCTACCAGGGGTGGGGCGATCCTGGATTTGGTCCTAAGTAATGCCCAAGACTTGGTGAGAGATGTAAAAGTGATTGCGCCACTTGGGAGCAGTGACCATAATGTTATTGATTTCACCGTTTGTATAAATAGGGAGTTGTCCAAAAAGACCGCCACAACCACGTTTAACTTTAAAAGGGGTAAATACACTGAGATGAGGAGGCATGTGAGGAGGAAACTGAAAGGAAAGGTACATACGGTCAAAACCCTTGGGGAAGCTTGGATGCTATTTAAAACTATAATCCTAGAAGCTCAGATAAAATACATACCACAAGTTAGGAAAGGCACAAACAGGCATAAGAAAAGGCCTGCGTGGTTAACAAACAAAGTAATGGAAGCTGTAAAAGGTAAGAAGGACTCCTTTAAGCAGTGGAAAACCAGTCCAAGTGAGATTAGTAAAAGGGAACACAAGCTGTGGCAAATCAAATGCAAGACTGATCAGGCAGGCAAAAAGGGACTATGAGGAGCATATTGCAAAAAACATAAAGACCAACAATAAAAATTTCTTCAAATATATTAGAAGTAGGAAACCAGCCAGGGAGGCAGTGGGGCCCTTGGATGACCATGGGGTAAAAGGATTACTGAAGGAGGATAGGGAAATGGCTGAGAAGCTAAATGAATTTTTTGCCTCCGTCTTCACTGTGGAAGATGAGAACTTTTTGCCCGCCCCAGAACCACTAATTTTGGAAGGGGTATTGAAAGACCTGAGTCAGATTGAGGTGACAAAAGAGGAGGTCCTACAACTGATAGACAAATTAAAAACTAATAAGTCACCGGGTCCGGATGGCATACATCCGAGAGTTCTGAAAGAACTCAAAGTTGAACTTGTGGATCTTCTAACAAAAATCTGTAATCTTTCATTGAAATCTGCCTCCGTTCCTGAGGACTGGAAGGTAGCAAATGTCACCCCCATCTTTAAAAAAGGTTCCAGAGGAGACCTGGGAAATTACAGGCCAGTCAGTCTGACTTCAATACCGGGAAAGTTGGTAGAAACCATTATCAAGGACAGAATGAGTAGGCACATTGATGAACATGGGTTATTGAGGAAGACTCAGCATGGGTTCTGCAAGGGAAGATCTTGCCTCACTAACCTGTTACATTTCTTTGAGGGGGTGAACAAACATGTGGACAAAGGAGACCCAATAGATGTTGTTTACCGTGACTTCCAGAAAGCTTTTGATAAAGTTCCTCATCAAAGGCTCCTTAGAAAGCTTGAGAGTCATGGAGTAAAAGGACAGGTCCTCTTGTGGATCAAAAACTGGCTGAGTAATAAGAAGCAGAGAGTGAGTATAAATGGGCAGTCTTCGCAGTGGAGGACGGTAAGCAGTTGGGTGCCGCAGGGCTCGGTACTGGGTCCCATGCTCTTTAACTTGTTCATAAATGATTTAGAGTTGGGAGTGAGCAGTGAAGTGGCCAAGTTTGCGGATGACACTAAATTGTTCAGGGTGGTGAGAACCAGAGAGGATTGTGAGGAACTCCAAAGGGATCTGTTGAGGCTGGGTGAGTGGGCGTCAATGTGGCAGATGCGGTTCAATGTGGCCAAGTGCAAAGTAATGCACATTGGGGCCAAGAATCCCAGCTACAAATACAAGTTGATGGGGTGTGAACTGGCAGAGACTAACCAAGAGAGAGATCTTGGGGTCGTGGTATATAACTCACTGAAAATGTCAAGACAGTGTGCGATTGCAATAAAAAAGGCCAACGCCATGCTGGGAATTATTAGGAAGGGAATTGAAAACAAATCAGCCAGTATCATAATGCCCCTGTATAAATCGATGGTGCGGTCTCATTTGGAGTACTGTGTGCAGTTCTGGTCGCCGCACCTCAAAAAGGATATTATAGCATTGGAGAAAGTCCAGAGAAGGGCAACTAGAATGATTAAAGGGCTGGAGCACTTTCCCTATGAAGAAAGGTTGAAACGCTTGGGACTCTTTAGCTTGGAGAAACGTCGACTGCGGGGTGACATGATAGAGGCTTACAAGATAATGCATGGGATGGAGAAAGTAGAGAAAGAAGTACTTTTCTCCCTTTCTCACAATACAAGAACTTGTGGGCATTCGATGAAATTGCTGAGCAGACAGGTTAAAACGGATAAAAGGAAGTACTTCTTCACCCAAAGGGTGATTAACATGTGGAATTCACTGCCACAGGAGGTGGTGGCGGCCACAAGTATAGCCACCTTCAAGAAGGGTTTAGATAAAAATATGGAGCACAGGTCCATCAGTGGCTATTAGCCACAGTGTATGTGTGTATATAATTTTTTTTGCCACTGTGTGACACAGAGTGTTGGACTTGATGGGCCGTTGGCCTGATCCAACATGGCTTCTCTTATGTTCTCTTATGTAAAAGCACAATACATTCTGGTCTTGTTTTTATAAAATACTTTCCAGAGTCAAAAGGATAGTTCTACCATATTTTCTTAACAAATATTCTCTTGTTATTTTAATCTACACTATATATATATAAATCTAAACTATATATATATATATATTCCATTTTAAAGTTGTATGATATAGATCTTTAGTTATATTCTATTAGTTTGTCAGTTTCCCCCCAAAATGAATTTAAAAGTTTGCTTAAAGATGAATATTATAATATAAACACAGGAAAAAAGAAAAAGAAAACAGATCACACCAGAGAATCTTAAAAGTCCTGAGTGTCCAACCAAACATAAAATTTCATCCAGTTTTTTCTCGCTTCTTCTTTAGATTTCCCAGCTATCAGTTGGGATAGAAAGTCAAGCTCTGCAGTCTCCAAAACTTTCCCCACCAAGTCCATTTTCAAAGGGATTTCCTGACATTTCCATTTCTGTGCCAAAAGGTTTCTAGCTGCAGTGTTGAAGTGTGCCAACATGTGTCTCATTTCTTTAGAATAATGCTCTGGAAATATATTCAATAAAAAAAGTTCTGGTTTGAAATGTATCTGGGTTTTCATGATCTTCTGTAACATTTCTTGTACCATTTTCCAGTAGCATTTCACCATCTCAAACGTCCACCACATATCGTAAAAAGTACCAATTTGTTTGGTGCACTTCCAACATTTATTAGACATGTTAGTATAAATCTTGCACAGTTTCTATGGGATCAAGTACATCACCTTCCCCCTCCCTGCAGCTTTTATATAGGAAAAAGACAGTCTTTCTCCACAGTGGGGGGGGGGGGGACCAAGGCAGCTTACATCATTCTCCTCTCCCCCCCCCCCCACAATCTGAACAAGAATCCTGTGAGGCAAGTTAGGCTGGAATTTTGTGACTGGTCCAAAATCACCCAGTCCGCTTCCACAGCAAGAACCTGGGTCTGGCAGACCACACCCTGAAGCTCTAACTTGTATGCTCTTCTCAAAGTCCACCACAAAATGTTCAAGAATTTCCCACCAACCTGGAAAGGTATCACTAAAGGCCTCTGGATGAGTGCCCCCCAGTCTTGCTGTCTTCCCACCCACCCAAGTGAAGGCATTCACCTCCCCCCCACTTCAAGGGGAGCTGATCTCTTCCATTCTGAGTGATCTCCAGCCCTCACCTGGAGATTGGCAACAATGACAGGGGGAAATGGCTGGTTTGGAGGGTGGCCTTCTTTGAGGCCCCACCCTTTCTCACACCCAGTCCTCTCCAGGCTCCACCCTTCAAATCTCCAGGATTTTGCCAACCTGGGATGAGGCTGAGGGGAGGAGGGAGACAGGGAGTGAGGAAAGCATCAGGAAGGAAAGGAAATAAGCTCCCTGGCTTATTTCGGTGGCCTTTGGAGGCTGCCTGTATTGGCAGGCTGTCTGTGTGGGCACTGATAGGATGGAAAAGGTTTGTTGCTGGTGGTGGCCACAACAATTTTTGTGAGGCTGCAGTACAGCAGCAGTCTTTTCTAAGGCCAGTTGAGAGAGGACACAGAGAAGAGTGGGAGATGTGTCTCCCTCTGAGGTAAGACTGCTTTTGGCAGTTTGTTCAATATTCTTGATCCTGAGTAGGTGGGGGCAGGGGAGTCAGCCAGTGGGAGGTGAAAGACTCTGAGCTGTGATCAGGCTATGGTTTATGGAGTGCTTTGCTGTCTTCCCACCCACGTATACCTCAAGGGGAGGTAACCTGCAGTTGGCAACCTGGCAGCCTCTACATGGGAAAAAGACAGTTTTTCTTCACCGGGGGGTGGGGGGAGCCAAGCACCTGGAGATTGGCAACAGTGGTTCCCTGGGAGGAAATGGCCCCTCCCTACTGTGAACGAACATTCCTTCTCAGTTGAAGAGATGTTAACTGCTACTGTTTGTGTGGATTAAAGGGAGGAAGGCAGACAGACAAAATGAAATAAAAAGACTGAAAGATAGAGAAACAGAGAAAGAATGAGAGAAAGAACAGAAGGGGGAGGTAGAAAAAAGAGGGGGAGAAAGGAGTGAGAGAAAGAAACGAGAAGAAGGAAAAGACAGGGCCCTGAGGAGAGGCAGTTGTAATCAGTAAACTCCCAGCAGAGAACTGTCTGCATCAGAGGTCAGTGGCCATCTGATGATGTTCTTGCCTGACAGGGCTGGTGATGGGCAGGGGAGGGTATAGGGTGGGGGGACAGGACAGTGAGCCAATGTGAGGCCAGAGGGGTTGATGGACAGGTGATAGGCCAGTGGCTCATGGAGTGCAGGCTTAGCCAATGAGGGGCCTGGATTTGACTTCACCAGAGGACTCTTAGGCTTATATTATAAAGGATGGTTTGGAGTTATGAGTAATTAGTGAAGTGGTGAAGTTTGTGGATGACACTAAGTTGTTCAACATAATGAGCACCTGGAAGGATTGTGAGGCACTCCAGAAGAATCTGTTGGGGCTGAGTGAGTGAGTGTCAATATGGCAAATAGGGTTCAGCATGGGCAATTGCAAAATAATGCACATGGGAGACAAAAATCTTAACTATAAAAGCACTTTGATGGGGTCCAAACTGGTGAAGACTAACTAGGAGAGAGATCTTGGAGTCATGCTAGATAACTCACTGAAAATGTCAACCCAGTAACCCTGACCTGGATAGCAAAGACAAGCCTGATCTCATTAGATCTCAGAAGCTAAGCAGGGTCTGGCAAGTACTTGGATGGGAAACCTCCTTGGAATACCAGAGCTGGAGGTAGGGGCAGATTTTATTCAGCCATATCTCTGAATATCCTCCACCCCTCAGTAGGCGTCAGACACCAGAAGTCACCATGACTTCCACATGCATGCATACACACACACATGTACACACATATGCACGTTAAAAAGTCAACCCAGTGCACGATGACAATTTTAAAAAGCAAATGCTATGCTGGGGATTATTAGGAATGGAACTGAAAACAAATCAACCATTATCACAATGCCTCGGTATAAATTGATGCCATGGTGTCATTTAGAATACTGTGTACAGTTCTGGTTATCGCACCTCAAAAAAGATATTATAGCATTGGAAAAAGTGAAGAAAACTGCAACTAAAATCATTCCCTATAAAGAAAGGTAAAAGAGGTTAGGGCTTTTTAGTGTGGAGAAACAATTATTGAGGGGTGACATGACAGAGGTTTACAAAATTATATATGGGATAGAGAAGGTACAGAAGAATTCAGCCCCTTCCCGACTGAGCCACCTTGGTTGCTAAAGGCTGGGGGCCGCAGTTGCCAACCCAGAAGGATCAGTGGCTGGCATGACTTCCCGGCCATCCGGGGAACTGCCAGGGAGTGGGGTTCAAGGCTATAAGAGCCCCGGCCCCGCCCACAACTGCACAGTTTGTAAGGCTTTTGGTGGAGAAGGACGCAAGTTGGGCGTCCTCTTGCAGGCCGAAAGCCCGGGAGTGGAGGTGTGTAGCTGCATAACACGGCGAAGTCCAGGTGGTGCGAGACAGTGGCTGGCGGCAGTGATTGTCGGCGACACTCCACTTTGCAGAGTGGAGCGGCAAGGGAGCTTGGCGGCGCAGACTTGGGGCTGTTAGCAGGCAGTTCGGGCAGCCTGAGCGCAGGCAGCGTGGCACAGGGTGGAATTCCGATCCCTTCTAGGAGGGGTTGGGCTTGCGGGCCTAGTTTTGGGTGGTGGCCCAGAACGGTTCGGGCCTTCGATAGGGGTTGGAGCAGCAGTGGTGGCTTAGGACCACCACCCCCTTTTCCCCTGGTAGTTGACCAGTCTAGGCCCCAGTTCAGGATCCAGTTCACACACACACCCCCCTTCTCTGCTTTTTCGCCCTAGTGTGCGTGGGGGTCAGGGCTCATCTTGCTGCCCCTTGTAAGGAGCTGAGGGACTGTTCGGGGTGCCATGGGGCCTAAGAAGGGGCCAGAGTTATGTGGGTCCTGCCTTGCAGCCCACTGTTGCTTCAGCTGCTGTAGCATCTGTGCACGGTGCCTCTGCTTCCCAGGGAGCGTCGGGGTGGGGTGTTTGGGGTTATCCTCTGAACCCCTACGGTTCAGTGCCTTTTTGGGCCTTACCTCCGCATGCCTTCTCTGCATTCAGCAAATCCAAACCCAAAGGGGGGGCTAAATGCCCGGGTGGGGGTAGTAACCAACAATCGGCTGTCAAAGGGACCCAGCTCCATACAGCTGAAGGTACTTAAGCAATTACTGCGTGAGTATCTTTCGACGGCCGATGCGGCTTACTTGTTAGAAAGTTTTACTCACAGTTTCAGGATTTCATTCCAGGGACCTAGGGTCCCTGGCATATTAACCAACCTACATTCAGTAATTGGAATGGAGTATATTGTGCGGGCAAAGTTAGCTTAGGAATGCTGTAACGGTCCAACCCTTATGACCGAGACCAGGCGGGCCGTTAGTATAGTGGCACAAACAAAATTCTAAATAACCAGGCCCCAAAACCGGGTCCTGGGGTAACTGCCACCAGGCTGGATTACTTTTACACTCTGAGATCCCAGCCTAACCTCAGAGTTATATCCTCTAAGACCAGAGACAGCCCAAGCACAGTAGATGTGTCCGGGAGCTCCCCAGTCAAGATATTTTTTCTTATTTGGTAGATTAGGCGACCTTCGGGGCGGTCGAGTAAGCTTTTGGCACGTTGCTACAACCCCCCCCCCCCCACAAGGCACAAGAAAACTCTTTGTAAAACAAAAAAGAGTTTATTTACAGAGAGGCTTAAAAATTATCATTAAGAGCAGTGAGCCAAAACAATAACGTTATACAATATACTTAACTAGAGGCACCATACGGTTCCAGAGAGTCAGGCAACAAAGTCCATTGAAGCCACAAACAGGGAGCCCCAACATAGAGTCCAGGGTCCCAGAATCCAGTCCAATTGTCCCGTCGAGGGCTCAGAGCCAAGTAAAAGGAAATCTTTTATTCTTAAGGAGCCCCCATGGGTAGATTTAAAAAACCCAATCAGGACTCAACTTTCCCAGTTAACATTAATGAGACGCAGATATGGGTGTCGGCCACAGGTGTCTCCCTTCGGTTCCCTGGGCAACCAATCTGCAGGTGCACCAACTCAAGGCCCTCTCTAATGGGCCTGACCTGTAGGCTCTAGGGCTTTGCCAAGAAAATTAAAACTTTTACAAATTTATAAGCAGGCCCCAAGCCTGCCCAACTTAAAATTAGGAGGAACCATATATAATTTTGGTCCACAGCATTACAAAGGCACAGAAGGAAGGGTCCTTGGCCCCTTTGATGCGCCGCCGTTACCCGGCTTGCAAGTATCTCCCTTGGGCGTGATACCTAAGAAAGCACCTGGTGAATTTCATTTGATTCACTACCTTTCCTACCCCAGGGGCAGTTTGGTGAATGATTCCATTTCCAATCACCTCTGTTCGATCAGATACACTTCCTTTGACCAAGCGGTCAAGGTGGTGTGGGGTTGTGGCTTGAGCGCCAAAATGGCAAAGTGAGACATCAAATCTGCCTTTTGCCGGTACACCCAGGGACTTCAAGTTGCTGGGGTTTATTTTTGAGGGAAAATACTACATGGATAGGGCCCTGCCAATGGGCTGCTCAATTTCCTGTGCAGCTTTGCGAGGTTTAGTTCCTTTTTGGAATGCGTGCTACAGACTCGGTCAGGCTTACGGGACACGGTTCATTATCTGGACGATTTTCTGTACGTGGGCCCCATGGGCTCTGGACAGTGCACCAGATTGTTGCAGTCCTTTGTGGGCCTGGCCCAGGAACTTGGGAGTGCTGCTGGCTCATGAAAAAACTGAGGGCCCCACATGTGGTGTTGGAAATGTAAAAAACATGAAGGTTCTTTTTACCACATGTGGTGGACTTGTGAAAAGGCGAAACAATTTTGGACAATGATTCAACAGGAGATCTCGAAAATCTTAGGTTATAATATTAAGAGAGCACCAGATGTCTTTCTGGTGGGATTACAAATGGAAAGCTTTCCGAAGCAAGACAGAACATTGTTGTGGTATTTGCTTTCAGCTGCGAGAACATTGTATGCGCAAATGTGGAAGCAAGACAGAATACCTGAAAAATGGGACGGGGTCTTAAAGGTTCTTAACTGGAGTGAAATGGACAAACTTACTAGAATCTTAAAAGACAATAACTTGGAGAAATTTAAAGAAGACTGGAGTAAATTTCAAAGTTACGTGGAAATACAATGGAGGGTGAAGAGTCATTTAGTGGTTTATGACAACATTAACTGAAATTTAAATGATAAAGAAGAATTGTGATTAATGAATTAGTAGAATATAGTTACATGGTAATTATGCATATATGAGTTAAGATAAAACGAAGACAGTTGGGATTCCGGAGTTGATTTTATAACTTTGGGTTTTGTGTTTAATAAGCATTAAGTGAATTATAGAGAAAGGGTTGGAGAAAGATAACTCTCTGTGTAAAAATTTTATAATGGTGAAAAGATATTTAGTAGTGTATGACAACATTAATTGAACTTTTAATGATAAAAAGGTATTGTGCTATTGTGATAAAAGTATTAGTAGAACATAGCTACTTGGTAAATATATATATATATATATATATATATATATATATATATGAGAGTTAAGATAAGATTAAGATAGAGGGAACTCTGGAACTGAATTAATAATTATGAGCGTTGTGTTTAATAAGCGCTAAGTGATTATTAGAAGGTTAGTGAATGATATATATTTTTTTTCTTCTGTAAAGATTCTATAATTGTGAATTTACCTTTAATATGCTTTTAAGTACCGGCGGAGGTCATGAATAAGAGGGGGGGGGGAGGAAATATGTAATGTATTGGAGAAGTATATTTGAATTTGAATAGATGAATGTATTTCAATATATTGCAAAATAAAAGTTTGGTTACACAGAAAAAAATGAAGGTCCCAGCTCTGTGCTTACCTTTTTGGACATCGAGCTGGACACCATGCAGCAGTCTTCATGGCTGCCTGTGGATAAGGTGGCGGGCCTTAGGGACAGATTAGCGGCTCTTAAAAGGCAGCGCAAGGTGTCCTTGCTTGAGCTCCAGCAGCTCGTGGGGCACCTCAACTTTGCTTGTAAAGTTGTGGTTCCTGGGAAGGCCTTTTTAAGGCATTTATGTGAAGCTATGGGTACCCTACGCCTCCCTCACCATAGGGTCTGGATGTCAGCAGGAATACGGAAGGACCTTGAGGTTTGGGAGAACTTCCTGGAATCCTTCAATGGGATTTCTTTTTGGAGGGAGGAACTAAAAATAGAGCCAGAGCTCCAGATATCCTCCAATCCAGCAGGGTCTTTGGGTTTTGGTATATACTTTAGAGGGAACTGGTGTGGCGAGTAGTGGCCCGAGGAATGGTTGGCTAGCAGGCTCTGTCGCAACCTTACATTTCTGGAGTTTTCCCCCATTGTAGTGGCCGTTTGGCTATGGGCTGAGCAGCTAGTCAACCATTCTGTTCACTTCTGGTGTGATAACATGGCCATTGTACATGTTATCAACTCCTTATCTTCAAAATCTCCTCCCAGAGAGCCAGTGCGGCTTCAGAGCTAACAGGAGCACCACCGACATGGTATTTGTTCTCAGGCAGCTCCAAGAGAAATGCAGGGAACAGAACAAGGCTCTGTATGTGACTTTTGTCGACCTTACCAAAGCTTTCGATACCGTTAGCAGGAAAGGCCTGTGGCAAATCTTGGAACGTTTAGGATGTCCCCCAAGGTTCCTCAGCATGATCATCCAGCTACACGAAGACCAGCGAGGCCAAGTCAGACACTGCAACGACCTCTCAGAGCGCTTCCCAATAGGCACAGGTGTAAAGCAAGGCTGCGTTCTCGCGCCAACTCTCTTTACGATCTTCTTTAGCATGATGCTTCAAAGAGCCGCAGTAGATCTAGATGATGACGACGGTGTATACATCCGCTATCGCACCGATGGCAGCCTGTTCAACCTGAGGCGACTAAAGGCACACTCCAAGACAATGGAAAAACTCATCCGAGAGCTACTGTTTGCTGATGATGCTGCACTCGTCTCCCACTCGGTATCAGCTCTGCAGCATATGACGTCCTGCTTTGCAGAGGCTGCCAAGCTATTCGGCCTAGAAGTTAGTCTGAAGAAGACAGAAGTTCTCCACCAGCCTGCACCCCAGGAAGATTATCACCCCCCCTGCATCACTGTGGGTGAATCAGTTCTGAAGACAGTCCAGCAGTTCAGCTACCTGGGGTGCATCATCTCCTCAGATGCCAAGATCGACAAGGAGATTGACAACAGGCTGGCAAAGGCAAACCGTGCATTTGGCCGACTGCACAAAAGAGTGTGGAGCAACAAGCATCTGAAAAAAGGCACAAAGATCAATGTTTACAAAGCGGTTGTGATGACAACCCTCATCTACGACTCCGAATCGTGGGTTTTATACCGTCATCACCTGCGACTCCTTGAGCGCTTTCATCAGCGCTGCCTTCGCACCATCCTCAACATCCACTGGAGTGACTTTGTGACCAACACTGAAGTCCTCAAGCGGGCGGAGGTTACCAGCATTGAGGCACTGCTGTTGAAGACGCAGCTGCGCTGGGCAGGGCATATTTCTAGGATGGAAAACCACCGCCTTCCCAAGATTGCCTTGTATGGCGAACTCTCCACCGGTCATCGAAATAGAGGGGCACCGAAGAAGAGGTACAAGGACTCCTTGAAGAAATCCCTTAGCACCTGTCACATCAACCATCACCAGTGGTCTGACCTAGCCTCAGATCGCAAAGCATGGAGGCACACCATCCACCAGGCTGTCTCTTCCTTTGAGAACGCACGCATAGCTGGTCTTGAGGACAAAAGGAGATTGAGGAAGAATCGCACTGCTACAGGACCAACCCTAAATCAGACTTTTCCCTGCAGCCGCTGTGGCCGGACCTGCCTGTCCCACATTGGTCTTGTCAGCCACCAGCGAGCCTGCAGCAAACGTGGACTATTGCACCCTTCTTAAATCTTCGTTCGCGAAGCCAAGCCGAGAGAGAGATCTTCAAAATCAACAACAGTAATGAATCTGGTGCTTGCCTTTACACTCCGCTGCCTCCGTTTGAACCTGTTGTTCTTTGATAAGAATATGCCAGGAGCGTGCAATGGGGTGGCAGATGTTCTGTCTCGTCAACAGATCGAGAGTTTCCACCAGCTTACTCTGGAGGCTGATTCCTGGCCAGTGCAAATGTCCCAGGACCTGTGGCTGCTTGGAGGGCTGAAGCTGGTAGGGCAATTCGATTAGCCTTGACGCCAAGCACTAGAAGGGGCTATGAGAGGGCAGATTTGCAATTCCAGATTTTCAGAGGGTCTGCGGGGCTACAAGACACCTGGCCAGTCCCGGTGGCACATCTGATGCAGTTTTGCGTCCATCAGAGGGACAGGGGGTTAGGGATAGGGGGCATTAGGGGGCAGCTGGCAGCACTAGCCTTCATTAATAAATCACAGGGCCTTACCAAAGTCACAGGTGACTTCCGGATAAAAAAGATGTTGGAAGGGTGGGCACGGGAGAGAGGGCCGCGGCCTGAAACACGGCAGCCTATGTCCCCATCCATGCTTAAAGGGCTAAACAGTATTTGTCCTGAAGTATGTTCATCTTCCTTTGAGGTAACGCTGTTCCACGCAGCATCATTGGTGGCCTTGTTTGGGGCACTGTGGATTAGTGAGCTGGTGGTGTGGTGGTGCAGTCACACAAGGATAATTTTGAGCATGCGTTGCAGTTTGGTGATATAAAATTTAAAGCTGGTCAAGTTGAGCTCTTGGTCCGGTGATCCAAAATGGACCAGCAACGGAGGGGAGTGGCCATTACACTTGGCCTGTGTGAGTGGCCCGACTTATGCCCAGTCAAAGCTCTGCAGCAATTTATAAAGATTAGGGGTGAAGAAGACAGGCCCTTGTTTTGCTACAGCAACGGTTCCCCCGACAAAATATCAATTTGGGTGGTAACCAGCAAAGCGCTTGCAAAGCTGGGGTTAGGAGCTTTGGCACTCATTTTTTCAGAATTGGTGCTGCATCCACAGCAGCTGCAATGGGCTATGCCCTCCCCCCGTAATACAGAGGATGGGCCAGTGGCGTTCTGTGGCCTACAAATCTTACATCCGCCCACTAGTGCTTCCTTGAAGCTGGGGGTTGGGTTGTTTCAAAAGTTATGTTGCCTTCGGGCTGTTTGGTTCTTGGTTTTAACTGTCCTTTATTTTCTAGGTACTGTGGCTCGTCAGGAGAGGTGTCGGATCCTCATCTGCAGGCATAGTATGGTGTTCTGGGCTGCCCACCAGGCCAGGAGATCGGCAGTTGGCACCCAGCTGGGTCTCAGCGAGTGGGCTGAGGTGGAGTGGGTGGGTCACCGGGATCTGTGTTGGCCTGGGATCATGCCATTGCTGTTCAGAGGGAGGACTGCGCCTCCTCCACACATAACAGTCATTAACTTAGGTGGAAATGACCTTGGGCTGATGAAGGGGAAGGCACTTTCGGTACAAGCACAGGCAGATCTCCAGGTGTAGGTGGCCTGGGGTCATACTGATATGGTCTGCCATCCTGCCTCGGTGAGTTTCGAGGGCAGCCTTGGACCCAGCGGGGATAGAATGAGCCAGGCGCAAGGCTAACCGAGCCCTGCGGAAGGCCATGGAAGGAGGCTTAGGCATATTTCTACCCCATCTGGCCATACAGGTTAAGAACGCTGACCTGTATAGGCCAGATGGGGTGCATTTATTGGAGTTGGGTAACAGGGCCTTTTTGAAGAATCTCTGGCTAGGGCTTCGGTCGGCTCTAGGCTGACCGATGGGGCGCTAATGCCAAAGCAGAGGTTTGGCAATGGTGGTGGCAGGCGGAGGAAATGGGATATGGATTTTGAAGGGGAGCACCTATGGCTCGGCACCGTTTGGTGCAGCTGGTCTGTATGAACAGCAAATGGGCTTCATGGCTCAGTGCAGGGAATGCAGATCACAGCACATCCTCACCTGGGCGGATCTTTCTGGTGATCTTTCTGGTCCCAGGTTCAATCCCTGGCATCTCCAAAAAAGGGTCCAGGCAAATAGGTATGAAAAACCTCAGCTTGAGACCCTGGAGAGCCGCTGCCAGTCTGAGAAGTCAATACTGATTTTGATTGACCAAAGGTCTGATTCAGTATAAGGCAGCTCCATATGATGCCAGCCCAGGCAAAGGTAGAGTTGGGGCCTGAGCAGCCCGGCACCAGCCATAATATGTGGGCTCACAACGGGAGCAAGGGGGCTCGCCTGGCACAGGACAAGGAGGGGTCAAGGGCGGACCCCAGGGCTTGTCCTGCCATTCCATAGCTCTTGCCACTCTAGCTGAGTTCAGTTATGTTTAATAAAGCGGCCCAGTTTCACCCAACTTACCGTGTCAGCCTCGTTATTCCGACTGGAGGGGCAAGTACTTTTCTCCCTTTCTCACAATACAAGGACTCATGAGCACTCGAAATTAATGAGCAGTGAATTTAGAATACATAAAAGGAATATTACACCCAAAGAGTAATTAACGTGGAATTCACTGCCACAGGAAGTGGTAGTGGCTACAAGCACAAACAGCTTCAAGAGAGGAAACATATAGATCAGAGGTCCGTCAGTGCCTATTAACCACAAGGTATAAATGGAACACTACATTTGGCGCAGTGATGTCCTGTATTCTTGGTGCTTGGGGGCAGGGCAACAGTGGGATTTCTGGCCCCACTGGTGGACCTTCTGATGGCATTTGGGTTTTGGCCACTGTGTGACACAGAGTGTTTTATTGAATAGGCCCTTAGCCTGATCCAATATGGCTTCTTTCATGTTCTTATGTTCATTGGCAGTGGAAACAGGCTGGGGAAGGGATTTGTCTCCCCTCCAGACAGCATGGGGGCATCTGCCTAACACTGCATCACTGGCTCTCCAATCCACCCATGCAATCCACTCCAATCTTTGTCTGCAGCCCCCCTGCCCCCTGCCAACTAGGAGCTTAGCTGTTGCTGTCCTTCATATAGTTTGTATCTCTGATACCTGACACTACATTTTACGGCACAATGGCCTGACCTGACAAAAACATTTATGTCAGATCTGATCCTCACAATAAATGAGTTCAACACCTCTGCTTTAGGCCGATCATGGACTGAGCAGAGAGTTGAGCTAGATGGCCTGTATGCCCCCTTCAAACTCTGTGATTCTATGCATCTATGATTGTCATTATATGAACAAGCAACTTCAGTACTCTTTCTCCATAAATGCAGGGCTTTTTTTGTAGAAAAAGCTCAGCAGGAACTCATTTGCATATTAGGCCACACAAACACACACACACACCCCGATGCCAAGCCAGACAGAACTGTGTTCCTGTGCATCCTGCTCAAAAAAAGCCCTGGTGAAATGTAAAAACTATGGAGAAAGACCAGGGAAAGCAAACAAAAGATGGTTTGAACTATGAAATTCCACTATTTGAGGGGAAAAACTTCCCAAAGTAAATATCACTGATGGGTGACCATACAACCAATGTGAAATACTGGGAATAATTCACATTTGGTAAAGATTCCAATAGATATTAGTAACAGGGACAACTGCAAAAGTACATGGTAAAAAAGACAACTCAATATAAGACCATTCTCTGTATTGATTCTATAAATTCACATCCAGTGCATTATTCATATTGAACTGCCATAGTCTTACCAAGGTTAAATGAGCAACTTTCAAGAACTACCAATACATGATAATTTAATGTAAATTAAATGACAAATCAGCAGCTTATTTTTATGATGAAAGCAATCTTTCAGTGAAAATCCTACAACATAAAGTTTAATGGATCCTTATTGTTCTTGCAAAATACTCCAGAGGGCACTAGTGGAACATACAAACAGCTATAAAATGAACTGGTATTTCTTTTTTCAGATACGAGTAACTGTCCATAAATAGGACAGAATATGTCCACAAGTCTATGTTTATTCATTAGTACCAGGGCATAATGAGCAGAGTATGATAAGGATCCCTGACAAAACATGTTTTATATTATGATGCATCTTGGTGCATAGGAACTGTGTTTTAAGATAATTCACAGAATAATGAAAGGGGGGGGGGGAACAGGACGATAGTTTGAATCCCAACACCAATTGTTTATTGTTTCATCAATATGCATCTTCTTTCTCTCTTGATAACTCTGTCCCCATATTTTAATATTTTAATTAAATTTAATTACTGAATCATGTAGCAACTTCATAAAGTGTCAATTAAAAATGTTTTCCCATGTGGGCTTTAGAGTTCAGGCTTGATTTGATCTAGAACCCACTTTGTCTTTTTTGTGGGCCATGTTATCTCCTCTAACATCACATTTCAAATGAATCAATTTTCTTCCTGTCAGTTTTTTTTGTTGTCCTGCTTTCACACCCATACATAATGGGGAATACAATAGTATAAATTATCTTGATCTTAGGGTTGCCAAGTCTAACTAAGAAAATACCTGGGGACTCTGGGGGTGTAGCTGGGAGACTTTCCCATTCCCTAATATAAAGAAATAAAAACACAGCAGCACAATTCTCCTGAATACAATCATTTCCTCATTCCCCAGTAGCTGGCTGCTCTCACACACATGCACACTCACTCGCTAGGGTTGCTGAGTCCCCTACTGTGTTACTTGGAAGAAGTTGGCTGCAACTCGTGAGTAGAGAGGCCAATCCCTCACTTCAGAATCGCCAGAAATGGGGGGGGGGAGGAACATCTGCTGAGCACTTCATTACTCCCTATGTGGAGATCAATTCTCATAGGGTATAATGGGGAATTGATCTGGAGGTTTGGGGGAGCTCTGGGGGAATAGGAAAGGAGAAAAGTGAAAACAGTTGGAACAGAGGTGTCCAGTCCTACAGATCTAAGGGCCTAGAGAACAGAGAGAAGCAAAGTGCCAAGTCTCTGAGTGGTGCAAGTGTGGGTTGGGAAAAAAAGGGCTGGGGATAGATTGCCTGTCCGGTTTTGTGAAGAAATCAGATAAAAGGAGGGATATAGTGTGTGTGTTGGGAATCTGTAACGGTTGTGGGGAAAAGAAGGGAAGATGATTGTAAGCTGTTTTGAGACTCCATAGAGTAGAGAAAAGGAAAGATCCCCTGTGCAAGCACCAGTCGTTTCTGACTCTGGGGTGACGTTGCTTTCACAACATTTTCATGGCAGACTTTTTACGGGGTGGTTTGCCATTGCTTTCCCCAGTCATCTACACTCCCCCCCTCCCCAGCAAGCTGGGTACTCATTTTACCGACCTCGGAAGGATAGAAGGCCGAGTCAACCTTGGGCCGGCTACCTGAATCCAGCTTCTGCCAGAATTGAACTCAGGTTGTGAGCAGAGAGTTAACCAGGGTATAAAAACCAACTTTTCCTCTTCCTCTTCCTCCTTTTCTAAGTGGCATCAGTTTTGTGAAGGGGATGCTGATTCCAAATAGTCTTTTAAAAGAGGGCATGTGGGCAGGGAGTTTGCACTGGGCAGAAATGATTGGGGAATAGTAGCTGCTGCCAAACCTGGCCAGCCAGCCACCCCCCCGCAATTGGCCAATGATCCCATTCTGAGCCTTAATAGGTTCCCCCACCCCTGTGATTCCATCCGAGGCGGTGGGATGGGGGTGGGCAAATGCCAGTGCCTACTCCATGGGCCAGCACCAGTCATATGGAGGAGTGGGGAATCACATCTGTTTCTCCAGATTCAAGTCTGCTGCTCTTACCCACTATACCACACTGACCCTCTACAGTCAACTAGCTTTCAGATCCCCTCAGAACACTGGCTGGAAAACATACTGGTTGGTCACTGGGAACCAGTAGTTCAGAACCAAGAACTCCAATGGGTTGAATGGCATGAAGTACGTACTAGCCTAATCAGTCATCATAGTTACTTTTGGTATAAAATTGAATTGGCTTTCACTCTGATGTTTGATGTGATGTATCTTAAGGTTGGTTCAACACAAGCATATATGCCACTAAATTTCACTATACTTTATCACTAACTCTTTCATTATTGACCGCTGACCATACAAACCAATTTCACTGAAAAAATTTGGAACTGTGGTATCTGTATTCTATGTGGGGTTGTATGGGCAGACCATTCAAAATTCAGCAGACTGAAGAATATTCATATGTGAACTAGCCATGTGTATTTGCATATAGGACAGAATAGCAAGCCACCTCTGTTAGTGGTAACATTATTATTTTAGGACCCATTTCTACTCTAATATATGCTTATCTTCAATAAGATATCCATACTTTTATAAACCTGTTTACAAAAGCTCTCCAGAGATCTAAGATTTATTTGATACAGTTGTCTTCTGACAGCCATTCATAAAACTTACAGCATTTGATACTCAAATAGGCTGCTTACCAGCATCATCATGCCCTGTAGCATATCTGCTTACATTCTGTTCTTGTCCTACTTCCAGACATCATCAGTGGCTGACAATGTTCTCCTGCTAGTTATACCATTGTCTGTACCACTGGCAAATTCAACATGAGTCTTCCTGTACAAATGTCTCTATTTGGTGGTGATGAAAAGGCTCTTCAGAATGAAATTAATTTACAATATTCAAAAGTTATTTGGGTGTAGATTACCAGGTTCAAGAGCCCTGGGGCATTTTTTGAGCAGGAATGCACAGAAATGCAGTTCCAACTGGCTTGACGTCAGGGAGTGTGGCCTAATATGCAAATGAATTCCTGCTGAGCTTTTTCTACAAAAAAGCCCTGTATAAAACAATGGTGCCATGAGGGGGTGTGGTATAATATGCAAATAAGTTCCTGCTGGGCTTTTTCTAAAAAAACCCGCAAAAGCCCTGAAGAGCCCCTAGTTTATGGTGGTGCTGCACATTTGTCCCTGCTCTGTTTTTAGTAGTTTAGTCTTAGTGCAAGATAATGAACTTTTCAATATTTGCAGAACAGGGGCCATCGCTCAGTGGTAGACCATCTACTTTTCAAGAAGGAATTATCAGGTTCAAGTATTCATGTGCACAAATGTAAAAAAGAGTGATCAATTATCACTTTCCCTCCCTTGGGTAGAATAACACCTAATTAAGACATGGATAAACCTATTGTCTTGCTGAATTGATCATTAAGGTGTATTTGATGCCTTCCCCACCTCCAGCAATGAATGTCTTTTAAGATTCATTATGGTGTACTATATGCTTAATATTGTATTATTTACATAATTACAACTAATATTGATCTAAATTGCCTAAAAGCAACAGAATTTCTGCTTTAATTCCCTTCAAATATACAATCCAGCACAAACACTGAAAAGTGAAAATGTTAGTGACACCTAAATGAAATGGACTATCATTTGTAATATATCCTTTTATCCTTGGGGCCCTGGATCATACTATGGGCTAATTGTCTGCAAAATTTCAGGCTAACAACAGAATTTTGTTTCTGGCAGTTTGACAGAATTTTGCTATTTTGGAGAAAGCTTCAGGGGTGCCCCTAACATACAAGTAAGGTCAAGTCCAGTCAGATCATTTTTAGTAACTGAGAAATCATCACAGTTGCTTGGCAACCATATCTGCTGTACACTAGTGCTCCCAGGTGGCTTGACTGAGTTCTTATTAAACCATCAGGGAGGGGCACTTTTCAGTAAGCCAGCAATGGATGAGTTGCTAATGTATTGCAAGATATTTATCACATAATCTGGTTGCATGAGTCAATGCTTGAGCCCAGCATAAACTGAGGCAGTAGGATCCTGGCACAAGAGACAACTGCACAGGCCTGACTCCCAGCATTGTATTGCAGCATTAGGCCTGTGCCAAATTTGGGGGATGAATGAAGTGTTTCAAAGGAACAATATAACAAGGGCCAATTAAAATGAAGACAGAATACATTGCCAACTCTGAAGAGACTTTGGTGATGTCTGTTTGATGTAGCTGATCCAGAGAATGTAAGTCTGATTTTCTTCCCTTGTTGTAAATGGACAAACATTTTCATCCTATTTCCTAGCCTCCCCCCAAGATTACTAAAATGGGAAGGGTGAGGGTTTTTTTAAAATGCCCTCCAGTTTTTGTTCAGTCCTAATAAGTACCACCCCTTCTTCTGGCATAATTGTTCTACTACAGTAATTAGAGGGAGGGAAACTGGGTAGATGCAAAGTCTACTGCAGTTCCTTTACAAAGCATCTGATATGGTTTCAGGGCCCTGATTCCTTTCAGTAATGGCACTGAAATATTAAGTTTTATTAAGTCTATCTGATGCAATGATGACATATGCTTCTGTTAGTAAATATGTGTTGATGATGTTTAGATCACAGCACAACTGTCTCCCTTTCAGCCATTTTGTTGAATGTACTGACTCATTGTGTAATCAGGAGTGAAATTCTAGCAGGAGCTCCTTTTTATATTAGGCACATACCTGTGATGTAGCCAATCCTCTAAGAGTTTACAGTAGACCCTGGAATAAGAGCTCTGTAAATTCTTGGAGGATTGGCTACATCAGGGGTGTGTAATATGCAAAGGAGCTTCTGCTAGAATTCCACCCCTGTGTGCAATCCTCCCTAAGTCTCTGTGAGAAAGAATGTAAATAAAATTAAAAAAAAATAAAACAAAACTCTTAAGCATGTTACTTTGACCAACCATGAGATCTGTATCAGCAGTTCAGATGCATGGAGGTTAGAGTTTTGCATTACAAGTGGTGGTGACTGGAACCACAATCAAGAAACAACCGACTTGTGGTGACTCCATTGGAATTTCAAAGCAAGACATGTTTAGAAGTGATTTGCCTCTTTTTCATCCAAATACTAACCAGAGTTGACCCTGCTTAATTTCCAAGATCTCGGGTTGCCAGTCCATTACTGGGGGCGGGGGATTCTCTGCCCTTGGGGCCTGTTACCCCACTGCTGATCAGCTGGTCAGCGGGGAGACATATCAAGAACAGGACGGAAGCTCTGGCCAATAATGTGGCAATGTCACTTCCAGCCATGTAGTGGAAGTGACTTCATCACACTGGTGATGTCACAGCAACACTCTTGTATCTGGGCAAAAACTCTATAGTAGAAGCATTTTTACCATAGAATTTTTGCCAAAATACTGGAGCATCAGTATTCCAGGTGCAAAAATTACTCATATGTTTTCAGTATTTCCTAAAAATGGATTCTTCATATTAGTAGTCAATATTTTAAATATTAACAGTTGGTATTACAAGTGTCAACTATTAATGCTTCCAGTAATGACTGTTAACAGATTACCCTGAATATGTGAGATCTTTGTTCAAAATATTGTGAAATTATTTTTATGAGTATTTTTATAATTCAGTTCTCTTTCCTTGCTATTTTAATTAATTTGTATAGTATGAGGTGTGTATTGTTCAAAATATATTTTCAGGGTGTTTATTCTTTCGAAAACCCACTTTCATTAAAAACATTAAAGAATCTACTTATTTCCCTAAAATAGCACACAAATCTAGTGCATGATAATAGCTGTGTTTAATATAGCTCACAAAGTTTTGGTTTTAACAATAATGATCAAGTGCAGGATAACATATTATTGATAGGAAAATGAATTGTTTTCTATCAAAGGATACCACAGTGTTCTAACTATCAGGTCATGTACTCACTTGTGTTTATGCAATCTCTCAGTGTTCAACTCTAGGCATGTTTTTCAGTTTCAGTACTCTGGCTTGCGGCTCTCAAATTGTCATGAGACTCTGTGAGTGGGTAGCCAGAGATCTGAAGTTAACAAAAAATGACGAGGCTTCTATCTGGGACTATGTTAAATAAGATAAGGTCAACTGGTTATAAGTTTCATTGCTATTTATAGATAACCCTGGTTTAAAATTAAACACTTCTGTTGATAGGAATGGGTTAACTTATCTGCTTGTCCCTTCTTTCCCTTTAACAGAAGGTGGGGGGAAATAGGTTTGTAAAACACATTGTCATCAACAAGAACTATCACACTGTAAACTCATAGCTTGCTTTATCTGGTCCATTTGTTGTAATTAATCATCAATTTTCCTGCTCATTCATTATTCTTAAAGCAGGGGTTCAAATGTACAGTTGGGCTGAAAATGGCCCACCCATGGCTTTAATCTGATCTGAGGCTCTTTTCTCCCCCCCTCCTCCCCTTCCCTTGCCTGCCCTCACCCTTTGAAGATTGAGGCTGCTGAAGTTCCCAGCATCCTTGCCTTGTCTTTGCCTCCTGCTTTGGCGGGAAGCTCTTCTGAGCTTGCAAAGCTCCAAAGACAATGTGGAATGGATTTTACATTCTCTGTGGCCAGATACCTTAATGGAAAATTAATTCCACATTTTCCTTGCAATTTTCTGATATGATGTATTTCAATGTAGTGGTACTCAAGTAGTTTCACTTTCCAGTGTTGCTTGTTGGAGTGGTTTCCTTGCTAATAAAGGGTTGATGTTTTGAGCCAGCATGTCTCTGAACAGACCTGAGAACTGGTGCTTAGTGAGTACTCTAACCTGGGAACCCACAGACAAAGAGGGACATTACACTGGAAAGAGGAAGAAGCTTGCAATGCCCAGCCATTTCATGTTTTCCTAGACTTAGAGCATTTTATATTTTTAGTTTCTAGTTTGATCCTTGTGTTTTTTCTTATGTTTTATTTTTTAAATTGCTTTGCGAAATCCCACTATTTTCCACCTTTCCATTTTAAACAAAATATTGCGAGAATTTTAAGCATGTTTGTATTTTAAGTAAAATATATATATTTAATTGTGTTTGTCTGTATCCTTTATAAAGTTTATATCTCTGCTACCTGGCATTACATTTGATGATACACATGGCCCAGCACCACAAAGTACCATTTATGTCACATCTGGCCCTCCTGACAAATGAGTTTGACACCCCTGAAAGTGTTCATTCCTTTGAATATTTGAAATGTGTTGTTAAAGTTTCTGTATGAACATATTTTAGCCTATAGACCACTTTTCTTCTTTGCTTGCCATTTATAAGAAAAAATAGTTATACCTTTTTTTTTATATACATGCTATAAATGACTTCATTCCATTTTCATAGATAGAACAGTTTCATCCCATGGAGTGTTAATATCTTGCCTTTTCCTCCTTCTGCAGATCAAGCACCTCCTCTGAAATGTGGTTCCTGGGGTCCCTTGTCCCTCAGGAGCAGCATTTTGGGCTGCAATGTGAGAGGGGAGTGGAGAAAGTAACATTCAGTATGCAGAAATCTTACCATCTATGGAAACACTCTGGGGGATCCAACCCAGATCTTGTTGTTTCAGAATGTTTATTATATTGTGTTTATTTATTTGAATTTCTTTTTTTAAATTTATAGTTTTTATTAACAATTTAGATATGACAACAAAGACAAACAACAACAAAAAAGACAGACAACACAAAATAATAAAACAAAATAATATACTGGAGAATGAAGGTTGAAATTAGTTAGTCCCAAAACATTTGCTATTAATCTTTATTATTCTATGTTAATAATACAATATGTTTGTTTTTAGTCTATTAAACTTTTTCCATTTTCTAACTTATTATGAACTTTTCCCTTATTGTCTTCAACTTTTGTTATTTTTATATTCCCCCCCTTATTGTCCTTTATCTCTATAAATAAGCTATCATGACATTTTTAACGAATCGTACAAAGTTTGCCACGTTTCTTTACACACTTGTACATTTCCTTCTTTCAGTCTCACTGAAAGGAAGTCCATTTCTGTTGTTAAGAGTTTTGTAAAAACTCTTCTTGCCTAGGTATCTGTTTTACTTTCCAGTATCTTGCATAAACTATTCTAGCTGCTGTTACTGCATGTACTAGAAATCTGTATACAGGTCTGGAAATACCCCTCTGGCATATATTTAGTAAATACATCTCAGGTTGGTGGTTTATGTTTCTTCTTAATACCTTTTAGAGCCAGCTGTGGATCTGGCCCCAATATATTTTCACTGTTTGAATTTCTATTGGCCCAAACCTAATGATTTATGACAAGCAGCAGCATTTCAAATGTGTAAGTGTTTGGGAAAGAGATGAAAGATTCAATGTTTGCTTGTGTGTATGTGCATATATGTATGATAGGCATGCATTAGAATGTATAGACATAACTAAGGACACTGAATTTTGTTGGGAGCCAGCATGGTGTAGTGAGTAACAGTGGCAGACTCTAATCTGGAGATACGTGTTTTATTCCCCACTCCTCCACATGAAGGCTACTTGGTGACCTTGAACCATTCACAGCTACCTCAGAACTCTTTCAGACCCACCTACCTCACAAGGTAACTGTTGTGAGAAGAGGAAAAGAAGGAGATTATAAGCCACATTGAGACTCTCTGATAGAGAAAAGTGGGGTATAAAAACCAACTCATCTTTGTTAAACCTCCATTTGTTACTCTTTTCAGTATTTACTGGCCTCTCCCCTCCTCTGGCATTGATCTGAGCCAATGTACAGTAGGGACAAGTAGCAAAATGTGACCCAGCAGCCGTGCCTCTCATTGATTAAGCTGCTTTGATGTCAGAGTCTTTGCCTCAGCTAATGTCAAAGAAGCTGCAAGCACCTCTGGACCATAAAGGTGGGCAATAGGGAATCCTCTGATTCTGAATTCTAAATAGCATGAGAGCCAATATAAAATAAAAAATAGAATATTTCCTAAATGTCACTTAGCACTCTTAGACTCTGAAACAGTATGCAATCACACAGGAGATTTGGCCCAACCTAGCCACAGCTCCTATTCGGATTAAATATGCACAATCACACAAGCACATCTGCCCTCTGAGCCGCACTCATTCTCACCCCGTCTCCAGATGATTCCTATCTGGATTTAAAAAACCACCTGGGTCTTCCTAGTAATTTCCCCTTGAATTGCATTTAGGTTGCATATTCACTGGCCATCTGAACACCCAGGCACAACTCAAAAGCAGAAAAGCAGTGTGATCATGCCACTGGTGCATTTGAGTCCCCCACCCCCGCCCAATCCTTTATGGTTGAGGGCCTGCCTTTCCCCGCACGTTCCCCAGAGAGCACTGTGTTCTGGGACGCAAAACCTTCTATCCATTCCCGGGCCAAAGGAGGCCAGGTTATGCTTCACATGGGCTCGGGCCTTCTCGGTGGCAGCACGAGAAATGTGGAATGCCCTCCCGGAGGCCATAAGGGCCCTGCGGGATCTTTCTACCTTCCACAGGGCCTGCAAAACTGAACTGTTTCGGCAGGCCTTTGACAGCTAAACTGGGAGAGGACTACCACCCTACATCTCCAAAGAGCTGCTGTTTACTAGAAGATCATCAAAAGGATAGAAGAGCCCACCTATATTGAAATAGCACCATAGAATGTTTTAAACTGTAATTGTATTTTATTGATTTTAAATTGTAATTTATAATTATTTTGAATTGAATTGATTGTTAGCTGCCCTGAATCCACTCGCGGAGAGGGCAGGTTAGAATTTGAAAGTAATAAATAAATAAATAAATAAATACAATCCCACTCTGAGGAGCACTTCTGCACTTCTCTGCTTGAGCATACACACCAGGGGACTTTCTTAAAAGACAACCATGGCAGGTCTGTGGCACACTAGTAGTGTGAATGGCCAACCACAGACCCTCTGTCATGATCCTGCCACTTCAACAGCAGCTGTCTGGTAGCCAAGAAACAGATCAAGCTCGAGCAGCTTTTTTGAAGCCGAGATAATATGCCAATTTCCCAGTGTGATAGCACCCTAACTCTCAGCATTAAGCTGGACCATCACTGCAAATTGAAGCCTGCAGCCCTCAGTTCTGCTAACTCCATTGTCTTCCTAGCGATGCTGCTGGACCTATGTGTGTATGACCCTACTAGCCAGGTGGCTCTCAAGCAACTTTTTGCAGCCATACACACATAGGTCCAACAGCATCGCTAGGAAGACAATGGAGTTAGCAGAAATGAGGGCTGCAGGCTTCAATCTGGTCTGTAACTCACATTGCAAAAGAAGGGGCTGCCAGTACAGTGGGCATTCAGGAGCTCTGTTCCAGCAAAGACTCACCTTCCTACCCCATGCTTTCAAATTTTATTTGTGTGTGGCCATCCACCATTTGTTTTGTCTGCAAAAGTTTGCAGAAGGCCAGGAAGGAATTTTATGCAAAGCTCTGATTGGCTAATAGATGCTGGGATTTTTACCATCCCCACAGCAAAAAGTATATCCTATGTATATTTGATAGTACTGTTCATAAGAGCATAGCTGTCAACAGCTGGCATTTAGGTATTGGTTGGGGAACATAGTACAGGTTCTGCAAGGTGGGCTCCATGCATGGCCAATAAAGAGGAGTCTCCTTAAGGGGTGCAGGATGCCAAGCCTAGGGTTGACACATTGACCATTGATGAGTAGGAACAGTGATTTCTGCTGCTTTCAGCCCTAATACCAGACCTTTTCCCTTAGTTACCCCAACAGGCAGTTGGGCCGTCAATCACACTATGCTGTGCAAAGACCAGAGGAAGCTATAATCAATAAAAGTTTTGGTTGGATTCCCCATCACAGTGTGTCTATGTCTCCTTCTCCCCTCCACAGTGGACTGATCCCCACGCCAGGCACAAAGATCTGCTTTAAGATAAAAGTAGAGTTCATGCTTAAAGGGAGGCTATGCAGAATCTGCCGCTAAAACAGGTCACTGGTGGGTTCACCAACAGGCCATAAAACTAAATGCCCAGTATGTCTGGAGACTTCTCGTGGCCATGCAAAGGGAACAAAAGTTGATTTTCCTGTCCCCACTGTTTTCCATTCATTTATGCATCATTTATGCATGCATCACCATCTAATATTAGTCACATGATGCTATCATATTATGTTACTTCATTATTATCCAACCATTCCAGTAGACATCATCAGATTCTATATAATCACTCTGATTGGCTGGCTTCCAATGTGTTGTATTGGTAGATTTTCCCTGGTTTGGGAACTGGAGTATGCAAGAGCCCTTAACAGGTATTCCCCTTTGTTTTCATCATCTTGAGCCTGTTAGAAAAAAAATCTGGAACTTAAGTCGCAAGGATTTTGCCACTGTCCTGATTTTAGACAAATCTTGTCATTATGTGCTCTCAAAATAAATAAGCCCATGTCCTCAGATGAGGTCTACTGAAAAATTGATAGCTTTTAAAAAGTTGCAGAAATGTATGTTTGCTTCTGGCCTGGGCTAATCTCTGATTCTGATGATCTTACAAAGCTCAGCACAAAGCAAAAGTGAACAAAAACAAGCAACTTAATAATACAGTTTGTTTTTTTCTTCCCATAGTTGGGTTAGCAAAGTTCTTTAAATTGCTTACTCAAACTCTGTTACTTTGTGACATAATAATGGAAATTTTGAATGTGAATTTGGTATACAGATTCCATACACTATCGTATGTTCCATCCTTAAATATCTGTTTGACCACCTGCTCATTTTCAAAGGAGAAAGTCACATGCAAAATTTCCTTAATGGAGTTTTTAGGATTGGATGGTATGGCTCTCATAATGCAGTGCTCTGATCCAGGTCAAGGATGCTTCCCTGTCAGAAATCAAAAAAATCAAGGATGCATGTTGCTTTTCCAACAGTGACAAAGCATATTCAGTCAGGGGAAGTCTACTTGTGTAGGTACAAAATGCCACTATTAACAACACAAAATAGTAGAAGCCAATGTTATGTTTCAAGTCCAATTCAACCTCCACAGCTATTTTCAGCAGAGCTTTAAAATATGTAAAATACATTGCAGGTGACATCTGACTTGAAGTCTGAAATCTCAGAATAAAAATCCATATCAATATTCACACGACTGTTTCCAATTTCCACTTTGAACTCCCACTCAATTTATTTTAAAGTGGAACAGGAGCCATTTAAACCCAACTCAATTGCAACATTTCTGTTAAACACTAAGACACTTATGACATAATGCTCCATTTGAATTTCAAACATCTGCTCAATCTTCACATCTGTTTCAAGGAGGGAGGAAATGCAAAGTAGTTTGTAATGCAGTACCTGAAAGGAGACTTCTCAAATAATGTACTTCGCTAGTTAGTTTGGGGGAATACGACACATCAAAGATTTGAGTTCAACACTTTAGGAATGCTGCCACAGAGGTAACCTTGGGAAGAGAAAGATATTTTACACTGATGGGAAATCCTAGTTTGACCTGGAATGCTGCCCAGAAGTGTCATGGGGAAAATTAAGTTCATAAATATCAGAGCATGACAGATCCACAGGGGATAGCTGGCTGCAGGACATACCTTATTTTTCTAGTGGCACATTTCCCCATCGACATTTAAAAAGTGCTACTTCTTCTGAGTGCAGTGAATGCTGCACTAAACAGAGGAAGAAAAAGTAGAACAGCAGTCGGGACAGAGTTATGACTATGTCACTTCATGCCGTATGACACTGTGAGGAACCGGTCAGGGTCAGCTTGGGAGGGTGACCATTAAGAATTTCTCCCCAGTCACCTTTTCTCAGTACCTCAGGCTCACTCTATGAAAACCCTGTCAGAAATAAAAAATTAGGCACCAGACCTTTTCAGAAACCATAAAGAATATTTATTGGTTCACAAAAGGTAAGGGAGAGGGGTAAAATAATATTAATTTGTTGATCAATAACAAATCAGTTGGCAACAGATGGTTATTAAAATAATCAATCTCTAAACAACAGATGTATCAGGCTGATATTTTATAAACTGGCAGATTTTAGAACTATATAAAAACTTTGGACAGGCAGGCAGTGCCTACTTGGCACTAGGAACACTAGGCAGAGATGGAATAGTCCTAAATTTAGGCATCTTTGAATCATAAAAATAACAAACTGACATTCACTCTTTTCCACACACACTGAGGACTCCTGACTTGTGCTAGATAATTTTCCCTCACAGACATACACACTAGCTCACCAGACTCACACCCTTTTGAGTGCTCTAACCAGTCCCTCAACACCTGGTGTGTCTCAGTCCCAGCTAGATTCCTAGTCTGACTCTTGGGATCCCATTCTAGCCACAAGAATCCAGTCACAGTATTTGTATATTGGAGTGTTCTCTGATTTTATACTAGGAGTCTGCCCTGTGTTCTGACAGAACTCCACAGAGAGTTTCTCCTCACAGAAGGTGCCTGGTTTTCACCCCCTTCTGACTAATAACTCTCTCTCTGACAGAAGCTTAGCCCAGTTCTGTCCACTCAAGGAACTCAACCCCACTGGCTGTTCTCAGCTCCTTCCAGTTACTTCACAACAGCTGATTAGCTTAAGTATCAGTCTTCACACTGTTCAATACTCAAGCTCCAACTTCAGACTAACATTCTGAGGTTTTTTTTCCTTCTGCCAGCCCCTTCAATTCACTACATTCTCATTTCCATAGCTGCGGCCCAGACAATCATTGCAAGGCTGTTCCCAGCTTCCAGGCTAACTTGCCAGTTACAAGCACAAATATATTTATCAAAATGAATACTTTAAAGCTATATACTGTGTTCGGGCACCCAAGGGAGGAAACTGGTTCTGTTCATGGAGGTATTCTGCTGTTCAGATAGGTAGAATTCTAGATGGCTGAAGAACATGATAAAATAAGCAGAAACCTAAAAAGACTTTTCAGAATTCTAGCATAACTTTTTGGGGACTAGAGTCCAATTGAGTGGATCTAGTCTACAAAATTTATCTTCATATTGTCACAAGATATGTGTCCATTTTGCTGCAACACACTAAAGCCAATTTGGTGTAGTGGTTAAGTGTGCAGACTCTTATCTGGGAGAACCAGGTTTGATTCCCCACTCCTCCACTTGCACCTGCTGGAATGGCCTTGGGTCAGCCATATCTCTGGCAGAGATTGTCCTTGAAAAGGCAGCTGCTGTGAGAGTCCTCTCAGCTCCACCCACCTCACAGTGTGTCTGTTGTGGAGGAGGAAGATAAAGGAGATTGTGAGCTGCTCTGAGACTCTGAGTGGAGGGTGAGATATAAATCCAATATCTTCTTCTTCTAAACACACTAACCCAACTACCTGGTAGCCAATGAAAATCTTACCACCCAGAATCTTCACTTCTTGTCACTCCAACCATGCTGATATCTTAGTGATATTATGCCTTCTGGATGTCTGAATGAATGTGAAAGGTAGCAACAGGTATGAGGATCAGGGAGAGGTAACTTGTGTGGGATACCTTTCAGCTTTCAGCTGTGAATGTGAAGAGTTTGAGAACTATCAACTATTTATACAGCCCTTGTCTCTCCTGGTTGCTTAAATCTGCCAGGGTGGGAGGGGGCTGGTGGACTGGCCTCTGGAGACAGTAAATGCTATCCTTAAAGCAGGCTGTAGTGTATGTAGTCTTAAAGAAAGCTACTCTGGCCCAGGAGAGCTGAATAACTACCTCCCAGTCTCAAATGTATCATTCTTGAGCAAGGTGGTTGAATGAGTGGCAGCTGGACAGCTTCAGGAATTCCTGAATGAAGTGAATTGTTTGGATGCATTCCAATCTGGTTTCAGGCCTAGTTAAGGAACTAGAACAACCTTGGTCATGCTGGTGGATGACAGGGGAAGAGAAGCCTTGTTAATTCTCCTAGATTTCTCAGTGACTTTTGATACCATCAAACATGGTATACTTTTGGACTGCCTTTTAGAATTAGGATGGGAGGAACTGTTCTGTGGAGGTTTTCATCCTACCTCTAAAGAAGGTTTCAGAGTGTAGTACTGGGGAATCAGGTATTTGGACCCTTGGGGGGGGGCCCTGCTGGAGATGTTGGAACATCATTTTTGGAGAAATTGACATCAGTCATCTCAAGGAATCTCCAGAAACTCTATTGCAAAACTGATTGTGTCCCTTTATTTCTTAGATAGGACTGATGTAACTTTTGGAAGTAATATTATGCCACTGGGACAATGACTATATTTTTTCCTGCTGCCACTCACATTAGCTGTGGGAAACATGAGCTGAGGGTGAGTGCACCCCACTGGGGACTTGGTTGCTGCACCTTGACCTCTGACATATGGGGTCCCAGCTGCTTCGACAGCTAGGTTTGCCAGCCCCCAGGTTCCAGTGGGAGATCCCCCAGTTTTGCAGTCTCCTCCCCACCAGCAGCCAGCTGGCTGGTGGAGGGAAGCCCTGCCCAACATCCTTGATGTGCTTTTCCATCTTGGTAGGTTTAGAAATTTGCAAACTGCTTGTGTTTTGGAAGGGGTGTGTGTGCCTTTAAATCACAGTGAGACTAAAGTTCTGGGTGGGAGGGGGGGAAGCAGGCAGAGCCACATGGCTCTTCCCAGTAAGTGTATAACAGAGAAAGAGAGAGAATCCAGTCCCTCTGTTTGTTTTGCATTCCTTTCAGAAATTGTTTGCATGGTAAAAGAGATAGTAAAGAGTTAACTAGAACCTGATTATGGGGTAGAGGAAAACTCCACCCCCTAGACTGCTTTGCTCAGTACTTTCATTTTCCTGTGTAAGTCTGAAGAAGTTAATTGAAGTACAGCAGATTGCTGCATCCAGCAACTCCCATGAGTTAATTGTCCCAGTGAGATCACAAAAGTATGGGTTTGCAAACTATTTATTTTGGCTGCTTTGTGAGTGTGTATGTGTTCACTTTCATTTAGTGGAACTGCAACTGCTGGGAAACCCCTTGAAGGCAAAATAGAGGAAGAGAAAATGATTATTATTCAGGGGAACTACTGCACTGCTGTATTTTTATTATTTATTTGCAGGGCTTTTTTGAGCAGGAATGCACAGAAACGTAGTTCTGGCTGGGTTGGTGTCAGGGTGTGTGGCCTAATATGCAAATGGGTTCCTGTGAAAAATGCCTGCGCAGAACAATTGTGATGCCAGGGTGTGTGGCCTAATATGCAAATGAGTTCCTGCTAGGATTTTTCTACCCCCAACCCCCCTGTTTATTTGGAATGAGAAAGTCTTCTGGCTCTCCCCCAAAGTCTCCCAGCTCCACCCGCAAAGTCCCCAGATATTTCCTGAGTTGAACCCAGCAACCCTATTGACAGCTGAAAAGGCATGGGGGGGGGGGGGGCGGGGGACAAGACCACATGGTCTTGCCATACTTTGGGTCCAACAGGGATCCAGCCCTTGTGGCTTTTTTGAATGGTTGAGTTAGACTCTAAAATGGCATTCGCATCCACAGGTCAGACCCGTGAATGCCATAAAATCTAATTTGGCCCTAAATTTACTTCAGTGGAAGCTGTTAAAGAGAAGACACTACACTATGTGAAACTCAATATGCAATATGACTTTATAGAATGCCTCTGTTTTGTTTTGTTTGAAGATGGCTGTCTGGGAAAACAGAGCATTGCCTTGATATTAAAGCTAGTCTATTTTACAAAACACAAGTGTTTGGAGGCTTGTTACTACCCTTTTTTTTCTTATGGATTAAACTCACTGCAGCAAAGGGAAGGAGCAGACATCAGGATTTTCTGTTCTGGAATCCTCGGAAGACTGTCATGCGCAAGCCACAGGATTAATTATCCGCATCCTGAAAGCGGGGGGGGGGGCGGGGGGAGTAGCAGCAGCAGTGAACCTTGTAGTGACATTTTGCTCAGGCTACATAGCACCATGTCAGCATGGGTTCTTGTGAGTCAAACAAAACACTCTGCAAGAATTAAGAATGTTTAAAAAGTACTTGAGATGACTTTGTCATAATGGCTGATGATTTTCAGGAGGGAACTTTTATAACCAGATCTGCAAAGAAGGAAAAGCAGTATATGCATTCCAGTTTGAAAAAAAAACTGCCATTGCAAGACATAAGGAGTTTCTGATTGGCATGGTTCTTCCTTGGACACCATCACCAAATAATGTAATTTAACAACCTTCTCCATTTAGGGTGGGAAATAGTGTTTAACAAAAAGTGAACAAGAGTTTATTCTATTATGTTATGAATAATATTTAACTTTTATGGAGCTTCCTATTAGTCCAGTACAGCAACAACAGAAGTCATATGGCACCTTAAAGATTAGTCAGCTGCAGCTTGAAATTTTGTACACTGTGACCATTAGAACAGCCCACAAGACTCAAGTGGCATCAGAAGACTTCAGACACCCTGACCCAAAGACAATGCAGCTGGGCTGTTGAGGGTGCGGAGACACTGTCAGGAAGGTAGAACCTGAATTGGCAAGCTGCACATTTAAAGGGAGGTGGCAAGCCAATGGGATAGGGGGGCAAAGACAACTAGAGTTGCCTGGGGGAGCTGCACATGGCTGGAGGAGCAGAAAAACAGTTGGGAACACTTCAGCTGCCCTGGGCTGCTGGCTGTGGGAGTGGAGGAGGCAGCTGCGGTAAAAGCTTTGGGGAACTCAAGAGGAAACTAAACAAGCTGTTGTGAGTGACTGAGCTCACCAAGAAGAGGAAAGGTAAGCACAGGCAATGACTGTGGGAGCAGAAGTCTAAGAGGTGGCACAGAAGAGAAGGTCCTGGGAGCACTGTGGGAAAGCCAAGGAGGATGCCCTGGGAAGTGAACCCCAGGTTTAAAGGGCCCAGTCTGAGGCTACAGCACCTCTGTCATATATATCTACTTTGTCAGATACATAAGGTAAATAGTGAAGGTTCTGGAATTTATGTAAGTGGGATGTTTTCAAGTGTAATGAAGGAATGAGGGAGATCTAAACAAGGTTCAAAGTTGAGCTTTTGAATATGTTAAATGTGAAATTGATTTTTTAAATTTGGTTTGATTTTTGTTGTATATCATTTTGTGGACTTTTAGAGCAGAAAAATGGTTTGCAGTTTCTAAATCTATAGACATAAAACTGGTTTCATGTTGGGAAATCCCAGTTCCCTCATTGGTTGGGACTGGGTGAGACTGCACTGCATCAATCTTTGGCCCATCAAACTATCAATCAAGAGTACTTGTGTGCCAATGGTTCAGCCTGCTCCTCTCTCCCACCCTAGTGGCTATTGCTCTCTCAGTGAAATGCAACTAACCTTAGTTCTGGCAGTTATTGGCTTTCCCTGCTCTCCCATTGGCTGAGCCACCTGTTGTACTGATTCACAGAGCACAGAAAGAAACCCTAACCTAGAATGACTGAGGGAGGGAGAAGGTGGGAGACAAACCAGAGAAAGGCTTCCTTTGATTGGCTGAGCACTCCTTTGGAAAGGGGAAAAAAATGGTGTCCTGTGCCAACAGACCAAATACACAGAGAAAGAGAGACTGAAATCTTGTGCTTAAGGGCAGCATTGTTAGAGAGAGACCGATTTCCCACTCACCCTACGCCGATCTGACATTTCTCTTTTCAGTGCGGCGTCCTTCCAATTTCCCACTATCTGCCTCTTGGCTTCAGCTTGTTTTTAGTGGTTTCTGTTTACCATGCAAAAACGGCAACACAAACTGAAGCCCCGAGGCAGATAGTAGGAAATCGGAAGGACGCTGCGCTGAAAAGAGGAACATCAGAGTGGCGTAGGATGAGTGGGAAATCAGCCAGAGACTGTTGGTCTGAAAGGTCTCACTATAGGCCTCTGAGGCAGAACTCATTGAAGCCAGTCCTGACTATGGATAGCAGTTCCAGATTATGTGGTAGAGTCTGAGGTGGGCAGAGGAGTTAGGGCTTCAGAGTGGGGCCTGCCAGACCCAGGTTCTTGCTGTGGGAGCTGACTGGGTGATTTTGAACCAGTCACAGACTTCCAGCCTAACCTGCCTCATGGGGTTATGAGAGGAGAATGATGTAAGCTGCCTTGGTTCCCCCTCCCTCCCCCCACTGTGGAGAAAGACAGCTTATGTAGAGGCTGCAGGGAGGGGGAAGGTGGTGGAAAGCTGAAGTCAGAGGGTCAGATAAAGGAAAGGAGATAGGGTGGCCAACTCCTTAAGAAATTCCTGAATTTTTAAGGGATGGGGCCTGGAGAGGGGGTTTAAGAAACAGTGGGATTTCAGACAGGTACAATGTCATTTCCCCCTGAGGAATCACTGTTGCCACCTTTCCACTCTGGGATCTGTTATTCCAGCCCCAGACCAGTTTGTCTGGACCCAGAAACATTAATTTACAATTGACTTTGTATTTTCATTGCAACTATTTTGTGCTGTGATGTATTTAAACTGAGCCCATGCAAGTCAGTTGGCACTCCCAGCTTCCATTATTTCCAATGGGCTTTCAGGCTTCTCCATTGTTTCCAGTGGGCAATCCTGTCATTCCTTTTAGCACATCCCCTCAGCAGAACCCAGTGCCAGCATAACAGGACTTATGTGAAGCACAGAATCACACTCCAAGTGGCGGTGGGGTGGGGGTGGTGGAGTTGCAAGCCCAGCAGGTCCAGTGCTGACTGGGTGATTTCAGACCAGTCACACACTTCCGACCTAATCTACCTCACAGGGTTGTTGTGCAGATCAAAGGGGGGGGGGAGAGGAGAGTGATGTAAGCTGCCTTGGTCCTCCACCCCACTGTGAAGAAAAACTGTCCTTTGCCTTTACAGAGGCTGCCAGGAGGAGGGAGGTGATAGAAATCTGAAGTCAGAGTGGCAGATAAAGGGAAGGAGATAGGGTTTCCAACTCTCAGTTAGGAAATTCCTGGAGATTTAAGGAGTGGGGCCTGGAGAGGGTGGGGTTTGAGGAAGGGTGGGACCTCAGACCTGAGGAATCACTGTTGCCAATCTCAAAGTGGCAGAGGGAGATCATTCAGAATTACAACTGCTCTACAGATGGCAGAGATCAGCATCCCTAGAGATGGGGGGAGTGAATGCCTTCAATTGGGTGGGTGGGAAGATGGCAAGGGGGACACTCTCTTTCTAGAGCCTGTTGTCTTTTTCTTCACAATGGGCCTTATTCCTAGTATATAAATAAAAGCATAATTAAAGATACAGAGTTCTTCAGGAACAGATAGCCTAAAACACAGGGTTGGGACTAAAGTGCTACTTGCATATTTGTAGTGATACTATAAGTAGATCAGTCATTTGACATTAAGCAAAGTCAATTCCTTGGCATTAAGAGGCTCATCAATGGCTAAAATGTACTTCACTTTTGAAGGCTGACACTTTATCGACAAGATACTACCTGTGTGATAAGTAAAGCAGAATAACTTAGTCTGCCTCAACCCAGCTTTAAGCCCAAGGATACAAAACCAAATAATAACAAGCTATTCTTGATCAGGGCTTTTTTTTTGTAGAAAAAGCCAATTAGGAACTCATTTGCATATTAGACCACACCCCTGATGCCAAGCCAGCCGGAACTGTGTTCCTGTGCGCTCCTGCTAAAAAAAACAAAACCCTGTTCTTGATAAAGGATCTATCAGTTTATGTGCTGTCCAAAAAGTGCATAAAAATTATTCTTGCCTGCAGGTTTATTCATTAAAAAAAAGCCTTCTAGGTAGAACTGGAATCCCTGCAAAACAGTTCCTCTAAGTCCCAGTCCTAAAAGGCTACCTAGAAAGGATAGTATGGTATCAAAAGCTTCTGAGAGATTCAGAAGATCCAGCAGCGTTGGACCCTCACCCCCGCCTCAGTTATGGCCTAATGTAGCCCAAACACACTCCAGAAGGTACAGAATGTTGAGAGCAACTCTAGTTCACTCTGAACATTGACACATAGTGATTCCTACACTAGCCATCCAGAGGACATAGTCTTCTATCTTCAAGAAATTCAAAACAGCATTGAAAAAAAGTCAGGCATTCCTCAATGGCACCCATTCTTCAAATTACTGTGAACAGAAATACAGTGCCCTTGATATGCTAGGAGTGTTTGGCTTGTATCCATAATTGCCTTCTGTTCCCTATGGGGGAAAAGCAGATGGGAAAGGCTGCTGATTCTTATAAGACTGTTTACTGCAGCTCACTTAACAGTCTTCTTGGCATCAGTGTAATCTTACTCTGAATGCTAACTACCCCATATGGTCACCTACAAATTTTAATGTATATACACCAGCAGAACTTGCGTTACCAAGAAGGCTGAACTACATCATTCACAGCAGTCCCTATCCTTTGTAAAGAGAAAGGGCGATTTCCCACACAGCTTACCGAGGAGCGAAGTCCCTCCTCACCGCGCAGCGTCTGCTCGGATTTCCCACCAACTGCTCCGCGGATTCAGGAAGTGCCGCACCTTTTGCGTGTCATGGAAATCGCTAAAACCCTAGTTTACGTTAGCAATGCAAAAGGTGCGGCACTGCCTGAATCCGAGCAGACGCTGCGCGGTGAGGAGGGACTTTGCTCCTCGGTAAGCTGTGTGGGAAATCACCCAAAGAGTGACTAACTACCTCACTAACACCCAGTACTAGGCCCCATGCATCTTGTTTGATGCCCAGTACAAACTTGTAAAAAATAGGGTTGCCAATCTCCAGGTGGTAGTTGGAGTTCTCTGGGATTACAACTGATCTCTAGGCAACAGAGATCAGTTCATCTGGATGAAGTGACTACATTGGCATTATAACCCACTGAGGTTCATCCCTCTCTTCACCCCATCCTTTTCAGGCTCCACCCCCCAAATCTCCATGAATTTCCCAAACTGAAGCTGATACCTCCTCACACAAATATACAATCCCAGAAGTCATGGGAGGAAAGTTTCTATCTGAATTCTGAAACTACATCTTCTACATTTCTGAAATTACATCATGGCCCACCCTGGTGCTTTTCTACTATGCCTCCAAATATCTCTCCCCTCTTTTTTGCTAGTTTTGCTAGTTATCCTGGGAAAGAACCCTACAAAGCTTTGCAACAATTTTGGTTCATCTCAAAATATTATCCTGTCACAGTTTTGATTTTGTTTTCTAATAGACCCGTATTGCTGCAAACATTATACACAGAACAATTACTGTATATTTTCATTGTGAAACCATGAATTATCTCATCAAATTGAATTTATTTTGCAACTTCGGACAAAAAATCAGTAGTTTAACTGTTATTACTTCTTAATGGAACACATATGCTTTTTTGGGAGTTTACTGAATTTATTGAAAGTTTTTTCTGCTTCTGGCAATGTACAAACATGTGCTGTGCTATGCACACTTTGTTGTAAACTAGTGGATATATTTTGTTTGTTTTTGATCAGTTTCATTTAGGACAAGTCAGGGTAGTTCATATTGTTTTCCAAACTTAGCTAAAGCAGAATGTCTCCTAGAGGTTGTGGCATCACCAAGTCATCGTCGTCATCATCGTCGTCATCATCATCATCATCATCTCTCTCTCTCTCTCTCTGCAGTCAAGTCACAGCTGACTTATTCATGACCCTGGTATTCCTTGGAGTTCTCCCATACAAATCCTAGTCAGGGCCACCCCTGCTTAGCTTCCAGGATCTGATGAGACCAGGCTGGCCTAAGGAACACAACAAAAATGACTGTGGCAGGTCTGCATTTAAAGAGACTCTGTGTTGTTGTGCTTAGTTAGACCCTAAGGCTACCAAGATTAAGTATGGTTTTTATGCTGAACTTGGACATTTTTAATGCTGGGTTTTTATTAACATCTTTCAATGTTTTGGTGTTTTAAAATTATTTTTTAAAAAGCCGCCTCAAGCTGATTCCTGAAGTTGACATTACAAGTTCTAAGTCAATAAACACATAAGCAGCTCTCACAACTGGGGGTGGGGGGTGGGGAGGTGAAATCATGATTATTTGAAATTTTATACTCTGCAGAAAAACACTATTCAGCGGATGAATTTGTGAGAGCCTTCTATCTCTGCATTAATTTCTGAGCATTTGTCTAGAGCTTTTGGGTAATTAAGCAAACAATGCCCTTGACAGTAGTTTTCCTTCATCAAGATTCAGAAACAAGGTAATTAATTAGAGACCAGAAGGGGGTTGTTAAGTGCTGGTAATGAACCACTATTGAAGAAATTAGTGCTATGGGACTAATGCTGTTAGATATTGTGTGCAAGAGTGAGTTAATGGATTGTTGAAAATGAAGTGTCTCTGGAGTTTCTGGTGCATCATATCGAGAAGGGAAAACTCAGACTGCTTCTATTGGCACAGCTAAAAAGCGAGAAGGGATTATTATTAATCTTGATAATATCCTGAACAGACAGCATTTCAAGTGTTTGCCTTATCTAGCAGATATTTAGCTTGGGAAATAAGACTATTAACAGACCAAGGTACTAGTAGAGTTGCTAGTGTCAGGTTGGGAAATACCTGACATTTGGGAGGTGGAGCCTCAGGAGGGGGAATTTGGGGTGTAATGCCATAGAGTCCACCTTCCAAAGTGGCCATTTGTTCCAGGGGAACTGATCTCTGTTAATTATAATATAGGGAGATCTCCAGCCACCACCTGGATGTTGGCAACCCTAGGAACTAGATACCACAGCTCTTGATTTTTGCATTGCAGATTGGGACTCGCATTTGTGGTCCAGGTTTGTGGTATTTCATCTTAGATTTAGAAATCATGCAGGATACGTGGGTCACGAGTAAAGCCCCTGGTTTCCAGCTTACAAAGGCCCAAGGTGGTCAAGCTTTTGTTGGCAATCCATATGCCTTTTGTGGGTGTGGCTTGCCCTAACCAAATGAGAGAACTGTAAAGGCAGTGAACCCACAGCTTTTGGCTCATTCTGAGCATGTTCCCACACTGATCCACAGTTCTTTTTATATTTGTATTAACAGAAGCATGCAAGTTTGGTGTACTCTTATGTTGGTTGTTCTTCTCCAAGGTCAAGAAGGAATTTCCTCTAGAACTATAGTTGGCAGCACTAGCATCCTGTTTTCTTTTTTGCCTTCTCCACAGCAACTTGAGAAGTCACTCCCTCCACCCCTAATATATTTGCTGTCTTAATCAGCATTCACAGACAGGCAAAAAGTGCTGCAGCAGTAGTGGTTTTACAGTTAGAAAAGTTTCCAGTAAAACTTGATGACTGTCACTACATCATCCTATGAACCAAATTGGATTATGATCAGGGGTGGACTGGGAAGTAGAAAGGATCTTGGAGCAAGGTTAGACAAGTGCCCATGCAGTGCTACAAGACTATGCCATAGTACCACCAGCAGCAAAAGCCCACCAGGAAATTTCCCTGTAAGTTACACGGCTGGTCTGACCTTACAATCTGTCTCCTTGTTCATCTTTGTTCCAGTGCATTTCAAGTGACTTTCTAATTGCATTAAATGTAAACTCTGCTTGTGCACCAAGTCCTTTCTTGAAGATGACATTAGAAATGTCACATGAAGATATGAATTTGTGCGCATCTTCTCTGTCCTCTCCTTTGCACTGTATTGTGAAACTGCCTTTATTTCCCCCTTTATCTTGCAATGGCCTGAAGGGATATGCACTCTTGGTTTAGAAGAGCCCTGCAATTTCTTCCTCTCCTACCTCATCACGATCTGTCATTTTATGTCCACATCCACATTAAAGTTACCACCCTCCAGGTGTCTGCTTGAATTACAATTGATCTTCAGACTACAGCAATCAGTTCCCCTGGAGGAAACTGCGGTTTTAGAAGGCAGATTCTGTGGTATTTCAATGCAATGCAGAAGTCCCCCTCCACTCCCCAAATTCTACCCTGTTCAGGCACCACCACTAAATCCCCAGCTGGAGCTGGCAACCTAATTCACATTAAAGAGTGAGAGATTTCAAGTGCTATGCCCCTCACCTTTCCAAAATGCCCAATTTATTTTGTTGGAAGCTAATGATCTCATCCTCCTCCCCCAAAGTAGCCAGCTCTAAAAGCACAGACCTCTGTATTTTTCTCCAGTTTTGTCCTATAATGGTGTGCCAGAAAAGCAAGTTATAATTTTAATGTAGGGTAAGTATTTATTAAACAGAAATTCATTCCAAGATCACCTTCTAAAGACATGCTCATGTATTGCAGTTTCCTAAATTATATCATAAACAATGATTGTAAACCTGAATGTGTTTTACAGGGAGATACAATTTCTGCAATTTTAGAAACTAAGATTAATCCTATGTATAGTTCCATGGGGAACCACAAAGAACGCAGTGGGAATTGCTCCCAGATCAACATGTACAGGATCAGTCTGCAAGGCATAGTTATGTTGCAAAGTTAAGCAGGGGGTGTAACCACCAGGGTCTTAGCCTGTAAGCTGCTTGAAGCAAGCAGAGCATATCTGCATTTAAAGTGTCATGTACCCCTGTGATTCTATAAAAATAATAGACATAAGAGGATATGGAAAGGTACTGGCGGATGAAGGGAACTAGGTTTGTAGTGATATGGAAAGTGAATTTCAAAAAAATTATTTGAGCTGAACTGTCACAGTAGAGAACATGCCATATAGAAAATGGGCTTAGCTTAGGAAATCAGCTTTCATCAGGATTGTCTAGACAATTGGCATCCAGTTCAAGCAGAGCATACTTCATAACCTTGGTAGAAACAACAAATCGTGGATTAGCCTTATTTAAAAATCTTCCTCAGAAAGTGGACATAACAATAAATGGAGATATTTTCTTTGACCTTTTAAGACCACGTTCAGGGTAGGAACTGTACACTGTAATGCCTGAAATTTTCTATTCTGTAGAAAAAATGCAAACATTTTGTCACTGCTGCTGCAAGGTATAATTTAAAGAAAGGAAAAGTGAAGAAAGGTCAATGCAGACCAGGCCAATTTTATTTATGATCTGATTCAAACCCAAATAGATTTTGACTCAGATAATTAAAAACTGTAAACATATTTTATCTTGATTTCAGTAAGACTTTTGATAAGGTTTCACCTTATATTCTTGTTGTGGTTTGGATCGTATTACTGTTAAGTGGATCTGTAACTGGTTAACAGATCACACCCAAAGAGTGCTTGTTAAGGGTTCCCCATTCTCTTGGAGAGGACTGACAAGTGGAATGCCTCAAGGATCTGTCCTGGGACCTGTTTTGTTCAGAATCTTTATAAATGATTTGGATGAAGGAATGGAGGGAATGCTTATTAAATTTGCAGATGGTACTAAATTGGGATGGGTTGCAAATACAGTAGAACAGGGGTGGCCAATGGTAGCTCCCCAGATGTTTTTTTGCCTACAACTCCCATCAGCCCCAGCCAGCATGGCCAATGGCTAGGGCTGATGGGAGTTGTAGGCAAAAAACCATCTGGAGAGCTACCATTGGCCACGCCTGCAGTAGAAGACAGAGTCAGGATACAGGATGATCTTGACAGGCTGGAAAAGTGGGACCAATATCACCTTTAATCCTGGTTTAACCCTGTCCCCAAACTGACATTCTACACTAGAATCAGAGAAATCAACTCTATGATTTTGTGATTTTAATGTGTTTATAAAATGTTTTTATTGTATTTTATTGTTTTATAGTATGTTGTATTCTGCCCTGAGCCCTACGGGGAATGGGCGGAATAGAAATATACTAAAATAAATAAATAAAATGTCAGCTTGGGGACAGGGCTAAACCAGGATTAAAGGTCTAGTGTGAAATTTGGGTTAAAACAAATAAAATGAATTTAATGGGGATAAATGTAAAGTTCTGCATTTGGATAGAAAAAAATCCAGTGCATAATTATAGGATGGGGGAGACATGGCTTGGCAGTAGTATGTGCAAAAAGGATCTAGAGAGTCTTAGTGATCTATACACTGAACATGAGTCAGCAGTGTTATGTGGTAGCTAAAAAAGGCAAATGCAATTTTAACATAAGAACATAAGAGAAGCCATGTTGGATCAGGCCAATTGCCCATCCAATCCAACACTCTGTGTCACACAGTGACCCAAAAAAACACCCAGATGCCATCAGGAAGACCATCAGTGGGGCCAGGACACTAGAAGTCTTTTCACTGTTGCCCCACACCCCAGTACAAAGAATACAGAATATTACTGCCCGAGACAGAATACACTGTGGCTAATAGCCACTTATGGACCTCTGCTGCATATGTTTATCCAATCCCCTCTTGAAGCTGTCTATGCTTGCAGCCACCACCACATCCAATGGCAGTGAATTCCATGTGTTAATCACTCTTTGGGTGAAAAAGTACTTCCTTTTATCCGTTCTAACCTGACTGCTCAGCAATTTCATCGAATGCCACAAGTTCTTGTATTGTGAGAAAGGGAGAAAAGTACTTCTTTCTCTACCTTCTCTATCCCTTGCATAATCTTGTAAACCTCTATCATGTCACCCCACAGTTGATGTTTCTCCAAGCTAAAGAGCCCCAAACATTTTAACCTTTCTTCATAGGGAAAGTGTTCCAACGCTTTAATCATTCTAGTTTCCCTTTTCTGCACTTTTCCCAATGCTATATCTTTTTTGAGGTGCGGTGACCAGAATTGTACACAGTATTCCAAATGAGACCGCACCATCGATTTATATAGGGACATTATGATACTGGCTGATTTGTTTTCAGTTCCCTTCCTAACAATTCCCAGCATAGTGTTGACCTTTTGGGGGGGTTGTATCATAGAATCATAGAGTTGGAAGAGATCTCCAGTGTCTTCTAGTCCAACCCCCTGCACAATGCAGGAAAATCACAGTATCTCCCCTGCCCTCCTTTACATGATCTGCCTAAGTTCACAAGAATCAGCATTGTTATAGAATCAGCAGCCTATAGGTATCAACAATCTATAGGTATTAACAAGTATGGTATCCAGATCATACAAAGTGATGGTATCATTTTTACTCTGCTTTGCTTAGACCTCACCTAGAGTATTGTGTTCAGTTTTGGGCACCACAATTTAAGAAGGATATAGACAAGCTGGAACACAACCAAGAGGGTGAGGAAGATAGTGAGGGGTCTGGAGACCATGTCCTATGAGGATTATGCAAGGGATAGAGAAGGTAGAGAAAGAAGTACTTTTCTCCCTTTCTCACAATACAAGAAGTCGTGGCATTCGATGAAATTGCTGAGCAGTCGTGTTAGAACGGATAAAAGGAAGTACTTCTTCACCCAAGGAGTGATTAACACATGGAATTCATGTGTTATGTTTAGCCTGGAGAGGAGTACCATCTTAAAGAACTTGAAGAGCTGTCATATAGATGATGGCATGGAGTTGTTTTCTGTTGCCCCAGAAGGTTGGACCAATGGGTGGAAATTAAATCAAAAGAGTTTCTGGCTCAACATTAGGAAGAACTTCCTGACAGAGCAATTCCTTAGTGGAACAGGCTTCCTTGGGAGGTAGTGGACTCAAGAACATTGAACTCTCCTTCTTTGGAGGTTTTTAAACAGGGCAATGCTGATTCTGTGAACAGATCTGTGCAGATCATGAGAGGGAGGGCAGGAAGGGTTGCATCAGTGCTTAGTTATCGTGGCCCTTTCTTATATGCCCAGGGAAATGCTGATTGCCACATTGTGGTCAGGAAGCAATTTTCTCCAGGCCAGTTTGGCCAGGGATCTTAGAGGTTTTTTGCAATCTTCTGGGCATAAAGCAGAAGTCACTGGGGGTGTGGAAGTCAGGTATTTGTGAATTTCTTGCATTGTGCAGGAGATTGGACTAAATGACCTTGGAGGTTCCTTCCAACTCTAAGATCCTATGAAAAAGCTTTTCTAACTCTCTTGCCCAATTCTAACTGAACAACATCATCAGTAATGCATTACAGCAAAGTTTTCAAACTCACAGACCTGGGACCAGACTTTCAACACACACACACACACAAATGGCAGCACTGGACCCACCTAGTTGCATGTGACACCATATTCATGTAATAGCGTGAGGAAGAGCCACAGTTATTATCTCACTGGAGAAGCTCTGCATGGCAAACATGCATGAGGGACTGTCTAGTAGAAGTGGGAATGGGGTAAGCTGGCTCCGGCCAGGGCAACAGCAAGACAAAAGAGTACTTTCACAGGTGCCTGATACATTGGAAGCCCAGTTTAGATGGGGTGCAGTCAGGGTGTGCTGGCTGCTGGAAAGAGTGAACAGACAAGACAGGGCTATCATGAGGAGGGGCAATTGCTGGACCTACCTGTTCTAAAAAGGGATTGGCATCACCATTGAGCAGCTTTGTCTCACCATCCTGCTGCTCCTCTCAGTGTATGAGTACAAAGAGAGGAAAAAAGCATGACATCCTATATAACTTACATGCTAATCAGATTAGGGTTATTATTTACTTATTTACAAATTTTATATCCTGCTTTTGTGCCCTTAGAAGGACCACCAAGGCAGCTAAAAATTGGCAAATGTATGTACATGGATGTTTCAAAATGCATACATGAAAGGTACACTGTTGTGGGAAACTGGTATACGAAGCAGCTGTGCTTGTTATATATTTATTTAGATTTTATATCTTAGTTTTCTTCCCACTAGAGATTGAAAGCAATATCTGTTTTGTCATTTTTATCTTCACAACAACAACCCTGTGACATAGGTTATGTTGACAGGTCCAAGGTAATTCAGCACACTTCCATGGCAGGGAGGGATTCAAACCTGGGTCTCCCAGATCCTATGACCACATAGCTGCTGTCAGAGAAACCCAAAATACAGTTTTGCATCATCTCTAGAGATGCAGTGTGGATTTGGGTGATGTAACCCACTAACTTATGGGGACAATCAAAGCTGATTAAAGGATACTACATGAAATAAGAATTCCTTGATCATCAGCCAGTGCATAATGATAATTGCACCAAGCCTTTACCAAGAGTCGAAGTTGGTATTAAGCATAATCTGCAATTGAAAACATCATTCTCTTTTAAATCCAGGGGTGGTGGTGAAAGTGCTGTAAAGTAGCAACTGACTTATAGGATTTTCAAGGAAAGAGGTGTTGTTGGAAGTACCAGATACAATGTCCCTGTGCCTCAGCCTCCAGAAGCAAGTGACCATCCCAGCAGCACTGACCCATCCCAATCCAAGTGTCTTCAGAGGTCATCTGTGAGGGCAACCGGTTGGTCTCAATGCTATGGTCAGAAGCCAGACTGGAATGGATCCAGGATGGCGGTGTCATCCAAGACAGCCTGAAACTGCTTGGTTACTGCTCTCTCAACCACCTTGCCTAGGAACAGGAGGTTGGACACTGGGCAGAAGGACTATTGGTTCCAACAATGGTTTCTTCAAGAGTGGTCATTCCACTACCTCCTTAAGTCCCACTGGGAAAAACCCTGAAGACATGGATAAGTTGACTGTATTACCCAGGGGGGTCCACACAGCATCACTGCAGGCTTTAAGCAGACAGGATAGGATCAAGGAGGCAAGTGGTGGACCTTACAGCCATCCAGTGGCGTAGCTAGGGCTTTGGGGGCCCGGGGCCCAAGATTTATGTGGGCCCCCCTATGTGTGTGCACGCCTCCAGAAACAGGATATGATGTCACTTCTGGTGATGTCACTTCCGCAAGATGGCCACCACTTGCGAGGGAGCCCTGCTGGAAACAGGAAGTGATGTAACCTCATATGGTGATGTAACATATCATATGGCTTGCAAGCATATCATATGGCTTGCATATCATATGGCTTTCATAGGTGAATCCTCTTCAGCTGTTGCAACTCAGCCTTATTCCCTACAAACAGCAGGCCAGCCGCTTTGCAGGACTGTCTTCTCTACCTTTCAGAAACATGCCGAAGAAGCAGGGGTCATTTTGTAGAAGAATAGTTGGCGGACCTCATCCAAGGATTGTTATGCAGCTGCACATACTAGTCAATGGAGAAGAAGAAGAAGAAGAAGAAGAAGAAGAAGAAGAAGAAGAAGAAGAAGAAGAAGAAGAGCAGATTTATACCCCGCCATTCTCCCTGAATCAGAGACTCAGAGCGGCTTACAATCTCCTATATCTTCTCCCCCACAACAGACACCCTGTGAGGTGGGTGGGACTGAGAGGGCTCTCACAGCAGCTGCTCTTTCAAGGACAACTCCTGTGATAGCTATGCCTAACCCAAGGCCATTCTTTATTCCAGCAGCTGTAAGTGAAGGAATGGGGAATCAAACCCGGTTCTCCAAGATAAGAGTCCACGCACTTAACCACTACACCAAACCGGCTCTCTCAAGGAGGTGAGGCCTACGAAGAAGGAATTCCATCTGATACAGCTTCTTACTATCTCCTTTCCCTGAGACACAAGCTGAGCTTGCCCTCTCTCTTACAGGATCCTTAAAATGACAAGAGGCCTTCCTTTCCTTGGACATCCTGCTCCAAATAACAAGGAACCCAAGCCCAATCTGGTTAAATTCAGAAGTTGGATGCAGGCCCTACTAATAATAATCTGTTCTCGGGAAAACAAAACAAGCTGCTGAGTTCAAGTTGAATCTATAATAATAAATCATACCCATCCCCAAATAGCAAACTCCACCCCAAGCTGCACCTGGAAGGGTCACTGTCCCACATAGCAAAACATCAGCTGCTGGAAAGAGAAGCTGCGGCAAGAAAGCATCCGTCCACATCAGGTCTGCAAACAGACACTTGCCTAGTCACCTGTGGCGAGCAGAAATCTCTTCCAGGAGACCAGGTGGGGGAAAGTTTTTGGTTTTTTTAAATGCAAGAAAGTTGGTCTTCTCTTCCCAAAGAGCAACATGCTTCTAGCGTAAGTATACGCACGCAGATGGGTATAGTAAAACATTTCTGTAAGTTTGTGGACCTGATTTTTGTAGTTATTTGTAATGTATAGCCTGCCTCTGCCTTTCTCCATGAGACTCAAGGCAGGATTACATAGTTTAAATCAAACACTATCAACAGGACAGGGCATCCAATAAAACAGGGTTTGTCCTGCAGAAATCTGAAAACAAAAAATGCAAAGCTCTGACCGCATAATCTTCTACAGGCTCCTTCAGTAATGCAGCGGGCTTCAAATTAACTCATGACTTTGCTAAATTAAATAAAATACTGGCAGATATGTACCCTGATTTCCATTTTTTAAAATTAGTAAATAGTAGTGACAGGGTCCCTGATTCTGATCAGGCTTAGAACACTGGGAAGGGGGGGGGGATTTTTCCCAACCCCAATTGCCTCCCGAGGGGCCATGGTTTGCCTGTATGTCAACCATATGCTGCTTGTGTTTTTCCTTGGGCTGCCACCTTCCAGGTGGTGGTGGGAGATCTCCTGGGAGGCAGCAGAGATAGTTCCCCTGGAGAAAATGGCTGTTTTGGAAGATAGGCTCTATGGCCAAACTTGCTTAACATAAGAGCCATATAGAATAATTGTCAGATGTTTGCGAGCCATAAGTCATGAACGCCAGATGTTTGAGAGCTAGAAGGAAGGAAGACAACTAGATGGGGGAGGGAGGAGAGCTGGAAAGAAAGCAACTTTAATTTTAAATGTATTTTCCAAGCTCCCAGCTGGCTTGGCTTGGAGGAGTGATTTAAAGAGACAAATGCCTTCTCTAAGCTGGCTGGCAGGTTGGTGGGGACTTCAAGAGCCACTCAGTATGTGTGAAAGAGCCACATGTGGCTCCCGAGCCACAGTTTGGCCATCCCTGCTCTATGGCATGATACCCCACTGAAACCCCTCCCTTCCCCAAACCCCACCCTCATCAGGCTCCACCCCCAAAGCCTCTAGGTATTTCTTAACCTGGAGCTGGCAACCCTCATTTTCTCCCCAGGGAGCACATCACAGGCCTGGTCAGCTATTTGTCAACAAAACAGCATGGGGGGGGAGGGTTAAGCTCCGCCTCTCCCATACTGCAGCCCCAATCTGAATTCAAGCCCCTGCCAGCATGCTAAAGGTAAAGGTACTCCCCTGTGCAAGCACCAGTCACTGTGAGGTGCGCAGCCCGCCCGGCCGCCGAGGAAGGAGACGAGGAGGAGGAGGAGAGCCGCGCGCCGCCCGCAGGTGCCTGGGGTGGGGAGCCGTCCAGGCAGCAGCGCCGCCTTCCCGCACCCCACCGCACGTGGCTCGAGCGGCTCCGTCAGGCGGCCGAGGAGGGGCTGGGGTGTCCGGGGCTGGAGCTGCCCTTGCCGCCACGCCGCGCTCGGGGGAGCAGGCCGGAAGCAGCCGCCGGAGAGGCTCGGGGTCTCCAGGCCAGGCCGCCTTCTCCTCTTCCTCCCTGGGCCCAGTTGCCCTGCTTCAAGGGGGGAAGGGAAGGGAACGAGGAGCCCCGACGTGCGTGCGCCCACCCCTCCCCGCCACACCCCCTTCCTCCTCCGCCGTGCGCGCACGCTCCCCCTCGCTGTCGGGCGCCTCCATTCTTTTTCTCCCCCCCTCGCAGCGCAGAGAAACACGGCCATTGTTTGGGGGCTCCCATGCCAATGCGGGGACCCCCAGACCTGGGGCGATCCGCCCTCCCCGCCCCCCCCCTCCCCACGCTACTGCAGCCATCAGGGCCTTGTCAACCTCTTCCTAGGAGAGTCAGCTGAATCAGTCCAAAACTGGACACAAAGATGGACAAGGGGCTTCCACTTTCTTTATCAATTGTGGCCACAGGGTCCTGGAAGAGCAGCAAGACTTTATCTGCAAAATAACTTGCAAATGCCTCGCAGCCAATAGCCAATATTCCATCGTTTTGGTTGTCTGAAGTTAATGACTGAATTGTCCTAAACAATTGGGCTGGGCAAGAGCTTGCAGATGCAACAGAGGTCACATAGAAGTCATTCTTAGCAGTCTTCACAGTCATCTCATAAAAGGTAATAGTAGTCCCCTGTGCAAGCACCAAGTCATTATAGACTTTCATAAATGTCCTATAAGATGTTCTCATCATTTCAAGCATGTATTTCTAGAATAAAGTAGTTATTATTTTGATTCAACTTGAAATGTGGCTTCTGTGTAACTTTGTAGTCTTGCAAACACATAGTAGTGTCAGGAACAAGTACTGCTGCATTAAATCCAAGTGCACTCTGTTAACTAACGAAAGATCTGGATCACCAAAACCAGTACCCTTCCTACAGGTGTTCTGAGGCTTGCCATTGCTCGCTTCTGCGTTGCAACCCTGGACTTTCTTGGTGGTTTTCCATTCAAATACTAACCATTTTAGCTTCTAAGATCTGTCAAAATCAGGCTAGCCTGGTCTATCTAGTACAACTTACCTGTACCCTTTCCCATCTGCCACTCCACATTGTCTCTTGCTCACAATAATGAGTAGTGAAATATGGAATATCAGTAAGTTCTATTAAATGTTATTGAGGAAGAAAGGTAGCTGAATATATGTTGGCCATTTCTGTGGCACTGGCGATCACACATTTACTGTAACTTCTTCTTTGCTTCAAAAACTTAGCTGGAACTTTGTACCACTTCCGTCAAGAAATGAGATCCAGCTGTTATCTCTGTCCAAATGTAAAGTCAGTCTTATTCTAGACTTGAAGTGGTTCTTTGGTGACATTTCTCATGATTAAGCTCAGCAAGTGCCAAGGAAATGCAGGGGGTGGGACCACCTGCCTGAGGCCTGAAGACATTCAACATGGATAAAATGCAGCTTTTCCTTTACCGTGATGGACTGCCCTGGCCAAGAATGACAACATACAATTTTAGTCAGTCACAGACTTAATATAGCTTTTTGTTGGGAGAAAAAACCCTTGTTAGCTGAACAGCCTCCTTCCACCAAGTTTATTATTGGGGTGTTCTTTGTTGTATCTAGCTGTCGCATGGGTGTGCATTACCTGCTTCATTTTGTTTGCTGTCCTGACATGAAAGTTAACATTAATCTGCCGACTCATTCTGATTGGATTGCTTTGGAAGTCACTCCAAAGTCACAGTGGCTAAATGGGATAAAGCTGTATGACAGAAATGCATTTCGGTTAATACCTCTACTGAAGCTAAGCCGGTGCCAGTCCTAATTCCCAAAAGAAAACAAATCCACAATAATCCATCTTTTAATTCTGAACACAGTGGCACGAGGCCAAATAATATTGAGCCTGCCGAAACTTGCTGAGAAGCTGCATTTAATTTCACTGTGTGGTTTCCTCAGCCTTGACCTTTTTATTCATTAGCCTTGAGGTCAGTGAGCAGCACAAATGTAAAGGTGTTATCTCTACTGACACCCCCAGTGTTTGGATATTTCCCAAAATAGGCACATTGGAAGATATTGAAAAGAACATGGTTCTTGTTGTTAAACATGGTGATTCATTTAAAATTTTAATGAGTGCTTTAGAGGAAAACAAAACCCTTTATTTTAATAAATGTCTGATAATTCACACCTATTAGGAGTTTTAGAATGATTCAAGACACACTATGTAACTGACAGTCTCATCTAAACAGAATTATACCTTTTTAAGCTATGTACTTCAATGGGCTTAGAAGGGTGTAACTCTGCTCAGGTTGGCATTTTAATAACCTAACCCCAGTGGCCTGATTCTATAAGCCACTACACCAAGGCAGGAGCTCATCAAACAAAGAACAAGGCTCTGAGCTTAAACAAGCATGCACAATTGCTACTTTGCATCTATACCCAAGCTTTGACCCACCACCAAACAACTATGCCTTAGTCATAGTTGTCACAGTTATGGACATTATAATATTCAACTGAGGGTGGCAGCAAAAAGAAGGCTACCTTCTACTTACTTGTGTCTACTGGAATCTTTCTGGTCCATAGGACTGTTATGATCTTGGATAGGGATGGGCATGAAATGGTTCATGAACATAAGTCTGCAAACTAAAAAGCTGCCATGAACTTCCACAAATGAAGAAGAAGAAAGTGTTGATCAGATACCAGCTGATCTCACAATCTATTCACTCTGTGCCAATCAGCCATGAATGCTTGCCAAACTATTTTCCATTGGGCTTTTGCAAAATTGCACCTGCATAAAGATGTCACTGATTCAAATGGATCATTAGCAGCCATTAGTATCAGTAAAGGCAGGGCTTTTTTTGAGCAGCAACGCACAGGAACGCAGTTCCGGCTGGCTTGATGTCAAGGGGTGTGGCCTAGTATGTAAACAAGTTCCTGATGGGCTTTTTCTACAAAAGCCCTATGTGAAACAATGGTGATATCAGGGAATGTGGCCTAATATGCAAAGTGGGGTTCACAGGCAACTAGATGACCCCTAGCTGCCGTCACGCTAGCTGACGTGCTCAACACTCGGAAGGAAAAAGCCATCAAAGGAGCAACTAACTGATCAGGCTGAAGACCTATAATAAGCTGAAGACCTATAATAAGCCCTAGTCAATTTTTGTGGGTTTTTTATTCTTTACTTGTGTTTAGGCAGATACTGGAGCTGGATTCTGTGGTTTGACCACACTTAAGTGAAAGCTAAGAGTTTGGGGGAAACAGAGGATTTGTCTGTAAATATTGCTGTCCAAAATTCGAATCGTTGGGATTGTGGTTAGAGGCTAAGGGAAAGTATTTTAGCAATCAGGATTTGGGAAGCCCATTGGCTGAATTAGGCCCCTGTGAACCGGAGTGAATTGGAAATGTCATTGTCTTATAAACATTTCATAAAAGATGATGAGGAATTGGATCATGAAACCTGATTCTATACTCTAAGTAAGCCTTGGCTAAATACACTTAGGGCCTCACCAAACACAGACTTTTTAGTTTTAGAAAGTCAGGAACAACTTTGTCCCCATTATTGTGTGCAGGTTTGGGGTTATAAAGCACCTGCCATAGCTGTGCTTCTGTTATATAGCCAAAAGTATCCACGATATAGGTACAAGAAGCAAGTGGAAACTCTAGTGGGTTTTAAGGCAAAGGGAAGGTTGCTCTGCCCAGACATGGATAATGTGTGGAAAGGCCCCCTCAATGGAATAACTTGTGCTGGAGGTGTAGAATTGACAAATAGATGTCTGCTGTAGGTGTTGTTGTGTATGTAGCTGGCTGGAGGAGCAATCGGTTGTTTGATATTTGCTATACTACTCTGTGTGAGAGACTGTATAAGAGAGAGAGAGAGAGAAGAAGAATCAAGGTGTAATGTACTGAGTGATGAGCCGTGTTGAAGGCAACATGCTTTATTAGCGAGTACATCACAAGACAAAACAACATGGGCCGGGTCCCGATTATATACATACCCCGGAACAACCCTCAGTCTGGCCAGGTCCAATCCTAGCCAGTTAAACTTCCTGCCACAGATCTTGATTGGCGGAGCGTATTTGCGGAGCTACCTCCGGGGACCAGTGGACTTCCACTGGTCACCTCCGTAGTGTCTGCTGTGTTGTAATTTCAGGACTGAAATGCAAGACACAATACTCCTCCCCCCTAGTTCAAGACACAAAGTCTTTCAAGTAGGCTGGCGCCCTGTGTTCCCGGGTCGACCTCCTTGGGGATATTTGGGGAGTTGGAGTGGCCACCGTGGCTGGCGAGGCGGCTGGTTCCTCATGGTGGGGTGACGTCGGAAAAGGGCTGTCTGCCGCCTGTTGCTGTTCCGGCATCTCCTCTCTGGGGGGGTGCTCCCTCCGCTGTGGTGCTCTTCCGCCCGCATAGTCGGTGCGGCCGGCATAGGCTGGGCAGTTTCCGGGGTAACTTGGAACTCCCCTGCTTCCCGCTCCCCCAATCGCTGTCAGTTCTTCTGGCAATGTGCGATGGCGCAGCTGGTCAATATGCCTCCTTAGGATCTGGCCCCCCTCCGACAAGACCTCGTAGGAGCGGGACCCGGTGACCCGCAGCACCTGGGCGGCTAACCACTCCGGCCCGCTTGCAAAGTTCTTTGCGTATACCGGATCCCCTGGAAAGAATCCCCTAGCGGCTTCCCTGGTTTCAGGGGAGCTGTGGAGGTCCATAGCCTGGTCAGGATGCAACCTGTCTAGCCTCGTGATCAACTTCCTCCCCATTAGTAACTCGGCAGGGCTTAACCCGGTGATGGGGTTGGGGGGTGATTCTGTTATCAAATAGGAAGGCTGTCAGGTGGTGATCCCAATCTCCCTGTACAATGCGACCCAGGGCCTCTTTAGTGGTGTGCACCATGCACTCTGCTTGGCCATTGGTAGCTGGATAGAAAGGGGAGGACCGAATGTGCTGGATGAGGTACCAATTCAAGAACTCCTGGAATTCCCGGGAGGTGAAAGCGGTCCCATTGTCCGTGACGAGGGTCTCAGGAACCCCATGAGTGCAAAAGACCCTTTGCAAGGCTCTGACCACCACCGCAGTAGAGGGTTAAGCTACGGGAATCACTGCCAACCACTTGGTGTATGCATCGACTAAGATAAAGAATGGTATGGCCCCGCAAAGTCTAGTTATAACCGGGACCACGGCCTTCTGTTGGACTCCCAGCGGTGGACAGGGGCACTGGGTGGATCAGGTCAGGACTCTTAGCAGGGTTGGCACCTTCGAACCCACCCTTCTATCTCCTCATTCATCCCCGGCCACCATACATAGCTACGTGCCAGGGCCTTCATGCGCACTATCCCCGGGTGTGTTTTGTGTAGGGCTTCCAGCACTTGCTTCCGCAATGTGGGGGGGGGGGGGACCACCACCCTGCTACCCCAGAGAAGGCACCCCTTGTGCATGGACAGTTCTTCTCTGCGTGATGCAAATGCCCTGAATTCTGCGTCCAGTTTGCCCTGGGGCCACCCCCTTCCCACCAAGTCTAAAACGCGTACAAGGATGTGGTCTTTACCCATGGCCCTAGCTACCTCAGCGGCATGGAGGGGCCTCTCTGGTAGACTCTCTATAAGCATCACATGGTGGGCGGGGGTGGGATCCGGGTCCATAGAGGGCAGTGGCAGGTGGCTGAGGGCGTCTGCATGTCCCATAGCTTTGCCAGGGTGGTGGATCAGGGCATATGTATACGAGTTGAGGAACTGGTTCTACCGCAGGATGCGCTGTGACAGAATTTGCGGTGTCTTGCGGTCTGGGGCGAGGAGGCCCAGTAGCAGCTTATGGTCCATGGCGATCGTGAAACGCCTACCGTACGAGTAGTTGTTGAATTTATGCACACCCGCCACTATTGCCAAGGCCTCTGTGATGGTAATGGAAGGGTTAATAGAAAAACTCAGGACTCATAGAGCCTGATTCAGATGATCTGAGGGTGGGGGCCGGAGTGCTCAGAACTCTCAGGAGGAGTGATTGACAGATAACGGTTGGGGAGTCGTCAGTGAATAACGGTCAGAGGGAGACAGTTGAAGAGAGCAGTTGGTTTTTCAGCAGAGAGCTGAAGAGACAGGGAATCATCAGCTGAGAGCTGAGGAGAAGGAGCTGAGATGGGAGCTGAGGAGAGACTTCTAGTGAAGTGAAGCTCACTGCTAGCTCTGTAGAGACAGCCAAGGGGCTGAGTGTGAAGAAAGGAGAGTCACAGTGAAAGACCTGAGAGGTCACAGAAAGATATACACTTCTCTTAAGAACTAACGAGGTTGATGAGGGAGAGATGTGGGTCTAGAGGAGTCAGAAGGGCTGGGAGTAGAGACACCAGTTGGCTCAAGAGACCAGACACATTAAGCCCAAGAGGCCAACCTAAAATACTGTTGGAGAGTGAAGAATATATGAACTGTGAACCCTGAGAGACCTCAGTAAAATCTGTACTATAAAGCCTGAACTATTTAGCAACTGTTATTTATCTGAGATACAATATAGCCCATGTAAATACCTCCCATCCCCCAGTTGGAGACTGTGTGTAAATAAAATTCTGTGGTTTACTTTTAAGTTCTCTGGTGCCTGTATATTTAGAATAACCATCAAAGCTGCCATGGTCCCCTACATATTGAGTTCTCCATACATCTGAAAATAAAACAAAAACCCCGAAGAGACTAGTATTGAGAAACCCATATTATACCCACCCCTTTTGTACAGTAGTCGTGAGGTAAAATTCAGAAGGAAGGAACCGAGGCTGAAACAGGGACTGGGGTCGCCATACGCTGCCTATAGTAGCGAACAAGACAGTAGGGCTGTCATAGCCTCCTTGTCTATCTGGGCATAGTTACACTCTGTGGGGGTCAGGGTCCTCGAATAATAGGCCACGGGAACCTCCCTCCCATCTGGGTGTTGGTGCCCCAGAATGGCGCCCACCCCATACAGGGAAGCATCGCAAGCCAGAATCACTGGTAAGGATTCGTCAAATTGGTGGAGCGCATCATTGGAAACTAGGAGGTCCTTGACTCCCTGAAAAGCAGCGGCCTGCTTCTTTTCCCAGACCCACGGGGCGTTTTTATCGAGGAGCCTATGAAGGGGTCCTGCGATGGCTGCTTTGTGGGGCAAAAATGAATGATAAAAATTTAATAATCCCAAGAAACTTTGTAACTCTATCTTGCACATGGGGGCCAAGGCGTGGACAATAGCCCTGGTCTTGTCGGCCGTTGGGTGGATTCCCGCGGCATCTACTGCAAACCCCAAGAACACCCTGACCTTATCTGGGGTGGTGAGGGGCAAGTTCATTACCTGGAGGCTAGTCGATGCGGTTGAGTAGGCATCTGTCGAGTCGTGGTTGGTGGACTGGCGTCTGTGGGTGGCCTTAGCCTGGCAAGCCCGCGCTATGTGGCCCACTCTTCCGCAGTTCCTACAGTCCCGGCGCTCATGTGGATCCCCACTGCTGGCGCACTTGGTGTTGGCTGGTCTCTCTGTCGCTTGTGGCTGCGTGGACGCTCTCGGCCCCATTCCTGGTTGGTGACATAGCTGGTTTTCCTCCTCCTCCTCTGGGTTGCCTGGTGCTATCTCCTCGTGGCGGACGGCTTCCGATCGCAGGTTGTTGTAAGCTTTGGTTGCTCTCTCGAACACGGTGGCTTCGTTGAAGGCAAGTTGGAGGGTGAGCTCTTTCTTTGCGAAGAGCTTTTGCTGCAGTCTTTCGTCTCGGAGGCCCCAGACGAAGTGATCCCTCAGGGCTTCCTCCAGCTTGTCGAAGCTGCAGTTCTCTGTGATTTGGCAGAAAGTGGCCAGGTAGACGGTGGCTGTCTCTCCTGCCCCTTGATCCCTCTTGTGGAAGAGGAATCGGCGGGCGATGATGGAAGGCTGGGGCAAGAAATGCCCAGTCAGGAGTCTGACTATCTCCTCGTACATTTTCTCTGTGAACTTCGCAGGGGCCGAGGGACCCTTTGCGATCTCAAACGTGGCCTCCACGCAGACACTCAGGAGCATGTCTCTCTTACGGCTGTCGTCTGTAATCATGTTCTCTCGTAGGTAGCAGTCGACCCGCTCCGTGTAGGTCTCCCTTCTATCGGGGATGGCGGGGTCAAACTCTGCAATGTGGCCCGTCATCCCACTTGGGTTCGCCATGGCAGCGGCGGGCGCTTCCATCTCCCTTGAATGTGTGCCTTCCTCGTCTCCAGCCAGGTCAGCGAAGTCCCGCTTGGGGAGTTACCTGGCTAGGATCCCATCCTCGTCGCCACTGTAATGTACTGAGTGACGAGCCATGTTGAAGGCAACATGCTTTATTAGTGAGTACATCACAAGGCAAAACAACGCAGGCTGGGTCCCGATTATATACATACCCTGGAACAACCCTCAGTCTGGCCAGGTCCAATCCTGGCCAGTTAAACTTCCCACCGCAGATCTTGATTGGCGGAGCGTATTTGCGGAGCTACATCCGGGGACCAGTGGACTTCCACTGGTCACCTCCGTAGCGTACGCTGTGTTGTAATTTCGGGACTGAAATGCAAGACACAACACAAGGTCATAAAAAGTTCTCAGAGTTTATTAGCCAAACCCCTTATATTCCTGAAATAAATAAGTGCATAGCTCAGAGGATGGCACAAGGAGTTTCAGAAGCAGCAAGATAAACTGTAGATTAAAAATGTTGAGAAGGCGGGTGAAGGGAGCTGAGATGTTGCTGCATGTATGGAACATCTTGGATCCCTCAGGGCCTTAAAGGAAGAACCAGTGGCTCAAGACCCTGTGTATGAGGTGATGCTAGCCAACCGGCAAAGGTATATGAAAAGCCAAGCTGCGCAGTAAGTACTTATGCGAACTTGGAATGGGGGGATTGAAGCAGGGCTGAAATAAAAAGGTATTAAATAAGGTAAATTGAAAGCCATTAATTAGGCACAAGGGCAAGAATGCAAAAGGTCAAAGAGATTTTAAAAGTGCTTGCTAGACACTAGTGAAATAATCCTTCTAGACTGCGAAAGTAAGGAAAAGGGGAAGTTAATCCTTCACCCACCCCAACTGCGGAAAAGAGGAACTAGAAACTGGCTGGAATAAGCATTGAGCAATGTACCTTGGAAAATTTCTTGGGAGCAGGTCAAAGGTGCAAATGTGTTTTTTATGAAGGATATTGCTGCAAGAGTGTTAGCAACATCAATGCCATGTATGGAAGGACCCTCCCTGTCTTCTCCTTGTTCCTTTAGTAATATGTCGCTTGTAATGATGTATGGAATATGGGATGGTCCTTTCCTGTAATTGTGCAAGTGTTTACTGGAAATGGTTGTCTGTGACTATAAAACTGTAGACCCTCCTGAAATTGGGGCTCCCAGATTCATTTAGACATGAGTCTGGTCTGGGATCCATGTACATGTTAAATAAACGGCTGTTTCTTCCTGATTTTGCCTGTGGCCTCATTTCTGCCTGACCACCAGCAGCTAAGGTTGCTGCTACACTATGAAATGTACTTTTTTTCCTGAAATCTCTTTGTAGCTCTGTTAAACTTACCCACCAAGAAAGATATTTTGCCCCTTCTATGGCTCTGCATTTTTTTTCTGGTGCCACCTCTACAGGTAGGTAAAGTTTGAGTCCAGCAGCCACAAACCATGTTATTGATTTTTAAAATGTCGCTCCAGCCATGTGAGCCCTTCTCACAGAAAAAACAGTTCTTACTTGACTAGAGCAGCATTTAAAATGTCCCACTGTGAAGTCTTGATATGGATGGTAAATAAATTTGAGTGAGCAGTTCACAAATGCTGCCGCTTAGCTTTTCAGCTCACTTTAATTAGAAAAGATGTGCCTTAATTTTAAAGTGCTGTTAATCTACCTATCTTTTAATCCCTTGTAAACAAATCTAAAACAATAAGCTTATTGCATCTACTCGGCATTTGAACTACAGGTGTGTTAAGGAAGAGGGATTTGACGTAAGCAGAGTTAAAAACATTCTCATTGAAGGTAGTGAATTTAGAAGGGTATATCCTGCCCTCCCCTGCTTTGACGGGGAGGGCGGGATATAAATCTGAGAAATAAATAAATAACTGTTTAGGATTGCACTGTACAGATAGTAACATGAGGGTTGAATTCTTCTTTACATATTTCCTTTGAAATAAGAACTCTTTACAGTTGTGACAGGGCATATCTTTACTATTGATAATCTACTTGCCTTCCCCATGTATTCACTGTTCTCTTTCAAGCTTTTGAACATAAAATGGGATTCATATAATCCGGCCCCTTCCCTCCCGCGCCACCGTTTGGCGGCTTAGGGCGGAGGCAAACGGACCTCCGCCCATCCAGGGATGTTGAGGGGGCGTGGACTGGGGCTTTATTAGCCCAGCCACTCCCCCCGTTGCGCAGTTTCGCGGGCGTTTTCGGGTGGAAGGGAGCGTTTTTCGGACGCTTCCAGCTCGAGTGGTTTTTTTTCCTTGCACGGCCCACGTTTGGGGGAGAGGCTTGGCAGCAAGGAGGTGAAGCAAGCGGTTGCCAGCTTCTCCTCTCTCCCTGAAGTTCACTTCGAGGGCTGTAGTTTGTCTGCGCTGCGGCGCTGCCTTGGCTTGGTTCTCCCTCCCCCCCTCCCCGTAGTGGGGGAGACTTGGCTCTTTCCTCCCTCCTTGTTGGAGGGTCTTGGCAGGCTGTTCGTGCTGGGCGCGACCTCTGCCATGTGCTGTCTTTGTGTAGGTGGTAGGGGAACATCCCTCCCCCCTCCCACTCTTGGTTCATTGGCCTGTGGGAGTATTGGGAAAGGAAGAGGTGGTTGTGTGTGTTGCAGTCTTTCCACCCCCCTTTTTTCTCCCCCCCCCTTGGCTGGGGTGTTTGAGGGGACTCTTTTTACCCCCCCCCACTGTTAGTGGTTGATACGCCCCTCCCGCACGTGGGTGTTGTTCTGAGCGGTTAAGGTTGTGCTATGGCTCCCAAGAAGGGTCAGGGGGTTTCTAAGGGCAAGCAGCCCATTAAGGGTGCGTCTAAAAGGCGCACCCCCTCTGAATCCCCGGGGGAGGAAGAGGAGGCGCGTACCAGGAGTGTTATAATTGAACAGCTTGCGGCTTTGGAGCGGCAACAGGGTTTGGTCCCCGGGTCAACTGGGCTCGCGTGGGGGCGTAAAGTGGCAAGGATTTCTACCAGGGCCTTCGAGCAGGAGGTTCTGGCCCGTCTTTCTTTTTTGCAGGACATGACGGCGCATGCGGGTCCTTCCGGTGCGTCAACACGGGATCCACCAGACAACAAGTCCGATTGAGGTTGGGATTTTGGTAACTTTAGTTGGCAGGAGTTTGATTTGGGCTATGTAGGTAACTGGTGAGCACCCTCGGTTTTCCCTGTTTCAGGATTGGATGGCAGCTGGGCTGTACGGCTCTCTGCTGTGGTGCCCGCTCTAGGGTTCCCTCCCCTGGCAGGCTGCTCCTGGGCGGGCGGCATTGCCAGTTGGGGGTATTCCCGGCCTTCGCCGGCCTGGCAGTAGCCAGTATAAACTGGCTGCTGCCAGGGGCTGGGTGACTCGCCCATCTGGACAGGGAAGGGTCAGGGGTTTCCCTTGGCCTGACCGGTAGTTTTAGGTTGCCCCATGCCGTGTTTTGTTCAATAAAGTTGCCCTGTTTGTTTGCCCAATATACCGTGTTGACTCATTCTTCCGACGGGGTGGGGGGTGGGCAAAGTCACTATAGCATAAAGTATTTGTGGAAGACTGATCCTAACCAAGCTGTTCAGAAGACAGAACACCATCAGCCAGGGCAAAATCATGCTTTTCCCTAAGATGCCACAAAGATTGACAAACAAAGGAAAACTGAATATGTGTTAAAGTGTCATCAAGCTGCTTCTGACTTATGGTGACCTTATGAATTAATGACCTCCAAAATGCCCTATCATTGACAGCCTTGCTCAGGTCTTGCAAATCGAGGGACGTGGCTTCCTTCCCTGAGTCAGTCATGATGGGTCTTCCTCTTTTCCTGTTGCCTTTTCCCAGCATTATTATCTTTTCCAGTGACTCTTGTCTTTCCATGGGATCAAAATACTATAGCCTCTGTTTAGTCATTTTAGCTTCTAGGGAGAGTTCAGGATTGATTTGATAGAGAACCCGCTTATTTGTCTTTTTAGTGATCTGTGGTATCCGTAAAACTCTCCTCCAATACCACATTTCAAATGAATCAGCTTTCTTCCTGTCAGCTTTCTTCAATGTCCAATTTCCACACCCATACACAGTGATAGAGAATACTATGACATGAGTGATCTTGATCTTTGCCACCAGTGACATATGAAGCTGCCTTATACTGAATCAGACCTTTGGTCCATCAAAGTCAGTATTGTCTTCTCAGACTGTCAGCGGCTCTCCAGGGTCTCAAGCTGAGGCTTTTCACACCTATTTGCCTGGACCCTTTTTTGGAGATGCCAGGGATTGAACCTGGGACCTTCTGCTTCCCAAGCAGATGCTCTACCACTGAGCCACCGTCCCTCCCCAAAATACTGAACATATGAAATTGCCTTATATTGAATCAGACCCTTGGTCCATCAAAGTCAGTTTTGTCTTCTCAGACTGGCAGCAGCTCTCCAGAGTCTCAAGCTGAGGTTTTTCACACCTATTTGCCTGGGCCCTTTTTAGTTGGAGATGCTAAGGACTGAACCTGGGACCTTCTGCTTACCAAGCAGATGCTCTACCACTGAGCCACCGTCCCTCCCCATAACACATCCTTATACTTAAGGATCTTTTCTAGCCCTTTCATGATTGCCCCTCCCAGTCTCAATCTCTTTCTGATTTTTTTTGTTGCAGTCTCCCTTTTTGTTGATGATGGAGCCAAGGATAGAATTTTTTTTTTAAACAATTTCAGTTTTTGCAACATCAGCCTTAAAGTTGTGTAACTCTTCAGTAGTCATTACTTTTGACTTCTTGATGATCAGTTGTCTTCTTGATGATCAGTTCTTTGGCACTTTATGCTTTAACTGAACAAAATAGGAGACAATTTCACCTTTAAAACCAACTTAAATTTATACTAAACTAAATAAAATAAAACTAAGTTGGTCTTAAAGGTGCAATTGACTCCTATTTTGTTCTACTACTTCAGACAAAGAAAAAGAAGCTTTTGGATTTATATCCCACCCTATACTCTGAATCTCAGAGTCTCACAATCTCCTCTACCTTCCCGCCCCCCAACAACAAGCACCCTGGCGGTAGGTGGGGCTGAGAGTGCTTTCACAGCAGCTGCCCTTTCAAGGACAGCTTCTATGAAAGCTATGGCTGACCCAAGGCCATCTCAGCCAGTGCAAGTGAAGGAGTGGGGAATCAAACACAGTTCTCCCAGATAAGAGTCCATGCACTTAATCACTATACCAAAATGGCTCTCACAGCCAACACGGCTGCCTATTTGGATCTATGTGCTTTAACTGAAGACATTCTAAAGGTGTGTAAATATGAGTCCCTCCTCACAGGCCCCAAAACACAGATTCCCTCTCCCTCCCGTCTCCCCTATAATATAATTCTCCAGGCATACTGGCCATGAATCACCTACTTCTTGCTTAGGCAGGATATAGACCTGGCCTGCATGACAGAGAACTAGGTGCAAGACGAGGAGTCAGCAACTCTCTCCCAAGTTGCTCCTCCTGGGTTCTCAGTCCTTTACCAAGCATGAACTAGCGAGCTACATACAGAATGCCCTCCTGAACAATTTTTTTTGCACATTTTGTTAAATGACAGAAGTGTGGGGACCTTCCCAAGAGCCTCAGACTGGCCATTCCATAATGTGGGATTCATTACATATGGGTAGCTCCCAGTTTTACCTGTTTGCAGACTGGCACCTTCAGGAGGATTAGCTTACATGAGTGCAGCTGTCACAGCTGAGCATAGCAGGAGAGGCGGTTCTGTAGGTATGTAGTTCCAGTGCCATTAAGGGCTCTGTAGGTGATAGAACCTTAAATGGGGCCTAGTAACCGGTGGGTAACCAATGAAGGGTCTGCAGAGTGAGGGTGATATACAAATTCTGCTTAGTACATAGGAGAGTGGCTGTGGGTCAGTGGCAGAACATCTGCATTTGGCATGCAGAAGCTCCCAGGTTCAATCCCTGGTGTCTTCAGTTAAAGGACCAGGTAGCAAGTGAACTGCTGTAGGATGGACCAGTGGTCTGATTCAGCATAGGGCAGTAGCACCAGCCAATTGATGATGCAACATCAAGCCAGGTGTGCAAGTCACACACTCTTACATGTGTCCTCACCAGTCACACCACTGGTAGGCAAGCCAATCCAGAGGGCCTCTGTTTGAGAATGGTCCCCATAATTGATTGATCTATGAAATACCCATATAAGCCACCTTCACATGTACCCACCAGTATCTGGGCATTAGGGAGATAAGCCAGGGAGAAGCAGGGAGGGAACACCGTGGGGAGATTTCATGTCAGTGCACCTGGAGGCTCACACAGTGGCAGCCTTCTCTTCAGCCCAGCAGGATTGATCTTTGATGACTCTGTTATTGCCTTCAGGGTGGAGAACTTTGGAGGCCATTTGAGATATTACCCAGGGAGGGAGGCCTGAGTTGTCAGGGCACTCAACCAGAGTCTCCTTCTACAGCCTGCTGTATTTCTCCTCACAATGAGCCTTATTCCTAGTCTAGAATAAGCAATCAAGATGCTTGATTAGAGCAGGGATATTGTAGCTATCTCCCAGCAGCATCTTTTCTGCTTGCCTAGGCTACCACTGCAACCAGAACCCTTGGAATTGTGTGCCTCCAGCCCCCTCACTCAGCTCCTCTGTTTGCAAACATTAACTGTTCATCATAAATAAAGCATACATTATTTGTTTTATGCAAATTGAACCTCATATTTCCAAATCCAGATTACATTAATGAGTCATATTCCTGGTCTTACCTTGCAAGTATAATATTATATTTGGCAGAGGTGTGAGCCAGCACCCCCTATTTAGCGAGTATATGAACATCGTGATCACTAGCTTGGTTGCCAAGAGGCCTGGACTTTCGGCTCACACACACATCTACTCTGAAACATGGGCCTCCACTGCCAGTTTCCTACCAGGCCTATGTGATAACTTGAATCCCAGTCGCCAGGGCTGCTCGTTCCCAGCTGAGTTTCAGCCTGGCCAAGAAGACTCCCCACCTATCATCGTGCGCAAACCTCCAATTGTGCAAGGAAAGAGATTGCGTTGCCACCATGAGCTGTCCAGCCATATGGTCATTAGCTCCTCTGATAGAGGCCATTACAAGTATTGACAACAGTAGCGATCATCTTCCTGTACCCTTGGAAGCCATAAGGGTGAAGCGGGAGCCCCATGTATCCACCATTCCCCCTGGACATTTCCATAAGGCAATCATGCTTATCTTAGGTGTGATACTGTCAGACATTCCAAGCCTATTGTCAATGGAATGTCTCACAAAGACTGTGCCAGCCTGGGTGAGAGGAAGACAAAGGTCCAGCCCAACTCGAAGACCAGCACCATTGTGTAAATCGGGTGTCACTTTAGATAAACAATTTGGCTCTATATTATTACCCTAGATAACTTTGTCAGTATAGTTAATCCCTTTATCACCCGTCACTTTCCAAACATCACCACGGAGCCTCCCCTTTACTGAGGTCATGTACCACATGTCCCAGCATCATAGCCCACCTGACCTAGTGTCACAGGTCACATCGGGCCTCCCCCTCCCAAAGGACACAATGTAGTCCTTAAAAGGTCTGACCCAATGATCCTCAGGTGTACATCTGACAGCCTACCTACCCTGCTGCATAGATTCACCCTCAAAACCTGATCAGTTTAGGGTCCCCAATAGTAAGATATGCTCCCTCCATCCCTATTTTTGTCGCTATCAGAGTGTTCCTGGAAGACTGCGAGAGAGAGGTAAAGTATTACCTGGTCTGTGTATTTTCCCTTATATGTTACCCCCTGTCTATTTCCTCACTGTTTTTCTCAGGACTGTGTGTTTGATTGTATGGATTATTTACTTGTATGCTGACTGAATTTCCAATAAAATCTAAAATTATATTTTACCAACATTCTCCTCGTTATTTAGAGGAAAATTCTGAAAGTCATCTCCTGTATACATAGATTCTGTACCCCTCTGAGCCATCTTTGCCCACCGTTTAAATCCCCCAACCTCGCTTAGAGGGCAATATGGCTTACAGAGGCACTTTCCCTTCAGGAAATTAGAAGTTTTTCTAGGGGCCTGGGGAGTCTGTAGTGATATGGTAACACACTGATTTTAGTTTGACTGGATCACACAAGGCCTCCAAAATGGCCCCAGTTCAGAAGAGCCTTCACTCCTCAAAAAATTCCTTGCGTTTATGCCCCTCCCCAGCCCGAGGATATAATTTTCCTAAGACATGTAAGGCAGAGCTATCCCTTCTTAATATTTACAGTCACTGAAATAACACAAAAGCTAGCACATGTGCTTTGTTTCTTTACAGAGAAATACTACCCTGATATCTACTAAGTCTACTAAGTCTGTCATCAGATGCCTTCATTTGTGTTGTTCATTTTAGAAATATTAAATACAAGCGGGAACCCACAAAGACTTCTAGGAGGCATCTCATTCCCCCTGCCCCACACACACACTATTTCCTCTTTTCTTTTACTGAAAGCCCTGATAGCCTCTCCAGTTTTCTGCTTCCTTCACTCCTGCTAGGTTGCCAGCCTCCAGGTGTCACCTGGAAATCTCCTGGAATCACAACAGATCTCCTAACTACAAAGATTAATTCCCTGTTAGGGTTGTTAGCTCCAGGTTGGGAAATTCATTGTGATTTGCAGGTGGAGGCAAACTCAGGAGGCTATAATGCTATTGAGTTCACACTCCAAAGCAGCCATTTTCTCCAGGGGAACTGATCTCTGTTAACTGGAAAGCAGTTGTAATTCCGGAAAATCTCTAGCTCCCACCTGGAGGTGGAAAACATTAGTTTTCATTGTACCCCTTTGAGGTTCTTCCCCTCCTCAAACCCCACCATCCCCACTCTCCACCTCCCAAATATCTAGGAATTTCCTAACCTAGAGGTGGCAACCCTATCTCCTTCCTCGCAATAGACAACCTACCTTATATACCCCTCTGTCTCCAGCTTTCCCACTCCCTCCCCCTGGAAGCCTCTACCTAGGAAAACTATGGCCAGGTTGTGTAGTGCCAGCCGCTGGGCCAGGCCTACTTGCACGGTAGGGAACCCTCAAGAACCCTCAAGAACTTGTGGGGTAGCACCTCACTTTTCCCCTCTACATTATTTCTTCTTTCCTTTTCCCTGCCAGCTCCCATACGTCCCCTTTCCCTGCCTCATTCTCTCCTTTTCAGTGATTCACAAATCTACCTTTTATCTGCCTCCATATTCAGCAATATTTATTATTTACTTACTTCATTTATAACCCCACCTTTCTCCACATTGGGGACCAAAGCAGCTCACATTATTCTTCTCTCCTCCTTTTTATCCATACAACAACCCTGTGAAGTAGGTTAGGCTGAAAGGATATGACTGGTCCATAATCAGCTAGTGAGCTTCCACAACAAGATGGGGATTTGAACCTAGGTCTCCCAGACCCTGTTCTGAAGCTACACTACAGTGGCTTCCATAGGGTGGCTGCTTTTGAACAATAGCAAGCCACCCTAGTTGAGTCATGGGTGGTATCAAGTTACCCACAGGTTGCTGCTATGTGTAGGCTTGCCAACCTCCAGGTGGAACCTGGAAATCTCCCAGGATTACAACTAAACTCCAGACAACACAGATCTGTCCCCAATTGGGGTTGCCAACATTCAGGCAGTGGCTGGAGATCTCCTGGGATTACAACATCTCTAGGTGACAGAGATCTCTTCCCCTGGAGAAAATAACCACTTTGAAAGATGGACTGCATGGCGTTATACCCCACTGAAGTTCCTCCCCAGTCCCCACCCTCCTCAGCCTCCACCCCTAAAATCTTCAGATATTTTCCAATCTAGAACTGGCAATTCTAGTGCCCCTGGAAAAATTGGCTTCGTGGCATTATACCCCTGCTAAGGGTTCTTACTCCCCAAACCCTGCTCTTCTCAGACTCCACCACAAAATCTCTGGGAATTTCCTGACCTGGAACTGGTAACCGTAGCCAGGCATAGCCCCAATTAATCTTCCCTCAGAGGTCAAAATAGGCCTGAGAAAGGCCCCTTCCCCCTTGCCTTTCAGCGAGAGAACCAAGATTGGAATGATGAGATTGCCTAGCAACAACCACTGAGGGAATGCATTGCTTAAAGCTACAGGTGCTCCTTTTATCATTTGGGGTTTTTAAAATCCCCCTCCTGTGTGTGTGTGTTTAGATTTTACTTTTTTCTGCAAACCTTGAGTCTTTCTCAGGAATATAGGGATTTGAACTTGGATATCCCAGACCCTATTCTAGGCTTGTCAATCTCCAGGTCCCAGAGGGGGTTCTCCTGCTTTCCCAAGCTCCTTCCCTCTCCCAGTCAGCTGGCCAATGGGGGGAAGCTCCGTCCCCACAGGCCCCATGTGCCTTTCCACCTCTGGAGACTTCAGACTCTACTGGAAAGGCTTCCTCTTGGGATCGTGCATCTGTAACTTTAAGGCTGAAGGGGGGGTGGGGGAGCAGGCAGAATAACATGGCTGTGAAAGCAGCCCCGGCCCTCCATTGGTTGCACAATCTTTGCAGAGGTCATTTGCAGCCCAGACTCTTCATTGGTCGCACAATCTTTTCAGAGGTCACTTGCTCTGTGTTACTTTGAAGAAGTTGGAAGTTCAGCAACTCATGAGTAGAGATGCCAATCCCCAGGTGGGGCAGGAACAAAGCCCAAAGGCATCCACGAACAACCAATCTTACTTATGGGAAACTTTATATAAATAACTTATTGGATAAGAGACAATACTTGTGATACATAATTACAAAAACTTAAAAAACGATTACGTGATCCCCGAAGACAAAGTCTTATCATTCAATCAAAAGTTCCTTTCTTGTTGATAGAAGTCAGGGGGAAATCTAGAAAAGCCGTGAAGTGCAATTCCAAGAAGATAGTAATCCTTTCAGCCAGGAAGGTGTGTATAAAAGGAATCACAGCATTATTTCGTTAAGGCGACACAGCACAACTTCGCAATTCTTTAAGCCGGGAAGGTGTATAAATGAAAAGCGGCTCACCACTGTTTTGCATGAGCAACAGAGCGCAATTGAGTGACAGGGAAGCGCATATAGCCCTGTTTCACCTGAGGCTTTAACAAGCTGCACAAGAAATAATATTAAAGCATCACCAACAAGCTAGAAAACAAAATAGAAAAGATATAACAAGGAAGCATACATACGAAACTTCACTGATCCTGAATCATTCATGCAAAGCAATAGCTAAACTTCTTTTCTGCAGATTAAAGCCGCATCACACAGCCACACCTCACAGAATATATATGAACAGGTGTCAAACATTACCTAAAACCTTAAAGTTACAGTTACATGCTTAACTCTTTAAATCAGAAAATATCAGACGTAATATCTACAGAGATCCACAATAGAACTTACATACAATTGCAACTATAAAAATTATTGCAATGAGGAATCAGTACTACAAAAAACACGAAATATCCCAATCATTATTCAATCCATTGGGTGTTAAGGAGTTCAATTTAAAAATCCAATGCATTTCCTGCCTGAGCAACCATTTGTGGAGATCTACTTTGCCCTGAAGTCATGGAGGAAATTTTTCCAAAACAAAAACTCTCAAATCATTAGGATCATGTGCAAGTCAGCAAAAATGCTCAGTGAGAGGAGTCTCAGAAATTAAATTTTTCACATGAGAATTGTGTTCCAAGACGTGTGTCCTAACAGCATGTCTTGTACTGCCACAATAAATTTTTAAACAAGAACACAAAATAATATAAACACAAGCTTTAGTCAAACAAGTAGTGGTATCATGCAAAATTACCTTGAACCTGTAGTAGGATGTTTAAAGTCTTTCAAATCCAAAGATAAAGGGCAAGCGGAGCAAACCCCGCATTTATGATGTCCTCCAATCCCTTTAACCACTGATGTTTTCTTAAAATCAGATCGAATCAGAGAATCTGATAAATTTCTAGTTCTCCTATAACCTATTTTGGGAAAGTTATCACACCCAGGAAGGTGTCTCACTAAAAACCAATTTTTTAAAGCACAATTTGGATAGAATAGGCTAAAGGGGAAAATTGAAAAGCACATGTTAGTCTGTTTTTTATTATCCCTGTCTTTTCTACATTAACGTTTTGTTTAGAAAACATAGTACTTCGAGACATGTTATTAACCCGCTTGCAAGCTGAGTTGAGTATGTGTTTGGGGTATCCACATGAAACAAATTGGGTACAGATACGGGTTTTCTCCATCTCATAGTCTTCCCTGTTTGTAGAATTACGTTTAGCCCTTATGAGCTGTGAAACGGGCAAGCCCTTATGAGCTATGAAACGGGATAGTTGATAGGATGACAACTATCATATTTAAATGGAAGAAATTCATCAATAGATTTCCTATACAGTTTAACAGCTAAGGTATTGTCCTGTAATTTAAAAACTACAGTGTCTAAAAAGGCCATAGATTGATTACCAGCCTTGTTACTAAACTGAATAGATGGATGGATACCATTCATCCAATCTATCCATGGACCCACTTTGTCAGCATCAGAAAAGATGGTCATGACATCATCTATATAATGCCAAAACCATATTACAAAAGAAAAAAATGGATTAACCAACACATTACAATAGAATTCTTTCTCTAAATAATCCATAAACAAACAGGCAACATTGGGAGAAAAGGGGCTCCCCATGGAGACCCCTTTGACTTGTACATAAAATGAATCCTCAAATTGAAAAAAATTATGCTCCAAAATTATGTCTATGAGCTCAAGTAGAAAATGAGTAGAAGGAAGGAGTTCCTCTCTAGAGTCTAAGATGTTCTCCAACACAAGTCTCACCTCATTGTGAGGAATGTTAGTATATAAAGCATTGACATCAAGAGACACCAACATTGCATTTTCTGTTACTTGAAAACCTTCTATTTTGGCAATAAAATCAGTGGTATCCTTAATGTAGGTAGGTGTCAATGACACTAAAGGTTTTAGAAAAAAAATCCACATACTGACTAATAGGTTCTAAAAGGGAAGCAGAAGCAGAAACAATAGATCTCCCGGGAGGATGATGACCAGCCTTGTGGATTTTGGGGAGTATATAAAAAAAAAACAGAGTGTGTGGTTACAAACCAACCAAAATTGGTTACAAAGCCATTGTTTAAGTTGGTCAGTAATATACCACATGCTGTTTGCTTCAACCGCAACAATTTGAATCAACCTCTTAACTTTATCAGTAGGGTCAAAATCCAATGATTTGTAATAAGTGTCATCATTCAATTGATGATATATCTCTTGAAGGCAATCAGAAGTGTTAAGGACAACAATACTCCCACCTTTATCAGCAGGTTTAATTATGATTGCTTCATTATCAACTGTAAGACTTGTTTGTCCCTATTTGAAAAGTTACACCATCTAGGTTTAAATTGTCTTTCCACCCGCTCAATCCCATGGATAACTAACTTACCGAGACTGAGGGATCAAAATGAGCAGGAGTGAAAGTGGACCTAGTCCTGAAAGGTACATCAGATAGAGTGGTGTTGATCTCATTATGAAAAAAATCTTTAAGTTTTAATTGCCTAGTGCGTTTATACAAATCAAGTCTAGTCTGAAAGGCATTGTAATGAGGGGTGGGAACAAATCCCAACCCCAAATTCAAGATCCTAATCTCAGCTGCCAATAAGGGGTAAGAAGACAAATTAACAATCAAGTCTGTTTTCTGCCTTTCTGGGGGCATTTCCGAAAAGAAGAAGAGGAAGAGGACGAGGCTAGAATAGATGAAAGGAGCCCTCATGGTCTAGGATGCCTCAACGCATAATTCCTTCCCGATGTGCCTTCATCCCCTGATGACATATTTGTCTCTTCACCTTCTGAAGTGTCTGATTCAGACCATCCATCAGCCCAGCTCACACATTTTCTGGTAGATTGTAAAGCCCACCAATTATAGACATTAGACTGTTCATAATCATTCGTGTCCCTTCTAAATTTCTTAACCTTAAGTTCTTTAAATTGACACTCAAATTGTTTGACCCTAGCTGTTAGATCCTTAAAATTAACATCAACATTTTGTGAGGTTTTCTCCTTTAAGCCCTCAATCATTGTGTCAATTTCCATTTTGGTTCCAAGCCCAGTGGGCGGCTGTTCTAAACAAATGTTCACTCGACTTAATGTTACTTATAATTAAACGAACAGTGGTGGAGGCTGCTAAAACTAAAATGGAAATTGACACAATGATTGAGGGGGAGCACGTAATTGTTTTTGTTTATGTTTTTGTAATTATGTATCACAAGTATTGTCTCTTATCCAATAAGTTATTTATATAAAGTTTTCCATAAGTAAGGTTGGTTGCTCGTGGATGCCTTTGGGTTTTGTTCCTGCTTCACTTTTCCATGTTGCTCTTTGGGTTACTCAATCCCCAGTTGGGAGCAGACCCTCCTCCGCTTCAGAGTCATCAGAAATGGAGGGGGGAGGGAAATGTCTGCTGGGCACTTCATTATTCCCTATGGAGATCGATTCCCATAGGGAATAATGGAGAATTGATCTGGGGATATCTGGGGCTCTGGAGGGCTGTTTTTTGAGGTAGAGGCACCAAATTTTCAACATAGCATCTAATGACTCTCCTCAAAATTCACTCCATGTTTCAAAAAGATTGGACCAGGGGGTTCAATTCTATGAGCCCCCAAAAAGGTGCCCCTATCCATTATTTCTAAAGTAGGGAAGGCATTTAAAAAGTGTGCGGTTCCTTTAAATGTACACCGTGTACTATAAAACCGCGTACTGACCATATGTTGACTTGCCTGCCTGGTGCGAAGGTAGCGGACATTACGCGTGTTGTAGATAGGCTGATAGACAGTGCTGGGGAGGAGCCAGTGGTCGTGGTGCATGTTGGGGAAATGCAGTCGTGAGGTCCTGGAGGAAAATTTAGGCTGCTAGGTAGGAGACTTAAGGCCAGGCCCTCCAAGGTAGCCTTCTCAGAAGTGCTACCTGTTCCACGTGCAGGGCTGGAGAGACAGGCACGAATTAGAAGTTCAATGTGTGGATGAGACGATGGTGTAGGGAGGAAGGGTTTAAGTTTGTTAGGCACTGAGATGCTTTCTGGAACAAGCGGGAACTGTACAAAAGAGTCGGTCTCCACTTGTGCCCAGATGGAAACAAGCTACTGGCGCTTAAAATCAAAAAGATGGCAGAGCAGTTTTTAAACTAAATCTTGGGGGAAAGCTGACAGGAGATGAAATGTCTCTGGTTCGGGAGGACTCATCTCAAAGAGATGAAGAGTTAGCTGTTACTTTTCTACCGGGTAATGGATCAGAGTTGTCCACTGAGATGATGACAAACAGTATGGGCTGCCTGCCAAAGTTTCGAGGCAGCAGGAGGAAGGTTGTGGGTCTAACTTGCTTGGGAAATTATAGATGTTTGTATACAAATGCTAGAAGTGTTCGAAGTAAAATTGGTGAGTTGGAATGTTTAGTGTTGGGGGAAAACATAGACATTGTGAGAATTTCAGAAACTTGGTGGAATGAGGAGAATCAGCGGGACACGGTGATTCCTGGATATAAGTTATATTGGAAGGATAGGGAGGAAAGGGTTGGAGGTGGGGTGGCTCTGTATGTCAGAGAGGGTATACAGTCCAGTAAGACTGAGGTCAAAGAATTAGATTCCCTTCTAGAATGCTTTGGGTCTAAATAAAGGGCCCAAAAGGAAATTTAACTATGGGAGCTTGTTATTGCCCACCAAATCAAAAGATAGAGGACGATTATAATATGATGGAAGGATTAAAGATAGCGGCTAAATGTAAAAATTGTGTCGTAGTAGGTGATTTTAACTACCTGCACATTAATTGGGTCAATATGTGTTCAGGTCGAGAGAAAGAGATTGAGTTTCTAGATGTTCTCAATGACTGTGCTATGGAGCAGATAGTCACAGAACCTTCCAGGGGTAGGGCAATCCTGGATTTGGTCCTAAGTAATGCCAAAGACTTGGTGAGAGATGTAAAAGTGATCACACCGCTTGGGAGCAGTGACCATAACATTATTGATTTCACCATTTGTATAAATAGGGAATTGCCCCAAAAGACCAGCACAACCACGTTTAACTTTAAAAGGGGCAAATTCTCTGAGATGAGGAGGCATGTGAAGAGGAAATGGAAAGGAAAGGTAAATACAGTCAAAACCCTTGGGGAAGCTTGGAGGCTATTTAAAACTACAATCCTAGAAGCTCAGATAAAATATATACCACAAGTTAGGAAAGACACAAACAGGTATAAGAAAAGGCCTGCATGGTTAACAAACAAAGTAATGGAAGCTGTAAAAGGTTTGTGTGTTTTTTTTAAAATATTTTTATGTTTTATTGACTCTTGTACAATTGACCATTACAACATATGAATGTTGGAATTACAAATAACCCTTCCCCCCCCCCCAGCCCTCCCCATCTTCTCTTAGTCTTTTCCCCTCAGCCAAGGGCACAAAGTCTTGATCTTCCACTGAATGTCCTTCCTTGTTTCTCCTGATATCCATTCTAAATAAGGGTTCCATCTGGTCTCGATTTCCTTGACTTTATCTTCCCATGTGGAATCCTTGTTGATTGTTGCCACGATGTCAGACTGTATGTAATCAAACAAATAGCTGTGCCAGATTTCTATTGACCATTTACTTTTATCTTTCCACCCCAAAGCGATGACCGCCTTCCCCGCTAGTATCATTGCCTTGACAAGGTTTTGAGTGGGTCTGCTTAGTGCCGGACTTCCTATTGTGCTTAACAACATCATATTAAAGCCAATGGTTAATGGTACATTGCAGACTTTTCTAATAAATTGAATAATTTCCCCCCAAAGGGGTTTAACCTCTTCACACTCCCACCACATATGTGCAAACCAACCCTTAAATTGTTTGCAATGCCAGCACTTGGAACTGCTAGTCCTTCCAAGATTTTCCCAGCCAACTTCTCTGTTAACTGACCTTCATGACTCCAAATCTTTTGTAAATGTACTATTATTTTATCTTTATTTGAAATCATTTTTCTGTATAGTAACCCCACTAGACCCTTCCTTTGTTTGGCCATTACTTTATATATCTCTTCCATTGGAGCGTCTAACCAAAGCTCTCCCTTTTCACTGATCTTCTTAACTATCTTATGCAAGCCTGCTATGTTTAACCAGTATTGATTACCTAAATCTTCTGTAATTTCCTGTAAAGGTTTTAGTTTACCACCCCTAAACATATCGTCTAAAATAGCCTTTGTTTTTAAGCCTTTTCCACCATTTTATAGCATGCACTTCCTTAACAATAGCTTTTGGGGGCTCCACCTTGAAACCTTTCCTAGCCACTGTGGGTACCATTTCATCCAGGTTTCTAATGCTACTCTTCTGGGCCCTATAGCTAATTTTAGATCTTTTGTCGACACTGTGGAAAAAATTCCAAATCTTCCAATACCACTGTTAACTGCTTTCTCGAAATTAATCCACTTCTGTACCTTATCCTCACTCAGATCTAGTAACGCTCTTAGTTGGAAGGCCTCATAATATTTACTTAAATCTGGGATTCCCCAACCTAATTCTGATTTAAGGTTGTATAGAATTCTCTTATGAAACCTACAGTTTTTATTATTAAAAATCCACACTTTGATTGCTTTATTCCATTGCTCAATTTGATTTTTCCTCAAACCTAAAGGCAACGTTTGGAATAAATACATTAACTTTGGTATCAAGAACATTTTAAGAGATCTTATTCTAGTTGATATCCCTAGTATTTTATGATTCCATTTATTCATATATCTCTCTATTTTCTTCCATATTTTACCATAGTTCTCCTTTATCATTTTGTCCATATTTTTTTGCAGGACTATCCCTAGGTATTTAAGTCTCTTGGCTCCCATTCCTATATTCGTAATCCTATTTATTTCCTGTTTTTCCTCTCTATTAACATTAAGGTATAGAATTTCTGATTTTGCCATATTCACTCCGAGCCCTGAACACTTTTCAAAATTATCTAAAATTATCTTAATCTCTTTAACTCCGTCTTTTGGGTTAGACATAATTACTATGATATCATCCGCAAATAAATTAATTTTCATTTCTTCATTACCTGACTTATACCCCTCTATTCTCCCTGCATTCCTAATTCGCTCTGCTAGTTGTTCTATAGCTATTATAAATATGAGCGGGGATAGTGGACAGCCTTGTCTTACCCCCCCTTGAATTGGAAACGCTTGTGAGTGGTCAGTGTTGACTCTAACTTTTGCCTTACCTCCATTGTATATTTCCTGTATAGCGTGTAAGAACCGTTCCTCTTAACCTATCTTCTTTAATATTTGCCACAAGAATTCATGTGAGAGAGTATATAAACATCCAACATCCAACATCCAACTTTAACAGAGCTATTTTTTTCTTTTGGCCATGGTGCAGTACATTTAAGATATTTCTAATGGGATGGGCAATAGATCTACCCTCAATAAAACCGTATTGGTCCCCTTTTATGATTGACGGGATAACTCTCTTAAGTCTATTTGCTAAAACCTTAGCAAAGATCTTATAATCTTGATTTAGTAAACTAATGGGCCTATACGAACCTACTTCTTCCAGGTCTTTCTGGGGCTTTAATATCAAAATTATTTCTGTTTCCTTCCATGAGTCCGGGGCTTTCTTTCCTTCCAAGACTTCGTTAAAAACTACCTGCAATTCGGGTGCTATAATTTCTACCATTTCTTTATAAAAGTCAGAAGTAAAGCCATCCAGCCCTGGTGATTTACCTTTTTTGAGCGCTTTTATTACTTCCTTTATCTCTTGGAGTGTAATCTCAGCTCCCAGTGAGGCTTTTGCTTCCTCCTCTATGATTAGCTTAGGTGCGTCCCACACCTCCGTTATATTCTTTTTCATATATAATTTTTATAGAAGTCCTCAAATGCCTTAGTGATTTCCTTAGAGTTTTGAGTTGTATTATTATTAATTTTAATACTTCTAATTGATTGTTTTGCCTTTTTAACTTTCAAATAATTAGCTAACCTTTTTGCTGTATTAATGCTATTCCTCTGGAAGTCATTCCTAACCATTATTTCCTTTTTCCACATTGTTGCCATATCTAGGGCCTCCAACTGTTTTTGAATCTCTTTAATTCTAATCTGTAAACTAGGATTACACTTTCCCATTATTTCTTTTTGTAACTCCTCCAATTCATTAAGTTTTGTTTGCCTTTTTTATACCATTCTCTTTTTATGTCTTTTTCTTTCCTAACCAAATGGCCCCTTATTACCGCTTTAGCAGTGTCCCATAATATATTAGTTGACACAGTTCCTCTATTTTCCTTAAAATATAATTTTAACTGTGTCATTAAGTATTCCCTATCCTCTTCTTTTGCCATTACCAGGTTGTTATACCTCCAAGGTCTGTTTGTCGAGGGAAGATTTAGTTCTAATTCTATACTTAGAGGGGCATGGTCAGAAATCAAAATTGGATGGGTCTTGATCTCTTTAACCACCATATTATTATTTTTTTTCCAAAATTATATATCCTAAGCGGGATGCTGTTTTATGTCTACAAGAAATGTGTGTCGGGCTGGGTCTCGTGTTGGTAAACTCATGAGCGTCCTTCAAGCCCCAATCTCTTAGCTTAATACTATTGTTCTTGGTTATGTCTGTATTTAAATCGCCCACTACAATTAGTTCGCCCTCTGAAAACTGTTGTATCTTCTTAAAAACCAAGTTTAAGAATTTCCTTTGTCTTTTATTTGGTGCATAAACATTTACTATAGTGATTTTTATGGCTTCCAGCTTAAACTTAACTAACAGGTATCTACCTTCCTTATCTACTAATTTTTCAATGTTCTCCACCTTAACATCCTTACGAATCAATGTAGCCACACCTCTAGCTTTGGAAGACCCTCTTGCTTCTGCTAAAATGTTTTAATGTTTTAACCGCTTAAATGTTTTAATGTTTTAACCACTTAAATGTTTTAACCGCTTAAATTATTTAACTGTTTTATATCTGAAATTGTTTACTTTTAAGTCTGATTAATTGTTGGAAGCCGCCCTGAGCCATTCGTGGGAAGGGCGGGATATAAATCCCAAATAAATAAATAAATAAATAAATAAAACCTGCCACCTCAAATCTTTTATCAATGGTTTTCTATCATTTTTTTGTGAGTTTCCTGTAGGCACAACAGATCTATTCTTTGTTCTTTAGCCATTTTAATTACTCTGAATCTCTTAAGATTTGATGTTAGACCATTCACATTCAATGAAAGGACTCTTAAAGATCTATCCATTCTCTTTATTTGTAACAAACTTGGGCCCTATTGGCTGAGGGTATTTTACTATACTTCTTACTAAAAACCCACCCCCCATTCCCTTCCCCTGTGGCACAGACAACTTTCTGGATGAGACAATCATCCTGTCTTCCACCTTCCAGGGGGTACGCACCCCGCCCTCCCCTTATAGCTTTTAGCTAAATTTAGCTGAAAATGTTTTATACTTCCCTTTAGTAGTCCGTTCTTGGCCTTTTCTCTTGTCTTCTTGAGCTTCCTTCTCCTGGGTCCACATCAAGACCCACTGTTTCTTCTTCTTCTTCCTCTCTCGGGTCTCTCAGATCGTCTGTGGCGATGCCCAGGTGAGTAAGGAGATCTCTTGCTTCCTTAGGGTTGCGGGCCACCAGCCTTTTTTCGTCTTTAAAAATAATTATTGAGGAGGGGTACCCCCAAGAGAATTTAATCTTATTGTCATATAATTTTTGCCCAAAGGGTCTCATTAGCCTTCTCTTTCTGATGGTTTCCTGGCAGAAGTCTTCTCTCACCCAAACTTTCCTTCCTCTAAAAGAAAGGTCTTTCTTTTTTTTTCAAAGTCTTGAAAACTATCTGCTGAGTCTTTTCCCTTGAAAATTTAATTATGACTTCCCTTGGGGCACCACCATCTTGTTTCTTTTGCAGTCTATGAGCTCTCTCAATATCCTGAGATTGCAGAGTAACTCCTTGCTCACCCATCCAGTCTATAAGAGTTCCTTCCAGCAGTTTATTATTTATTTCCTCTGAAATTCCACCCAGGATCAAATTCGCTCTTCTGTTACGGTCAGAGAGCTCTGTAAGCTGTGAGTTCAGCTGGACTATTCTCTGTTTGTTAGATAAGGCAAGCTCGTTAGCCGAAATAGCAATGTTCCGTGTGTCTTTGAGCTCCACAGTCAACTCTGAAACAGCTTCTCTCACTGACTTAATTTCAGATCTTACATGGTCCTGGGACGACATTATTAAAGCCTGGAAAGCAGTAATTTGCTCTGATAATTCTTTAATTGTCTTAGCCATGTTGTTTTTTTCTGGGGTTACGCGCGACCACTGAGTAATTAACCTGGGCGTTGCCTCATTAATTTGATAGTAAGAGTTGTTATCTTACCCTCTGGGACCCCAGAAAGGAATTCTTATGTTCTTCAGACCTTCGTAAGTAAGCTCCTTCTTCAAATAGTCTTGCCAAAAGGCTATTTACATTCTTTTGAGCTATTTAAAATTCCAATCCGAAGGGGAGGATGAGCAAACAGCCGGCTTCCTCAGCGCATGCGTACAGACCCCCCCGGAAGCTGTAAAAGGTAAGAAGGACTCCTTTAAGTGGTGGAAAGCTAGTCCAAGTGAGATTAATAAAAAGGAACACAGGCTGTGGCAAATCAAATGCAAGACTGTGATCAGGCAGGCAAAAAGGGACTATGAGGAGCATATTGCAAAAAACATAAAGACCAACAATAAAAATGTCTTCAAATATATTAGAAACAGAAAACCAGCCAGGGAAGCAGTGGGGCCCTTGGATGACCAAGGGGTAAAAGGATTACTATAATAATAATAATACCTTTAATTTATATCCCGCCCTCCCCACCGGGGCAGGCTCAGGGCGGCTGAAGGAGGATGGGGAAATGGCTGAGAAGCTGAATGCATTTTTACCTCTGTCTTCACTGTGGAAGACGAGAAGTGTTTGCCCACCCCAGAACCACTAATTTTGGAAGGGGTGTTGGAAGACCTGGGTCAGATTGAGGTGACAAGAGAGGAGGTCCTACAACTGATTGACGAATTAAAAACAAATAAGTCACCAGGTCCGGATGGCATACATCAAAGAGTTCTGAAAGAACTCAAAGTTGAATTTGTGGATCTCCTGACAAAAATATGTACCCTATATACTCGAGTATAAGCCTAGTTTTTCTGCCCAAATTTTGGGCAGAAAAAACCCCTCCTCGGCTTATACTCGAGTCACTATTCCGCCCGCATCCCCGGAATTCCAAGGACAGCTAAAGCTGCCCCCTGCTCTCCTCTCCTCAGTGAAGGGGGAGGGGTCGTGCTGGGACTGGTGTTTTCAGTCTGACCAGAAATGACTTCTGCCTTGGTATTGTTGATTTGTGTTCTGCACCACCATTCTCCTCATCTTTCATTGCAAGCAGCATTGTGGCCTTACCTGCCACAGGAATAGTAACTGCTGCGTTTCCCACCCTCGGCTTATACTCGAGTCAATAAGTTTTCCCAGATTTTTGGGGTAAAATTAGAAGCCTCGGCTTATATTCGGGTCGACTTATACTCGAGTATATACGGTAATCTTTCATTTTAATCTGCCTCTGTTCCTGAGGACTGGAAGGTAGCAAATGTCACCCCCATCTTTAAAAAGGGTTCCAGAGGAGATCCAGGAAATTACAGGCCAGTCAGTCTGACTTCAATACCGGGAAAGTTGGTAGAAACCATTATCAAGGACAGAATGAGTAGGCACATTGATGAACAAAAGTTATTGAGGAAGACTCAGCATGGGTTCTGTAAGGGAAGATCTTGCCTCACTAACCTGTTACATTAGGGGGTGAACAAACATATGGACAAAGCGGACCCAATAGATGTTGTTTACCTTGACTTCCAGAAAGCTTTTGATAAAGTTCCTCATCAAAGGCTCCTTAGTAAGCTCGAGAGTCATGAAGTAAAAGAACAAGTCCTCTTTTGGATCAAAAAATGACTAATTAAAAGGAAGCAGAGAGTGAGTATAAATGGGCAGTCTTCGCAGTGGAAGACGGTAAGCAGTGGGGTGCCGCAGGGCTCAGTACTGGGTCCCATGCTCTTTAACTTGTTCATTAATGATCTGGAGTTAGGAGTAAGCAGTGAAGTGGCCACGTTTGCAGATGACACTAAATTGTTCAAGGTGGTGAGAGCCAGAGAGGATTGTGAGGCACTCCAAAGAGATCTGTTGAGGCTGGGCGAGTGGGCATCAACGTGGCAGATGAGGTTCAATGTGGCCAAGTGCAAAGTAATGCACATTGGGGCCAAGAATCCCAGCTACAAATACGAGTTGATGGGATGTGAACTGGCAGAGACTGACCAAGAGAGAGATCTTGGGGTCATGGTAGATAACTCATTGAAAATGTCAAGACAGTATGCGATTGCAATAAAAAAAGGCCAACGCCATGCTGGGAATTATTACGAAGGGAATTGAAAACAAATCAGCCAGTATCATAATGCCCTTGTATAAATCGATGGTGCGGTCGCATTTGGAATACTGTGGGCAATTCTGGTCACCGCACCTCAAAAAGGATATTAGCATTGGAAAAAGTGCAGAAAAGGGCAACTAGAATGATTAAAGGTTTGGAACACTTTCCCTATGAAGGAAGGTTAAAACGCTTGGGGCTCTTTAGCTTGGAGAAACGTCGACTGCGGGGTGACATGATAGAGGTTTACAAGATTATGCATGGGATGGAGAAAGTAGAGGAAGAAGTACTTTTCTACTTTTCTCACAATGCAAGAACTCACGGGCATTCAATTAAATTGCTGAGCAGTCAGGTTAGAACGGATAAGAGGAAGTACTTCTTCACCCAAAGGGTGATTAACATGTGGAATTCACTGCCACAGGAGGTGGCGGCGGCTACAAGCGTAGCCAGCTTCAAGAGAGGATTGGATAAAAATATGGAGCAAAGGTTGGAGAGCCAGTTTGGTGTAGTGGTTAAGTGTGCGGTCTCTTATCTGGGAGAACCGGGTTTGATTCCCCACTCCTCCACTTGCACCTGCTAGCATGGCCTTGGGTCAGCCATAGCTCTGGCAGAGGTTGTCCTTGAAAGGGCAGCTTCTGTGAGAGCCCTCTCCAGCCCCACCCACCTCACAGGGTGACTGTTGCGGGGGAGGAAGGTAAAAAAGATTGTGAGCCGCTCTGAGACTCTTTGGAGTGGAGGGCGGGATATAAATCCAATATCTTCTTCTTCATCATCATCAGTGGCTATTAGCCACTCTGTGTGTGTGTATATATTGACCACTGTGTGATACAGAGTGTTGGACTGGATGGGCCATTGGCCTGATCCAACATGGCTTCTCTTATGTTCTTAAGTGATGGCCATAACTCCCTTTGGAGTTCAGTTGTGCTTGTCACAACTTTGCTTATGGCTCCACCCCCAAGGTCTCCTGGCTCCACCCCCAATGTCCCCAGATATTTCTTGACTTGGACTTGGCAACCCTACCCTACTCTGAAGCTCTAACCATGACACCATACTGGCTTTCATAGGATGGCTGCTGTTGAACAGTAGCAAGCAGCTAGGCTTAACTGAGTCATGTAAATTGGGTGGTATCAAGTCAGCCAGACGTTGCTGCCAGGCCTAGGATTGCCTGACCCCAATGAGTTCCCCCTCAAAGGCCAAAACACCCTTTGAAAGGCCCACTCTTTCTCCCTCTGCCTTTTACTCACTGAAACCCAGTCTGGAAAGCTATAGTTGCATAGGGAATCTGTTTTAAAACTTCAGGCATTTCTTTTTATCATTTGGGATCTTTAAAAAGCCATTTTTAAAAAAGATTTCAGATTTTTTTACAAACTTGGGGCATTTTACAGGTTTGTAGAAATATTCATTCTGCCCATTCACAGCTCCAGTCACTGGATTTAAGTATCCTCAGATTTTGCCAAATTCACTATTTGAATATAGGATAATCTCAGGAACTGGCTTTTAGGGAGTAATTGAAGACATCAGTTTTTATTTATTGAGCTGTTCTATTCACAATGAAAAGATTTAAAATTATGAAAGATTTCTTTTGGGGTATTTCTTACAGAACAAACAAACAAAACAGAATTTTCATTTTTGGTTAGTTAACACTGGATATTTTACAGAAAGTGAAGCACCTTTTGTGAGCAGTGAAATAAAGGTAAGGGCTATTTGACAGAAAAACAAGGTAGATCAGATATATTTGGGGATATGTAGGAGTAGCTGCAAGGAAAGAAAGTCTGTCTCCACTTCTTGTTCATCTTTGCCACACTCAACTTTCATTTCATTTCCAAGCAGACTAGCTGATGTCAGCTAAACTTTAAACTTGGAGGCTGCTTTATGAATTTCCCTGAGGGAACTGCAGCAGCATTCATTATTTTTCTCATATTTCTACAGTATTACGTAACAAGCATAAAGCTGCACTCATATGTCACGAACAAACCAGAAGTTGTTCATGATGGGAATGTCCCTGGTTAATTGTCAGGCTCATGTCCTCCCTCCCTTTTCTCTCTTCTCTACTTTCTTTGCATGGTATACCAAGACAGAAGATAGAAGCAGGGATATGTGCTCTGATATATCCTGTCTGAATGTATTACCAGGATTTGGGGGGGTATATATGGAGATCAGGAAGATATTCAGAATTCTATGGAATACCAATGTACAGTTCCCATATATTTCTGGGGGGGAAACCGGAAATATTTCAGAATATTCGAGCCTGGAATTTTAAGGAACCCAGACTTGCTTTTTCCTCACATTTAACAGGTTTCCTGGGCAATGGAAGGGAAGGAGAAGGAGGCATCTCTCCCCGGGCAAATGGGATCACGTATTAGGGGGAGGGCTGTCTACCCAATCATGGTGATGCTTTCATAGCCCAAAGTTAAGAGAATAGCAGTGCAATCCTAAACAGACTTACACCCTTCTAAGTCCTTCTAAGGTGTAATTCTGCTTAAGATTGCATTGTAAGAAACAGGTTGGCTATATTTTGATGCCATCGCAGGGTGAGAGATTTTTTTTTTTTTTAGTCATGTGCCTCTGGTTGCTCTGGTTTGTCTGTGCCTTCGATTAGAAGACGAGTTGTTTTTTAAACCCCACTTTTCTTTTATCTAAACCCCTCTTGAAGGTGGCTATGCTTGTGGCCGCCACCACCTCCTGTGGCAGTGAATTCCACATGTTAATCACCCTTTGGGTGAAGAAGTACTTCCTTTTATCCGTTTTAACCTGTCTGCTCAGCAATTTCATCGAATGCCCACGAGTTCTTGTATTGTGAGAAAGGGAGAAAAGTACTTCTTTCTCTACTTTCTCCATCCCATGCATTATCTTGTAAACCTCTATCACGTCACCCCGCAGTCGACGTTTCTCCAAGCTAAAGAGTCCCAAGCGTTTTAACCTTTCTTCATAGGGAAAGTGTTCCAGCCCTCTAATCATTCTAGTTGCCCTTTTCTGGACTTTCTCCAATGCTATACTATTCTTTTTGAGATGCGGCGACCAGAACTGCACACAGTACCCTGGAGGTCCCTTCCAACTCTATGATTCTGTGATCCTTAAATGTAAGCTGGTGACCCAGATCAAGATAACTCATGCCATAGTATCCCCCCATTACTGTACATGGGTGTGAAAATTTGACAATGATAAAACTAATAGGAAAAAAAGTTGATTCATTTGAAATGTGATGTTTGATAAGAGGTTTATGGACACTGTGGACTGCCAAACGGACAAATTGCCCCCCCCCCCCAAGTTGGAATAACAAGGCACACACACAAGTATTGGGTAACAAACAGGGACACTTTATTAATAATTTTAATCAGCTTGGGGCAAACTAACAAGACAGGACAAGCCAAGGGTAAACGGAGACCCTTCCTTGCCCTGTGTAGGGCAAGCCACCCTGCCCCGGGCAGGAGCTATAATGATGGCTAATGCCAGGCCAGCCAGGCCTGGGTTGCTCTCTGCTGCCCAGGCTTCATTTGCACAGAAGGAGCCATTCTAGGGGAGGCACCCTGTGGCTGGCATTCACAGCAGAGAACTCTGTCATGAGCCCCAATGAGGAGGAGCTGGAAGGGTTAACAGACCTGGAAGAGTTGCCAGTCAGTTCATCAGCTGAACAAACAGCAGCTGGCCCATCAATAACTCTCCAGGCACCAGTGTCAGCTGTTGATGATCAATCTCCTCCAAGCTCTCCTCCTCCCATCTCAAGAGTTTGAAGCAGGCTCCAGAAAGAACTTTCAGAGCAAAGACATGAGGCACGCCAATGCTTCAGATCTCTCAGCCCCGAGTTCTAGCAGAGTCACTGCTACCCAGGGAGCAGGCTGATTGAAACTCCCATATAGCTCCCACCCAGGACCTGGTAACCTTGTGGAAGCAACAAGTCTATTCTCTGACTTGCATCCACACTTCTTCCTGATTCTGACCTGCTTGATTTCCTTGGCACCCTGACCTTTTGGCTTTTGGACATTGACGTCTGATTCCGGTTTTTGATTCTTCATTGGTGACCTGGCTCCTGCTTGACTTCCTAGACTTTGACCTTGGACTGGCTTTGGACTCCTGCCTGCCTGCACCCTGAGAATGTGACAAACTCTACAGCCCAGCTTCTGATCCAGCCTGCCATGTACCCCCAAAAAGGAATGAAGCATGGGTGCTCACCATTTTTAATAGCCCTCAACTTAGTCCTGTCAAGTGACCAACAATTAACGACACCACCCTAAATATACTCCAGTCCTCAGACTTGCAGTACAAGGTAGGTGAAAAAACACCCCAATCCTGGCCAATCAATTGAGGGTGAAAAAATTTCTACCTGGCTCCTTAAACAGGCAACCAGCAAAAGCTTGCACTACTGCTGGGTGGGTGGGCCAAGAGCTTCTTTGAAACTGGGCAACTTGGGGCAGCCCCTTTGAAGCCCCAGGTGGCCGGGAAGGCTAATTAGCCTCCCATCCTTTCAGAAAGGCAAACACGGTCCCCGCCCTTAGCCGTTGCATTGGCTCAGGCGGGGAAGCGCCGAATAAGTGTGTTTTACATCATATCAAGCCTGAACTCTCTCTAGACGCTAAAATGACTAAACTAAGGCTATGGTATTTTAGTCACATTATGAGAAGACATGAATCACTGGAAATGACAATAATGCTAAGAAGAACTGAAGGCAGCAGAAAAAGAGGAATACCCAACATGAGATGGATTGATTCAATCAAGGAAGCCACAGTCCCCAGTTTGCAAGACCTGAACAAGGCTGTCAATAATAGGACATTTTGGAGGTCATTAATCCATAGGGCCACCATAAATCAGAAGTGAGTTGAGGGAACAACACACACAATACGTTCTGAAAGGAGTTGGGGTCGTACAAATCCAGATCAGTACTGCTGCATGAACATATTGTGTTCAAATGGCTTTATAAGTCATACTCCTAATAAATAGTTAAAATGATATATAGGTGAACTCCTTAAAAAAATGTCATGCATGAAAAATCCCCTGTTCTGTTATTTTGTAAATGTGGAGTGGCAGTATGAATTGCAGTTAGGTTCCATTTCCTTCGTCAGAAGAGATGACTTATTTTCTTTTCTTCTTTTTGAAACTGTCTTTAAATCTGAAATGACAAGAAAGGCAAATCAGGGGAAGATAGGGGAACACCATACAAACCAGATTGACTTCTCATTGCAAAACAAAGTTGCTCATAATGATTTTTGTTCTTTTAAAGAATGGTGAGCACAAGAACTTCATTCATGCAAAACACATATATCAGTGTCTAGAATGGTAACTCTTAGAGTAGTGTGGAGAACTAACATGCAAAATATGGTAAAAAGTGCTACAAAATGACAAGAATATAAATTGGTCTTCACATTCTACTCTACCTTGCTTTAAACACTGAAACACTGTCATTTGGAATAAATGGTGAGCACAGGTAGACTGAATGTAATATCACATGGGAAAATACTGAACCAGAAAATAGTTTACTTACGGTAAATAGTTTACCCTGTGATGGAAAAAGTAATTCAAGACATAAATTACAGAGGAAGGTACCTCTCCTCTCTTTCCTCCATCCTCCTGGGACAAAAGTATTTACCACAGTTGGCCTGGGTTGAGATCTTTCTTCTCTTGTCCAGTTTTATCTGAAACTTAAAGACTGAAATTGTCTGAAAAGACTGCCCTTAAAAGGGCAGCTGCTGTGAGAGCCCTCTCCAGCCCCACCCACCTCACAGGGTGTCTGTTGTAGGGGAGGAAGGTAAAGGAGATTGTGAGCCGCTCTGAGACTCTTCGGAGTGGAGGGCGGGATATAAATCCAATATCTTCTTCATCATCTTGAAATGCCACTGCCATACCCAGGTGGCTATTCTTAAAGTCTCCCATTTTTTAAATTGTCCTTCAGTGCACGTCTCTTGCAAATAATTCGTTTCCTTCACTTGTCATTTACCTCTCTTCCTCTTGTATCTATTAGCTGATTATTATTATAAAATTGTTTTCATCCCTGCTTTTTCAAATGCCTATTTTCTCAAAGCAACTTTCAAAAAAATTAAGACATCTAATTTTTTTTAAAAGAACAGTCTCCATAAAATTAAAACAACCAGCAGCAGATGGAAATAAAAAGCTTTGAACACAACAATCAAGAGGAACAATATCTAGAAGTGTGGGGCCACATGAGAAAATGCATGATCTTCACCCTCCTTATTTTGGATTGTGGAAGACCTCACAGAAGGGCATCCAAAGTTTTACACTGTGTCCATAGAAAGTAGGCAGTATAGCTCATGATTCAAGCTGCCCTGACAATGGTGGTGGACCTTCCAGTACCTCTCACTGTGGAACGGGATTTCCCTTACTGGAAGAAATTACTGGTATTGAGAAGACCATGAGAAGAAATTGAACTGACATGCGCTGACCGGGTCCTTGAAGACAATCTCAAAAGGAACCAAACCTGTTTTACCAGTTGAAGCCCAAGTCATTCACCAGTGGGCAGCAGGAAGATCTGGACCTGTAGTGCATCAGTTACAGGAGACAAAAGGAGCATAACAGCAGGCTCTCCGTAAATTACTGTTAGCACTCCACAATTAAGAGGGATACATTTATACATCTATCTTCAATTCTGACATATTTATTTGCTTCACAGTCCCCCCCCCCCAAAAAAAATTAAACCCAAACAAATGGTGACCATATAAGCTGAGCTTGCTGTTTCTGTTCCTTGCATTTGTTAAAACATCTTCATTATGTTGTATGCTAATTTGCTGTTCAACCTCTACCCTATATGTATGGACTGGTAACTTCCATTTCAATGCATCTGAGGAAGTATGTGTGCACACAAAAGCTCAAATCTTGAATAAAACTTTGTTGGTCTTAAAGATGCCACTGGACTCAAACTTTGGTTTATATAATATCTTTCTTGTAAGCCACCTTAAACAGGTTTCCAAATAATGGAAACTAATGGATCCTCTTAAAGTCCTCCTAAAACTGGGACATGATTATGCCTGAGCAGGCTATATAGGAAGAAAATATCAGGTCATTTAACAGCCTTTAGCCATTCCTGAGAAGAGATGTGAAGAACTATTACAAAACATATGTGGTATCTCTCAGCCCATGGAGGTACCCTTTCCATCCCCCTCCAGACACAAGCAGTGACAGGGCACTGATGTGATGACTCAGGATTTTGTGGGCACATTCCTTAGAACCTCTCAGAGATCTCTAGTCACAGACATGCCCTCTCCTATCTCAGAGAAGGTCACCTGGGCTGGGTCCAGATGGTCAGTGTAAGCCACCACAGGGACACCCCACAACCAGTCCAAAAAAGTCCGTCCAAATGTGCACATCTGACTCCCATCTGACTCCTGCCCTCACTCCATTCTTACCTGTCATTCCACCACCTCTAAAAGTTACCACATACTAAGTGGTAACAAACCGGTGAGGCATTTCCAAGGTGCCTTTCCCAACTATCTGAACAGCCAGAAAGTGCCCAGGGAGCAGCAGTAAGGCACATGAGTCCTGTGAACACTCTTCCGGGGAGCCTGCAGCCCATCCCTGTTCTGGCAGTGGGCCATGCACCGTCTGACTGCCCCAGGGTGCTTATTTTTATGACAGCTCACCTCCGGGACAGGACTATGCTGCCCCAAGCTGGCCATCTGTACCTAGCCTTGTTTCCCCAAAATTAGATATCACTTCCAATATTACTTCCATAATATATAATATTCAGGTTGAATATATTCCAAGCTTACTTCTCAAAAACAATTTCTGTTCATTCCTTCTGTTTTACAAGACTGAACAGCTGGAGCATAAGAAGAAGGAAGCAGGGTGGAAACCAAACCAGCTTTTCAATTTTTCAGCATGATAATGAAAAATCCATTTAGAGTCAAGCACTTCAGAACCCATTTTTAGATACATTCCCTTGGGCTGCTCTTTGGCAAACTGTCCTCTCACAGAATCGCCTGTGTGCCTCTGTTGCTGGCATAGATTGAGTGCATTTAAACTTTCCAACCTTTCCATATGCAGTAGTGGTTGAAAATGACTTCTTTTCTTCTCACTGAATTTGGAAAAATCACTGTATGAAACCTTTTCCAAGATACCATAAAATCTCAAGTCATGCTTTCTAAAGGATTTCTTTCATAGCATATAAACAGAAAACTTTGTTCTTTTAGGGCATTCCATACATTTTTCACTTTACCTGAGTTTGTCATGCGAAGACTTAAATTCTTTAATGCCTGCCCCTATAACCCGATGGCCAGTAGCAAATAACAGTAAACAAGAACTGTATGCATTGCACTGACCAACTTGTTATAATTTTATGACTGATGCATCACAAAGTTACCTGGGATGTTGCGCTGACTAAAGGGACAAGGGGAAGTGCGAGTCATGGACAATTTATGGCAACCATGTAGGGTTTTCAAGGCAAGAGATTTTCAGAGGTGGTTTTGTCATTGCCTGCCTCTTCATCATGACTCTGGACCTCCCTGGTGGTCTCCCATCCAAATACTTAGCTTCCAAAATCTGATTAGTTCAGGCTAATCTGGGCCATCCAAGTAAGGGCTAATACATTAGGTCAAATAAGGTTATCTAAAATAGCCCTCCATTTTAATGAAATTCATTGCAAAATCAGACTCTGACTTGACTGGAAGAGAATGTAACTAACTGGCCAAGAAGTTAAACAATTGAATAACTGTGGCATGATGATAAATGTTGTGAAGTATGTTGATTACCATGGCTGTTATATGGTATCGTAAATGTTTGGCACTAAAATTTACATTCATCAGTGCAAGAGGTAGGTAAACTAGTTCTGAATTTGGAGGGTAAATTAGCTCTGAATTGCATATACAAAGCTGTGTTATATTCATACAAAACAGTGGTATACAAAGTGTGTTTGGGTAGTATAAAAGGGCTGCGTACTTGGTGATTAGTGGTAGGCTGGATCCCCGTGGCAAAGGGCTGACACTGTTTGGATGTTTTCTGGATGCAGTTACAAATGGGCAGTTTTGCAGACTGAAGGATTTATCTCCATGGAGCATGATTTTTTCACCTTTCCCCTTCATACCCAAACCATGTATTTGGAGCAACAATGGGAGAGTCAAAGCAAGAAAATCACACTCCATGGATGGACATTCTTCTGTCCAGAGAAACTGTCCAGTGAATCCAAGCCATTATGCTGTTTGGTGTAATGGTTAATTGCGTGGACTCTTATCTGGGAGAACCAAGTTTGATTCCCCACTCCTCCACTTGCACCTGCTGGAATGGCCTTGGGTTAGCCATAGCTCTGGCAGAGGTTGTCCTTGAAAAGGCAGCTGCTGTGAGAGCCCTCTCAGCCCCACCCACCTCACAGGGTGTCTGTTGTGGGGGGGAGACGATATGGGAGATTGGAAGCGGCTCTGAGTCTCTGATTCAGGGAGAAGGACGGGGTATAAATCTGCAATTCTTCTTCTTCTTCTGTAATTCTGTGTCTGGAACATCCAGCATCTGATTTATGGGGAACCCAATATGGTCATGGAACTGACAAAGGAGGGGTTAAACATTTTCTCTATGGTCCATTTTCCTAATAAAATTCACAAACTGCTTTAAACCCTAGTATGGAAGAACAAAAGACAGGCAACTCCCACATTTGCGCCTGTCATCATTTGGGTATATCAAGAGCTTAGAGCAGTACAGGATCTCCCTTTATAGGAAGCTGTACAGGGAAGAGAATTAATCAGGGGAAGTTTCCTTTTTCCTTGTCACAGTTCATAATTATGCTTTCTGCTGAGGGAAAAACATGGTTAGAAAACATTAAATGACCCCTCACCCAATGCCCTGGCCACACTGAAAATTATCCCCTTTCACACAGACTTACATTTGGATTACAAATACTTTTGGGGCTGTTTGGATAGGATGGGTTCTAATGAATTTGAAAAGCCTCCTTCATAATAGACATCCTTCAGAATAGTCCTACGAAGGTATTAGTTACAAAGTTATGTTTCAATTATGATGGAGCTGAATAACACAGTCTTGTTAATTACTAAAGTTTCTCTGCGTCCACAATGTAAGACATGGCTAGTCATAATATGCTGTATTTCTGGAGACACTTGATAGGACTTCACCACCACTGTAAACAAAAGGCTTTAAACCTGTCACTCCCTATTAATATCACCTCACTAGAAACTACTGAAGAAAGAAGTAGCGAGCAGGGGACAAAATTTGTTACTTTATTTAGAAACAGCATCTACAATTCCTCCCAACTGAACTGCACTCTGCTATACATTGCAATTTCAGTGATTGTTTGTGATACTTTCGTGTGCGACTTTGATCATAGAAATAGCAGCAGGACAATATCTGTGGCTTGCTGTTTCATTCAATGCTCTCTCTATAATTCTTGTAACCAGAGTTAAATCAGAAATAATTGCATATGCCTCGTGTTCATAGGGGAACACATCCATGGTGTGCAGATCAGAGATGGCCCAACTTCTGTATTCTCTAGGAGTATTCTTTGCTCTATAAAGTACTTCAAAGGCTGGAACAGGCTGGCCTCTTCATGCACGTTCAGGGTATATATTAAAATTGGCATCACCAAGCAGCAAGGTCTTTGCAGATACAGAGTACGTGCACTTATACAGTCTCAGGTCATTGATTAAAGGAACTAAGGAATTAATGTGCTTCCCAAAATATCTTTTCAAAAGGCCAATTGGCAAAGATCCTTTCTCTTTCTAGAACGTCTATGAGACAGCAGTGCAATAACATGAATACAAAATAAGCACCGGATCTTACTGCTTTTCCCCCTTACAAGTGAAATTGTGAGTTAAGGTTACAGGAAGTGGTGAAAGAGTTTAAAAGCTACACTGTGGTATTTTTTATGTTAACAGTTTGATACATTCTTGGTTCAAGCAGGGCTGCCTTAACGCATGGGCCTGATGGGCACTTGCCCGTGGGTCCCACAAGCATAGGGGCCCCATACTAATCTGTGTATGATGCAGTGCTAATAACCAGGTATTGATAGTTCGTGAATATATGAATGGATAAGCTTTTTATTTGTACAAGTTGAGAAAATGTTGAATGTAGTCTTGTAGACCTATACAAAGATCCTTTGTATAGGTCGACCATTTATCAGCCATTTACATTTTTATTCCCGTGAGTAGTTGTCGTAGGGGCCCAGTATGCTGCTTTGCCCGGGGTCCATAATGCTGTTAAGATGGCCCTGGGTTCAAGTGATGGAACCTTATGGAATACAAGGAACAAAGACTGGCTTGCTATTTTAAAGCTGTTGACCAATATAGTTATTTTAAATATAGACCTTTCCTGGAACAAGGAGTTCAAAGAGGAGGGCAAGGGAGGCAAACACTGAGGAGCCCCAACGTATTTCATATTGCCTAAGGCTAGTGGAGAAACAAAACTGTGTCTATTTGACTTTTCACCTTTGACCTACAGGGCAGTAGCTTACACCATCAAATAGGTATCCTATTTGCCTATTTAGTAAATCAGTCTTCCTTGTTATCTATGAATTTATTATCAACAGATGTATGTGTTATATGCTGTCTGGTTACTTCCAACTTATGGTGACCTTATGAATGAATGACCAACAAAACATCTTATGAATAACAACCTTGATCAGGTCCTACAAAATGAGGGCGGTGCCTTTCTTTATTGAGTCAATTCATCTCATGTTGAGTCTTCCTCTTTTCCTATTGCCTTCAACTTTTCCTAGTGTTATTTCTTTGCCAGTGAATCTTGCCCTCTCATCAATAAATACTGCATACTAAACTATTATATTAATATCCCAGCTTTCCATATTAGTGTTCTGTATGCTATGTTATCTACTGACAATGGGGTTTTTTTTGGGGGGGGGGGTTGCTGGAGAGGGGGCCCAAGGTTATGTTTTGATCAGGACCCCAAGTTAGCTCTCTGTGACCTTGCTTGTGATTACATTTATGGATTCCTACTAACATTTACCTATCTTTATTAAATTGGACAAACTGAATGAATAAATAAGAAATTATTAGAATAATTCTTTCTCCTGAACATGTGAGATGACTATAAGCAATTTCAACAATCCTTTTAATTATGAATCAACATTTTTAAAAGCTTCTTTTGCATCATTCTTTCTAATTGCTTTTCATGATACCCAGCACACATCCTCAATCATTTTTTCACACCTTGATGAAGAAAACTCTTTTCTTTATCCTTCCACAGAAAGAATCCTCATTGCCATACCTTGTATTGTGTTAAGATATTAGGTGCCCATGTAATTCTGCAGCTCCAGTGTTCTGTAGAATGCCTGAAGAGGAGTTCCTGTGGGAAAAGTTTACTGGAAATCTTTTTTAAAATTCCTTTTGTTATCCTTTCAGACACTTCAGTATACTGCACAGAAGCATGTCCACATTACTATTTCCAGTAAATATTTGCTTGAAGGTTGTACTATTCCTGGCATATTATGCTCTGAGCTGGGAAGCTGATCTGCTACCAACAGCATTTCTGTTATTGGTTTGGGTAAGGGAATTCTGCTTGTTCACCACTTCTCTCAGTATTGGCTTCCTAGACTCATGCAAGTTTCACTTGATATTTTGACAGACTGAAACAACTAAATAAAAAGTTAACTCTTTTCAGGTTTGATCTGAATGGCTTGGTTATGAGCATTTTTGACAGTATCATCTTTATTAGTACCTTTGATATATGGAACTATTGTATCCAAATCCTAATACCTTACATATTTGTCTATAACCACAGGGCTTTAGAAATATTTCAGACCTGAAGAATGCTATTTCTCATAGGCCCGCATTCCCTATGCAGACATTATTGTTCCAAAAAGGGTGGCCAGCTCCTTTGCTGTGTCCCATTAATAAATAAGGTCAAAGTGGCATTCTGTCTTTTGTTTCAGGTGCAAATTAATCTAGTCTGGGGCCAGACTTTCAAGTCACAGTGCACTATGAGTGAATATTCAGAAACACCCAAGCCAAACATATACCCCAAAAATACCTTGTTGGTATTTTGGGATATATTTTGCACCCCAAATATATCCAAGATTTATTCTGAAAATTGAAAAAGTGGTCCCAAAAATCTCAGACATATTTGGAAAGTACTATGAAGATTGGGAGCCAGCATTTGTTGCTTCAAAAGGATTGTGGGTTTTTCCTCTTTCCTTTCCCCCCTCCTTGTTTCTACTTGCTATTGCTTTTGTCAATTCCAAATGAGTTTTGTTAGTTTCAAGAGGCTTGCTTTATGGGAGTTCCTTTGTGTTCCCTTTCAGATTTATTGCACAATGCTTGCAAAATCTCCCTCCCCTCCCTTTGCTTGAATATGTTGTGATTCTGTGCTTTGACATCAGTCCTGTTGAGCATATGCTGCCACAGTGGCACTATGTTCTTCTGGGCATTGTGTACATTGCAACTGGTTGTGCTGGGCTTACAGAAATGCCCCCTTTCAGTTTCCATTGCAGAGATTATCTGGTTTGATTTTGGTTTCTCTTGGTTTGGTATTTTAGCTTGTGGTTCCAGGACTGGTTCTACCTGTTTTTGAGAGGGGGGGAGCAAAATTAAAAAATGATGCCCCCTTATGGGCCCATAGAATAGAATGGACTCCATACTCAATTTGGTGCCCCCTCTCTGGTGGCGCCAAGGGCAAGTACCCCCTCTGCTCACCCCTAGATCTGGTCCTGTGGTTCTGCTGGGATTACTGAGTCCTGCAATGGTTCTGTTGGACCTGATGTTGGTTCTCAGTGATTGGTACTTGCAAGTATGCCTTTTTGCCTTGGAAGCATTTGCATTTCCCCCATAGGAAATAGTGGAGAATGGCTGAGGGCTCCCTGTTCAGGGGCTCATAAAAATGGGCCCCTTGGTCCAATCAACTTGAAAGGGCAGGCACCAGAAGCTTCACTGCATTTTTGGTACCCATACCTTTAAAAACAACTCCCCAAATTACCTGAAAACTTTTAAAAACAACTGTATCTTTAAAAACAATTCCCCTGGCCATTTTACGTAGGGAATAATGGACCTGAAATATTTGGAATCCCCCCCCCCCCGCCCCGCAAAAAGACAATTTCACAAATAACAGAAATACTGATATTTTTCAGGTTCAACATACCCAAACCAGGAAAAAATGGAATTTTCTGCATAACCCTTCAGGGAGTCTCTTATTTTCTCTTTTCTCACCTTTGCAGACAAGTGAGGAAGCTTACAGAGACTGTTAATTACAACTTTCCTGAGGCATGATATGTCAAGCAGTAACAACACCATGATCCCATTGCCTTATCTGCCCTCTCCTATTCTGTGCAACTACTTGGCAGAAATGAAAGGAGAAGAAATCCTGGATTAGATATCCAGGAATTCTCTTTGGGAATTCCCTTTACCTTTCTAATCCATAAGAAAGTTGCTAGCACTTGTTTCATATATGTAACTCCAGTAAATATGGACCAATACTGGAACTCTGTGAAGGACGGGTGGTTTTATCTGCTCTCAGAATCTATGGTATGAATTCAACCGTTTGTCCATTATCTATGCATCATCTTTCATCTTGTTTATATTATCACATTTGAGATAGATGCCAATTGCATTGATCTGCTTGGAAACATATTAGAGATACCTGAAAGCAATCCAGATTAGACTTTCAAATCACATCACACATTTTAGTACTCTTCTATGTCATAATCTGTCAAATATTAGACTTTGTTTTTTCCTTTTTTTTACTTAGTAGATTTATTGATACATAAATAAATAATTACAGAATTAACACATCTGATTTACAGATGAAACAATTGATAACCAAAAAGTTGACAATTAATGAAACACCAATAATGATACAGTATGATCTAGATGCATATCATGGCCAAACACAAACTCTTTAAGCAACATGTAATTCAAGAAGAGCAACCATTTGTCCAATAATGAATACCTTCCAGATTTTTCCACAGTGCCATTAATATCTGCCAATTTATCTAAAACAAAATATTCCCAAAGCTTAGAATGCCAAGTTGCCAAAACAGTGGCTCAACTGCCTTCCACCCTAAAGCCACAATTCACTTTGCTGCCATCAACATCAATATAATCAAATGTTTAGGTGGATCATTAATTTTAATACCTTCCAGATAGTCAGACAAAGAATATTTGGGTCCAAGGGCAACACTACATTATTTTTCTAATTTCAGACAATATAGAAGCCCCAAATTTCTGTACAACTGGGCAGGTCTATGGTTATGTATGTGGACTCAAGTGAAGACTTTGGGTGTGCCTGCCAGGCCCATTGGAGCCATACAGGCTGAACTTGGGGACTTGGGAACAAAGGGCTGCAGGATCCAAATCTCTGCAGCCCTAGACCAATCACAAGCCCCCACCAGTTTGAATGACCCAATGATGTGCTAGCGCAGGAATCCAGAGATATATATAAGTTGGGCTGGTAGGCCCCATCCCCAGTAATATAGCCCTATCCTATATCATGTCTATTAAAGAGCTTGTTATTACTCAACTGGTTACCCCTTCATGCACTGAACCCACTATATTATAGTGGTGACAAGGATGGGATCCAGATGAGCGAGGCCCAGGACCAACCGGCATCACCAAGCACGCAGAGCTCCAACGCCAAGGCGCAACAGGTACCTCCGCCCGACCCGACCATGACCACTGCGTCCAGATCACAAAATGCCATTCTGGAGTTTGACATGGCGCAGCCCAAGACCTGGGAAGCCTGGGTCAAAAGACTCAAGTACCACCTCGTGGCACAGCGAATCAAGGATGACGAACCAGAAATCAAAAAGGCCATACTGCTGAGCAACTGCAGGATCGCAACTTTACAGCTCGCGGAGGGTCTGGTCGCACCAGGAACACTCGAAGCATCCTCTTTTGATGAGATCATCAAGGCGCTGACCAGCCATTTCGTCCCAAAGCCTACCCATCTCACCTGGCAGCTACAGTTCCTCAACAGATTCCAGGAACCAAGCAAGATGGCTGCAACCTTCCTGGCCCGCCTGTGCAGTATGGGAAGGAAGGTGGACTACAGTGCACAACTTGAAAACGCCCTGATTGTGAAATTCACTCATGGCCTCTGGGACTTGAAGGCACTTAGGAAAATTGCTACGGAAGGGGAGCCTAACCTGGCAAAGGCCCTACAGATAGCCACCGCCACTGAGGATGCACGTAAGGAGAAGACCCACCGCCCGGATACCAGCATTCACCAACTGCAACCGGCCACAGAGTCGGAAGACTCCGACAGAGACGATGCCCTGAAGCTGCACCAGGCAAGTCAACAAAAGCCACAGGCATGGGTGACAGAAACGACCACCCTCAAGACCTGCAGGTTCCGGAGCACAACCTGCCACACATGCGGAAAGGCCAGGCATCTGGCCCGGGTCTGCTGGTTGTCGGTGCCGCAGCAAAGGAAACCTCCACACCAACAAGATGGTTGCCATCATGAGGTCACACTCGTGGACGACATCCAGGCACTCTCCACGATGGGGACCCAGGTATGCCAACTGCCCCTTCCATCCCCTGATAAGTACCACGTGACTGTGTTTATTGATGGCAACCCCTGTAAAATGGAAGTATACTTGGAGGCTAGCCAGACGGTCATTTCAGACTGCACTTTTAGGGGGTTATGCCCAGGGGTAGAGGCGAAACTACAACCTTCCCCATTCATAGTCTGCGATTTCCAAAAGTGGGAGGTTGCAGTCCTGGGAGTGGGCCTGGTCCAGGTTACCTATGGAAGGTTCAAGGGCAAGCTTCCCCTAATCAGGGGGACCTGAGTAGCCTCCTAGGGCGGGTCTGGTTTGAGGCCCTCGGGATGCAAGCAATGGGTATCCATCATGCCCGCATTAAAAGAGACTTCCAAACTGTGTGCAAGGAATTTCCCACTGTGTTCGACAGAACCCTGGGGACGTACACAGGGGACCCTGTAGCGCTACAGCTAAACCTGCATGTGCAGCCCATATGGCTGAAGGCCAGGCGCGTGCCTCTAGCATTGAGACCCAAGACTGAAGAGGAGCTAGACCACCTCATGGCCCAAGGGATCCTGGAACCGGTAGCCAATGCGGTGGGAAACCCCCATCGTAACCCCGATCAAGGCTAATGGCAGCATCCGCATATGTGCTGATTACAAATGCACAATTAATAAGGCGCTGCAGGGCCATGCCTACCCGGTTCCAGTGGTGAGCATGTACTAGCGTCATTAGTGGGGGCCAAGATTTTTGGGAAACTGGACCTGGCACAGGCGTACCAACAGCTTCCTGTGAATGCCGCCAAAGCAGAGGCACAAACGGTAGTCACGCACCAGGGGGCCTTCAGGGTAAAGCGCTTGCAGTTTGGGGTCAGTGTGGCTCTGGGAATCTTTCAGAACCCGATGGACTCCCTTCTTAAAGGTATTCTTGGGTCCAGCCATTCTTCGACGATGTACTGATAGCCGCCACCACCGAAGAGGAGTTGGCCAGCCGCCTCTGGGCTGTGTTGCAGAGGTTCACTGGAGCAGGGTTGAAGGTGAAATGGGAGAAATGTGTGTTGGGGGTGCCCTCCATTGATTTCCTGGGGTATACAGTGGATGCGAGGAGCATTCACCCGGCCCAGGATAAAATAAAGGCCATTTGTGAAATGCCGGTGCCCACCAAAAAGACAGAACTACAATCCTTCTTGGGAATCCTCAATTTCTACCATGCCTTCCTCCCCCACAAGGTGGTGGTAGCAGAATCCTTACACAGACTGTTGGACAAACGGGCACCATGGATTTGGAGTCGCAGGCAAGCTGCTGCTTTTCAGGCTGCAAAGGACGTTTTAACTTCCAACAGCTTGCTGGAGCATTTTGACGAGAAGTTGCAATGCTTTACCTTACAGGGTGGGCACCGTGCTGGCCCACGTACTACCAGATGGCCACGAGGTTCCAGTAGCCTACTATTCGAGGACTCTACAGAAACTGGAGCAAAACTATGCTCAAATAGACAATGGCAGGGGTTAAAAAATTCCACGATTTCTTGTATGACCGGCCCTTCACCATATTGATGGACCACAAGCCTCTACTGGGCCTGTTTGCCTCGATCGCCAAACACCCCGAATGCTTTCACCGCGGGTATTGAGGTGGTACATCTTCCTTGTGGGGTACCAGTTACGACCTTAAGTACCGTCTGGGGAAAGCGATGGGCCATGCCGATGCCCTGAGCTGCCTGCCGCTGCCCTCAATGGACCCAGATCCAGATCCAGCACCAGCATTCCAGATCATGTTGCTAGAGTCCCTCCCAGACTGCCTGGTGCATGCCAAGGACATTGCCCGCTGCTCCTCTAAGGATAAATGTCTCGGGTTCTGGACTGGGTGTGAAGGGGGTGGCCAGAAGGCCAGGGGTGGGGGGGCTCAGAATTCTTGAAATTTGCATCCCACAAGGACGAACTGTCTGTGCATAAAGGGTGTGTGTTGTGGGGAAGTAGGGTGGTGGTGCCCCCGGTCCTGCGGCAGTGAGTCCTAACAGCCCTGCACGAGACCCACCCGGGAATTGTACGCATGAAGGCACTTGCCCACAGCTATGAGTGGTGGCCCAGGATAGATGAAGCAATTGAATCCTGGGTGGCCAGATGTTAGCCATGCCAGGAGACCCGACCAGCACCACCCTGTACCCCGGCGCAACATTGGGAGTCCACTCACAACCCCTGCTCCTGTTTGCACCTGTTTGCAGGGCCATTCCAGGGGCAGGTATTCTTCATTATTGTGGACTCCTACTCTAAATGGATGGAGGTAGTTCTGGTAGCGTACACATCCATGCGGGCAGCGCTAGGGGCAGTCCTCAGGGTTTTTGCCATGCATGGCCTCCTGGATACGTTGGTATCGGATAACATGACGACTTTCACCTCAGCCGAGTTCCAGGATTTTTGTGGCCGGAACTTAATAAAGCACATACGGTCAGCCCCTTTTCATCCCGCACCAACAGCCAGGCAGAAAGAATGGTACGGGTTACGAAGGAAACACTCCGCCGCATCATACATGGAGAGTGGGAAGTTCACTTTTCCAAGTGCCTTCTGGCCCCCAGCATCATCACCGGCCACAGCCCAGCAGAGTTGCTCATGGGTCGGTGGCTGACTACCCTACTTGCCCGCATGCACCCGGACTGAACTCCTGACCTACAAGAGGTGCCAGAAGTGGTCTGGGTGCCCCAGGGTTTGACACAGGGGACTTATTGTTTGCTAAAAACTTTGGAGGCAGGCCAGCATTGATACCAGCACGGGTTTCCAGAGTATTCGGTGCCATTATGTACGAGGTTACATCCGAGGGGGGGTTCATGTTGAGGTGGCACGTCAATCAATTCGGGCACGCGAGTCACCTGGAAGGGAGGGGGATGAGAGCATCGCAAATCCAACAGCCTTGCCAGATGCCGCATCATATAAGTCGGAGGAAGCAGAAAGTCCAGTAGCAACACCCCTGCGAGCATCCGAGACAGTGGAACAGCCAGGACTACCACCAGAGCAAGAGGCCACAGGAAACCCAGCTCCACCAGCCGAGATCCACTTGGTGCCAAGCCCTACGCTCAGGGTACCAGAAGCTGCCGCCACGTCCCCGCCCACACCAGCACTCAGGAGGTCGACACGAGAGCATCGCAGGCCTGCATACCTAAAAGACTATGTCCACTAGGAGCTTGTGAACTAAGGGAGGAGGGATGTTATGTATGTGGACTCAAGTGAAGACTTTGGGTGTGCCTGCCGGGCTCATTGGAGCCATGTGGGCTAAACTTGGGAACAAAGGGCTGCAGGAACCAAATCTTTGCAGCCCTAGCCCAATCACAAGCCCCCACTGGTTTGAATGACCCAATGATGTGCTAGCGCGGGAATCCAGAGATGTATTTAAATTGGGCCGGTAGGCCCCATTCCCAGTCTTGTAATGTAGCCCTATCCTATATCATGTCTATTAAAGAACTTGTTATCACTCAATTGGTTACTCCTTCATCCATTGAACCCACTATATTATATCTACCAAGCATGAAAAAAAGGAACCCCTTTCACCATAACCCTTCCAGCACTATGGGGAGATGCTTGAAAACATGTGTGACAGACGAAGGTGAGTTAGATACCAACCTGATAGAACTTCGTAGTTTTGCAGGAAAATATTCAGAGATTTTGTCGTAAAGAGCAGTGAGTCCTAAACAGACTGCCATGTAATTTCATCAAAGGTCACATTCAGGTCATTATGCCAGGCCAGGCCAGTTGGTAAGGCATCAGAGCACAATAGACTAAACTTTTGAAACTAATCCCTTAACCAAAGTTGACTCAAGATAAAGAAGATGCACAAGTTAAACTTTATATCCATTTATCGTTTTCTGTCACCACATACCTATGTTTTCATCCAACATTTCATAAGCTTGAAGAACTCTTGTTCTGACACAACAAATAAAATGTTTACTTTCAGGAGTAGAGGTCAGAGTACTGGGCTAGGATCTGGGAGACAGTGTCCCTTCTAAACTGTGGGAGTGGCTGCTCATTAACACAGGAAGCTCTGCCCAGCAGCAATCTAGAGCCACACAGCATCTTGCACTGCCCATTGCCCATTCTATGAGTACAGCAGTTCAGTAGGGGAGGGGAGTAACAGGGAACATTGCTGGAAGACCCGGGTTTGAATCCACACTCTGTCATGAAAGCTCAGAGGTTGATTTTGGAGCAGCCACACACTCTCCTCCTAACTATCTCAGAGGATTGTATGTAAGGATAAAATGGGAGAGAGAAAATTGATGTAAGCTGCTTTGGGTTTCTACTGGGGAGAGAAAGGTGTGGTATAAATGAAGCAATATGAAATACTAATAATAATAACAACAACAGCAACAACAACAAACCTCAGTCAAAAATTGTTGCAAGTTTCAAATTAATTAATTGTTATGAACAGGGGTCATTTTGTAGCAGGAGCTCCTTTGCATATTAGGCTACACACTCCTGATGCAGCCAATCCTCCACGAGCTTACAAAAAAGAATCCTGTAAGCTCTTGGAGGATTGGCTTCATCACGGGTGTGTGGCCTAATATGCAAAGGAGCTCCTGCTACAAAATGATCTCTGAATATGAACAATGACTTTGCCTTGCTACAAACTAAAATCGGTATTTAATCTCAATCCCCAGGAAACAACAGCTGGTAATTGGTGGTGGGACAGTGAATGTGATAGTTCCAGGAATTCTTGGATAAAATGGATTGTTTGGATCCTTTCCAGTCTGGTTTCAGACCTAGCTCAGACTAAAACAACTTTGGTTACCCTTGTGGATAACCTAAAGTGGAAGATGAATAGGGGAAGTACAAGCTTTTGATACTCTCAGTCATGCTATCCTTCTAGACTGCCTTTCAGGGTTATGACTGGAAAGCACTGTTCTGCGGTGGTTTCAGTCTACCTAGGCTTCACACAGGGATGCTGGAGGACTGCCTCTTGGCTCCTTAGCTTTTGACCCATTAGTTTCCACAAGGGCACATCTTGTCTACTATGCTTTTTAATATCTGCATGAAACTACTGGGAGAGGTCATCCATAGATGTGGGCTGGATTGCCACCAATATGCAAATAATACTCAGCTCCAGGCCTTGAATTCAGCTGAAGCTCACAGGAGCACAGCTCCTGAACCTTTCTGAGAGTTGCCCCTCCTCCTTCCCACCTTGCCCGTTGAATAGTAGGTGCAGCTGCATAACAATCCCTGGATGAGCTCCATCACCTATTTTTCTACAAAATGACCCCTGCTCAGCTCTGTCTCATGTTTCCAGCAGATTCCAGAAAAGATACAGAAAACAGTATCTGGAGGCAGTTTACAGACAGATGAGAGTTAATAAAGTGAAATTTAATCCAAATAAGATGGTACAGGGAAGGGCTTGCTCAAGACCAACATACTTTCAGGACCACCTCCATCCATGGATGTGAACCTACCAAATAATTGCAATTGTCTTCAGGAGTTTTTCTTTGAGTGTCCTTATCATACAAGGCTAAATAAAGATCAAGAAAGGATCTTCTCAGTCATGGCATCAAAATTATGGAATTCCCTCCACAGGGAGATTCATCTGTCCCCCCTCAGTCATTGTTTTCCACCAGCACATAAAGACTTATCTATTTCATCTGGTGTTCCCTCACTTCCGGTTCTTGAGTTTTAATTGCATATGTGTTTTAATTCTTTATGAATTTTCTTTAATTGTTGACTTTAATTGGTTTTATAATATGTATTTTAAAATATGGTTTTAATCATTTTGATTATTGACCACCACGGGGCCCTAAGCTGAGTGGAAAGGTGACATCAAAATGCTCTAATTAATTAAATAAAAATGAAATAAATAAATATTGATTTATGAGCTTCTTGAGAGAATGGTCAATAGGGAGACAATAGGAACCATCTCAATGAAAACAAAGAAGCAAAAGAAAAAAGTGAAAAGTGGTACCTTTGCTGAAGCTGACTTACCTCTGAATAGAAATGTAGTAAGCTGTTTTCTGTGTGGATAAACTGTTATAGGATGTATAGCAATGCATTATGTGCTGAGGGGAAAACCTGTTTCAGTTCTACTTGCAGCTGAATGTGGAAAGTTGATCCTTCAGCAGTGCTGTGTGGAACCACCCCATCATTACACTCTGTTTTAAAAAAACACCCCAGACCTAAATTCATAATGCAGAAACAGTGACAAAAAACCCAGCAATTAAGAATAATAAAAACAACTGTCCCAGAAATTTAAAAAACTTAAATGAACAATGAGAAAGGTAAAAGATGTGAGGAAACAAAACATAACTCTATTACCTGTTAGTGTTCTCTTCTGCATCTCAGCCTGTCTGTACTGCCCCAATAATGGGGAAAGCTGCAGGTCACATCTGCAGGAGCCCAAAAATGGAACTCCTGCCTCTGCCAACATTGCCCTAGTTTTGAGGATGTGGGGAAAGCCACATCTTCTGATATTACAGACAATACTGGACAATACAACCCATCAGAACAATGCTAGAGTCATGCAGGGAGGATTAACGCAGCAGCAGCTCCTTTGTTGCTAAGTTAAGGACAAAAAGCATACAATAATGACATATTGATGCAGACCAGTATCAATCATAACCAGAGAGATTGGTGGAATGATACAACAAGGATTTATTTCATCTGAATTCATTTGTGCCCAGTCTTAGATAGCCAACTAAACCCAAAGTGTTGCTGTCACCATTTTGAAATGTACATCTAAACATAGCCTGAGAGACAGCCAGAGTTGAAGCCTTATATAAGAGATGATGGAAAATCTTCCAGTGCTGGCTAGCTGCATGGTTGTAATTCCCCAAATCATTTTCATTTGGTTCTCAGACATCTTAGCCCATGTAAGAGCTTGTTCATCTTTGTGATCTGTATCCAAAATCATGCAGAACTTTTCTGACAGCCCTGTCTAACTTTATGCATCAGGGTTACAGGAAAGGCACATTACACAGTTGATTCTGCGGACAATACTTCAATTGTCCATTCCCTCTGCAGATTTTCAGTGATAATACTAAATTGTCCTAAAGCACAGCAGCTGTTCTCAAGAATGATAAAGACTCAAGAGCACTGACCTTAACCCATACTAAAAAATAGGAGTTGCCATTATTGATGTTCAATGGACACTGGAATATCCAATGAAAACAAGGGGGGAAATTATTACTCCTTTATAGGCATGATACCATTCTTTAAACAGTTGAGGTCTGACCACAGAAAATGTAAAGCGCAATTATCTGAAATGTACCTTGAACATATAAAGAAAGAATCAGCACTGGAGTCAGGAACTAGTGAATTCTTCCCCCCCTCAATATTTTGCATTAACCTTCACCAGAAAACCAGTACCATAGCACATAATAAGGAACACTGGATCTTTTGTTAGGCTCATACATTTAGAGAGGCTGTGAAGCAAAGCACCTTCTGCACCATCCCCCCAAGGGTTCATGTGAATGGTAATGGACCTGAACTGGCCTGCAAGTGTTGCTAACTGGCTTGCAGGTTTCTTATCATCCTCAAGGCCAAAGATGGAGGATGACTAATTGGTTTCTCAGGGGAATCTGTGATAGGAGGAAGAGGCTGTGAGAGGTTATGTTATCTTCAGAGGTTTCACTGGAAGATACATTTTGATTGGATGCCATCATAAACTGACATGATGGGCCAGAATTTGATTGTTGCCCTAAGGAGAGGCTAGCCAAGATCTCCATGGATTATAGACTGGACAATGGCCTGCAATTTCTAGAGATGAAGACAGAGCTGATTTGTGGTATTTCTATCCAGTTTGGTATAGTGGTTAAGTGTGCAATTCCCCACTCCTCCACTTGCAGCTGCTAGAATGGCCCTGGGTCAGCAATAGCTTTCTCAAGAGTTGTCCTTGAAAGGGCAGCTTCTGTGAGAGCCCTCTCAGCCCCACCCACTGTCAAGCATGGCTAATTCTGATCAATAACTGATGGGTTTCTGGTCTGACACAAGCAAGCCTGGGTAAGATCATACAGAACCAAATGCTACTAATTTATTAGCCTTTCCTGGCCCCTCTTTGTTTTATGACTGTTAATTACAGGGGCCATAGCAATCAGCACCTTCCCATGAATCCTCCTGCGGGAGGAAGCGCCATCTGGGCAATGCAAGGCCGAATGCCTGATAACACCCTGGGAATGTATGTAGTTTTGATACTTTATGTGTGAACGCTCCCCTGCTCCCCCTCCCTGTAGGAATCCCTTTGAAGTGTATCTTAAAACTTGTGTATCAATGTATTGGTTTCATTCTTCTCAAGCCACGGCTTGAGCCAATGTAGTGGTCTATCAATAAACGTAGTCTTTGTATCAACTTCAACTCGTCATTGAATCCGCCTGTTTGACATTTTGAGAAGAATCCTTTTTGAAGCTTAACCAACCTGGCTACTTTGTAACTGAATGGCTGAAAAGATTCCAGGAGATGGTGAGCTTCCCGATTTTGAGGACGGGGCGCCCGTGCCATGGCATGTACTGGACGCCCAGAGAGCAGCAGGCTCACCTCCTCAGATCCAGCAGCTCCTGGTCACACCCCGGCAGTGGCAACCGCGGACCTCCACCGCCACGATGGATGAGGCACCGGTGTGGAGAGAAGCCATCCTAACCCGACACATGCGCCGGGTGAAGATGGCCAATGCAGGGGCCGGCAACCCGGGACCGATGGAGCCGGAGGAGATCGATACCATCGTGGTCGTTCCCCTACCAGACAGAGATCCCAATCCGGGGGAAAGGGATCCAGAGGCCCCGGCCCCAAAGGAGGAGGAAGATGAGGTGGCCCACGAGTTCTGTGTGATGATCCGCAAAGAGGTGGAGACCATGGCCACGGAGCTGAGGGACGAGATGCAGGCGATGACCACTCGGATGGCAGGGGAGATCACCCGATCTCTGGGACTACCCGAACCCTGGAGGGTTCAACCACCCCCGCCGGCCTGGCAGCCAGCAGCCCCGAGGGCACCAGCTGCTCCACCACCGGTGGGACCGGCACCTAGGCCAGCTGCACCTCCGGCACCAAGGGACAGTGGCCGTGGGCAGGAGCTGGATGCCACGTTCTATGGGGACCCAGAGGAAGTGGAATATTTCACAATCCAGGCTAACAGCTACATGCACTACTGGGGGAACACTTTCCCTGACGAATTTAGTCGAATGGACTATTTGGGATCAAAACTGAAGGGGGCTGCCAAGAGATGGTACGTGAGCTTGTACGAAGCCATGAGCCCGGAACTGGATTATGTTGCTACGTTCTTCCAGGCTCTGATGGCCCAGTATGAAGACCCTCTCCAAGAAACCCGGGCGCTAGCGGCCTTGCGTGACATGCAGCAGGGTCAAAGTCGATTCGAGAGTACCCTGCTGAGTTTCAGGCCAACGCCATGAAGGTGAAGGGGTGGAGTGAGTTGATGAAGATCGAGCACTTCACCAGGGGCCTGAACACGGACATACTGGATCGGGCCCTTACCCAGGCCAGACCCACCACGCTGGTGGGCTGGATCCAATTGGTGGGTGAGGTCGAGACCAACATGAAGCGAGTGGCCATGCAACACCAGCAGCAGAGCGGAAAGGGGAGCCGAGATCCAAAGACAGGGATCAAACTGGAGGTGAAGAAAGCCACGGGAGGAGGCGGCAGCGGAAAGGCTGCGGGGCCTTGCAAATGTTTTTGGTGCAGAGACCCCAACCACCTGGCCAGCAATTGCCCTAATCCCCCGCGGGCACCACCAAGCACACCCAAGCCAGGCACCCCCGTGCCGAAGAAAACACCTGGCCGCCGTAAGGAAGTGGCTAAAGGCAGCGTGGCAGTGAGAAACAGAAGTTCCTTTCACCCTGTCTAATTTTACACCTTGCATCTTGGAATTGTCCTCTAAATGAGAGACTCTACATAGCATCCTCAGTCTATCTACTTTGCATCTTCCTCAGGTCAGTGCCCAGTCATCCTCTGGTCCTGGTCCTTGGCTTGGTTGTTTGTCTGCTTCCTGTCAGTCTTCTCTAGTATCAAAAACAACTTTGTCTTAACCCTTGACCTGATCGCCTGAACCTGATCATGAAATTGTTACAATGGTTGCTGAAGTTCCTTGGATCATGCTGCAGGTTGCTTTTTCTGCAGGTATACACTTAACCCTTTGTAAGATTCTGATTCAGGTGCGAAAGAACTGAAATAGTCCAAGTCACCTTGAATATTTTTAATAGAAAAATGACTTGCAAAACCTGATTACAAGGAAAGAAAAGTAGTGGACTTATTTACCTTTTCCTTCAAAACTTTCCAAAAAACTGAGACTCTGAGCTTAAATGTATTAACCTGCTTGCACGCAGAAGGATATCTTTAGATATCATTTTTTTAAAAAATGTTGATGCATGGACTGAGCAGTTAGCACAAGTTGTTTTAAAGCCATTGGAGTGTCCCAGCAATTCAGGAATACACTGGATCTCACACAGCACAGTTGATTTCTAACCTCTCTTTCCTGCACTGCTGTTCCAGTCAGTAAAATATTGTTGAAACAGATCATTAAATCAATCACAAATCATATAAAGAAATAAATGCTGCTTTTAAAAAAATCCTTCTGTTTGATATTAATTTAAGTAGTCATTAGAGACATTAATGGCTGCCAATCTATTTGGACCAGCAGCATTTTGCACATGTGCAGTTCTGGAAATAGCTAATGCAAACCTGTTTCTCAGACATTCGAGTTTATCAGTGCTCTATCAAACACACAGTGATTGGCTCATGTCTGATTAACTCAGTCACACACAGTAAGTTCAACTGTCAAACACAACAAAATCGATGCCATCCCTATCTGGACTGTGCTTGGAAACAGAACTACTTGTTTCCATGTGATCTAGATGCAGTGTTTACTTACAATGATTGTGCTGTAGATTTGTTTACCGCACTCAGCATCATGCTTCTATGACTGGGCAAAACTCTGCAGTATTAATCAAATATTGTAATAGATTGAACTTAAGCAGATGGTAGGGAATGCCTGCCCCTGCCAAAACTGAGATATCCCTGGCAGCACAGGCTACACATAGGCATTAGTCATGGCCTGGGCCTGCTGTGTAAGGGAGACTGTTGTGTTAAACTGCAATTGAATCAGACAGTGTGCATTTGTTTTCCATCCTATCAATATTACCCTGAGTGTTTATACTGTCTTCCCTTTGGACTGAATTGTCCTGAACCAGAGACTCCCTAGCTCTTGTTAGTTTCCCCCTGGGGTTAGTTTAAAAGCTACTCCGCCACTTTTTTAATATTAAGTGCCAGCAGCATGGTTCATTTTGGGATCAAGTAAATCCAATCTCTTTTGTACAGGTTCAGCTTGTTCCAGAGCTCACTTCACTGGATGCATAGAATGTCCATCCAAAGCAGTTAAATTTAGTCTTTGTTTTTAAGGTGCTGCTGGAGTCTGGTTAATTTTGCCACAAAAATCTACCATGGCCACCCATCTGGAATTATTCAGTGCCTCAGTAAATGTTCACATGCCTTCGTTTGTCTTTTTGCATTTTGCTTGTGTTCTTTTCTTCTAGTTTAATGAATAAACAGATTTTTTTTTGTTTGAATAAACAGATTTTTGGCAGTAATTATCTTTCAGAGATCTGAATAACCTATCCCCCCCTATATATTACAAAGGACAACACAGTGGCCTTGTTCTTCTGAAGTCTGAAGAGAGTCTTTGGCCAGACTGCTGGCATGAGTTTGAAGAGACCACTGCTCCCTGAAGTACCTCTTGTTCTGCATAGTGAAGAATGGCCAGCCAGCAGCTGCTGCTGTCAGGTGTCCACTCAGAGCAGATGTAAACCTGATGACTCTTTCAAATTTGGCTCTACTTGTGATGCTTACATCTTGGGTTGGGTCCAAGAACCCCATGAAGAAGAAAACAGCTAAAACTTCCTTTAAAATGCTTATGCAGGAGTCCCTCCAGCACTATGTAGCAGGAAAGGAAGGCTGGAAACATCTGTTGGCCAGATGAATTAAGAGCGCTTCTGTCCCTCCATTAAACCTGGGCATGACTAGAGGCAGGCTGAAGGGCCAAGAACCAGAGGGAACTGTGCTCTGAGCCCATACCTGGTTACCTGTGGCCCTGAGTGAGCAGGTCCATTGGATCCAAGACCAGTCAAGGAGTTGGAATTCTGTGGCAGTGTTCCCTCTAAGCTGAGTTAGTGTGAGCTAGCTCACAATTTTAGCCTCCAGCTCACACATTTTTGTCTTAGCTCAGGAAAAATGGCCCCAGAGCAAACTAATTTATGCAGTAGCTCACAACTTTAATGCCAGTAGCTCACAAAGTAGAATTTTTGCTCACAAGACTCCACAGCTTAGAGGGAACATTTTTGTTGTAGTGTATTTTGTGTTGTTTGGTTGTGTAGTATGTTTTCACTTGGTGTTTCTTTCTAAGTGGCTAGGAGTCCCCAGTGGAGAGAAAAAGATATTTTGAGTTTCACTTTTTTCATGCAAAATTCTACTGGGAAGTATAATATAATCTTTCTGTGAACAAGCAATGCCTTCTGCACATTGAACAATTCGGCCCCTTCCCAGCCGAGCAGTCCATCGACTGCTGAGGCTGGGGGCCGCCCATTGCCTCCCCGCGCGGATCCGAGGCAATGGATCATCTCAGGAGGGAGGGGGTGATGGGCAGCCTTTATAGGCTGCCCACGCCCCCTGGCACGCAGTTGAAAATCGCTCTCGGCCGGATCAGTCACCTGCAGGCTGGCTGAGGGCCGTTGAGAGCGAGCGTGGCCGTGGTCAGCGTGCTTTGCACGCTTCGGAGCAGCGGCGGTCTGTGGGACGTCAGAAGAGCGGCGGCAGCCTGTCTGGGCGACGGGAGCCGTTCGTCGTCGTGAACCTGCTTGCGGCGCGGTCTGTTTCGTTTACGGCTTCCGCGGGGCGGTGGGAGTCCCTGGCTAGGCCTTCCTTCGCCCCCCCCCCTTTTTCCTTACCCCTTGCAGCGAACCAGCAGTCCTCGTTGGGCGGCTTTTGCAGCGCGAAGCGCTCCGAGCACAGGACTTACGATCAGCTGTTTGGCGGTGGCGTCGGGGAGGCGTCGGGCGCCTTAAGGGGCCAGTTGTTGCATTGCTCACCCCCCCCCCTCGCCATTCGTTCTGCAGGGCCTTTAGCAGGCCTGGTAAGGGTGGGAATTTAGGCCTCTACTGGGGCCTGGTGCTTGCTCCCTCCCCTCCTTTGGCCTTCATACTCCCCTGTGCTCGTCTTCTTCAGGGTAGTTAAAAAAAAAAAAAAAAAAGAAAGAGAGAAAAGATAAGAAGTAAACATGGGTCCCAAGAAAGGACAGGGTAATAAAAAAGGCAAACAACCGGCTAAGCGACCTCCCAAGAGACCACCCCCAGAGTTGCCCCCGCAGGAGGAAGGGGATGAGGCTCAAACACGGCAGGCCATTATGGCTCAATTGGCAGCCCTGGAGGAAGCTAGGGGTGTGGTGGGCCCTGCTAGGAGGGCCACCGGTTTGTTAGGGTCCAGTCGAGCTGCCACCATCTCTTTCCAGAAGGAGGTGCTGGCTCGCCTTTCTGTGTTGCAGGGAGCTGATGGAGGTGGGGGCGCGTCGAAGGAAGGAGTGCCCCAGGAAGAGGAGCAGATTGAGGAGCCCGAGGCGGTGGTGGTTGTGCCGCCTGCGGGGGATGGTAAGTTGCCCGTGACACAGCAGGGAACGGTATGGCCTTGGGGCCCATGGGGGCCCAATGTATCTTCTGCTTCCAGGTCTGGAGGAGGAGCCCAGGGGGTAGGGGCCCATTATTCGTGGGCCGGGTCACTTCTAGGTAGACATGCGGTCCCCAGTGCTCTGCCGCTGGCGAGCACCTCTACGGCAGCGCCCACGCCTGGTGGCTCTGGTTTTCCATGGGGCACGGCGTTTGGGAGCGATGGTTACGGAGGTAGTGCCGGGTTAGGCGGCCAGGGTCCGTCAGTGTGTGTGCCCCCGTGGGGATGGCAGCAAGCCGCGTCCGCGGCTTTACCGTGGTCCGGGCAGCATGGTACAATCTGGGGTTTCCCACCCCACCCACCTGTTCCGTACGGTTCTTTGGACTTCCATGCTGTTCCTTTTGGGGACCCTGCCATGCCCCTGGGTGACCATCTCACAGCAGCAACTAGAGAAAAAATTCTGAAAGGAGAATACGTGGATGTATTCAGCCTATTATATAGAGAACTTGAGAAAAAATCAAAGGACGAGCTTGACGAGAAGGATAAGGAGAAGCTCAAGCGTCGTAAAGTTGACCGAACGTGGGCTAATTGGCTCCCCGGTTTTCTTATTTATGCGGGCGTCATTGCTAGGGCCCAGCCATGGAGAGCCTCCCCATTGTTCCAGTATTGTGATATAATATACCGGGCGTATAATGACTTTGCTGGTGGGGCGTGGCTCCAGTATGATGAGCAGTTCCGCATGCGTGCGGCAGTTAATCCGTTCCTTCAGTGGAATCAGATTAACCAGCAGCTTTGGCTGCAGCTCATGGCGCCCGCAAAACCAAATGTTGGGGAGCGTTCTGACAGTGGGCACTTAGTGCAAAAGACAACTGGAACGACCATCTCTGGCGCCCGTGCTTCCGAGGGGCCGTCGGTTCAGCCACGGCTACTTTGCTGGGAGTTCACCTCCCAAGGTTCATGCTCCAGGAAGGCCTGTAAATATAAGCATGAGTGCCCGATTTGCGCAGGCCCTCATGCCTCCACGGCATGCACCAGATCAAAGCAGAGGTGGTCTAATGAGCGGTCAGGCAATGGTACCGGTCAACACCCTCCAAAGGGGCCCCAGCCCCATACGTCGGAGGGTTCTTAAGCAGTAGTCGGAATGAGTTGGTTTTAATTTCCCGCCGCGCTGGGGAAGCCCCACTTGACACAGCACCTATTTTGGTCATCACTAGCCGTGCCTTGTAACATTTGGGCCTCGGCAGTCATAATTTTGGTATTCATTCCTTAGAATCAGAGCGGCTTACTCACCCACAGCGCTTGGGTATGGGGGATATGATATCCGGCGGGTCGGGAGGTGGAAACTGGTGCCATCGTGTTTATGTTAGGCCTTTGAGGTCTTAAAGCAGGTTTTCTACTCCCTTAGTTGCAGGGAGCCTTTTGCTGTTCGTGCCAGGTGTTTTATTGTTTCCAGTTCTAATAGTTTTCTCTTTTAGGGGCCGTGGCTAGCGATGAGTGGATCCTTACATGCGGCCACAGCTTGTCTTTTGGGCGGCACGCCAGGCCCGTCGGACACCGATTGGTTCACAAGTGGGCCTGAGCGACCGAGCGGGGATCACCTGGCGAGGCCGCCGTGGATTTAGGTGGCCTGGGTTCCTGCCTAGGCTGTTTAGGGAGCTGGCTGACCCTCCACCACAGATTATTGTAATTCAGCTGGATGGGAACGATTTGGGTCCGACCGATGGCAAGGCCCTTTCGAGTCTGGCCCGGTCGGACCTGGCTTTGATCAAGAAACGGTGGCCGGGCGTCCTTGTCCTGGGGTTGGCCATGTTGCCGGGCCGAGTTTAGCGGACGGCACGGGACCCTGAAGGTTGGAGCGCTCTGCATGCAAGCCAACCGTGCATGGGCATGGCCCTGTGTGTGGGCTTGGGATTACGTCTCTTTCCTTCGATTTCATCCTATAGGCCGGAATTATATTGGGAGTTGGGGTGCATTTGTTAGAAAAGGGCAACGAGGTCTTAACTGACTTGCGGCAAGGGCTGGGCCGTGGTTATAGTTTGGGGGTACAGCGGCCTAAGCAGAGGCTTGGCGCTGTCCTTGGCAGTTTGTGGTTGGCATTATGTTTTGGGGATTGGTGAGCTCCCGTAGCATCGCGCCATTTGGTGCATGACTTCCTGGGGAACCGCAAGCTGTACGGCCCAAGGTTGGCTCCAGGGAGTCTGTTGGATCCCGGCACGCGGTGAGCGTCCGCATCCCAGGCTGCAGCCTGTGGGGATGGCGGAGCTACGGTGAGCGGTGATCAAGTTGCCGGGCCGGCCGGGTCTGAGCCGTTTGGTTGGCTCACACCCGGGGCTCAGGGGGCTCGCCCAGTTCCAGGTCAAGGAGGTGGTCGGGATGACCCCTGGCTTGTCCTGTCCCCATGTTTTGCCCTTGCCGTTAAGTTAATAAAGTGGCCCTTTTAACCCAACTTGTTGTCTGCCTCGTTATTCCGCCTGGGGGGGCAATTCGGCCCCTTCCCAGCCGAGCAGTCCATCGACTGCTGAGGCTGGGGGCCGCCCATTGCCTCCCCGCGCGGATCCGAGGCAATGGATCATCTCAGGAGGGAGGGGGTGATGGGCAGCCTTTATAGGCTGCCCACGCCCCCTGGCACGCAGTTGAAAATCGCTCTCGGCCCGCCCGCCCGCCCTTCATGCAGTTCAGGCAGAGGCTGGTCGCCTGTTTTGGGGGCCGGGTAGGAATTTTTCGCACTCGGATGATTGGCCTTGTCCGGGGGTGTTTTTGCCTACCCTGTACTGATGATGTTTGGTGTTGGCAATTAGAGTGGCGGTGCCGTTATATAGGTTGGTCACTGGCAGTTTGTGGTTGGCATTATGTTTTGGGGATTGGTGAGCTCCCGTAGCATCGCGCCATTTGGTGCATGACTTCCTGGGGAACCGCAAGCTGTACGGCCCAAGGTTGGCTCCAGGGAGTCTGTTGGATCCCGGCACGCGGTGAGCGTCCGCATCCCAGGCTGCAGCCTGTGGGGATGGCGGAGCTACGGTGAGCGGTGATCAAGTTGCCGGGCCGGCCGGGTCTGAGCCGTTTGGTTGGCTCACACCCGGGGCTCAGGGGGCTCGCCCAGTTCCAGGTCAAGGAGGTGGTCGGGATGACCCCTGGCTTGTCCTGTCCCCATGTTTTGCCCTTGCCGTTAAGTTAATAAAGTGGCCCTTTTAACCCAACTTGTTGTCTGCCTCGTTATTCCGCCTGGGGGGGCAATTTTGTGGATGCCAAATATAATGTAAAAGTAAATCTCTGCAAAACAGCTCCTGAGTGAAATTTCTTCTGGCTAACCCAGAGGTACTATACCTGTAACACAGTTTGGCCTCTAAGTCTGAGCCAGTCACACTTCCTCTCTAATAATCCTCCAGCAGGATACCCATATCTTAGATGGCAGAGTCCATAGCACATAACTATTTCACCACCTTCATATGATGCACACTGGTTATTATGGGAACTCTAGGACCAAACAAGGATGGGGACAAACATTGTCATAGCACCTTGCTCTACTCTGAACTCTTACACATATTTCTGGCTGGATAGTTGAGGTATCATGTGATGTATTATCTTGCTGAGGATGGGAGAAAGAGATCTGCAAGGTAACTCTAGAGCTGACATCTTTCTCTTTATTGACTGAGCTCTCATTCATCTACTCTACTCTGTAAAATTTTCTCCCTTCCATTTTCCCTCTTTCATGTTTGCTTTCTTCCCCACCCTACTCATGGCAGCAGTTACAAATGAAAACTGGACACACAGCATTTTTGTGAGCCATGTTACTGTTTTGGGGATTGCCAGAAGGGAATCCACATTAATACTCGTAGACCATAGGAAGGAGGGAAGCAGGAACAGAAAATGAGTGCCCTCTCTCACTCACTCTATGCGTTGTTTAATTGGCCTGATGTATAACTCCCACTGCCCCAAAATTTCTCACGGAGTAAATTGTAAAATAAAATGTATTGTTAAGGCTTCTTAGGTGTCTTTTCCACTGCAATAATTACTGTGTGAGAAAGGTTTCTCATTTCCTTAGAGTTGAGAATTACTTTCCTTGGTTTATATTTCAGGGGGAAATCAAAAGTGAACATAACTGTCATCATTCCTTCAGCATTGGGCCTTGGTAGAAAAATCTGAGTCAAACCTTTGAGTATGTTCTGGTAAATGGCAGTTGTTTTAATGAGAACTTGACATTTTCAGATGGAAATCAGCATTTTCCCAATAACAGTGGTTACTCTAAGTGGGCTGCCTTCCAATAATTAAATATCACCAATGGTGACACCTGAAATCATTGTGCTGATATAGTTAAAATGTTTACCTTGTGTACATGTATACATGACAAGGGATTTTTGGTGTTGTTGTTGATCTGTATGACAATTTATTTTTGCAGGACTTCCTTCCTTCCTTCCTTCCTTCCTTCCTTCCTTCCTTCCTTCCTTCCTTCCTTCCTTCCTTCCTTCCTTCCTTGGCATATCTTAAGAATTCAAATTGGACCAGGAGGCAATCAGAGAATCCTAATCCCCCAAGCTTTGGAGGTCTCTAACACTAAAAACCAGTAGTTTGAATTGCGCCAGAACCATGAAATAAATAATATTTAATATACCCAACTTTTCTTTTTGTGGCAATAGGCTAGCTGCCATATTCCAAAACACTGTCAACACAATCCTTAAAGTTTGCTGAATCTGTAGTATATGGCAATAATATAACAACAGTCTTGGATGTTATAAGAACACAGATAATTATGGCCAGTTGATATGGCCATAGTATGCCATTCTGAATACCCCCTACAAGAGGCAGAAAATTACAACAAGGAAAAACATGGCATAGTCCATTGGCACCCATGGATCATGAAAATAAAGTCTTCCCCTGCCACTGAATCCCCACCCTCAGCCTTGGAAGACCTCAGCATGCTAACTATGGGCTCAGCCAATCCTCTCCCTCCCTGGAGTGACCAAACCCCCTCCCCAGCACCCAATTGTGAGCCCCCCCTTCCTACAAAAACTTCCACTAGGGCATCACACAACTCATTAGGCAGGGAGCATGACACAGGACTCTGTCTTGGAGCTCCCTGCCATGCAGACTTAGAGCAAGGGGCAGGACACTTGGTGGTGGGAGATGCACAGAGAAGGGGCACTTAGTACTTTGACATCTAAGGAGAAGAGTGGAGTCTATATTCTGTGACTAAATTCTCCCATTTCAGAACCCCAACAGGTACCCAACCTTCAGAGGCTCAATACACAAGGACACTCATGCATGGATAAATAAGCACAGGCAAGCACCCCAAACTTGCTTCCCCACCCCTTGCTTGAGGCTGGGCAGTGTGACAGCATCTCCTGTGCTCAAGCCTGGCATTGAACCCAGGTGTGGGGTGGCCCACGCAATGGCTGCTTGGTGCCATAGCCTCTTCATGCCATAGGAAAACCTCTCCAGAAAGCTTTCCATTAGATGGTTTGTCATTTGCCTAGTTCCCATCCTTGGTAGAGCACAGGGCATGTCTGGCAGCTGCTCTGCTGCTTGTGGTGAACCAGCTCAGCAACTGTCCCTTTAAAGCATTCCCTTGCTGAAATACAGCCTTGAGCTGCAGCTGCTGTGGTGGATGGATTGAAAGCAACCCAGGAACATTTCAATTCAGGGTGAGTGCGTGTTGGCTAGTTTCATCATGTGCCTCATGGAGGGGATGTAGAAAGCCCCCCCCCCTTTGCCAACCCTGTCAAGACAGGACATCTATGACTGAGGCTGGCATGGCATTCTTGCATGGTTGCCATGGATCTGTTTCACTGTCTTGCAGGTGGAGATTCAACAGATAGACTTGAGGATGTAGCAAGTCCTCCCCCACACACACTCCTCAGTCAGCTGTTCCAGCCCTCCTCTTGGAGCAGAGCCTTGTGCCCAGCAAGGCTTCCTGAGTTCCACCTGAGATGCTATCCCACTTAGGCTTCTGCCATGTCAGCCATCCTCAGACCCCAGAGTGGAGGTGAATGGCAGCTTCACCCCTTGCCATTGATTCCAGTATAATAAAGTCTGTGCTGTGGCCCAACTTTGTCTCTACTGTTTGGTGACTGCTACATGGCCAGAGTTCCAAACCCTCCCTGCCCCTACTCCCTCACCACCCCACCTGCCACTCCCCCATGGGCTTTCCAAAGGAATGTCTAAGAAGCAGGGCTCACTTGCCTTGCAGGCTTTTGTGTGATGCGGGGAGGGCCCAGAGGGTGGTCTGGGTGAATAAGCCACCTCAGCATGCTGGCTAGAGCATAAGGCTGGGCCAGAGAGTCTGAGGGTCTGTTCCCAATTGTACCATGGAAACTAGGAAGGTAGCCTTGGGCCAGATGCATACCCTCAGCCTGATTGTGCCATGGAAGCTAGGAGGGTAGCTTTGGGCTAGATGCATACCCTCGGCCTGACTGACCTCATGGGATTGTTGTGATTGCAGAACAGAGAAGAGGGTAATGATGCAACCAATGGGGGAGGTGGTTGCTAATGGAATGAGTGCATGGCTGAAGCTCCTAACTCTGTGTCTGCTCTGGCACCTAGAGGGGAGGACATCTGTGCACATAGTGGGAGGCATTTAGTCACAGGGGTTCCCTGAGCCAGTGGTGGGGGGAGCCATTGCAGGGGGCAGACTCAAAGTATTCACAGGGAGCTTGCCCATGGAACATGCTGGCATGCAGAGAAAGCAAATGACTATGACCATGTGCCTGTCATTGGCACAGGTCTCTGTCAGGGGGTAATGTTGATCCAAAGTGCCCCTCCCCTTCTGTCACCCCAACAGTTAAAGTTGCTGAGGTAGTTTAAGCTTCTCCAAAAGCCCTCTGAAATAGAACTGTCTTGTACAACTTCCTAAATGTAGCTGGAAAAGGTACCCTTTCACATCCACTCTGGACTCAACTTACCACCAAGGAAGCCCAAGACCTAGTTGTTGCTTTATGGGCAAGACAGGACACCACTAACAGAAGATTGTTGGTGGAGCATAACAAGGACATGGGAGAGTGCCAGGAGATGCAGTTTGATAAGTAAGAGGGTATGAGTCCATGAAGGGCTTTGAATTGGGCCCTGAAACAAGCAGGTAACCAGGAAAATGGACATAGCACAGGAGAGATATTTTCTGAGTGGCTGACCCCGACAGAAATCTCTTAAAAGGATGTTGTACAAATTGAATTTTCTGAGATGTTCTCAAAGGCAACCTCACACACACTTATCTGATGAAAGGAGCTTTGACTTTTGAAAGCTTATACCCCTAACATTTTTTTGGTCTCTAACAAACCACTGGACTCAAACTTAGCTGTTCTACTACAGACCAATACAGCTACCCTCTGAAACTGCCCACATGGAGTGCGCAACAGTGGTCCAGTTTGGAGGTTATTTGAGTCCTGCTTTGCCTCCAAAGACCACAGGGAAATAATTATATCTTCACAATAATCCTGTGATGTAGATTAAGATGAAAAAGTTTGACAGGCCCAAGGTCAAGCAGCAAATTCCATGAAAGAGTGGAATTTTGGACCAGGGCAACCCAGATACTAGCCTTACACTCTTATCACTACATCACACAGGCTTCACGAAGGCATTATTACATATGAGCCTTTTAGGCAAGTGAATGGGCTGGGCCTCTGGATGTAGATAGACCAAATTGATCAGAATAGAATAACTAAACTAATTGAAGTATCAGAGTAAATGAAGGCTAGAGTTTTCTACAAACTATGGTGTGATCAATAGAAAGGGATAATTGACCTTTTGCTGCAGCTTTCACAAAATATTTCCAAACTTACTAAAAACTTTTTAAAATTCATTCAGACTCACGTAAATTTTTCACATCAGGACTTTACCATTTCATTTACTTTAGATTTTACCAACGGGCAATAGCTTTAGCATATGTATAAATCAAAATAAAGATCTTTATATTTAGCTGGGACATAATCTTTAATTTATGGTGAAGTTTAACCTTCAGAACGCTGGCAGCAGTAAGCAAAATGATCCTTCACATTACACTTAAAATTCTGACACGAAACCTCTCAGCAAGCTCCATGCTAGAGAGACAAAATACAGTTTCCAGCAGCTCAGATCTAAGGGCCAAACTTATTTCCCCCACAGTCACACAGCAGCTTCAGAGAAAGGCATCTTTAAAGTCCCCAGGAGCCCATTCTTCTAAAATTGTGATATGGTAGGGAGGAGAGACACAGGTAATTACAACAACAGTTGTATTGTTAAGGTTTAGAATCCCTTGGATACAAAGACACTAATTGTTTATGTTATGTTAGTACTAGGAATAAGATAAGGAAAAAATGAGGAGCGGTTTGGCCAAAAATAACGACAAAAGCAAGAACACACGAGAGAAGCAGCAGCCGCTCACAAACAGCTCACAAAAACTACAACCATTCATTGCAACACAATCCCCACACGTTCCCCAGAGAGTACTGAGGTCTGGGACTCAAAATCTTCTCACCATCCCCGGGCCCAAGGAAGTGCGCCTCAAAATAACTAGGGACAGGGCCTTTTCCACAACGGCCCCTATGTGGTGGAACCAGCTACCGGAAGAGGTGAGGGCCCTGCGGGATCTTACTCAGTTCCGCAGGGCCTGTAAGACGACCCTCTTCCGGTTAGCCTACGCCTGACTAGACAAATGTAGCTTTCTAGATCTTAGATTTTTGTGATTATACTGCACAGTTTTAATGTAAAATGTAAAATTTTAAGGTTTTTAGGTTTTAAATGTTTGAATTTAAATGTATTAATTTGTTCCGATTTTATTGTTTTATTATTTGTTGTAAGCCGCCCTGAGCCACTTGTGGGAAGGGCGGGATATAAGTTACGGAATAAATAAATAAATAAATCTTATTTAAAGTCCTCTTACTTAAGGTTTCTTATACATATGAACAACCCTGTCATACAGTTGAAATTATGACAGTCCTCCACAACTACAAGGTCCCAGTGCTCCTATGGTCTATTTCAGCACAGTCAAGGTGGGGGCATCTGTCCAGAGCAAGTAGCAATAATCCACATGTAACGTACTCGAAGCGGAGACGAGAGTAGGGCAACATGGTTTATTGGGGAGCACGTTGCAAGCGAGCGAACACGTGGGCCGGGTCCCGCTTATGTACAATCCCGGGTACAGCCTACTGGGTTGGTTGGGCCAATCCAGTCCCGTTGAACTTCCCGCCACAGCTGGAGATAGGCGGGGACAGTTGCCCCCCCCGTCGGGTCGCATGACGTTTCTTGATACACTACACCCCTCCCCCCCTGGTTAATGTACAAAGTCCTGTAAGTATGCGGGGGGCCGACGCTCCCGAGTGGACCGTCTGGGGGGTCCCGGTGGCGGCGGCGCGGCCGCCGAGGATGGTGCCTCGGTAGGTCCTGGAGTGGACGGGGGCGGCCCGTCCGGTTCCGCGGATCCCTCGGTTTCGGTCGGTTCCGGTACCTCCGGCGCCCGCATCGCGGATGTTGGGATCGCGTCATCTAGGCGGTCTCCGTTAGGCTCCTCGCTGGATATAGCCTCGTCCGTGTCCGTGGGGGCCTCCGGAAGGGTGCGGCGCCTCAACTGATCAATGTGCCGCCGTAGTACCTGGCCCCCCTCCGTTGATATGTCGTAGTGGCGGGACCCGGTTACCCTCAGTACCCGCCCCGCCACCCAATCGGGGCCCCTTGCATAGTTTCGGGCGAAAACTGGGTCGCCCGCGAAGAAGCCCCGGGCGGCGTCTCGGACTTCGGGGCTCCCGCGGGTGTCTGAAGCCCGGTCGGGATGCAGCCGGTCCAGCCGGGTTATGAGTTTGCGTCCCATGAGGAGCTCAGCCGGGCTGACTCCTGTGACCGGGTTAGGGGTGATCCGATTATCGAAGAGGAACGCGGCCAGCCTGTGGTCCCAGTCCCCCTGTACAATTCGGCCGAGGGCCTCCTTTGTTGTGCGGACCATCCGCTCCGCCTGGCCGTTGGTGGCCGGATGGAAGGGAGCCGACCTTATGTGCCTGATCAGGTATCTTTGCAGGAACGCCTGGAAGTCGGCTGAGGTGAAGGCGGCCCCGTTATCAGAGACTATGGTGTCCGGGATGCCATGTGTGCATAGGACCCTGCGCAGAGCTCTGATCGCGGCGGTGGACGAGGTGGACCCTACGGGGATGACCTCCAGCCATTTGGTGTAGGAGTCCACTATTATGATGAAGGTCTGCCCCTGGAATGGGCCCGCAAAGTCGATATGGAGTCTCGACCATGGTTTCCGGGTGGACTCCCACCTAGTGACAGGGGCGCTGGGCGGCTCGGGCCGGGATTCCTGGCAGGTCTGGCACCCGCGGACCCAGCCCTCGATCTCCCCGTCCATTCCCGGCCACCAGACGTAGCTCCTGGCCAGAGCCTTCATTCGCACTATGCCGGGATGAGTCTCGTGTAGGGATTCTAGAACACGCTTTTGGAGCGGAGGTGGAATCACTACCCTACTGCCCCAAAGTATGCAGCCCTTGTGTGCGGCTAATTCCTCCCTCCTCGCCTTGTAAGGCTTGAATTCTTCCCCCATGTTTCCCTCTGGCCACCCCCTCACCACCCAGTCGAGCACCCGTGCCAGTGTCTTGTGTTTCTGGGTGGCCTTGGCCACCTCCGTTGCGTGGAGGGGCGGCTCTGGGAGGCTCTCTATCATCATGACCTGGTGTGCGGGTGCGGGGTCCGGACCCGTCTCCGGAAGCGGCAAACGGCTAAGCGCATCCGCGTGTCCCATAGCCTTGCCGGCCCTATGAACCAGTGTGTACGTGTATGAGTTGAGGAATTGGTTCCACCTCAACACGCGCTGTGAGAGTATTTGGGGGGTTTGTCGGTCTGGGGCCAGTAGACCTAAGAGGGGCTTGTGGTCCGTGGCAATGGTGAACCTTCTCCCATATAGATACTCGTGGAACTTTCGGACCCCTGCCACGATTGCCAGGGCCTCTTTATCTATCTGCGCGTAGTTGCGCTCGGCTGAAGTGAGCGTGCGGGAGTAATATGCGACCGGTACCTCCCTCCCGTCCGGAAGCTGGTGCCCCAGGACTGCTCCCACCCCATACGGCGACGCATCGCAGGCCAGGATGACGGGGAGGGCCTCGTCAAAATGGTGGAGCACCGCATTGGACACCAGGACGTCCTTGACCGCCTGAAACGCCGCGGCCTGTCGTTTGCCCCAAACCCAAGGGGCTTTTTTGTCCAGCAGCCGGTGAAGGGGCTCCGCCAGGGCTGCCTTGTGGGGGAGGAAGGAGTGGTAAAAGTTGAGCACCCCCAAGAAGCTTTGGAGCTCCGCTTTACAAGTGGGAGCCGGGGCTTGCACGATGGCTCGGGTCTTTTCTTCCGTGGGGTGGATTCCTGCTGCGTCAACGGCGAACCCCAGAAACTCTACCCGTGGAACCCCCAGCAAGCATTTCTCTCTCTTGACCTTGAGCCCCGCTGCCTGGAACCGGCGGAGCACCTCTCGAAGGCGGTTGCCGAATTCCTCGGGGTCCGGGGCGGCGACTAAAACGTCGTCGAAAAACGGCTGGACTCCTGGGATCCCTTTAAGGAGAGCGTCCATTAGGCTCTGGAAAATCCCCGGAGCGATGCTAACCCCAAACTGAAGCCTCTTTACCCGGAAAGCCCCCCTGTGGGTCACGATCGTTTGGGCCTCCGCCGTCTTATTGTCTACTGGGAGCTGCTGGTAGGCCTGGGCCAGGTCTAGCTTCCCAAATATCCTAGCCCCCGCTAGGGCGGCCAGGACATGGCTCACCACCGGCACTGGATAGGGGTTGTCCTGTAGTGCCTTGTTTATGGTGCATTTATAATCGGCACAGATCCGCACCTCCCCGTTTGGCTTGATGGGGGTAACGATGGGGGTTTCCCAGGTGGCGTAGTCCACCGGCTCCAGGACGCCTTGTGCCGTGAGGCGGTCTAACTCTGCCTCGATCTTAGGTTTCAAGGCGAACGGAACCCTCCTGGCCTTGAGCCGAATCGGTCTGACCGTGGGGTCTAGGGGCAGGGAGATGGGCGGCCCCCGGTAGCTCCCTAGGGACCCATCGAATACCTCGGGGAATTCCTTGCAAATCTCCCCGAACCCCCGGGGCGTTATGGTCTGGCCCACCCCCTCCACGCGGATTCCCAAGGGTTTGAACCAGGCTAGACCTAGCAGGGTGGCCAGCTGGCGCTTAACCACCAGGATGTCCAGCGGGCCGTGGAAGGACCCCCGCTCGACTTGTACCCGCGCCCACCCCGCAATTTGCACCGGGTTCTTCTGGAAGTCCCGGAGTATGAAGTCTGCCGGCCGAAGTTGCAGCCGCTGGCGGGGACACAGTTCTCTTAGGGTTTCTTCCGCAATAAGGGAAATGGAGGACCCTGAGTCCACCTCCATTTGGCAGGGGTTCCCCTCTATAAGGACCGCCACTTTGATTTTATCGGGGGAATCGTGGGGCAAGTTCAGTACCTGTAGGGACGTGGAGTCTACCGCGTGGGACTCCGCGGACTCGTGGTACGTGGTCGGCTTCCTGCGGTTGGGCTTGGCTCGGCAAGCCCTGGCAATGTGGCCGGTCTTTCCGCAGCTCCTGCAGTCCCAGGTCCGGTATTGGCAGTCTCTCCGCTCGTGGGGGCCGCCGCAGCTGGCGCACTTGGTGGCCGGGGCTCTCTCCGACGCTGGTGGTCGGTCGGTCGCTCGAGGGCGTTGGGTCGCTCTGTTGGGTGGCCCGGCTGGGCGGCGTAGCTGATGGGCTTCCTCCTCCTCGGGGCCGTCTTGGTCCAGCTCTCCGTGGTGGGCAGCTTCCATCTTGGCCCGGGGAAACGTTCGTGCGGTTCGTTCCCATGCCACCGCTTCGCTGAAGGCGGCCTGGAGAGTAAGCTCTTCTTTGGCGAAGAGCTTCTGCTGGAGCCTCTCGTCGCGGAGGCCCCACGTGAATCTGTCCGCCAGGGCTTCCTCCAGTTGGGGGAGGTTGCAGTTCCCGGCGAGTTTACGGAGGGCCGCCAGGTAGTCTGCGGCGGACTCGCCCGCGATCTGGTCCCGTTTGTGGAACAGGAACCTGCGAGCCACCCGCGAAGGCTGTGGTGAGAAGTGTCCCGTGAGGAGTCGGATGATCTCGTCGTAGGATTTCTCTGCCAGACGGGCGGGTGCCGAGAGACCCTTGGCGATCTCGAACGTGGCAGGCCCGCAGACGCTCATGAGAACGTCCCTCTTCGCTCCGGCGTCAGTGATCTTGTTGGCCCGGAGGTAGAACTCGACCCGCTCCGCGTAGGACTCCCATCCCTCTGGATTGGTTGGGTCGAAGGGCTCGAGGTAGCCGGTGATTCCGCTTTGGTTGGCCATGATGGCGGCGACAGTCGCTTGTTGCCCAGATCTCCGTCGTAGCCGCTGCGGCTAGGATCCCACCTTCGTCGCCAGTGTAACGTACTCGAAGCGGAGACGAGAGTAGGGCAACATGGTTTATTGGGGAGCACGTTGCAAGCGAGCGAACACGCAGGCCGGGTCCCGCTTATGTACAATCCCGGGTACAGCCTACTGGGTTGGTTGGGCCAATCCAGTCCCGTTGAACTTCCCGCCACAGCTGGAGATAGGCGGGGACAGTTGCCCCCCCCGTCGGGTCGCATGACGTTTCTTGATACACTACACCACAGTCTTTTTAAATGAGCAAAATAGTTTTAGTGTCAGGTCATCCAGACTTATATCAATTAGAGCAGGGATCCCCAACCCCCGAGCCGTGGACCAGTACCGGTCTGTAGCCTGTTAGCAACTGGGCTGTGAGTTGTATAATTATTTCATTATATATTACAATGTAGTAGTAATAATAAGAAGATGATTATTACAATGAATTTATATCCTGCCATCCACTCCAAATTTCAGAGTCTCAGAGCGGTTCACAATCTGTTTTACCTTCCTCTCCCACAACAGACACCCTGTGAGGTAGATGGGGCTGAGAGAGCTCTCCCAGAAGTTGCCCTTTCAAAGGCAACACTGCAAGAGCTATGGCTGTCCCAAGGCCATTCTAGCAGCTGCAAGTGGAGTAGTGGGAAATCCAACCCAGTTCTCCCAGATAAGAGTCTGCACACTTAACCACCATGCCAAACTAATAGAAATAAAGTGCACAATTGTATAATACCAAAAACATTTTGCCCACCCCACCCCTGGAAAAATTGTCTTCCACAAAACCAGACCCTGGTGCCAAGAAGGTTGGGGACCAGTTTAGAGAGCCAAACAATTGCAGTGCCAGAAGATAGTTGCAATGTCAGAAATGTTTTCGGCATCAGCTGGATATTTCAACAGTTATTTCATAGATGTAGCCATCTGCTACAAAACGATACAAACCAATGAAAAAAGTACTTAATGGCCAAAAACAGATGGCCAGTTCAGGGTGGCTTGAAGCCACCCCCAAAAAAGCCAGCTGAAAATAGAGTACCCCAGAGCTTCTGGAAGACACTTGGGAAAGGGGCAGGCCATGGGCGCCCAGGGAGCATCTGGAATGCTCACATGTCCCGTCGGCAGCTCCCCGGGTGCTCTTCAGGTGTTTCCCGGACTTCCAGATGGCCGGGGAGGTGCCCCAGCAAAAAGACGCCACTTTCAAAGTGGTGCCTTTTCAAGCCAGCTTCCAGCAAATCGGGGGCGACTAAGGTGCAGGATGGGGACGGGAGGCAGATGTGCATGTGTGGATGTACTTTTTTGGTCTGCCTGCCTCCCATCCCTAGGGCAGCTTTAAACACTCGTCTGTTCTCACCCAATAAGTCATTATAACAAATATTTTTTTTCCTCTCAAATCCTCACAATGTACTTACATTTTCATGCCTGAAGGACTTGCACAAGTTCACCACACCAGCCAAACAACCATATGCAAAGCTGGCCATACTGCTATAAATTAGAACTCACTGTAAATTACATGCAACTGTCACAATTATAAGTCCCTTAAAGGGACAGTACCTAACTACAGTAAAAAGGAAGGACACTCAAAAATAACAAGATAAATCAAATTTATGATTTAATCCAGCAGGTTCTAAAGTTTTTAAGTGGAAAATCCAATAACACTCTTTCTTTAAAAGTTATATCTGTGGTATTGAATAGGTGTTGATGGATTTTTTCAATCACATTTAAAATCATTGTATGTATGGCCAGCCTGTCCAAAATGATTCACCAGTGGTGCATCAGTAATATTCCTCTTCAAGCAAGACTTATGCTCCCCAATTCTAATCCTCACTGGGTTGGAAGTTGACCCCACATATATATTGGGACATCCACAAAAAAATTAAATAAATAGCACCAGAAGTGGCACAGTTTGAATAGTGGGTGAGTTGTTTTGTGAAATGTGGAAAGACTAGTTGTTTGGTGTTCATAGAGTGAGCACACATGGCACATGTACCACAGGTAAAACGTCCACTTGTACTCAATATCCTTTTTAGGGTGGTGGGGGTAATATATCAGATCTAATCACAAGGTCTCTAATGCTTTTAGTCTTCCTCAGACCTAGGAAAGAAACATTAGCACACCCGGGTATGTGTTGAACTAGATGCCAGTGTTTATGTATAATTTTACGAATAGCCTCTGATGTATTAGAAAACTCCAAAATCCAAGAGATGTTAGTAGGCCTATGTGAGGGTTCTCTCTCATTCATTAAATGTTCCACATGTGATTTAGCCATAGCTTTATGTCTTGCTCTGTTCAAACCTCATTTGGATAGTCTCTCTTTCTGAAGGACATGGTTAAATCATCCATATCCTTTTTGAAGTCGACTTCTAAGGAAAAATTCACTTTAACATGTAAAAATTTTCCAAAAGGAATATTTTCACAAAGATGTCTAGGATGATGTTATCTAAAATGAAGGTAAGCAGCCTTATCAGTGGGCTTTCTAAAAGTTTTAACTGCCAGGGAATCATTTTGAGACCTAAAAACAACAGTATCCAAAAAGAAATACTATTTCTATCATAATGGCAAGTAAACTGGATAGATGGATGTATTGTATTCAACCAATGTGTAAAGTCATCGAAAGTATGTTCCTCTGCATATACCATTATCAGGTCATCAATAAACCTCCTATAAAAATTATTTTAGCATAATAGGGGTTCTTAGCTGGATTACAAATATACTTTTGTTCTAAATCAATTATAAAAATATTTGCTATGCTAGGAACAGCTGCAGAGCCCATCGCAACCCCTTTGATCTGAAAATAAAACTGCCTTTCAAATCTGAAATAATTCTTATCTATCACTAGATCTAACAAATCCATCAAGAAGTAAGTAGGTGGTTCCCTGTTTGCACGTATATCCAATACTCTCTCAACTGTTATTCTTATATCCTCATGGGGTATTGACATGTTCAATGATGTCACATCCAAAGTGGCTAAAAAGTGACTGTGGACTATTGCTACTTGCTCTGGACAGATGTACCCACTTTGACTGTGCTGAAATAGACCAGAGAAACATTGGGACCTTGTCACTGTGGAGGACTGTCTAATTTCAACTGTATGATAAAGTTGTTCATATGTATAAGAAACTTTAAGTAAGAGGACTTTAAATAAGAGTGTGTTGCAATGAATGGTTGTAGTTTTTGTGGGCTATTTATGAGAGGTTGCGACTTCTCTTGTGAGTACTAGGAATAAGGCCCATTGTGAAGAAAATACAATGGTCTCTGGAAAGATGCTCAGGGTGAGTGTCCCTCCACTGTCTTCCCACCCACCCAAGTAAAGGCATTCATTCCTCCCTACCTCAAGGGAAGCTGATCTCTGCCAGCTGGAGAGCAGTTGTAATTCTGAGTGATCTCCAGCCCTCACCTGGAGATTGCAACACAAAGATGAGCTACACAGTAACAAGAAAAATAATCCAAAAGAACTGTGTCCAATACTGTGCATAAAATCCAAAACATTATATTATTACAGACAAATTAATGTACACTACAATTCTGTGTGTTCAAAAAGACTGTACCATACAGATATTATACAAATTGTCTTATTCAAAGGGCATAAGGAAGGAATATGGTATTTCCAAGTCACACTATTATTAACAACTCCTTAAATGTTCAATATGTTCAATTTTACTCTGTAAAAAAAAAAAATTCTTCACCCTACAGATCTTCCTTCTTTCTCTGATTTGAATGCTAGCTAATCCAAACATGTTTCCCAAATGCCAGTTTCCCAAATGCCAGTTTGGTGTAGTGGTTAAAGTGTGCGGACTCTTATCTGGGAGAACCGGGTTTGATTCCCAACTCCTCCACTTGCACCTGCTGGAATGGCCTTGGGTCAGCCATAGTTATCACAGAGGTTGTCCTTGAAAGGGCAACTGCTGTGAGAGCCCTCTCCAGCCCCACCCACCTCACAGGGTGTTTGTTGTGGGGGAGGAAGGTAAAGGAGATTGTGAGCTGCTCTGAAACTCTTCGGAGTGGAGGGCGGGATATAAATCCAATATCATCTTCTTCTTCTTCTTCTTCTTCTTCTTCTTTCACAAAGAACAGATCTTAGATTTTGTTCCAGTCAGACACTCTGTTATAACCCTATCTCCTTCCCTTTATCTGCCCGCTATGATTTCAACTTTCCATCGCCTTCCCCCTCCCTGCAGCCTCTACATAGGAAAAGGATAATCTTTCTCCACAGTGGGGGGGACCAAAGCAGCTTACATCATTCTCTTTGATCTGAACAACAACCCTGTAAGGCAGGTTAGACTGGAAGTCTGTGACTTGTCTGAAATCACAAGCAGCTTCCACAGCAAGAACCTGTGTCTGGCAGATCCCACTCTGAAGTGTCCTGGCCCCACTAGCGGACCTCCTGACGGCACCTGGTTTCTTTGGCCATTGTGTGACAGAATGTTGGATGAGATAGGCTACTGGCATGATGCCACATGGATTCTCTTATGTTTTTATGAAACCCTAACTCCTATGCCCTCCTCAAACTCCACCACAGAATCTCCAGGAATTTCCCATCAACCTGGAACTAGCAGCCATAGGACTTACCCCAATGAGTTCTGCCTCATAGGCCTTTAGTAATACCTTTCAGACCAACAGTGTGTCTCTGATAATGTTGTTGGTCTTAAGCACAGGACACCAGATATGCAAAGAAGTTCCTTCTACAAAAAAAAAAGCCCTGGTGATCCTATGAATTAATGTCTTCTAAAACGTCCTAACATTAACATCCTTGCTCTGGTCTGTGCCCCTATATTTTAATTACTGAATGATGTAGCAACATCATAGTTTTTTAAAAAACAACAACTGTATCTGAAGTATATGTCTACCTTAGATCCTCTTAAGGTATATGGTCCCCAACTCTAAACTGTCGATACAATTTAAACTACTTGTGAAGGGGTGCCCTGATTAAACTCTACCGCTAAATCCAGTTCTGGGAAAGCTTGGTCAAAGCAGGTGATTTGAATCCATGATCCAATCTCCCACTTTTAAAATGTTTTGTATCGGCCTCTGTGTGTGTTAGGTGCCATCAAATTAGAGATGGACATGAGCCAAAAAATCCAGTTCAGTTTGGGGTAACCCAAACTAAAAGCAGAGGGAAACAAAACCAATTGGTGAAATGGCAGGTCAGCTGCAGACCCACACCACTCAGCTGTTAGGTTTAAATGGCCTGAACAGCCAAAAGTCTGATAAATGTTCAAGGAAGGCATCTTCCCTGAACATCAGTTTCGGGGCTCCAAACCAGCCCAAGTTCATGCCAAATTTTGGGTTGTGAACCAGTTCATGCCCATCCCTACTGTCAAGTGACTTGTCTTCTCAAAATATGATAGCCTCAATTTAATTTTAGTTTCTCTTGGTTGATTGTAGAACCAAGAAATAGAAACTCTTGAACAATTTCAATTTCTGTATCACAACCATAAAGTTGTACTATTCCCCAGTAGTCATTACTTTTGTCTTCTTGATGTTCAGCTGTAATCCTACTTTAGCACTTTCTGCTTTAACTTTCATCAGGAGTTATTTCAAGCCTTCACTGCTTTCTGCCAGTAATGTGGTGTCATCTGCATAGCTCAAATTGTTAATGTTCCTTCCACCTACTTTCACTTTTCATCTAAATCTAATCCATCTTTTCTTATGATATGTTTTGCATATAGATTGAACAGATAAGAACATAACATAAGAGAAGCCATGTTGGATCAGGCCAATGGCCCATCCAGTCCAACACTCTGTGTCACACAATGACCAATTTGGTGCTTGCACAGGGGATTACCTACCTTTTACCTTACACCTTTGCCAATCAGAAACCATTCTGTTTATCCATATTCTGTCCTACCAGTAACCTCTTCTCCAGAGTACAGGTTGTGCTTCAAAACAAATAGATATTGTGGCATACACATTTCTTTTAAAACCAATCCTAGCTTTTAATAATCCACACAGTCAAAAACTTTGCTCTAATAACACTCAACCAACTATAGATAAATCTATATTTAAATCAAGCCTGTGGTTTATTATTAAAAATATCACAAGAAAAATTCAAATATTTCTTGATAATGTGTATAGATTAATTTGGTACAAGTTCAAAAGATTTAAAATATGCTGGGCATGTTTTCATCCTCAGCACCATTGCTAGTTATAGTTCCAAGTGCAGTTTACTCACTATATAAAATATTCAGAGCAGGGAATGTATATAGTTTCCTTGGCTTTGGTATGTAGCTCTTCTTGGTGAATGAGCCCACACAAGTCTGTTGTTTTACAGAATACACTTGAGAAAAGGGCCATGCGCCATTTTTCACACAGTAAGAAAAAACATTGGATTTAATGGCAAGATGAAATGGAGACAAGGAAAGTTAAGTACAACTCTCATATTTTAATGCTGGGAAATGAACAAGAGTGTGGTATTGTAGGTGGATTCTAGGATAATTCTCTCAAGGACACTGAAAAGGTGAAATTCAAATGGGGTGGATTTTAGTGATACATAATCAGGAAGAATCAGGATAAATTGAGATTGTCTCAGATCTAATCTGATTCACACGATGAGGCTGATATAATTCAAAAGGTCAGATATTTAATCTGATAAAAGCATTCATTATTTTTTTTTGTCTGTGACAAAGAATATGTGAATAGTTTACTCGCTCTCTTATACCTACTTTGAAATTCTCATGGGAGTAGGGATTCCATGTTTATTTCTATTATCCTCTGTGCCTTCTAACAAATGCATAAGAGGCACTAATTCAATAGAAGTAGTTTTCCTATCACTTTGTTATTTTACTATGGAAAGCCACGGAACTGGTTAAATTTCTTCTACAGCTGTTTGAAAAAGAGTATCAACTTACAAAAGCATGAAATGTATGGAAAACACTGTGTCCTAATAATTCTCCCCTAGTTTTTCTTTTTACAAAAATACAAAGAAAAACAGGACAAGGAACACCTGATATATGATGATTTTTTTCTAAATGGGGAATATATGAGCATTATCTTTTATTCTAATTAATCTTAAATTTATTCCCTAAAAACTCATTTGAGTCCAACAAGATACAATGTGGCGATATTCATTTCCAATTTTGTCAACAATCTCTGTTGGGTCACTGGATTTAGTCTTTCTCAAATTTAGATAGATAGATAGATAGATAGATAGATAGATAGATAGATAGATAGATAGATAGATAGATAGATAGATAGATAGATAGATAGATAGATTAGACAGACAGACAGACAGACCATGATAATATCAAGGGAGGGAGTGAAAAGGCACCGTTATTCCGGAAGGGACCATGCAACAATCTAGGGCATTTCAGTTATCTTTGTTTCAATAAGGAAATAGTCAAAGCTACTTCATATAAATTCTTGGCCCCATATAAAGTCTGTTAAAAGTTTTTGCCAATCTTTAATCATATTAAATACTCTATGGAAATCCACATCACATAATTCTGTAATCAACTTTATGAGTCTCAAAGAAATTTTCAGAGTTGCAGGCAATCTAGGCTTTAAAGATTTATAGATGTGATTGGCAATGGAAGTCTTGTCTCAAGAGGCAGAGATCATCTGACTACACCAGCCCCACATGCATAATTGTACTTTCTTTTATATGCTCTTCTCCTCTATTTGTGTAATTATGACATGTCCATGTACATGGATCACACTATTCAACAGCAGCTCCTGCAGCCCTGCAGCATGGATATGAAAGAGGCCCCCATGGTTGTGATGAACATAAGAACATAAGAGAAGCCATGTTGGATCAGGCCAATGGCCCATCCAGTCCAACACTCTGTGTCACACAATGGCCAAAAATTTTCATACACACACACACACACACACACACACACACACACATATATATATATATATATATATATATATATATATATATATATATATATATATATATATACACACACACACACACACACACACACACTGTGGCTAATAGCCACTGATGGACCTCTGCTCCATATTTTTATCTAACCCCCTCTTGTTCACAGACTTTATATGGGGATGTTCACAAATACCCCCAGTTGTGTAGGATGGCAACATGAAGGAGCTCTGTCATCAATGATCCTTCATAAAGTAAAAGCTCGTTACCTTTTCCTTCAATTCAAGATTGAACAAGAGCAGAGAAACAAGTCCAAAATTTCTTTCAAAATACATTGTTCCCTTCCTTGCATTGCCTTGTCTTCTCTTGTTTCCCATGATGGAACAGGTTCTCAGCTTGCAGCAGTTTTACTCCTATAAAAATTAATCAGAACACTTATGTTACCTCTCTGTGCAGTACTTATCAAAGAGACCGAGGGCTTTTCCAGTACTCTAGTCAAAGGCCTTAGATCAGATAGATGTAAAGTTGTCTTTAAACTGGCTTCAGGCACCTCAGTCAAACTGCCAGCATCTGTTCTCAATGAATCATTTTGTCAAGGTATTGTTTCACTGGAGTGTGAAAGGAATAATGTTATTCCAGTTCATAAAGGTTGTACAGTTGGAAATGTGAGGGGGTGGGGAAAAGGCCTTTTTCTTCTCCTTGCTGTACTGTAGAGCATGAAAATTGATGACCACTTACTATGTAGTTTTTGGTCTACTATGTAGACTACTATGTAGTGACCTGTATGGTCAACTTTCTGGCAAACTGAATGTCAGTGTCCATTGAATCAGATGGAAATGGGAAGCATGGTGATGTTTAAGGATGTGCATCTGGGGGGAAAAAGATATTTTTCAGATCTGAATTTTGGAAACAAGTTCCATACCAGTATTTTGGACTATTTGTGTTCCCACCTTACTCTTTTGGCATTCAGCATGTTACAAACAGGGATCATTATTTCATGGGTAAGCTTCTCACAACAGCCTGTGGAAACCAACATCCCCAACATTTGAAAAGGGCTGTCTGTCTAGAGCAATCATTTGCTGATGAGATGAGTGATCATGTTCTCTTCCTACTTTTGCCCACCTCTAGGCATGCTAGTGCTAGGCACATCAAGCATCTCCAGGAGATCTGGAAGGCAGAGCACCTGAATGGGTTGTGAGAAAAATACCCCTAATTCCAGAAAATCGTAGTCACCCGCTTGATTGCCAGGGCGCCTGGAGACTCAACTCACACACATCTGCCAGGAGAACGTGGGTTTTGTCTACCAAACTGGAAGGGACTTATGAGTACTAACAGCCACAACATTGTAGCAGCACTCCGTGTCTCTGGAGGAGTGCAAACTAGGAGAAAAGATGGTTTCCAGTCGCTCCATGTGATCCCCATCTCGGCCATAGCAGCGAAAGAAGGTGCGCTGCCAGGAAGTGTCCAGGCAAGCGGTTTCCAGCCTCAACCACAGAATCCATCTTGGGAGGCTAACACCACCACCAGCTATCTTCCTGCAGTGCCAGACTCCGTAACAGCAAAGCGGGAGGCTCACGTACTCAACAGATGTCACCTATGCATAAAGCCATCAAGCTTATCTTAGGCGTGGATCCTGCCAGACTGCCAACGGAACTCAAGACAAAGTGGTGCCAATAGAAGATCGAAGAGGAGGAAGAACATCTTCACCCAGAGCCAAGTTTTTTTGTATAGACTGGGTGTTACCTAGGTAGCAATTTGGCCGTCTATTGTAACCTTTTTAGATAAGTTTGATAGACTTAAGTACCCCCCACCTTAATAATTTTTCCCATTCCTTCCCTTAATGGTCATCCTGGAGTCTCCCCCTTGGTCCATGGTTACCTGGAAGCCCCATCAGGTAACTAAGGCCAAGTCTGCTCATTGGCTAGCTATGACCGCCAATTACCTGGCTATTGGCTACTGCATAAGTCCAGCCCTTATGGTCATTGCAGAGCCGCCCCTTTTTCTGAGGTCATGTATCAGCTGACCACTGTCATCCGCCCCTGTACCTCCCCTCCCCTAAGGGCTCAAGTTAGTCCTTATAACCTGTGACCCAGCTCCTCCCAGGTGTGCATCTAGCAGTACCCCAGTTCCGCTGTCTAGATACATCCCCAATTCCTGATCAGTTGAGGGTCCCCGTTCGTCGCCATTGGAGCCTTCCTTGAAGACTACGATCAGTAATTATCACCCTGTTTGTCCATCCTTATGTTATCTCTGAATCTCTCTATTTTTCTTAGGGCTGTATGTATGTTTTATGAGTTTATTATCTTGTATGTGTGTCTATATTTTTCTGGAATAAATTTTAATTGTTTTATTTAATTAGTGTCCTTGGCAAACTTAAGCAATAATTTCTGGACGTGTATCCTGTATACATAGATTCAAGATCCTTTTTAAGCCAGGTGCCCACCTGTCAAATCCCCAACCTCGTTTTGAGGGCATTTTGGCTTACAGGGTCATGGAGCTACTCCCTTGTCTCTCTGGCAGTCATGCAGCCTCCCTATCTGTCTCTTTCTGTCTTCCCCTGTAGAAGCTTTTTTTTTTCTTTAAATGAGAGATGAGAGATGACCGATGCCTTTCCCTTGACTAATCTTACCCCTACATAGCTAGTACTGTGTAAAATGGGGATACTCCATTCTCTGGAAGTGAAGGAATAGGGGTAACCATACTGACTAGAGGCTGTGGGCACCACTAGAGCTACCTTCTATCAGGAACAAACATACTGTGTCTGGGCAGGAGAAGGAGATGCCTGAGGGAGAAGGAACTGATATGGCAGCTGCTCAGGATGCACCTCCATCTTTTCCTCTTGTGCCATCTCCAACCTCTCTATTTTCATTTCCTCAGAAGGCCTGCTAGACTCTGGAGGAACCAGAGAAGGGGCACCAGTCTCCAGCAGCCTCTGGGATCCTGGGATGAAATTTAGAGTAGAGATGGGCATTAACCCAAAAACGTAGTTCAGGGTTTCAGGCAGCCAACAAACTGAAGCTCAAACCAAACTAACCCAAGTGGGCCCCACCCAAACTGTTCTACAAGTTTGATTCCTACTTTTTCCTGACTGCAGCTCACTGTGGCCAGGATAAAAGGGGGAAGGGACTGCCATGACAGGGACTTTTCTTCCACTTTTCTGATGGCTGTTGCTCACCAGGACAATGAGAAAGGGGGGGGGGGGCGTTACTAGGAATAGGACTTTCTTTCCCGCTTTCTCCTGGCCACAGTGCAGTCAGGAGAAGGGAGTCAAGGATCACCTGGGAAGGGGCTTCATTTAACTCTTCAGTTTTGCTTCCCCTCTCTTTGAAACCTAACAGCTTAGCTGCAGATCTTACACTGACAGACATTTAACCATTAGGTTTTCCTTCCCACTGCTTTGAAGAGGAGGGAGAAAAAGCAAAGGATTAAATGGCTCACAGTGGTGGACCCTCTCAACTGTTAGGTTATCTATGATGTTATTTTATGTATTTTATGTATTTTATATTTTATTCTCTTTCTACTATGTAATTTTATTGAGATTTTTGTAAAGTTTTCTGTTTCTATTTTAGCTTGAGCTTAACTTGAATTCCCGTGTACTTGATAATGTTCTTGTCAGTTGGATCTGGTCACTAACCATAATAAAATTGAACTGGACTGGAAATTGTGAATGTCCATTCATAAACATTCTCTGTGGTCATTCTCACGTTGTGGAATGGCCTGCCTGATGAAATCAGAGTGGCTGCTACACTCCCATCACTCTGCAGAATGTGTAAAACAGAAATGTTCTGGAGGGCATTTTTATAAAGGGATCAGAATTGCATTACAATGGAATAGTCCAGAAGAGACAGTGCTAAAAGGCAGGGGTGGCCAAATTTCCTTAATGTAAGAGCCACATAGAGTAAACATCAAATGTCTGAGAACTGCAAGACATGAACAAATATTAGATGCATATCTTTATTAAAACTCAATACTTTCTTTGCACAAAAAGATACAATACATATGAATGCATTTTACAACACAACCATACTAGGAGACTTTTTAAAAGACAAAAGCTGGGAATAACAGCCCCCATAAGACCAGCATAGAGAAATGTTAAGGAATTATTTTGGCACCAGTGGGAGAAGGAAGCACACATGCACCATATAAATCACTGACCACCATTTGCATCCTTATGCATTTCTCTTTGCCTTGACACCAGGGTTAGTGAATATAGCTCCTACAAGCTATGAAATAAATGGGGAATCCTTGATATCCAGAAAGACACCCCTGTACTGATTCCCAAGCCATGCACCCCTGGAATGTGATATTGCAATATAACCCTAGAATATTAATATGACACAGCAGTGCCCATTTGAATTGGAATGGTCTTTCCTGCGCATAAGGGAGAAAAATCCAGTTTTTTCTAGGCCCCAGGCAGGCTGGAATGATGTCAAGGCTGGTTCACAGGCTGAACAGACATAGTGGCCAATGCTGAACAGCTAAGAAGCATCCATCTTGCTGCTCCTGGAAATGAAGAATTCCAGGCCCAGAGAGGGACACATGGTGGGCAGAGCTGTAAATGTTCATTCACTTCTTTTGGCAACCTTTTAAGTCCTGTTATCAAAACATAAAAAAATAAGGGTTACCAGGACTCCTGCAACACAAATAAATGACTTGTATATATATATGTTCTGTTATTCTTCAGGGCAAGACAGCAGAAACACAAAGGCTAAAGGTTAAGTGGTCATCTTGTTGTGAATGTGTGGTATACCTGTAAACTGGTCTCACATTTCTGTCAGGGAATCTGACTTTTAACAAAGTTTCTATTTTTCTTTAATTACTGCTAAGGCTATCAAAGTCAACCAATCTCCTGAACACTTGATGGATGCCTATCCATGTTTGACATTAAGGGAGAAATCTATCACTTTGGGGGAGCTTCAAAGGAATCAGTTTGGAAAAACAGGGCCATAAAACGTCATTTGGCCAGTGTAATTAAAATTCCTCCATTGGGGTATGGATTTATGACACAATGATCTCTGATTGGATATTCCACATATGACACTCTGATTTTCTATTGGTGTGACACTCTGCTTCCTCATTGGGTAATTGAATTGCTTGATGTAATGTAATTTACCCTAGAAAACAGGCAATCCCACCTGTCAAGATTAGAGTCAGAAAAAGAGAGGGAATTCCTCCATCCTCTCCTCCCTCCATCCCTTCCAACCCTCACCCCCCCCCCTTCTTCTCAAGAGAAATCTCCCTCTAGAGGCCTTGTGTTTCCTCTGACTGAGCCTACCCTATAAGATCTAGGTATTGTATAACCTCCCCCCCATACTTATTCAACTAACCACTGTATTCCTCTTGTATGCTTGAAATTGTTTGATTGGGATGTAACTATTTGAAAACCTATACCTATAATAAAATCCATTATTAACCAAAGGATTTTCAGTGGTCTATCTCCATAAACATAGACAGAGATCCCTGCTCACACCTCTCGTAGACTCACCATTTTTAGCTAAGAAATATTAATATTCCCCAATAAAAAGTTAGTTGAGGTGTAACATCCTATATTGCCCTCTAATTCTGTCCTTCATTTCAGTGGCTCCTTTGGTTCTTGCACTCTCTTTCCCCACTCTTGGTCTCTGGGCAACTTCTGTGGTAGAGGAGAAGAGCTTGGAAGCCTGCCTATTTCTCCCTCCTTCCATATTTCACACATGGTGGAAATACCTATGGGTCAGTGATTAGAGGCTGACTGAAGTCCCAATGCTAAGCACGCTTACTTGAGCATAAACCTGCATTAAGTTCCTCCTTGACCTCCAGGAGCCACACAATATGTGTGAAAGAACTGCATGTGGCTCCTGAGCTGCAGTTTGGTCACCCCTGTTATAAGGGAATAACATTGTTGTCCATTGCAATGTTTACCATATGTGTCACCTTGTTTTTACTGCATTGTCTTCCACCTTTGTAATCCACTTTCTGTTATGCCTTAGATACTTGCATTTTTTTCTAATCCTATAATTTGAGTTCTATTTCATTGTTTATGTGGTGACTTATGCTGTCTGAATTTTTAAAATATATTATGTCATTTGCCTTGAATCTCAGTGACAAAAGTGGTTGATAAATGAAGTAAGTAAGTAAATCTTCAGAATGTATAGCTACACAGAAAGATAGAGCAATCATCTCCTGGATTATTCGGACAGAGCACATGTAGTTTCACTCCTGGGCACTACTGATGCTGCTTGCACAATTTAAATAATCGGACAGGATTGCCTTCATCTGTTTCTAGTTAAGGGATTTCTTTACTGTATACTCACATGAAGCCATTGCAAGCAATTAGGGAGTCTGCCAGTGTGGCATATGGCTATGGAAATCAGGGAGAGGTCAAGACCTGGACTCAGTTTTGGCAGCAGACATGGTCTACTGGCTAGAGCAAATACCGTCTGGCCACAGACCTTTAAAACAATCCTTCATCTATGGTCTCTCATACAAATAAAAACAATCAGTGATGTGGCCTCAGCTCTGGGTTTTTTTGACAGGGAGTTTAGGTTTCACCAAATCTCAAAGGTTTGAGAGAGGTTAACAATGTAGTTGAGGGCATAATACATGGGAAAGTTCTTATGCATAAGGGCCCCAATGCATCATGGAGCACTGAGTTCAGGAAAGTCTAGAAATATTTAGTAACCAAGCAAATTTTGAAATTAATTGTTTCAAGGTTTCTGAACCTTTGGGTGGTCTGAACCCTATTTAGCAACTGATTTCAGATATCCAGTTTCTGATATCTGGTTGTCCTGGGAAGTGGAGCCATGGTTCTTTATAGAAGTTTATTCTGTCTATAGAGGCAGAAGAGATTGTAAGGAGCCTGTTCAAGCAGGAAAATTCTCTGATGGGTCATGTCTCTCATTCTCTTCTCTCCTCCTTTCCTGACATTGCAATAACACTCATTGCTGACTCATAGATTGTTTCTGTGGACAGACAAGGATCACTTGCACCCACTGTTCCTGTTTCCCTCATACTCTTCTGAGTGCCTTGTGGTGTATCTGGCCTAAGGACATCTTCTTAACTCTTTATGCCTAGAGTCTATATATGAACAATATCACTTTCAACCAAAGCTACACAAATGGATGAGAATCAGCATATACCTCATTTCCCTCAGTCCTCCACTCAAGAACACACATCAGATTCTATATTCATGTAGCTCCAGTGGAAAAGCGAATATTTTCATTTGAACATTACAAAATTTCTTGTTTTATGTGAACTCTAATGTTTACTACTGTATAAACAGATTTAGAGTCCATTAGTGACCCAAACAAGCATAGATATAACTCCCAAAACAAACAGAAAATGTGTGACATTGTTATTGTGGCATAAGCTTTCAAGAGCTAGAGTGACGTAGACAGACAGACAGACAGACAGACAGACAGACAGACAGACAGACAGACAGACAGATAGATAGATAGATAGATAGATAGAGCCACTTCTAGACATACATACATATATACACAGTTATGGGGGGGGGGGGGGGAAATCTGCAGATCCAAAAGGCCACTAAATGCAATATGTATGGAATGTGATATTATGGAGAATTCAAATGTAATCAGCTTAAGTGGCCATTTATAGTAGCAATGATTAGTGCTAACAGACTCCCCAGGGCTAGCATGATCAATTAAACTTACTACAGAGATAGGATCTGAAACCATTGTTTATCATATGTTTATCCTATCTTTCTTCCAAGGACTTCTGGCCAGTGCATGCCACCCTCTCCTTATTTTATCCTCAAACAACCAAGCAAGGTAGAATGGGTTGAAAGAGAGCAAGTGGCCCATGGTCATTGAGGAAGCTTTTTGACTGAAATATGAATCTGTATCTCCTTAGTCCTGATCAAAAATGTACACTACACTACACTGACTGTCCTGTATGAAGTAGGTTTATTAACTACTGTTAGTCTTAAATGTATTTTTGCATGATTTATGGATTTCGGCACCCTGGTTTAATCCTGGTTTGTTCCCTGGCAATAACCACACACGCTCCCAAACTGGGGGGCCCAGCCAGAGTGAAAATGATGAAACTAGCATTTAACAGGGCAGTCTTAGAGATATAACATTCAAGTTGAATCCCAGTTTTACAAATTAACTGTAGTTAAAATAAACTATGGTTTCACGTTATATCTTTGCAATAAGGCTTTATTACTGTGCAGAATTGCTTCTTACTAATCTTTGATGGTGGAAAATGCCATCAAGGTGCAGCCAGTTTATGGGTTTTCAAGGCAAGAGATGAACAGAGGTTATTGCTATTGCCAGATTTGCATATTAACCCTGAACTTTCCCATCCAAGTACTAATCATGACTGACCCTGTTTAAGCCTCTCAGATCTGACAAAATTGGGCTAGAATTGGCCTCCCAAGTCAGGGCTCTGTTAATGTTTACCAGGGTGGTACATGGTCATAGGTTTTATTTTTTTAAAAAAGATGTTGCTGTGAAATAAATATTCTCATTTGAACTACAATTTTTGAATAATATAATTCAAGTAAATGCTTGTTGGGCAGAACAGTGTGGTGTGCTATGTAAATTTGTTTCTTTACCAATGCAAGTCTTGGTTTGTAAATGAGCTTAAGAAGCATCATAAAATTTTATGACATATCACCCACAAGATTAATGCTTGTTTGCTCCCTTGCATTTGTATTTTTCACTGCAGCATTCCCTACTGACTGCGCAAAAGGTTGAGGGGGGGAAAAATCTCACCTGCAAAGACAAAAAAAGTTTCAAAAAATCAGATTTGCATTACATGGAGTATCTTAGCTATTTATTCCATGCTTCTCACCAAACACCCCAGCAGTTCCTCCTTGTTGGAAGCCATCCAGCAAAGAATGCTTCCAGTCTTTCACTGAGGCATTGAACATTCTGCCTTCTATCAGACATGAACTTAAAGATTTTTAGCATCAACAAATTAAAGCAAATGTCATGCAGCTGGCTTGCCTAAAAGCCTTGTTTGACAGGGAGCTCAGCAAGCTTCTTTTAGCTGAAACAGCCCCTTGAAGACCAATGCAGTTCCAGGCACTGATATGGAATGAAAAGCAAGAAGAGATAAATTGGGGGTTATGTCCTTGTTTGGGGGACATGGGTGCCCTGATCTGGCTAGGGCCCCTGTACTTGCGGAAGTGAGCTTCCATATAAGTATCTCTAGCCAAATGATGACCCACACTGGCAAGGTACTTCTGTGTATGTAGTTCTCCCCAGTCCAGCTCCTGGGATGCATGCACAGCAACCTTTCAGAAAAATCAGTGACAGCACCAATCAGCACTGCAAAAAGAGAAGCAAGAGATGAATTACACACACACACACAGGGCCCAGCCACATCCCATCATTTGTAGTTTTTCTACCTGAGCTCTGTGTGGAACAGCTCTCACCAGTGTGGCCACGTGATACATGCATTACTTACTAATTTGTTGTGCATAGTCCATTCATCTTCCTTCAAGGTTCTGCTTTTTTTTTGTACATGTTAAGAACATAAGAGAAGCCATGTTGGATCAGGCCAATGGCCCACCCAGTCCAACACTGTGTCACACAGTGGCAAAAAAACCCAAGTGCCATCAAGAGGTTCACCAGTGGGGCTAGTAGCCCTTTCACTGTGCCCCCCCCCCCAAAGCACCAAGAATACAGAGCATCACTGCCACAGACAGAAAGTTCCAACGATAAGCTGTGGCTAATAGCCACTGATGGACCTCTGCTCCATATGTTTATCCATTCCACTCTTGAAGCTGTCTATGCTTGTAGCCACCACTCCTGTGGCAGTGAATTCCACATGTTAATCACCCTTTGGGTGAAGAAGTACTTCCTTTCATCAGTTCTAACCCGACTGCTCAGCAATTTCATTGAATGCCCACGAGTTCTTGTATTGTGAGAAAGGGAGAAAAGTACTTCTTTCTCTACCTTCTCTATCCCATGCATAATCTTGTAAACCTCTATCATGTCACCACTCAGTCAACGTTTCTCCAAGGTAAAGAGCCCCAAGCATTTTAACTTTTCTTCATAGGGAAAGTGTTCCAACCCTTTAAGCATTCTAGTTGCTCTTTTCTGCACTTTTTTCAATGCTATAATATCCTTTTTGAGGTGCGGTGATCAGAATCATACACAGTACTCCAAATGAGGCAGCACCATTGATTTATACAAGGGTGTTATGATACTGGCTGATTTGTTTTCAATTCCCTTCCTAATAATTCCCAGCATGGTGTTGGCCTTTTTTATTGCTATCATACACTGTCTCGACATTTTCAGTGAGTTATCTATCATGACCCCATGATCTCTCTCTTGGTCAGTCTCTGCCCGTTCACACCCCATCGACTTGTATTTATAGCTAGGATTTTTTGCCCCAATGTGCATTACTTTGCACTTGGCCACATTGAACCTCATCTGCCACATTGACGCCCACTCACCCAGCCTCAACAGATCCCTTTGGAGTGCCTCACAATCCTCTCTAGTTTTTACCACCCTGAACAATTTAATGTCATCTGCAAACTTAGCCACTTCACTGCTTACTCCCAACTCCAAATCATTTATGAACAAGTTAAAAAGCATGGGACCCAGTACTGAGCCCTGTGGCACCCCACTGCTTACTATCTTCCACTGCAAAAATTGCCCATTTATACTTACTCTCTACTTCCTATTAATTAGCCAGTTTTTGATGTACAAGAGGACTTGTCTTTTTACTCCACGACTCTCAAGCTTACTAAGGAGCCTTTGATGAGGAACTTTATCAAAAGCTTTCTGGAAGTCAAGATAACATCTATTGGGTCCCCTTTGTCCACATGTTTGTTCACCCCCTCAAAGAACTCTAACAAGTTAGTGAGACAAGATCTTCCCTTACAGAACCCATGCTGAATCTTCCTCAATACTGCAGTATTCAAAATGTAATATGTGTACTCAAAAGAATGTGATATTCCAGACAGATACGTGGAACATCTATGGCTATAATTATTACATCCTGTATGGCTGTGGCTGTGTACATATCAAGGGTATCTGCTAGGTATTTTCTGTAAGAAGGGAATGAGTGAAACCATTCTCACTTACTAATGTCCACACAATCATATGAATGCTCCTTTCTTTCACTCAGCCTGTAGATACCATTATGTTCTGTTCTGCGATCTTAGCACTTGTGGATTCATTCAGTAACCTTTAGTTTTATTTCAACTGGGGAAAAATAGGTTGTGTATACTCTCCTTCTTCTAGACTGGAGCATTTTTTCCATTAATCCTGGTTCAGCCCTGTCCCCAAACTGACATTCTACACTTGAATCATGGAATCATAGAAAACAACTCTATGATTTGATGATTCTATGATTCTGGAAAATCAGTTTGGGGAAAGGGCTGAACCAGGATTAAAAGTCTAGTGCAGAATTGACCAACAGGTCAGGGCTGAACAGCATCCTGGCAATTCCCTCCCCCAACATGAAATGCTATTCATCCCCCTCACCCAAAGTATTGAATGGCAGAGTGTTGTCACTGAATTAAAGTTTGCAGGAGCATGATGCAACTGATAAATTGTATCCTTTGGATTCACTTGTCAAAAGTGTCCAAAGTTTGTTTCTCAGTGCAGTCCCCCCCCCTCTGGATCCAGATGTGGTAAATTGTTCTATCTAGCTATCTATAGAACAATTTGCCACATCTGGATCTATGTACAACTAGATTTGAATTTAAATTCTAAGGAATAATTTTACAGTGAATTCTTTTTAGATCATAACCCCATTCAGTCCACAGATTTTTGCACACAGTGATGGCTTGCTTCTCTATACAATTGCTGAGTGTGCCAAAGACATGTTCACTGATGCAAGCTGACAGTTCCTAAGATGGTGGAGCAATTGCTTTGTGGCAGAATTGCAGCAGTTGTTGCAACACTGTGAATCAGCTAGTGAATCAGCAGGACTAGTTTTAAGTTCATCTGGTTTGCTAGAATCCTCCACAGTACTGAGGAGTCTACTATGTTCCAGCTCAATTTAGACATTAGTGGGCTGGCCTAGGGGTGGTATTAAGGCTCTCCCTCCCTGTTTCTTCCAGGGCTGCTGCTGGACTCCAGTTCTGCTAGGGTTGCCAATCCCCAGGTGGGGCAGAAAACCCCCAGTTTGGAGGCCCTCCCCCTGCTTCAGGGTCTTTGGAAAGCAGGGGGAGGGAAATGTCTGCTGGGCACTCCATTATTCCCTATGGAGACTGATTCCCATAGGGTATAATGGAGAATTGATCCATGGGTATCTGTGGCTCTGGGAGGCTGGGTTTTTTTGTTTTTTTTTGTTTTTAGAAAGAGGCACTAAATTTGCAGCATAGCATTAAGTGCCTCTCCTCAAAACACCCTCCAAGTTTCAATGGGATTGGACCAGGGGGTCCAATTCTATGAGCCCCAAAAGAAGGTGCCCCTATCCTTCATTATTTCCAAGGAAGGGAAGGCATTGAAAAGGTGTGCGATGAAGGGGGACCCCTGAATAATTAATGAATACCCCTATAATAATGGATGAAAGCATGTTTCTGCCTTTAAAAAGAGGGTGTCTGATGCAATGTTTGTTAGAAGCAGACAGCCCAAATGGGTGCGAATTCAAGGTTGTAAATTAGATTAGAGAAAGTGACCTCATTGAGGCCTCTGGATGTGTATTAGATAACAAAGAAGCCTTAGAGAAGCTTCTTGCTGAAGCTGATAATGCATGGAGACAGGAGGGTGGAGAATGTTGAGTGAGATAAGCCTGTGTGCCTGCACCTGTATGAATAAAAATGGGCTGTATGAAAATAACTTTAACTTGGTCATTTTGAAGGCTTATGGCCAACTAAGTTCTGCTTTGGTGCCAAAGTAAAATTCCATTTCATACCAGCAATGTGTGCGGACCTTGTTATTTCTCTGCTTCAGCGATCCCTTTAAATGTTATGGCCGGAACTCCCTTTGGAGTTCAGTTATGCTTGTCACAATCATGCTCCTGTCTCCACCCCCAAAGTCCCCAAATATTTCATGAATTGAACTTGGCAACCCTAGTTTCTGCTCACCTCCCTGGCTTTCAGAAGGAGGCGCGGAAGTGGGAGCACTGTGTTGCAGGCCAGCTGGCCAAGGAGTCCCCCCCACACACACCTCCTGCCATCAGCTGCAGAGCAGAGTCCAGGAGTAGAAGAGCTCCTTTTGATAGGCCCACCACAGCCCTAATCGGCTTAACTCCACCACCAGGGTCTTGTTGGTACAAAATGGAACAGAGGAGGCTGGAGAGGAGGGGGGGCAGAGAGGTTTTGTCTTCCGATCTGCTTTTTGATCTGCAACACTGATTGGACCCAGCACATCCACTTCTTGGATGCACAGCAACTTTAATCGGGAGCATCTCCATCCTGCTTATGAGTTGAAAGCAGGAGGTCACTAGAGTGTGGGATCTGAGAGTTGGGAGGGGCCAAAAGACCACCCAGTCCAACCCCCCCCTTTTCCACGACATGTAGGAGAACCATCCTGCACAGCATCCCCGGCAAAGAGTCATCTAAACTCCCCCAAGCCACCCCTGAGGAGGGCAGAGAGTCCCCTGCCTGTCACCTCAATGGTCAACCTGTTCCATCCCCTCCCCCAACTGCCCAGAGAATTCAAAAGCACCTCCTCATCTCCAGCTGACAGCTCTCCACTAAGGCTGCAGGAGCTGGGGTGTGGTGGGCCAGGCACAGCTGGAGGGCATCCACAGATGGCCCTGGTGCCCACTAGCCTTTGTGCTGCTGCTGCTGCTGGGTCAACCAGGGGTGCAGCAGCAGTGGTGGCTGAGTTAACACAGCATTGGTGGCTGGTGCAGGATGTGTGCGGGCAGCTAGCACTCTCTGCCACTCTGGTGGTGTGGGAAGTGAGCACAGAGGAGGAGGCCAAAGCAGAGGTGGCCTGCCTGCAGCTGGAAGCAGTGCTCTGGAAGCATGAGGCACTGCAGGCCACCTTCTGCAGTCCTGGCAGCCTCCACTGGACAAGAAGGGGTGGTATTGCACAGGTGCTCACTCACCCACTTGAAGCAGCACACTGTCCACAGCACCCATCTCCAGTAGGCAGATGCCTCAGTGGAAGGGCAGCCCCATGGTGATAGTGGCACCCACCTGGGGGATTGCAGAGGGGCAGTGCCAGGCACACTTGAGGAAGTGGCTGCACCAGGAGTGGCCAAGCTGTCCTCTTCTCTGGCCCCCAGGCCCATCCCTGTGCCCATGGCTGCCCCACTAGCTCCACCACTGGCCCACCACAGCCACTACCTCTGACTCAAGACACTTGGGGAGTGCCCAATTCAAAGGGTGTGCCCTGCAAAGGCCAGTGACCCAGATAGCCACCTAATTTCACCTAATGGGAAGGCCAGCCCTGAATATTCCTTAGGGTGCCTGTTTGTGAATTGTGTAGTTGGAGACTATGTACACACAAATTTGCTCACACAACATGGTGACCACATGTATCTGGAGGATCACAGATCATGAACTCTGCCATTATGTGAGGCAGAAAATACTTTAGGACAGGCTGACCTCCATTTTAAAAGAATGAGCAGTAAAGGAATGTGGTTTTGAGCTATGGCAGATTATTATAAATGTAACATGTTTAATACTTAATCTTACCAGACTATAAAAGGGGATTCATAAACTATTCCATTATTATGTGACTCAAGTTGCAAGTCCTAGAGCTAAAATTTCCTTTTTAATTCCTTTTTAAAATTTTCCTTTTTAATGCTTAAAATTCTATCCTTCCATTAAGGGAAATTAATAGATCCAGGAATAACAAGGCAAAGTTTCACAAGGAAGGGGAAGCAGGAGCAGCCACCAGCCTCCCTGCTTGATTTAAAGGACATGCTGATCAGCTGGTCAGTGGGCCCTTTAAATAGCATGGGGGAGGCCATGACGGCTTTTGCACTCCTCTCTGATGCAATTCGGATTGCGGGGGAGGGAGGAGACCATGGTGGAGCCACAGTGGTGGCAGGGAGGTTAGGCGGCAGGTTGGGGGCCCTGAGTTGGGAGGCCCTGCCATGTAGTCAGAGGCAGAGCCCACACAGGCCCTCCATAGCTATAAGCCTGGGACCAGGATCTTCAATAAAACAAGATGCCAAGTCTGTCCCCATATTCACTGTGAAAACACAATCACCAGATCTAATAACAACACCCATACTTTCTCAGGTTCATTCACTTGATCATCTTACAACATTATATATGTCATCAAGTGTCAATAATGCCATCTTCTGGGCATGGGACAGGGGTCACTGGGTGTGTGGGGGTATTTGTGAATTTCCTGCATTGTACAGGGTATTGGACTCGATGACCCTGGAGGTCCCTTCCAATTCTGTGATTCTATTACAATGTGAGATTCCTATACTTGAGTTCATTCACAGATTCAGAACAATGGAGCCCCTCCCCAGGCTGAATACAGACCTAGGACTCTTATCTCACTACAGAGGCTCATTTTCTGTCCCTAAGTATTTCTCCCCTGCTGTAATCAAGCTGATTTTGCTTTATACATCTTCATCCTGACTCTTTCTTTGCAACACCCCTCCTTCAGATTGGGATATGAGCAGGATCTTCATTTCTTACTTGTACCTGACAAAGAGAGGTTTGATTATTGAAAGCTTATTTAAGAAAATGTTTTTGGTCTCTAAGGTGCTACTGGACTTGAATCTAGCCATGCCAATATGAGTGGCTTGGATCCTCTGGAAAATCTCCATTGACAGAAGGCATATCTATCAGTGGAGATTTTCACAGGACCCTAGCCATTGATATTTGTAGGTTAAATTTTTAGCCTGACAGAAGTTGTGCTTGTGACTGATACTCTCCAAAACAGACTGTTCTAGTTTGTTTTACTGATCTGGACTGGTTTTATGAGTATGCCTGTGTATATTTCTAGACTGCAAACCACTGCAGTGACATCATATGTCAGAGGAGCATCAAAGTGTTTTCTCTCTAGAGTCTCTGATCGATTTCCCACTCATCTTACGCCGCTTTCACATTCTTCTTCTCAGCAGGGCTTCCTTCTGATTTCACACTATCTGCCCCAGAGCTGCAGCTAGCATCAGCATTTTCATGCAGCAAACAGAAACTGGTTTTTGGTGGTTTCTGTTTGCTGTGCAAAAACGGTGATGCTAGCTGAAGCCCCGGAGCAGATAGTGTGAAATCGGAAGGAAGCCCCGCTGAGAAAAGGAACGTGAGAGTGGCGTAAGGTGAGTGGGAAATCAGCCTCTGTTTGTTTATTGCATTTTTATCCCTTCCTTCCCCAAGGAGCTCAGGGTGGTACAAACTGTCTTTTATCCTTTCAACAGATCTGTGGAGTAGGCAAAGCTGAGAGATAATGGGCCAAAGTAATACAAGGTGAGTTTGATGCTAGACTGGAGGTTTGAACCTGACTTACTCTGGTTGTGTTGAATTTGGGCCTGCATTTACAAAAACCTGTGACAAACACACATACACCAGCCTCTGGCTTCTAGAGTTGTGTGCATGAACAGAGATCCACAAATTCCCCCAGGTTAACAGATGGTCAACCTGGGTACAATCTGCATGCAAAGATCTTTGGAATGGGCCTTGGGATTGTAATTTTCACATAGCTGATTAGGGTACCTGTAATTAACCTCTGATGTCTGAGTGGAAAAACCAGTGCAAAATCTATGGAAGATGGTGGTGTGCCAGTAAATGGGGAGGGGATGAAGGTTCTGTTTGGCCAGGCACACTGGGATGAAGGTTATACTTGGCCAGGCACAAGCCAAGCCCCAGTGGTGCTGTTGCCAGTGCTTCAGGGACTTCTGTTGGACCTGTCAATGACAGCTATAAGCCATGCTGCTGCCTTAGCTATGCTGCTGGCCCAGCAGTTGCTGCCAGTGCCTCAGGGGCTCACCTCAGCAACTTGAGTGGAGAACCAACCTTGCATGCTGAATCAGATGATCTGCCATGCTACTGTTTGGTTCATCTGCCAGAATATTCCTGTTCCCTTCTCCCACTTACAGTCCATATTAGTGTTTTAGGATCAGGAATGTTTGCTTTCAAAGCAGGCCAAATCTAAGTTCCCCTTCTCTTTCTCTTTTATTTTTAAACACCGGCTGCCCACAGATTTGAGATGCTTGGAAACTTTTTGTCTCTCATGATTTCTTGTATGCCAGCTCTTTAAAACATTAATGGCATCTTGGATAAAATCTCAACTATGCATTTTTAAAAGGAGACAGGAGCGTCTTGATCCCACTCTTCATTTACTAGCTTCAAGGCAATTTATTTCAAAATATTCACCTCCTTCAGTTTACTCATTTGTATTCCAAAGAGTTAATTCCCTGTAAGTAAATGGGCAATGGCTAAGAGATTCTCTTTCCTTGCCACAAATGCCTTACATGGATGCTGATGACCTTTCTTTGACACATAGTTTATTTTTAAACTCCACATTTAAATTCCCAAGCTGATCTCTAGTGTCTGCAGCATTCCTACTTCACTGGAGACCAATACCTCTGAGGAACACTCCCAGCTATGAAACCCAATTGGCAGACAGCAATGAGTTGTGCTTAGGGGAAAATGGCTAATGTGAACTAAATGGAGATTTGCCATTCTTAATGGAATCTTTAACATTCATTACAGAAGTGGAGCCCAATCTTTAGCAGAATAGAGAGGGTTTTAATAACACACACACAGGGAATAGATGATTATGCTATGCTATGTATTCCATTTGATCCAAAATGACCATTCATACGGTGCCATTGCAATGAGTGTGGTTTATCTAGAAGCAGTGCTTAATAGACTGTTCTGCAAATGTAAAAATTTCACAAAGAAGCCCATGCAAATTGAAGGGGTGGGGAAGGAAAAGGTAACAAGGAACAAACATTGTATGTTTGGAGCCTTTAGCTCACTTGAAGAGAAGCTGCATATACTAAGTAGGGAGAGAGATATTGATAATTGTCCCTTGTTGCCTCTTCCCTCCATCCCCACACACATTCAGTTTGCATGGGCTTTTCTGTGAAATGTTTACATTTGTAGAACAGTCTATCAAGCATTGCTTCTAGATAAACCACACTCATTGCAATGGTACTGTATGAATGGCCGTCTAGATCAAATGGAATACATAGCATATGATATCATACTTATCATATGCATCCTCTCTTGAAGTTAGCTAAAGGTCCTACATGCATACAAATATGCACATATTATCACTTTGCTATGCAATTTGGAATCCTGAATTTACACACTTTCATGAGAATATGCATAACAGAGGATGGGGAGCTTGTTTGCATGATCCTGCTTTGATTCCTACAGGGGTCCAGCCGCCACAGTTATGGACTGTGAAACGAGCTAGTATGTCCTTCTTATACTGGGCACTCTGGTATAAACTCATTTGACCACTAAGAAGGCCACTGAAAATAGTAGTGTTTTATTCACACAAGGAGGCCAGGCAAAGGTTGAAAGATAAACAGATACAACTGCAGCTGTTAAAACTATAAACCCTAGCCAAAACATGGTTGCCTTTCCATGAATGTGAAACCTGCAAACTGTGGTTTTCTTTCTTATGTAAGAATGTATGACTGAACACACATCCAAATAAACAAAAAAAATCTCCTAAACATAGAAAACCAGCATACCAAAGAAACAAGGCTGTAGCCTAGTCTTCTTTCAGACATGTCCACTTTATCTGTATAGTAGACTTCCACTACCCCTCATGTACCAAGGGCAGCCTGTGTCTTCTGATCCCATTCCCAGTGAAGTCATGGCTTCTGTTTTTTGTTTTTGAGAGTTGCCTTGCTACAATCTGGTTGGAATAAGCTGAGCTACAGCAGAGAATGTCCACCTTCCTAGTATCAAGCAATTAGATTGCTGGGTGAAGGATGCATCTTGTCTCCAGTGCATATGCAACTGAGAACCATGCACAAGAACGCTAAGATGCTGTGCAGTGCCCAGCCTATTTCAATGCAGCTATTGATGTATGATGTATATTAGCAAATCTTAGGGAGGACCCATGTTTTTCTAGCATATAATTAATTCAAAGGGTAAAGTTTTAATACCAGGATAAATTTGGCTTCTAAGTCAGGGCAAAATGGGCTATTACCAAGTTGATGAGAAGAGCAAACAGCTGAAACTCCAACAATGAGTAATGGGCAAATCCTCCGAGCAGCAGTTCTTGGTGTGAGGCTAGGGATGCTGCAAATGTGTACTTATTTCCATCTGTCAAGAATTGGAAGGTATGATGTGTGATATTTTTTTTCCCCTTGGGAAGCAAAACTGAAGCGGATGGTTCAGGAACAGTCTTGCCTTCTCAGTTGCTCTTTGTGTGAACTGGGACCAACACTGGATCCTTGCCAGAATACAAGAACAGCTTGTTTTCTGCAACTCATAGGATCTGATGCTGGTGCTTTGACCCAGACCCCTAGCAGCCCAGCTGTCCCACACAAAGGCTGTTGTTATACTCTGGACTAGACTAATGCTTTCCAAACATTGCATCTGTGTTATCTATTCCTCACCCCCCCCTTTAAAAAAAAAGCTCTCTTGGAAAGGAACATTTCTTTTACATACTGTCAGTGTTTCATGCACAGTAATTGATAACAGCCTGGGAATGAGGTGAATGGCATAGCAAGAATATTAGAACAGTTATTGGCATAGCAGATAAATTTTGCTCTAGCCCAGGGAAAGCTTTACCCTTCTGTCTCTGGCAAACAGGTTCATGGCATGCTGTAGACACTTCTCAGCACAGGTTGACAAATTAATCCCAGGCTCAGTTGTGCACATTCATAAATCAGATGCTCAGGACCATGAATGAAGTCAAGGCTCTCTCCAGACCATATGTAACATCTAATTATTGGATTTATATCCCGCCCTCCACTCCAAAGAGTCTCAGAGCAATTCACAATCTCCTTTACCTTCCTCCCCCACAACAGACACCCTGTGAGGTGGGTGGGGCTGGAGAGGGCTCTCACAGCAGCTGCCCTTTCAAGGACAACCTCTGCCAGAGCTATGGCTGACCCAAGGCCATGCTAGCAGGTGCAAGTGGAGGAGTGGGGAATCAAACCCGGTTCTTCCAGATAAGAGTCCACACACTTAACCACTACACCAAACTGGCTCTCCAGTTTGCTAGCAGAAAAGCTGTGCAGCTCAGATTGCAGAATGCAGGCTTTGTCCAAGGAGATGCCAGGAGCCTGGAACATCAACCTGGAAAATAGGACCATGTTATGAGTTTGGTCATTAACTGCAGAGACACAAACAGTTCTAGGACAACCAAGTGGAGGCTGGCCTATGGAATCTGGAGGAATAGTTTTCAACATTTTCAGGATGTTTCTGATTATTATATATCTTCTTGTAGGGGTGGGCATGAATCAGAAAAGTTTGTGAAGGTTAGTGGTTGAAGGTTTTTCATAAACTACAAACTTCCATGAACTGGTTCATTACATGAAGCAGTTCATGGTTTGTGGTTAATGGGCAGGAAATGAGCTCTGATGGTATTTAAATGCTGTTGGAGCCCAACACTGTCCCATGGCCTGACCTGCATGAGCTCTGACAGTAAGCTTCGGAGGCATTTATAGGCCTTTGGAACCCGCTAACACTCCACACCCACCCCATAAGTGGGCTCCAAAGGCCTATAAATATATTCAGAGCTCATTCTCAGAGCTTAGTCATGTCAACCCAACCCAGAGGTGGGCTCACTTCCAGTCCAGGACTCACTCGAGTCAGGCCATAGGCCAGTAGTGGGTTCCAACAGAATTTAAATGCCAACAAACCAGAAGTAAGCTCTGAAGGTATTTAAATGCCTTTGGAGCCCACACAAACCTCACAGAGGTTCAGGGGTAAATAATGGAGGAGACATGTTCTCCCAAGCCTGTAGTTCGCAAACCATGAATCGGCCTGATTCATCATAAATTTTGGTTCATGGTTCAGTTCATCCTAATTCCTAGTTTCTGTAAATTTTTTAAGTAAAAAACTTGTTTAAATGTTGGGTTAAGCCTGATTTTTGTATTAAGTGAGTAAATGCCCCATGCATGTTGCCCTGTCATGTTGCAGTATGCTTTCCATGCACACCAGCTCAGTGATGCGCAGTATTAGCACAACAGTGGCCCAAGTGAGCTTGCCACTGACTTTCTGTGTGAATGTATTTAAACATAGCTGGACATGTGCAGAATATTTGTGTGGATGAGCGCTTTACTCCTTGCCCACTTACTGGCAGGAGCATGTATAAACTCTACCTCAGAAATATTAATCTGGAAATCATAGCATCATAGAATCATAGAGTTGGGAGGGACCTCCAGGGTCATCTAGTCCAACCCCCTGCACAATGCAGGAAAATCACAGATACCTCCCCCTAAATTAAAAGGATCCTGATTGCTGTAAGATGGCCATCTAGCCTCTCTTTAAAAACCTCCAAGGAAGGAGAACCCACCACCTCCCAAGGAAGCCTGTTCCACTGAGGAATCGCTCTAACTGTCAGGAAGTTCTTCCTAATTTTGAGCCAGAAACTTTTTTGATTTAATTTCAACCCATTGGTTCTGGTCCTACCTTCCGGGGCCACAGAAAACAATTCCACGCCATCCTCTATATGACAGCCTTTCAAGTACTTGAAGATGGTGATCATATCACCTCTCAGCTGCCTCCTCTCCAGGCTAAACATGCCCAGCTCCTTCAACCTTTCCTCATAGGACTTGGTCTCCAGACCCCTCACCATCTTTGTCACCTCCTCTGGACTCATTCCAGCTTGTCTATATCCTTCTTAAAATGTGGTGCCCAAAACTGAACACAATACTCCAGGTGAGGTCTTACCAGAGTAGAGTAAAGCGATACCATCACTTCACATGATCTGGACACTATACTTCTGTTGATACAGCCCAAAATTGCATTCGCCTTTTCAGCCACCACATCATGCTGTTGACTCATGTTCAGCGTATTATCCACTAAGACCCCTAGATCCTTTTCGCACATACTACTGCTAAGACAAGTCTCCCCCATCCTATAACCATGCATTGGATTTTTCCTACCTAAATGCAGAACTTTACATTTCTCCCTGTTAAAATTCATTTTATTGGTTTTAGTCCAGTTTTCCAGCCTGTCATGGTCATCCTGTATCCAGTTTCTGTCTTCTACTGTATTTGCAACCCCTCCCAATTTAGTATCATTGGCAAATTTAATAAGCATTCCCTCTATTCCTTCATCCAAATCATTTATAAAGATGTTGAACAAAATAGGTCCCAGGGCAAATCCTTGAGGCATTCCACTTGTCACTTCTCTCCAAGAGGATGAGGAACCATTCACAAGCACTCTTTTGGGAAACCCTTGTGCTTTGTGGAACAACCAAATGACACAAGTGATGGCAAGAGCAGTCATCATCTACCTTCCAACTAGTGTGGGAGTAGCTCTCCCTGATTGCTGCCAGGCCATATGAACACCACAGCACTCTAGTCACTCATAATACTGTGCAAACCACAATGTTCATGACAATTCTAAAAGACCTGTAAAAAAAAAAGATAAAGGTAGTCACCTGTGCAAGCACCAGTCATTTTCAGCTCTGGGGTGATGTTGCTTTCACAATGTTTTCACGGCAGACTTTTTATGGGGTGGTTTGCCATTGCCTTCCCCGGTCATCTACACTTTCCCTCCAGCAAGCTGGGTACTCTGGATTCAGGTTGCTGGTTCTTACATCAAAATGTCCTGGGACTAAGGTACCTGTCCTGAAGAAATGTCTACCCCCATATCAGTCTGACTACCAGTTAGAAATAGTATTCCAACCTCAGTATGCCCCCATCTTGAGGAGTGAGGTAACTGGCAATCAGAACAGGGTGTTCTCGGTCGACTATGGAATGCCTGACCAGTTACCTTCCAGGCATCAGGTCAAAAGCAATTTGTTTTGTTTGTATGTTTTATAAGGCTCTTGCTAAGTATTCTTAGACAAGAAATGTTTTTAAGTTTGCCTGCCATCTTTGGTATATTCACTTTTACTGGTGCCTCATTTTTTAATGCTGCTTTTTATCTGCTGTTTGTGGCTTTACCCTGATTTTAATTAATCTGTTCATAATTTTGTTTACCTTTTTGCTTTTTACACAATTCCATTGTAAGCCACTGCATGCTTTGTGGGGATCTTATAGTTGGAGTGTTGTTTGATTGTTTGCACCCCATTCCCCACCAAGTGAAAGCAGAAGTGTGGGAGAACGATAACGCCCAGGCATAGCAGACATCCGGCATGTCTGAGAACAACAAATATTCCTGTTCCCCTTTTTCATACATATGTATCTTTAGAATATTGCTGGCTAAGTATTAATCTTGATAAACTGACTATGTAAAGGCCACCTCCATATATGGGCAGACATTTCCTGTTCTGCGCTGTCCGTTGTTGTAGGCTGGTGTATTTTTTGACGCAACTTATGCATGTATTAAATAAACCTTGCTGAGAGAAGCAGCAGAACTTTTCCTCTCTCAATACACGTGTCGAGTGATCATTCCTACAATGCTTAACCGAAAGTATTTCTACCCCTACCCCTTTAGTAACATCCTTCTCATATATCCATATAGCCATCCCTCCCTTCCACTCAGTCCTGTGCCAGTTCTTTCCTGTGATCATGGGAAAATGCAAGACATCTTTGTTTTATATTAACTTACATCTTATTAAACATGGTTGCTATCAAAGTAAGCTTATGATGAATTTCTTACTTATTGTAAAGTTTACATATATATCTGTTTTGTTTTGAAGTACCACCTCCTCCAGTTTTACTTGGTTAACATCAGCTCAAGTATGTAGCATCATGATTTGATGTTGCACCATCACTTATCAAGAGATGCTGGGAAGAATGGGAATGGTTTAACACTTCTGCCAAGTTCTGTAATTGGCAACACAACATCATGGCCTTTATCAATTATGGCATGAGTTCATAGGCAGAAACCTGGGGACTCCGAGTAGCAAAAGCTGGATGTCTTGGATGACAATCGTTCCCCACATAGAACGCACCAGGGCACAGACTGCATGTCAAAGGATGAGTGTTGATTCCAGAATAATGTTCTCTAAGATGTTGAGGTAAACAATACCCTGACCATGGAACTGTTCTCCTGTTCCTTGACAGCAAAGAAAATAACAAGAACAATGAAAACTACGAAAATTCCCCTATTTAGGCAAGTGTTCAAGTAACATGGGTTATCTGCTGTTGTATCTGGTACACAAATCATTGGGAAGAGATTGTGTTTTATCATTATTGTATTTTGCATCACAACAATATTAAGCTACTTTGAACCTACATGAATTGAGGGGAAGGCAGAATATATATATTATTAATAAATAATTTCTAGCAAGTTTTAGTATTTAGAAAAATGGATCATAAAAATATAACCATGTGTAGAATGTGTACCCTTTCCTCTGCCAAAAGCTAGATGATCCTATCAGATAGAGAACTAATAAGTAACAATTTTATATTATGTTCAAACAAATTTATATATTTTGCAACATTGTATTAAATCTAAAACCAGTGTATACAATTGCAACATCAATTGTCTATTTCTTCCCTCCAACAAATAAAGTCCATAACACAATCAATGCATGTCCAGAAATTCTCTCCAATGGAGGGATCAGGAAATCTTTATAGCCTTCATAAGATGCCCCTTCTAGATTCCAAGACGTTTCAATTCTGTTCTTCTTTAGTTGTCAGGCTGTTAAATGGAACCCAATTTTAAAGGACTTCTCATACAGACACAAGGTTCATAGCTTACAACAATGAATCAATCGGTTCTCCTAGATGATAGCAGGCTACAATAATGCTGAGCAGGAAGTAACAAATCTTCACAATTAGACAATATCATAAAATAAAATACTGATTTAATACTACTGACGTCTCTGTTATTTCTTACATGCAATCCCTTAATCTTTACACAATTCATTGAGCCACACTAACATACAACCACTTAAAAATTACAGGAATGTGCTCACAGGCACTAATTCAACAGATACAGTCAAATTCAACAGATACAGTTATTAGGTGCATATGGGCATTCTAAAACAATTCAAACTCAAAGTATCCACCAACAAATACAATTTGTAATGATTATAAATTCAGACATGAAAATGAAATTTGTTTTAGAATAGCATAGGACCAAACCTCTACAATTCTTTGAAAGCCAAAAACTCACTTGGATTGATATAGCCCTTATTTCTTGGAACACTTGATTTGATTGAGACACATGTCCTAGGTATGGAAACGTGTTTTGGAAGAAAACCTTGTCATAATAACAATTTGTAGATAGAACCCCTATAGGCTAATAGACTCTCTAAATGATGCACTAAGGCTGACAGCTACATTCCAGAATCTATTAGTCTATAGGGATTACATCTACAAATTGTTATGTCTGATTGAATTTATAATCACTACAAAGAGACTTCAGTAGTATTAAATCAGTATTTTATGATATTTTATCTTTGGGGTATTAATTGTGAAAATTAGTTACTTCCTATTTGGTGTTACTATAGCCTGCTAGTTTCTTACACTGCGGCTGGATTCAGACAGGCAGCTTCAGGCACACCAGAGGCATCCCAAACTGTGCTGCCCCAAACTGGAGTGGCCAAATCTTGATCAGTCACTCTCACATGATGTGCCTGTATATCATGCAGGGGGCACTTTGGCATGTTCACATAGTTGTTGCGCGCCACCCCCATAGTGCAGTATGAGCTTCTTTTCCCCCCTTACATTTTAGTGGCCATGCACTCATGTGCACATGCACTCTGGGCAGTTTTTTTTTTTAACAAAAGAAAAGAAAGCCAGTGAGCACCTACAGTGAATTGGCAAGTTCACACCACCAACCTGCCTTGCTTGTGCAGTCCTGCGGTCAGACTCCCAGAAAGATGGATGGATTGCAGCAGAAGAATTTGCTACCATTTCCCAAGTGGTAGCTATTTGATCCATTTCGGATACGTCAGAGGATGGGGTGAGTGCGGGAGCGGGATGGGCAGCAGCTGCGCTTGTTTGACCTTGCTTTTATTAATCCGCTTGGGGGCCATGCCTATGTCAGCTCAAATTGGCCGTCTGAATTCAGTCTGAGTATCCTAATTCTTTGCATTAAAAGCGAAAAGAGCCAATTTGGTGTAGTGGTTAAGTGTGCAGACTCTTATCTGGGAGAACCAGGTTTGATTCCCCACTTCTCCACTTACAGCTGCTAGAATGGCCTGGGGTTAGCCATAGCTATTGCAAGAGCTGCCCTTGAAAGGGTAACTGCTGTGAGAGCCCTCTCAGCCCCACCCACCTCACAGGGTGTCTGTTGTGGGGGGAGAAGATATAGGAGATTGTAAGCCACTCTGAGTCTCTGATTCAGAGAGAAGGGCGGGGTATAAATCTGCAGTCTTCTTCTTCTTCTAAATGATAGGCAGACAATGACCTTCTGTGATGCCTGTTTTTTAAAGGTTACCTCCCTGCCCTTTCTGTTGCTGAGGAAATGGATCTACTTACATAGCAGTCCTGTAAAGAGTTTTATTTCCTCATAAATCCATTGATGTCAGTGGGCTTAGAAGGCTATTAATGTACAAGTTTGTTGCATCAGTTGGTCACTTAAACAACAGAGCACCTAATTTCCCCTATATTATTCCAGAAGAGCATAAAAGCTGGATCTAAAGGACAGTCCAGAGTTTCTGCTATCACCCAGTAAGCATGTCTGCAGAATTTCCACTTTGCATACTGTAGCTGCACCACAGCTAATACCAATTAAAGGTGCTATGATTATAGTTTTGTATATATATTGTTGGAATGACCTGGAAAGGTTATTGAATGCAATTGAATTCCTATTCATCTCCATGAAAAGCCTCCCACTCGCTCTAATTATCTAGATGACAAAGTTACCTTCATTCATATAGCAGTCTAGTAAACATGCAATCAACACAACTAGCTGATTACTTTGAGAGAAAAGGACTGTGACCAAAGGAACTTCCCTCAATGTGTCATCAGCAACATTGCCTTCAGGAACCCTTGCAGGTGTTGGAATCACAGCAGACATTAAATATGCAACCTTACGGCTGGGTGTAGGACATTTCTTCCCAGTGCAAAAGTCTGCAGAAAGTTTCCACTAATGAAACAAGGGTGGGATATTTTCTAGTTTCCCTCTCCTGCCCTGGATCTCAGATTTCCCTCTCATGTTCTCTGGGATGGAGATGGTTGTGGTATGAATAAAACAACAAATAATATCATAATAATACATTATCTGGAACATTTTGGTTACCATCCTACAAGACCTGGAACAACTAACAATGCTTCATACCAAAAATGCAGTGAAAATAAGCTAAAATATTAAACACATTAAGCACCTGTCTCTCAGTTTAGCACTGACCACTCTTATCTAATCCAAACAACAAATACTTTAGGAAGATGACCAACTAATAACTTTAATCTACATTCCCAGTGATGCTGGAGTTAAAACAATTGAGCCCCATTAAAGACAATACAACTAAACTGATTTAAAGTCCTGCAGTTTCAATTGAGCTGGGCTCTAGAATTGACCCTGAAATACTTAATGAAGGTTTCACAAAATACAACAAAAGCCTTTTTTCTCCCTCTGTATAATAGCTAGCTGATCCAGGGAAGATACATTCTCTTTGCAGACAGTCTGGTAAGTGACTTATGTGAAATACTTGCCTCATGCAGCAGTTTTTCAGACAGAGGCAGTTATAGTAATCTAAGCAGAACCAGAGCCAACGGAAGATTAATCCATCACACTGAGACATTCTATTTTAAGCAACAGGAGCAAATGTCTAGTGCCTGCACACATTCTAAGCTTTCTGCAACACTGTACTCCAGTTTACTGCCTGATGAAAAGGAGCCTTGTAATGAATCTTAAAACATACCTCCCATCTGTCAAACTGGTGTTATTGGCATAACTTGGCTTCTTAAAATGTAAGCTGTTGGGCACAGCCTCGTTGCTTTATTTTTAAATAATTATTGTGGTATAGCACTTTGTGTCTGTGCTATACAACAATAAAAGCCAGGATCCAAACATTCCCTAAGAGGAAAGCACTGCTAGGCTGATGATTCTTTCCAACTGCATTTTCTCATGCCTCTGGGGGTGTTGTCTTGAGACCCCCTCCCCAGCATTGGAGAATCCTTCTTTTGTAGCCAAGAGTGCTAGTGAAAGTTGGAACAAAATATCAGGCCTAAGTAGGATGCTTGTCATAGTACTTTGGATCCTGGTCAAAATGTTAACAGGATGATCATGATGATGAGATGCATCTTTCTTATCTGTCCATAGTAAAGCTAATTGCCTCTTTGAGGTTAGGAAGGAATTTTCCTCCAGGCTAGATTGGTCTAGGGATCCTGGATGGTTTTTGCCTTCCTTTGGACGTACAGCAGGGGTCACAGGGAAGGGGGGGCATAGATGTGAATTTTCTGCACTGTGCAGTGGGTTGGATAAGATGACCTTAGGAGTTCCTTCCAGATCTATGCTTTTATGTTTTTAACTTCTTTTTGCTTCATCCTTGTATATGAGAAATGCAGATTTCAGTCCACCTCTTTCATAGCACCTCTTTCATGTCATTGTATTCTTGTGCAGATTTCTCATGAGCAGTTCCTTGATAACAGTTGACAACTCTAGAAAAATGTGTTTTTCTTATTACAAAATACAGATTCCTTTCCATTCCTGGAATGATACACCATTGTGACACAATGAGAATGGACAGTCAAAACTCATAACCTCAAGCCTGTTCAAGTTGAGTGCTACAATACTAGCATATCTTAAAAAGAAAGAGAGCACAATTATCTAGCATTCCTCCTTTCTTTGGGTGACTAAATAGAATTTCTATATTATATCTTTTTTTACTGAAGACTGGGATAACATCAGTCAATCTCTAGCTAGTGATACATGTCATTTAATAACTGCAGCATCCTATAGTACATCAAATGATGAATATTCATGTTATATATTTCCTAGGAGGTGTTACTATAAAAAAGGGTCAGCAATGGGGCTGTTCCATTGTACAGTGGAATGGATGCCTGCAGAGGTTTTATTATTATAATGCCCTTAGACATCAGAGCATTCCTACAATTCTGATGCACTTACTTTAAATGTAAAGCCAGATAGACAGCTCTTTCATTGACTATATCCAATGCACAAAGATAGAACCAGCAAGTGATGCACTTGATGCACACATCCCAAAATTAATAAGCATTATGTTTAAAGCTTTGTGTTCATGATACAAATAAATCTCAGAAGAGAATATCAATTCTTGATTCAGTTTTAAAAACACAAACATTTTAACACTGTTCGCCACGCCCATCCAAAGTGGGGGAAATTACCCTTATTAGTACATCCATGCTGCCTTAAGCAAATTTAATTATCCTTTTCTTCATACTGAAGGTGAGATTTTAGAAGACCAATAGAGTCATTTAAAAAAAATTAATTCAACAATAACCTTTCTGCTACCACAGCCATTTGCCAGGAGTTATTTGGCAATTATTTTTGTGGAGGGAATGAATTTTGAAGGAAAGAGGTGAGACAGAAGGCTTAAATTTACCGCACAGAATCTTTTCTCCTTGGTGGGTAGGCAATTTATGTGTTAATGTGACTGCGAACAAAATCCTGTGCCATACTTTGAGGAAGAACAAAAAGTTCTGCCTTGCTCAAATATTTGTTATTTAATTTCTGAAGAGAAAGGATCTTTCATCTTGTTGCTATTAATCTGACAGCACCACTAGAGGGACCAAGCCATATTTAAGAACTAGAGTTGACCTGAATTGATCAATACCCAGAAACTTGACATTGCCCAAATGATTAGTCCAAACTGTAGCATCTATTATTCTGAGCTCATGTAGATCCCCTTGTAATTCATTTAGGGGAAGGACTTTGGCTCAGTGGCACAGCATCTGCTTGGTATGCAGAAAGTCCCAGGTTCAATCCCTGGTATTTCCAGTTAAAAGATTTGCCAATAAGTGATGTGAAAGGCCTCTGTCTGAGATCCTAGAGAGCCACTGCCAGTCTGAGTAGACAATAATGACTTTAAGGGACCAAGGGTCTGATTCACTCTAAGGCAGTTTCATGTGTTCAACATACCTTCTATTCTCTGGATGCCAAAACATTGGACATGAAGAGTTTTATGTTTGCTAGTGTTGTGAAAATATTATTATTATCAGCACTTACAGGAATATACTTCATGAGTCTCTTTGAAAGAAAAAAAACTAATCCATTTGATAGCATGATTAACTACAAGCATTTTCTTTCATTTAAACTTTACCTGTGTACATGGAAATGCTTCTTTATATGATGTACTTGCATGTGGCACTGGCTACTAGGACTTATTAATTAGTGTTTTTCTATTGCATGTTAGGCTCTGTCCTGAATTCCCGATTCAAAGATAAATCCATGCCTTGATCCAATGGGATTGGCTACCAAAATGCTGTCACAAGGGAGTGAGAGCTCTTGCTGGGGCCCTGTAATGGCAACTGAATGGCAGGAGCTACAATCCTAGCATGAGGGAGGGATATTTCTCTTGGGGCATGGAGGGGTGGTCTATGGTAGCAGCTGGCAGGCACCTGGAAGGGCTGCTGATGTCACATGGGACCCTGGGACTACTGACAACCCACCTCCTTTACCAATGCCCTCTCCACATGTAATTGGGCAGACCTCAGAGAGAGGGGGTGGGACAGGGAGGGGTGTGAAGCTCCTGTCAGGTAGTCAAAATCAAACAGACAGAGACATAGTTGTGGCACAACACAGACTTCATTGAACTGCAAACCATGGTTAGGTGTGAAGACTCCACTTGCTATCACCCTGGGGCAATGGGGAACAGAACTGAGGCATGCATCTAAGTGGGATGGAATTTCAGGTGGAACTTGGAAGGGTTGGCCAGGTGCAGTACTTCACTCCAAGAGCAGACTGAGCAGAATGGGGGATGGGAGAGCAGGTTTGGGATCCTTGCCCTTGCTTACCTGTCAGTGCATGGTTCCCCCTTTGGGTTGAGCTTCCAAAGCTGTGTTGTCTGTTGGGGTTCTGAAATGGGAGAGGTCAGTCAGAGTATGAACTTTGCTTTTCTCCTTGGATGTTAGTGCTGCCCTGTAGTGCTAAGAGCCTTCTCTGTGCTTTCCCACCACCCAAATGCCTCACTGCTTGCTCTAAGTCTGCCAAGCAGAAAACTCTGAGACCAAGTCCAATGTTACACACCCTAACTACTGAGTTGTGAGATGTCCTGGCTGAAATTTTTATAGAGGGGCCTGCAATTGGGTGCTTTGGAGGGGACTGGGCCATCCCAGGGAGAGAGATGATGGTCTGAGGCTGTAGTAGGCGTCCTGAGCTCCTCCAAACCTAACTGGGGTGGCTGCAGTGGAGGGGAGCTTGATTCTTCCAGTGCAATTAGAGCCAATGGGCCATGCCATGCTTTTCGTTATAACTTTCTGCCTCTGGCAGGGGCATTCCCAGGCTGAAAGGGCTCAGGGAGCCAACCAACTCTGGCCGCACATCCAAAATCACTCACAATCACACTGGCACAGGGGCCTATCCTTTGGTTGTACCAAGAGGCAGCTGCTGTGGGCCTCTCCAGTACCTGGGAGTGACAGAGTGGTGCTGGGGACCTCCACCATCATAACTGGCCCTTATGGTGGCATATCTCAGACACACACTGATACAGAGGTCAGTTGGTTCTGAATGCTTTTATAATAATAATACTTTTTATTTATATCCCGCCCTCCCCACCAAGGCAGGCTCAGGGTGGCTCACAACATATAAATACAATGTACAGTAAAACCAGAATACATGATAATTACAATTATATAAAACCATCATTAAATCAACTTGTATTAAAATTAACATTATGGTGCTATGACTCCGATCTATAAAATTCAGTGGCTAAAACATTTCCAGCAAATCTATCTTGGCTCGGCATTAAGTGAAGGCTATTTTAAAGAGGTAGGTCTTGCAGGCCCTGCGGAATTGGTCTAAACACCACAGGGCCCACACTTCCTCCGGGAGTTGGTTCCACAGTAGTGGAGCTGCAATAGAGAAGGCCCAATCCCGAGTAGTCTTCAATCTGGTCTCCCTTGGCCCAGGGATATTCAGCTAGTTCTTTCCAGCTGACCTCAGTGCTCTCTGGGGTTCATATGGGGAGAGACGGTCCCTCAAGTAGGCAGGTCCTTGGCCATATAGGGCTTTAAAGGTAATAGCCAGCACTTTGTAACGAACTCGGTACACCTCTGGTAGCCAGTGCAGTCCACGCAGCCCCGGCCATATGTGGTCCCACCTTGGGAGCCCCAACAGCCTAGCCGCTGCGTTCTGCACTAGCTGCAGCCGCCGGGTTTGGCACAAGGGCAGCCCCATGTAGAGGGCGTTACAGTAGTCCAGTCTCGAGGTGACCGTTGCATGGATCACCGTTGCTAGGTCCCATTGCCCAAGGAAGGGGGCCAACTGCTTTGCCCATCGAAGGTGAAAAAATGCGGACTTGGCAGTGGCCACTATCTGTGCCTCCATTGATAATGAAGGCTCCAGAAGAACCCCCAAGCTCTTGACCCTATGGGCCGCTTTCAGCGGCACACCATCAAAAACCGGAAGAGGGATTTCCCTTCCCGGGGCACCACGGCCCAAGCAAAGGACATATGTCTTCGATGGATTCAACTTCAACCCACTCAGCCTGAGCCAACCTGCCACAGCCTGCAATGCTAGGTCCAGGTTTTCCGGGATGCAGTCAGGCCGTCCGTCCATTAGTAGGTAGAGCTGGGTGTCATCTGCATTTTAGCCCCCACTCCTAATCTGTGCTGCTAACGTATCATCTCACACAGTTTTTGTGGAGCTAACAGGGCACTAATATACTGTAATTGGTACATCTGTGTGTATAAAGCAGAGTCTCTGACCACATGCACAAGACTATGTATACCATTTGTACCCAAACTGTACATATTTAGACACGCAATAAAAATGAATGCCTGTGTATTAGATTTGCACCCATGCCCATGCTCCTCCCAGTACACATTCACTTGCTTTGCTTTTGTTGCCTGGAAAGAGCCTATGTGTCTATTCTGTTCATGCATAAAATATTCAGCACTCAGGTACCAGCAGTTCTCAATGTACTCAAGAAAAAAATTAGACTAGATTTGATGATAAAATCAAAGCCCTTAAATACATTTTGGCTGATGCCAATATTTTTAATATGATGTTATTTAAACAGAAAAGGTAAAGGTAGTCCCCTTGCATGCACCAGTCGTTTCTGACTCTGGGGTGATGTCATATCATGACATTTTCATGGCAGTCTTTTTAACAGGGTGACTTGCCATTGCCTTCTCCAGTCATCTACACCCCCCCACCCCCGCCAGCAAGCTGGGTACTCACTTTACCAACCTCAGAAGGATGGAAGGCTGAGTCAACCTTGAGCTGGCTACCTGAACCCAGCTTCCACTGGGATCAAACTCAGGTCAGGAGCAGAGCTTGGGCTGCAATACTGCAGTTTGCCACTGTGTGCCACGGGACTCTCTATGTTGTTATTACTAAGACTTAAAATAAATTATAGGGATATGGATGAAGAAAACCAAGCTGCCTTCTCCAATTGTTAAGTCATGCAGTTGCCAGTCAACTGTGGTGACAGCTGACTGGCTTGTGGCCCACTTGTTCCATCTCTCTGGGTTTCACAACTGTCGTGGCACTATGAGCTCCATGCCAGCCACTCACAAAACATTCTGCAAGCATAAGAACCCATAAAGATGGTATAGAGATGGGAAGGAAGAAGTTCTGAAAACATTGTCATTGAGATCCTACAGAAGATTTCCATATGCTCAACAGTCCTTATACAAGGAGAAGTGCCTGCACCGAGTTGAATCCGTACCAGCTTTCTCCCATCTACAAGGCAGCACAAGGTATTTCTTCCAATGCAATCTCAAAAACAAGTTAAATAGAATCATACAAATTAGCTGTCATGCATTCCACCACTATATGTTGCTACAGACCTTTCACTGTCATGTATTTGCCCACACTTTTGGTTGTTGGTGTGTTAGCCAGCAGACTAGGACTTTTGAAGTCAAATCCCAAAGATTAGAGCTCTTGTATTTACAACTGCATTTGTGTTGTGTTTTGGGAGTGCCTCCCCTTTGCACAAATGTGAGTTGTCCTTTAAAATCAAAACTCATGCTAACACAAGATCATCATGACGTGCTATATCTTTTGTAAACAGACAGGAGAAAAAAGCTGATTCAGGGATGAATTTTACAGCACTTTGTGAGATGTTCAGTCCTACTTGAACTCCACACTCTTTGATTTCTTCCATGCAGCTTATAAAAACATGTATGGTACTAAACTGAGAAGTCCCTGAGGATAGATATGAGAATACTCTTTTATTATCCATAGTGCAGATGGAAAATTAGGAGGCAGTATAGTAATATGTCATAGCAACCATGGCACTGTTATACAACATTTCCAAAGATTGCCTTGATCACTGTAATGTTACGCTCTTTTCCGTACTCTCAAACTGAAACTATAATTCCAAGAAGACTTGATGCCACTTGTATTAATGTCTGCCAAAAACAATCTAATTAGAAGATCTAAAGGCACATGGATTTCTGTCACTATGATCCTTGACACCAGCTGATTCCCAACAGCAACATTTCTGAACACGTCAGAGCCACAGCTGAGCCACACAGAGCTCGACACAGAGCCTGACACAGTGATCTGGTTTCAGAAAGGGAAACAACACTTTCATTCATCTGAAAGGAAGTGAAAACACATGGGCATGCACAGTCCAGGCAAAATTAATCACAGACACACATACTAGAAAAAATGAAAAATATGATAAGTTTATTGGGTGCATGAAAGCATCAGTGCTTGAAAACAGAAGCCAACATGAAATCCAATACTCATGGACTTGTTTTATACAAAGGAGAGAAAAAGATCAAAACATGAATTCTCACAGTGGAATGGTAGGGTGGGATTGTAAAATATGGTAGAAGCCCTATGATTTTAGAAAAAAATACCACCCCTGCATATCAATAAAACAATCAACAAATATTTGAGGAAAAAGTCTATGGCTCAGTGGTAGAACATCTGGTTGGCATACAGCAGGGCCTAAATTTAATCCCTGGCTTCTCCACTTAAAGGGAAATAGGTGTCAGGCAATGTGAAAGACCTCGACCTAAAACTCTGGGCAGCCTCTGCAAGTTTAAGTAGACAATTCTGACCTTGATGGACCAAAGGTGTGATTCAATCTAAGGCCACTGCATGGGAGGGGGCATTACAAGTCATCAGTCCATGTACATTGCAGTGGTCTACTACTTGGTAAATTGTTAATAAATGCATCATCACAAAAGAAAGATTTAAAAATATAATTTTGTATGTGTTTGTGCACACACATGTATGTGAGCATGTTATGTAACATCAAGTTGCTTCTGACTTATGGCAACTCTATATTTTTTTCTTCTGTCAAGTTGTTGTCAACTTATGATGACTCCGTAGGGTTTTCAAGGCAAGAGACATTCAGAGGTGGTTTGCCATTGCCTGCCTCTGTGTAGCAACCCTGTGTAGTATTCCTTGGTAGATTCCCATATAAATACTGACCTAGGCTGACCCTGTTTAACGTACAAAATCAGGCGAGAGGGGGCTATCCTGACCTCCAAAATGTCCTATAATTGATAGCCTTGCTCAGGTCTTGGAAGAAAAAGTTGTGGCTTCCTTTATCGACTCAGGCTTCCTTTATAGAGTTCTTTATTGAGTCAGGTTTTTTTTGCATTGGGTATGCATAAAATATGGGATGAAAATAACACTGCAGCCTGAAAGCTAACATTCCTATTGATATTTTCAAAGGGATTCACATCTTTTTCATTTGCATGTTCATATATGTTTTTCTTATATTCATTATTGTTTTTTTTTTTTGCTACCACATTATTTTTTATTTTCACTGATTTTCAATGCAGAAATCATGATGTCTCTTTTTGTTTGTTTTGTATCCAATTTGGATAGAAATTCTTAGGGAGTGTACCCCTCAAAAGAATGATTGCTGCAAAAGTTCAGAAAGATGAGGGGGGATTCCTCATTTTATAGGCAATTAAATTTAAAATAAAGACTCATAGATCTCAGTGGAACACAGTGGCTGATTCAGTAAACTAGAAACGCAGAGAAAGATTTTTACTGCTAGGAAATTCTCACATGGCAGACTGCATGAAGGCAATACTTGGCACCCTCTAGTAGCCAGGTAGCCTTATGGTGAGGGCACAGGGAAGCATTTGAACACCACAAAAAGTCAGGCAGCGTTAAAATGTTGAGAGAGGCTTGCATTTTTAGCTTCTTAGGCAGCCAGGCAATAACAAAGGAAGCATAGATTTTGCATGCCAGATGACTAACTGTAAATTACTGCTGCTTTGTAAGCCAATAGATTCAAACAGGGGTGGAATTCTAGCAGGAGCTCCTTTGCATATTAGTCCACACACCCCTGAATTAGCCAATCCTCCAGGAGCTTATAAGGCTCTTTTTTTGTAAGCTCTTGGAGGATTGGCTACATCAGGAGGGTGTGGCCTAATATGCAAAGGAGCTCCTGTTAAAATTCCACCCCTGGATTCAAATGTATCACACCAAAGCAGCACTTTTTCTTTGTGTGCATTAGCCTATACCATAATCTGACATGCACATGGGTCAGGATGCATTGCCAGGCATCACTAGAATGCCATCTGAAACACAGATGTGTATGTGCTGCATAATCAAGCCATAAAAGTATTTATTGACTGTGCCCATCAATGCAATGGGAAAAGTGAGCAGTGAATTATGAAAGCTCACACCCTGCCACAGATTTTCTCAGTTTTTAAGGTGCTACAAGACTCTTGCTCTTTTCTGTTGTATAACTGTGTAGTCAAGTTCTGGGTCAAGGGATGTGTGGCATTTCCCTGCTATTTTGAGTTCTTGCGGAATGGCAAGGAAAATACATGAGCTTCATTTAGCTGTATGGCCACACTTCTCAAAGCTTCATCAAACTTCAAATTTAGTCCAAGTTCATTGACTAATGCTTGAATCCCTGTATGAAGAATCTGCTCTGAGAATGAGGCATACTGGCTCAGAAACATTTGATTTGCCAGAACACATGTACCTACTCAGTACTGATGGATTCATATATGGATTGCCTGAGCTCAATGAAAGTAGAAACAGCTCTTTGAAGAGATGAGTGACAGCTAATGACCAGCTTTTAAAAATGGATTTTTAAAAAAAAAATTAAGAACCATTTAAAAGATAAAAATACACCAAGAAAGATGAATTGGCTGAAGCAGAGACAGCATATTCACTGGCACTGCCCAATATTAGCAGTTAGCTGGAATTTGCCAGCTAAGAAAGAAAAACCTGGCGAATATTCTGCGACAAAGAGCTCGTCCTTTATACAAAAGAAAGTAAAATTCTGGGGTTTGTGTGATCCTTCCCAGAAGACTCTGCATTCAGAGATGAAAGAGATGAATAAGCATTCAGTTTGGTATTAATGGATCAAAGTTCCCAAGCAAGGTAAAAACAAAACATTCTTCCTTCCTCAACTCTGTTAATCTAGAGCAGTGGCAGTCACACTGTGACTCAGGAGCCACATGTGGCTCTTTCACACATGTTGCATGGCTCTTGAAGCCCTCCCTGCCTTGTCAGCTGGATTGGAGAAGACATTTGTCTCTTTAAATCACTTATCCAAGCCAAGCCAGCCGATAGCTTGGCGAATGCATTTAAAGTTGTTTTCTTTCCACCTCTCTTTTCCCCTCCACCCTTCCTTCCTTCTCTCAAACTTCTGACATTTATTTTATGTGGCTCTTATGTTAAGCAAGTTTGGCCATCCCTGATCTAAAGCAAATCAGTCAGCAAAGCACAGAGCCAGGATCTAAGACTTCCTCTACTCCTGTGGCTTCAGTGAGCAACAGCTTTATCATCCTTATTTTGAAAGTACTTCTAAAAGTTATTCAATTAAGTGTGTATTTTATGGGCTACTATTTCACTGTGTCAACATTTTTTTTAATATAGTATATTCATATGCCGCCTCTCAAGAGACCTGTTTGAAGCATTCCCATAAGTGTTAGAGTTGTAACTGGATCTTGCTTACCAGGAGAGGTTTATTACTTCATTGTGTCACTGACTACCAAATAGTATAAAAGAAAGGCCATGTGCCCTACATCTTGTGTTTACTGTCAGTCACGCAAACTAACTTTATTGTTATAAAAATGTTGCTTGCTTATTTAGAGTCTTACCCAGTATTTCTAGACATCTGCTCTCCTTTTACCTTGGATCTAATTATATTTAGGACTTAATAAGACAATTCCATGCTAGTGCCATCTTGTACAATCAAAGCTACTTCCACACAGAGATAATTCTCTGTGTAGCTTTTGTTGCTGCTGCAAATGCACAGCCACACACATTGGCAATACAGCATTCATGCAGCATTTTGTCCAGCACTTTACTTGCTTCAGCCCCCAGTGGCAACCATTTCCTTTCTCTTCCAGAAGGCTTTTAAAAATCTGAAGTCGTGAGATCACTGTACTGTTATAATGGTTTGTTGCCACAATTTACTGCTTCTCAGCTTCCTTTTAAAAACCCCCAGTAAATTTATAGTAATTTTGTTGCAAAGTTATAACTGGAAGTCTGACCTTGCCCTCTTTCATAAGAACATAAGAGAAGCCATGTTGGATCAGGCCAATGGCCCATCCAGTCCAACATTCTGTGTCACACAGTGGCCAAAAAATCCAGGTGCCATCAGGAGGTCCATCAGTGGGGCCAGGACACTAGAAGCCTTCACATTGTTGTTCCTCCCAAGCACCAAGAATACAGAGCATCACTGCCCCAGACAGAGGCTGTGATCACATATGTTAAATAATGCAGTTTCAATCCACTGTCAGTGCACTTTCCAACTGGATTTTACTGTGTGAACTGGCAAAATCCAGTTTGAAAGTACATTGAAAATGGATTGAAACTGCATTATTTAGGATGTATGACTGAAGCCAGTGAGTTCCAACAATATGCTGTGGCTATTTCCCCTTATAACCCGCAAGGAAAAGGATTAGAGACATATTTTCTCCCCATGAAAGTTGGGGATTACTATGTTAGAGCAATAGATTGTTGTAGTGCTAGAGTGTTCTATGACATAGCTTTAAAAAAAAAAAGTCCAAAAGTTCCATGGTGCATGTATAGGGGGAATAGTGGCTGCAGACTGAAATAACATAAATGGTACAAATGTGAGAACAACCTGCAGAGAGATACACGCTATCTGTCCACATGGTGCCTAAAGGAACCTTGGCTGTGATCTTTTCAAAAAGGATTGTTATCACAGCAGGTTTGGGAAAGGTCATAGCAAAGTAGAGGAAAACACAAAAACAAGCCAAATAGAAGTTGATGTCATGTGAATGTTCCTGAAAACAGCATTGCTATAAGGAAGCTAAGGCAGATAAAAACATCTGTGTGGAAGCAGCCTGAGTCATCAGTGTTCAAACACTAGCAGCATGCAGAAATACAAGGAAGGGACCACAAATTTGTGTATATTGTGCTTTTGAAATCATTTGTCACCCAGATTTTCTCATCACACAGGGTATATGTTCTATGATGAAAAGCATACCTCTGTGATTTTTTTTCAGTAGGCACGAATTAGCACTCCTACACTAGGAATAGGTATGAACCCAACCACAAACCACGATTTGTGCACAAATCAGGCCAGTTCATGTTTCAGTTCAGAAACAAGCTTCCCACAAACTGTTTGTGAACTTCCCAAACCTCCCATCTAAGCTTAGAACTGTTCAGGAAGACTACAGAGTCTAAAGTTTTTGATTTGTCCTCTCAGTCGGAAAAATGAGGCAAACACAACAATTTGGGGTAATAAACAGGGCCATTTTATTAAACATACTTTAACCAGTGTGGGGCCTAACTGAACCACAGGACAAGCCAAGGGTATATCATACCCTACTTTGTTCTGTATAGGGCGAGCCACCCTGCCCCTGGCATGAGCCAGCCATGTTGGCTAATGCTGGGCCAGCTCGGTCTGGGTACACCCTCCCCTGCCTAGGCCTTGCTTACTCAGAAGGAGCCTTCCTAGGGGAGGGTGCTCTGTGGCCAGCACCCTCAACAGAGAGCCGTAGAGCCCAGCTGCTGATCAAGCCTGCCACCTTTCCCCCAAACAGGGATGAACCCCGAGTGCTTACCGATATTTATATGTATATATCAGTAAGCACTCAGGAGATATATATCTATATAGATAGATATAGATAGATTTGCTGATGATGCTGCACTCGTCTCCCACTCGGTATCAGCTCTGCAGCATATGACGTCCTGCTTTGCAGAGGCTGCCAAGCTATTCGGCCTAGAAGTTAGTCTGAAGAAGACAGAAGTTCTCCACCAGCCTGCACCCCAGGAAGATTATCACCCTCCCTGCATCACTGTGGGTGAATCAGTTCTGAAGACAGTCCAGCAGTTCAGCTACCTGGGGTGCATCATCTCCTCAGATGCCAAGATCGACAAGGAGATTGACAACAGGCTGGCAAAGGCAAACCGTGCATTTGGCCGACTGCACAAAAGAGTGTGGAGCAACAAGCATCTGAAAAAAGGCACAAAGATCAATGTTTACAAAGCGGTTGTGATGACAACCCTCATCTATGGCTCCGAATCGTGGGTTTTATACCGTCATCACCTGCGACTCCTTGAGCGCTTTCATCAGCGCTGCCTTCGCACCATCCTCAACATCCACTGGAGTGACTTTGTGACCAACACTGAAGTCCTCAAGCGGGCAGAGGTTACCAGCATCGAGGCACTGCTGTTGAAGACACAGCTGCGCTGGGCAGGGCATATTTCTAGGATGGAAAACCACCGCCTTCCCAAGATTGCCCTGTATGGCGAACTCTCCACTGGCCATCGAAATAGAGGGGCACCAAAGAAGAGGTACAAGGACTCCTTGAAGAAATCCCTTAGCACCTGTCACATCAACCATCACCAGTGGTCTGACCTAGCCTCAGATCGCAAAGCATGGAGGCACACCATCCACCAGGCTGTCTCTTCCTTTGAGAACACACGCATAGCTGGTCTTGAGGACAAAAGGAGATTGAGGAAGAATCGCACTGCTACAGGACCAACCCTAAATCAGACTTTTCCCTGCAGCCGCTGTGGCCGGACCTGCCTGTCCCACATTGGTCTTGTCAGCCACCAGCGAGCCTGCAGCAAACGTGGACTATTGCACCCTTCTTAAATCTTCGTTCGCGAAGCCAAGCCGAGATATAGATATATAGAGAGATAAATATAGATATATAGATAGATATAGTTATATAGATATATAAACCCCAACTAACTCCTGCCAAGTGACCAACTTAATGATTCCACCCTTCTAAAAAAACTCCAAACCTCAAAAAAGCAGTGCAAGGTAGGCAAAAAGCACCCCCATCAGGGCCAATTAGTTAGAGGTGAAAAAATTTCTACCTGGCCCCATGAAACTGGCAACCAGCTAAGCCTGCACTACTGCTGGGCAGGAGGGTGGGCCGAGAACTTGGAGCAACTGCGTGCTCTCTGGGTGGGGCTGGGGCTTATAAAGCCTCAGTGCTCCACCCCCTCCTAAGCCCCGGATGGCCGGGAAGGCTTGTTAGCCTCCCTTCCTTCTGGGGAGGCAAATGCAGTCCCTGGCCTTAGCTGCGATAGCAGCATGACTGGGAAGGGGCCAAAGTATGAGATGTTCCCATGTAAATTTGAAGCTTACTGTGAAAACAAGTCCCTAATATTCTGGAGATGTTTGTTTAGCTGCACGTCAGGATCAAGCTGCACTACTGTCCAAAGTGGAACTGATTTTGACAGGTTGGGACTGGAGACATCATCCAGAGACAAGTGAGGAGTGATTGTTTCACCAGTTAATACTTTACCTGTTGGATCGTCTGGCTGGATTTGTTGGTTGCTTGCTGTCTTTGTTCCATGTTATTCTGGGGGGGGGGGGGAGAGTATGAACTTTTGCTGTTATAAATGTGTATTGTAATTCTTTTGAATATAAATACTTAAGAGAACTGTTAGACTGGATAGAAGTTTGTGTTTAGACTATTGTACACGGAGGCTTTGTTTACCTAACTTCCCTCTGAGCTCCAGCTGAGCTTGTGGGGAGAGATATCCCTTCAGGATCAGCTGTTCTTTAGGCTCTGCTGGGAGCCAGCACAGCAGAGCTGGCAAAGGAGTTGATCCTGCGAGGAGAGGCTCAGTTGCGCTGCCTGGTAGAAACCAGGCACCCCAATAGAGCCCAAGCTCAGCCCACAGGTTTCGCTGGCTGGGGAAACGAAGAAAGATTGGGAGAGATCTCTCCATTTTATCCCATGGGCCCATAGGATACAAAGGAGAGTTCCTGAGCTGGAGTTGTCACCCTCTCCCTTCCCCAGCCATAACAAACCATGAATCCCTGAATCATGAATGGTTTGGAGAAACCATAATTTTGTTGATTCATGGTTCATTTGGTTCATGAATCAAACAAACCACGCTCTACCCCAGCTTGTGCCCATTCTTATCCTACATCATGACATCTAGACTATTTCTGAATGGTAGAAATAGAAATTGTACCAATTCACAATACTGCAATGGTGTAATATTGGCTATATCAAACATTTAAAAATGGCATCCATGGTGCCCAAGCAAGTAGTTCAAAGGAACTAGGATTTTTAATATGCATCAAACCATATATGTCACAGGAACATGGTGAATAGCAACACAAGAACTGTCCATATACTACAAAGGTTGTGCTTTTGTTCTGCCTTTAAAAAATACTTTTTAAAAAAAGGCTATTTGATACCCCTGGTCCACTTCCCTCCCTTATAGGCAAGATTTTCCCTCCATTTGTCTTTCCCTTTCTTGATTCACCTGCCCTAATAATGTGTTTTTTTATTTGCTGAAAAACTCTGGCTGTCCCACCCTGTCACATATTGTGGCTATTGCCTCAGCCCTGGAAACTGAGGGAAACGTCAAGTGCCTGCTTTAACTTAAACAACTTAAACAATACGGCATTTTGAAATTCAGAAAAAATGAAACATTTTATTTAACATAGGAAGAAAGTCAGGTGAAATCAGAAGCTGAAAATTTCTGAGGTACAATCAGTACATGCACAGACTGTTTCAGGCTAATGAGAGTCCCTTAAGTTTTTCACCATTACATAAGTCTTCATGTTGAGAGATTTCTGTCCCAGTGTTTTCCCCAAACACTCCATTACACTTTCTTTGAGTATTCTTGGACTCTTTTGGTTTCCAGAAGTACACTCTTTCCAGTACCCAAACTCTGTGTCTTGAAACACCAGTACTCATATTGAGTTTTTAACAGAATCTTACTGTCTCAAAAGGCAGTGTCTAACCACACCAGACCAGGGATCTCTGCACTCTCAAAAGCTAACTCCTTGCTTGACTGGGCAGGGAATTTTCTCTCTCTCTAGAAAATCTATCCCAGGGGTGTCAAATGTCTAGCTGCTGGACAAAACTGCCTTCTCTTCCCTCCTCCCCCTCCTATCCTTGCCCTTTGAAGCTCCAAGGCTGCCAAATTTCCCTGGTCTTTCTGTAGGGTTGCCAAGTCCAATTCAAGAAATATCTGGTGACTTTGGGGGTGGAGCCAGGAGACATGGGGCAGAGCCAGGAGCAAGGGTGTGACAACCATAATTGAACTTCAAGGGAGTTCTGGCCATCACATTTAAAGGGACCACACATCTTTTAAATCCCTTCCTTCCATAGGAAATAATGAAGGATAGGGGCACCTTCTTTTGGGGCTCATAGAATTGGACCACCAGGTCCACTCTTTTTGAAACTTGGGGGGTATTTGGGGGAGAGGTACTGGATGCTATGCTGCGAGTCTGGTGTTTCAACCTCAAAAAACAGCCCCCCCCCCCGCCAGAGCCCCAGATACCCACGGATCAATTTTCCATTATTTCCTATGAGAATAAGTCTCCATAGGGAATAATAGAGTTCCCTCCCCTCCCCCCATTTTTCCTCTCTCTCTCACTCACACATACGCTTAACTGTCTCTGGTGCAAGTGGGCAGCCGTGTTGGTCTGAAGCAGTAGAACAAAGCAGGAGTCTCTGGTGCCTGGGTGGGAGGGGAAGGGAAGGGGCAAGGAGAAGCTGCTGCTACAAAGGCTGGGTGGGAGGGGAAGGGGCGAGGAGACACTGCTGCGATGGGGCTGGGTGGGAGGGGAAGGGAAGGGGTGAGGAGACACTGCTGCAATGGGGCTGGGCGGGAGGGGAAGGGGCAAAGAGAAGCTGCTGAGATCGGGGCTGGGCAGGAGGGGAAGGGAAGGGGCGAGGAGAAGCTGCTGCAATCGGGGCTGCATGGGAGGGGAAGGGAAGGGGTGAGGAGAAGCTGCTGCAATCGGGGCTGCGTGAGAGGGGAAGGGAAGGGGCGAGGAGAAGCTGCTGTGATGGGGCTGGGCAGGAGGGGAACAGAAGGGGTGAAGAGAAGCTGCTGCGATCAGGGCTGGGCAGGAGGGGAAGGGAAGAGGCGAGGAGAAGCTGCTGCAATGGGGTTGGGTGGGAGGGGAAGGGAAGGGGTGAGGAGAAGCTGCTGCAATGGGGCTGAGTGGGAGGGGAAGGGAAGGGGTGGGGAGAAGCTGCTGCGATGGGGCTGGGTGGGAAGGGCCGCCATTTTTCTCCCACTTCCGGATTTTTGGCGAGTGGGGGAGGAGGCTCCAAATCGGGGGTCCCCCACCCGGGGCAGGGGATTGGGAAGCCTATCTTTCTGCCTTGTCTTTGCTGGCCACAGCAGGAAACAAAGCTGCAAAGAAAATGTAGAATGGATTTTCCATTAAGGTTTCTGTACCTAGATAGATAGGGACCACTACCAGAGACCTTAATGGAAAACCTGTTCCATGTTTTCCTTGCAACTTTGTCTGTGCTGCAATGTGTTTCAGTGGGAAGGAGATCAGTTTGCTGAGCAGCAGTGGCTGGCCCCATTGTTCTATCTGCCTGGGGCCCAACCCTTGGCTGTCAGATGTAGAGATCCAGCAGGGAGTGGGGAGGCACTCCAATTACAGTCTTTCTGACTTAGTTTGAAAGACTGGAGAAAGACAAGAGAGGAAATTGAACACACACACCCAACAAATGTATCACACTTTTTAGGGATGGTGTTCATAAAGCCTAAGGGTGTGGCAAAAAGCTGCCACCACCTGAATCTAGCACCAAGACAAGGCCACAAAGCTTTTGTAAGACCTTACACTTACACCTATGAATTCAAGTCATGGCTAAATTACAGCAGATCCACTCCACAGTTCTTATTTATGATGGAGACAGAAGTTTATTTGTTCTGATCTGTTGCAATTTCATCTGAGCATGCTCATCTTTTTGTATAAACTGGCTCTAACCAGTTTTTCTATGGTGAAGAAGGAGATATCCCCTGTGACTATGCAAAAAGATGATGTTGAGCATTATGGAGCCTATCCATGCAAAAGCCATGTGGGGTGAAGATTTAACTCATATGGAGGGGAACTGGGTGAGATTGATTGAAAAATCTGGCTGGGTCCATCCTACTAAATAACACCCTGGGTGTTAATCACAAAGACATATGCCTGATCAGCCTTATGGTATTTGTTCAGCCTCCTACCCACTCCAGCAGAACTGGATGACATCAGCTACATCATTTCTCATAAATTAACATGCACAGATGTGACAGAAGACTTTCCCTTTTGCCCAGGCTACAGAAGCTTCTATGAAAGCAAAAGGTTGTTTCAGCCGAACATGTGCTTGTCTCACTTTGCAGAACAAAGAGAAAGCGGCCTGCCGCTGTTCTCATCTCACTCACTTGGGAACCCCAACTTTGACTAAACACCAAAGTGACGCTGTCGGAACACCAAAGATCCATCGTTAAGGCAGACTGACTAATGCAACAGTCATAGGGGTTAGGAGGTGAGAAAATCTGCCTGTTGAATGCTGTCTGCCATAATATGTTCTTTCCAAGGCAGCAACATTTGGGTGTTAAATTTATGAGGAAAAGTTAAATCTTCCTTCTCCTGTGCCACAACTCAATCTTTGTTGTCCCCTGTGACCTCTTGTTAAGATCAGACTAAGCACCAGGAGCTCCAGTCACAGAAATAAGAAATTGTCGTTCAGACCTTCTTCCTTGTCAGAAATGCACTCAAAACTGACCTTGCTGTCTCCCAGCCCTTTCGTGCACTCGCATGAACATATGCACATGTAGGGTGTTAGAGCTTCCCCAGAAGCTAAACCCAGTTGCCACTGATTGAAAGTCAAGAAGGAAGAGAATTCTTCTGCATGGATTACTGGATTCTGAGGAAAGGAAATTCAGGAGCATGGAGACTGAAAAGGCATTTCTCAATCCACAGCCTTTGGAATGCCCTTCCCTGTGAGGCTTACGAGAAACCTGCTTTACTTTCTTTTAGACACCCCAGAGTCGGAAATGACTGGTGTTTGCACAGGGGACCTTTCCTTTCCCTACTTTTTTTACCTGGCTTATGGTCTGCTTCTAGCCTGAAGACTGTTTTATCAGTATCATTTTAAATGTATGTTTTATGTTCTCTTGTACTCTAGATTGTTTTTTATTGGCTTGGCTTCTTTTTATTGGCATAAAAACCTCACTTGTGGGAAGGGCAGCATATAAATCCAACAAATAAATAAATATTTTTATTGAGTGGTTTTATTTATTTTATTGGTTTGTTGTTTTTACTGTTGGTTATTTGTTCGTACTGACTTAATCTTACTGACTTTGTTGTTTTCATTTTGGGTTTTTTTAGTTGTGAGCCACCTCAAGCAGATTTGGAAAGGCAGCACACAGTGTTTTCTAATTTAACTAATTTGAATGTCTTTATAATAACATATCTCATATATGTTGTATGTTGTCATTGTTCAAAGAATGAAGGTAGGCCACTACTGGACATCTGCTTGGACAGGGAAAGAAGACTGGATTCAGCCACTGGGCTTCAGAGAGTGGTATGATCACTGATGTCAGTACTAACTGTGTGACATATCCATGTCTCCTGTATGATGCCACCAGCTCATTTACCTGGATGTGAACTAGGGATGCTCAAATACCTGCCAGTTGAGTTTGCATGTTGTTTGCCAGTTGTGAACAGGGATCTGATTTTTGGATTGTTAATCTGATAGTTCATCAATCTGCTCATCAGTGTCTGATATGCTGTTACCCTGTATTCACTCACCATATTCCTTCTTAGGCATGCAGTAGAGGACAATTGCTTTTCCATGCAAGTGCATTCTCATACAGCTAAACTGGGTTCTTTTACTATCTTACCACCCTTGCTGCATAACTGCTCCATTCATCAGGAAATTGTTTTAACAGAAAATTTGATAATTCATAAATTATATAAAATAGTCATAAATGCTATGGTTAAACAAAATCCTATCCTTTTGGTGCTCATCTAAATAACACTTAATAACACTAAAGGCTGCCAATCAGTTTGAATTGGCAGCATAATTGCACATCCACGGTTTTTCAGAAAAGTGACACAAATCAGTTCACCTGGCAATTTTTGGGTGTTCAGCACAAATAATCAGATTGGCACCTGAAAACACAAGAAGTCTCACTGCTGAATGTGTTAATGTGCAGCATCTTTAGTGTAGCCTGGACTAGTTGCAAAGCATCTGAGTGAGGGTCTTTCAGTCCAAGGAGGATATGTGTGGAAAAGCCTGTTTCAGCACATGCAGTACCCTGGATAAATGAATGAAAAATCTTTTAAAACAGGTCAGCATATTGCTTCTGTTTATTGTGAATTGACTATCACATATGTATCATTACTTACATCCCATAGACTTCAGGAAGCTCCCTCTTCAGCACTGTAGAGGTCAGACTAGATAAGACTAACATCATGATCTTTGTCAGTCTTTTGAAGACTACTTAAGCATTCAAATCAGGACAGTATGGAAAGAACAGACTGGTTTTAACTGTTCTACCACCACATGCACTGATTAAAACAAACTCACCCATGTTCTTAACTTTTTAATGGAAAAAATGATGGGTACCCATCTTTTACCCACCTTTTTATTTGCAGAGTTATAATAGAATATTTTGATTTGCAAAACTATGTACAGATTAAGGGATTAAATTTACTTCCCCATCTGATAGCACTGGTCTGAATTCTGTCACTGTGTATCTGTTTAAAAGCTGGGGAGATCATATCATGGATCTCCCAGTGCCTCTTCTGCCACATAAGTGGGAAGGGGGTACATTTTCCCTCTCCGGTAATGCCATTGCTGCCCAGCTCCATTTAATACAAGTTCTGTGGTCCACCTTTGAGCCAGTGGAAGGAGTTGCCACCCAAGTATACCACTGTTGTATGGCTCCAGAATATTTCCTCTCATGTCACACATATCTTAATCCATGTCATGCTCTCGTCACTTGGTTTGCCAAAATGACCTTGCCACTCCTTTAGTTATAGTCCTCTGCATATTTGCATGGGTCTAAATTCCACTATTTAACACAGTGGGATTTCATTCTGCAGAGCATGGCTATTAGAAAACTTTGAAATGAACTTCCTCCACTTTTCTGAAGTGGTTAGCTAGATTCCATCCCTACTTAGAGAATATGGTAAGGGCCGTTGCATAAAAATTTCAGAAGCCGCAAATGCAATGACTATAATATAATTAAGGCACTGTTTCTGACTACCATAGGTTCTTTTTACTGCAGCCAGAGTGTATGTTCCACTGTATCACTTTGGCTGCAATACTGCTTAAACTGAGTCATCTCAGGTGATCTATATTTAGCTGAACTGAAAGAGAGATGGAGAGAGAGGGAGAGAGAGCACTGACTCTCTTTGAAGACAATAGTTAAAATACTATCAGCAGCAGTGTGATCAGGATAAGACCAATAATTTAAATTGCACATCCATCTGGTTTGAAAAAAGATTTTAAAGAATCCTCATGTGTAAGTGCATATGTATCTCATAAAGTCACTTTACATGACAGATGACAATTCAAAATCCTTTGTTTTCTGAATCAGCAGTTTAATGTTTTTAAATGTTACTTTATAATCTGGGGATGGTAAGAAGCTTATGCTGCCCTCTTGTTTCCACAGACCACCTGCTCAACTGAGGCTGGATTTTATATATTACTTCTTCATTTGCTTTTGGATTAAATGTTATAGTATTCAGTCTAGACTTTTATTGGGATAGGTTTCCATTTGTGACTATGTTACAGCAAAACACTTTAAGAAGAAAGAACCTATCATTATAATTATCATTATTATTCAATTAATATTAATTGTTTAATAATCAATTACAGATCTTTTACTTTTCAATTGTAATTAAAAATGAAAAGTTAACAACACAACTGTATGCTCTTTATGTTACTTATCTAAACCTTACTTAACTATATAAGAAATTACACTAACAAACCACAATCTCCAGCCCCCTAACTAACTTTTAAAACCCCACCACCAAACTCTAAACCCAAATTAATATTTCAAGCTATCATCAATACATCACCAAACTCTAAATACACAGAGCCATCCTTCATACAAATTCCAATATATGCTGCTACAAATCCTGATAGTATTTACGGTTATTCCAGTACAAAGCAAACAATTTCCTAGGGTCTGCAAACTTAGTGACAAACCAACCTTTCCAAGTCCACATATACCTGTATGAGGATATCTTATTCATTCTCCATGTGTACCACATTTTGTTTAACCACAGTCCAAAGATGGGACTGACTGATCTTTTAATTTCTGTGTCAATATCATTCTCACTACAATAACCAGCTGAGATAACAGCCACCTTTGATACAGATTCGTACTGATGGAGAAGTCATTCAGTAACTACATCTCTGGTGAGCAACTGAATGCACATTGCAAAATAATTTCAATTGTATTATGCATACTATTCAATTATTTTTAAACAACTGGACAGGCCCACCATAGATGAAAAAAGGATCCTTTTATCTTTCCACTTCCCACAGATGTCAGAACTCCCTGAGACTTTGGGTGAACTTGAAGGAGTCATTTGCCAGTGAAAAAGCAGTTTCAAACAGTGCTCTCTGATCTTATATTTAATAACACCTTAGATATATGAAATGTTTTTTTTTCTGATTCCTTCAGTGAAACAGGCAGACCTAGATCAGTTTCCACCTGGTTTTACAATTCAATTTTATCTTTCTCCCCCTCCTGAAGACCTGCATGCATTTTTGTCAACAGCCCTTTGCAGGGGTGCAATTCTAGCAGAAGCTCCTTTGCATATTAGGCCACACGCCCCTGATGTAGCCAATCCTTCAGGAGCTTACAAAAAAGAGTCTTGCAAGTTCTTGGAGGATTAGCTACTTCAGGGGTGTATGGCCTAATATGCAAAGGAGCTCCTGCTAGAATTCCATCCCTGACCCTTTGTGATGACTCTGCTTACACAATCTCAGTGCCATTTAATGACTGAAATGCATTCATGGTCTTTAATAGTGACAACATTCCATGTCTCAATTAAAGATACTGAAATATTGGCATTTGACCTGAAACTCTACTCTTCAGTTCCTCCAAAGTCAGAAAATACCTCTTCCTCTCAAATCAATAAATCTTACTAACCCTACTTGAATTTACCAATCCTAAATTCCCAAACTTTAACAGATCCTAAAACTCTTTAGCATATACCCAAGGTTTTAAAGGAGAATTCTTGAGTCCTAGCCTCTTAACACATCTATCCCAATTTTTAACTAACACCTCCCTAATTGACTTAAAACAGATGAAGCTTTGTCTCCTGTGATGTTAAACCCATCTACTCAAAGGTATTAGTAAAGCTTCCTATTCCAGTTCCCAAGTCAACCTAGTACTCTTCCAAAACGAGCTAGCTGCTGCTACTAATAAGACAGCTTTATTATACATTGTATCAGGGCTTTTATGGTAGAAAAAACCTAGCAGAAGCTCATTTGCATATTAAACCACACCCTTTGACATCACCAGAAGTGTTGTCACCCTGCCATGCCACCTGCAGTTGACCAAATGGACAAGTGACTTGTCAGACAAATGGACAAATGACTTGTCATTTCGCTAAGGCCATTCTATCATCTAAGGCAGTGTTTTCCAATGGCAGGGTCGCAATCCGGCAGCGGGCCATGCAGGCCTTGTTCCTGGGTCATGAGGCCTCCTGCCTGGATGGGAAGGAAGTATGGGGATGGGAGCTGCCATGGTGCCCTTTTCAGACACCATCCTTTTGATCTGCCACTGGCCTGCCTGAGTGATGAGTCAGGGCTTGGTGCGCACTATTTTCCCTGCTGATGAGGTGGTCGGCGGGGGGAGGGGCATAGAGGGCTTTACACAGCCTGAAATTGACCTGGAGTGGGGAAGGGAGGGAGGGAGGAGGAGGAGGCATGGGGGGCGTGATGCCGCGGTGGGGAGGTGCAGGGGGACAAACTAGGCCTGACTTCCCCCTGGCCAGCGGAGCGGCCAGAGTCAGCAGTTTAAAAGGTAAGTTGCTCCCATCCCGTCATTCTTTTCCTTGCCTTTTCTTTCTTTTTCTTCCTTCCTTTTGTCCGTCCTTTCTTTCACTCCTTCCCTCCCCTTTTCTTCCTTTCTCTTTCTCTTTCTTTTTTCTTTTTCTCTATTTGCTTTCAACTCTCCCTCCCTCCTTTTCATTCATTCATTCTATCAGTCTTTTCCCCTCTATTTGCTTTATTTCCCACTCCCCTTCCTCTCTCTCTTTCTCTCTGTCAGTCAGTCTTTTCCCCTTCCTTCCTTGCCATTGCTAATCTGAGTAGAGTGGGGGGGGGAGATGCTTAAAATGCCCTGCTATTTCATGTTTCTCCATCACTGCCATTTTCTTTCTTTCTTTCTTTCTTTCTTTCTTTCTTTCTTTCTTTCTTTCTTTCTTTCTTTCTTTCTTTCTTTCTTTCTTTCTTTCTTTCTTTCTTTCTTTCTTTCTTTCTCCCTCCCTCCCTCCCTCCCTCCCTCCCTCCCTCTATAATCTGTCTTTCTTGTGGTAACTTAAAGTGGATTCTAGAATTAGAAAAAGTAACAGCAATATAATACTCCTACAAGCAATGCAATGCAACCATATTGCAAATACACACCATAATAAATAGTATAATAATCTAATAGACAATGGGAGCATGCTGGTTGCAATGTGTGTGTATGTGTGAACACACATTTGCATGATGAAGCGTGATTGATCTACCAAACAAACAAACAAAAAATAATGAAGATTTCTCACTTAGGTCTCACATCCCAGCATCCTGGAAAACAGAAGTGTGGATTTCTCAATGAGAGCAGCAAGAGAGAGAGACCTACACTGTGAGCATGTGAGTGTGACACAGAGCAGGAGTTTTGCCTACCTCTTTGGTGGGAGGCAGCTCTTTTTTTCCCCAGACTCCCAAAAATAGGCAGGGGAGAACAAAAATCCAGGCACTTGTTTTCTGTCCCACTGCCACACAAGACTGCTCTGGAAATCCCACTTTCTTCCTCCTTTGCAGACACCTCCAAGACATCATGGAGTCTCTGGACTAGCCCAACTGGAGAAGGGGAGCCCAGTTTAGAGCCCTGGCCTGTGAGCTCTGGCAGAAATTAACCAAACCTAGCCACTATTTCTAATAAAAGACTGAGGTCTTTGGATTTGTGATGGTGAACACTGCATCATCTGCACAGATTAACAATTTTGTCATCCTTTCACCTATCATAAACCCAGAAATAAATTCTTCTTTCATCCTTATTGTTAGTACCTCTGTATAGAAATCAAGCAGTGGTGACAAAGGACAATACTGTCACAATCCATTGTATAACTGGAATTACAAAGAAAACAACCATTAGGAAAAAAACGGTACCTTCAATTACAGATCTAGAAGAAACACAAAATGTAATAAAATTCTCACGTTGCATAAATGCTGAAGTGGTGTTTTTAGTTTTACATGGGAAAATAGTCTGCTCAACTCTGTCCCTTCAGTCTTTTCCTATAGGCTGTTTCATATGATCTTATTCACAGGGCATTTTCTACAAAAGCAGGAATTCATTTACATATTAGGCCACACCCCCTGGTGCAAAGCCAACTAGAACTGCATTCCTGTGCATTCCTGCACTTTTCTGCTCTTCTTAAACTGTCACGAGCTATCATGAATTCTGCCCAAAATCCATGGCAGTTTGTTCCAATTCTTCAGTTCATAAGCCCCAAACAGGCTAAAATTCATGATGAACTTTAGTTTTATTTATTTGTTTGTTTGTTTGTTTAGTTGTCAGTCAGTTCATGTCCATCCCTAATCTCTTGGGCAAGTATGAAAGTTTGTGTGTGTGTGTGTGTGAGAGAGAGAGATGATGATGATGATGATGATAGACAGATAGACAGACAGATGCCTACTCCATAACTAAGTAATATTGAAAAATCTGTATTTTTTTAAATCATCTGAAAGAGTACCAATAGTGATGCAGAAAACCAGCACTTGGGCCTGATAGAACTTCTTCCCCTGAGATATCACCGGATTGGATCGCAAACTTTTCTCAGCAGAATGGCAGCTTTCCAGACTGACAGTCTGCAGCAACAGCACTTATTCTCTTTGTCTGTGCTGAGGAACAGAAAATGTTCATGCTGTTCCGTCTGGTTTTACATTCAAATGAAACAAGACTGAGAATTTAAATAGCTGCTGAGTTCAGCAGTATGATGCTCCAAGCTTAACTGTCTTGTTTTTACCCACAACAATGTCAAAGTCACAACAGAGAATTCCATGAATTGTGTTTAAGGGGATAAAGATTGGAGGAATGAACATGTACTAAATTTGTCATGCCTGCTATCACCTGTTAATATTTTAATAATAATAATAATAATAATAACTTTATTTTTATATCCCACCCTCCCCCGCCAAAGGCGGGCTCAGGGCGGCTCACAGACATGGAATTCCATGATTCAATAAAACAATATAAACAACAATTTTAAATACAATCAATTACATAAATAAATTAGTTAAAAATAGATAAAATAGGTGCTATAAAATACTATACATTTTAAAGCTGTGATATGACAACATTCCAACCCTGACTATTTCTAACTCAGGAAAAAGGAGATGCTGAAAATTTTGCTATTGGGTTGAGTGGTCTAAGAGCCCCATGGTGCAGTACTGCAGTCCTAAGTTCTGCTCAGGACCTGAGTTCGATCTCCGGTGGAAGCTGGGTTTTCAGGTAGCTGGCTCCAGGTTGACTCAGCCTTTCATCCTTTCGAGGTCGGTAAAATGAGTACCCAGCTTGCTGGGGGAAAGTGTAAAAGACTGGGGAAAGCAATGGCAAACCACCCCGTAAAAAAGCTTGCCGTGAAAATGCAATGTCACCCCAGATTCGGAAACGATTGGTGCTTGCACAGGGGACCTTTCCTTTCCTGAGTGGTCTAAGGATCCATTTACAAATCTGGCAGAACTGGAGCTTTTTCTGGATTGTATCTATCTTCTGATTGCAGGAGGGAAGCTGCAGGTTTGAATAATCTCTGCACACAGAAAAATAGTCTATCTGGGATACAGCTACACTAAAATTACCCCCCCCCCCTAGTCTTTGACATTTTTACTTGCATGGCTTTTTCTCCATGAGGTACCATGTAAACCCTCCATCTTTGAACCTATGGACCTTCTAGGATTTTTTTTCCTGAGCCTTAAAATGGCCACCAGACCCAGTTTGTTTATTTACATAAGAAAATTTCATTTAGGAAATGTTATGGCATTTCTCTAACATCCTGATCAAGGTGGCTTTTACAGAACAGTAATTTACAGGTGGTAATTTTACAGACCAGTAAGGGGGCAGAGTTTAAGAATCTAACTCCACTGCTTGGATGAAAGTACTATCAATGGCAACAGGGCTTCCTTCTATGTATCTGACCACACCCTTCAGCTATGGACAGTACATTTGTCTGCTCAAGGCATGTTCCAAGGCAGCCCCATCAATGGATAAACCACTTGCATTAGCAAGGATGAAGCTTGCACAGATGGAATATACTGCCCATAGCAGTGGTGTAATATTATCTTGCGTAATTAGGATTGGGAAATTAACGGAGTGACAACTGCTAAATAAAGCTGCAGTACTGCAGTTGGAGCCCTCTGCTCATGACCTGAGTTCGATTCCAGCGGAAGTTAGTTCAGGTAGCCAGCTCCAGATTGACTCAGCCTTCCATCCTTTCAAGGTCGGTAAAATGAGTACCCAGCTTGCTGGGGGGAAAGTAAATGACTGGGGAAGGCAATGGCAAACCACCCCATAAAAAGTCTGCCATGAAAACGTGAAAGCAATGTCACCCCAGAGTCGAAAACAACTGGTGCTTGCACAGGGGACTACCTTTACCTTTTTAAAGTCACTATTCACCCCTACCTGGATAGCCCAGGCTAACCTGATCTCATTAGATCTTAGAAACTAAGTTGGGTCAGCCCTGGTTAGTATTTGGAAGGGAGACTTCCAAGGAATACCAGGGTCATAACACAGAGGTAGACAATGGCAAACCACCTCTGAACATCTCTTGCCTTGAAAACCCCATAGTATCACCATAAACCAGTTGTGACTGGACAGCAAAACAAAAGAGTCACTATTCAACCCAGGTTTTGGACTGCAAACATGTTCCTAACAGAGTTCTCACCAGAGCTCTTCATCATGAAAAACTTGGGCAGTGACTGAATCCCATCTTCAGCTCTAATTCCCAAGTATGATAGCCAAGCCTTTGAGAAGATCAAGAGAAAGAGGAGAGAAAAAGATTCACCTTCAGAGAGAGTCATTATCTGGAAACTGTCCCCTAAAATGAATATTCTGGCTAATTAAATGTGACAGTAAATTGGATTAAACTGAAATTGTATCAGCAGTTTTGACTGGATTGATGCTGAAAGCTCAGCTGTTCTCTGACAGCAAGAATATAAGGCAGGTTTGTAAAGCTACAAATGAACAAGCTGTGTGTGATCCTCCAGATGCATCTGAAGTCTGAGAAGATTTTGTACATTGAAGCCAGATACCTATAATCTTGAGCAGATATTTAATTAATGAATAAATGTTATGCCACCTTTCCACCCAATCAGGTTCCACAAGGCAGCAAACATAGAAACATTAAATGTTTAACAATTTAAAAACAGAGCCAATAACCATCATTAAGAATATGTCAGATGAAACAAAAAAGTCTTCACCTGCTGGTGAAAGATACTGATTGAGGAAAACAATGAATCTCCCTGGGGAAGGAGTTTCAGGGTTTTTGTGTCATAACAAAGACCCTTTCTCAGGTTGCCACCCATCTAGCCTCAGATGGTGGAGGCAACTGAAGCAGGGCTTCTGAGGATGACTAGATTGAGCAGGTAGGTTCATATGGGAGAAGGCAGTAAAGGTATGTTGGTCCCAGGCAGTACAGGACATTAAAGGTCAATACCAGAACCTTGAATAGAGCCCAGAAACAAACTGGAAGCCAGTGTAGGTGGAACAAAACTGGAGTGATATAGCCCCTGCGACCCACTCCAGTAAACATTCTCTACCAATAGCTCCAGGTGGGCAGCCATGTTGGTCTGAAGCAGTTGAACAAAGCAGGAGTCAAGTGGCACCTTTAAAACCAACCAAGTTTTATTTAGAATATAAGCTTTTGTGTGCTCTCTAAGCTCACTTCATCAGACGAGGGGATCCTGTCGTCTGATGCTTAGAGAGCACACGAAAGCTTACATTCTAAATAAAACTTGGTTGGTTTTAAAGGTGCCACTTGACTCCTGCTTTGTTCATTGTCTACCAATGGTAGCTTTTTGAGCAATCTTCAAGGACAGCTCCATACAGTGATCATTTCAGTAATCTAATCTAGATGTTACCAGGGCATGCACCACATCAGCAAAAGCTTTTTTGCCCAGGCTCAGCAGCCAAAGCTGCCGAAAGGAGTCCCAGGCCACTGCTGCCACCTGATTATCCAACAGGAGGCACAGGTCCAGCAACACTCCCTAGCTATGAACCTGCTCCTTTAGGAGGAGCACAACACTATCCAGAACAGGGGATAGCCCATTTCCTGGGTCAGACCTTCACCCCATCAGTAGCACCTCCATTTTATTAGGATTAAGTTTCAGTTTGTGAGCCCTCATGTTGTCCAAAATATATAAATGCACATAAATGTCACATGCTTTTAATCCCAAAGGCTTTCTTTGATAACCAGTTATGACAAATTGTTCTGTAAAAGCTCACAAGTGCTGTGTAAACATGTGAGAGATTGTGAAGGGCTAATGCCTCACAGAGCCAGAGAGCCTTGAGTGACAGGTTGCTCAAAGGAATTTGATTGGTTAGCATCAGTTGAGCAGAAAGACTTAGGAACTGACTGCTAAAGAGAATTCAGTTTGAGTTTAGCACTGACTGAGGAAAGTTTAATTTTGACTGAGGAGAGCTTAGCTCTGACTGAAAAGAGTTTCATACTGACTGAGGATTGGGAAAGTTGGCAAGGAGGAGTGGGTAGATTAGTGAAGACTGCTCCCTTTCTGGCCAAGAAGAGGAATAGATCAGGGGTGGCCAGTATTTTTTCTTGAGTTTAACTGGCTTTTCAGATTTCAGAAGGCAGGGATATACTACCAAGTGCTCAAATTCTTTCTCTGAGTTCACCAGGGATCACTCCAGAGCTATCTCCCTTTCAGCTGGGCAGGCAATCTCTAACCAGATCTATCCCAGGGGTGGCCAAATGTCTCCAAATGTTTTTTGCCTACAACCACCATCAGCCCCAGTCAGCATGGCCAATGGCTGGGGCTGATGGGAGTTGTAGGCAAATAACATCTGGAGAGCTACCATTGGCCACCCCTGTTTTATATTATCATCCACACACTGTGTGACAATTGTAATTCAATTGTGACAATTGTAATTCAATTGTAATTGTAATTTATTGTGACAATTGTAATTCAAGAAGCATTTTATGGTAGATGCTGAGCTGATATGATTCAGTACATCTTCCGGTATTGTCAGGGGCATGTAGCATATGCAAATGAGGTGTTAATGAGCTCTGGCACCTTTTTTCTATGAAATGACCCCTGAATATATGCAAAATCAGTCTGTGAATATGACGATGAGAGAAACAGCCTAAATAATTAAAAAACCCTTCATTTAAATAAGAAGAAAAACAATTATATTTTAATTGAAAAATTCACCATAATAATAGTTTACATACAAGCTGGAGGAAAATACATACTACTCTTAAGAATACCACAACTATATTTAATGATTCTGTCTGTGAAAAGCATGGCACAGCCGACTTATGGTGACCCCAGAAGAGGAAATTTAAGGACAAGTGAGAAACACAGGTGGTTTGCCATTGCCTTTCTCTGCAGAGCCTTCCTTGGTGGTCTCCCATCCAAGTACCGACCCTGCTAACCTTTAGAGAGGAGATCAAACATAAGAACATAAGAGAAGCCATGTTGGATCAGGCCAACGGCCCATCAAGTCCAACCACTCTGTGTCACACAGTGGCAACAAATTTTATATACACACATACACTGTGGCTAATAGCCACTGATGGACCTGTGCTCAAGCTATTCAATGCCTCTTTCTCATTCATGTAATGATTATAAAAGCAATGATTATAAAAGCAATACATTGTAAAAGGAAGCTAGGCAATTCAACCTGCACAAAATGAAAAACAGCCCGTATTGACGGGAGAATTTCAAAGCCAGAATTCAACCATCTCAGCAAGTGAAGTGCTGGATTAACCGAGCAAACACTGCAATAATGCACAATTCTTGTAGTCCACTTTAACATTATACATTTACAAATGTTATTTTACATCTTTCTCACTGCTTTCAGCTTTTAAGTAAGGTAAAGTCAATAACTAGGAATCTTTAACACATATCAGAAAAATCCAGGTGGGCAGCCGTGTTGGTCTGAAGCAGTTGAACAAAGCAGGAGTCAAGTGCACCTTTAAGACCAACAAAGTTTTATTCAGAATGTTTTATATCAGAAAACAACTTTTAAGCCTTGTTGTATTGTTTAGAAGTAATGGTGATTAGTGAAATGACAGAACCCAGAACAGTTTTGTATCAACATGGATTATCCCACTTTCACAACTAACAAATCAACTGCTTGCACTATTAGAGACAATGGAAGAGGTACTAGCCATGCACTCTGAGTGCAGCACAACCACAGCTTGGAAGGGAACTGAAATGATGCTGATCAGAGCAAGGGCTATTAGGGAAGCTAGGTGACTATGGTGGGGAGCTCTATCAAGCCTTGACAGGAAAAGTGCCCTGAACTCTGCACAACAGATCAAAGAGAAAGGCAGCGCTGCTTCCTAGAGCCAAGTAGTCAGCCGTGTTGGTCTCAAGTAGTAGAACAAAATAAGAGTCAAATTGCACCATTAAGACCAACTTAGTTTTATTCAGAATAAAACTAAGTTGGTCTTAAAGGTGCAACTTTACTCCTATTTTGTTCTAGCACTGCTTCCTGTCACTCAACCCAATCCCACCCCACATCCAGAAAAGCAAAGGTGCTGCGCTCTGTTAAAAATCAGCACAACTTGCGCTAGGGGAGCAGGAGAGAAGCGGCACTCCACCATGTTCAGTGGGTCTAGTCTTTCCTTGCCCCTCTGCCAGGCTCTTACCACATTCAGGCAGGGAGGGAGGGTGGGGAGAAAGTGAATCAGGAGGGTGGAAAGGCTGAAGCTGAAGTGGAAGGAAGCGGGGACAGGCGGTGGCTGAGGAGGGAAAGCAGCAAATTGGGAAGAGGGGGCGGGATAAAGCACAGGAAGAGAGTGAATCAGTCTCCAGGACCAGATTGAGTAGAGAGGCAAAGAATTTAATATCCAGACAGAACAAACTGGGGGGGGGGGGCTGGCCTGGGGCCTCTAAAGGCGTGGAGGCCCCTAGGCTGGTGCCTACTTGGCCTATTGGGTTAATTCGGTTCTGGCTCTTAACTACTACACAAAATTGGCTCTCTTGTTTGTGAAACTTTCAGAGGTTTAAGTTAAGAGGGTGATCTTGTCTCTTTCCTCAAGTTCCTGGGCAGAGCCAGCATAAAAATGCAATAATGTAACAGGGTGGGACAACTGCTCTGTCAAAAGGGGGCTAGATATAGCAGCTGCTCAGTCAAAAAGGAAAAGAAAAAAGTAGAGGGGAAATCCTGCATCATCATCATTAGATGTATTTGCTTAATTGCCCCTTCCCAGTCTAGCCCAGGCTCTGGGTGATATAGATCAGCTAAAGCAATGCAAACTTTAAAATTCAGGTTAAAACATTTCAGTAATTTAAGTTAAAACAGTAAAAAAAATAAAAATAAAAATGGCATCCCACAAATTAAGTTCACCTTCTGGACTATCAGAGCATCCATGGGGGGAGAGGAGGAAAAAACGTCTGAAGGGGGTGGACAAAAAAGGATGGAAAGGTGCCAGCTATTGCTGTCCTCAGTCAAAAACCTGGGAAACATCTCTGCTTATAGGTCCAGCAGGGCCCAGATGTCATCTGGCAGAGAGTTCCAACAGGTTGGGGCCAGGACTGAAAAAGTCCTGGTCCTAGTCAATGACAACTGGGACTCTTTAAGGTTGAGGATCACCAACAGATTGCTCCCAAAAGAGTGTAATGCTCAACCAGGGATATAGCAAAGGAGACAGTCCCATTGATACATTGGTCTCAGACCAGCTGAGATCTTAAAGGTCAAAACCAGAACCTTGAATCTGACTCAGTACTCAACTGGAAGCCACAGCACAGGTTGTATATGTGCTGTCCATGGTGTTTCCAACAGGACTTGCACTGCCTAATTCTGGACCCATTAGAGTTTCCAGGTGAGTCTCAAGGGTAGGCCAGTTACAGTAGTCTAGCCTGCAGGTGACCATTGCATGGATTACAGTGTCCAGGTCTGGGGGCTGGTTGCCTCTGAGAGAGGGAAGAGGGTGAGGTCATCATATCAGGGTGCAAACAATGTGTCATGGGCCAGCCAGCCAGCTGAAGAATTGATTCCCACACCAACAGAATCCCCATCTAAGCAGATAGATCTGGCAGCAGACTTAGTGTTAGAAGCATCAGAAAGTGAGAACACTTCCCAATCACAGCCATGCTGCTTGATCTTCCAGGAGAAGAAAGAGATGCCACAGAGGAAGGCTTCCCCTGACAGCCTGCTCAGCAATAGTCAGTGTTTGTTCCTGGAGCGGAGTCCTTTCAGCACCAGTACTGATAAGCTGATAGAGAAAGAGTAGAAGACCCACACCTGTAGGAAGTTGAATTGATTGTAAGAAGTAATTCCTGGCCCTCAAGGGATGAGTCAGTTAAAGGTGCAGATAAAAGGAACGTGATGACAAGCCAAGGCGTGGAAGCAGTCTTGCTTGCCACCCCTCTGTGTGCCGACCTGTTTGAACATATGAAGCTGTCTTATACTGAATCAGACCCTTGGTCCATCAAAGTCAGTATTGTCTTCTCAGACTGGCAGCGGCTCTCCAGGGTCTCAAGCTGAGGTTTTTCACACCTATTTGCCTGGACCCTTTTTTTGGAGTTGCCAGGGATTGAACCTGGGACCTTCTGCTTCCCAAGCAGATGCTCTACCACTGAGCCACCATCCCTCCCCCGAGCAAACAGAGCTCTACCCTGACCCTGCTGCTTTGTACCTTGTCTCTGGTAATCTCTGATTGCTTCTGAAGCTTGCTTCTGAAGCCAGGCCCCTGTATCCTGCACCTGTTCTCAAATCTTGGAACTGGACCCCTGAAACCTTGACCCTTAGACTCAGGGGTCGTTTTGTAGAAATATAGGTGGTGGAGTTCATCCAGGATTGTTATGCAGCTGCACCTACTATTCAATGGACAAGGTGAGAAGGAGGAGGTGAAACTCTCAGAAGGATTTAGGAGCTGCCCTCCTGTGAGCTCCCACTGAATCTGAGGCCTGCTTAGACTGAATATTTGGATATCCAATTCTGGACCAATTTATAGAACTTGCCCCTGGCTGTAATTGTATTTGTGTGTCCCCAAAGCCCTAGGTCGAGCAACAGCACTGTCCTTAGCCCTGAATGAGACATATAAGGAAGGAGAAATGTCCCCTTTTCTGGGGCCTTGGGCTTGGTGAAAGGGCTGGCCCAGGGTACAAGAACATGTGGTCTATGTATGACATTTCTAAAGTAAAACAGATTTATTTTTCTTTTATACCTCCTGAAATTGTATTATGGGCTGGGATTAGGGATGGGCACGTATCAGCTCAGAAACTAAAGTTCATCATGATTTTTTGTCAATTCATGATTTACAGACTAATGTTCATGAACTGAAGAACCACCATGAACTTTCTGCTTTCTGCGCTTCATGAAAAACAGCTGTTTGGTTTAAATGGCTCAGAGCCATTTAAACCACTGCGTTTTGCTCCTTACAAAAAGCAATGGGGAGCAGAAAGCAGGAGTTTAAATGTATCACAAACAGATACAAACCAATTCAGTTTACAAACTGGCATATGGACCATGAACCAAATTGTGAAAATGCAGGAGGGATGTTTGTGTTGTCCCTTTTTTGCTGCTGCTGTTTTTATTATTTTTTGGATTTCTATTCCTTTGCTGTGTTTGTCAAGTGTGCTGCTCTCTAACTTGTTTTGACATTATTTGTATGCGTTTTAATCATGATAGCCACCTTCAGTCCTAGAGGAAAGGTGGGTACAAATGTTTTCAATATAAATTATGTACTTGTTAACAACATCAGGTATTTGTGTATGTAAAGTGCTTTAAGTCAAACTGACTTATGGTGACCTCATAGGGTTTCCAAGGCAAGAGATAATCCGAGGTAGTTTTCTGTCACCTGCCTCCGCATAGCAACTCCTTGACTTCTTTGATGATCTCCCATCCAAGTACTAACCAGTATTGACCCTGATTTGTTTGTAACATCTGACAAGATCAAGCTAGTCTAGGTTGTTCATGTAAGGCCCTATAAATAGGATAAAAATATTAAAAATAATAACGTTAAAAATATTGCATTAAACCCAGAAGAATTATTCTTGGATGAACAACATGCTAAACATAACAATAAAATGGAACAAAATGCCCACCAAATATAAAATACTGCTACTACAATCCTAACGAGATCTACTAAGATTTACTCAGTGGGATTTACTCCCAGGAAAGTATTTTTAGGATTGTACTGTGCATCAAATTAAAATTCCCTTATGCTAGTTTTAACATGAATTTGACTGGACTTAGGAGGATGGTAGAAGACTGGAGGGCCTGGTGTGACTTTGTCCATGGGGTCGCGAAGAGTCGGACCCGACTGTGCAACTGAACAACAAAAAGTTTTAACAACCAAATTTAACAAGTGTATTAACAACGCAGAATGATTAATGACTGTTCTAAGAAGAGACTCTTCCACGAGAAATGCCCAGGGCAGAGGGTATCAGGATCTGAACTAAGCTGTGACTCAGTTCTCCAGCTCAGTGCCCCTGAGGTCAATGATCTTAGCTAAACCTGAAGAGCAGTAAGCAAAATGCATGTCTCTGCTGACAGGCAGGTGCAGAAGGCTTGCTTCCCAGCCCAGCCAAGATTTACACTGACAGCCAACCTCATAAACAGAAGTTGCACAAGCTCATCTATTCTGCACCTGTGGAGAGCTTCAGTTAGTCCCCTTTATTACATCCAAGCTCAGGTTCCTATTGCACACCTCACAGTCTGAAAGGAAAGCAGCTCCACAATGTTGAATCAAACTCCAAGTATATCTGCCTTTGCAGGCTTGTCGTCTGGATTTGACTTTAAAGACAAAAGGCTAGGTTTAACAGATTTGAGAGTCTACATCAGGACAAAGCAGAGGAGGAGACTTCTGAGGTTTGAAGGGCTCAGGCTCAAGCTTTAGCTGGCAGGTTGAAAACAGCATCTTGAATTTTGCCCAGCATCAGACATGAGTCTGTAGCAGGAAAAGTACTGAATGTAAGTACTGAAAAGTATTCAGAGTGATCTTTCTCTATCAAGATAAAACACCATGCTCCATATTAACAACCCTTAGCATTCAGTCTTCAAAGCACTTCACATATATGATTACAATAATCGCTGCAATAGCCTTGTAAGGTAAACCAGCAACATTAGAATCCCCATACTGCCAATGGGGACAAAGAAAAAAACTTTCATTAGGCTACCTCATAATTTTATGACAAAGGTGAAATCTGGACGAGGAGTAAACCAGGTCATTCACAGCTCATTCTCTGAGCCACTGTTCAGTATCAGCATCCAGCATGAACTGAAACATTTGAAGACCTTGCAAGAATAAAGTTAGTTCAGCATCTTTTCATGTCTTAATGGGCTTTTAATCAGCATGCAAATCAACTGAAGTAGCAAAGACCTTTGGGTACATTTTAGATTTTAAAAGAGGCTTAAACCTTTGCAACAGCAGAATTTTGCTGTTTACATGTCAACATAACTGGAAAAATAATGTTTTCTTATGACAGCTCCCTCAAGTAACAGTACAGAAGTATTCTTTATTTATACATGAGATGACATTCAACACATTTGGAGCAGAAAGTTCGAAGAATGTTTGTAATTTTGGCTAACAACTAAGAAATCTTGAAAACTAAATTAATAATGGAGATTACTTTGAGTACATCAAGCTAGCTAATTCTCGACATGGTCAGTTCTGTGGATGCTTAAATACAGAGACTGTGCCTACAAACAGCCAAGACAGATCTTTCTGAGTCCCCATTGTAAAGAAAGGCAGGGTATAAGTAAAATAAATAAATACTAAATGTAGCTGAAAGGGGATAGATAAAAGGTAGGTTGACTGGTAGGTAGGAAGGAGAGAAGGAAGCAGGGAAAGGTGAAGTTGTCGAGGTTGCCACAAGGAGGGAAAGAGACAATAGTGTTGGGAATGGGATACAGGGGATATTGACATGCCTCTTGCAGGTCCTTGCATATTCTCCAGTGTGCAATTGGGCCTGGTACAGCAGCTGGCACTGTACAACTGAACCCATCTCAGCAGCTGGCACCAAGCAGCTGGGCCATAGGTTTCCCTGGTAGGAACTGCCCGGAGAGGGAAGAAAAAGGTAAAGACAGAGAGTTAGGTAAGCTGGCTGTAGGTGATAAGGAATGGATGAAGTTGGGAAGAGGAAAAGCTATGGGGGCTTTCAGGAAAGAAAAGAGGAAATAGTGGGGAAAGGAAAATGAAATGCCCCCCACAAGTCCTTGTGAGCCTCCCCCCACTTGTTTATTTACCCTATATTGGTTACCAATCTGCAAGTTATGTGATAGCATTTTTCTATGTTACCGGAGGAGTGGTCATACAGGTAAGTATTACTTTGCTGGGTCCAAAGAAAGAGAACTACTCAAAGATAAGGAAAAAAAATTAATGTTATTTATAGTCTCCCTTTCTCACTAGGATTCAAGGCAGATTACACAGAGTGAATCAATACAATATACAGGAGGAACATTCAGTAAACAAATTAAATATATGTGCCCCCTCACCCAGCTGGTCCAGAGGTTTGGGCTGGGTTGTCACCAGCATGCAGATAACATCCAGCTCTATCTGTTGATGGATGGCTGCCCAGATTCTGCCCCAGAAAATCCAACCAGGGCACTGGGGGCTGTGGCTGGATGGTTACAGCAGAGCCAGTTGAAACGTAATCCAATAAAGATGGAGGTCCGGTACCTGAGTTGGAGAGAACTTGAGTCGGGAATCAGGCTGCCCACCTTGGATGGTGCATTGCTTGTGCCAGACCAGCAGGTGAGGAGACTGGGAATAGTCCTGGATGTCTCACTCTTCATGGAGGCCCAGGTCACCACAGGTACCAGGTCTGCCTCTTATCATCTTCAGCAGATCAGGCAACTGGCCCCATACCTCTCCTCACATGACTTGACTACAGTGACCCATGTAATGGTTACTTCCAGGTTTGATTACTGTAACTTGCTCTATGCAGGCCTGTTCTTGCAGTTGATCTGGAAACTCCAGCAGGTGCAAAATGCAGTGGCGGGCCTGCTGACATTTTTGCCTGTGTGGGCACACAATCAGCTGGTGCTATGCCAATTGCACTGGCTGCCGATTTTGTACTGGATCTGCTTCAAGGTACTGGTATTAACCTTCAAAGCCTTGTGTGGCCTGGGTCCAACATACTTGAAGGACCACCTCTCTCCATATGTGCCATGGAGAGCCTTGCATTCTGCTGAGTCAAATCTGCTGGCTGACCCTGGCCCATGGGACATCTGCTTAAACTTGACCAGGACCAGGGCTATGTCTGCCTTGACTCCAGCCTGGTGGACCCCGCATGAGATCAGGGCCTTGCAGGACCTTCTCCACAGGGCCTGTAAAATGGAGCTGTTCTGCCAGACCTTTGGCTGAGTCAGTGGGCATCCAATAAAAAAGTCCCCCCACCATTGAAAACATCACTTCTACACGACCCAGAATAAATCAACATCATAGTATCTGAGATTGTGCACATGACAAGTCATGCAACTGCTTTTAATTATCAAATGTATTTTAATAATTTATGAATTATTGTCTGTGATCTTTATTATTGTCTATGATCTGCCCCGTGCCTGCTTGCAAGGAGAATGGAATATAAATCTGTTGGGGTTTAGATATACGATTAGCAGAGTAACTTGGAGAGAACCACGAATAACAGCCAGGCACACAGTTTAGCTTAAGAAACAAAGTAGTTTACTTTACTAATAAGGAAAAGGTATGACTGGGATTTCCTAGAAAACAAAGAAGGATTTAATATCCTATCTAGCTTCTAGGCTACATCTTGACTCTCTCAAGTCCTAACTTCAACTGCTTGGAGATCTAAGGGCTTAACACAAAGGGCAATAAAACTGACCAAATGGTTTCCCTCAAACCACCACCCAAATATATGGATTAGCCTATTAGGGGTCTCCCTGAATGGTCACTATGCATATTGACCCTAGCCTTGGCGGGAAGTACATGCAAACATTCTCATTGGCTCTACCTACTCACTGGCTAAACATCAGCATGCATATACAAACACTTAATTAACTCATGACAGCAGGAAGTGAAATTGCATCAGAAACCCAACAAAAGCTGAAAAATAGAATAAGATAAATATGATTTAGGTTGTAGAACCAACCGGAAATCAAAAAAGAGAGAACTGAAGGAAAGCATAAATGTTAAAATTATGTATTAAAAGATGCTGGATTACATAGTAGGATCCAAGTTACAGCTAACTATACTCAGTAGTATAGACTGCAGTCCCTAATAATTTGTCCAAGTAGCTTTGTTAAACATTTTGTACAGTGCTACCCTATTACCTGTGTAGAAAAGCCTTCTTGAATAATTTAGTTTTGCATAGTTTGCAGAAAGCCAGGAGAACAGGAGCCTTCCTGACATACTCAAGCAGAGCATTCTACAAGGTGGGAGCACGTGCTTAGGCAGTTGTTGATTTTGAAGAAGAATTGCAGATTTATACCCTGCCCTTCTCCCTGAATTAGAGACTCAGAGCGGCTTATAATCGCCTATGTCTTCTCCCCCCATAACAGAGACCCTTTGAGGTGGGTGGGGCTGAGAGGGCTCTCACAGCAGCTGCCCTTTCAAGGACAACTTCTGTGATAGCTGTGGCTAACCCAAAGCCATTCCAGCAGATGCAAGAATCAAACCCAGTTCTCCCAGATAAGAGTCTGCACACTTAACCACTACACCAAACTGGCTCTCAGTTTGCAGGTTGCATTTTGCCAGTTTGCAGGTTGGTACCTGCAGGGGACCCTGTTCAGATGAGCAAAGTTATTATGACAGAGGATAGGGATAGAGACAGTCTCACATATATAGGAGTCCAAGGCTATGAAGGTTTTTGTATGTGATAGCCAATACTTTAAATTGAACCTCATAACTGATGGGCAGCCAGTGAAGGGACTGCAGAATGGGAGTAATATGCATACTCCATCTAGCTCCCAATAATAACCAAGCTGTGGCATTCTGCACCAGCTGAAGTTTAGCTGGCTCAGCCATTCTTGGTTACAAAAGTGTGTGCAAGCTTTTAAGAAGTTGATGAAGCTATCTGTAAGTAAAATATTGTGCAGGATCCCACCCAAAGTAAACTCTCAGCAGCTCAATCACATGCAGATACCTTCCCCTGTGCTCATTGGTGCCTACTCCAAAGTAAGTGTGCATAATATAGTAGTCCCAGATTCAGCAGCATAGTCATAACCTGAGCTGTGGTCAGATGACAGGCTTAGTGCATTTGGCTGTGCTTCTAATTTTACCCTTATTTTTTGGTGCTGGGGAATTTTGTCTAAATATCCACCCATAACCTGCTGCTCTGCGCACTTACCCTGTGCTTGATCATTCAGATTATTGTTGCATGGTAACTACAGAGTGGATGGGAAGGATCCCTTTTGTTTGTTTTTCACACATGCACATAAGCATGTATTTGAAACACCAGCTCCTTTTTGACAGCTTCACAATCCCTCTGCCAAATACTGTGATTATTGGTTCCTATACCAGTTTGATTCCTGAGAGCCAATTTGGTGTAGTGGTTAAGAGCATAGTCTCTAATCTGTGAGAACCAGGTTTGATTCCCCACTTTTCCACATGCAGCTGCTGGGTGATCTTGGGTCAGTCACAGTTCTCTCAGAGCTGTTCTCTCAAGAGCAGTTCTTTCAGAGCTCTCTGAAGCCCCACCTACCTCACAGGGTGTCTGTTCTGGTGAGAGGAAGGGAAATGAGATTGTAAGCCACTCTGAGTGAAGAGTGGGTATGAATCCAATATCACCACCTCCTCCTCCTTCAGAACTATATTTCCCTGCCAGAAATCACTTTCTTTCCCACCTGATCCTACTACCTTTCCCAGTTGTTTTATAGGTCTCTCTATATTTCTGTGGCAGTGCCTGAGTGCATCCTTTCTCTTTTTCTCTCATCATAGACCTTTCCTGCCACAGCAATATTATGAAGTGTCTTGGAATAAAGTTCCAGGGGTGGAATCCTGGCCAGCAATATGGGAACCTAAATAGGGACTATTTCCAGCAGCGTCCCACTCTAAGAAATGGTATAAGGAGTTGGGTTTTTTTTTAATTTGTGACCCTAAAAAAATCCCCCATGAGCTCCTAATGACAACAAAATATTGCAGCAAAGAAGTGTACATGTGGCGATTCTAAATCCTTGTGCAAAGATCCAATGATGTGCATATTGCTAACTGCTTTTTTTAAAGGGGCAAAACAGAAGGGAAGGTTCAGACTTCCCTAATGACTTGACTTTGCAACAGGGGAGTTCAGACATCCGGAAATGCAGGGTGAAAACACTTATATCCATAACCCCAGACTTTCTCCAATGTCAGAAAACTCGCAATTGAGAAGGGGTGAGACCGGGGGGAGGGGATACTGGGGAAATGGGATACAGACAATGCTGTTTGAATGCAGGGTAACAGCAACAACATCAGATCAAACAGCTTTTCTGACCACAGCCTTAGTGAGACTAATAGAGCTGGAGTTGCGCTGGAATTAGACATAATGGATATCAGAGAGGAAGTCTGTATAAATTTGATTGCTTACTAGTAAAAGAATATATATGGCCAATTCAGATAGACTATGGTATCACAGATTAATGAGTTTAAAGATATATAAATCAGAAGGAGGGTTGTCATGCAGGAAGAATTATATCCTGAGGAGAATTGTTTCTATCTAGGAATAAGACCCATTGTGAGAATAAATACAATGGACTCTAGAAAGAGGCAGTGGGTAAGTGCTCTGGCCTTGGACACTCAGCATTATTTGCTGTGGCACCATAGCAAGACAAAGATGCTGAAGCTCAGCATTCCTTTTGTCTGCACTGTGTTGTTGCCACCTTTTCCTGTTGTATTTGGCTTTGAAGCTTTTAGCCAGAATGCATTTGTGACCTGTCTTTTTTGGCTGGGCATGATTGTGTTATGGTATACCATAGAGCAGGGGTGTCAAATGTCTGGCCAATGGACCAGAACCGGCCTGTCTAGGGCTTTAATAAGGCCCACAGGCTCTTTTCTCCCCCCTCCCCCTTCTGTCCTCACCCTTTGAAGCTCCAAGGCTGACAAAGTTCCCTGCTCTTTCTGCCTTGTCTTTACCGGCTGCAGCAAGAAACAAAACTGCAAGGAAAACATGGAATGGATTTTCCATTAAGGTCTCTGTGCCCAGATAGATAGGGCCCAGAGTCCCTAATGGAAAATCCATTCCACATGTGTTTCAGTGGAGTGGAAATGAGTTTTCTTTTCAGCATTCTTATAGCCAGCTAAAGCTTATGCTCTCTAGTTGTGTCCTTGCAAATAAAAGGTTGACGCTTTGAGCCAGCTTGTCTTTGCTGAATGGACCTGTCCTAGTGAGTTCTCTAACTTGGGAACCCACAGCCAAAGAGGGATATTGTGCTGGAGAGCCATTGCCAATCTGAGTAGACCCCCAGGGTGGGAGAAGCTTGTAATGTCATTTCATTGCTTCCCAGGCTCAGAGCATTTTATATTTTTTAGTCTCTGCAGTGTCTGTGTTCTTTATAAAGTTTATATCTCTGCTACATAATATTATATTTTATGGCACACATGGCCTGGCTCCACAAAGTCCCATTTGTGTCAGATCCGGCCCTCCTAACAAATGAGTTTGACACCTCTGCTAGAGTATGCGCCTACAGGCAGCCATTTTCTGTAGGGTGTGTAATTTGACTTCAACTTTCCATCTCCTACCCCTTTCATGCAACCTCTACTCAAGCTTACAAGGGGAAAAGCATACATTCAACACATGGTTCAGAACTAAGAAAAATAGCTGGAAAAGACAGGGACGTTTTCATTAGCAGGAATATTGTTGGTGGGTAATACGTTACCTGTCCAGATGAGAAGCAAGAGATCCAGCAGTGAAGAAGGGGTGGGGAAAACCCATGAGACGACCAACATCACACGGACAAGGGCCCAAACTTATCAAGAGTGGGGGTGGCTCTTCCAGCAAGGTAGCAGTCAAGAAAGAGTCACACCTGAATGGCAGAAGGATCTGCCTTAAATAACCAATTTGTGACCTGAGACAGGATCCCATGATGGGATTTCCTGACAGATTAATGGTTTCCAAGAAATTTGACAATAGCACCCAGAGAGTGGTCACCGATTCTCTGTGCAGATCAAAAACTTAAAATAAAGAAAACTATGTTGGGCAATTTAGGATCTGATGGGTTTAATTGTGACTCCTCTTGGGGACTACAGGGTAAACAAAAGGGATCAGGAAGGAGATTATGAGTAGCAAGATCTGACCTGGTGATAACTGGAAGTTGATGTCTGATGATGTTCTATTGACAGAGGTAATGGTTGAATGGGAGCAGAGAGTCTCCTTTGTCCATTGGTAATCATTATGGGCTTCTTGCATCAATTGTTTTGTCTCTGGCTTAGGCAGTCGACATCTGCACAACCACAGCTGATGCAAGGAGTATGTGGTGACATCAGGGTTTCTTCATGGCTTCCACAAGAAAATAATGTCTTTTTGAAATGTTTCAGGAACATGGCTTCTCCTAAGGCTGCTGGCCTTGTCTCCATGAAGACAGGACTGAAGTCATCTGCAACAGGATAGCTGGGCAGATGAGGGATGAAGCCTGGTCTGAAGTCTTTGTGGCGCTGAGAGCAGAAGCTATCCACAGTATAGCAGTCCAAGCAAGGGGTGCTCTGAGCCTGGTCTGACTCAGCGCTATGACAGTTCATGAGGGCTAAATGCCCATAGCTGGCTTGGCATAGATGTCAGTTTTGTGTTAGTCTAAGCAGAGCCCATTATAGTCCCATATAAGTGTTGAGGGTTTTTCTGGAAACTGCTTGACAACACTACCTAGGAAAAGTATAGTCTTTCTCCACAATGGGGACCAAAGCAGGAAGGAAGTGACCTTGGCAGGGTATAATGACACAGAGTCCATCATTTTCTCCAGGGGAGCTGATCTCTGCCATCTGGAGAGCAGTTGTAATTCTGAGTAATCTCCAGCCCTCACCTGGAGATTAGCAAAACAAATGAGACACATGGATAGAAGTGACTGAATTAGAGCTCAAGCCTCCATGGAACCAGCCTCTACAAAAAAAAAACCTTATACACCTCTAAATACCTGTATAACAAATTTAACAATATATTTTTTTCAAACCAGCAATGTGACTTATCTTATTGTAAGTACTCCAAGATAGAACACAGAACAAAAGCCTATAGCCAGGGAATCCAATTTTGTAAATTTCAGAAGTCTTAGAAAAAGTCTTTAGACCTTTAGAAGGGAAACCCCAGTCCATAGGTTAGAAGGCAATATATCCAAATCTTCAATCTTTCATGAATCCAGCCTTCATAGCAATGAGTTGGTACTCCTTTTCATTTCACAAAATTGCTTTTTCCAGTCTGCATGAAAGATTAAATTAATATCCACAGGAAATAAAAGCACTATCATATTCAAATATAATAAATTCCTTTACAGCCTACTTTCCACTTTAAGACAAAAATCTTATGGCAAGAATGCTCACTCATACATCATACTCCCCTGTGTGGTGACCACCAGTCTGTGGTGACCATAATTCTGAAAAGTTATATACTAGTTTACTTCAGCTAACAAAAGGAGTAAAGTGGAGAAATCCATTGAGGTGCCTCAGCTCCACTTTGCAATAAGAATTACTGCTTGGATACTGGGCACTTTATGGAGCAAAGTATTCACTTGTTCATCTTTTCTTTTAAGCTTTGAACTTCAACTAGTGAGGGCAATCCAAAGGTCATTCATTTAGCATTCAGAAATTGTTCCAGCGACTGATGACTGATCATGCTACACTGTTTGCAAGAAAACCTGCTCTGGCTGGTGCTTATGACAGCATTATGCAGAGTGATGCAGGCATGCTGTCTGTTCTTGGCCATTCTCCTTTCACCATCTATCCTAGCAGACAGTGGGAAATGCCAATGTTAGCTGCTCTAAAACTGAGGACAATGTTGCATGCACAATTTAGTGTAATTTAAGTTAATGTTTGATCCTTGCTCCTGTGAGGAAATGACCCCTCTTTCCCCAATGTTATAGTCTCAAGCATGGTTGCCAGGGCGTCTGGAGAAGTGAGCTTGCACCCGTCTGGCCAGAGAGTGCGAGTAAAGCCATCCAGGAACTAAATGGGACTCATGTGTACACGCAGCCTAAGTGTATAAGGGTTCTAAACAGGCACAGAGTGCTTGCCAACAGGCACGGATGTTTCCCCGCTACTGCGTGGAGTCCGCCATGGTGAGGAGGAGGCTGCGCCGCCACGGAGCTGTCCGGGCGACCGGTGTTGAAGCGCTAAGCATGGAAGCCACTGTGTTTTGCTAACACCACTCGTAGCCATCTTCCTGCCTGGTTGGACTTCATTCCTTCTCAATGGGAATCTCACGTACACACCCTGAGTCAGTCCTAGCCCGCAAGCAACCCATCTGTTTTATGAATGGATTAATAGCTCAACTGTTGATCCTAATTGCTCAGCAATATCCTGAACAGTAGCTCTGGTCTAGGAGCTGATGAGAAAAGAGGAAGGATCTCTCCTGTCACATCCAAGCCTTTTGTCTACACCGGGGATACCTAGGTCCATATCTGATTCCCTATTGTCACATTCCCAGATAATCCCATCTCATCCCAAGCACCCAGCCATTTCCATATTGATATCACTGGAGCCGCCCCAGGCCCTGTCGCAACCTGGAAGTTTCCAGGATGCCCAGGACGAAGGTGAAGTTCATTGGTCAAAGCATACACCCAATCAAGTGTCGCCAAAGACTCACCATTGGTTCAGCCGATGTCCAGCCTTCTTGGTCATCAGCAGAACCTCCCATCTCTCCTCCCAGTCACCTCCCATCCCCTCGGGACTTAGGTGACTCTTTATAACCTGTGGACTAGCTACCCACAGGTGTGCTTTCTATTCAGCAACCCCCATTTCCCGCTGTATAGATACATCCCCGATTCCTGATCAGTTTCGGGTCCTCCCCCATTCCCTCATTCGTCGCCATCGGAGTCTTCCTTGGAGTCTGCGAGAGGTAGTATCACCCTGTCTGTTTATCCTTATATGTACCCCTATCGATCAATCTATATTTCTTTAGACCTGTGTGAATGTGTGATTGTTTTGTATTTTATCTTGTGTGAAAGAACTATTATTCCAATAAATTACAATTGGTTTTTATTAAATTAGAGTCCATTTTATTGAGCATTCACCTTCTGGATGGTTGAGCCTGGTATACATTTGGTAAAAAGATTCCTATTAAAGCCGGGTGTCCATCAAACTAATTCCCCAACCTCGCTTTGAGGGCATTTCGGCTTACACTCCTTCAGAGGAGAAAGAAGAGAGGCAGCCATTCTTGCCAGTGATGGTTATTACCATTTGCACTGTCAGATCTTCTAAAACTGCATGTTTGAAAACACCCTTGTTAATAGGATAGACTGTAAACATAGGGAAATCATATCAGACCAATTCATTCATAGATACCTATACCCTGCTTTTCTCCTTAGTGAAGACCCAATGCAGCTTATAATATTTTTCTCCCCTCTTCCCTTTTATCTTCAGGACAACAACCCTGTAAGGTAGGTGAGGGTGTGTGACTGGCTCAGTTACCATGCAAGCTTTCATGGCAGAGTGGGGAGCAGAACCCAGGTTTCCCAAATGCTAGTGCAGCACTCTAACCACTCCACCCAATGGCGTTCAATTAATTAGTCTTTTAAAAACTTTTTTTAACATTACAGGATTCTTAACTAAAATATGAATTACATTAGGATAACAGTTCCTTTGCATCTTTGTGTTAGTGAATACAGCATAGCAGCCTCCCTCCCTTCATTAAGTTTTTATAGCACCTTCATCTAGCCCTCAGTTTATTCAGATGCTGAATGCTGCTGAAGCTAATGAGAAGGGAGTTACTTCATCGTCAAGTGAGAAAAGCTAAATTAAAAAAAAACAAAACCATCAAGCCCACTTTGAATTTAAAAAATCCCCATGAATAATCTATATAACATTTTCACAAGAACAACTTTTGTTCACATTCTTCACTAAGAGGACTTTTGTCTTTCAGGACCAAAGATGGATAGGGATGAGGCTGGGCAAGAGTCAGTGCTTTGTGTGTTAAGTTCTTTTCTTGTTAGTAGGTCTGATTATTCCATTCCAGGTTGTTGATGCTGGTCTGATTATTGCATTCCAGGTTGTTGATGCTGGGTCTAGGGGTGCCTGCACCCCTAAGCCAAACAGCTTACCTCCACCCCCTCTCAGATGGTTTTTCATGTGCGCAAAACGGGTGCAGGGGGAGGGGATGGCACAGCAGCTGGCAGGGGACGGCAGCAGGCACAAGGAGGTGAACGGTGGCAGGTGGGCGACCACAGGGAGGGGATGGCAGCACGCATGGGGAGAGGGGGTGCCTCAAGGCACCCCTAGGTCAAGGGGCACCTGAGGCAGCTGCCTACTTGGCCTACTCCCACGTGCTGGGCCTGCTGGCAAGGAATTGTGGGTAATTGGTGTGCACGAAGGAATGCAAGTAAACTTCCACTGATGGAAAAGTTCTTTCCAGCTTTTTCCTTCTCTCTACAACTCCCTGCACTCTCTAAAAGGCATCTTCTGAGGATGAGGGAACCTTCAGGAACAACATGGGGGGTGATGCAGGAAGGGGAATCTGAAAATTGCTCCCCTCTTGCATAAGTAAGAGCCTATCCACTCATGAATGAGGCCACTGGCTGCAACCCTATGTAACTATCTGTGGGTGAGATCACATGAGAGATTTGGCTCAACCTAGCCATGCCTCCTATCCAGATTTAATGTGCACAATCACATGCACACATCTGTCCCCCGCCTCCCGAGTCCCACCTGTCCTTACCTCATTTTAGGATCAGCTGGGATTAGAAATTTTGCTACTGGCAGGGGTTTTTTTAGCAGGAATGTACAGGAATGCAATTCTGTATGCTCATCTTGTGTGTGTGCAGCCAATGCCCCTCCCAGCAGCAGGGCAAAGCCTGTGTGATTGCCTTGACATGCATCAAAGAGCACCAGCTTTTTCAAAGCCAGGATACTGCCGTGCCAAATTCCTAGTGTGATCCCACCCTGTATGTCAGCAGACAGCTGAATGCATAGGGGAAAACCTCTGGCCTTTCAGCTGCAAAGAAGAAAGACTGGGAGACACTGATTATACCATTGCCTGAACTCTGCAATGGAGCCACTACAACACTCTCAGCCCTTACAAGCCAACAGAGTTTGTAATTGTATTGCAATCATTCCCCTGACTTATGTGCAGTCAGAAGGGGGGGGGGATTGTTGCAAAAAGGGTTCTTTTGCTCCAGACTTTGGCAACTGCATGACAGCAAACCTGTTTTAACAAGATGGCAAAATGTAAGAAGAATTCGGCCCTACCCAGCCGAACGGCCGATCGGCTGCATTAGGCTGGGGGCCTCCCATTGCCTCCCCGGAAGGAGGAGACAGTGGGCTCTTCCTTGTAGGCAGAGGTGTGGGCGGCCTTTTAAGGCCGGCCCCGCCTCTCGTGGTGCAGTTCAGACTCGCACTCTCAGCCCGCCTGCCCGTCTTGCAGTGCAGGCATTAGGCTGGTCGCCTTATTAGGGTCCAGGTAGGAATTTTTCACCTTCAAACATATTGGCTCGTTTGGGGCGTGTTTTTGCCTACCTTGTACTGTTGTCAATGGGCGCTGGCAATTGGTTTTGGTGGTGCTGTTAAATAGGTTGGTCACTGGCTGTTTATTTTTGGGAACATGTTGTGTGGGGTATTGGTGAGCTCCCACGGCACTGCACCATTTGGGTGAATGGCGTCCCTGGGGTGACCGTTAAGCTGTACGGCCCAAGGTTGGCTCCAGGGAGCCTTGGGATCCCATCACTTGGAATTGTCCACATCCATGGCTGTACAGCTTGGGGGATGGTGGAGCGCAGGTGAACGGGATCTTCTGCGTGGCCGGCCAGGTTTGAGCCGTTGGGTTGGCTCCCACCCGGGGCCTGGGGCTTGCCCAGTTCCAGGTTAAAGAGATGGTCTGGTTGACCCCTGGCTTAACCTGTCCCCACTGTTTTTCCCTTGCCGTTTTAAGGTAATAAAGTTGCCCTTTAATCCATATTTTGTTGTCTGTCTCATTATTCCAACTGGGGTGGCAAATAATGCATGTTCTAGTGAAAATACCCTTTATTCCAAAGGTGTTTAATTCAACACAAAAATATGAACCAAACTCATTACCACTACACTGACAATTTTTACTCAGCTTTGAGATTAAGCCTAAGTAGGTCTACTCAAAAGTAAGTTTATTTATTAAAACATCTCTATCCCACCTTTTCTCATGGTTCAAGACAGTTCAAAATTTGAAAATCCTGTTTTAGTCAATGGTGCTTTTGGCTCTATGGATCATCAATGGCATGCCAGTGGCTCACTGCTCATTGATTTCTGTATAGTGTAGAACAGGGGTTGTCAGTAGTTGAATCTACCTTTACACAGTTTGACAGCACAAATGTGACAGCAGGTGATCTAGCTGGCATGCTAGGTCACAGTGACCTTATCTACAAGCCGGTTTGAGCCGGCATAAGACAGGTGGAAAGGACCTGCTGAGTCAGCATGACTATGGACTGCCAGGATTGGCTGATAGAACTATATATGGACTGTGCTTGCAATGCACAGGTCTCTCTTCGAGAGTTCACTTGCTGGCGGAGCACTTTGGTCCTGTGTTTAATGTATTTGACTGCACTAGTGAGCACATTGTATATATATTGTAAATACACTGTTTTAGCACTAGCTGCAGGTGTCTGGCTCACTTCTTTACTGGGGCTCACCATTGAGCACATCACACCGCTCTCTCTGCTAACACCCGCACCGACAGGGGTGTCAAAAATGCAGCCTAGGGGCCAAATCAGGACCTCAGAGGGCTCCTATCAGGCCCCCAAGCAACTGGCTCTTGTCTGCTTCTTTCTCCTTCTCTCTTGCTTCCTTCTGCATCTCAACTTGCTTTACAAGGCTTGCTCAATTGCACAGAAGCTGCAGAGCAAAACCTCAGTTTTCTCCATTGGTTGAGGCTCCTCCCCCTCCTGGTCTCCTGAGGAGGGAGGGAAAGAGCCAGATTTTCTTTTGCCAGTTCCCTGGAGCTCACAGGAGAAATACAAAGAAAGCACCTTTACAACCAACAAGTGCTAATGTTGTAAGCATTTTTTTTTAGTTGTGTTTTTGTCTATCCTTTAAAAAGTTTATATCTCTGCTACCTAATCCTAAATAGGTACACACATGGCCCAGTAGAACATACTCACTACAATTCTTAGTTGGCTTTATGTAACTCTTCATTGCTCCACCCAGTATACAACCTAATACCCAAAACTCTGGAGACCGTTACTTAGACCAAAAAGCAGTGCCATTTTTTAAAATGCAGAGGGGTCTAAATATATGTATTCAATTTACATAGGAAATATGTAAATATTTTTGTAAATATGTATTAGTATTTTCTGTTACATAGGAAATATAGAGGTAGGCGGGAGGGGGGTTGAGCAGGAATGCACAAGAATGCAGTTCTGGCTGGCTTGATGTCAGGGGGAGGGCAAAAAAAGCCCTAGAGGTAAGGGTTATTTGGTCTTAAACACCTACCAGTAATAACTGGAACCAGAGAAAGCAAGTTAGGAGGAATACTACTGCCAGCTCTATTAAATGGTGCATTTCCTTGTTCTTGGGCAGTGCCAGAGTCATGACGCCCTTGAGCACAAATTGAAGAGCTCTTAGCCCTTAGCTCATAGACTAGGTCTTGCAACCTTGGACAAGATAGCCCAGAGAACTAGTCCAAGATACAGGAGTTTATTTTGTTTGTCTGTGCCCTGTATTTTGATTGCTGTTTTTATTGTTGTAAGCGGCTTAGGCTCCCTTTGAGGAAAAAGCAGTGAATATATATTGTAATGAATAACATTGCATGTACCATGTGACATGGTATGCTGGTATGAAAGTTTTAATGCACCCAAAGGGACATTTTTCAATAGTCATCTATATTTAGATGCAGGTGTAGTCATTCTGCTTAGCAGGATGCTTAGCGGTATTTATTTTTATAATAAGGGATATAAAGAGAGAAAAGGATGGAAGGCAACTCTGTGAACTGATTTTGAGTTTTAACTGATTTTGAACTGAACTGAACTGAATTTTAACTGCTTTTGAAACACTGCACTACAGTGGAAAGGTCATGTTGTTGGCTAAATATCAGAGACAATATATTTAGCTTAATATACTAAAATTTTAATTCCACAGCTGCCTTTAGACAGTACTGCTGAACCCACACACCATAGTATGAACAGTTATACCCCAGTTTTAATAACGAATTTCTGAATAATCAAACCACTTTCTCATGGTCTTCAGTAAATGTGTTTAAAATTTAAACAGAAACCAAGATCCCTTCAAAGGGTATTTAGGCATCATTATTCAAGAAAGCACTTTCAGTGTTCTATATTAACAATCTTCAAATCCTATCTGCATTTTTAACAATATGGACTTAGGAGCACAAAGGCTGGTGCGTGGGAGCTGGTGAACTAGACGATGGCCTGGGGCACTGGCTCCCACTGGGGCATGGGCAGGGGGTAGGTGATCCCTCCCCGTTTGTGCCGTCCCTGAGCCTTTCTCGGCTCTGAGGGGTCAGAGGAGCTCTCCGGATCCTTCAGAGCTGAGAAAGAACAAGGCTAACCTGTGCAGTGCACGCCAAACTTGAAGCACACTGAGCAGGGGAAGGTGTGAATGCTCTTTTTGGGCTTTCAGGGACCAGAGGAGTGCCCCTGATCCCTGAAAGCGCAGAAAGAAGAAGAAGATGAAGATATTGGATTTATATCCCGCCCTCCACTCCGAAGAGTCTCAGAGCGGCTCACAATCTCCTTTACCTTCCTCCCCCACAACAGACACCCTGTGAGGTGGGTGGGGCTGGAGAGGGCTCTCACAGCAGCTGCCCTTTCAAGGACAACCTCTGCCAGGGCTATGGCTGACCCAAGGCCATGCTAGCAGGTGCAAGTGGAGGAGTGGGGACTCAAACCCGGTTCTCCCAGATAAGAGTCCGCACACTTAACCACTACACCAAACTGGCTCTCCACAGCTTCCCCTGTTCAGCATGCTCTAAGCACACTGGACAGGGGAGGGTGCAAGTGTTCTTTCTGAGCTTTCAGGGATCAAAGGAGCACCTCGATCCCTGAAAGCACAGAAAGAACGCGGCTTCCCCTGCCCAGTGTGCTCTGAACTCAGCACACTGAGCAGGGGAAAGCACGAGTGTTGTTTCTGGGCTTTCAGGGATCAGGAGAGCACCCCCAATCCCTGGAAGCCCAGGAAAAACACTGGAAGGCACCCAGCAGCCCTGTCCTGCTTTATAATGAGCTCAGCAGGGGCTGTGGGGGAGGCATTATTTCTTTGCTCAGAGCAATGCCTCCACAGCCCCTGCTCAGCTTGTTATAAAGGGGGACAGGGCTGCTGGGGAAGCAGCGTGCCATCACAATGACATCTCTTCTGGGTGATGTGATTGTGGCGCATGCATACTTCGCATGCACAATTAGTACAGGGGGGCACCAGCTCAGGGTTCTGCCTCAGGCAGCAGAAACCCTAGTGCTGGGCCTGGTTGTAGATCCCTCAGTTGAGAATCTCTGTCTGTAGGATTGGAAGATGCAGCTGTAGCATAGAGCCTGGCTGTATACAATGGATTGTTTGTGAGGTTTAGGATGGTAATTGAAGGCATGTAGATATGTTTGTCAGCCATTGGATTTCTGGTATAAGGTGGTGTCTATATGTCCAATGTGTATTTTTACGGTAGCATTCAGAAAATGCATTTCTTATTTGATAGGTTGTTGTCAGAATGTTGGTGTACAGAGATTCCACTTTCATGGTGGCTAAAATGGTATTCTCTGGAAGGCTGTTCAAAGACTGTATTTTTCTCAGAAAATCTGTTGTGTTGCTCACATAACTAGGAATGCTGATTGCATAGGGTCTTTAAATAAAGTCCATATATCCAGATACCCCAGTTGTGATCATTCCCATACCCAAGACAATGGGGCATCCTGAATTGCTGAGTATGTGTATTTTTGATAGAAGATTAAAAATATCTGGTTGAAACTCCTGTGGTATATCTGAAAGGATTTTTTCCTGAATGTGTAGGGGTAATTCCTTCATTATCTTTAGTTCTTTTTAGATCTGAGGACAGTTTGTCATCACAGATAGATCAAGCTAAATCCAGGAGTCTCAAAGACAACTATTAAATACTGTTTTTTACAAACAACCCTCCATGCCAAAATACAAAAAAGAACTAAATAAGATTATAGAGGAATTACCCCTGCACATTCAGGAAAAAAAACTTACAGACACACTACAGCAGAGGTGTCAAACATGCAGCCCAGGGGTTGAATCAGGCCCACAGAGGGCTCCTCTCAGGCCCCTGAGCAACTGGCTGTCAGCTGCTTTCTTCTCCCTCTCTCTGGCTTCCTTCTGCATCACAGCTTGCTTTGCAAGGCTTGCTCAATTACACAGGAGCTACAGAGCAAAGTCTTTATTTTCTCTATTGTCTGAGGCTCCTCCCTTGGGGAGGAAGGGGGGAGGGAGAGCTTGCTTTGCCAGGCTCTCTCAATCACACAGCAGAGCTACTGTGCTAAGCCTCTCTTCCTTCTATTGGCTGAGACCCCTCCCCCTCCTGGTCCCTGGGAAAGAAAGGAAAGAGCTTCCTTTACCCAGTTCCTTGGATCCCTTGAGAGAAATACAAAGAAAGCACCTTTAAGACCAACAAGTGCTAATGTTTTAAGCATGTTTTATTTTAATTTTTGTTTTGTTTTTTAAATATATTTGTGTTTGTCTGAGTCCTTTACAAAGTTTATATCTCTGGTATCTAATCTTAAATAAGTACATACATGGCCTGGCCGAACATGGCTCAGCCCAGCAAGGTCTCATTTATATCAGATCCGGCTCTCATAACAAATCAGTTCGACACCCCTGCAATACAGGAACCTCAACAAGCTCATAGCCACAGGGAGCGGGGCTCTATTAAAAAAAACCTTCCCCCTGTAGGGCACCTCTGTTGGAGGGCCTCCAGGGCTGCTGCTGCTCAGTGGGGGTGGCGTTTACACAAACTTGGTGCAAACGGGGCAATCTGGGCCTGCTGGCCTTTCCTGCACCACAGGAAAGCCCAGCAGGGGACCAGGGGTGGAGTTTGCATGAAGGGGTCAAGAGGAGCTTTCAGTGCAAACGGGGCCATCTGGCCCCGCAGGCCTTTCCCGCAACATGGAAAAGCCCAGCGGGGATGGAGTTTGCACAAAGGGCTCCTCAAGAGTAGCCCTCTGTGCAAACAGGGTCATCTGGCCCTGCGGCCCCCTCACCACATTTCTTACCTCAGGGGCCCTTCCACCCAAAATTTTCTGGCTACAGGCCTGAATCTCAGTCAGGTACCTTTTATCTTCTACCCAAAATGTGGAACAAAGATATTAATTGATCCCTTGTAGGAGCTCTCCTTAATAGGAGAATGGGGACTCCTGCCCAGGCAGAAACTTTGAAAGGTACTCCAAGGTTCCCAAAGGATACAGGGCAATTGTTTATGGGCCTCAAATAGTCATCGCTTCATAGAACCAGACAGATGAAAAAGATAAAAGGGCATCTGGTTTGGCCATCACAAGGCTGCCATAAATCATCCCACACAGTCTAGTCCACACTTTGTTGTGAGCAGGGAAAAGAAGAAATTTGCAGTGTTATCAGTACAGTAAATAACCCTTGGTCAGCAGCATCCACAAATTAAGTTATAAATGAATTAAAGGCATATCATATTGCTTCCTATCACTCCTGCAGGATTTTTATGTTTTCTTGAACTTGACTAATATCAGAGAAACCATAAATACTCAGAGTCTTATACATAAGAAGAATAACTGATTGGTTAAATACACTCTGTGGGAAATGTCCAAGATTGCTGTGAAACTGATTTAAACACATTTAAATGCTAACCATATGCTGTTCATTTCATTTAGCATCAATATTGCTTTTCTCAGAAACAGAATTTCCAGTAGAAGAAAATGAGATACGACCCTTCTAAGACATAACATTGCAGAGTTCCAATCAATCTAATTTGTTAGAGAAAATTCAGGCAGATTCAGCTGAAAACTTTGTATTCCCTGTCTGTGTAAATGAAGATATGCAATAACTCCAGAGCTCAGAGAGTTTTTTTCCTCCTCTGGTGAAGATAATATTCTCACACAAGCCCTATTTGTGCTTCATTGCAACTTGGATGAAGATTCATTGCTATGACAATTGGCTTTACAGTGAGGAAGGTAAGTCTTACAGCCCTAGTGGGCAAAAACTAAATTAAGAACCAGGGCTCATCAAGAACCAGGCCAGTGATTCACAAACCCACTGGGGTGGCATGACTTGCCAGCGACCTCATGAGTTCATATGTGAGAGCTGCCACAGTTTCTACAGAGGGGGAGTAAAAGTCATTGCTGAACTGACTTAGATACAAGCAAGTTCAGCAATGCCTTTCATTCCCTCCCCGCTCCCCAGCAGTGAATTCACTGCTTGCACTTTTAATAGGTTTTGACAGCAGGGTGCAAGAGGTGAATTCATCACTGTCAGGTGAATTCACAGCTGGACTCCACTTCCATGCAGCACCTGCTTGCAAAATCCATTTAAATGTTCCCTTTAAATATGCTTTGACAGCAAGTGCCACGTGGGAGTGCAGTCCAAGTAGTGAATTCACCCGGAAGTGGTAAATTTGCCTGTTGGACTTCACTCCTGTGCAGCGCCTTTCCATTTAAAGAGAATGTTTCCTTTAAATGGGTTTTATGAACCCTATGAAACCAAACCAATTCACGAACTGGAGGAGGTCTGAATTGATTTGTGGTTTATGCAATGTCACAAACCACAAACTGGGATGAACCTCAATTTTTCTGGTTTATGTCCATCCCTGTTATGCTGTTCTTTATGAAAAAGTCAGACCAATTTCACACTAGGCTTCTTCCGAGTAGAGAGCCCTTTTGCTCCTGGCATTTCTCTGAGTTTTTGCACAAGCTGCCGTGGATCTACGAGTTGGAGTGTCACTTTCCCACTGCAAGCAAGATCCTTTTACAAGTGGTTTCTGCTTGCCATGGGAGAGCAGCGTGCCAACCCCTAGAACTGTGGCAGCTTGTGCAAAAATGAAGAGAAGCACTGGGGGTAAAAGGGCTCTCCACCCGGGACAAGCTTTAGCGCAAAATCAATACCATCTTTATGTATCGGTGAAGTGAGAACTTTGAATTCTTCAAGGAATCATTAGATAGGCACTTATATGCCTCTGAAAAGAAATGAATGCCATTCAAGATCATTGCCATGCAAATAAACAATAAGTCACTCTTTGAATAGCCAGGTGTCCTGCTGATTTCAATGACACAGTAATAAAACACATTGAATAATCAGATATTGTTTATTGTATTTACATGAAAGCGTACAAAGCACAGTTGTCATTTCTGTAGAGAAATACTGTGTTTCTGAAGTGGGAAAGTAACGAACATCTCCAGCACATGGATTTCAGTGTAGATCAAATAACACGTAGGTTATACCACTATTCCTTGAAGCTCCATGCCTCCCTGACACAGAATTTCTGCTCATCTGACTCATAAACCAAAAGGTCACTTAGTCCAATCCCTTGCTAAGTTGGAGGTTCCCCACCATGCAACAGGTCCCAACCTAGCAGCCAGCATCACATGACATGGCAATAGTTTTCCCAGGTAGAGACTGCCAGGGGAGGTATATCTGAGAACAAGGAGAGAAGACAGAGATGGGTTGGCTGATAGTATCTCTTCCAGCAAATGCCAAGAATTAGGACTAAAGCATACTGCCAGATGGTTGCTTCAGACAAAGCTAGAACTTCACATTTTCTCCAAGCTGGAGCCTGATATCCAAGTTGCTGCTAAACAGAGAATTAACCTCAGAATAAGAGAACTACCATCCTATGAGCTTGTGCACTTTGACTGATTTGGTATGTATTAGTGGCATGAGTAGGCAAATTGGAACAATCTGCATTATCATGTTCTCTCACTAATTCTTGGGAAGAATCTCTCCCTCAGCATAGGTCATTTAAATGATGTACCATTCAAATGCAAATGATGTACCAGATAAAGCAGATGCAAAAGTGAATGATGTCTGCTTGAAAGTAGGCCATTTTAGTAACCTAACTGTGATCCTGTGGGATACATGCCTTCACCTGGGATACTGAATTTTCTCTCCACCAAATTGTACAGGTGTAAGCGCTAATGTATAGTTCAGAACTGTAGCATATTTACTGAGTCAGGCCATGCCCATGGCACCATAGGATAAGAAGTCATTTTTGCTGCAGAAACAGCTACCCAGTCAGCTTCCAGGGACACCAAAACTTTGGAAGTCCCTTCCCAGGGAGATGCATCTGTCTCCCCATAAAGGCATCTTTTGCCAGTAGGTGAAGACTTTTTTGTTTCATTTAGCATACCCCCAATAACAGTCACTGACCCAGCTCCCTGGTCCTGGTGCCATTTGTTTATGTATTTTTATAAACTTATTTTAAATGTTACTTTTAATTGTTCAAATGTGTTAATGTTTTTTAGGTTTGAGACCTTAGGGATTCTGATCAGATGGAAAGGTGGCACAAAATTGTTTTGAATAAATAAAATGCAGCAAACTCAAGTGGCACAAAGTTGCTCAGCATAGTATTTGATGCAGGCTTCACCTGAACTTTCTCTAGAAGCTAAAATGAGTAAACGGAGGCAATTGTGCTTTGGTCACATTACAAGAAGTTACTGAAACAGACAATAATGCTAGAAAAAGTTGAAGGCAAAAGGAAAACAGGAGGATCCAACATGAGAGGGATTAACTCAGTCAAGGAAGCCATTGCTCCCAGTTGGAAGACTTGAGCAAAGCTGTTAAATAGAGGACATTCTGGTGAATATTAATTCATAGAGTCGCCATAAACCGGAAGCAAGTTGATGGTACTTAACACACACACAAATCCACTGGAGGTTGTAATTTTGCTTAGAATTACACAGTTAAGTGCCAACAGCAGAAAACCACATGTTTTTCAATAGCATAATGAATCAACGTAACTGTGCAAGGGAGGTGCACTATGATCCTCCTAAGATGGTGAGGATGGAATGAAAGTAGTTATTTCCAATTATAGTGCAGTTTCTCCAAGCTAGCCAAGGAACATTTGGTCAGTGCATCACTGTAACATGAATATTTAATTTAATCTATATGCTTGAAAACCAGTTCCCTAAATTCCTGTTCCCTCAACATTCTGTTGCACTGCTAAGTGACCAAGTAACTGGATTCAGATCCATTCTTAATGCCTAAAATCAGTTGAGAGTTAAATCACAACTCATCTAAGTGAGGTGTAGTAAGTCCTTGGGTGCACTTTTTTACTTTTTAAAAAAGGTAAAGGTAGTCCCCTGTGCAAGCACTGAGTCGTTACCAACCCATGGGATGACATCACATCGTGACATTTTCTTGGCAGACTTTTTACACTTTTATATAAATGAAATGTTGCCATTCACTTCTGCAGAGAAAACTGAAGTTCTGACCATCAGGAAACTGAAGCAAAGCCTACACTCTCCTGACTCTTAGTGGGATACTTTGTGACTGAGCAATGTTCAGAGATGTGCTACACCCTATAGGAATCCTGTAATATTCAGCTCACCTCCCTTCTTTAGATATATGATCTATCATAAAGATGGACATTTTGCTAGCTGATGTACATAGGAGAGATGCAATAAAACTGCATAATTAAGTAATTCGGACTGTAGACAGGCAAGATACTGGAAGATCAGGGGACCTGTCATCTCAGCAGTTTTCAAGTCAATCACCATTTCACAGGATCCCCAATTTGGACTGGTGCTGCATGATGGAGGGCAAGGAATTTAACCCTTCCCATGCACACACAGTTTTGCCAGTGAAAATCAGCTTCCCTCCCTACTGCTATTAGTCTTGTAATGGTAGAAAGTCTATTTTTACCTCTCTTATGTCGGCATCAGTCCAAGGGGCTCAGTTTTGATTTGCAAAGCTGCCTGTGGGTGGGTTAAACTGCTTCTTCCTAACCATACACCATAGTCTCAGTTACCCACTCACATGGCTGCTTCTGGACATTGAGAAATGCCGGGCAGATCTAATGGATCTTCAAACATCTTATCTAATTGAGTTCCCAATCAGTTGAGGTCTGGATGGTGTCAGTTGTGGGATGTTGTGACTTCATGCAGGATATAATCATAAGTTCTAAAAAGGCATTTGTATACATTATATGAATATTGCTGTAAATGAGTAGACTGTTGACTACAGTGTAACATGCAGGGCTCTCTGTGAGGCACATGAGTAACTTTTGGCAAGTGGCAGTCAAAAACAGTATTCTTACATAAGAGATCATACAAGAATCCTTGCACAGTTCCTGCTGATTTAATTTCTAGCAAAGCTTATTTGATGGAAGCTGCAAGTGCAGAAATATCAGAAAACCAAGTCAATGTTCTCTCAGCCCCCCCCCCAAAGTCTTCTCCCTTACTGCTTGCAATGTTCCCTTTTTTTTTTTTTGCATTGTAATTTTTTGTCCCAATATATTTTTATGAAATTCTTTCAGCTCTCAAGCCACCCACCCAAAGCACAGTATATTGTGCATAAATTATATCATCGGGAGGTGCAGCGCTTCTTTGACCATTGTCATTTAATTGTAGTTAAAGGCAAAATGAGCATCAACCCTGATGGGTTGTCAAATAAAGTTAGCTTTCAAACAAACAACTCAAGTGTTTTATTAACCAACAGACATTTGTGGCAGATATTAAAACCGCTCTTTTCAACAAGAAGGAACTATCTCTATAAGCTTTTTTGTTTCTTTTACACCTTTTTATAAACTACAAAACTGATTTTTAAAAAGGATTTTGTATAATTTATTGTATCTTTTACCTCTTGGATACAGGAGAGAACAAATCAAATATAATGATAAGATTAATGAATGAATGACGTAAATTCTAATATGGAGAACTTTTAGCTTGGCACAGCAGTGCTAAACACTTTGGGTCTCTTTAGGCAGAAAAGCCGCAGATGTCATAAATAAATATTATTTAGAAGTCAACCATACTGATTTTAGTGGAACTTTCACCTCCAATAAATTGGTCATTTGCTGAAGTAATTCCCTCTGATTATTTAGACCTCTGGGCACAAGTGCTCTTTTTGCCATCCCTAGAAAAGCTGTCGCTCTGTGGTGGATCACCCACTTTACATAAAGGAGCTCCCATATTTGATCCCTGGCATTTCCAGTAAGTGATGTGAAAAAACCTCTCAGAGCCTGGAGAACTGCTGCCATTCAGAGTAGACAATACTGACTTTACTAGACCAATGGTCTGACTTCGTATAAAGCAGCTTCATGAGTTTTCCCTCTTCCTGCCCACAGGCATTTATCCCTCCCCCCCTCCTTGCACTCAGGTTTAGATCTAACTATAGTTGTTAACAAAGCATGCATACACTAATCTTAACAATAACCATAGTCCAAACCATTCCCTGCAGACTTCCTTCTAACTACACTGCAATTTGCAATTGTTTTTCTTATTGATTTTCTTTTGTTGTTTGTTTTTGTCTTTAGCATGAAACCTAGGGTGTTTTGGAGTTCCCATGAATACAATACTATACCAATCCATTCAGGCAAACACTGTTGCACAGTTGCTTGTGTTAATATTCCAGTTTATTCCCATTCATTTGCATATTTCCAATCTAGTAAACAAGAAGTGCATTTCATATATAAAAGCTTTAGTAGTGAAAAAAAGTCACTGGCATTTTTGTTGTGCTTTTCACTAAAAGCATTGAAATATATCATCTGACAGGTTTCAAGGCATGCCATTGCACCATTTTTTCCTACATATACTAACAGGAGCCTATGATAGAGACCTAACACTATGGAGTATGTACACATAAACTTATCTCGAGCTTGATTCAGAATTAATGATGTCCATAAGTACTTTTCCATTGACCTTAGTGAATTTAAGCAGCTTATTGTTTTATTGTGCATTTATTTATTATTTTAACTACTGTTATTACTACCTCTACTACTATCACTACTGTTGCTGCCATTCCTATTTCCATTACTAATAATAATTTAATTGCATCTAAAGGAGCTCTTAAAAATTAGTCCAATGGTGAATAAAATGCAAATCAGATTGTCCAAGAGTATTTTTTCCTGTATCAAAAAAGTCATTTTTAGGAGCCTGTTATATTGCAGATGGAGATCTGTAGCTGCCATGTATGCCTTCTATAAGTAACATTCATGCTCCACAATTTCTTATTACCTGATATTAGAAGTACAGACTAAAATAGTAACATTGTTTTTAAGTGAATAAGGAATAAATAACCAGTTTTGAACCATTCATTTTTGATAAAGGCATGTTTTCAAAGCAGCCGAAATCCTTTCCTATCCTATGCATTGGCACATCTGACTTTTGTCTAGCCTGCCTTGGCAGGATATAAATCTCATCAATAAATTTAAAAAGGAATAGTACAAGAGATGAAGAACATAGGCTGGGATCCCAATCCTAAAAATATTTCATTATTGTTATGCCAATAAAGGTGTGATATTGAATACTGGATATTTCATTATTTGAATGGAACGCCTGATTCAAACATGCATCATGATGGCTTGGATGTATGAATAGGCCATAAATACAACAATACAACTGGACTTTTGGTCGCTTCAGATACTGTGTGTTTTCAATGGGCTCAGTTTGCACATTTATAGTGCAATCCAAAACAAAGTTGTACCTTTCTAAACCCATTGACTTCAATTGACTTTAAAAGTTGTGCCTCTGCTTAGGACTGCAGTGTCATTCACCAGTCATGTACAGTGATCAAGTGTAAAGAAATCAGGCAACAAAGGTACATTTGTGAACCAGCCTGATGTTATGTCCAGTCAAGTCTGTTAAGGAATCTATTTAGGACTTAATCCAGAAAGTGCTACTTCTGCACAAACCTCACTGATGTAAAAGTTATTGCATTGTTGCCTGGACTGAATCTTCCTACACCATTAACAGTTTTTCTTTGATATAATTAGCTGTCTCAGTAAACAAGAATCAATAAGAGGCATGCCCTGAATTTTTCAAATATTTCACAAATTGAAATCATATTTCTAAGAGAATTTCACAAAGGTAAAGCACAATACAGTAGTTGATGAGTTACCATTTTGGAAATTAACAATATACATCAAAATAAATGCAAACTTACTATAGAAGCTTGTCTGTTTAAATAGCCAAGCCACGTATATATTTGACACCATTAACAACGAACATTCTAATGGAAAACCTCATTTCCATAGATCATGATTAAATGTTTTTTTTTATTTCAAACTTCTCCCATATTTAGATATGGATTATCTTCTGGTCTTTTAAATCATGCTTAATCCATTCTCAGATTCCCCAGTCTATGTGATCAGAGTCCTGTAACTATGTAAAGCAATGTGCCAAAATGTGGATATGGATGTACATCCCATTGTGCATCCAAATGCATATCCCATGAAAATAATACAGTACAGATGGATGACACTCAGATTGCACATCTGGATGCACGTCCAATTTACCATGAACTGGGAAAATATCATTATCTGGATTAGGGAAGGGGTGTTCTTGTAGATACTAACAAAACTCATATGTTTATGACTAATTTCACTGTATATTGCAATAAGACCAACATTGCAAAAAAACCAAATATTCATGTTGTGGTCAACTTGATGTCTTGGGAATGGTGACCAAGATTCATGTACACCCCTTCACACATTATAGCGAAAACAAGAAAAGAAAAATGTGAGCCACTCATTCACTTTCCTTTTTCCACTTCAAAATGGCGACTGCTGTTCAGCTCCTTGATAGAAAAGATCTGGCCACTGTGGTACATGCCCTGGTTACATATAGATTAGATTACTGCAATTTGCTCTATGTGGGGCTGCCTTTGAAAAGTGTTTGGAAACCTCAGCTGGTACAGAACACTGCAGACAGGTTGTTGACTTGAGGGAGTCATAGGGACCATATCACTCCAGTCTTGACCTATCTACACTGGCTTCCAAGTTGTTTCCAGGCACAATTTAAGGTGCTAGTTTTGACTTTCAAATCCATATATGGGACCAACATAGATGAATGACTGCCTAATTCCTTATGAACCTGCCCAACCATGGCTTTTTTTGAGCAGGAGCGCAGTTCCGACTGGCTTGATATCAGGGAGTGTGTAAATGTGTTCCTGCTGGAGGTTCTCTATCTGAGTCGCAGTGGTCCAGGAAAAGAGATCCCCTTGCTTTTGACAGGGTGCCATTGATAAAGGCCCCAAAGGTCAAGAGCCTGGGAGTGCTCTCGGAGTCCTCTTTGACTATGGAGGCCCAGGTAGCAGTCACTACCAAATCTGCCTTTTTTCATCTGCAGCAGGTATGGCAGTTGGCCCCTCTTCTGGAACACAGTGACTTAGCAATTGTGATCCATGCCACAGTCACCCCAAGAATAGACTATTGTAATGCCTTCTAGATGGGGCTGCCCTTGACTCTGTCTCAGAAACTATAGCTAGTGCAGAATTCTGCAGCATGGTTGTTAAAGGGGCTTCCCCAATGGGAGCACGTTCAACTGGTGTTGAAAGAGCTGCACTGGCTACCAATTGCATTCTGAGTCCATTTCAAGGTGTTGGTATTGACCTTTAAAGTCCTATGTGGTTGAGAACTTGTCCATCTATGGGACTGCCTTTCCCCATACATTCCCCAGAGAGCACTGCATTCAGGAACACAAAACCTGTCCATCCCTGGACCAAGGGAGGCCAAACTGAGCTCTACAAGGGCCAGGGCCTTCTCGGTGGCAGTGCCAATGATGTGGAATTACCTCCCAGAGGCCATAAGGGCCCTGTGGGATCTTTCCCAATTTCACAAGACCTGTAAAATTGAATTATTCTGACAGGCCTATAATATCTAAACAGGAGAGGACTGCTACTTTAATATTGCTGAGGACCATTATATGGAGGCCATCATACAAACCACTGTCAGAAAAAAGAATAAATTATGACACTTTTATTATTTGGACCACCTATATTAAAACTATGAAGTAGCACCATAAATGTAATTTTAATTGCTACGTTTTATTGTTTTAATGTTGTAACTTATAATTGTCCATCTGCAGAGAGGGCAGGATAGAAATTTGAAGCGAATAAATAAATTAATTAAAAAGTCTACAAAAAAAGCCCTGCATGAAACTTTGATGATGTAAGGGGTGTGGCCTAATATGCAAATGAGTTCCTGCTGGGCTTTTTCTACCAAAAAAAGCCCTGTATCCCACAGTCTTCTTTAGAGGCCTTGCTTTGAGTGTCCTCACCTCCTGAGATCAAGTGGGTAGCACCTAGTGAGAGGCCTTCTTAGTCAGGGCATCAAAGCCCAGGAGCTCTCTCCCCGGGGAGAGTCATCTGCCCCTTACTGTCTTCCACCACCAGGTAAAGGCTTCTTTGTTTAATTTGGCGTTTCCTCAGCAATCCCTCCTTCCAGTGTTTTTATGTTTTCTGTAGATTTTAACTTTAAAAAAAACTCTTCTTAAATTTGTTTTAATGACGTATGTTTGGGAGGGAGATTGGTTTCAATGGATTTATAATGTAATTTTATCTTGTGTGTTTTTAATTGGTAGCCACTTCTGTGGCCCTTGCAAGGGCAGAAAAGTGGTATATAAATTTTGTAAAAAAAATTAATATAATAAAATAGCAGATGACTCTCAAAGCACAGATATGAATACCTACTGAGTTCCTGCACTGCACTGCATTCTTAGTGGGTGGATTGTATGACTTACTAAGTTAAGATGGCCTAATTTGATGATTTATAGGATAGCTTCAGGTGATATCAGTGAAAAAATCCCATTTATTTAAATGGACTTTGGAACAAATACCTAATTTAAATTGGAACTATAGATTTGTGACCTACATTTTACCAAGCTAGTTACAATTAGTGACACCAATATTTTCAGTTCCTAAAAGTCATTCTTAGGAATTTTTGTCAGTGTATACATTCCTATAATTATAACGAATATGTTTGAAACACACACATAACAGATTTATAGATTACCTTATTGGAAATACCAGATAATTTTACTTGAAAAACAAACTCTTCTATCCCCAAAGGACTCACATTATGAAAAATAAAGAACTTGAAGTAGAAGAAAATGTGTGTGGGTTGACACACACAGAGAGATAAATAGTAGAACCTGCATTTTCTGAACTATGCTGCACCCCTGACTTATCCAAAGTCATTTACCTACTATAGCACCATGTAATTGTTTTTTAAAAAAACCTATAACTGGTTATCCAAATGTGTTGGATGTTCTCCAGGCAATGAATATAAAAGAGGCTGTAATATTACTCCTATGTTCTAGACAGATACCCATAAAATTTCATTTTCATATAACAATATAATGCTAATAATGTCTATTATAAAAGAAAGTTAACTTTCTATTTTACAAAAAGGCAATTCATTTATTTATCAAGATAATTTTCTGATGCTTTTTACACCACTGCAGTAACTAAAGGGGGGGCATGAATAATAAAAAAGGAAAACATCAAACCCTGTGACTTCAAGGTGGAATTCCTAAATACAAAGTTAGATACTTCATCTTCAAGTATGGCACTTATTTATATAAGAGCAAAGACGCGGTGACATATATTCACAGTTAACAGCAATAAATTCTGCTCCTTTGGTATATGTATTTTTTTAAACCCTCTAAGTACATGACTTGGCTGAACTTCAGATCATTCCATCTTGTTTATACATGTAGCAGGGAATTGTTGTGATTTCTTTAGAAAATTATTTATTAATGTTGTAAGTCTGAACTAGCATTATGATGATTAAGGTCTCTGGTGTAAGCAGGCAGCCAAACAGAAAAAAAAATGGCAAAATGATATTCAGCATACTATTTTTGTATACTTGTTTTGTTTTTTTACAAAACAATGATAGAAAAGAACTCATCTACTTGGTAACCAACTATGTGATGCAGACAGACAGCATAATGTCAGGCATCCATCAAACAAAGTTCATGGATGTTTCTGGCTGACTTTGTGGTCATATTTTTGGACAGCTGAACCCTCCCCTGTTTTTATAAACATGCTTGCATTTGCATTACTACAATACCCGCCCCAAGCCCTTCCCTCAATAAATGGCCCCCTTCCAAAATTTTAAATATAACATTCTGAGCATCTTTCCATCAATTGAGCAGACAGACTTATCCTAATGACAGACAAAAAAAGTTGTTCCAGTCAAAAGACAATATTGGATCATTAGGGAAAAATTAAGTAACTGTGCTGTAAGGCCAGACAGAATGTGTTATATAGCTGTGTCTTCATCAGTCTCTTCTTTAGCACTCAGTTTTGTGTCTGACTCAGAAAGTGCAGATCCATACCTTAACGGCTTTCTTGGTGGTTTGAGGAAATGATCGCTTAAGCAGTGTTCTTTCCCTAACTCTAAATGTCCACATGGTTGGTTATACTTAGTGAAGTATTCTGTTTCTGTGTCACACATAAGCTGAGTCACTAGACTGAGTCCTGCCAAAGTTAGGCACACTCATTCGTGGCAGGTCCTTGTTCCTGATTTCATATATTGATTTCCGTTTTGCTTGAACACCCCTTACAGCCATTTTGATTTTCCTCCACCCTAAGTGATTCAGTTCAGCCAAGTTGAGCACCACACAAATGCCACTAACAGCAAACATGAAGACCAAGAAGACTGTTTTTTCAGTGGGCCTGGAGACATAGCATTCCACTTCTTTAATGCAAGGGTACCGGTCACACTCATACATTGATGGGACATTGAATCCATACAGGAAATATTGTCCCACCAAAAATCCAATCTCTAGGGCATTTCTGAAGACTACTTGGATAATATAAAATCGAGAGATGCCTTCTTGCCGTCTCATCTTGGATTTGGTTGTTCTGATAGCTGGGTTGGGGATTTCCTTCACTTCCAAGCAGTCAGGTTCTGCTTCCTTGGTGGAGTTTTCAGTGTTCTGTAGCACCCCATTGACAATGGTGTTCTTGATCTTCTTACTGTCTTCCCGTTTCATGGAGTCCTGATCTCTGTCCAGAGTAAGGAAGACTGTGGAAAACCGCCTTTCCCTCTGCTTGGCAGATTGATGAACAGAGTATGTTATAAAACAGAGACTTGGAGTGCACACCATGATGATCTGAAACACCCAGTACCTAATGTGAGAAATAGGAAATGCTTGATCGTAACATGCCTGGTTGCAGCCTGGCTGCAAAGTGTTGCATACAAACATAGTCTGTTCATCGTCGTAAACAGTTTCTCCTACAATTGCCACAATGAGGATCCTGAAGATCACCACCACGGTCAGCAGAATCCTACAAGACAGAGCAGAACACTGAGAACTACGTAGAATTCATTGTGATAGGGTAGGATAGTGTGGTGGTGGTGCCTACTATTATATATTCCTTTTTTATAGTATAACTTAAATATGTGGCCAATTGTTTGATAATGCCTGTGTTATCCACACAAATTTTGTGCACAGCATCAACAGAATTCTGAGTGCAATATAAGAATAATTTTTTTAAATGTATATGTTGCAATCTTGCTCAACTTGTGAACTTCCACATTGCACCTTTCTGACCACAACCAAAGATGGAATGCTGCATAAGATGTCCTCCCAAAATCTATCTACCTCATCATATCCATTCCACCAAAAAGAGAGGACATTTTTATTTACAAAGGGATTTCCATTTTAGTACTGGCTGGTCCATTGCTGTTGTTTTTCTATCTACTATTTTTATGGTCACTGTCTCTATGTTTGTGAGTTGGTTTTTAATCCATAAAGGTATGAAATAAATAAATAGTTTGATTGGGTTAATCTAACATGGCAAATTCTCGTGTTCTTTGAATCCCCCTAGACTGGAAACACCTCCGTCTGGCTGTTTCCAATGGAATTAAAAGGAGCTGTCCAGTGCTGATTCAGAATCACTGCGAGTTCCATCCTTCTTGGGGAGCCTGACAGCAATCATTACCTAAGCAACGTTCTCCTCCATACACAGACGCTTAAAGAGAATAGGCGGAAATGCTTGCTTAGTTTAAGTGAGCACAAATCTTAGTTCAACTTGTACAGAGCAAGATCTAATATCCGCAGCCACACTTTTAAGCAGCAGGATGGGAGCGGAGGGTTTTGTGTCTAAATCTCCGCTTCCGGACAAGAAACAGAAGTTGGTCAAATAAAGGACAGTGCCACCTCTCCCGCTTTCCTAGGGTATGCAGCACATTGATCAAACATCGTAAATAATAACAAAGAGGAACCAGGCAATCCAATCAAGGGACCTTGTTTGTCCTTACTTTACCCAGGGTTTTTTTTTTTTTTTTTTTGCGGGCTGCAAGCCAGATATATTATATATGACTATTTTTTAAAAAATCATCGTTATTATTTTTGGCTAAGACCATCCTTTCTGCATATCTTCCGTTCTTCTTCAATTTCAATTGGGTTTTTTTTTTGGGGGGGGGGTTAATGAACAAGCCGGTGGGGGTGGGAAGTGGGGAATGGATTAGAGGGAAGGTTAAAAGAGCCTGGTGCACCGGCGGTGAACTCTGAAATAAGCTGAAGAAGCCGAAGGGAAGGGAAAGCAGCGTTCGGCGTGGTAGCAACTTTCAGGTTTACCGAGCATACCGTGGCACCTGCGGTGGGGGGGGGAGGGGGGAGGCGGTCTAGGAAAGAGAAATCTCCGGTGGCTCACGGGGTCCGGCTCGGTTGCAGCCCTTCAGCCCACTTCCTCGGAAGCCAGTCCCTCTGAGACCAACGAGACTTACTTCCAAGGAAATGTAGCGGAGAGGCGCCAGAGATGGCAGCCGCCGCCAGCAGCGTTGTTGGCGAGAGCGCTCCGGGTCCCTGCCGCCTGGGCTCCGCCGCAGCTTTGGCGAAAACCAGCGCCGGGTCAAAGAGGGCGCCAGGGCGGCTAGCCGAGCGGGGGCCTGGGGTGGGCGAGGCTGGGCGGGCGAGTGGGCTTACCTCCCTATCATAGTGGAGTGCTGCTGGACGGCGGCTTCGAGGAGTCTCTCTAGGATGGTCCATTCCCCCATCGCGGTTCATCGGGAGGCTAAGGCTGGGGCAGCGGCGGCGGCGCTCCCTCGGCGGCGGCGGCGGCGGCGGCGAAGGAGCGCGATGCCGGTGCGGGCCGCCCGCCCCGCGGAGGGAGGCCCCCACTGGGGTGGCCCAGCTGCCTGGCGGGCAGGGCGGCTCCTGGGAGCCAGCCTGGGCGGCGATCGCCTGGCGCTGCGCAGCCCAGGCGGAGGTCGCCTTCAGTGTCTCGCCGCCCGCCGCCCGGCCGCCTTTAAGTAGGCTCTGCTTGCGTCACGGCCAGGTTGGAGGGGAGCAGCCGAGCGGCAGCGCCACAGCCGCCGAAGGATCGCCTCCCTCGCCGACCCAGCGCCCAGGGCGCCCACCCGCCCCAGCCTCCGGGCCGCTCGCCTCCCCGCTGCTCCTGCCGAACCCAGCTGCGGGGCAGCGGGAGGCGCCTGGCCAGCCACCCGGGAACAGGTAAAGCAGGATGGAGCGGAGCTGGCCAGGGAGGGAGGCCCGGGCTGCAGCCAGAGACCCCCACCCACCGCCCAGCCTCGCCGCTACGGGAGCCATGCCCCTCCCCCCCACCACCACCTTCTCTTCAGAGGCTCAGGAAAGGCGAGCTGGGACCACCTGCTGTGTCCTACAACAGAGAAGGGAGGGGCGTCCCAGACACCAGCCCCTGCCCAGTCCGGAGCCATTCGCCCAGCAGAAAGGGGGCTACCGCTGGGGCTGTAAGCGGCTGGCAGGGCGGCGGAGGGGAGGGGGAGGGGGTCGGACATTAAGGCATTTGCTCCCACGCTTCTCATCTTGGGAACCAGAGAAATGTTTCCTAACACCGGCAAAGCTGCACTTCTTTGCCCGCCCATCACTGCTGCTGTCTTCAACAAAGCTGCAGCTGAGTCGGTGACCCTAAAAGAGGTCGGATGGGAATTAAGGGCTGTTGTAAACAATGGAAGCCAAAGGAAGAGATTCAGCATTCAAGTTTTCAGGAAATTAGAACTGGAAGTCAGCAAGGTGGTGACAAGGAGCTGCTGCCTCACATGTCCTGGTTTGGGAGTGAATGCTTCAGATGTTTCAGTTGTGTGCCTCTAAAACTGCACATTCCAGATACACCTACTGCATTGCATTGTACTCACAGGCCCTGACCCTTTGCAGCTCCCTGTTGCACAAACCCTAAGTGATCAGAAAATCTGTGATTTTTATCCAGATAGGAAAGATGCTTCACACAAACCAAGAGAGTCCTCTCACACATCCAAAATATGCCTGGAGTTATAACAACTCAGAGAATTGCATTTTTTGCTATGACTATAAGAGCAGATGGATCAAATCTGCCCTGTAGTGTGTGGGGGGCAGCTCGTTCTCATTCTTTACATCAAATATTAGCCAAGCACTTTGTTCCAGCTTGGTTGATTCTGTAACTCTGGGTTCATTATGCAGCTCTGGGAGTGAAGATGGAGTGATCTGGGCCATAGAAGCAAGCCAGGAGTCTCACAGAGGCCTCCATCTCTTAGCTTGGTGACATACATGCCTTAGAGGGAGAGCTGTTGCCTGGACTTTGGGAGCTAACTTGTCAGGTTGTTTTTTTGATGGCATCCCTGTATTGTACAGAATGTGAACAAGAACTTTCTGATCTTCACTTGGAAAAGAGGAAATAAATGGCACATTTTTTAAAAAATAGAACAAAATGGTACCCAAATTGATGATCCTTTAATGGGCTACTGTTATGCTACTGAGCAAATAAAAGAGGGAAGCCAAAATAACTTTGGTGTGGAAGAGGGACTGGTTGTTCACAATTGCACACCAATCCATTCACCAAATCTGCAAAAACTTAAGGAAGCCATAAGATGCAAACATCATCACTGTGCTCCCTTCCTCTTTTGCTAATTGGAGTTTCTTTTAAGCAAATTAAAATAGATCAATATGGAATGTTTCAGGCTGATGTGATTTAAATGAAGACTTGTTCCACATAATGGAATTTCAGTGGCACCACTTTATGCTGTATAGTTGTTTTTATGACACAAAAGTAATAACTATTTGCAATGGAACCATGCTCATATTGTTCAGGTATACAAATAAGATTTGTTCCTCCCTAAATAAGTAGTGGGAGTAATGCAACCAGTAAAGGTTCTTGTAGGTTCGCTATTAATTTCTATGTGACATGTAAATTTTATTTCAACTTGGAAATTCCTTAAATTCTGTGGCCTCTAATTTGTTGTCCGATATTATGTGTTGGGCTTATTTATTTATTTAATTCATTTATATCCCAGCTTTTTTCCAATGGGAATCCAAAGCAGTTTATATCATTCTTTCCCCCTCCCTTTTATCCTCACAACAACCCAGTGAGGTAGTGTAGGCTCAGAAATGTGACTGACTGGTCCAGGGTAATCCAGTGAGCTTCCAAAGCATGAGTGGGAATTTGAAACTGGGTCTTCCAGATACTAATCTCACTGACATTCTTAATCACTATCAGGCCTCAGATTTTTTGTACTACCTTGTTGATCCACTGATCCTCGCTTTTGCTTCAACTGTTGTAATTCTGTCTCTTTGTGGCAGGGTTTGCATTGTTTACAACATACCATGCCTAATACTTTTTTGCATTCTATCTGAGTTTTGTGAACCTTGTCATATTGCATATTTGCTGGATGTCTTTGATTCCATTGTTTTACACTGTGTCTCAATAAGAAAAGGGGGGCTAAAATTAAGTAAATTTAAATAACTTTTAAAATAAACTGTATCTGGGCAGAACTGCAGTTTAAGAATGGAGATGGATCAGAATGACATTGTACTCCAATGGCTCAAACCTGCAGTCATGCAGACTCCATGGCTCTACAAAGCCTCCTCTGCCTACAAGAGTTCCCCCATTCACTTTTGTAAAAGAGCACTCCTACATCTATTAGGGCACCTGTGCATACAGAACTACCACACATTGCACTGAGGGGAGTGAGAGGAGCTTAGTATGCACATTAGATTTCACAAGGATTTTGGATTAGGATAAAAGATTGTGCAGCTTTCTTACAGTACAGCTGTTAGTCTCTCTTCAGAGCTGTCAGAGCTAATGCCAGGAACCTCTCCTCAGTGTCTGCTGGTGGAAGTATGGCATTTTCCAGACATACAATTTCAGAGGGTCCCCACATTGATCTGCAGTAGAAAAACTAGGTGTGACTCCAGTAGCACCTTAGAATCTTACAAAATCTTTGACTTATGAAATCTTACATCTAGGGGAAATGTGAGGAAATGTGGTTCATTGCAATTTGTGGTTCATGGCATGCCGGGTTCACGAACCATAAACCATCACAAACTTTTTTTTTATTTTTGAAATAATCTTTATTTTTAACATACACCAAACCAATATGACAATACATTAAAATAAAGACAAATACATATTTGCTACAGAGAAGATACAAATAAGGAATGGCATGTATTAGAAAAATAGCAAATCCCGATAATAAGCCTTAGGAACCACATTTTGCTGAGTCAAATATGATACTACTGGAAACCATACTACTGTAAATTTTTCTTGATAATTTTGTAAGTTAGGCATAAGATGACAACTAGTAATTTTGCAATGAACAAAACATTCTCACACCTTATTTTGTCAGGATGATAAAGAAGGTGAGCTTTTATCTCTCCATTTTGAAGCAATTACAATCCTAGCAATGGCTAGCAAAGTTGTAATCAAAATATTTCTGCTTTTGTTTCTAAAGCCCATTGCTATGGTAGCATAGATGACAAAAGGATTTCTGGCCACACAGGAACTTTGACTCCTGTTATCATATAAATATGCTGTAATATCAACTGCCAAAATGGATATATGTGAGGACAATACAACCAGCAGTGCATATAGTCCCCCAAATGACCACATCTCTTCCATCACAAACTTTTAGGAGCTAAATTAACTGGTTTTATTCATGAGGTTTGTGTTGCAGTAGAATGCTTCCCCCCCCCCCCCCGCAAACTGGAGACATTAAACTCTCAGGGGATCTCTGGCTGACTCTCCTCTATCTGCTCTCCATTCGGTGAGGATTGGATTTACAGATTCCAAGTTATAGCCCCCCAAAGAAGGTGCCCCCAGGAAAGTGCCTTCTGGGGAAACCTCCATGAACTGCTTGGAAGTCTGTAGAAAGTTTATGCTGGTTGACCTGCCATGAACGTCAGTTCACAAACCAAAAACCAGCCAAAATTAATCACGTGAACCGGATAGTGTCCACCCTTACTTGTATCTCAAAAATCTTATTGGTCTCTAAGGTGCTACTGGACTGGAAATCTAACTGTCCAAACATACAGTAATCATGTTAATTGTACAGTACTTAAACATAGGGTATGTTTACTGATTTATGGTATATCTTCAGTGAGACCCGCTTGCATAAATTGTCTGCCCTTTCCATTATACACAGAGCACATCATTGCTAACAAAATCAGCTCCTGATCTTATTTCTCCTGTGCGTGTGCTTGTAACTACACATCCATCAATTCAGTCCTTATTTCCTTTTCCATCATTGGTTTCCATCAGAGATGCTGCAGATATGAAACGGACCTAGGACTCTTCCATCATGTTTGTAAAATGTGTGTTTTCCTCCCTCCTGTGAAACAATAATTTAAAAAAAGGCTTCCCAAGACAGTTGGATGATTCTGTCTGCTCCCTGCGGATGCCCTCCCCTTGCTTTCCTCAAATCCCTGGGGAGTTTTTCTTGCTGTGCATGCACAGGGGAACTGTTGGGCAATTTCATAAGTCACTTAATACGTGCAACAAAACCACAGCAGATCATCTGCTCACAGGCCAACTGTTCATTTAAAGTATACCCATTATGTGAATTCAGCCTTGTCATGGGTGGGCACAGATGCTGCTGTATGAAAACCTTCACTGCTTTATGTTGGCAGCCTTGCTCTTGCATCCTTAGCCTCCATTTTCCAGGAATTTGCCTAGATTTGACTGTCTCTGAAATCCACTGTAAAACAGGGACAGACTGCTGGGCTTCCAAGCCAGCAAGGTTAAAAGAAGCATCTGAGTAAAGGTGTAAGTAATGGAGAAAAGAAAAGGATCTATAAGGATTTAGCAGCCTAAGAAACTGAAGCTCTTTGACCTGCTGAGCTGTCCAGAAATGTGTGCTTTGCTGAACATGGCACTTTTGGGCAGTCAACCAGCCTACATTTTATTCACAATCCTCCAGGATTAAGGTTAGCTTGATCTTCTCTAGTTTACAACAAGCTGCTTCTTCTTAATAAGGCAGCAATATTGTTGGCAGGGTCAAAACTTCCCATTGAAACATTTCACGAATTTTATTCCCCCCCACCATCACCCAAAAGTCTGGCCCTTTCTTCAAGAGAAGAGAAATGCCTTCATGTAAAGAAGATGCATTTCTCATTTGACAGCATTCTCCTGCTTTGTGTTCACTGACACCCAAGTGAAAGAGATTCTGTGTTCTACATATGGTCTGAGTTGATATTTTGCAAAGATGACTGAGTCAGGGTCAGAGAGTGATATTTCTTTATTTATAGCATAGCTGCCAAAGAGAGGTTAATCTGTTTCTAAGGAATTATTGGCCAGCCTGCCTCAGAGATCCAGCTCATTTTATGCTACTCTTATGGAGCAGCGGTGGCCAAAGAGCAATCAGAAAGCCCCAGCTGGTGGGGCTAATCAATGGTATTACCCCAGGGAGAAAATCAAAACAGAATGAATGGATTTCCCAAACCAATCCCATGAAGACATTTTCTACCTGTAAGACAAATGCACTTTCCGCACTCATAAATGCACCATGTGCCTCCTTGGAATAAAGATTACATGACCATGCTGGTACACAAGCAGAGCAATGACTGAGGTACAGTGCCCTGGGGTAAAGGCCAGGCATTTTAGAGGGTAATACCAAGCTGTTTCACTATAGTTTTGCATAGCTCTGTAGGGAACAGGAGATTCAGAACTGTAAATGGCTAGCACAGCATGTCTTCCCAAACCTTTCTCTATTTCTTTCTTTCATCTCTCTGTCTGTCTCTGTTGGCCTCTGTCATACACCTTTCAGTCCACAATACTTTAAAACAGAGTATTTCCTCCAACATACTATGATGTCATGTCTTATGCTCAAAATCACCAGTGCAGTTGCCACTGCAAAAATGAGGCCAGCAAGGTAGGCTCCTTCAGTGCCTATTGAAGGTTGCCAACAGGCATGGAATTCTAGGCCACACACCCCTGATGTAGCCAATCCTCCAAGAGCTTACAAGGCTCTTTTTTGTAAGCTCTTGGAGGATTGGCTACATCAGGGTGTGTGGCCTAATATGCAAAGGAGCTCCTGCTAGAATTCCACCCTAGGTTGCCAATGAAAGGTGGCAAAATAAAAGATACCCATTCTGCCTCCTCAGTGCACATGCAAAAGAAGAATGGCTCCACCTGTGTAGAGGGGAAGGGAAATGAATGAGAAGTCCAATGTGGGCAAGAGTTTAATGTGCATATTTGGAACAGTACAGCCTTTTGTTTCACCTTTCAAAATGCATAAAAGCCATAGTGATGTCTCAGTTTTATTTAACTGTCACCAACTTCAAGCAGGCCTAAAAAGCTACATTTAACTTTATATCCAGAGACAATTGTTTACTGGTATTAACTGGTGTGTACAAAGGGAGGGGGGGAATCACCTTTCCAAAGATACTCCCATAATTCCTCATGCTGTTTGATTGCATTTTGCAAGGGCACTTCCCAGTGCAGGAAGTGAAGTGTTTTTGCAGTTGCGTTTTATAAAAGAGCACAACTTTCTTTCAAAGACTGACACTCCAAGCCTTGCAGACAGTGTTTGGTTTAATCCACCACATCTAATTAGCTTCTGAATGGAAAACACCCATCTGAGATCTCAGAACCATCTGTTCTGCTATGTTTTCATTTGGTGTTGTCATGTGTATATATTTTTATTCATAAAAGCATTGGAAGTTACCTGCTTTTACCTTATAATAAGGGTCTTTTGCAACAAAGCATATAACTACAAAGTGTTCATTATCTTCCAAAAGCTTTGTAATGCATTTTCTGCAGCAGTGGACCCCACTGAGCTTTTCAAAACGTGAGCAGAGAGCTCCAAACAGAACACTTTCACAAGCCTTCAACTGCCTTCACCTTTGCAACACCTGATAGCTAGATATAAGGTCTTGCAAGCAGCTTTACATGCTTTGGATAAACCAAATGCAAACCAAATGAAGGGGTCTCTGACAACAACCATCTGATAGATCCAAGTGGGTAGATGTGTAAGTCTGAAGCAATGTGACAAAGTTAAAGTCCAATAGAATCTTTAAGACCAACGAAGTTTTATTCAGGATGTGAGCTTTCATTTGCATGTACACAAAACAACCATTTGAAACATCTGAAAGTTTTGTTTTTAATGTAAATGCAAAAAATATTATTTGGGAAAGGGTAGACTGGTAAGGGTTTTACTGGATGGTTTGGGGCTAGATAGAGAATACTACTTAATGGGAAATAGGATTGCTCTTGTACTATAGGAAATTCCAAGAGATTCAGAGGGTGATGTTAAGGGAGGGCCGAGTTTGGAGAGTACAGGAAGCTCAGTGGGTATGCCCCACCATGTCCCTTCCCCCAGCCATCCCACTGATTACTTGGCAACCCTAAAATCAGTTGTAATTTGGAGAGCTCTCCAGGGACCACCAGGAGGTTGCCAACCCTATACAGTGATGGTGAACCTTTTAGAGACCGAGTGCCCAAACTGTAACCCAAAACCCACTTTTTTATCGCAAAGTGCTAATGCGGCAATTTAACCTGAATACTGAGGCTTTAGTTTAGAAAAAAAACAACTCATAGTGAAATTAACAAACTAAAAGAACATTTGGTCTGGATAGCATTTGCTTAGGAAACCAACAAAATAGTAACATGTCAGAATGGGAGAATGATGGTGAGAGTGTCACAAGGCAATAAATGGAGGCTGTTCATTGCTCTGTTGCTGGCAAGTCTGGGTTAAACTGAGAACATGCCTTTCCCAGAGGTGTTCCTGTCCACCTAATTTACTTTTGAACATGTAACATACATTATAAACATCATTCTAGTTTGCCATTAGGAAAAAATAATACATTAAAATATAATGTGTTTAGTAGGAGCTGGGGGTTAGGATATCCAAATCAGATTTGGGAGGTCCTGATTCATATGCCCACTCTGCCCTGGCAGCTTGCTGGGAAACCTTGGACCAGTAATATACTCTGAGTTAACCCACCTCACAGGTTCATTGTGAGGATAAAAGAGAAGGGGAGAGTGTGTCAAACCACTTCAGTGTCCTTTTGGGGGAGGAAGGCAGGGGATACATGATTTAGTTAATAATGATGAAAGGAGTCCACTGATTTATATGGCTAAATCTGAGTCCAGCAGCACCTTAGAGAACAAGATTTTTGAGAGTCAAAGCTCCTTTTATCTAATCGAGGGAGCTCTAATGCTGGAAAGCTTGTTCCCCCTCCCCCAAATCTTGTTGGTCTCTAAGGTGCTCCTGGGCTCGAATCTAGTTGTTCTACTATGGACCAGCACTGCTGCCCTTGGAAACTTCAGGGATAGTCTGAATTGTATTAACTAGATGTGAGAAAGGAGGGTCAGTTTGGTGTAGAGGTTAAGTGTGTGGACTCTTATCTGGGAGAACCAGGTTTGATTCCCCACTCCTTCACTTTCAGCTGCTGAAATGGCTTTAGAACATAAGAGAAGCCATGTTGGATCAGGCCAATGGCTCATCCAGTCCAACACTCTGTCACACAGTGGCCAAAAAAATTATATATATATATATATATATATATATATATATATATATATAGTCCAACACTCTGTCACACAGTGGCCAAAAAAATTATATATATATATATATATATATATATATATATATATATATATATATATATATATATATATATATATATATATATATATATATATATATATATATATATATATATATATATATATATTATTTATATATTTATATATAAATTTTTGACCACTCTGTGACACAGAGTGCTGGACTGGATGGGCCATTGGCCTGATCCAACATGGCTTCTCTTATGTTCTAAAGCCATTCCAGCAGCTGAAAGTGGAGGAGTGGGGAATCAAACCCAGGTCAGCCATAGCTATAACAGAGCTGTCCTTGAAAGGGCAGCTTCTGGGAGAGCTTCTCTCAGCCCTACCTACCTCACAGGGTGTCTGTTGTGGGGGAGGAAGATAAAAGAGATTGTGAGCTGCTCTGAAAGTGAAAGGCAGAATATAAATCCAATATCTTCGTCTTTCTTTAAACTAAAACTGCAATTCTGTGCATGTGTAGAGAGTTGGTGCCACAGTGCTCACTGTAGATTACTTCCGAGTAGCCATGGAGACCAAGCCCAATGAGGAAAGGCTAAGGGACTTGGGGATATTCAGTCCGGAGAAGAGGAGGTTGAGACATGATTGCTCTTTTGAAGTATTAGAAGGGCTGCCAATTAGAGGAGGGCAGGGAGCTGTTCCTGCTGACAGCAGAGTAGAGGACTGGCATAGGAAAAACTTTTTAACAGTAAGAGTTGTTCAACAGGGCAATCAACACCCTCACTGGCAGTCTTTTAGCAACAGCTGGACAAACACTTGTCGGGCATGCTCTGGGAAACCAGAACAGTAGTTCAACAGTTCAAAAACAGCTTATCAACAATTTGCCTTATGGTCTCTTGTCATGAGCCCTGATGAGGAGAAGCTGGAAGGGTTAACAGACTTGGAAGAGTTGCCAGCCAGTTCCTCAGCTGAACAAACAGCAGCTGGTCCATCAATCACTCTCCAGGCATCAGTTTCAGCTGTTGACGATCAATCTCCTCCAAGCTCTCCTCCTCCCATCTCAAGAGTTCAAAGCAGGCTCCAGAAAGAACTTTCAGAGCAAAGACATGAGGCACGCCGATGCTTCAGATCTCTCAGCCCTGAGTTCTAGCAGAGTCACTGCCACCCAGGGAGCAGGCTGATTGAGACTCCCATATAGCTCCCACCCAGGACCTGGTAACCTTGTGGAAGCAACAAGTCTATTATCTGGCTTGCATCCATGCTCCTTCCTGATCCTGACCTGCTTGATTTCCTTGGCACCCTGACCTTTTGGCTTTTGGACATTGACTTCCGATTCCACTTTGTGATTCTGCATCGGTGACTTGGCTCCTGCTTGACATCCTGGACTTTTAACTCGGACTGGCTTTGGACTCCTGCCTGCCTGCACCCTGAGAACATGACATCCCTGTAGCTTGAAAGAGTTCTGCTCAGATACTGCTATCAAAAGCATCGTATTTGAAAGCAAGGAAGCCTGCAGTTTCTCCCTTTCCACTCCTAAACCAGAGGTGATCCCGGCCACTGTTTCTGGCAGATTAGTGGGATCAAACATTTCCTGTAATAAACCCACATCCCTTCAAAAAAAAGTGCTTGATTCAAGGTCCTGATCTCTCCTCCCCCCTCCCCCCACACACCCATGCTCTCTTCTTCCCTTCGGCTTGGGTCATGCCACAACAGTTTTGAAATGTGAAACACAACCAGGTCTTGGCCACATGAAAATGTGAAGCTGCCTTATACCCATCTCTCTAGTGCAGGGGTGACCAAACTGTGGCTCAGGAGCCACATGTGGCTCTTTCATACACATTGTGTGGCTCTTGAAGCCCCCACCAGAGAAGGCATTTGTCTCTTTAACCCACTTCTTCAAGCCAGGCCAGCCAGTGGCTTGGAGAATGCATTTAAAGTTTGCTTTCTTTCCACCTCTCTCTCTCTCTCCCTCCCCACCTATTTTCCTTCCTTCCTTCACTCAGTCATCTGACATTTGTGTCTGGTGGCTCTAACACATCTGATATTTATTCTATGTGGCTCTTATGTTAAGCAAATCTGGCCACCCCTGCCCTAGTTTGTCCCATCTAACCCCCTCCCTAAAACTGCAGGAACACCTGCAAGGAATGTTCCTCTGTGTGTTGTGCCTGGGAGCTGCATTGTGGTTGCACACCCCGCCCCATGTCAGAATTCTAAAGGCGCCCATGAGTTCAAAAAGGTTGGAGTGCCCTGCTGTCTGAAGGAGGCCCAGTTAGGGTTGCCAGGTTTGGGTTGGGAAATACCTGGAGGTTTGGGGGAAGGAGCCTGAGTCTGGGGAGAGGAGGAGCTCCAATGAGATATGACTCCAGAGTCCACCTTCCAAAGCAGCCATCTTCTCCAGGAAAACTGATCTCTTATTGCCTGAAGATTCATTGTAATCCCAGGAGATTTCCAGCCACTACCTGGGGGTTGGCAACCCTGTTCTGCACCCATGCTCAGAAGGGTATAATGCCATAGGGTCCACCTTCCAAAGAAGATATTTTCTCCAGGCAAACTGACCTCTGTCACCTGGAGATCAGTTGTAAAAGCCAGCAACCTCCAACTACCACCTGGAGCAGGGGTGGCCAAACGGTGACTTGGGAGATACAGATGGGTTTTTTGCAACTATTGTGTGGCTCTTGAAGCCCCCACCACCCCATTGGCCAGCTTGGAGAAGGCATTTGTTTATTTAAATCCCTCTCCAAACCAAGCCACTCAGAGCCCTCTCTGTGGGCATGCGCGCTCCCTGCCACCACCCCCGCGCATGAGGCTTGGCTCCCCCTTGTGGCTGCCCTCCCTCCCTGGAGCTGCAATGCAGCTGTGCTTTGTGCCCCCCCTCCTCCTCAGAGGTGCATCAAGCTGCGATGTGACGAAGCTGGACCCTACCAGCTTCGATGCGGCCAGCACGCCTTCTAACATTTCAGAGAGGTGGCTTGCCATTGCCTGCCTCTGCATCACAACACTGGCATTTCTTGGAGCTCTCCCATCCAAATATTAGCCAGGGTTGGGCCTGCTTAGTTTCCAAGATCTGATGAGATAGGGCCGGAAGTAAGGGGGAGTGAAGCCTTCTCCCATTTGGGCTTCAAAGAGTTAGAAGGCATGCCAGCCTCATCGAAGCCGGTAGGGTCCAGCTTCAGTGCAGCACAGCTTGGCACCCTCTGAGGAGGAGGGGGCCATGGAGCACGGCTGCATTGTAGCTCTGGGGAGGGAGGGAAGATGGGGGGCGGCAGCAGGGGGCCACAGGGGAAGCCAAGCCTCATGTGTGGGTGGGGGGCAAGGGAGCACGCATACCCACAGAAAGGGCTCTGAGTGCCACCTCTGGCACCCGTGCCATAGGTTCGCCACCACTGGTAGAAGAGGTGTTAAGTCAGGCTTTCTCTTGCTAGCTAAAAATGCACTTAAAATAGAAGCAATTTCTCCCACTGTTTGTAAATTCAGAAACTGGAGCTAATATGTCTCATTGCAAATGTTAATATCATATTGCTACTAGTATTAAAAGAAAGCATCCATCAAAAGTTGAAAGTTAATGGGGTAGAACAGCTAGCATATTGTGCGTATGTAAAATCCACATACACATCCTCAATCAATAAAGAAATGCATTGGGCATTTGAAGATTTGTCAAATTATACTTGCTATGGAGAAATGAAACTTGTTTGTCCTCTCCCTAAATAAATTAGCAGGCATCCAAAGGAAGATGATTCAAAAGATACAAAATGAATTGCATTTTCATATAATGTATGATGAACTCACTTAATTCAATGCACTGAGATGTAGTGATGGCAGCTAGCTTGCATGGCTTTAAAATGGTTTTCACAAAGTCCATGGATGATCAATAGCTGTTAATGATGAAGGCTAAATGCAACCTCCACAACCAATGGCAGCCCAGTTCTACAGCCACTTGAACAAGGTGACCCCAGCCACCCTACTTGGCAGAGAAAAAGTTGTACTCGCGGCTGTAAATTACTCGCAAACCAGTTTTACAAAATTATAAATGTAATATTCAAAGGACTGAAATACAACAATTCCAAGTATACAAAATAAAAAATATAAACTACCTGTGTGTTTTTTCTTTCCTTCTTCACTTTGACCCAACAAACTCCGGCTAAGACCGGGAGACGACCGAACAGCAGTTCAAAACATGAAATTCCACTGCAATCATTTAAGTGATTTGAAAGCAAAACCAGTGCTCTTCTTTGGTGATTGTCAGTGGAGACAAAGGCTGAACCCCAAATTTCTAAGCTAATCGCAGGGCCGCAGGCTGGAACCAGTCGTTTCACTCATAGCTTCACCACAAAGGCAGGAGGGAAAGAGATGGAGCCAGTCAGACTTACATCTGTGCCAGGCTACACTGGATGGGAGCAACCTGCCCCTGGCCACTGCCTGGGAAATTCAGATACAAAATTAATTGCATTTACATATAATGCATTATGAACTGACTTAATTCAATGCACTGAGATGTAGTGATAGCAGTTAGCTTGCATGAATTCAAAATGGTTTTCACCAAGTCCATTGATGATCAATTCTCTGGGGAAATCAGAGAATCAAAGGAAAACAAGACTTCTGCTGTTTTGGGGGGTAGGGTTAATACTTATGAGTCTTGGATTTGTGAGGAGGAGGAACATTATCCCATCTGAGATCTCTGGTGCCCATCCCAGTTGTTTCTGCATCCCACCCTTAAGTTGTCCACACTTCCCTAAAAGTGCTATGTGTCAAACCAACATAATCCTGAAAACATAATTAACTGATTTTTGGAGAGAACATTTTCATAAGCTTCCTGGTTAGTCAAAGGTGAATATCATCTTCTCAGTAAATCCTGAAATATAATCTAGAAGGAAAATTTGTTGTCAGCATCCATATACCTTTGTCAGCTATGTGTACTTTGCAAAAATAAAGTTCCTTTGTCAGGCAGATAAAGGACACATATACATATACAAGCAGAGGACTTTGGACTCATCTGGAGCATATAGTTACTTCCCCAGACTGTGTCAGTTCTATCAAAGAATCACTGTGTTCAGTGAGATATCTCTCTCTCACACACACACACACACACACAGAGAGAAAGAGAGAGAGAGCAATTAGAAGGCAATATCCCTCTCCAAAAAATAATAAATAAAAAGCTATCATGCATGGCCCAGTCCAAATGAGGTCTATGGCAAAGGCAAACAAGAGGCTTAACTCTTCCATTCCTACATTGTTTTGCTAATAAAAAAATTGATTTTCTTGCATTGTTATTAGTTCTGAAAGGGGGGGGTGGGGAGGCACTTTTACTTTTCCAATTGTTTTTTTCCTTTTCAGGGCTAATAACATGTGTGGCTGGGTTTCCAGTAGCAACTCCATATAGGATGGACAGGTTAAACCCCTTTTCCTCCCACACCATGGCCCTGATACAAATAAGGGCTTGTAAATCAGCAGCTAGATTTTTTAAAAATAATAATAATAACAACACTGGTAATTTCTAGCATTTAGGCTAGCCTTAAGACTTTGCACAAAGTTTTTCAAGACTACCAAATCAATTGCAAGATTATCTCAGAACTTTTATTTACCTCATAGCTGGTATGGGCGACTTACATTCAAATCCCCACTCTGCCATGAAGCTCATTGGTCCTCTTAAGTCAGCTACACACTGTCTCTTAGTCTACCTCACAGAGTTGCAGTGAAGAAAAAATGGAGGAAAGAGAACCATGTACACTGCCCTGAGTTCCTTGGAAGAAGGGTGAGAAAACAATGTACTATTTCTCCAAGGTCAGAAAAGAACTGTTTCCCAACAATGACAGCACCTACTGAAAGTCGTTAGCTGGCAATTTTGAGCTGCATGTGGACATAAATGTTGTCAAGTTGCAACCCTGCTAGCTTCCTGGATCCAATGACATCAGGCTAGCCTAGGTTATCCTGGTCAATGGCAATTCTCAGCTACTTACCTAATTACCTATCTGCACCAATAGTATTTTATCAATCCTATTCAATTCTTCAATTTTTAATATGTTCCCCTTATAAAACAAAGGAAATATGTGATTGTGGGTTTGAATCTTGGACCTAGATTTGACCATTAGATCTCCTTTGCTCTATAACAATTTAGAGAGGAAACGTTCAGTTTGACAAAGTGTCCATACACAAATACCTTATTGCTGCGCCCTGCTTTGCAACTTTCTTCCAATCTCTGAACCTGCCTGACAATCAAATTTGAGTGAAGACTCTGTGATGGGCCTCCAGTGTTCTGCAGGGAACCACAATGGTACGTGAGAAGACATTTTGGGTTATTTCAGTATTAATTCATTCACACAAAACCTTGCTTTGGACCCAGCACAATGCCTTGTCTTCTTTTGTCTTCATTCACATGCTGAATCTCGTACAGGCTTCAGGCCATTTTTGCCTCAATATGTTGATTTAAGGCAGCGCTGCTTCCCTTTGGTTTGACTGTTACACAACCATATGCCTTGGATATTCCTGGTGCCCTCTCTCTTACCCCCCTCTTTGTTATCACCAGTCTCAGAAGAGAATTCACATTACATTAAAGTAGACCTTGTGAAGCAATACTGAAGTAATCAGCTGAAATTACTACAGCTGCACTGTGATTGATTTGAAAATAAACTACTGTTGGGAACTAGGGTGAAAAACAAAAGCTCGGAATGCAATTCAGTTTTTTATTTTTAAATCTGTTTGTCGCTCAAAAGCCCCCAGGGGATGGAATTCTGCAATTCAAATGTAAAAGGGCGGGGGAGGGGGGGGATAAATGAAATCTATGCAACATCTAAAAACATCCATATGTTCAAAAATGAAATAAAGACTGTTTGGCAGATAACAATAAAGGGAGTGCTAGCTTGGATTAAGCTTTATTCACACTGCCTTATCAACCGTCATTGATTATTTTACAAATTGCACATTATTTAGCAAATAATTGGTTCCCCTGGCCCTGTAACTGAGAGGAAATCCCTCAGTTGCCAATGTGCCAGAGGTGAGGTGTATATGATCACCCTTCACCTCTGAAATACATTTCACTTATTCTTAAATATATTTAATACAGCTCAGGGCTTTTTTATACAAAAAGCCCAGCAGGAACTCATTTGCATATTAGACCACAACCCCTGGTGCCAAGCCAGCCGGAACTGTGTTCCTGTGTATTCCTGCTCAAAAAAAGCCCTGATACAGCTGAAGAACATTATACAAAGACAAGAAATACTTATAATCAATCCTATATTCTGGAATTGTTCCCATGCAGAACCTCCCCAAAAGTTCAAGGGATAAAACCCACAAAGGCCTTCTGAAATAAAACAAATTTCACTCATTTCTGGAAGGCCAAATGTAAAAGAGCTTAACAAAGCTTCAGGGGCAGATAATTCCACAAGCTATGAGCTGCCATTGAAAACGTCCCAGTCACCATCATGCTGCCCAGGCTTGCATCTATTATTAAGGAGAAGCAAAGTGCTAGATGATGATCCTAACAGAGAGGGTAGTACTGGATGAGGAGATCCCTTAAACTGTCTAAGCTCTAGTCAGTTAGGATCTTAATTAGGAGTGGCCAAACTTGCTTAACATAAGAGCCACCAGGGCTTTTTTTGTAGAAAAAGCCCAGCAGGAACTTATTTGCATATAAGGCCCCACTCTTGATGTCACTATTGTTTCACACAGGGCTTTTTTGTAAAAAAGGCCCAGCAGGAACTCATTTGCCTATTAGACCATATCCCCTGATGTCACCATTGTTTCACACAGACCTTTTTTGTAGAAAAAGCCCAGCAGGAACTCATTTGCATACACCTAAGACTCCCAGAACTGTGTTCTGGTGCGTTCTTCCTCAAAAAAAGCTCTGAGAGCCATATAGAATAAATGTGATGTCTGAGAGCTGCAAGACATGAACAAATATTATGCATATGTCTTTATTAAAACTATTAATACTTTCTTTGTACAGAAAGATAAAATACATATGTATACACTTTACAACATGACCATGCTAGAAGGAGACTTTAAAAAACCAAAAGTTGGGAATATCAGTCCTCATAAAACCAGCATAGGGAAAGGTTAAAGGAATTTTTTTTTTTGCACCAGTGGGAGAAGGAAACACACATGTACCATATAAATCACTTACCACTATTTGCATCATTATACATCTCTCTTTGTCTTGATGCCAAGATATACAGCTCCTACAAAAGCTATGAAACTAAGGGAGAACCCTCTTTAATTAAGAACATAAGAACATAAGAGAAGCCATGTTAGATCAGGCCAATGGCCCATCCAGTCCAACACTCCACTGTTTACTGTCCTCCACAACGAAGACTGCCCATTTATACTCACTCTCTGCTTCCTATTACTCAGCCAGTTTTTGATCCACAAGAGGACTTGTCCTTTTACTCCATGATTCTCAAGCTTTCTAAGGAGCCTTTGATGAGGAACTTTATCAAAAGCTTTTGGGAAGTCGAGGTAAACAACATCTATCGGGTCTCCTTTGTCCACATGTTTGTTCACCCCCTCAAAGAAATGTAACAGGTTAGTGAGGCAAGATCTTCCCTTACAGAACCCATCCACCCCTCCTTCCAGTGACTCCCTCAGCTCTTGTGCTCTCTTCTCTCACTTTAGGTCTCTGGGCAACTTCTGAGGTGGAGGAGAAGAGTTTGCAAGCCTGCCTATTTCCCCCTCATTCAGACCTTACACACAGTGGAAATAGTTGCCTATTTATGGGGCAGCTCTCAGAGACTGACTGAGGTCCCAATGCTCTGCATGCTTACTTGAGAGTAAGCCTGCATTAAGTTCTTCATTGACCTCCAGGAGCCGCACAATATGAGTGAAAGAGCTGCATTTGGCTCCTGAGCCACAGTTTGGCCACCCCTGATCTTAATGGTTACAAACAGCACTTTGAATGGGGTCTAGGAACAGACAGGGAACCAGTGCGGCAGTCAAAGCACAGGGGTAATGCGAACACTGTGGCAGGTTCCAGCCAAAATGCTTGCTACTGTATTTTGAACAAGTTAAATACCCATACCACCATCAAAGTCTGCCTTGCATGGAATATATTATTGCAGTCTAATATGGATCGACTAATAAGGCATATGTCACTATGGCCAGATGAGCTTGTCCCAAGAACAGCCACAGTTGGCAAATGAGAACTAGATGTGTAGCAGTACAACTGCACAATTCTGGGAGTATGCAGAATATCATGCAGCAAGGGATATGCAAGAAAAAAAATTGTGTCTAAACATGTATGTGCTTCCATTTGGAGTAGGGCAAACTGGTGCTGGAACCTTTGCTCTTGTGAGTGGCCACAGAAAATTATTCATTTCTGGTTACCCCAAAGCTGCTCAGAATTCTGAATGCAACACTTGTGAGAATGGAATAATAAAGTTAAAGGAGAAACCCCTGTTTAAAAATAATGAGCAAGACATTAGTTTGTTGATAAAAGCACTAATTTAATGGAATGGTGTATAGCATAGACTGAGCTTTTCAGCATCTTTGATGTGTTTTCCTTTAAGGCAGGCTGTACTTTGTACCACACTGCCATAGAGCTGAAAGTTACACTTTTATAGCAGTGTGGCCCATGTACTCTCATATACAGGTTGCTCTGGGGCAGAATCTACTTACACATTTCCAATGCAAATGTGCCCTCATTTTTAGCTGACTGGTGAATACCATTCTTTGGGTATAGAAACATCCTATTTTAAAATAACTTTGAGCGCTTTCATATTTTTCTGTAAGAAAGCAGCAGCTATCTACCTGTAAGGAAAGCAGTTTAACTGCGAATGATGCAAAGGACAATAGTGTCACCTTAGAATGACTGTTCCTCATGGTGTAATTCTCTGCAGAGTGACCTTGATGTAAGCTCATTAAATCAATGGGCTTAAACTGGAGTAACTGCATAGAATGGCACTTAAGATTTAGAATACATCGAAGAAATTTCTCAGAAAGTTTCCTACTAATTTCTAACTAGTATGGACCAATGTGTACAGGATGAAACATTGCAGGGTGTACTTCTGTTTCTTATGGGGAATATGGGCAGATATGATTGGCCAGAAATACATTGGCTAAAGAAAGGCCAGGCTTCCTATAATGAATTGATATTAATTGTAATTCCTATCTAGATTTACTGATCACGAGTGAAAGGGTAGGCACCTCTCTTCATGAGAGCTTGCACTAGTTTAATATAACAATTGTGTGCCATCAATCAAGTCATGGAGATCCCAGGACCATGGAGTTGTCAAAGAAGGACATGAGCAGAAGTAGTTTGCCATTGCTTTCCTCTGCACAGCAACTTCAGTTTTCCTTGGTGTCTCCCATTCAAGTCGTAGCTGTGGCTAATCATACTTAGCTCTGATGGGATCAGGTTAGTCAGGGCTATTCAGGCTGCTATTACTGGATAAATAGTGTATTCTGGAGTTGATCTGAGCTACACTGGTTATTTCATGATCTGGAGTACCTATCAAAATCAGTAGATCTATATAACTGGACTCCATGATTTGACATCATCACATTCCCAATCCCCTACACACTGCAAGCAATAGAATTAAGACAACAGAAAGACATGTCAGAGATTATAGGTTACTTAACATTATGGAGAAGAGAAAAGAAGACAGAGGAGTAATGTATTTTAGAGCACCTGTATGATCTCCATAACCTCAAATATCTGAAGAAGTGAGCAGTGACTCACAAAAGCTCATACCCTACAACAAATTTTGTTAGTTAGGTGTTACTGGACTATTACTGTTTCCTACTGCTCACGTTGCTCCTAAGTCTTTGGTTTATCAGACAAATGACACCTTGACCATATTTGTGTCTGTATAGGCACAGTCCTGTACAATAGCATTTCCATTCTCTCACTCTCTAGGCCTGTTTATTCAATCAAGAATCAGAAATCAGAAACCACTACTAAATCCCTTTCAGGCATTCCAGCCATGAATATCAGAAGCCCACTGATGGGCATGCCTGCTCCCTGATATGCCAGGATACATGCACTTGCCATTTGGTATGAAGAAGGCAGTGTACAGGGTTTCTATGTGTGTTTCGTTTCAGTACATGCTACACAAAATAGTGCATACTGAAGTTGTATGTGCATAGACAAATCTGTGCATTGCCCTCTTCACATAAAATGATGACTGCATATATTTTAGGCATATTGGGACCATCATGGGTAGTACATGCTCCCATTAGTGGTGTGATCAGTAGGTAATCAATATAACATAACCAGGTGGGTGTAGTGGTTAAAGTGTTGGACTAGGATCTGGGAAACCCACATTCAAATCCCCGCTCTGCTATGGAAGCTTGCTGGGTGACCCCAGACCAGACATTCTCTCTCAGCCTAACCTACTCCCAGGGTTGTTGTGAAGAAAAAATGGAGTAGAGGAAAATTATGTAAGCCACTTTAGGTCTCCATTGGGGGAGAAAGGCAGGGTATAAATGAAGTAAGTAAATAAATAGATAAGTACCGTAAATGAATCATTACCTGAATTTTTAACCTTTGTTAATCTATGTCAGAGCAGAAAGGTGAATAACAGGATGAATGACTGAGAAAGAACCAAAAGCACTCAGAAAGCCTGAAGAAGAAGCAGTGAAAGTAATAGCAGATGTTTCCAGAGAAGTCTAAGGAAAATGACTGCAAGATGTGGGAACATGTCAGTGCACCCAAACCAAGATAAGAACAGCAGAACTAAGGGTCTGCACTCCAAACATTATTATTTGAATCCCATATTGGAATGTCAAGAAGGGCATGTGTCAAGGAGTCCAAAGCTGAGCTCCATGGGTCCTCAGGGCTATTGTGCACAAGTAATCAAACCTTTTCTGTATTTTATTAAAAATACATTAAATTTATTTAATTTCTGTCAAACAAAAGATTTACTCTAAAGGCAACATGATGTTCTAAGATCACAGCAGAAAAACATGAAAACTAGCACATTTTCAGAACCTGTTAGATGGCACAAACCTTACATCCAAGAGTCAAAAGCCATAGGTCATGTCTTCTCTTTGTGTCAATCTACTGCAATATAAACATATCAATCCAGGCCTTTAGTCCATCTAAATCCAAGCTAGCCTGTTTCTCCAGGGCCTTAGCTCAATTATAGTTTTTTGGCCAAGAAGTGGCAGGTGATGATGACATCAAACTAGAACACATTCTTGCTAGAACCCTCTAGACAATTACTTCATCACTCCTGATTCTCCCCCCTCCTATCCTTTAGACCACAGATTCTCATGAGAAGCTAGTTGCCACATTTCCAGTTCTGGCCTTGAAGAAGGGCTGTGTAGGCAGAGAGACCAATTAATACCTGCAGGGTGGAACCAGCCTGTAACCATTCACATTGGGGGGGGGGGCAGTCAGGGATGTTTTGCCTCACAGCATGGTTATTGTTTCCACTAAATATCAGGGGTATTGTTATAGTGTCAGAAAGTTGCATCAGGAAAAATCTGTTTTAATATCAGATATCCACCCATTATTTTTCATGGGGGGAAAGTCAGCTATCTGGACCAGCTATTGTTTAACCAAATGGCACTAAACTTTGAAGAAACCTAATCTTCCACATTTGCTAAAGATCTCTCAAATTTGAAGTGAACTGAACAAAGGGATCCAAAGGGAGAGGCAATGGCGGCGTACTCGAGACGAAGTGACCCGAACATCTTATAGAGAGAATTTGAAGGCCTATGAGATGGCAATCAAAGCCGCAAAGAAAGCGTTCTTTGCGGCTAAGATTGCGTCTGCAACTTCGCGCCTGGCACAATTGTTCGACATAATTAGAGGACTTACAACGCTGCCGCAAGGCAGACTAAATTCTAATGAATTGGAAATAGGCTGTGAGGCTTTTGCGAATTTTTTTGTGTATAAAATCGCGTCACTCCGCCCCGACCCCCCGGCCAATTTTGAGACAGTTAGTGAAATCAAGGCTCCGAGCCTGTCTTCGGATCATATGCTGGATGGCTTCGACCCCCTCAGCCTGGAGGAAGTTGACAGGATTCTCTTAACTGCTCGCCCAACTACTTGTAAATTGGACCCATGCCCTTCCTGGCTTATTAAATCTTGCCAGGGTGACCTTAGATACCCTATACGGGATATCATAAATAGATCCCTCATGGAAGGGCACTTTCCAACGTCGCTCAAAGAGGCAGTGGTCCGTCCCCTCTTAAAGAAACCATCTTTAGATCCGGCCCAATTGGCACACTATCGGCCGGTCTCAAATCTGCCCTTCCTGGGCAAACTTATTGAGAGGGCAGTGGCGATGCAGCTACAGACTTTCCTGGAGGATGCTTCCGTCCTTGACCCATTTCAGTCTGGCTTTCGCCCGGGACATGGGACAGAGACGGTGCTGGTCGCTCTAGTGGACGACCTTCAACGGCATCTGGATCGGTGTGGCTCAGCGGTGCTGATGCTGCTGGACCTGTCGGCTGCGTTCGACACGGTCGACCATCGGCTACTGAAGGGTCGCCTCGCCGATGCAGGGATTCAGGGGTTGGCCTTACAGTGGCTTTCCTCTTTCCTGGAAGGTCGGGGACAAAGGGTCGCAGTTGGGGGGGAGCTGTCCCGGAGGTGCACACTTGACTGTGGTATACCACAAGGGGCGGTTCTCTCCCCGATGTTATTTAACATCTATATGCGGCCTCTTGCCCAGATTGCCCGAAGGCACGGGCTAGGGTGTCACCAGTACGCTGATGACACCCAGCTCTATCTACTGATGGACGGCCAGCCGACCTGCGCCCCAGAAAATCTAGATCGGGCATTACATGCCGTGGCTGAGTGGCTCAGACTGAGCGGGCTGAAGCTTAATCCTGCGAAGACAGAGGTCCTTTGCTTGGGTCGCCGCGGCCCGGGAGGGGGAATCCCCCTGCCAGCCTTTGACGGTGCGCCGCTGATAGCGGCAGACAGGGTCAGGAGCTTGGGGGTGCTGTTGGAGCCTTCCTTAAAGATGGAGGCTCAGATAGCAGCCGCTGCCAAGTCCGTGTTTTTTCATCTTAGGCGGGCAAGGCAGTTGGCCCCCTTCCTGGAGCGCGATGACCTAGCAACAGTGATCCATGCTATGGTCACCTCGAGGTTAGACTACTGCAATGCCCTCTACATGGGGCTGCTCCTGTCCCGAACTCGGAAATTGCAGCTGGTGCAGAACGCCGCGGCCCGGCTGTTATTGGGTCTCCCAAAGTGGGGACACATTCAGCCGGGTCTTCGGACCCTGCACTGGCTTCCAGTGATATACCGAGTCCGGTACAAGGTGCTGGTTATCACCTTTAAAACCCTGTATGGCTTGGGACCTGTCTACCTGAAGGACCGTCTTTCCCCGCATGTTCCCCAGAGAGTACTGAGGTCGGGAACACAAAATCTCCTTACTGTCCCTGGGCCGAAAGAAGCCCGCTTGAAATCCACCAGAGAAAGGGCTTTCTCTGTTATGGCCCCTACATGGTGGAATCAGCTGCCGGAGGAGGTGAGGGCCCTGCGGGACCTAGTTCAGTTCCGCAGGGCCTGTAAGACGACCCTCTTCTGGCTAGCCCATACCTAGCTTGAGAACCTACAACTTGCCAGATTTCCTTTATATATACTTGAATATTTATTAATTTTTAGAGTTTTATCTGTTTTAATTGTCTATTCCCTCACATGTTTAAATATTTATTGTTATGTGGGATCTATTGTTGGAAGCCGCCCTGAGCCATTCGTGGGAAGGGCGGGATATAAATTCTAAATAAATAAAATAAATAAATTTTATAAACCCCTAAATAAGACAACCCTAGCCAGCCTTGTCTCCATTGTTTCCTGTTTGTTGTTGTTGTTGGGGGTTTTTTGCTGAAATTAAATTTGCACATTCATATGATAACATCTGTTGCTTCACTATACCACTTTGTACTTGTGGATTCAAATTCCTCGTAATGTTCATCATTACTAAATTGTTGAGTTCCATAGCAAGCATGCCCATGTGTTCAATGGGACATTCAAAAGAAAACCAAACATAGAACCTCTGATACAGCAACATTGGATAGGGTTGGGGACATCTGTCATGCATGTGAAATAACTTTTAGAGCCTTACACGGCCAGGGACCGACATATCTACGGGACCGCTTCTCCCCATATATGCCCTGGAGAACACTATGATCTGGTACTCAACATCTGTTGACCATCCCTGGCCTGAAAGATGTCTGACTAGCCTCAGCCAGGGCCAGGGCCTTTTCAGCCTTTGCCCCAGCCTGGTGGAATCAGCTCCCCTGAGAGATCCGGGCCCTTACTGAATTGTTACCTTTCCATAGGGCCTATAAGATGGAGCTATTCCACCAGGCATTTGGTTGAGGCAGGAGGCATCCTATTCCATTGGCTGACCCTATGCTGCAACACCACCTCTGCTGCAATACTGATTTTTACTATCTATTTAGTATATTACGATGTGCCCAGTCGAGCCACCAAATTGTATTGTCTACTTTTATTGGTTTTATTTACTGTTTTAAAATGTTGTTATCTGCCCTGAGCCCATCTGGCGGAATGTAAATTAAATAAATAATTAAATAAATAAATCTGGATCAACATTATTAATAAAGTAAGCACACTACTATCCTGACAAGTTTTTGGCAACAAATTATCTATTTACTGGAACAAAGTTGGAGTCCAATAGCACCTTTAAGACCAACAAAGTTTTATTCAAAGTATAAAGTTTTCATATGCAAGCATAGTTCTTCAAATATAGTGAAACAGAATTTCCTCAACAATTACACTCCCTCTATTTAATGGTTGAGGAAATGCTGTTTCACTGTATCTGAGGAAGTGTGCTTGCACACCAAAGCTTATGCTGTGAATAAAACTTTGTTGTTGTTTTTTAAGACTAACAATTCGTATTGTTTATCACAAGGTGCCACTGGAGTCAAACTTTGCTCTGCTGCTTCAAACCAACATAGCTACCCACCTAAAACTATTTATTTAGTGGTATTTCTATTATTCCCAATTTCTATTCTTAAATTAGTAAATGTTCCAGTAAACACCATTTGCAGGTGATAAAGGTCAATTACTGGATACCACCTTCAATGCTTTTGGGACTGCAAAGCCTGATATATGGATTATGCAACTCCTTCGTATATTTTTAAGTACTAAATGTCTAAGAAAAAGTCTTTTTGCTCTTAAAGTTAAGAGTTTGTTTTCATTGTTTTGCTCTCCTACTTAGACAAGCCCAGTGTAACAACCATATAGGATGCATTTTGACAAAGTAGGGAACCTCCAGGGTATGTTTCCCCGTCATTTCATATCATGCCTATATACAAAAACCAACTTTGAAAATAGCTCCCTATTTCCTCTAAGATATTGGTAGACCAAACAGAAGTCATGACTTCATTTGCATTGAAAGAAAAGGGATTCAATTCCTTGTCCTGATACTTTCAGTTAATGAGGTTGAATATGAATATGAAGCTGCCTTATACTGAATCAGACCCTCGGCCCATCAAAGTCAGTATTGTCTACTCAGACCGGCAGCGGCTCTCCAGGGTCTCAAGCTGAGGTTTTTCATGCCTACTTGCCTAGACCCTTTTTAGTTGGAGATGCCAGGGATTGAACCTGGGACCTTCTGCTTACCAAGCAGATGCTCTACCACTGAGCCACTGTCCCTTCCCACACAACTGAGAAGATCCTTTGGGACTGAACCTGGAACCTTCTGCTTACCAAGCAGATGCTCTACCACTGAGCCACCACCCCTTTCCACACAACTGAGAAGATCCTTTGGGACTGAACCTGGAACCTTCTGCTTACCAAGCAGATGCTCTACCACTGAGCCACCGTCCCTTCCCACACAACTGAGAAGATCCTTTGGGACTGAACCTGGAACCTTCTGCTTACCAAGCAGATGCTCTACCACTGAGCCACCACCCCTTTCCACAAAACTGAGAAGATCCTTTAAACCTACTAGCTTATACTTTTAGTCAGTCAGTCAAACACATGGATCAGACAAATGTGTAACTTGCCCAGGGCTTGGAGTCCTTTGTAAGAATGGGCACAGAGCAGATGCTCTGATTCAGCAATGAAGTCATTAGATCAGGAAATGCACTTTCCCTCACCCTCCTCCATTTCTTCTGTATAGGGATAATGATGACAAACTGATTTTCAAGACTACTGAATACTCTTAAGAAGGGGTGTTGAACTCATTTGTTATGAGGGCCAGAACTGAAATAAATGAGGCTTTGTCAGGCCAGGCTGGGCTATGTCGGGCTGTGCTGTGTGTGTACCTATTTAAGATAGGTAACAGAGATATAAACTTTTTAAAGGACACAGACAAATATGACTAAATATTTTTTTTAAAAAAAAAAACTTAAAACATGCTTAAAATATTAGCACTTGTTGGTTGTAAAAGTGTTTTCCTTGTTTTTCTCCCATGGGAAAAGGAAGCCCTGGCTCTTTCTCTCCCTCCCCAGGGGACCAGGAGGCAGAGGACCCTCAACCAATGGAGAAAAATTGAGGTTTTGGTCCATAGCTCCTGTGTGATTGAGCAAGCCTTGTAAAGCAAGCTGAGATGCAGAAGGAAGCTAGAGAGGGGGAGAAGGAAGCAGACAAGAGCCAGTTGCTCGGGGGCCTGAAAGAAGTCCTCTGGGGGTCTGATATGGCCCCCAGGCCACATGTTTGACACCCCTGCTCTAATGAGCCCAGACTATACTTGGTGAAATTCATGACTAGGGCTGGGTCCAGACCAGCAGTTTAAGCTGACACAGGGACGGCTTGCAGATGGATTAAAAAATCAAGTTCAAACATGCATATTGTCACCCATTCCACTCCTGCACTCACCCTGTCCTCTGGCATCTCTGAGGTGGCTCAAAAAGCTACCACTTATGAAGTGGTAGTAAATTCATCTGCCGCATGCCATTCTGCCTTTCCGGGCATCTGAACACGGGAGCATGCAAGTGAGGCAGATTGGTGATGTGAATTTGCCAATCTGCTCTAGGCACTCACTGGTATTCTTTTTTTAAGAACTGCCCAGAGCACATAAGCGCATATGTGCATGACCACTAAAAATGTATGGGAAAAAAGAAACCCAAACTGTGCCCAGGGGATGGTGTACAACAGCTGTCTAATCACACCAAAGCACCTCCCATGCAGGAAATGGGCAACTTGCATGGGCGTGTCTGATGAGGATTCAGCCACTCCATTTTGAACTGGCCTGATTTGAAATGCTTTCGGTCTGCCCGAAACTGCCAATCTGTACCCCGCCTAGGTCATTCAACATTCTGGTGTCTGAGGTTAATTAGATGAGTAGTGCTGGGGACAGGGAGGAATAAACACTGTACTCCTAGTCTGTATTCCCTGTTAGCATGTGAATGGAAAACAACAGGACCTGATGAGGTTCAAGCAAGGATCCTCCACAAAATAATTAATTTTACTCTCAATATGATGAAAGATTGCATTTTTAGAACTGCATCTCATTAGAACCTATGGCAAAAGACTCATTGATTTCAGTGCCATGAATCACATCACTTAGGGCTCCATATAGCTCTTGATTCAGGGCAGTGCTTTTTTTGTAGTAAAAGCCAAGCAGGAGCTTATTTGCATATTAAGCCACAAGGCCTGGCCTGGGAGTACCAGGCTGCTGCATGGCAGGTTGGGCCGGCCAGAGTCCTGGCCAGCCCAAGTGGAACTCCTGTGATAGAATCACATTAAGCCACACTGTATCTGACATGACTGTGGGGGAACAGAGAGTCCAAAAAAGGTTAATTTCTTGGATTTGTGTACCCTGGGCAATTTGCAAAGTAGGAACTTTCATTGATGCTACACTGCAAGCACTGAAAGTGGATTCACAAGTCACTTCCCTTCCTACTACCCACTACTACTGATAATATGGACACCTATATGTTTGTACAAGAAAACTCCCTGGGGCAGTTTCAGTCTGGAAAATGGCTTGACACAGAAGGCTTAAATCCTCCCTCCCTTTTTGCCATGGTCCTAAATAGGGCCCCCAAACACCTGATTTTTAAGATGAAAAGCACCTGGGAGTTGCATGCAAGAACTTCCTGGCATCTCATCTGTCTGGACCTTGAGGTTGCTGTTAAAGCCAAGCATTCTGTGTGCTGCACTTCTGCCTAAACTGCTCCCAAATACTCCAAGTACCAATGCAGACAGCAGAAGCTGCATAGCTTCCCAACCTAACTACAAGAGTTTCTTCCAGGGAGAAAATACCTGTTTCTCCAGAGGAAGTACCAGGTAGCTGTTTCACCAGCATAACAGCAGTTATGAGTGGCAGAGTGTCACTTCCATTGGTGAGAGATTTGCAACAATTTCCTCCTCACACTGCAGTCCCACATTTTGAAACTATGCTGTTCCTGAGTGCCCTTTGACACCTAGAAACAGAATTTCAAGAGGCTCAGTGTGCTGCAGCAGCAAGGAGGCAGAGAAGTTTCACTCTGCAAGTTTTACTCTGCCAGCAAGATTTAGAATCAGATTCAGTGCTACAACCACACTAGAAATGCAGGAAGTTACCAGCTATTTACCAGCCTTTACAGTGTTATAATGAGAATTTAGGAAGATCCTTCAGGTTTTCCAAAGAACTGATCCTGGTCACTTTTGAATGAAGTTGAATAGGTTTTATTTCACATATATTCAGCTTGGGTATAGAGGCCCAAATAAGGTTATCATCCTTCAGGTTGGGCCTGGAAATCTCCTGAAATTACAATTGACCTCCAAATTACAGAGATTGGTTCACCTGGAGAAAACAGCTGCTTCAGAATGTGAATTCTATGGCATTATAGCCTGCTGAAGTCTCTCCTTTCCCCAAACTTCCCAGGCTCCATCTCCAAAATTCCAGGGATTTCCTAACCTGCAACTGGCTTCCCAAGGCTTTAATTGCAACAACCTCAGCAGACATCTTTCAACAAGTGCTTCTTCCAAGACACCACCAGGAGGCAGATGGCTCTCCTCCAAACATTTATCCTTTCTTAACTGTATCATTCTTTGTAGCATGGTCCTTCAATGTAGAGGGGAACGCTGACAGCTAGCGAGCATGTTATCCTAGTTTGCAGTCTATTTACTTCTTAAACTCAGTGGGAACTAAGAATGCATTCCTTCATCTTTATAAGCCTGGCATGGGTTCCAGATTTCTTGTCTCACAAAGACTGAGCAAGGAAAGTGGCATTTATGCAACCTATATGTTGGTTTTCAGGTTATCACCAATAATGTTAAAGAGCCTGTTTCTGCTAATTGCAAAATCTTTAAGTTCTCCATTTTGCAGAATGCTAGAAAAGCAGCCAGGTTCTACCACTGCAAAGCTGACTAGGAAAGGTAGCAGTAGAATTTTGGAGCAGATAGGACATTTCTCTGATGTATCCAGCATGAAATATTTATTTCGTTTCAGTCTCTCTCCAGCTATGTTGCTCAATGCATGTCAGCACAGCCCTTGGGATTCTGTCCATTGCTAAGGGAGAGGTAAGCGCAAGAGAAATCTTAAGGCAACTTCTCTGGTAATGTAGCTGTCTTTCTTTAGAATGCCTGATAATGTCTGTCATGTTGGATTTTCTGTCCAGTGACAACCCTGCCAGCAGCCAAGAAAATTTCACAGCTTTTACGACTCAGCACACACTTTCCAATTTCTTCATGCAACCTTATAAAGTAGTGTCTGTACTTACACACCTTAGCTGATTATCATGTCACAAACAGTGATAATATGCACATCTTGAAGAAAAAATCAGATCAGAATTCATTGAATTCCAGCCCCAAAGTGGTAACTACATCTATGCAAGTAATGCATTTTAAAACAATTTTTTTTTAAAGTTACATTACGCATAAGTGATTCCCAACATGGTAACAAATACCGTATTTTTCAGTCCATAAGACGCTCCGGACCATAGGACGCACCTTCCTCCTGGGGGGCGATCCACTGCCTCCGCCTCCGATCCCGGCACTTCCCCCGTGCCTGCCTGGCTCCAGCTCTGCTTACAGCAAGCGCTGGGATCGCTCCATGCTGCCCCCACCACAAACCCAGCGCTTCGCGAGTGCCGGCTGCGGAGGGGGCAGCATGCTTCCTCCGTGCCTGTCTGCCTGGCTCCAGCTCTGATGCTTAAAGCAAGCACCGGGATCGGAGGGCGGAGGGAGCAATCCTGGCACTTGCTGTAAGCATCAGAGCTGGAGCCAGGCAGACAGGCACAGAGGAAGCACGCTGCCCCCTCTGCAGCCGGTGCTCGCAAAGCGCTGGGTTTGCGGTGGGGGCAGCATGGAGCAATCCCAGCGCTTGCTGGAAGCAGAGCTGGAGCCAGACAGGCAGGCACGGGGGAAGTGCCAGGATCGGAGGCAGCGGATCGCCCCCCCCCCCCGGAGGAAGGTACGTCCTATCGTCCCTTCGCTCCATAAGACGCACACACTTTTCCCCCCACTTTTTTTGCGGGGAAAAGTGCGTGTTATGGTCCGAAAAATATGGTAAGTTTCAAAGTACTCACTGATACTTTCACAGCCAATCAGATCCCCAAAACATAGAGCAGTCTGACTTTCCAGTAGTTCAGTGGAGCACAAGGTGTTTCAGAAAAGTCCAGGAGATATCATCTATTGAGAAACAATAATTTCTGTCATAGGAGGAACTTTGGTTTGGTGAACCTTCCAATATTTTGTAATTGGTCCCAGATCCTATGACAGCCATTTTGTAGTGGCCCCCCCCCTCAACATTCTCAACATTCCAAAAGTACCCACAGGGTTAACAAGGCTGGGGATTCCTGCAACAGAGCAACTGAATGTATTAAAAGTACCTAATTGAAAAAAAATAAAAATCAAATTTATAATAAATCCATCAAATAAACCTAGGATCTTATATATTTTTGCTATGCTATGCAAAATATTCTTCATCATATACATTTATGGTGTTACGAGCAAATCGAGCTACACTGTGGGTTACACTCTGGGAACTCATGAAACTGCCTTGTATTGAATCAGACCATTAGTCCATCAAGGTCAGTATTGTCTGTTCAGACTGGCAGCAGCTTTCCATGCTGTCTAGGATCTCAGATAGATATCTTTCACATAATCTACCACCTTATCCTTTTAGCTAGAGATTGACCTGGGAACCTTCTACATGCCAAGCACATGCTCTACCATGCTCCCTGATACGGCTGAGGACCTGCCTACTTGAGGGACCGTCTCTCCCCATATGAACCCCAGAGAGCGCTGAGGTCAGCTAGAAAGAACCAGCTGGATATCCCTGGCCCAAGGGAGGCCAAATTGAAGACTACTCGGGAACGGGCCTTCTCTATTGCAGCTCCACTACTGTGGAACCAGCTCCCGGAGGAAGTGCGGGCCCTGCGGTGTTTGGACCAATTCCGCAGGGCCTGCAAGACCTTCCTCTTTAAAATGACCTTCACTTAATGCTGAGCCAAGATAGATTAGCTGAAAATGGTATTAGCCACTGAATTTTATAGATCTGAGTATAGCACCATAATGTTAATTTTAATATAAGTTGATTTAATGATGGTTTTATTTAATTGTAATTATTGTGTATTATGGTTTTACTATGTATTGTATTTATGTGTTGTGAGCCGCCCTGAGCCTGCCTTGGCGGGGAGGGCAGGATATAAATAAATATTATTATTATTATTATTATTATTATTATTATTATTATTATTATTATTATTATTATTATTATTATTATTATTATTATTATTATTATTATTATCACTGAGCCACATGGATTCCCATGCAGCAAGAATTTTAATTTGGTCAGATCTTCAATCTAAGGCTCTTTGTGTTTCAAGATTTTTCTAGGTCTGGTCAGATCACTTAACCAATTCCAGTTTCAAACATTTCTGTACCAGACAAAACGTTGTGACATGAATTGCTGTTAAGGACAGCTTGACTAGATACAAGTCAATATAGTTTACTATCTGAGAGAAGAGTATTTTAGTAGCAACTAGGGATGCGTACAAGCCAGAAAAATGTGAACCACAAACCATCACAAACTTTTGGAGACCAAACAAACTGGTTTGATTCATGAGGTTCATGAGCCAGTAGAATGCTCTCCCTGGCATGCTAGAGACATCAAATTCACAGGGGATCTCCAGCTGATTGTCCTCTACCTGCCCTCCAAGTTTGGTGAGGATTGGATTTATGGCCCCCCAAAAAGAGGTTCCCCAGGATATTGCTTTCTGAGGAAATTACAACCTGTAAATCCAGTCCTTTTGTACTGGTTGACTTGCCACAAACTTCACTTTGCAGACCACAAACCAGCTGAAACTCATTACAAACTTCAGTTCGTGAGCTGGTTTGTGCCCATCCCTAGTAGCAACTAGATTCTTTAAGAAGAGTTCAGACTGAGGGGAATAGCACACCTAATGGAATACCCAATGGTATAAATCTGCTATGTCCATGAATTTTTAAACAATGCGTATTTCTGAATTTGCTCCATTAGATGTTTGCTCCATTCTTCTTCTAAAACTGAATACTGTTTTATGAGCAGCTGCTTCAGTTTCAGCTTTGACTAAGGAATCTGGGATATTACTTGGAAGTGAAAGGATAGGTCTTATTTAATTCAAGAAACATTGTTTTCAAGGTTCTATATCCAGAAATATAGAAATCAGGGAGAAAATCTCAGCTTCCAACCATTTTAAGGGTAGTTGAATAAGGCAACAAAAATACTCTCTCAAATGTTAAAACATCCTGAATTGTTTGCTTCTATCTTGACTGTGGAACAGATTTCAAGGATTTTCAGGGCGCTTCCGCCACCAAAAATCGTGGGCATAGAGTGTGCTGGCCTGATGTGGGATGCTGGGGAGTGTTTGGCAATCTAGCTGGTGTACCATCCGCCTAACGCACCAGCCAGTGCCTTACCATCCCTGATGGAGGCTGTAGCAGGCTTGGCATTGGAGCATCCTCGGCTTATAGTCCTGGGTGACTTCAATGTCCATGTGGAGGACGCAGCTTCCACTCGGGCGACAGACCTAGTGGTTTCCATGGCAACACTGGGACTCTCCCAATATATAACAGAGCCCAAGCATTAGGCCGGACACATGTTAGACCTGATCTTTGCAGCGGGAGTTGTAGTGGATCAGATTTCTGCTGAGTCAGTGCCATGGTCTGACCACTATGCCCTGAGGGCCCGTGTGGATATTCCACACCTACCCCGTTTAGGCGGTGAGCAAGTTTTAGCTCGCCTGCGAAGCCAGATGGACCCTCTGTGGCTTCAAATGGCTTTACGGGATTCCTGGCCCACTGGTGACTCGTTGGATGAGCTAGTGGAGATCTGGAATAACCAGTTCTCTACAGCCATCGACGAGATCGCTCCCCGAAGTCCTCTTCATCCTTGTTCATGATCCGCTCCATGGTATACCCAGGAGCTGTGATCAATGAAACGGCAATTAAGACGACTAGAGAGACAATGGCGATGCACTCACGACGAAGCTACGAGAACATCTTATAGGTCATTTATACAGACCTATGAGATGGCATTCCGGGCCACAAAGAAGACTTACTTTGCGTCCCAGATTGCATCTGTGACCTCGCGCCTAGCACAATTGTTTAGTATAATTCGGTCACTAACAACTTTACCACAAGGTAAATCAAACGTTAGAGAATTGGAAATTGGCTGTGAGGCTTTTGCGTGTTTTTTTCGCTCCAACACGACTTTCCCGCCATAATTGATACAGTGAAAGAACTTGGGGCACTGAGCACATCTTCTGGTCCAATTCTAGATTTCTTCAATCCACTCAGCCTGAAGGAAGTCGACAGGATCCTTTTTGCTGTACACCCTACGACCTGTGGGTTGGACACGTGCCCATCCTGGCTTATAAAAGCTAGCTAGGTGTTGCTACATGAGCACTACAAGGTATTGTCAACAGATCCCTCTTAAAGAGGCTTTGGTCTGTCCCCTCTTGAAAAAACCATCTGCAGATCCAGCCGTATTGGCGAACTATCAGCCGGTATCAAACCTTCCTTTTTTGGGTAAGGTTATAGAGCGGGTGGTGGCAACTCAGCTACAGGGATTCCTGGATGACACTTCTGCACTGGATCCGTTCCAGTCCAGCTTTCAACCAGGTCACGGGATGGAGATGGTTTTGGTCGCCCTCATAGTTGACCTCATGCGACATCTGGATCGGGGCGGTTCAGTAGTGCTGTTATTATTAGATCTGTCAGCCGCATTTGATATGGTTGACCATCAGCTACTGACTAGCCGCCTTGCTGACGTGGAGATTCAGGGGTCCACCTTACAGTGGTTGGCCTCCTTTCTCCAAGATCAGGGACAAAGGGTGGTGATAGGGGAGAAATCATCCCAAAGGCACCCACTTATATGTGGTGTGCCACAGGGTGCGGTTCTGTCCCTGATGTTATTTAACATCTATATGCACCCCCTTGCCCAGATTGTCAGGAGGTATGGGCTGGAATGTCACCAATATGCAGATGATACCCAGCTCTATCTATTGATGGGTGGCCAGTCCAACTGTACCCTGAAAAATCTAGGCCTGGCTTTTCAAGCTGTAGCATCTTGGCTCAGGCTGAGTCGGCTGAAGCTGAATCAGACGAAGACGGAGGTTCTCTGCCTGAGCTGGGGTGGTCCGGAGGGGAGATCCTTCTGCCGGCTCTTGACAGGGTGTCACTAATACCAGCCCCTAAGGTCAAGAGCTTGGGGGTGCTCCTTGAGTCCTCTCTTACAATGGAGGCCCAGGTAGCAGCCACTACTAGATCCGCCTTTTTTCATCTCTGGCGGGTGCAGCAGTTGGCCCCTTTCCTGGAGCATGACGACTTAGCAATGGTGATCCATGCCATGGTCACCTCAAGAATAGATCACTGTAATGCTCTCTACATGGGGTTACCCTTGACGCTGACTCGGAAACTAAAGCTAGTGCAGAACGCATGGCCAATGGCTGAGGCTGATGGGAGTTGTAGGCAAAAAACATCTGGAGAGCTACTGTTGGCCACCCCTGGCCAATACAATACAAATAAAATTTAACATCAGTAAAACAGTATAACATTTCTTTAAAACACAGGGATTCCAGCTGGAAGCAGTGCTCTCTGACTTCATAATCTGGGCTAAATAAGTGACAGCAGTGTTGGGGATGGGAGAGCTAAGGTCTGCCTGGATGCCTCAACCAAAGGCCTGGTGGAACAGCTCCATTTTACAGGCCCTGTGGAACAGCAATAAACCCCACAGGGCCCTGGTCTCTGGTGGGAGCATGTTCCACTAGGTCGGAGCCAAGGTCAAAAAAGCCCTCACCCTGATTGAGGCTAAGCAGACATTCTTTCTCAAACACTGGCACTCCTAGACTATGTTTGCAAGCTCCTGGGATCATTCTTGTTTCATTTATTGTGAGGGAATAACTTTGCCATGGCTTGCATCCGCCACTTAATATTTATTTTGTATGTTTCTGCTGGCAAAAACATCTTCCCCAATAGATTTACTTGAATTTTAATGTGTTTAATTTCATTGAGAGTGACTGGGAGACAATTAGTTTCATCACCCAAGTCAAAACATTTGGATGAAAGATAAACATAAGAAATAGCCTCATTTGCATTAAAAGGGTTGATTTTTGTGGCTCTCCTATGAGGGGTTGGATCCTAGAAAGGGTTGGCAGAGGTGATCTGTCCCAGACTTCCCTTCTTCCTGCAACCTGCTATTTGCCCCATCCCCAAATCCTCTTTTTGGGTTGGAGGAGCCCTGCAAACAACACACACTGCAGTACAGGGGCTCCAGTGTGCTGGTGAAAAATGTGATGAAATCACTTTCTCCTCCTTCTTCTGTAATGGCTTGTTATAAGTGGCAGAGGCAATGGACTTCTCTCTCCTCACTGCAACCCTCCGTATTTGGATAGCAAGTAAGTTTCTATGTGTCCACTAGTTCCTCTGGAATTTGATACCTTTTATACCAGCACAGTCCATGTTGCTTCCTATTGGATTCAACAGTCATGTTTATTTACATAACATTATATTGGATTTCCTGAAGTAAATGTGTAGCATCTGACAAGAGGATGTGCTGACCCAAATATTTACGGACACCAGACAGCCCTAGAAAAAAGGATATTTATTGTACAAATAAAAAGTTGCCTACGTGTTTAGCACAAAGCTTCCTCAGGGAAATTTGTAATATCTTATCTCTCCCACCTTCAGAGAATTTTTCTTTCTACTCTTCTATACAGTCCTAAGAATGGAATAACCTGTACTGTTTTTAATAATTGCTCTTTTTAATTGATTACTTTGTATCCTTTGTTCAACTGTACTCTTGATTTTAATGTATTTTGTAGTTAAAAATTATTTTATAATATTATTATGGGAAAACATTCCTTATAATTGTGCATTGTGTGTTGCAGATTCTCCTGAGGAAGTTGTGTGCAAATGTGTGGCAAACTTTTCACTTGTATGATAAAATATTCTTCTTCCTTTGCTCAACCAGTTCTTTGGCCTAATTTTTTCTCTCCTATTGCTATGGCACTTCTGTATTCTCTTGGTTCCGCAGAACCAATGAATGTTCAGTGCCTTAAGACACACCATTGCCTTATTCTGTAAGGAAATGGAAATAGTATGCACCATATTTCTCCTACTAAGCATTAGGATGACAGTGGGTGAAGCTCTGCTGATGAGATGTTCAGCTGCACACATTTTATATCAGGGATCCTACTGGATGTCAGTGTAACCCACAAAGTAGAAGGTTTAGCCAGTTATTTCACAACCCCACTATTTTGTTTTATAGTTTAATCAGTGTGCTAGAGTTTTGTGATCTGGCATTATCAGCCACTGATTTTAATTAGGCTGTAAAAGCAGTAGTTAAACTATAGAGTCCATTGTAAATTATTTTCACTTCAGACGTTTTGCATCTGTACATCAAAGCTTCCTCTTTCTTTCTTTCTTTCAGGGTATGAGAGAGGCTTGAGAAGGTAGGGTGGATGAGCTGTCAGAACAGATTAATGTTTTCCTTTACTCTCTCTTGCCCTAAGAAAATAATTGATGGGTGCTTCAAGGATTAAGAAATCAACCTAATTTGATATAAATAACTTTCTCATCATATTAATCTAACAGAATTGGGTATGCTAAGCAAGACTTAAGCTTTCACTGCTTATATTATGCTTAGCTCCACAACATTTTAAAATCTAGTGATTTTAATGCAAAATTGATTGTCACTCTTGTCCTATATATTTTATTTACCCCAGGCTACTGCTTTTCAAATATCAGTATCCAATAATCCCCTCAGTTTAAATTTCAAAAGAATAGCAAAAAATACACAGATGGGATAAATTACTCATATAGTGCTGAGCCTTTTGTTCCCTGAAAACAGATCACTCCGAAGACAATGATGTCTTTAAAACCGTCAGCCGCAAAGATTTAGTCCTAACAGGATTTTAGAACATCAAATTTGCTCACACAAAAGAAATCAGACTAAGTAGTATCTTTCAGTTGCAAGTCCCAGATCTGGTTTATTTATAAAGCAATAAATATTCAAAGAAGCACAAAATAAATTGCACGGGTGTGTGTAAACAAACTGTACAATAACCGAACCAAGTTCAGGAAGGATTACTGAAAAAGACTTCAAGAAGCACAATGCTGTCATCCTGAGTGGGAAATAAGTGAAGGAAGGGGAAGGTGCTTAGAAGCACTTGCGGTGAACAATTGATGGACCAGCCTCATCATATTCCTGTTTACTGATCCACATCTGCTGGAAAGTTGAGAGAGATGCTAAGATGGACCCACCAATCCAGACAGAATATTTCCTCTCAGGTGGGGCAATGATCTAAAGGAAGGAAAAGTAACAAGGTTTTCAGATGAAGGTATACCAACATGGCCTTTCTAGACAATATAACTTTGCTTAATTTTTTACTTAATGGTTTTCCATTTCTGACAGATTTTTTGAGCTTTAATAAATTACTTGGTGACCTTGCTCTGACTCTAATTTCCATTTGGGTACAGGAAACCTGCCCTCTCACCTTGATTTTCATGGTACTAGGAGCCAAAGCAGTGATTTCTTTCTGCATACGATCAGCAATTCCAGGATACATGGTAGTACCACCTGACAGTACGTTGTTGGCATAAAGATCTTTGCGGATGTCAATATCACATTTCATGATACTGTTGTAGGTTGTTTCATGAATACCAGCAGATTCCATTCCTAGAAAAGAAAATTGATAAGGAATTGAAAGACAAATCATCAAGAAGAAAGGCCAACATGTTAACTATCATTACTAGTATAAGATCACAAAGACAGGTCCAAACACAATACACAATTTTTGTCATGAAGAATTTGGCATCAAATTTGGGAAAGCTGACACTTCCAGCAAGGTCAAATTACAAATAGGGAGCTGGTTTGATAACACAATGACCAGGAAATGTGACACAATGTCAGCTCATACCTTTTTCTTATCCTGTGATGCCCCTGTTGCAACACAGAGATTTATACTTGTGTGCATCTTAAGTCTACATAGGTATGACTATGCAAAACCTGTTCAGATCTGGGGGCTCTGGAAACAGAACCACTGTGATCACAGAAATTGCAGCTGACTTTACAGAAAAGATTGGGGCTGCTTCCACGTGCAACGACCATGTTGTATGAACCAATCCTTTGACAGTGTGTTGACTAGATGGATACGCTACACATGTGCACATAAATTTATACACTGATGTGACAGTGTAGTACAGTTTTAAGAACAAAGCTAATTTGATTTAACATGCTACAGTCCAAGCAAGCAAAGCTTTCAAGATGATAGCTTGCATGTGGTCTTAAAGGCCTAGAGGAAAATGTTAGCAATTGTCTTTGAAAGGGGAGAAATGCAGAGGTCACATTTATGAAGGCAACAGATGATGAAGTTATGAGCAGGGGCTTAGCTGTAAACATGAGGAGAAAATACATCAGGAGTAAGTATTCAGGAGGATTACATTCCAGTGTCTTAGCTGACAGGTGGCTTCTTTAAGAGGACTGAAACTTGATCTTTAACAAGGTAACAGCTGATGAACAGCTGCATTTAATACAGAGGGCTTATTCTATAAACACTTGCTGCACCCATCAGACTTATTTGGCAAAGCACAAATACAAGATTATGATTGCAGCCATGTCAGTGGCTGGTTTTAGGAGATACAAACCTATATAAACCTTTTTGGATCTTCATATCAACTCTGGGATATCTACAGGGTGCAGTTCTCAGGCAAAGCCAATACATTGCCATCATTCAATTGCACCTCAAGTACAGAAGTGTGCCTGAGTTAATACTTAGTACATCCAAACCAGCAATTTTTTTCCAGGTCAATCAAAACCATGATGAGAACCTTAATCTTTGAGAAAGATGTTCCATTCCGTTAGTTGGAACCTGTTATTAATAGTGTGATGGATTCCACATAATCAAAGGCGCTGCTCTGAATTTCTGCAGCAGAGACAAGGATATTTTTATAGTCTTACACTTGAAATATATTCAAGGTTAAATTGTGAACCAGAAAATGTATTTTAGGGTCAACTATTGTGATTATTTTCTTGCTTTTCTCCTTACAATATAACACCTTGCTTTCCAATGCAAGGAGATGTATACCTCATATTGGGGTATGAGCCCCTTACATAGGCTTCCCAACAATCTGTAGCTGTGGGAAATGCCCTGTCTCTTTAATAGAAGTCTAATGTGTAGAAATTAGCAGCTGAAGCTTTTCATGACATGGTAAATAGAATTCCATTAAGCCTCTATGAAAGAAGCAGAACTTTTTGTTTCTCCGGGCTTTTTGCAACCCTACTACTATGAGAATAATCACTTAGGAGACAGAACAAACAACTTGGTCAGAGAAATATTCACACATGGTCTTTAGCACAAGGGAGAGGTAGATGCTTTTCCTCATTTCAGTAGCTAAAAGGCATCCATGACATAATTAATAATTTTGCTAATAGAGAAGAGCCCAACAGAACTGGAAAAAATAATTTAATTTAATCTAGAAGACAGATCAAGAGGATAAAGTTGTTAAGCATCAGAGGTATATGTCCATCAAGGCAGAGCATGTTATTCTTCTAGATAACAAACTCACCCTACAAAAAGCAGGCTCAGTTGATGCAGGATATTAGCTACTGGAGGAGATATTTTTATACTGAAAAGAAAACTCTGTGGTAGCTGGCAGCCAGTTAATGTCATATGCTACATTTCTCAAAAGGAAACTTAAAAAAAATTAAAGGACTTGTATTTTGTACTTCCATGCCAACAGTGTTGTAGATACTATTTAAAACATAGAAACAAGACATTCTCCATTTGAAATCTTATAATGGTCATTTAATTTGCTAAAATGCTGATCATGGCATATAGACTGGGTTCTGACCTGGTTTGAAAAATTCCTGGAGATGTGGGGGTAGACCAGGGGAGGACAAGGTTTAGGGAATGGAAGGAAGCAAGCAGGGTATAATGCCATAGAGTTCCAAACCAGACATTTTCCCCAAGGGAACTGATATATGTAGTCTGGAGATCAGTTATCATTCCAGGATATATCCAGGCCCTACCAGGATGTTAGCAACCTGGTAAAGTCACTGTAAATGTTGCTTGGCCATGCTCCTAAGATTTTTTTAAGGACTCCATGATAAAATAAACTTAAACTTGGGCCTATATGTTGCATGTACAGGACCACTTACCAATGAAAGATGGTTGGAAGAGTGTTTCCGGGCAGCGAAAACGCTCATTCCCAATTGTGATAACCTGGCCATCAGGCAATTCATAGCTCTTTTCCAGAGAAGAAGAAGAAGCTGCAGTAGCCATTTCATTCTCAAAATCCAGAGCAACATAGCACAACTTCTCCTTAATATCCCGGACAATTTCACGTTCAGCTGCAGAGATAAACCCGGAGACTCATTGCATGACACTGAGGTCATGAAGGAAGCTAGTAAGAACACTTTTAGAAAACTGATGCCATTTTTTCCCTTGAGTTGCTGATTCAACATGCCCTTAAAAATGCTTTTAGAGCATACAGGAGTGGGTGGGGGGGATTCCCAGAAATCATTCCCAGGATCTGCGGAGAGTGATTGGAAAAACAGGGCCAATACAAATCTGAGATAAAAGATGAAAGTCACCGTTAACAGTAGTTAGAGTGTCAGACTAGGACTTGAGACAACTGAGTTTGACTCTCCACTTTGTCATGGAAGTTTTCTAGGTGACGACCATGGGCATCTTACAATGCTTTTAATTCTATGTTATTTGGGTTTTAGTATTCTTATAAAAGCAATCTGTGTTAGTAATGTAGATGGACATGTTTTTAAATACTGAAATACTATAAATGTACTTGATGTGAAATATACTTGTAAATTAAGTAAATGAACACATGAAGCTACCTTATACACTGGTCTATCATGATCAGTATTGTTTACTTTGGCCTGCAGTGGCTCACCAGTATCTTAGGAAGAGGTCTTTCACATCATGTACTACTTTGATCCTTTTGTCTGGAGATGTCAGGAATTAAACTTGGGACTTTCTACATGCAAAACACTCTACCACTGAACCACAGACCCTCTCTTTATTTATACATGCAGCTCAATTGTAAGGTGAGATGGGTATTTAGTGTTGAATATTTCAGTGCTGAGTCTGTATATGTATACCACAGAGCATTATTTTAGTCAATTAATTAAACCATTAAACCGCATCCTTGAGGTTCAGAAATATTGACCACCCTGTTCCAGAGTGAATCTGCAATGTACTCACCAGTTGTCACAAAGGAATAGCCACGTTCAGTCAGGATCTTCATGAGGTAGTCAGTGAGATCTCTGCCTGCCAGATCTAGACGCATGATGGCATGAGGCAGAGCATAGCCTTCATAGATGGGGACATTGTGTGTCACACCATCCCCTGAATCGAGGACAATGCCTGTGAAACAAAAAATGACTGAAATTGGCTGTCTATAAACTATGTAGGTGTTCCATAAAATAATAGTTCAAATAGAATAGACTACACCAACAGAGGCTCATGTTAGGTATAAGTCACCATTCTGAAAGGAGCACATCCACTTCAGCTACTGGTTTAACTATTCTTTTATCACTGACCACCATCACCAAGGTGACGATTGTCTTAAATTCAACTTAAACTCTGCATTTTAGTTCTCCTCTTGAGTACATTTTATGCCAACACTGTTTCACTCTTCACAGTCTTCACTATGCACTGAATTCCTTTCTAATATGCAGCGGGGAGGGGGGGGTGAGCAGGAATGCACAGGAATGCAGTTCCGGCTGGCTTGGTGCCAGGGGGTGTGGTCTAATATGCAAATGAGTTCCTGCTGGGCTTTTTCTACAAAAGCCCTGCTAATACGTATTACTCTAGATATGAAATAAAGCAATTTGATAATATAATTTTCTAATAGCTATACTGATAAATCTAGTATTCACAGTAAAATCTTTAAAAGATTTAAAAACAAGTGCCTTCACTTATAACCATTAATATCTCTATTTTATACCATAGTGCATACTTGAGATTACTTCCTACCGATTAGTTGCACCTTAATGCCCTTTAATCTTCTATAGCATATTCATAATGGCGTCCTGAAGATTAGCAGGCTCTTAACATCTTTCAGACACCCATATGTGATGTTTTTCATATGATATAGTAAAGATAAAGGTAGTCCCCAGTAGTTTTCGACTCTGGAGTGACGTTGCTTTCACGTTTTCACAGCAGACTTTTTACAGGGTGGTTTGCCATTGCCTTCCCCAGTCATCTACACTCCCCCCCCCCCAGCAGCCTGGGTATTCATTTTACCGACCTCGGAAGGATGGAAGGCTGAGTCAACCTGGAGCCAGCTACCTGAACCAGCTTCTGCTGGGATCGAACTCAGGTCGTGAGCAGAGGGCTCCAACTGCAGTACTGCAGCTTTACCACTCTGTGCCACAGGGCAGATATAGTAGCAGGGTATGAATCCATGATCCATGGCTGCCGTAAGGTCCATTCCTAAATATCAGCGGTCCTTCCCATGCACATGGAGCTGGGACTTTGACATTACAGTTGAAGCCATAGGTGGGTTGCTGAAGTCAAAATGTAACAGACCGGTGGATTTCTTCCATCTTTTCAAAATGTTGGAATAAGTACCTAATTCTGATTTTCATTAGTGAGTGTGAGCACAGGAATAGATCATACACTTCTAGAATCTAAATTGTACACCGAAGTACGAAGTGATTTTGTGTACGGGAAGAAAAGGTGCACATTCTGAAACTAAAAGGGAGAAACTGTTGAGAAGAGCAGCCAGTTGTCTTATTACCTGTAGTACGCCCAGATGCGTAGAGAGACAGAACGGCTTGGATGGCCACATACATGGCTGGCACATTGAAAGTTTCGAACATAATTTGAGTCATCTTTTCACGATTTGCTTTGGGATTCAGAGGGGCCTCTGTGAGCAGAGTAGGGTGTTCTTCAGGGGCAACACGCAGTTCATTATAGAAAGTATGATGCCAGATTTTTTCCATATCATCCCAGTTAGTGATAATCCCATGTTCAATGGGATATTTCAAAGTCAGGATACCTCTCTTGCTCTGAGCTTCATCACCCACATAGGAGTCTTTCTGGCCCATACCAACCATAACACCCTAGAGGGCAGAAGAGACAGAGAAACAAAATAATGTTGTGCCCCAACATCATGACTCAGTTAGTACAATGGACAGCATGATTTACTTGGACCCAAGCCAAGCAGAGAGAATTGTTCCCAAAACTGCATTTAGTGAGTTATTGTTCTCTGGTAGCATGTTGCTTTCAAAAACAGTTAATTCATTTTGTAAGATGTTTTTGTCTCCTTTGGTCTGGTTATTCAACGAATGTAAACCATGAGAATTTAAGGCACATTTGCACTTCCCCTCTCAAACAGCAGATTACTCCAGCAGTAAATACATCTAATTCTCAACATGGCCTCACCTGTGAATTCTTAAATTCAGAAACTGGAGCCATGAACAGAGAAGACATATCTTTCTACAAACATCCTGGGTTTGCAAAAAAAAAAAATGTGAAATCTTAAAAGGAGTGATTAAAAACCCCAAATAACAGAAACAGCATCTGTAGGTTTAAGAAACAGTTGCCTTCAGAGGTGGTTATTAGGCCATCACAACTATACTGCCAGACATCTTGCCTTGGTTTCTGTCCGTAAAAGGCAGGCAGAAGCAACCACAGGGTGACCATACAGCTTGCATGACTTACCCAGGCCTGGCTGCTTGCTACAGGTAAATAGTAACCACCCAACCACAAAAGCCAGTTTTGTGTAGTAGTTAGAGTTTCCGACTAGGATGTGGGAGATTCAGGTTCAGGTTCAAAACTCTACTCCAACATGGAATCTTGGGCCAATCACATACTCTCTGTCTAATGTACCTCATGGGGTTGTTTTGAAACATAAAATGGAAGAGTGTGATGTAAATTTTGGGTCACATTGGGGAGACAGGCAGGGTATAAATACATAATAACTACAGCTGAAGATGGGGGCAGATCAAATGTAGGTTGGTTGGTGAGTGGGAAGGAAAGCATGGAAAGGTGAAGATATGGAGGAATCCAGAAGGAGGGAAAGAGGAAACAGTGTGGGGAAAGGGATACAGGGGGAACTGAGTTGCCCCTCACAAGTCCTTGTGGGTTACCCACCGCATAATTGGACCTGGCCCAGTGACCAGCATATCACAACTCAGCCAGACTTTCCCTGGAAAAGTTTGCTAGGGGAGGTAATGTGGGGAAATGAAAGACTGAAGAGTAAGGAGATAAAGGTAAATTGGCTGATGCTTGGGAGGGGGAGAAGGAGGCAGCAAAAGGTGAGAGGCTCTAGGGTTTCAGGAAAAGAGGACATAGTGGCAGAGGGGGAAATGAGATGCACTCTGCAAGTCCTGATGCATCCCCTATTTGTTTCTCTTCTATACTGTTCCCACTACCAGTGCAATTTGGAATATATACACTATTCCTGTTCATTTAAGTGTATTCAAGTCAGTCTGAAGCAACTTACTGCTCGAATTGTTGTAATAGCTGTTTGTAAGGGGAATAACTGCACTCTTAGAAACTTGCACATAAACCAGTCACTTCTTAACTCCTATTCATTAAAATGGAAAATATGAGAGGTATTCATGTTGTTTTTTTAAACTGTAGCTGTCCTTTCCCACATTCAGGGCAGTACCACAATATTCTTCAAATATATGATAAACCAGGCATACTCCAATTTCTGTACCAGAATCAATGAAACATGAACTCAGAGACTGGATTGTGCCTTTGTTTCTCATTGTCTCCATGGCAGTAAATTGCTCTGTACAGTTTTGCAAATGCCACAGTTATTCACAAACTAACAAAGTGCCATGATCAACAGTGGCATTCTCAAAATCATGCCAAGGAATATTTACATACCATATAAATAGATTCTTTTTTCTTGGAACTAGCAGAGGTTAAAATACTACTGCAAAACATGTGTTAATGATTAGTAACAATACCAAGAAAATAATTTGGACACCAAGTTCCTTTTCTAATTCTGAAAGATATACGGAGGAGATTTTTGCTGGTCCCCTCAATTCCAATGCAGACCCCCCATATCATGCTCCACACTTGTTTCTGAGGGTCCCTGAACCCCATAACCTGCTTTTCAGGGATCCATGGGCCAGCACAAACAATGGGGATGCAGAAAATATCACTTTGTGATTGGAAATCTGTTTTAGTACTTTGGACTCAATAAAGGGTTTCAAAGGCCAAGGATCTACCATGGTTCTGAGGCTATTACTCAAAGTCATATGAGTCTTAAAAAGCTACTTTTCAGCAGAAAGCAAGAGAAGATGAACAGGAAATGCTCGACCAAGGAAACAAGATAAAAGGAGCTATCTATGTTTACATTATTGTAAAGGAAAGAAATGAAGGAGGATCAAAGTTAGGAGGTCTGAATGAAAGGGGGAGAATATTCATTGTAATGTAGAATCATGGAGACTGAGTTCAAATCATTGCTCAGACATAAAGCTTTCAGGGTGGCTGTCTGGAAATTTGTCTCTTGTGGTAACCCATGGCACAGGGCTGTTGTAGGTGTACAATGGGATGCTTATTGTTCTGAGCCCCTTAGAAGATGTATGGAATGCAAATGAGATCAGTAAGATATTATCTGAATGAGAATTTGGGGCATGTGACATTACTACTCAGGAACAGCTTAATTGTACAAGCAACTCAAGTGATCATATGTGACAATAAGGGCTGATTCACACATCACAAATTCCACCTGTTAAACATGTAGACTGGTGATTACAAGTGTGAAGGGTACTTAATTTCAGGCTGATATGGGACTGAATTGGATCATGACTGCTGCATGCAGGAGAGGGGGCTTAAGCCTCCAGACCCAGTGCCATTGAAAGAAAATATATTTAGCACCTCTATTGTGATAGATCCAGGACGGTAGTTGTGTCGGTTTGAAGCAGTAAAATAAAGTTTGAGTCCAGTGGCACCTTTAAGACCAACAAAGTTTTTTAATTCAAGAGATATGTATAAGCTTCCATTTGCAAGCATACTTCTTCAGATATAATGAAATGGAAGAAAACCATTCAAACATCAACAGCCTCTGTCTATGTGTGAATAGAAGAAAGCTCATACTATGAATAAAACTTAATTGGTTTTAAAGGTTCCACCAGACTCAAACTCTATTCTAGCACCTCTATTGTGTTAGGCATTTGTCACACAAGGGAACATGAGGAGCACCAATAGACAAGGGGGGTGGGTAGAAGGAATCAATTTCATTCTATGCAAATCAGTGAACTTTTGAGGAATTCTGCATGACAAGGAGTTTCTGGCTGTTGTTCAATATATGCCTGAATGGAATACCAAAAAAAAGGAGAAGAGTTTTCAGCAAAGGGGGGGGGGGAGTCCAGATTGGAGAAGAAGACAAGAAAGCTGGATTGAAGGGGGGGGGGAAATCTGGGGATGGTGCCATGGGGTACATAGTGTTCAGCAAAGGGGTGGGGAGGTCCAGATTGGAGAAGAAGGTGTTACATCTGGGGGCTTGGGGTAGGGGAAGAGAAGAAATCTGGGGATGGTGGCATGAGGTCCATGGTGGAGCTGGAAAGGGGTTTGGCGCTAGGGCGGAGGGGGACTGACCAGAAAAGAGAATTTAGGTAGAGGGTAGCCTGTGGCATTCAGAGGGTCCGCCTGCCGCTGGTGAATGGGGCTGGGCAATGCTCTGGCGACCACCCGAGCGAGCTGGAAGAAGCCATTACCTGGTGCCTGGGGCGGCCGACGATAGAGGGGAAGACGGCTCGGGGGGCATCGTCTCCCGCGAAGCCTGCTTTGACCAAGCCCGAGCCATTGTCGCACACGAGGGCGGTGGTCTCCTCGTCGTCACACATCCTGGGGAGGAAGCAGGGAGCTGAAAGACACAAAGATCAGCGAGACTCATTGCAGGAGGTTGGCAGGCGGGCAGCGGCAGCGCCTAGCAGGTAGAGTCGTTGGGGTCGGCCCGGTCTGCCTTGCTGAGCTCAAACCGAGCCTCCCTTTCGAGCCCGACTGCCCCCCACGATGGCGGGCTTCAGGCAACGGGCCCTTGTGGACATGCCATGCCACATTCTTCTCTCGTCCAAGGAAGCGACCACTTGGCAGCCACTTCGCCGCTGGCTGCTCTTCCGGAATTCACTCTCGCCGTGTTCCCCTCCCCACCCCCGCTGGCTCTAGGTCGGAATCCAGTCGCGCCACTGAGGACTTCTGGTTGGAACCGCAGGTCCGAAGAAATCCCGCCGGGATCGCCAGATAGCTTAAGCGGGTATCTTTTTATCTGGCTTGGGATAAAGCCGGCCGGAATGTGAAACGACCCATCTTAAGCGATTTGTCGATTGCCGTCTTTCCCCCACCCCTTCCCTTTTCGTTCCTTCTCTGAGTACACTTTTTGCAGCAATGATGCCAAAGTTAGTACTTTCAAAGGTGTTACATCTAGCGGCGGGGGGAAAGACATGCAGGCTTCAAAACTCAAAGTAGCAGTTCAGCGCAGACACAACACCACCCCGTTTGTTATGTCTACAGTGGTTCTCCTAGACAGCGAAGGCGCGGGAGCCTGCTTCAAGCACTGAATGTGCGCGAATGAATGAAAACGTACACTTCAGCCCTACACCCATATTTGTGACAGTCCGATTGTGACTTCAACAGGAACCGCGTCTGAAAATTCGGCCGCGCGAACGCACTCCCTCCCCCAGCAAACATCGAAAGAAACTCAAAACGTGATCCAGAATACAACTGGGAAAGGCTATTATATAAGCCGATCTAGTCGCATTGCCTCTAATTGGACTAGAACTAATTAAACGCTTCCATTGAACTGGGTGGTTGTGGACAGAGCAGCCAGGCAAGCGATTGCGAGCCGAAAGCGCTGTCGACGCGCGGGACTGCCGCCCTCGAGATGCTTCCCGCCCCAGCCGGGCTGGCCAGCTGCGCTACTCACCGGCTCAACACTTACTTGCGCGGGAGTCCTGAGAACAAGCTGCTGGGTACAGACCGGGTCGAAGCGCCATCAATTTATACTGGGCTGAGTGGCAGTGTCACTCTCGGCCTCCTGCGGGACAGGCCGGGCACCTTGTCCTTATTTGGTCGGCTTCACGCCATTGAGGAGCCGTGAGGCCATTAATGGAGTAAGGGAAGGCAAAAGTCAGCCGGCTAAAGCACTCCAGGGCCCCGCAGCCCATGTAAGGAAAGCAAAGGGGGCTGCATTCACCCAGCAAAGGGGATGGCCAAATACGGAACCCTTTATTTTTAAAAAAAAAATCAAGCATACCTACTTCTGGAGGCAAAGATTAAAAAAAAATCAATGAATAGAAAGGACTTTTCTCATCTTGGCGTTCTAAAGAATCTCAGAGCTGTAGAAAGATCAATGAATTAAGCTCTGGCTGCCAGGGTGTCTGGCATGTGTCACTCCAGAGTGAGGAACAAGCAAGTGGGCACAGCAGAGGTAAAATTTCAAAAGGCAGTGATAGATTCATTAAACAAACAACAGATTCCCCCCCCCCCCAAAATCCACCCCCTTGAATCTTTTAAATAATGTCATTGTTTTCAATTGATCATGCTAGCTAGTAGGCATCTTTCACACACACACAGTCATTAACACTGTGATTCTTAAGATGAAATTCTCCCTTCTGAAATTATGCTCTATAAAAATCTATAATACTTCAAAGTAAGATGTTTTAGATTAATATGGAGGTTCCATCCTTTACATTCAACTTCTTAACAGATGTGTGAATCAATTCAAATCTTTGCAGATAAATCAGATACTTTAAATGTTTCAGTGGGAAATGACATGGTTCCCCCCACAGCTGAATAGCATAGATTGTATACTGTTAAGGAATGCTCAAGCCCTGGTCCAAATATATAGCAACAGTACATTACGTCCTATACAGGGTAGATCCCACTTCTTATACTGAAGCCCCATTTGGAATTTGAGGCTTTTCAGTTTGAGATACTGGCTTGTTTGTGGGATGGCGACAATGGGCAGAAAGAACTTTTCCCTCCCATTTTCATAATAGAACTTGCAGGCACCCCATGAAGTTAATGAGCCATAGGTTTGGGAGAAACAAAAGGGAATAATTCTTCAAAAAGTGGTTAATTTGAGGCATTCACTGATGGACTGAGCAGTAATGTTCACTAGTTTAACTGGTTTTAAAAGAGGATTAGACAAATTAACAGAAGATAGGTGTCTGCCCTGACCTGGATAGCCCAGGCTAGCATATCTCAGAAGCTAAGTGGAGTCAGCCCTGATTAGTATTTGGATGGGAGACCACAAAGGAAGTTTAGAGTTACAAAATTCAAAGACAAGCAATGGCAAATCTCCTCTGAAAATCTCTTGCCTTGAAAAACCTGCAGGGTCACCATAAGCCTGCTGTGCCTTGATGCCAGTTTCCACAGCCAGGTCTCTCAAAGGCTATTTACCATAGTAACCACATGGAACCTCCATGTTCAGAGGCAATGACTTTCTAAACACCAGTGATGCAGGGAGAAAGGAGGGCTTGGGCCTCTTCTCTTCTTATAGGCTTTCTGGGGGTATTATTAACCACTCTGTGAAACAGGTTCTGAACTAGATAGACCACTGGGGTGATTGAGCATAGGTGTTCTTGTTTTCTTTTGATTTATATTTAAATTTTTATACCCCAGATTAAATCTAAGGATGTCCATAAGTGCCCATGTTTCCATCTGATGTTCCTGTGAGCCTTTTTTTGGTTTTGCCTCTTTTTTGTTTTTTGTTGCTGGTATACTCAATGCATTTCTTTATGACATTTATATACTATGTCCTATTTATATGGAGCTGAAGCAAAAATAATAGTGAAAAATGCTTTGTTTCAACAGGAAAAATTAGCACGAGAAAACAGAACATGATTCACAAATAATAACTTAGTGGATTCAGTTTGCAAAAGCGAAATTTGAAGTTTCAGGTTTTTTTCAGCTTTCTGCTTAGTTGTAAATTGCTGACCATGCCTGCACCCCAAATCTTTCCAACTGCAGTCAATGCTGCTCACTCCAAAATGGTGGGTCCAGACAGTAGTACAATAGGTTGTTTTTCTGCAGAGTCCAACACTCCAATACTCCTTCTAAACGGAGCCAGTGTAATATCCAGTTGCAGCAAGGCAAGAAAGAACCGTGACAGAGCTGTATGTGATGCCCTGTTTCACTCTAGGCTTCTACAAGCTGCATAAACGAAACATTAAAATTCACCAGCACAATAATAAACCATGGATATACAAACATGAAAAGCGAAAATACATACCTTCAAAAAACCATTATACAATTTTCACAAGATAACATAGCTTCATAATACTTCACAGACAAACTTCAACAGCAACTCACAGTTATCACATGACTATATATCCACAGGTGCTACATATCACAACGTTCCTCGTTTGGAAGGAGTATTTGGAGCGTTGGACTCTGCAGAAAAATGATGATTGTACTACTGCCTGGACCCACCATTTTGGAGTGAGCGGCATTGACTGCAGTTGGAAAGACTTTGGGTGCAGGCATAGTCAGCATTCTTATGATTTGAATCTGATTTGTTTCGATATTATTTAATACGGGCTTTTTGATTTTGCATAAAATTTGTGATGTATTTATATATTGTTAGAGGCTGGTTTCTCACAGATCCTTTTGTGCTTTTTCCCTGCTCCATTTTCCATGTTACTCTGTTTGGTTGCCTTAGTTGTATATTGTGGCAATCCTAATCCTATTACACCAGGGGTGGGGAACCTTTCTGCCAAGGGCCATATGGATATTTATAACATCATTTGTGGTCCATAAAAAATTATCAACTTAAAAAACAGTGCTCAGCCGAGGGATAATGATTCAGGCCAGCAAAATTAATGCAAATAATTGTTTTTCTATTTGAAGTCATGTGGGGAGAGCCTAATCTGGCACACACACACCCAGCCTGCTGCCCTAGGCAAATGCATAGGTCCAGGGCTTTTTTGTAGAAAAAGCCCAGCAGGAATTCATTAGTGTATTAGACCACGTCCCCTAATATTAGCATATTAGGTCACACACTCATTAGTATATTAGGCCACACCATCTGGAATAATCAAGTACAAACTGAACTGTGACAGTAACTTTTCCAGGCCCTGCAGCAATTCTGGCCGGCCAGCCAGGCCCCAGGGAGGCTGTCAAACAGTACATCTAGGCCCTGTGATCCCCTCCTGGCCCTGGGGAGGCTGCTGCATAGTGCGGCTGGGCCCCATGATCCTCACTGGCCAGCCAGGCCCCAGAGAGGCTGCCACATGGCTTGGTTTGGCCCAGCAATCCCTGAGGCCCACCCCTGTATTACACTCTTGATTGGATGTCCTATTCTGATGATGTCAATGATTGTGAAATCCATCTTGTGTTTCAGTGAAAAAGGCAGATTATAAATAATGTCATTTTAATAAAAAGCAAACTAAAACAGGAGAGATGAGAAATTCAATAGAATCACTAGTTACAACTGTCTTGTTCATTAGAACAGGGGTGGCCAACGGTAGCTCTCCAGATGTTTTTTGCCTACAACTCCCATCAGCCCCAGCCAGCATGGCCAATGGCTGGGGCTGATGGGAGCTGTAGGCAAAAAACATCTGGAGAGCTACTGTTGGCCACCCCTGCACTAGAACTTTGAGTCCAGCTCTGAGGTTATGTAGAACTTCTGCTTTCTAGTTGTTGCTGCTTTCTAGCTCATTTACTTACATACTTATTTATTAAAACATTTCTATCTCTCCTTTCCTCTGCCCAAGGCGGCTTACAATAATAGTTAAAACACCCCTAACTAAAACCAAAGATAAATAACAAGCCTCAAATTCCTCCCCCCATGACCTATTGTATGCTTTTAGAATTTGTAGGCCAACTCAAACATCTGTTTGAAATGAAAAGGCAGGATACAAATCTGTTAAATAAATAAATAATATTGCTTAACTGTTCTCTCTGTATTCTAGCGCATGGTGGGATCATTCCTGACATTGCAGCAATGACCCACCCAAATTGTGGAATTGTGACACTATGCAGTGCAAATGTAGCTACATATTTAACAACTGGGGTGGAACTGTTTAGAATATGAGTTAATAACTGAAGCCTCCAAGGTTCAAGTCAGCCACAAATTCATAGGGTGGCCTAGGCAAGCTACTGTTTCAGTTCAGCCTCTCATCTTTTATTTTGTTATTTAGGTATTTATATCCTAATTTTCTCCTCAGTGGTGACCCAAATCTTCTTACATTGTTCTCCTTTCTTGTACTTTATCCTTACAACAACTGCCCTGTGAATTAGGTTAGGGGGAGAGAGTGTGACTGGCTGGCCTAACCTCATCCAGCAAGCTTCCATGGCACAGTGAGGATTTAAACCCAGGTCTGCCAGGTTTGAATTTTGTTTGGCAATCTAACCACTTCCTATGCTGTCTGTCTGTAATATCAGGATACTGCTCTGATATACAGGCTGTTGTAGGGATTGCTGACATCATAATTATTTAGGGAAGGGGGAGGAACTTCTGAATAGTTACTATGTATTTAAAATATTAGGACTATTACATATAAATCAATTTTTCTGCATGCCCAGCCATGGAAGAAACTGCATCACCTGTGATTAATTTAGACACATAAACCTGGTGGTAAGGCAAGGATTAGTTAGGTTGATGCCATTCCTAATGCAGAATTGAATACTGTGTACGAAGCCAAATCAGGTTAAAAACAAACTTGTAGTGTTGCTAGAATTCAGAAACATACAATCAATATTTTGACAATTCTGTAAACCATGGAAATCCTTGGATAGCACTGGCCTGCCACAAGAAAGGGCAGCCATAGAAATAAAGCCTAGCAGGGGTTGTTGGGGCACCAGAGCAGAAAAGAGAGGGCCTTACCCAAGTGGTTGCAACCATGTGTTGGTCCCCAGCTAGCAGTGGTTTCTACACCTCCAGGTCCCTCAGGCCTCAAATATAGAGAGGGATAGAATCATAGAATTGGAAGGGACCTCCAGGGTCATCTAGTCCAACCCCCTGCACAATGCAGGAAACTCACAAATACCTCCTCCTAAATTCACAGGATCTTCATTGTTGTCAGATGGCCATCTAGCCTCTGTTTAAAAACCTCCAAGGAAGGAGAGCCCACCACCTCCCGAGGAAGCCTGTTCCACTGAGGAACCACTCTAATGGTCAGGAAGTTCTTCCTAATCAGAGCCGGCGCATCCATTAGGCAACATTTGGCAGCTGCCTAGGGTGCTGGCTCTTCGGGGGCGCATTGTTTCTGCTTCCTGAGGGTTGGAGAAATTTTCTGGCTCCTCAGCAAACAGAAACAAGGTGGCACTTTCAGTCCTGGGAGTTCGAGAGCGCCCAGGAATGAAAGTTAAGCTCCTCAGCAAGCAGAAACAACGCAGGGCTTAACTTTCAGTCCCGGGCAGAGCGCCCAGGACTGAAAGTGCTGCCTTGTTTCTGCTTCCTGAGGGGTTGGAGAAATCTTCCAGCCCCTCAGCAAGCAGAAACAACACGCTGGGCTCTTGGGAGCATGGTGTTTTAAAGGTGGCCGACAGCCTTCAGGTTGAAAGCTGCCAAATGGCACCTTTCCATGAAGGTGCCACTTGACCACTTTCAACCTGAAAGCGGCTGGTCACCTTTTAAAAATTACGCTCTTTGGAGGCTTCCAAGGAAGCCTCCAAAGAATGTAGTGCAGGTGGAAAGCAGTGGCACAGCAGCACTCTCATGCACCACCTGCTGCTCTCTAGTTCCCCTTATGATGACGTCACTTTTAGTGACATCATCATGGCGTGCATGCAAAAAAAAGCAAGGGAGCTGGAGGAGGCGGCACGGTGCAGGGGTCTCCCTCTAGCAGCAGATCCCTTAGCACTGGTCCTGTTCCTAATGCTGAGCCAGAAATTCTTTTGATTTAATTTCAACCCATTGGTTCTGGTCCTTCTGGGACCACAGAAAACATTTCCACACCATCCTCTAGATGACAGCCCTTCAAGTACTTGAAGATGGTGATCATATCACCTCTCAGCTGCCTCCTCTCCAGGCTAAACATGCCTAGCTCCTTCAACCTTTCTTCATATGACTTGGTCTCCAGACCCCTCACCATCTTTGTCACCCTCATCTGCACCCGTTCCAGCTTGTCTATATACTTCTTCAAATGTGGTGCCCAAAACTGAACACAATACTCCAGGTGAAGTCTTACCAGAGCAGAGTAAAGCGATACCATCACTTCATGCGATCTGGACACTATACTTTTGTTGATACAGCCCAAAATTGCATTTGCCTTTTTAGCCACCACATCACACTGTTGACTCAATTTCAGCATAATGATCCACTAAGACCCCAAGATCCTTTTAGCACATACTACTGCTTAGACAAGTCTCTCCCATCCTATGGTAGAATGTGGTTCAGATCCAGTTACCGTTAGGTGGATCTGTAACTGGTTGACAGATCGCACCCAAAGAGTGCTTGTGAATGGTTCCTCATCCTCTTGGAGAGGAGTGACAAGTGGAGTGCCTCAAGAATCTGTCCTGGGACCTGCTTTGTTAAACATCTTTATAAATGATTTGGATGAAGGAATAGAGGGAATGCTTATTAAATTTGCAGATGATATGAAATTGGGTAGGGTTGCAAACACAAAAGAAGACAGAAACAGGATAGGAGCATGACCTTGACAGGCTGGAAAACTGAGCTAAAATCAAAACAATGAATTCTAACAGGGAGAAATGTAAAGTTCTGCATTTAGGTAGGGAAAATCCCATGCATGGTTATAGGATGGGGGAGACTTGTCTTAGCAGTAGTATGTGCGAAAAGGATCTAGGGGTCTTAGTGGATCATACGTGATCATACGTGAACATAAGTCAACAGTGTGATGCGGTGGCTAAAAAGGCGATTGCAATTTTGGGCTGTATCAACAGAAGCATAGTGTCCAGATCACATGAAGTGATGGTATCACTTTACTCTGCTCTGGTAAGACCTCACCTGGAGTATTGTGTTCAGTTTTGGCCACCACATTTGAAGAAGGATATAGACAAGCTGGAACGGGCCCAGAGGAGGGTGACGAAGATGGTGAGGGGTCTGGAGACCAAGTCCCATGAGGAAAAGTTGAAGGAGCTGGGCATGTTTAGCCTGGAGAGGAGGTGGCTGAGAGGTAATATGATCACCATCTTCAAGTACTTGAAGGGCTGTCATCTAGAGGATGGTGTGGAATTGTCTTCTGTGGCCCCAGAAGGTAGGACCAGAACCAATGGGTTGAAATTAAATCAGAAGAGTTTCCAGCTCAACATTAGGAAGAACTTCCTGACCGTTAGAGCGATTCCTCAGTTGAACAGGCTTTCTTGGGAGGTGGTGGGCTCTCCATCCTTGGAGGTTTTTAAACAGAGACTAGATGGCCATCTGACAGCAATGAAGAGCCTGTGAATTAGGAAGAGGTGTTTGTGAGTTTCCTGCATCGTGTAGGGGGTTCGACTAGATGACCCTGGAGGTCCCTTCCAACTCTATGATTCTATAACCATGCATGGGATTTTTCCCACCTAAATGCATAACTTCACATTTATCCCTGCTAAAATTCATTTTATTGGTTTCAGCCCAGGTTTCCAGTCTGTCTAGGTCATCTTGTATCCTGTTTCTGTCTTCTACTGTATTTGTAACCCCTCCCAATTTAGTATCATCTGCAAATTTAATAAGTATTCCCTCTATTCCTTCATTCAAATCATTTATAAAGATGTTGAACAAAACAGGTCCCAGGACAGGTCCTTGAGGCACTCCACTTGTCACTCCTCTCCAAGAGGATGAGGAACCATTCACAAGCACTCTTGGGGTGCGATCTGTTAACCAGTTACAGATCCACTTAATGGTAACAGGATCCAAACCACATTTTACCAACTTGTCAACAAGGATAGTATGTGGAACCTTATCAAAAGCCTTACTGATATTAAGATAAACAATGTCTACACCATTCCCCTGATCCAGCAAGGTGGTCACTTTCTCAAAAAAAGAGATCAGGTTAGTCTGACATTAATTGTTCTTGAGAAACCCATGCAGGCTCACCCAAGTCCTTCTCCTTCCATTGAGGTGCTCACTGGATGTTCCCTCTGGCCCTCTTTCTCTCTTTGCTTCAGGATGTGAGCAGCCTTGACCAGCTCCTCCTCAGCCTGGGGTTGCAAGGGTTAAATAGGCCCTTGCAAGTCTTGCATATTCCATGCCCTGTTGCCTGGGCCAATGAGCCCTTCGAGGCCTTCATTACCCCTTTCCAGCTGGAATGATATCCCCATGACCCCTCCTGGCCTGACAGCCCCATGGCTGCAGCTTCACTTTTTGATTCTGCCAGCCCCCCCCACTTGTGCCCCAAAGATAAGGGCTTGCCAAGCAAGGAAATATCTAGCCCATTCCACAGATATGGCTCAGCCCATCAGCTCCTAAACCACAGAGACTAGCCTGGCTTTTGAGCACACTGGTTGGGTGTATCTTCTCTCCTTTGGTCTGATATACAGAACCTCCAGGGTGGCACCCTGGGGGGTGTCATAGAGCAGCCAGTGGGGACAGCAGTCAGGAAGGAAAGTGGTGTTCTGCCCAGTCTTAGATATCATTTCACAGAAAAGGTCCATTTAAAACTAGATTTTACATTTTTGATCTCTCTCTCCCCCAGCCAAAAAACCTCAGTAACAGCACGTGAGAAGACAAGAGTCACTGGAAAATATTAGAAAAAGTTGATGACTGAAGGAAAAAGAACACACAATATGAGATTGATTGACTCAGTAAAGGAAGCCACTGTCCTCCGTTTGCAAGACCTGAGCAAGACTGCTAACAATAGGATATTGTGGAGGACATTAATTCAGAGGGTCACCATAAGTTGGAAGTGACTTGATGGCACTTCACACACACACACCAGAAGGTGAACAGCATGATTACTAAGGAAGAATGTAAGACATATGTGCCTGAACATACACACTTGAAGTGTCTTTAAACTTCAGTTAACCCAGAAAGAAAAAAAAAAGATGTGCAGATAGGGAAAAGAAGCTCTCCATTTTTTCACACTTTAGTGCACTTTCAATTGGGAATGCATAGCAAAATGTAGAGAGAAAATGGAAACAGCTTTGGTCAAATAAATAAATCAATAAACCCCAGCATTAGTATTAATTAGAAGTGGCAGTCGTTTTCAGTTCTTGAAACATCCGTATTTATAATTTGCTCCAGTGGTGGAATCTGAAAGATCCATCCCAATCATTCAAGCAATCTTGTTGTTTGGTTAAAAATAGAACAGGAGCAGCAGTTGCTGAGAGGGCTTGACCTGCTATGGAATGGCCCAGATTGTCAATGTCTCTCCTTCATTACAGGGTGGAGCAACATGTCTTCTGGGAAGTCAGCCTGAACGTTCACCAAACGGGAGAGTGCCAAATATGAAATATCTGGAAAATAAAGGTGGAGCACTAGAAAGGGGAAAAAAGCTAAGCCTGATGATCTTTTATGTGATGAAAAACTTAGGATTATGTACCAAGTAGCCAAATTCTGTGTGGCAATACTTAGACTATGGAAATTGTATTGTGACCCAATTTATATATTTATTAGATTATGTTTTATTGTATAAATGTTATTTATTGTGTAAACTGTAAAACTGATTATATGTTTGGTTAAATGACCATAATAATAAAGAAATGAACACTAGAAAGAAAAGGCAGAAGGGCTTAGTTAACCACATCTTACTAAAGGCCTATTCCACAAAGCATGTTGCTTTCGCATCATTTCAAACGCAAATTTACTGGACTTTTCTAATGAACCAGCAGACAGAAGAGGCCTGTTATTTTGTATACTGAGGTAATGTTTTTATGTATGAAGATACCCGCAGAAACCATACTCCAATAAGCAGATAGCAAAGCCTGCATCAGCTGCATCAGTGCAACTTGTATTTATGTTCCAGTTGACTCTAGCCATAAATTCTCAGCCCTCTCTCGCTGACTCTTCCTCTGTTTTTTTTAAAACCACCAAATTGCTCCTTCTCCCCTCTGCCATCTCCCCACAATCAGAGGGATAACCTTCTCCATGTTAAAAAGAAAAGTTAAATTGCATAACAGATGAGGGAATAAATAGAAAATAAACCTGTTGAAGACTTCTAAATTTATTCTAACAATTTTTTAAACAAGACATCTAAATTGAGGTTTACTACTTAAGTGTCTCCATGTGCCTTTGGTGTCTGCCCATCATGAATCCAACTTATCTTGCAAATAGTTCTTGAATAGATGCTGCTAACTTCACAAACACATAAGCCAGCAGTGCATTCTGTCAATTTAAAGGATGCGTCCAACCACACAGGTACAATGAGGGGACAAATTACAAGTGGCTGTGTGTTTCATGTCAGTCAGTTTAATTACCTGACCTTGACCACAGGGGATATATCTGTTCTTTAGTAAATGCAACAACCTGGTTGCGGAACTCAAGCTGTTACTGCAATAGTATGAAGGCTGCTCAGAACATAGCTGTGCTCAAAATGAATTTCACCAGAAAATACTGAGGTGATCCCATCAAATGTTCATCTTGCATGTAATAAAGTGAGTTAAAGCAAGGAAAGTATGACTGATGACCATTTTTATGTTGAATTTCTTAATATGTCAAAGTAATAGCATGTTTGTTTCTGTGTGTTACTTGTTGCAGTGCAGCTCACACAGCTGAAAAGTCTTCTGCCAAACAGTCTCACTTGTTGTAAAAACAATGATGAAAAGACAGGTTATTCTACCGCAGTCCTATTGGAGAGGAATAGCTGTGCCACACTGTTTGTGCTTTTTGTGTTCCCCAAAACCTCCCTCTGCTGGCTATGGGCCATTACACACCCGTATCTTACTGCAGATTTTCAGAGCAGTAAGCCTTTAATCTTGATTTAGGACTCCGTAACCACCTTACATACTATTCTTTTTCCTCCAGTGTATTTATTCTGCAGCTACAATTTTTAAGAACACACTTTTCCAAGTCAGGGTGCAATGCCACTTGTGAAATGTAAGGGAGATGTCCAAAGTTTTTTTTAAGTGAAATTGTCTTATTGCAGCTGTGCTCTGCAGTAGTGTCCAGCAAGTGCTTGCCAGTTAAATCCTCGTGGTTCAGGTTTTACATGTCCATTTTAGCATTAATTCATTGAAAGGTAACAGAGAAGAATGCAGGTAAAGGGTAGAAACCCGATGTTGAAATTGACAAGACTCTTTTTTGAAACTGACAGCAGCTGTGAAACCCTGTTTTCCATATTGCAAGCACTATGGGATTCTCTGTGTGAAAATTCAGCCAATGTGGAAAATGGGAAAGAGTCACATGATTTCATAATATGAGAAAACACGTTGAGTGTACAGAATGCATGGTAGAACCCACTGACAGTGGCATTGCAAGCTGTGATCACTGGCAACATGTCTCTGTGTGTGTGTATGCACGTGCACCTATGCAAAGTCAGCTGCAATTTCACCATGCTTTGCAAAGGACTACAATTTTTATGGGGGGGGGGGGAGTCCTCTGGAGTCCTCTAGAGAGCTTTTTTTAATCTTGTGCCACAAAGAACAATTTGGGAGTATTTTCACTGATGCCCTAGTCTTTTACATATTAGGCCACTCACCCCTGATGTAGCCAATCCTCCAAGAGCTTACAGGGCTCTTAATACATGGCCTACTATAAGCTCCAGGAAGATTGGCTACATCAGGGGTGTGTGGTCTAATATGTAAAGGAGTTTCTGCCACAAAAAAAGTCTTGCCTAGCACAGCTACGTAGTAACACTAATTTCCTGCCCTTCCTTGCAAATTTGTGTGGCTTTCTCTTTGTGATTTTCTAATTGTGATTCTCTAATTTGATCCTGTACACTTGTCACGATCTTGGCAGTTTTTCTTATGGGCTTCCTAGGGTTATTATTATTACTCCTCAAATTGAATCAATCCCAAGCAATTCTTAAGTCGGGCAGTTCACAGAAGTTCCATGTGACTTAGACACCATTTTAATGTTAGACTTCCAGAGACTGCCAAAATGGTTTTCCAGATTTTGTTCACTAAAGCATTAAAGAGAAAAATGTTTCAAAGCTTTAGGCTTCCCATTCCAGTGTCTCTCTCTTTTACATTTCATTTCATGCTGATGACCCCCCATTTATTTTGTTTGCATGCAGCACTGAAAACCTTTTTTCTTTTCTTTTTTTGCACTTGGGACACTGTTGTTTGCCTCCTATCCAATCCCTCTTTCAAATCAATACCACCAGAGAATTAAACACAATGCGGCTCCTTTTAAACTTTTCCTTCCTCAATTTTTTAATTCAGTGATCCGAGACTAGTGATCGTCTCATATTGCTAGACTCATGCTACGTGTAAAAATAAAAATTTGAAAATGGAGGAAAATGGAACTTGTACACCAATGAAGGGAGGAGAATGGAGGAAAGCCAGAGTGGACAGAATGAACTTTTATGTGGGCAGGGAATGACCTTCAAGGGGTGGCAAGGGGGTGGGGGGAATGCCAGGGGAATCTGTACACTTTTGAATTATCTTCAGCTTGGAAGTGAAGCAAGGGAAAAATCAGCACAAAAACAGTCTCAGAAAACCCAGGGAAAGAGTGACCAGAAAGCAAACTGAGTGCTGAAGGAAGGAAAATCAATGCAGAATGACAAAGAAAATCCAATGGACATGCACAGTGAAAGCAAGAGAAAACACCCATGCATAATAGGCTTATACTTCTTTTCCTACTTCCATAGGATGTCAGTTCTTTCATATTTGCTCTGATCTGCATCCTAATATTGCTTGTTGGTTGGCTTCAGGTGTTTTCCTTGTGTGATTTTTTTTTTTATGCAAGTAGTGTTAAGTAGAGTTTTCCTGTGGAAAAGTGGTTAATAAATTTTAATAACCATACCTGCTACAATGATATGCAGCCCCACAGGTTTAGTCCTTGTTTCATACTGGAAAAGGTAGGGTACCTATAAGGAGACTTCATTGCGCCTTCCTCCCCCCCACCATATTACCTGTTCCTCCCTCTCCAGTTTCACTCTTCCAATTCCATCCCATCCAATCCCTTTCAGTTTATTTCCCCCTCCCCCAGTATTGTTACTAACTGAGGCTGAGAATTCTCAGCAAAGTTGGAAGTAATATCTGTGTTGTTTTAACCTCATACAAATATGTCCTCTACTTGTATGCATGTTTCGATGAATATTATTTCCTTGTCTATTTTCACTGTTGGACAATAATCAAATTGAGTTGGATGGATGTATTGAAATAGGGAAGAAACAAAGTATTGATAGGATTTTTTTTTAGTCTATCCTTGATTTTATCCCAAATTTAATGTTGATAGTTTTTAATGGCATTTTCTTTTATAATATAATTGTGTTGCTATTACTTCCTACTACCTGGATTCCTATGAACAAATGGCTAATAAAGGGTGTCAATTTGTCAAATGAAAGCCTCTGTGCTTGTTGTGCCACTCTGCCTTCCCTTTCTTAAATTTGAATTGCCTTCTTGTAGCAGGTCTGTAACAGTACCAATTGTTGGGAGGTACCAATTGTCTGCTTCTAACTATTTGGCAAGTGAGATTGTTAATTGCCTATAAAATTGTTCCCTTAAATCTGAGAAAATCCCATGAGTTAGAGAAACGACTCCTGAAAAAACAGTTTCAATTGGATAAAAAAAAGTTACACTGGGAAATGCATTTCCCATTGAAACCAGTGGAAAATTGGTATGAAGAACATAAAGTGCTCTGCTGGATCAGAGCAGTGTCCATCTAGTTCAGCATCCTGTTTCATGCAGTGGCCAACCAGTTGTTATGGAAGGCCAACAACAGACCCAGAGGCCAAGGCCTTTCCATAATGTTGCCTTCTAGTATCTCTACTTATAAGTTTGTTGCCTATGAATATAGAGGCTGCTTTTAGTCACCATGGCTAATTGCCAAGAATAAATAAAATCCAGGGGGGGGGGTGTGGTGTCTCATATGCCTTAAAAAAAATCCTAGCTCTCAAGACACCATCTCCTAGTAGTACTTTTTAATGAGTCATCAACCAACCAATAACCTACCAAAGTAGTCAGTCTTACTACTAGTGATGGTCAGTGTCGGGTTCAGCCTGTCATGTGTTCCTTCTGCTGAACTATGTTAAGTTTCATTTCTTTAATGCTTGTATGTAAGTATTCATTGTTAAGTGGATACAGGAAGAGGATGGAGAACAGAGACCTTGTTATACATTTATCGCTGTAACAAGCGTGCTTATCTAGTTGTCATAGTCATAGGCCAGTTTGGCCTGGGGATGCAAGTGTGGCCTTGGAGGTAGGAAGCTTTGGAAGGTGCCTCACTCCTTGAAGTGTAAACCTCAATGGCAGGGGTGGCCAATGGTAGCTCTCCAGATGTTTTTTGCCTACAACTCCCATCAGCCCCAGCCAGCATGGGGGTGGGGATAATGTTAGCCTGCACTTTTTGTTGTGTATAATTGTAGCACCTTTGCCTATCAGGTCATTCCTGGCAAGGGCTTTCTAGTAGCTTAACCCTTGTATCTGACTTTAATAAATCCTAACCATATTGTCATGAGCATGGATTTGTGGAGTTGATAACTGGCAGAACCTTACAGTCAGCCATTTTCATAAAACATCATCTGCAGGACATAATCTCCAGGAGCTGCACCAAGATGACTATCATACTCTTCACAGTGGAGCTGTTTGTGGAGCAGTGGAGACTGCTGTGCTGAATTCTTTTAAAATTAGAAGCTTGTGCCATATGCCCTTTGATATGGTAAACTAAAGAATATGAATGGTGTGTAGAGAGGATGACAGGTAAAGCTAGCTGGTAGCAGTAAGTCCTGTAACTTTCCCCTTATGTTTCTTAATTTTAATTGTGACCAAACCAATGGCTTCATTTCTTTTAATTAAAAGGGAACAGAAAAGCCAGCATGGCACATTGGTTAGTGGGTTAGATTGAGATCTGGGAGACCCAGATTTAAATCTCAACTTTGCCATGGAAGTTCACTGGGTGATCTTGAGCTCCACACACACACCCCGCACACACTGAGCCTAGCCTACCTCATAGGGTTCTTGTGACAATAAAATGGAGAAGAGAATGGTGTAAGCTTCTGTGGATCCCAACTGGGAAGAAAAGAAGGGTATAAATGGACCTTACAGACCCCATCCTCAAATTATTAATTTGACCAAAATCCTATGATGTCAGGGGCTATAGATTGATTTTGCAAATGCTAGCAATTAGAAAATAGGAAAACAAAAATAAATTGCAGGGGTTCTCTATTTTGGGATCAAGAGGACAGCAAAGGAGTCAGTGATTTTCTTTTTTACTTGCAGGAGTGCCTTATCAGTTCATGCCAATTCCATGCAGCAGGATAATCTTGCAGAAACCTTGGGGCACACATAGGGTTGCCAATCCCCATGTGGGCAGAGGAATAGAAAGCAATGCTACCGTGAACCCCAGCCTCAAAAAATACAAAATGAATAACAACTGAGTACAAATATATAGTATATTCACATATCATTAGTGTAGTAATTCAATTTATAAAGTCCAAGGAACTTGCACATCAGAACACCAGTCCCATCATTCTTCAGCAATTAATGCCAGACTTCTTCAGGAGAGTTCTGATGAAACTGATAAGTGTTCAATCAATCCATATTAATGAAAGACGCAGCAAGCAATCCAAAGGCTACAGGTCAGTACTAGTGCCCCTGTTTCGCAGAGAGCTTTTTCAAGCTGCATGGAAAAACATATTATTACAATTTCATAAAATTGTTAAAATTTAACACCTGTGCATATATTAGCAAATTTTCAAATACATACCTTCCAATAAAGATTTTTTTACACTGGGTAAGAACGTCAAATATTCTTGTCAGAGAATGACCCTAAAGGCATTACTTAGACAAATCAGTTAGAGCTGATATATACACCCACAGGCGTAGCCTCTCAGCGTTCCTTAAAGAAACATCTTACATGGTACAGAAACATCCTTAATTACAATAGTCTTTTACATATACACAACAAAGACAGTTTCAAATACAAAAGCCAATACTTCATTATATAATTATAAAAAACAAGCAAGGTTCCATTCATTATTTAGCCCATGAGGAGCCAGAGTAAAAATCATGCGCATCTCCTGTTGCAAGAGCCATCTATGGCAATCCACTTTATCCTGCAATCTGGATGAGAATCTAAGAATTACACAAAAACGCATCGATTCTGGCTGATGATTCATAGCAATAAAACGTTCAACAAGTGAAGCATCTATCACGTGATTTTTAACCCGTGATTTGTGCTCCAACACTCATGTGCACACCACATAAATTTTATATTATAATAAATTTTATTGCATGGACAGAGAATTAGATAAATTATATAAATACACTTTTTCGTTGCGTAAATTGTTGTTTCTTTTAAAAATACACTGAAACCCGAAGTCAGATCAATGAATTCTTTAGTTTGTATGGACAGACCGCACGCGGAACAGGCTCCTCATTTAAAGTGCCCACCCAAATTGATTTACTGTATTTTTCGCTCCATAAGACGCACCTGACCAAAAGACGCACCTACTTTTTCCTGTTTTCCTCCTCTAAAAACTAGGCAAGGAGAGCTCCAGCAGCAGCCCTGACAACTGCTCCCGGCCCAAACCCTTGGCCCCAGTGGCGGCAGGGGGAGGCAGTGGTGGCTTCCAGGCTGGCTCCAGCACCCGGCGGGGCTTGTTGCACGCGGCGGGGCTGCTGCCGTGGCTGCTGCAGCTCTCCTTGCTGGGGCTGCCGCAGCCACTAGTCGGCGTGCCTTGCAGGGGAGGAGGTGGCGCCTTGTTCTTCTGGTTGCTTTTGCCCCACAGTGATGAGCCCTGCAGGAAGCTGCCGCGGGGGTGGTGGTGATGCTTTGGGTCCTCCGTGTCGCGGTTGTGCAGGCGGATCAGCCCGATCTTCCACAGCAGAGTAGCCATCTTCCGCACAGCTTCCTTCCTTGGGGGGGCGATCTGCTGCCCGCGCCTCCCAGCATCAAGAAGCCCAGGCGGGGGCAGGGGGAAGGTGCTCCAGGAGGCAGAGCCCCCCTCTCACCATGCTCACTCGCTGGTTTGCAGCACAGCCATCAGGGATGCTGCTGCGGGTGGCATTGCAGCCTTCGGGCCACCTCTGCTGGGGGCATCAGAGCCGCACAGCCGGAGTCAAGCAACAGCCATTTGCAGGCTATGGATCCGCTGCGGCTCCGGGTGCGGAAAGTGAAGGCGCCCCCCCTTCCTCCTCCTCCTGCTGCTGCCGCTCGCTCCATAAGACGCACACACTCCCCCCCACACTTTTTTTTTGGGGGGGGAAGTGCGTCTTATGGAGCGAAAAATGCGGGTAATTAGAAATTCACTGATATTTCTAGATCTTCTAAACCCCATCCTATGAATTTCCTGGCATCCTGGCAGATCCTTTACCACAAACCAATTTTTTAAAATTATATTATAAATGGATTGTGTTAATGAAGAATATTGCATAGTGCAGGTAATCCTTTTATGTCTACCATCACTCTGTACCTGTTGAGGTTTTTTGAGTAAAGACATCCTTTCAACTCGGTTGATTTTAATAACCACCTCCTGCAAAATATTATTAGGATACCCTCAAGAACTAAATTGTTGGCAGATGTTGTCTCATTCCTTCTCAAAATCCTGCTGCATAGTAGAATTACGCTTAGCCCTTATCATCAGGCTATAAGTGAAACTAGCTCTCAAATGCCTTGAATAATATGATTGAAAATGCAAAGGAGCACTCCTGTCCATTGGCTTCTTATAAATTTTGACAGCCAGAGTATTATCCTTGGTTTTATAAACACAAGTGTTCAAAAAAGCGATAATTTGCTTATCTGCCACATGAGAGAACTTGATTGAATGGTGTACTCCATTCATCAATTCTACAAGAGGAGTAACTACCGACTCATGTCACCACAATTATGATGTCATCAATGTATCTTTTAAACCAAATAATGGAAGAAAAAAAAAGGATTAATTAAAGGATTACAAAAATATCTGTTTTCAAGGTCCGCCATAAATAGGCATGCCTCCTTTACTTGTAAGTAAAACTGTTGGTCAAACCTAAAAAAATTATGCTCAAAAATCAAATCAATTAAGTCCAACAGGAAATGTGTTGGGGGTTCCTGTTTCTGTCTAGTGTCCAAAATATTGTGTAGTAACAATCTAGCCTCCTCATGGGGTATGTTAGTATAAAGAGAGGTGACATCCATCGAAATCAAAACTGACTCCCCAGGGATCTTTAAGCCCTCTATTTGACTCACAAAATCTGAAGTGTCCTTGATGTAAGTTTTAATATTAGTAACATAAGGTTTCAATTATATCATCCAAGGCATTTGAGAGCTTGGGCGATTTCCCACACACCTTACTGAGGAGCGAAGTCCCTCCTTACCGCGCAGCGTCTGCTCGGATTTCCCACCAACTGCTCCGCGGATTCAGGAAGTGCCGCACCTTTTGCGTTGCTAAGGTAAACTAGGGTTTTAGCGATTTCCATTTGAGACGCAAAAGGTGCAGCACTTCCTGAATCCGTGGAGCAGTTGGTGGGAAATCCGAGCAGACGCTGCGCGGTGAGGAGGGACTTCGCTCCTCGGTAAGCTGTGTGGGAAATCGCCCCCTTTTTTTTTTTTAGGTAGAGGCACCACATTTTCTATGTAGAATGCAGTCTCTCCCCAAAATACTCCCCAAGTTTCAAAAAGATTGGACCAAGGGGTCTAATTCTATGAGCCCCAAAAGAAGGTGCCCCTATCCTTCATTATTACCTATGAAAGGAAGGGATTTAAAAGGTGTGCGGTCCCTTTAAATATGATGGCCAGAACTCCCTTTGGAGTTCAATTATACTTGCCACTCCTTTGCTCCTAGCTCCACCCCAATGTCTCCTGGTTCCACCCTCAAAGTTTCCTGGCTCTACCCCCAAAGTCCCCAGGTATTTCTTGAATTGGACTTGGCAACCCTAGGCACACAGAAATTGGAGCAGGCATTTGTTTTCAAAGGTTCCCATTTCAAAGAGCAACTCTTATGAAGACAGTTTTAACATATGAAGATACGCATGTACACTGGTTTTGCTCTTCATGGCAAAGGTACTGGCCTGCAAGTGGATAAAGAACAAGAATATTTTTGTCTATGCATGTTGCAAGCTTATCAGTGGTTCCTTTAAAAGTTCATTGTTTTATTTGGATCACCCTTGCTTGTCAGCTTTGGGTTATGTTATGTCTTGAAACATAAGCTAAGGTACCGGATGGCGATCGCTACAGAGGTGACCCAGGCAAACCCACGGGTCCCCGGATGTAGCTCGCTATTCGCCCCGCCCATCAAGAACTGTGGCAGGAAGTTTGACTAGCCAGGATTGGACTGGTCAGACTGGGGGGCAGTTCCAGGAAATGTATATAAGCGGGACCCGGCCCGTGTGTTCTCTCTCTTGTAATGTACCACCGAATAAAGTATGTTGCCTTCGAACCGTCTTGTCACTCAGTACATTACAGTGGCGACGAGGATGGGATCCTAGCCAGGTAACTCCCGCGGAGCTGGCCGGAGACGAAGAAGGTACACCGTCTAGAGAGATGGAAGCACCTGCCACCGCAGCCACCATGGCTAACCCGGGCGGAGCAACGGGTCATCTCGAAGAATTCAACCCCGCTAAACCGGAGAGGTGGGAGACCTACACGGAGCGGGTCGATTGCTACCTTCGAGCAAACATGATAACAGATGACAGCCATAAGAGGGACGTGCTCCTGAGCGTCTGCGGCGAGGCCACATTCGAGATCGCCAAGGGTCTCTCGGCCCCTGCGAGGATCACGGAGAAGACGTACGAAGAGATAGTCGGACTCCTTACTGGGCACTTCTTGCCCCAGCCCTCAATCATCGCCCGCCGATTCCTCTTCCATAAGAGGGACCAAGAGGCGGGAGAGACGGCAGCCGAATACCTGGCCGCTCTCCGCCAAATCGCGGGAAACTGTAGCTTCAACAAGCTAGAGGAGGCCCTGAGGGACCGTTGTGCCTGGGGCCTGAGGGACGAAAGACTACAGCAAAAGCTCTTCGCAAAGGAAGAACTCACCCTACAGGGTGCCTTTAATGAGGCCACAGCATTCAAGAGAGCCACAAAAGCTTTCCACAACCTGCGGGCAGAAGCCGTCCACCAGGAGGAGATGGCGCCAAGCCACCCAAAAGAGGAGGAGATGCACCAGCTACGCCACCAACCAGGGATGGGATCGAGAGCAACCCAGAGGCCACGAGCGACGGAGAAACCAACCATCACTAAGTGCGCAAGTGTCGGGACTGCCCCTATTGCAACATGGACTGCAGGAACTGCGAGAAAATGGGCCACATTGCGCGGGCTTGCTGGGCCAAGGCCGCCTGCAGACGCCAGTCCACCAACCAAGACTCGACCGAGGACTATTCAACCACCTCGACCAGCCTGCAGGTAATGAACTTGCCCAGCAATACGCCCGACAAGGTCAAGGTATCAATCAGGATCGAGGGCAGCCCCTGCCTGATGGAACTGGACTCGGGCTCCTCCATCTCCATAATTTCGGAGGAGTCCCTAAGAAAACTGTGCCCACGTGGCCGGCCCAGGCTGCGCCCAGCTGGTTTCATACTACGGGGCTTCCAAAAGAACCCCGTACAGATCCTGGGATGAACCACAGTGAGGGTGGAGTTTAAGAGCTTTAGGGGGAAACTGGATATACTTGTGGTCAAACGCCAGCTCACCACACTGCTGGCCCTGGCCTGGTTTCAACCGTTGGGAATTCAGATCATGGGGGTGAAGCAGCTGGGAACGCAGGGGTTCAAGCATGTGTGCAGGGAATTTCCGGAGATGCTTGATGGGGCCCTAGGGTGCTACAAGGGTCCTCCCATATCCTTACCCCTTGACCCCCTCGTGCGGTCGATACGGCTAAAGGCCAGGCGGGTTCCGTTCGCTCTGAAGCCCAAAATTGAAGCAGAGCTGGACCGCCTCATAGCCTAGGGAGTGCTAGAACTGATTTCCTACGCCACGTGGCAAACCCCGATAGTAACCCCGGTGAAGCCAAATGGGGACGTGCGCATATGCGCCGATTACAAGTGCACCATAAACAAGGCACTGCAAGATAACCCATACCCCGTCCCAGTAGTTAGTCACGTTTTGGCAGCCTGATGGATTCTCTCCTCAAAGAAATCCCTGGGGTGCAACCGTTTTTCGACAATGTTCTGATCACTGCACCAGACGAGGAGGAGTTCAGTAACCGTCTACGAGAGGTACTCCACAGATTCCAGGTGGCTGGACTGAAAGTCAAGCGGGAAAAGTGTTCCCTCGGGGTGCCGAGGGTGGAGTTAATAATGTGGTGGACGCTGCAGGGATCCACCCGACGGCCGACAAAACCAAGGCCATAGTGGATGCCCCAGCCCCCACTTGCAAGGCAAAGCTACAAAGTTTCTTGGGGTTATTAAAGTTTTATCATTCATTTTTGCCCCACAAAACGGCCATAGCAGAACCCCTCCACAGGCTCTTAGATAAAAACGCCCCATGGGTCTGGGGAAAGAAGCAGGCAGCCACTTTTCAGGCGGTCAAGGAGCTCCTCGTATCCAATAATGTGCTCCACCATTTTGATGAAGCCCTGCCGGTGGTCTTAGCGTGTGATGCGTCACCATACGGGGTGGGCGCCGTCCTGGGTCACCAACTCCCAGACGGGAGGGAGGTCCCGATAGCATATTACTCCAGGACCCTGACCCCCGCAGAGTGCAACTATGCCCAGAGCGATAAGGAGGCCTTGGTAATCGTGGCGGGGGTGCATACATTTAAAGACTACCTGTATGGTAGACATTTTACGATCGCCACGGACCACAAGTCGCTCCTGGGACTCCTCCCCCCAGACTGCCAGACGCCACAGATTCTGTCGCAGTGCGTCCTGCGGTGGAATCAGTTCTTGAACTCTTATTCGTATGCCCTGGTCCATCGCCCAGGCAAGGTGATGGGTCACCCGGACGCTCTCAGTCGCCTGCCGCTGCCCTCCATGGACCCGGACCCGGTCCCAGCCCATCATATGATGCTCATTGAAACACTATCAGAGAGACCCCTCCATGCTGCCAAGGTAGTGAAGGCCACGGGGCAGGACAAAATACTCGCACGGGTTCTCGACTCGGTGGGGAGGGGATGGCCCGAGGGAAAACAGGCCGAAGAATTCAGGGCATTCGCAACATGCAGGGAAGAACTGTCCATGCACAAGGGGTGTCTTCTCTGGGGAAGCAGGGTGGTAGTTCCCCCACACACACATTGCGGAAACAAGTGCTGGAGGCCCTTCACGAAACTCATCCGGGGATTGTACGGATGAAGGCCCTAGCACGCAGTTATGTATGGTGGCTGGGGATGGATGAGGAGATTGAGGGGTGGGTTCGAAGGTGCCAAGCCTGCCAGGAGTCCCAGCCCGAACCACCCAGTGCCCCAGTCCACCGTTGGGAAGTCCATAGGAGACCGTGGTCTAGGTTACATATTGACTTTGGGGGCCATTTCAGGACCAAACATTCTTCATTCTGGTGGACGCTTATACCAAGTGGTTGGAAGTTATCCCCGTACCCTCCACCTCAATGGCGGCGGCGGTCCGAGCATTGCGTAGGGTCCTCTGCACACACGGGATTCCTGACACCATCATCTCGGATAACAGGACCACGTTCACCTCCGGGAGTTCTTGCAGAGATACCTAATAAAACATATAAGGTCCACCCCCTTCCATCCAGCCACCAACGGCCAAGCAGAGTGGATGGTACGCACCACAAAAGAAGTCCTGGGAAGCATAGTACAGGGGGAGTGGGACCACTGCCTGGCCGCCTTCTTATTTTACAATAGAATCACCCCCAACCCAGTCACAGGGGTGAGCCCAGCCGAGTTGTTAATGGGAAGGAAGCTGATCACAGGGCTAAACGGGTTGCATCCTGACCAGGCCACCGACCTCCGCAGCTCTCCCAAGATCAGGGAAGCGGCTAGGGGGTTCTTTCCGGGGGATCCGGTGTACACAAGGAACTATGCAAGTGGCCCAGAGTGCGTAGCGGGTCGGGTGCTGCACGTGACCGGGTCCCGCCACTACGACGTCTCAACGGAAGGGGGCCAAATCCTGCGGAGGCATATAGATCAGATGTGCCGCCACACCTTGCCAGAAGAGCCAGCTATAGTATGGAATGGGGATGAACTAACAGTCGCAACCACACTGAGAGCTACCCCGCCCCTGCCGACCGCTCCGACCGATCGGGCGGAAGAGCAGCACCGGGCCGGGGGCGACCCCCCAGGAGTAAAGGCACCACAAGGGCAACAGGTGGCGGACAGCCATAGGCCGGTGCTACCCCCACGCAGGGAAACCGCCGCCCCATCCACCACAGCAGCCGGGGCCCCGGCCTCCCCGGTGACCACTCCTACTCCACAAGCAACTCCAAGGAGGTCGACCAGGGAACGCAAGGCCTCTGCTTACTTGCAGGACTATGTGTCCTAAACTGGGGGGGAGGAGTGTTATGTCTTGAAACATAAGCTAAGGTACCGCATGGCAATCGCTACAGAGGTGACCCAGGCAAACCCACGGGTCCCCGGATGTAGCTTGCTATACGCCCTGCCCATCAAGATCTGTGGCGGGAAGTTTGACTGGCCAGGATTGGACTGGTCAGACTGGGGGGCAGTTCCGGGAAATGTATATAAGCGGGACCCGGCCCGCGTGTTCTCTCTCTTGTAATGTACCACCGAATAAAGTATATTGCCTTCGAACCGTCTCGTCACTCAGTTCATTACAGGTTATGTGTAACTTGTGTGTAACCTGTTACTAGTTTGTTAAATATACACATTTATTGTTATAGCAAGTTGCATTATCACTTCCAGTGCATAACATGTTTGTTTGGGTTTCTAATTCCATGCAACAGACAGGATGTGTTAATAAGGAAATGGATTACAAGATATTTATTTATTTATATATCCCGCCTTCCCCGCCAAAGCAGGCTCAGGGCATAAAACCACAACGATTAAAATACATACATATTATAAAATTACACATTCAATAATTAAAACAGTCAGAATAATTTGGCGCTAGTCTCTTTGATGTTATATGATTTCAATGGCGACTGTATTTCTGCAATTTCCCTAGGATGCAAGGCTCAGAGTCAGCTGAAAGCCAACCGGAAGGTCTTACAGGCCTTGCGGAACTGGGCAAGGTCCCACAAGGCCTTCACTACCTCTGGTAGTTGATTCCATCAGTAGGGGACTGCAATCGAGAAGACCCTCTCTCTAATGGTCTTTAATTTGGCCTCCTTTGGCCCAAGGATTGCTAATAGATTTTGAAATCCAGATCTAAGTACCCTCTGGGGAACGTATGGAGAGAGACAGTCCCTAAGGTAGGCAGGTCCTAGGCCATACAGGGCTTTAAAGGTGATAACCAGCACCTTGTAGCAAATCTGGTATACTATTGGCAGCCAGTGAAGTTCCTGCAGTCCTGGCCATTTTCCTAGCCAGAGTTTGTGTTAAAAAGTTTCTGAGGCCACTCAAGAAGTAAATAGGCTGAAATGTGAAGTTGACTGGGTCTCCATAAGTTTTGTTGTTGTTGTCATCATAGGTTAGCAATTACTTCAGGCAACCATACTATAAATTGCTCTGACATATGTGGTATTATCATACACGCTTGTGTGACCCTCACACCAAGGGTCAAGAGTCCTTTAGCTTGATAGAACTTGGTCATATTTGATAACATGAGAATTATAATCATTTTAAAAAGATATGTGGATGGCTGCTATTTGGGAATATGCCATTGTGAATGTCTCACTGGATACTGAAACCAAAGGTACTAAATCTAAAGATTTAACCCTGGCTGGAAAACTGCTGAAACCAATCAAATGAATTTTAACAGGGATAAAGGTAAAGTTCTGCATTTAGGTAGGAAAAATTCAATGCATAGTTATAGGATGGGGAAGACTTGTCTTAGCAGTAGTATGTGAGAAAATGATCTAGGGGTCTTGGTGGACCATGCACTAAACATGAGTCAGCAGTGTGATGCAGTGCAGTGATGCAGATGGTGGGCTCTCCTTCCTTGGAGGTTTTCAAAGAGAGGCTAGATGGCCATCTGACAGCAATGAGGATCCTGTGAATTTAGGGGGAGGTATTTGTGAGTTTTCTGCATTGTGCAGGGGTTTGGACTAGATGACTCTGGAGGTCCCTTCCAACTCTATGATTCTATATTTTCCTATAGTTTCCTGTCTATATTATCCTTGAAGTTAAAATGACTAAATTGAGGTTATCATACTTTGGTCACATCATGAGAAGACAAGACTCACTGGCAGGGCCAGTGCCAGGCTTTTTTTACACCCTTAGGCAAGGCCTAAGGAACCCTCCCCCCACCCCCCGCCTGCTAACCAATTTTCAAAAATTTTCTAGAAGAACCCCTCTTGCTTTGCTTGCTCCTTACCTCTCTCTGACTTTTGTTTGTGGAGCTGAGCTCCAATGGCCATTTTTTATCAGCCATAGCTCCCTAGAAAAATGACTATATTTGATAAATAAGTTTAAGATCAGTCCAGGGATAAGCCAGGACTGTCGTTAGCACAAATCCACTAATGTTGTATGTGCCATTAAATGCCAACAATGCCCTTTGGTCTTCTACAAACTCTATGCCAAAGGATAAATGAACACAAATCTAACATTAAGAATCACAAAACTGAGAAACCTGTGGAACATTTCAACCTCTCAGGACACTCAGTTGGGGACCTCAACATTGCTGTTTTATTGTAAAGGAATTTTAGAAACAGACTGGAACAGGTGATTGCTGAATTACAAATTATTACAACACTCGGGACAACAGCCCCAGGGCTTAACAGAGATATTGTCTTGTTATTTAGCTACACATGCTAAGTCACTCAGTTCTTACTTATATGCAGAAATTAAACTGTGTTGGTCTTAAAGGGGCCACTGGACTCAAACATGGTTCTTGCATCTGTTAACTCCTTTATTATCTATATGCCAATTTGCTGCTGTTTAAATGTCCTACCATATTGTTATTCCCAGGGGTCATTTTGTAGAAAAATAGGTGGTGGAGCTCATCCAGGGATTGTTACGCAGCTGCATCTACTATTCCATGGACAAGGTGGGAAGGAGGAGGTGGAAACTCAGAAAGGTTCAGGAGCTGTGCTTCTGTGAGCTCCCACTGAATCCGAGGTCTGGTTATTCCAGTCTTGATGTATTTATTGATCAGTTACTTATGCATCTTGACTGTAATAATCTCTTCCTGACAACTAACTCCCCCCTACACACCTGCATGTAATATTTGAGGAAGTCTGTTTCAAAGTATATGAGGAAGTGTGCACATGCTGAGTCTCTGTTCTTGCATGTACCCAGGGTTGAGCTTGGTTTGTCTTGGGGGTTAGGGTTAGGTTGCTTTCCACCTCTGTAGTTTCATTTTCTGCATTGTTTGACATCCCAAGCATAATTATTTTTGCTCTGTTTCAATTTGCTGTAATCCTAGTCTTACTGCATTTATTAGATGTCTCATGTGAATTATTGCATTGATTTACACCGTGTAACCCATTTTGAGTCTCAGTGGCTGCTTACAAATGGATGGCTCCAGGTGGCATCAAGGCATCCCAGAAGTGAGCCGCCCAGAAAAGGAGCGCCTGGGAGTATCCTGACAGACTGCAGGACAGGCTGAGGGTGCCCTGGGGAATGTCTAGAGTACTCATGCACCCCATCCAGATGGCCAGGGAGGTGCCTTGGAGGCTCCCCAGTGAAAAGTGGTGCCTTCTTAAGCTGGCGTTGAAAATAGAAGGAGTTCATTACCTAGGGTTACCAGCCTCCAGGTGGGGCCTGGAGATCTCCTGCTATTACAACTGATCTCCTGCTGGCAGAGATCAGCTCTCCTGGAATAAATGGCTTCTTTGGAGGATGGAGGATGGACCCTACGGCATTGTGCCATGCTGGGGCCCCTGCCAGCCCCAAACCCTGCCCTCTCCCAGATCCACCCCCAAAGTCTCTAGGTATTTTCCAACACAGACCTGGCAGCCCTATCATTACCTCTCCCATTGTCCTCAACAACATGGTCAAAACAGAATATTTAGGTAAAGGCTTAGTCCTTCATGGCTTAAGACAAAATGGCTAAGCAACTGAATGTGTCTTCCTTGGGGTTAGGGAATATATTATTGAAAGGCATCTTGGGGTGTGTACACTGTGCAGACCCAATTCTGACATGAAATTCTGGGCTTATAAAGTACATTTGTTTCCTTCAGTGATTGCATCTTTGCAGAGAAATCCTCATGTGACTGGGAATTATCTCTGATATGACTATTCAAAGGAGGGTCCTTGCCGTCTTCATAAAAAGGCTGCTTGGTTTTTTGGGATGTGCACTCTAGAATGAATGTCCTTATGAAGATTGTAAGTCACCCTGTGCACTTCTACATGTAGCATAGGTTGTTGCCATTACACAAGAAACATATTAAGAAAAATTATTTGGGAGGGGGTTGGTTCAATACCTTCAGCTGAAGTTGTAAAAGATTTCAATCCCACCCCTCCTTTCTTTTTTCCAGCCAACACATACAGATTACTAGCATGGAACAAGAGACCATTGTTTAAGACACAACCCACAGAGCATTCAACAAGTATCCCTGGCTGCATTTCTACTGCCCACACACATTCTTTGTCTATTTCACTCATGCACACATACACACACATACAGAAAAAGAAATGTGAACACCCTGTAGCTTACTATGAAATTGACTAATCATAGATCAAAACCCAGTTAGCCTGTAAACAATTGCATTGATTAGCAGAGGTGTGTATTCATAATAATTTTTCAGGAAGTGCCAGTAGCTCAAACTGCATGGATTTGTTTCTTTATATATTCATGGTTTAATGACAAAAATTCTAGGTAAAATGAAAATATTACAAAACTACTATTTAAATAAATACTTGTTTAATTTATGTGGGAGCAAGAAAAGATACAAATGAATCATACAACTGTGTAAACAAGGGGAAGCGATGTGGAAAGAACTGAGCCTGCATAAAGGAAGGAATGGTACATGCTGTGTGATCTTTTCTTCAGATCATGGCCCTTCCCTGTCTGACATTGAAAGCACACTGTCTTCCCACATTTACTGCTTGCAGCATGGATTCACTTATATCATCAAGTCCTACCAGAGAAATCAAGGGTGACACAAATCCATAAAGGGCTGCCATAGCCACACTTAAGGGCCAAGCAAAAGCAATCAGCACAGCCAGCCACATGACGCTCCAGAAGAGACAGCAGCAGTTTGCTTGGTCCCTGACAGCAAAAAGAAAAGGGGGGAAAAGATTGCCATTAGAAAAAAAATTAAATTATATTTCAGTCATAAATTCATGGATCAGTGTTCCAGTGAATCACATTTTAAAGCAATGATTCAATCCAAGGTCTCAGCATTGACCACAATAACAATCTTCAGATTGGAACTCTCTCATTGTTCTTATATAGAACCTATAGGACCTATTGTCAGGACTATCTACTACTGAACACATGAAGTAATCAATGAGCAGATCCAATAAAAAATTAACTGGACTAAAGACTGAACAGATAAACATATGACGCTGCCTTATTCTGAGTCAGGCCATTGGCATATGGCAGTTTTTTAGTTTTTAAGATACAATCTATATCCACATATGTTGGATTGTTTGAAGACAACAAAACACTCCCACAAAAAAGGTGTGTGTGTGAAGTGCTGTTAAATTTCTTCCAATTTATGGCAATCCTGTGAAGTAATGACCTGGAAGACCCAGGTTTAAATCCCCAGTCTGCCATCAAAACCTGCTGGGTAACTTTGAGCCATCATTCTCGCTTAGCCTAATCTACATCACAGGGTTGTTGTGAGAATATAGAGGTATTGTGATACCGTCACTATCTCTATAAAGTGGACAAATGGGCGACAATGTCATGTGGGCACTCTAAAAAACCTCACTCTGGTCTGGATGCTGAACCCAAGCTAAACCTGCATGTGGAAGCAGCCCTAGTTAAAGTATTCACTGTTCCCTGCATTGAGGGGAATTGGAGTGCATGGGCACATCTGAAGCTCCATCTTGGATTACAGGTTGACTGCAGTTCTACTGGTGCAGTGGTTTCCTGTCCAGATGTTTTCTGTTCATTGGAAAAGGCTGTCTTTTGTGTGCATGTTTGTATGGAAATGCAAACAGGAGTTTCAAGTGAAACTTGAGTGCCCTGTGACAGTGATGTTGCTTCTGGTTACTCAGCTGGAAGTGATGTTGCAGTATCACAGAATATTGTTTCACCCTCCCCTTTTCTCCCTGCTGTCCCATTGGGTGCTGGTAGGGACAGGGAGCACTGGTAGATGTTCCCCTGCCATTGACAGGCAAACAGCAACCCGAATGAATAGAGAGGATAGTACTGACATTCTTAAGAGGTACTGAAATGTTCAATGTACTTATATCATCCCATGTGTACATTTACTCATTATTTCTCCTTTTCCTTCTGCATAGTTCAGAAATGGAGTCCAGGAAATTATAAAGTTGCAGCCTCAACCTACAAATGTTTACTTAGAAATAATTCCCACTTGATTCAATGGGACTTTCTCCTGGAGGACTGGATTGCAGTTTTACTGTTTACTGTAGAAAAAGCTCAGCAGGAACTCATTTGCATATTAGACTGCACCCCCTGATGCCAAGCCAGCCAGAACTGTGTCCCTTTGCATTCCTGCTCAAAAAAACCCTGTTCATGTCAAAAGGTAACTTCTCTAGTAATCCAGAGAACATGTCCTTGCTGAGAAATGCAGAGATAAGAATGTTAAATCCTAAAATCTATAAAGGATACAATGTTGAAACATTCTCCCATTAAAACCCACTCAGCATGGGGGTTCTTCATAGTGTTTAGCTGTTTTAAGCAAAAAAAGATATCTGGTCAATGGTTTTAATGTCCTTTTGGGTACATAGCCTCCAAGAAACAGCAATGATCTACAGTTGCCTTTAAAATACTTTGAATGCCAACATGGCCACCTAAAATTAATATACTGTAAGATTAAAAGTCACACAACTTTTCATATATCTAATAGAATATCTAAACCATGAAGATTTTGCACCAAAACCAAACAAATCTATACATGTATACTTTGTAGGCTGTGGTGGAGGAGGAGCTGGTAAAAGTTGCTTCTGGGCATCCCCGTAAGTCTCCTCATATGGATTTGCATCATCATACGCGTCAGACATCGATTATAAACAGGTTTTGCTCAAATGCTCTATTAGTGACAACAAAAGAAAAATGTAGACGTCAGAATTAAATGGTTACATGTAAAACACCAAGTCAGACTAATAGTGCAGCTCAGTACTGTCTCTTGTGGCTGGCAGTATCTCATCAGGCTTTCAGCAAAGAAAGGTACGCCCCCCCCCCCAGGTACCCTCCCAGCCCTTTTAACTGGCAATGCCAAGTATTAAATCATGGACTTCTGCAGAGAAAGTATGGGGTTGAATAAAAAAAGTCTGGGATTGAATGCAAAAGTTTGGCTAACAGCGATGATGTCCTCTAATACGATGAGCCTTCAGTCAGCCAAATGAATCTTGCTCCATCAGAACAGGCATTCCCCACTTGCAGCTGCTGGAATGGCCTTGGGTCAGCCATAGCTCTCGCACAGCTGTCCATGAAAGAACACCTTCTTTGAGAGCTCTCTCAGCCCCACCTACCCCACAGGGTGTCTGTTGTGGAGGAGGAAGGTAAAGGAGATGGTAAGCCGCTCTGAGACTTTGAGATTCAGAGTGAAGGGCTGGGTAGAAATCCAATATCTTTCTTCATCTTCTACCAGCAGAAGACTCCTTGAACTGGCAGAAGGCTTCACTGGTAGTGAAACAGAACCTTTAGGTCCAACCATAAGTGCCCTACCACTAATGAAATAGATTTGTCCTTATTTTTTTTATCTAATAGCCAAGGACTTGTCCCCATATTAAACAAAAATATGCACAACAAATGTGATTTCAACTTAGGGTTCTATAAATCTATGGGAACATCCCAGGTTGCGTAGCAAAATTTAAACTATTGATTTATTTAGAAAATATAAGGTGCTTGATTTGGCTTGGTTGTGGAAAGTGCTCTCAAGTCACAGCCAATTTATGGTAACCTCATAGGGTTGTCAAGGCAACAGAAGAACACGTGGTTTTGCCACAGACAGACCCCTATTTTCCATACTGAAATCTGATAGATTTCCTGTCATGGCCCAGTACATATTTTTTGCCTGTGATTCTTGGCCCTGACTCTCACCCTCTGTGATAACCAAGATTGATTTTTGTTACTTGGTAAAATCCATGGTAGCAGCAGAGACAAGATATCTCAATCTGAGTCAAAACCTGGATGCTCGCCCAGCTGCTGTTCTTCTGATTAGAAGTCTGACCCTAGTTGAAGGGGATTTACATCAAAAATATGTCATGATTCAGATTATTTTGCTTAATGTGGAATGTGGTTCTAAACCCTACAAAAAATGAAATGAAAATGAGAAATATCATGGAGTAACCTCATGTAAGAGCAGAGAAACATCTTAAGCAAGAAAAGTCATGTAACAACTTGTAAGGACCATCTCTCAAAGTCCACCAATTTGATGCCCCTAGAAATGGTGCATGAAGCCCCTTTTTACTGCAATACATTTTTAAAAGACACACATTGAACTGGAATATCTTTGTTTTATTTTTGTCAGAACATAGCTCCTCAGAAGAACATCTATCCTTTGGGTATAAAAAGATTTAAACAGACACCAGTAATTGGACACTGGCTAATTCAGGTGTCCTTATTCTGGGTTGTTAAGACTCCACCCAAAGGACCTCCACAACCTCTGCAACAGTTTGTCATTACCTACCTCTATGTAGCATCCATGGACTTACTTGGAGGTCTCCCATCTAAGCACTAACCAGGGTTTAAAATGATTCTCATAAAACAGTCCTCAGACTAAGAACAGATTATACAGCACTAAAAAATAGCAACACATTGGTTAAAAACTTGTAGGAAAATAAACATTTTGACCCTCTTGTCCCCTGCACTTGGTCTTCCTCTGTGTTTGTGCTTGGGGGGGGGGGGGGTGGCTCCACCTTCCATGGTAGCCATTTTGTGGTTGCACCAACTACACTGTGTCAGAATTCCAAAGGTGCCCACAGGCTTGAAAATGTTGTGGATCCCTGCTTTACTATCATATTGAGGCAGAGTATGGACCTGTCAGCAAAGAACTGGGGTTGCTCTTTCAGATATGGGCACAGTGATAATGCAAAATATTCTGCTGCTATTAATTTTTTCTCTTCACTTGGTCCTTTGAACTTAAAAGTACACCCCCCCATATGCACAAATTAGTTATCCCTAAAGAAATGACTTACCTTACAGATATAAAATAGTTTTGCAGTGCTAGCTATGATTTGAATACATGAGAAAGCTTTTGGACTGAAGGACTTCGCAGATATTCCATGTGACTCCTCTCAGAAATACTTTGAGGCACACAAGCTATGCTAAGCATCATTGTTTCTAAGTAACCAATATGATGTCATATACAGAGACCATGACATATTATGCCAGTTATGTAAGAGCTGGTGAAAAGTTAATAAAGACCCAGGTGTTGTAATATTTTGCGAACCCAAATTGGTTTGTTGAACATATATAGGAAACGATAAGGGGCATTTGTCTAGAGGTTTAAGATACTGTGTTCTCTCTCTCAGTGATTCCAAATCAACGGCTGGGAGTTGGATAACAAACTGAATGATGGTGAACAAACTGAAACCTAATGTTGACAAAACGGAAGTCAATTTGTGGGCAGATGTACAGCCTATGTTGAACATGGCTGCACTTCCTCATAATATTCAGGCTTGCATCTTGGTCCCAGCTCTACATCTGATTGTTCAGTTGTTGGTAGGAACTATGGGTGCATTTTACAAGTTTAAAAACTGACTCCCTAACTGCAGCTGTTCATGGAAAGGAATATCTAAATTAATTTGCATCCTTCTAAATCCAGTAAAGTTAATGGGTTTAGAATGGAGTGACTTTTTTTGGATTGCACCTTCAGCCCCAGGTGAGAATAGGGGATCCCCTGATTTGGAGGCCCTCACCCTGTTTCAGGGTCATCAGAAAGCGGGGGGGGGGGGAATGTCTGCTGGGCACTCCATTGTTTCCTAAGGAGACCAATGCCCATAGGGTATAATAGAGAATTGATCCACGGGTATCTAGGACTCCCGAGGGACTGCGTTTTGAGATAGAGGCACCAAATTTACAGCACAGCATCTGATGCCTCTGCTCAAAACACTCTCCACGTTTCAAAAAGATTGGACCAGGGGGTCCACTTCTATGAGCCCCAAAAGAAGGTGCTCCTATTCTTCATTATTTCTAATGGAGGGAAGGCATTTAAAAGGTGTCTGGTCCCTTTAAATGTGATGGTCAGAACTCCCTTTGGAGTTCAATTATGCTTGTCACAACCTTGCTCCTGGCTCCACCCCCAAAGTCATCAGATATTTCTTGAATTGGACCTGGCAACCCTACCAGTCATTCATGCATTAGTTATATCTAGACTAGACTACTGTGTGACATTTTATGTGAGGCTGCCTTTGAAAAGTGCCCAGAAATCATAAGAAGAGCAGAATATGATAGCTTGATAGCTAAGAGGGACTAGTGTGGTAGAGTATATTATATCAGTAAGTTTATTAGCAGCCAATCCCCCCCCCCCCCAACGTGTGATGTTAAAGTACTTTTTGCTTTTGCTTTTTAGATGGGTGGTAGTGATATCCAGAAAGACACCCCTGTACTGATTCCCAAGCCATGCACCCCTGGAATGTGATATTGCAATATAATCCTAGAATATTAATATGACACAGCAATGCCCATTTGAATTGGAATGGTCTTTCTTGCGCATAAGGGAGAAAAATCCAGTTCCTTCTAGGCCCCAGGCAGGCTGGAATGATGTCAAGTCTGGTTCACAGGCTGGACAGACATGGTGGCCAAATACTGAATGGCTAAGAAGCATCCATCTTTCTGCTCCTGGAAATGAAGAATTCATTTTCTGTTCTGTTATTCATCAGGGCAAGACAGCAGAAACACAAAGGCTAAAGGTTAAGTGGCCATCTTGTTATGAATGTGTGGTTTACCTGTAAACTGGTCTCACATTTCTGCCAGGGAACAAAGTTTCTATTTTTCTTTAATTATTGCTAAGGCTATCAAAGTCAACCAGTCTCCTGAACACTTGATGGATGCCTATCCATGTTTGACACTAAGGGAGAAATCTATCACTTTTGGAGAGCTTCAAAGGAAGACTGGATGGGAGACTGGGGAAATTTGGATCGCTTTGCAGTTTTTAAACCAACATTCACTTTTGGTTTGGGGGGGGATGAGGGGTGGGGGGGGATGAGGGGTGGGGGGGATGCACTGCCAATCAATTTGAGAGTGAGTTTTTGGGCTGTCTTTGGACTCTAGCCTATTTTTAGTGGAGGAGCGTTTTACAACCATCTTCCAAGTGCGGGCCAAGAGAGGATGCAGGCACAAGTAGGTGCTCACTTCATTAACTCTCAAAGTCTATGTTCGGGGAGCTGAACAGAGGCAAGTTGACCTTCAGGAAGACCAACTGCTCAACTGTCCAGGGTTGCAGACAATTGCAATGTGGGCAGACAATGTCGCCCATATGTGAAAAGACGCGCTCGCTCTGCACGCTCGTTGGTGGGCATGAGAGGAACGCCTTGTCCATGGAGGAGAGGGCCGGCCAGACCTCCTTCTTCGTGATCCAGTAGTCCAAAGGAGACGCTTCCTGCAGCTCGAGGGGCTCCAAAAGATAGTCCCTCACCATTGCAGCACCCATCTTCACTCTCGGTGCCCTACCGCTCCTAGAGGGGCCAACAACCCGCCCAATGAATGTCATCTCAGCACTCTTCATGGAGTGAGTCTGGTGGGAAACACTGCCTTGGGGATGAACAATAGCAGTGGAAGTGGCAGATGAGCTGCTTCCACCCCCGCTCTTCCTCAGCTACTGGCACTGGGCCCGCCCTGACTCTGGAACGCTCGACCTTCTGGGAGAGCTCGTCTAGCCAGCGATCGAGCTCATTGGCCCGCTCGGCGACTGTGCCCTTAAGGCGCGGGTCGAACATGGTCGCCATCACGTAGCCCTTATCCTGGGTGAAAGTCTGAAAGCGGGCCTCAAGCCCTTTTTACAGCCTAACAACCAGGGTGCGCACCGCTGGAAGAATGTCTGCACAGCCTTGAGCTGGCACTAGAAACGAGGCCAGGTCCTCACAGGCCATCTGGACCATGGGGACGACCAGTGCGATGCTCGCCATGTCAGACGAGAGCATTTCTGTGTGGGTCTTAAAGGGCCCAAGAACCTCCACAGTCTGAGAAATGACCACCCAATCCTCATGGGCGAGACAGTTCTCATCCCGAAAGACCCTCGTCTCAGAGACAAAGGCATCCAGGGATGCTCTCTGGTCCACCATGCGCTCCAGTATGGCACAGGTGGAGTTCCAGTGTGTGCTGACGTCACCGATCAGGCCGTGCCCTGGCACGCCTGTCAGTGTCTGTTTCGCACGCAGCCAATACGAGTCTGTATTGCTGTGTGAGAAGTGACCCGTGATGTGCCAACACTTCTGGTGCAGAAGTCAGTACTCATGGGTCGTGGCTAGATACTGATGATCCTGGCTTTTCGTCTGGCCCAATGCGTCCTTAACCACGAGGTGGAGAAGGTGGGCCACACAAGGAAGGCGTTTTAGGCCCTGACCATCAGTCACCACGAAGCCCGTGGGGACGTCCCTGCTGCCTACCCAGCCCTCTAACTGCCGTGAGAGGATGGCTCTGAGAGTGTCCACCGTGTGTGGCGCGTCAACTGCTTAGGCGTGCAGCAAGGCCCAGCGATAGCCGGCCTGCCGGCCCTGACCCTGCCTGCCGCTACTGCTGCCAACCCCACCCCCACACTGCACTGCCCCCAGCTCTCTGAGTTGCCACCAATGTGCAGTTTGGGAGAGATACCCCTCAAACGCATGTTGGGAGCTCCAGATATCTGAGGTGAAATTAACAATCCCCCCAGCAGCAGAAGACAAATGCTCCTTCACCACAGATCTGATCGCCCTGAAAACAGCTGGCACAATGGTCCTGCTAATGGTGGTTGTAGCAGGAACTTTGTACCAAAGCGCCAGGTACTTGAGCAACTCTAGCGCCCCAGGATTCTCGACCACTGAAAATAGAAGCCCATGGGCGATCGACCTGGCAAGGTTCCAGGCGATCATCCTCCTGCCATACCTGATTCCCCCTCTTGGCACACAGGTGCATCCCCCACCAAACATCTCAGGCAGAGATGCCTGGTGTCCCTGTACTCCCACAAAACGCTCCTGGAGAGCGGAGGTAGTCGCGATAGGATGGACCTCCTGGCTGGGTGGTGTTGGCCGCTTGGGCACCACAGCACCAGCCTGCCTCTCCCCCTTAAGAAGCACCCCCGAGTGGTGCTTCTGCATCCCCCCCGGAGTCAGGTGGGCAGGGTCCCACACACGACTGTTCCGGGCCCTGCACAGCTGGCACTGCCCCTCCTCCGGCTGCTGAGGCCGAGCAACATCAGCTAGAGGAGAGACTGCCTGAGCAGCAGACCCCTGCTCAGTGCCAGCACCTAATGGCACCTCTGCTGGGGGCGCCCCAGCAGCAGCCTTGATGAAGGGCCCTAGGCGGGCCTTCTTCTTCATCACACTCCAGCCAGAGGTTGGAGTGCTGGTAGGTGGCTGTGGAGTGGCCCTACGCACAGGGCCACTTGTTGGGAAGGGCGGGATATAAATCATAAAATAAATAAATAAACAGGTGGGGGGAGACCTGGGTCCTCCCCCTCCCCTCTACCCCTCTAGTCTTCTCCTTGGCCTTGATCCCAGGGCCCCTCTTCTCCTGCCTGTCACTTATGTCACCCTTGGCCAGTCTCACACAACCAGAACTGAGAGTGGGTTTTTTTTACAAACCTAACTCACTACACTGTACCCTGAACCAACAGGTGCCCTGACTTCTTTTTAAAAACCCTCCCATCAAAACTTGTTTGTTTGTTTTTTTGGTCCCTAACCTGTCCCTCTTTCAGTTGGGGTAGTAGTAGTCTGGTAAAGTTTAGGAGACTAGGTGATCCTGCCTCTAGCTGGCTACAGTTTTTAAAAGGCTACCTTGAAATGAAGGCAATCCTTGTTATATCCTCCTAGTTAAACTTCTCCTAACTAGATCCTGGGACAAACCTGATTTCCTTGCAAACTAGAAATCAGGTGTCTCCTATAACTTGAGAGAAGCTGTGGTTTACCCTATGGAAATCTAAGGATGCACCAGCTTTCAGTGGCTGAAAGCAAGATGCACTGCAACCCTAGTCTCTTTAAAAGGGAGCCTGATGTGGCTTAGTAGTCATGCTGCCTTTTATGAGAAACCTAAAATCTTTTTAAATCACCCCTATCTGGCCTACTTGAATTTTGAAAGGAGATAAAGCCCTAAACTGGATTATTTTTTTTAATTTCAAAAAACACCCTAAAAACACCCTTATTAGTGGGGCAGCCTATTTAGTGGCCCTAGCCAAACTGAAAGCACACTCAGACTCCAAAAATAACTCTATAAAAACATGAAAGTGACCCAGCCCACACAGCCCACACACACCCTCACCAACCCCCACACCAACCAGAGGTAATTTAAAAAAACCAAAACGTGACAGAAAGAAACTTAACTTTTAACCCACCCACCCCCAAAAAACCAGCACAATCAGAAAAGGCCAAGCAACTCAACTTTTAAAAAAGTGGCCTTTTCACCAATAAGAAACCTCAGGCCAAATCAGTCAACAACACCCCCCCCCCCAAAAAAAAAAACAGAACCAGGAAAAGGGACAACAGGAGAAGGCCAAGTAACTCAACTGTTAAAAAAGTGGCCTTTTCACCAATAAGAAACCTTAGGCCAAATCAGTCAACAACACCCCCCCCCCCTAAAACCAGAACCAGGAAAAGGGGGACAACAGGACAGGAGGATGCAAAACCTGCAGCAATAGAGAATAGATCCAAACAGAAGGCCAACACAAACTCAACTGTTAAAAAAGTGGCCTTTTAAACAATGAAAATTAGGCCAAACAGCACCCCCCCCAAAGTACCAGAGCCAGAAGAGAAAAGGAACAACAGCAGCACAACACAGCAGCAACAAATCAAACACAGAATCCTTTTAAAACAGTAAAAAAAACTTAACTTTTAACAATACAGGAACTTTCCCAACCCCTCCCCCCTTCAAAAAAAACCTTCACCCTAACCCCAAGAAATCCAAGCCATCCAAATCAGGAAAAGTAAAAGGACACTGCACTTTTAAAAGTCCTCTCACTAAAGTAAGATATGGGCAAATTGGCAAAAAACACCCCCCACCCCAGGCCCCCTCCCCCAGCAGAACCCCCTAACCCTAACCCCAAATAAGCTACCTACCATCCAAATATGGATAAGTAAAGGGACTCTTGAGTCTTTAAAAGTCCTTTTATCAACTAAAATAAAAACAAGAACCCCAAGACTGTCTTACCTTAGACGTCTTCTCTACTCCAGGCAAGTCTGGTAAGGCTGAGAGAGAGCAGCAGCAGCTGAGGCCAAGGGCCAGCACAGCACAATCTCTCTCACACACCAACACAGCAGCAATGGAGGAGTCCAGCCAGGCAGACTCCTTAAAAAGGTTCTCTGGCCCTACAGATAGCAGTTTCAAAAAATAGCACTGCTCTGTGATTGGCCAGACAACAGTGCTTACTTATACCCAAGTAAGCAAAAGATCAAAAGAACAACAATGTTGCTGATGGCTGGGAGATCAGCTACACAACAGCCCTGCAAAGCATGCATTTGCAATGCATTTTGCAAATGCAGGCTTTTGATTGGCTGCTGGGGCTCCTCTTCCCCCTCCCCCCCTCCCTGATCCCAGGGAGGCTATGGGAGAGGCGGGAAAAGGCTACCAAAGGTGGGAAAGGAGGCAAGCAGCTTCCCTGAGGCTGCAGAAGCCCCTTTCCTGCCTTTTCCATTGACTTCCGTATACTTCCGAATATTTATACAGAAGTATACGGGGAGCCATACTCGGCTCCCGCATAATGGGCCCCAATTGAATCAGCTGTATGCGATTCCGTATACAGCCGAATCAGAGGTGATTCGGTGGTTGATTCAGTTCGGCTGAGCCGAATGCACACCCCTACCTGAGACCCTGGGTTGCCCTGCCAGTCTGAGTAGACAATACTGACTTTGATGGAACAATGGTCTGATGCAGTGGAAGGCAGCTTCATGTTCATGTGTGCATGTTATCCTAAAAAAAATCCTAAATGGTTCACAATACTTAAAGAACCACCTGCTTCCAAGAAACCACACACTCAGCTATGCCTCATAGGCCCTTTTCCAGATGTTACTCTCTGCAGAAGGCCACATAAGAGGGTACTTTTCAATAATGGTGCCAAGACTGAGAATACCATCCCTGAAGGACACCTGCCTCACGCCAAACAGCATTTTATCATCAGGCTGAAGCAGTGCTCTTTAGTAGAGCATTTGGCTTCTTTATTTAAAGATATTAGCTACTTTTTAACATTTCTGCTTCTTTTCTGTGTTATTTGACTGATTGACTCTCTTTTGAATATCCTTACTGTGTTTTATGATCTTACAGTGTTTTTATGCTGGTTATTTGATTTCTGGTTCTTTGTTGTTGTTTTAAAAAACTTTTATTAAAAGAAAATTGTTATAATTAACAACAAATCTTTAAAAACATTTGTAAATTTGTCAATCTGTACAAAATTTAGCCACTAAAAGATAAAGAATAATTATCAAATAACAATTAACAGTTGGTCAATCACATACAAGTAAGTTTGAACAAAGATATGCCAAAATCTTGTTATACCGTTTATTTGATTTATGATATTTAAAAGAATGATACTGTACTGAGTAATGCAGGAAAGGAAGCCATTTATCTAATAAATGAGAATTACCTGAGGCTGATTCAGCACTAGAAATATGATCAACTATTTTATCCATTATGGAAAACTCCCAGATTGAATTCTTCTTCCAATGGGTGGCCAACAGAACTTTGGCAACTGTACTCAGAGTTGTCATTAGCTCTTGCCATATCTTAGCTTATTTCCAGATTTTGCCACAAATTCAAAAGAATCAGTTCAGGAGTGTTTAGTACCCCATAACTAGTAATGAGTCATAAATTATATAGACCCTGATCCCAAAAACTTTTGACTTCTTTACAGGACCACAATGCATTAATGATCCTTGATCTCCACATTTTTTCCAATGAAAGGGAGAAATACACTTATTACCTTTGTGCATTAAAGAGGGTGTCAGGTGTCATCGAGTGAGCACTTTGTATGATATTAGTTGTATTTTAGAAGATTTGGAAGTATATGGTATTGAGGACCATATTGCCATCCAGTGAGAGGGATTTAAGTCAGACTTGCAGTCCTTTTGCCATGCAATTTGGTAAGACATAGGTTTACTGAGGTATCATTAGTGTATTATAACTTTTTGTGATTAATCCTTTGAGAGCATAGATCTGTTGCCAATGTCATCTCAAATTTTGTCAGAGCTCTATTCAATTAATTTCTAAAATAAGGTGATTCTAATAAATAGGGCTTTTTTGTAGCAGGAACTCCTTTGCATATTAGGCCACACACCTTTGATGTAGCCAATCCTCCCAGAGCTTACAGGGCTCTTAGTACAGGGCCAGGAAGATTGTAAGCTCCAGGAGGATTGGCTACATCAGGGGTGTGTGGCCTAATATGCAAAGGAGTTCCTGCTACAAAAAAGCCCTGCTAACAAGTGTTTTTTTTGTATAAACAACTTTTATTATTCTGCAACATATTGTAAAACTAATATTCATCTATTAATAAAAACTTCATACCAATACATCACATTTTCTACCTTCCCCCCCCCTTTTCGTGACCTTTACCTGTGCAATTTAAAAATTACAAAACAAACTAAAAGGTAATTTTCAAATTAAGAATCTTCATAAAAAAAGAAATAAACCCTATAATATACCTATAGCAGAATGACTATACCTTTCAACTATAATCCTTATCAAACTAGGTTGGGAAAAAACCTTAATTAATAGTTTCATTATTTAACTGTAGTCCATTTGTTATCCCTCTAACTTCAATTATTATCAAAAATCACCAAATGTCCTTTAACTTTCTGTTGTTTTTCAACGTATTTTTGAAATTTACCCTCTCATTTTTGAATTTCTCTAAATCAAGTTCTTTTAAGATTCTTGTAAGCTTGTCCATTTCACTCCAGTGCATAACTTTAACTGGTATTTTATCTTGCTTCCACATCTGCGCATATAATGTCCTTGCAGCTGAAAGCATGTACCAAATTGTCATTCTATCTTGTTTCGGAAATTTTTCCATTTGTAATCCCAACCAAAAGATTTCTGGTGCCTTCTTAATGTTATAACCCAGAATCTTTGCAATCTCTTGCTGAATCATTTGCCAAAATTGTTTTGCCATTTCACGTGTCCACCACATATGGTAGAAAGATCCTTCATGTTTTAAAAAATTTCCAGCACCTATCTGACACCTGATTGTTCATTTTTTACAGTTTCTTAGGTGTCATATACCACCCATAAGAACATAAGAGAAGCCATGTTGGATCAGGCCAATGGCCCATTCAGTCCAACACTTTGTATCACACAGTGGCCCAAAAAATTTTTTTCCAACCTAGTTTGATAAGGATTATAGTTGAAAGGTATAGTTATTCTGCTATAGGTATATTATAGGGTCTATTTCTTTTTCTATGAAGATACTTAATTTGAAAATTACCTTTTAGTTTGTTTTGTAATATATATATACACACACACACATATATATATACACACTGTGGCTAATAGCCACTGATGGACCTTTGCTCCCTATTATTATCTAACCCCCTCTTGAAGTTGGCTATGCTTGTAGCCACCACCACCTCCTGTGGCAGTGAATTCCACATGTTAATCACCCTTTGGGTGAAGAAGTACCTCCTCTTATCCGTTCTAACCCGACTGCTCAGCAATTTCATTGAATGCCCATGAGTTCTTGTATTGTGAGAAAGGGAGAAAAGTACTTCTTTCTCTACCTTCTCCAAAATATGCATAATCTTGTAAACCTCTATCATGTCATCCCGCAGTTGACATTTCTCCAAGCTAAAGAGCCTCAAGCGTTTTAACCTTTCTTCATAGGGAAAGTGTTCCAAACCTTTAATCATTCTAGTTGCCCTTTTCTGCACTTTTTCCAATGCTATAATATCCTTTTTGAGGTGTGGTGACCAGAACTGCACACAGTACTCCAAATGAGACCGCACCATCGATTTATACAGGGGCATTATGATACTGGCTGATTTGTTATCAATTCCCTTCCTAATAATTCCCAGCATGGCGTTGGCCTTCTTTATTGCAATCGCACACTGTCTTGACATTTTCAGTGAGTTATCTACCATGACCCCAAGACCTCTCTCTTGATCAGTCTCTGCCAGTTCACACCCCATCAACTTGTATTTGTAGCTGGGATTCTTGGCTCCAATGTGCATTACTTTGCACTTGGCCACATTGAACCTCATCTGCCACGTTGACACCCACTCACCCAGCCTCAACAGATCCCTTTGGAGTTCCTCACTATCCTCTCTGGTTCTTACCACCCTGAACATTTTAGTTTCATCTGCAAACTTGGCCACTTCATTGCTTACTCTCAACTCCAAATCATTTATGAACAAGTTAAAGAGCTTGGGACCCAGTACTGAGGCCTGCGGCACTCCACTGCTTACCGTCCTCCACTGCGAAGACTGCCCATTTATACTCACTCTCTGCTTCCTATTAATTAGCGAGTTTTTGATCCACAAGAGGACCTGTCCTTTTACTCCATGACTCTCGAGCTTACTAAGGAGCCTTTGATGAGGAACTTTATCAAAAGCTTTCTGGAAGTCATAAAAAAGCATTTAAAAACCTATAAACCTATAAAGCTTTTTAAAACAGTTTTCTTTTATATTATTACATGTCGATATCTTCATAGAGTTCTTCCATAAGTACTCCCATTGTTCCATCTGTATTTCTTTATTTATGTTAATCGCCCATTTTATGATTTGAGATTTTACTACTTCATTTTCTGTAGACCATTTCAACAATAATTTATAAATTCTTGAAATCAATTTTTCGTTATCGCCAAACAGCATTCTTTCCAGTTCTGTTTGTTTTTGTCTTATTCCATCATTTTTAATATCCTGTTCAAGCAAACTCTTAATTTGTTGCAATTGAAACCAATTATACTTATATTCCAATTCTTCCACCGATTTTAGTTCCACCTTACCACTGTGTATTTTTAACAATTGTTTATATGATAACCTCTTTGATATCTGAATATAGTTTTATTACTTCTGTTGGCACAATCCAAAGCGGTTTCCTCTCATCCCCGAATTTTTTGTATTTCAACCAAGTTTTTAACAAATTACTTCTTATATAATGATGTAAAAAGAAGCCATCCATCTTACTTTTCCCATAACACAGGTATGCCCGCCAACCAAAAACATTTCCATGACCTTCTAATGTTAATAATTTTCTGTTTAATAACATCATCCATTCCTTAATCCACACCAAACAAACTACATCATGGTATAGCTTTAAATCTGGTAATTGGAAGCCTCCCCTCTCTTTTGCGTCCGTCAAAAATTTCATTTTAATTCTTGGTTTCTTGCCAGCCCATACAAATTCTGAGAGTTTCTTTTGCCATTTATTGAATTGCTTATTATCTTTCACTATTGGAATCATTTAAAACAGAAACATAATTCTTGGTAACACATTCATTTTAATTGCTGAGATTCTGCCCAGCATAGACAAGTTCAACTTATTCCATTTTTGTAGATCTCCATCAATTTTCCGCCAGAGCTTCTCATAATTGTTTTATAAAAGTCAATATTTTTTGCTGTTATTTCTATATCTAAATACTTTACTTTACAAGTCACTTCACATTTTGTTATATTTTGTAGTTCTTCTTGTTTAGTCTTTGACATATTTTTACACAAAATTTTTGACTTCTCTTTATTTATATAGAAACCTGCCAGCTCTCCATATTCTTGTATCTTACGAAGCAGCAATGGTGTAACCTGAGTTGGATTTTCATTTATAAACATTACATCATCAGCAAACGCTCTATATTTGTAAGAAAAACCTTTCAATTTCAGTCCCTCTATCTCATTATGTTCTTGGATTTGCATAAGCAATATCTCTAAAGTCATTATAAATATCAGTGGAGATAGAGGGCAACCTTGTCTCGTACATTTACTGATTATCATTTTTTCTGTCAGATCCGCATTTATACAAAGTCTTGCTTGTTCAGTATATATCGCCTTCACCATTCTTACAAAATCTTCTCCCAATCTCAGTTTTTCCATCAGTGCAAACATAAAGTCGCAATGCATATTATCAAATGCTTCCTCTGCATCTGCAAAAAATAATGCTACTTCTTTTTCAGCATGTTTCTCATAATATTCAATAATATCTGTCACCGTTCTAATATTGTCTCTAATTTGCATTCTAGGAAGAAACCCTCCTTGCTCTTCTTTAATAAAATTGTTCAAATGCTGTTTCAGGCGTTCTGCTAATATTCTGGCATATATTTTGTAATCATTGTTAAGTAATGAAATTGGTCTATAATTTTTTACATTTGTGGCTTCTCTGTCTTCTATCGGTATCAACGAGATTACTGCTTCTTTCCAAGTATTAGGTATTTTCCCATCTATTCTTATAATATTCATCAGTTTTTGAAGTTTTGGTAATAGAGTCTCCATGAGGACTTTATAAAATTTTGCTGTAAAACCATCTGGACCAGGAGCTTTTCCCAATTTCATTGAGTTAATTGCCACCTCTGTTTCTTCCTTTCCAATTGGTTCATTTAATAACTTCTCCATATTTTCAGTTAAGGGATTTACATTAATTTTCTGTAAATATGCATAGATTTTTTCCTTGTCCACCATATGAGTTTTAAACAACTTGGCATAATATTTATAAAATTCTCTTTTAATTCCTTCCTGGTCAACAATTTCCTTGTCTCCCAAAAATGATTTCATTAATAATTTTATTTTCGCTTTTTCTTTTCATTTGCCAGGCCAGGTTTATTCGCTCTTTCAACAGATTTTTGTTGGACTTCTGAGGTTGGATCATGGAGAATTGAGCCGCTTCTCAAAAGAGGAGAGGACCAGAGCCTCTGTTCTGGGTAAAGAAGGCGATCCCAACGTCTGCTGCCTACTTTTCTCAGTGAGGGAAAAGGTCAAGACATGCTTAGGAGAATTCTGAGGAAATTTATTTTGGCTGACGAGGAGTTCCGGTGGGGTTCCTTTCAGGCTTTAAAGAGTCCCCGGTGAAGAATCGCATTCCAGCATCTACAGTCTCCATGGTCATTAAATTGACTTAAATTTATCATAGTTCAAGCTTTCTTTGGACTATTCTAATATCTAAATATCTGTCTTTGGAAAAAACGGTGTTAAGAAGGATATATTGGGTTGCAAGGTAAGAAGATCTTTATCTATCATTCTGGGACTAAAATCAATCTTACTTGAGATAAAGTTTAAGATTTGGATTTAACTGCAATATTCTAAAGTTGTATAGAAGAGAAGGGGGTAATTTCAGGACTTTTGGATTTTAAGAAGCAAAGTTAAAAGATAAAAAACAATTATTGTTTGGAATACTTGCGGTTTCTGCAAAAAAATCCCATCGTCACTGAGTTGCTGAACTGGAAGATGTCACAGGAAGTAGCATCATACAAGTATCGCGAGATCTCTCAACCATCAAGAACGTGATTTTGTGGCAAGAAAAGAAGGAAGGAGCCATTGGAAGAAGGGAATTTTTAAACCTCCTGGCCTTCTCTAGGATTTTAAAACCATAGCAAAATTGTGGTGGCCATTAAAGGAAGGTAAAAAAACTTAAAAGTTTTAGAAAAAGAATGGGATTTTAAAAATCAGTGGAGCCAGCAGATATTATAATTATAGAGTGAAACATTTTGGATTATATAATTGGAATTAATTTTGGTGGTCTTTTGGAGAAAAAGGAAAAATCTTTCAAAAGGGTTAGAAAAATAACAGATGCCATTTTGTGCATTTTAAAAACTTTAAAAATTAATATCTCAAGTTAGGAAGCACTGAGAATGGCAATTTTGGGCTCATTGAAAAGGTCATCTTCTAATCTACAAGACCTGTGGTTTAATTTTAATTTGGAGACATCAACTTAAGAGCCTATTTATGTAATGGGAAGACAGAAATGTCTGAGCACAAGCCAGGACCAAAATTGACACATGCAAGGACAAGCTCACTTGAGGAAGGGAAAATGTCTAAAATACAAGATCAACTGGATGCCATGGAGGCAAGACTGGTTAAAGTGATAAAAGACTTAATAACTGATAATAAGAAGCAATTAATTAAATAATTAAAAAAAGATATAGAATCAAGTGCAGAAGTGGTGAAGACAGAAATTTAAAAAGAAATTGAGGATCTCAGAAAGGACTCACAAGTAACATTAAATAAAGTACATGTGGTTGAAAATAAAGTGAAAGATCAAGATTCCATTATTAATAAATTGCAGGAGAAAGTAGTTCTGCAGGATTGTAAGTTAATGGAAAACCAGATATGTCTGAGAGGAGTACCTGAAAATGAAGGATCTCATTTAAGAACTTATATAATAAGAATCATTGCTGAGTTTCTGGAGATGGACCCTGATGAACTATCTTTATGACTACATATATAGAGTCAATTCATTGTTTGCCCAGAAAAACAAATTACCAAGAGATTTGGTAATAAGATTTATGTCAAGAAATATGATGGGAAAGATCTTAAGTAAACAATTTGAAAAAACATTGGAAGTTGATGGAAGCAGAGTAAGAATCATTAAAGAATTGACAAGAAAGGTTATAAATGACAAAAGATTGTATAAAAAATTAACTGACAAACTGCAGGAGAACCAAGTGAGAAACAAATGGATAGTACCAGAAGGTCTAAGTTTTGAATATGGAGGAAAGAGGATTACAATTACAAATGTACAAGAACTGAGGAGGTTTTTTGAAGAAATTGGGGGTTTGGGGGATACAGAATAAAAGAAGAATCACTATTGATTACAAATTAATATCTTGGAAAGTGAATGGACTAAATTTACCACAAAAAAGAAAGGCTACATTTCATTGGATCAAGAAACAAAAATGTAGTATAATTTGTTTACAAGAAGTACATATCAAACAAGTGGATTATAATTTTTTATGGAATAAACAATTGGGTAAATATTTTTTTTCATTGGCTAAGGAGAAAAAAAGGGGAGTGATTTTCTATATTAAACAAGAATTCGATCCAAAATGGATTTTTAAGAACAATGATGGAAGATAGTTAGCTGTGGAAGTGATGTTGAATGACAAAAAGATGTTATTGGGACTGTATGCCCGAAATGGGGCAAAAGACTTTCTTTAAAGATATTGGGCAACTATTAGACCAAGTGACTTATGAACAAATAATGGTAATGGGAGACTTCAATGGAAAAATTATAAATACTTTGGATAGATCAGGAAAAAGAAATAATGAGGGGAAATTACCAAAGTCATTTTTTTACTTAGTGAAACAAGAAAAATTTGGAAGATATATGGAAGAAATTTAATCCTAAAGTGCATGATTCTACTTTCTTTTCAGCTAGGCATAACTCTTTCTCAAGAATTGATATGCTATGGACTACAAAGGATCTTGGACTTGACGAAAAAAATAGAGATTCTTCCTAAAGTTGGGACTGACCACAATCCATTGATGTGGTCAGCAAAAAGTGTGAAAAAGACTAGGAGATGGAGAATAAATGAAGATTTGCTACAGAAAACAGAGATAGTGGCGTCTCTAGAAAAAGAAACTAAAGCTTTCTTTCAGATAAATGAAAAGAAGGACATTCAACTCCAAACTGTGTGGGATGTGTACAAAGCAGTAATGAGGGGTATTTTAATTACAATGAACAATAAAGATAAGAGAGCCAAAGAGAAACAAATGCTGGACATTCAAAAAGAGATTGGGAAAAAAAGAAAAGGAACTTAAAAAAAGACCGGGAAAAAAGAAGATAATAAGGGAGATTACAATATTGCAGAATCAACTGAGACATTTGTTAAACAAAGAGATAGAATGGAATCTCAAGAGACTGCAACAGAAATCCTTTGAAGGAGCAAATAAGCCTGGAAAATACTTGGCTTGGCAAATGAAAAAAGAAAGGGAAAATAAATTTATCATTAAAATTGTATCAGGAGGCAAAGAAATTGTTGACCAAGAAAGAATTAAAAGGGAATTTTATAAATACTATGCTAAGTTATTTCAAGGTCAAAAGGTGGAGAAAGGAAAAATAGATGCATATTTACAGAAAATTCAAGTAAAACCTTTAACAGAAAATATGGAAAAGGTCTTAAATGAACCAATTGAAAAAATGGAAGCTGAAGTGGAAGCTGCAATAAATTCAATGAAAATGGGAAAGGCACCAGGTCCAGACGGTTTTACAGCAAAATTTTATAAAGTCCTTGTAGAGATGTTAGTACCAAAACTTCAGAAGCTGATGAATATTATAAGGATTGATGGGAAAATACCAAATACACGGAAGGAAGCAGTAATTTCGTTGATACCGAAAGAAGATAGAGACGCTACAAATGTTAAAAATTATAGACCAATTTCATTACTTAATAATGACTATAAAATATATGCTAGGATACTAGCAGAACGACTCAAACAGCATTTGAATAATTTCATTAAAGAGAAACAAGCAGGATTTCTTCCCAGGAGACAAATCAGAGATAATATTAGAACTGTTATAGATATTGTTGAATATTATGAGAAACATCCTGAAAAAGAAGTGGCATTATTCTTTGCAGATGTAGAGAAGGCTTTTGATAATGTGAATTGGGTCTTTATGTTTGCAGTGATGGAGAAAATGGGATTAGGAGAAGATTTTATAAGAATGATTAAGGCAATATATATTGAACAACAAGCAAAACTGTATAAATGCAGATTTGATGGAAAAAATGGTAGTTAGCAAAGGAACAAGACAAGGTTGCCCTCTATCTCCATTGATATTTATAATGACTTTAGAGATTTTGCTTATGCAAATACAAGAAGATAAGGAAATAGAGGGACTGAAATTAAAAGGTTTTTCTTACAAGTACAGAGCATTTGCTGACGATGTAATGTTTATTAACGAAAATCCCATATATGTAACACCATTGCTGCTTCGTAAGATGCAAGAATATGGAGAATTGGCTGGTTTCTATGTAAATAAAGAAAAATCAAAAAATTTGTGTAAAAATATGACAGAGCCAACAGGACGAATTACAAAGGGTAACAGAATGTGAAGTTGCGGCAAAAGTAAAATATTTAGGCATGGAAATTACCATGAAAAATATAGACTTGTATAAAAATAATTATGAGAAGCTTTGGTGTAAAATTGATGAAGATTTAATTAAAAGGAATAAATTGAACTTGTCTATGCTGGGCAGAATTGCTGCAATCAAGATGAATGTTCTACCAAGGATGATGTTCCTATTTCAAACAATTCCAATTGTGAAGGACAATAAACAATTTAGTAAATGGCAAAGGAAGATCTCAGAATTCGTATGGGCCGGGAAAAAACCAAGAATTAAAATGAAAATTTTAACTGATGCAAAAGAAAGGGGAGGTTTTCAATTGCCGAATTTAAAATTGTACCATGATGCAGTATGTTTGGTGTGGATTAAAGAATGGATAACATTATTAAACAAGAAATTAGTGGTTCCAGAAGGTCATGGAAATGTTTTTGGTTGACATGCTTATATGTATTATAGGAAAAACAAGATGGATGGGTTTTTTTCACATCACTATATAAGAAGAAACTTGTTAAATACCTGGTCAAAATATAAAAAATATGGAGATGAGAGAAAGCCATTATGGATTGTGCCGATGGAAGTAATAAAGCTATCATTAGATACTGAAGATGAGATGCAGTTAACATTTAAACAATTATTAAAAATAAATTGAGGAAAAGTGGAATTAAAATCGGCTGAAGAACTACAGTATAAATATAATTGGCTTCAACTGCAACAAATTAAAAGTTTGGTAGAACAGGATATCAAAAATGAAGGTATAAGATCAGAACAAACAGAATTGGAAAGAATGCTGTTGGGTGACAATGAAAAGTTGATTTCAAGAATTTACAAATTATTATTGAAATGGTCTACGGAAGATGAAGTAGTTAAATCTCAAATGATAAAATGGGCAATCAATTTTAACAAAGAAATAAAGATGGAGTCATGGGAGTATCTATGGAAGACCTCTATGAGAATATCGACATGTTATAATATCAAAGAAAATTGCTTTAAAATGCTACATAGGTGGTAAATGACACCTAAGAAATTGGCAAAAATGAATAACCAGGTGTCAGATAGTAAGTAAGTAAAGTAAGTAAATTTTTATTTATACCCCACCCTCCCTGCCGAGGCAGGCTCAGGGCGGCTTACAGAACATGATACGAAATCATGATATCATAATAACAGATAAAATCAATAACAATATAAGTACAGATATAAATTAATTTTAAAAAGTTAAAACAATACAGTGGTGCTACAGTCTCTATTTATCCGGCAGCGTAATATTTATTCTGGTTACATCTTAAAGGCTTCTTGGAAGAGGGCAGTTTTGCAGGCCCTGCGGAACTGATTGAGGTCCCGCAGGGCCCGCCCCTCCTCTGGCAGCTGATTCCACCATTGAGGGGCTTTTATAGAGAAGGCCAGCTCCCTGGTTGTTTTAAGTTTGGCCTCCTTAGGCCCAGGGATTTCCAAGAGATTTTATGAACTGGAGCACAGTGCTCTCTGGGGAACATATGGAGAGAGACGATCCCCAAGGTAGGCAGGTCCTCGGCCATATAGGGATTTATAGGTAATAACCAGCACCTTGTAACGAACCCGGTATACAAGATAGATGTTGGAAATGTAAAAAAACATGAAGGTTCTTTCTACCATATGAGGTGGACTTGTGAAAAAGCAAGACAATTTTGGCAAATGATTCAGAAAGAAATGTCAATAATTTTAGGCTATGACGTTAAGAGGTCTCCAGATATTTTTTTGTTGGGATTACAAATGAAAAATTTTCTGAAACATGACAGAACAATTGTGTGGTACCTGCTTTCAGCTGCAATGAAAAGTTGCCCTTCTTTTTTGTGGTGAATTAAGTCCATTTACATTCCAAGATATTAATTTGTAATCCATCATGGTTTTCTGTTTTTATCTGTACTCCCAAATTCTTTATGCTCCTCCAAAAACTTCGTCATGTCTTGAGTAGTTGTGATGATAAATCTCTTCCCTTTGTATTCAAAACCCAGGCCCTCTGGAAGTATCCATCTGTATCTTATTTCACTTTCTCTCAGCTTGTCGGTCAGTTTTTTATACAACCTTCTGTCATTTATAACTTTCCTTGGCAATTCTTTCATAATTCTTACACTACTACCATCAACCTCCAGTTTGCGCTCAAACTGTTTGCTTAAGATCCTACCCACCAAGTCTCTTGTCACAAATCTCACTACCACATCCCTTGGGAATTTATTTCTCCTTGCATAGTCTGAGTTGACCCTGTAGATATAGTCATAAAAAAACTGATTTCATCAGGGTCATCTCCCAAGAATTCAGCAATGATTTTTATTATATATGTCCTTAAATCAGTCTCATCAGACTCAGGCACCCCTCTCAAACGTATCTGATTTTCCATTAACTTACAGTCTTGTAGTACTGCTTTCTCCTGCATTTTTTTTAATTGTGGAATCCCCTGTATTAATTTTAACATCATGGTCTTTTACTTTTTCTTCAGCTTCCTGCATTTTTTGACACTACTTGGAAGTATTTACAGAGAACGTCTATACCTTCTTTTAATTCCTTCTTACATTCAGCTATAGATTCTTTTATTACTTTAACCAGTCTTGCCTCCATGGCATCCATTTGCTCTTGCGTTTTGGACCTCTTTACTTCTTCCAATGTCTTAGCTCTCCTCACAATCTGCTTTGCTCCTGGCTTGTGGGTGGACATCACTGTCTTCCCATTGTAAATATAGGGTTTAAAGTTGACCTCACCAATTCACTTTTCAATGGTACAGTCTTGTAGAGTGGAGCATGCCCTTTCAGATGAGCCCAAAATCACCGTTCCCAGAAGCCCCAAAGTCGAGATATTAATTTTTAAAATTTAATTTCCTTCAAAATGGCATCCGCAGCTTTTCTGCCCCCCCTTTTTTAAAATTATTTTTCTTCTAGAATGCTCCAAATTTAGTTCCAATAATATAATCCAATAAATCCAATCCTCTAATTGAAATATTTGCCGGCTCTGCTAAATTTTAATGTCCCATTGTATTTTAATTTTTTTTAAACTTTTGACCTTCTTTCAATGGCCACTGATGTTTCTCTATGATTGTAGTCCTAGAGAAGGCCAGGAGTCCAAGAATTTTCCCTTCTCTTATGGCCATTTCCTTCCTTTCTTGCCACGAAGCCTTGTTTTCTATAGTTAAGAGGTCTCGCGATACTTCTATGACGCCACTTCCTGTGACGTCCTGCTGATCTGCAGTTCTGTTTCGTTTCTGAAGGGGTTGTCTGACCGCAAGTATGCAAAACAATTTTTGTTTTTCTTCTATTTTAACCTTGTTCTCTAAATTTCTTAGTCCCAAATTTACCCCCTCCTCTTTCTTCTTTACTTTAACGTAATATAGATATATCCAGACCTTTGTTTTTTTCCAAATAAGTCTTATTTTAGTCCTGGAGTGATAGATAAAAATCTTTACCTTTAAAAGTTATGATCCTTTCAAGCACGGTTCTCTTCCCAATCAGATATTAATTAGTCCCAAAGAAGCTTTGGCTCATGATGAATTTAAGTCGAATGAACGACTCCAGATGCCCTCTGTAGATGTTGTTATGCAATTTTTCTTTGGGACTCTTCAAAGCCAAAAAGGAACCCCACTGGGATTCCTCGTCAGCCAAAGTAAATCCCCTCAGAATTTCCTGAGCGTGTCTTGGCCATCTCCTTGCATAGAAGATGTAGGCAGCAGGTGTTTAGGTCACCTTCGCTGCCCAGAACAGAGGCACTGGTCTGCTCCTCAGTGAGAAGCATGTCAATCCTCCATGAAAACCAAACCGGAAGTCCCCTGCTAACAAGTGTTTTAATTGTAAATATTTGTACCAAGGTAACTTGCACTTTAATTCAAGAGCAAGTTTATCCATTTAAAACCCATTGTTAATTATATCAATAAATCTTGTCATCATAGCCTCCCACCACTGAGAAAAGGATTTATGTCCCTTTCCCAGAGGAAATGTCATCCCAAAAAGAATGGGTGAGGGGAATGGGGCAATGTCATCATCTTTCCCAAATTTTACAAAGTGTATATGTGAAACAATTATGTTTGGAAACCCTGGATCCAAGTCATGAATTGGATCACAGAAATTTTGAAAATGAATTTGTCAGGATACATTGTTCTTCTATGTATTTTCAACCTGCTACAATGTACTAATTATACAAGGTAGGCAGAAAGGGGAAAAAAACGTTGCTTCATAATATTTGGCAAGGTTGGGGAAAGATTTCTGTTCCTGCTAGCTTTTTAAAAAAAATAAAAATTATTAGTTTTTTGGGAGCTTTTATAAGCCAGAGTGAGGTTACAGTAGATAAATAGAGGAACAAAACAGTGGTGAACTTGGCACTCTCTCTCTTTCTTGGGAAATATCTGGAGAAATGGGGGCAGCATCTGAGAAAAGGGGAGTTTGGGGAGGGGAGGGAGCTCAGCAGGGATGTGATTCCTTACAATTTACCTTCTGAAGCTGCCATTTCCTCCATGGGAACTGATCTCTGTAGCCTGGAGATCAGTTGTAATTCCAGGAGAACTCCAGGCCCTACCCCCACTTGTCACTGTTGCTTGAAAGCTAGAAACAGCAGCTCCAAAGACATGGGAAAACCTACCACAGTAAGCCATTAGCTGCCCAGCTGAAGGACAGGCAGCAATTGGGAGGGGAGGAAAGGGCCTTTACATTTGTCACCGCTTGCAAGTCAGCTGACTGAAAGGAAGGATAGCAAGAGGAGAGGCCTGCCATTGACCTAGCACCACTAGCAACCCAGCAGAAGTTGTCATCATGGACTTGTGGCTGGGGTGAGGCAATTTATTGCAAGATTCCTCTCTCTCCTTAAAGTGGTACTGCTGGTTGTGAGAGCAGCAGAAGAAGTGGGAGTAGAAAGGGGGACTATCAGTCAGTCAAAGGCAAGGAGAGAACATTAAATTAACAACAGTGGTTGCCAAGGTAACTTACAAGAACTCCGAACTTTTGAAGTTCTTCAAGAATGTTAGCAAGCATGTGGATAAATGTTAATGGGCACTGCTAGCAGACGTTACATACCTGGACTTTCAAAGGGGACTTTTGACTAAGTTGCTTGCCAAAGTTTCCCAAGAAAACTTAATCATGGGCGAAAAGGATGGGTTATCTCAGGAAAGTGTATGCGCAATACATAGCCTCTCCTCTCCCGGTGTAGTGAACGCCGCGTGGTCACTGTCCGGCTATGCCTGGCAGATGGTCACTGCAATGGCCTCTCCTGCATTACTGCATCCGTGGCAACACCTTCCCGCTGGTCCCCCCCCCCCCCGTTTCTCACAAAGTTTGCCACGTCATGGTGCGACCGAATGTCCGGCGGTATAACAGGCTGGGCAGGCTGGGCTCACCAACCTCGCCAGCCAAGAGAAGGAAAACTCTAACATCAAACCCGGGCAGATAGAGCTCGTTAATGTAACACCTACCACCTGGAGGACTCGCTGCCGGCGTCCCAGCTTACTGGGCCATGGCAGATGACCCCAAGGTGAAAGGGTGGAGCCAGTACTGCGCACACTGTGCTTCACCTAAAAATTCCTCTGTGCAGGCCTGAAGGGCATAGCCACATCCACAACCCACGACACACCAAGTCCTGCAGCGATGGGCAAGGGGCGAAACGGCAGGTGGAAGATGCCACTGGAAGCCGCAGTCCCGATCCTGCATGTAGGCAGTTCAGGGTATTGGTCGCCTGATGCTGACCTGGAGACGAAAGCATTTTTCGGCAGCACCCTGAACGACCAAGCAGCCTTATCTAGGGACAGCACTGCTTGCTCCACACGGAGAGGGGCCTAGAAAAGGTGACCTAAACAAAGCTCGTCTCCCCCACCCCAGTTGGCTAGCCGCGGTCAACGGGCATCCTTCCTTGCGGTCAAAAAAACAAACAAACAAAGAAAAGGCATGCACCTGCCTCACAAAGTGTGCAAAGACTAAAGCTTGCGTGTCAGAACATCAGAACCATGCTTCACACATGCTGAACGACGCTCTACTCTAGTTGCCCACGAACTTCTCAGGTTGAATATTGACATAGCAGCTCTCAGTGAGGTCCGTTTCCCTGAGGAAGGTAGTCTTCAAGAACACGGTGCTGGCTATACCCTCTACTGGTCGGGTAAGTCAAAGGCTGAGGACCGCCTTTCTGGCATTGGCTTCATGGTCAGGAACTCCATTGCCTCCAAACTCGAAAACCTGCCAACAGGTCACTCAGATCGCATCATGTCCATGCGCCTCCCACTTCAAAACAAACAGCATGCAACACTCTTCAGTGTGTATGCCCCAACACTTCAAGCAGATTCTGCAGAAAAGAACAAGATCTATGCTGATCTACCAACCTCGTACGGAAGACCCCTACAGAGGATAAGGTGATCATCCTTGGCGACTTCAATGCCAGAGTAGGTAAAGACTCGGAAGCCTGGAAAGGAGTACTTGGCAAACACAGCATTGGCAACTGCAATGATAACGGGCGCCTCCTGCTAGAATTCTGCACGGAGCACCAGCTCACCATCACCAACACTATCTTCCAGCAGAAGAGAAGTCTGAAGACAACCTGGATGCACCCACGGTCCAAGCACTGGCACCTTATCGACTACATTCTGGTGTGCCAGAGAGACCTTCGAGATGTCTTACACACCCGAGTAATGCCCAGTGCAGAATGTCATACGGATCATCGTCTTGTACGCTGCAATCTCCGTCTTCACTTTAAACCCACACCCAGGAGAGGAGGTATCCCTCGGAGGAAGTTTCAGGTTGGCAGTCTCCAGTCAGCCGAAGTTAAAGCTGCCTTCCAGGCAAAACTCCAGTCAAGAATTGAGGACCCCAGTTGCCCCACAGACCCTTCTCCAGAAGCACTCTGGGAACACCTAAAAACTACCATCCTGCAGATCTCTGAAGAAGTCCTCGGGTTCTCCACAAGGAAGAACAAGGACTGGTTTGATGAGAACAATCAAGAGATCCAAGATTTACTGGCGAAAAAGAGATCTGCCTACCAAGCACATCTTGCTCAGCCCTCCTGTCCTGGGAAAAAAGCAACCTTTCGCGCTGCATGTAGCAACCTCCAGCGCAAGCTTCGAGACATTCAGAACGATTGGTGGACCAAGCTTGCAGAGAGAACCCAGCTGTGTGCAGACACTGGTGATTTAAGAGGGTTCTATGAAGCCCTGAAGGCAGTATATGGCCCATCATATCAGGCTCAGAGTCCCTTGCATAGTGCAGACGGCCAAGTGCTCCTCACAGACAATGCATCCATACTGAACCGGTGGTCGGAGTATTTTCAGGTTCTCTTCAGTGCCAACCGCGTAGTTCAAGATTCAGCAATCCACCACACCCCACTTCAACCAGTGAAAACAGAGTTGGATGAGATCCCCACCCTAGAAGAGACTGTTAAAGCCATCAAGCAACTGAAAAGTGGCAAGGCAGCGGGAGTTGATGGAATCCCACCAGAGATCTGGAAGCATGGGGGCACAGTACTACATAGCACACTTCACAAAGTACTTGTCACCTGCTGGGAACAAGGCAAACTACCACAGGACTTTCGCAATGCAATCATCATCACTCTACACAAGAACAAAGGGGAAAAGTCAGACTGCTCCAACTACCGGGGGATAACCCTGCTCTCCATCGCAGGCAAAATCCTTGCCAGAATACTCCTGAACAGACTGGTGTCCACCATTGCAGAAGAACTCCTCCCAGAGAGCCAGTGCAGCTTCAGAGCTAACAGGAGCACCACTGACATGGTATTTGTTCTCAGGCAGCTCCAAGAGAAATGCAGGGAACAGAACAAGGGTCTATATGTGACTTTTGTCGACAGTCCAGCAGTTCAGCTACCTGGGGTGCATCATCTCCTCAGATGACAAGATCGACAAGGATATTGACAACAGGCTGGCAAAGGCAAACCGTGCATTTGGCCGACTGCACAAAAGAGTGTGGAGCAACAAGCATCTGAAAAAAGGTACAAAGATCAATGTTTACAAAGCGGTTGTGATGACAACCCTCATCTATGGCTCCGAATCGTGGGTTTTATACCGTCATCACCTGCGACTCCTTGAGCGCTTTCATCAGCGCTGCCTTCGCACCATCCTCAACATCCACTGGAGTGACTTTGTGACCAACACTCAAGTCCTCAAGAGGGCGGAGGTTACAAGCATCGAGGCACTGCTGTTGAAGACGCAGCTGCGCTGGGCAGGGCATATTTCTAGGATGGAAAACCATCGCCTTCCCAAGATTGCTCTGTATGGCGAACTTTCCACCGGCCATCGAAATAGAGGGGCACCAAAGAAGAGGTACAAGGACTCCTTGAAGAAATCACTTGGCACCTGTCGCATCAACCATCACCAGTGGTCTGACCTAGCCTCAGATCGCAAAGCATGGAGGCACACCATCCACCAGGCTGTCTCTTCCTTTGAGAATGCACACATAGCTGGTCTTGAGGACAAAAGGAGATTGAGGAAGAATCGCACTGCTACAGCACCAACCCCAAATCAGACTTTTCCCTGCAGCCACTGTGGCCGGATCTGCCTGTCCCTCATTGGTCTTGTTAGCCACCAGCGAGCCTGCAGCAGACGTGGACTACTGCACCCTTCTTAAAACTTCGTTCGCGAAGTCAAGCTGAGAGAGTGTCACTAATCAAGGAATAGGATAGTTCTCACAGTAGCAGGAAGAAAGCAACAGAGAACCCCAAAGAGTTTTATTAGGACCAGTTATATTTTAATTCATTCATAAATTATGGAATCAGAGGTTGGAAGTGATATGGTCCATTTTGAAGACAACACCAAATTGTGCTCCAAGAGATTCTCTCCAAATGTGTGAGTGGGCTACAACATAGCAAATGAGGTTTGATATAAATAAGTATACTTTGGGGCAAAATGCGATAATTTCATATATACATTCATAGGATCTGAACTTGTGGGGACTAACAGGAAAGAGATCTTGGAATCATGGTGGACAGCTCAATGAAAAATGTTGACACAGTGTGTGGCAGTGGTGAAAAATAACAAAAAACAAATACTGAGAAAGGGTCATAATGACATTGGTGGAGAAATGACTCCCACAGTAATACATATAAAAACTATAACTTTGGAAGATAAATGTTTAATTTGTATTCTGATATTGAGAAGATCATTAGACATGGGCCCCTTTCACATTATCATTCTAAAATGGATGATATATGTTGTTGGCCCAGTTCCAAGTAAAGCAATACAGGGTTGGGGGGTTCTCTGAAGTGCTATGGCCATTTCAAACTGTGCTGCTTCGCCCTTGCCCTTTTCCACTGCACAATCTTCCTTGCCTTTTAAAAAATGTTGAGTGCTACAGCCCTAAGCCAATATAGTCTCTCAATGAGATCAAGGCATCTCTGTGGTGCTGCTGTAACACTGAAGTGCTGTATTGTTTTAGTGCTATAGCATTCAACTTAGAAATTTGGGAAGGGGGGGGCAAAGAAGATCATGCAGTGAAAACAGGCACGAGGGGAGAAGCAGCATTGCAGGAAGTACTGTGGACATTTGAAAGCACACCATGGTGATTCAGAAGTGCAATGAAAAGGTGAAAACAGAAGAAAGCAGCTTCCTTTGAAAGCAGCTCAGTCCTGCTCTGTCAAAGGGATGCAAGTGACTTTGTATGAACAAGTGAATAAAATCCATTAGCAGCTGGTTGCTAGAAACATTGGTCATTTTCGCACTCACCTTCCGCCGGCGCGACCCCCCTCTTCACTGCGCAGGATCTGCACGGATTTCGCACTAAACGCTGCGGAGCAGCCAGAAAAGCCGGAAGCTCCCGGCGCAAAAGCCGCTCAAACTGAAACCGCCAAAAAGCAGTTTGGCGTTTGCACGGCTTTTGCGACGGGAGCTTCCGGCTTTTCTGGCTGCTCCGCAGCGTTTAGTGCGAAATCCGCACAGATCCTGCGCGGTGAAGAGGGGGGTCGCGCCGGCGGAAGGTGAGTGCGAAAACGACCAAAGTGTCTGAGCTGACACCAGAAATCCAGTAGCAAACTTCTACTAAAAAGGATTATGAAGGCTGTCTGGAAGGGGGCTAAGATTGTAGAACTTGTTTCCTTAGCTGGCTTTCAGCCTGCCTAAGTAGGAAATAATAATTGGTAGTCAGCAAAGCAAAAGAGTTTCCTTAGCATGAACAAAGTCAAGTCAACAAGAAACCCACAGACATTTCCCAGCGCCAGGACATTAGATATAGAAGGGAGGAAGTATGATGTTGCTTAAAGCAAAAAAGCTCACTCCTTTGTATACTTTAGAAGGTAGCCATGGTGGTCTGTAGAACAGCTAGATTCAAGTCACCTGACAATGGGTGCTTTGTCTCTTGAAAGCTTCTGCCCTGGAAATCTTGTTGGTCTCTAAGGTGCTCCCAGTTCTTGAATCTAGTTTACTCCTCTGTATATGATTGGATTGGAATGCCAGAAATTTCAAAAGCAAATCTGAGAAAGTAAAGGGAGAAGGCTGTCATTTTGAGGCCCTTTGGAAAATCCGGACAGGGCCGGCACGTGGGAGTAGGCCAATTAGGCAGCTGCCTGGGGTGTAACAGGCCTAAGGGAGCCAAGAGGCGCCCCCTCTCCCACTGCATCCGGCAGCTGCTAGCTTCCCAATCTGACAGAGGCTTGCAAAGCCTTTGCAATGTTGGGAAGAAAGTGGGCGCACTCAGAGCTGCCAGGTCTGAGTGCGCTCGCTTCCCGCCCCCTGACCTTGCCGAAGCTCCCCACCCCACTCTCCAACTTCACAGCTGCCACGCCCCCCCAGCATCAGCAAAGTCAGGGAGGCGGCGTGACAGCGAATGTGCTAAGAGCTGGCGGCTCTGAGTGCGTCCGCTGTCTCCGACCTCACCAACACTTCAGTGAGGTCGGGGGGTGGAGAGTGAGTGCGCTAAGAGCCAGCAGCTCTAAGTGCACCCGGTGTCTTCCCGCTCTTGCCGAGACTTTACAAGCCTTGGCAAGATTGGGGGAGCAAGCATGCTTAGAGCCAACGGCTCTGAACACGGCTGCTGTCTTCCTGCTCTTGCCAAGGCTTTGCAAGCCTCAGCAAGGTCAGGGGGGTACCCGGCTCTCTCCTACTTCAGGGCAGGAGAGGGCCAAGAATAGGGGGGGCCCGCACGCATCACGCACAGCCTGATGATGTCATCATTATGTTGTCAGGCAGTGCATGCTCTGCGCACACAAAAGTTTGTAAAAAACAAAAAAAAGGAGGGGGCAGGGGGTAAATTTTGGCCTGGGACGCTGGAAACCTCAGTGCCGGGCCTGAATCCAGAGGCCATAATTTGGCCTAGCTCAAACAAGAAATATGGCTTAAAATGGGACAAAAAGGTGGAAAATGAAACCTCATAATTTTGAGATTATTCTGCTTCTTAATTATCACAGAAGAGTTTACACCCAGGGAGAGAGAACTGCCTTTATCCCTAATTTTATTTTTCCTTTGCTCTGTAGTTGTGAGACAACTTTTGTTCAACTATAAGGTTTGGGAGTGGGGGTTGGTAACCAATTACTTCATTTGCAAGTAAAGTTAGTCTCCTCCTCAGATATTGATGTCAATGTGGTTATTTGGTGCCCCATAAAAAACTAAATTTGGAACTAAGGGATGTGATCAGAAAAAGCCTGAAACACATAACCTGTTAGGGTTGCCAACCGCCAAGTGGCATCTGGAGGTCTTCCACTATTACAGTTGCTCTCTAGGCTACAGAGATCAGCTCCCTTAGAGAAAATGGCTGTTTTAGCAGGTGGGCTCTATGGCATTATACCTTGCTGAAATCTGTTCCCTTCCCCAACTCCATCCTTCCCAGGATCCCCCCTCCCCCAAATCTCCAGGTATTTCCCACCTAGAGCTGGCAACCCTAAGAAAAGTGTTTAAAGACACACACACACACAAAGAGAGAGAGAGAGAGAAAGTTTAGGTTTTGGAGGAGCTAAACTGGTATTACAAGCCTAGGGTGGAGGTAAAAGACTAAAGAGTTTCTTCCTGTTCAGTGATCCAAGTTCAGTAGCACCTTCGAAATAAACAAAATTTTCTGACAATGGGAGCTTTGACTTTCAAAGGCTTATACCCAGGAAATCTTGTAGAAAGAAACTTTTATGGTGCAGAGTTGACAGAATCCAAAACTGACAATAAAAAAGAGGAAATAAGTCCATGAGAGGGTGATACAGAGGGGACATCAAACTAGATGTCACTTTAACTCTTGTCTTACTTTTTCACAGTAAAAGGAACTTCTATTTCCTCACAAAAGTTTGCCCTGGAGTGTTTTGCAGAAGTGATACTATTGAGCAAACTGATCCCTTCCCAGAAGAATACAGAAAATGAAAGAAATGCAGAATTAATTGAGTGTTGCAGAAGTATACACTATGACTTTACATGCTAAGAAATCAAAAGCATTGTGGAATACACTGTTACTTACAGTACAAATAATTTGATATTATTCAGTGTATCAATATTGCTCAGCAAAACATTTAAGGAGTAAGAAAACTGGTGATCATTGTATAATGTTCTGCCACAATGGAAAGATAACTGTCTATTCAGTACAGCATCTAAGATCTCTTTTTAAAACTCTCTTAACTAGGGAGTATTCGCTTTCACACCATTTCTTAGAAAATATTCAAGAATACAGCAGTGCACTTTCATTTGTATATTTGGAAACTAACTTTAACAGGCTATCAGGACATGTTGTCCACTGCAGTCATATTCATGGACCATTGTACCATAACATGTTCTGAGAATCTATCTGGGCCAGCATACAAGAAATTATATATTATAGGAACAACTTTAGCAGAGGTATGAAAATTCAAACAACTTCAATAATGTTATATGCCTTATGCCTGCTAATATAAACTGAAGAAATCAAAAAACAAAAAGAAACTATGCATAGAGGAATATTTTAGAAAATGAAGAAGATGCACAGAATATTCAATATGATTTTACCATAAAACAAGTAAAGACCAAAAAAATAAAAATAAAAATCTGAAGGACACTTTCTAGGGTGTAAGAAGCCAAAGATGCATATACCCTCTGACATATCTGAACCCTTGTGTGTTAAAATTTTTATCTAATCAGAGACGGACAATTCTTATCAGGGAGGAGTCCACAAAGTACTGGAATGTTTGGACTAAAACTGGGAGAAAGTTGGAAACTTTCTAAGTCCAACCAAAAGGATTTCTTTAACACAGACATCTCCTGATCATCGTACTTATAATGTGTCCATAAGCATTTTCATCCTCAGGGTAACAGATGACTAATAATCTCATGCTTTCCCTGGCTACAAGCTGCTCTTGCACAGTTCTAAGAACTAAGAAGGGTTTGTTTTATAAAACAGAAGTCCTTCCTTCAGTTCACTGGTTCGTCTTTGCCTCAGTGAGATATCAGATCCGTTATTCCATAGAAAAAGCAAGGATGTGCAAAACTAGCAGGAATGCATACAGGTTTTAATATATGACCAGGGAAATGGCAATGTTCCATTATTTTAGCAACAGTAACGGTCATATAACTTATTCAAGACTGTAATATTTGTTACAAATATATATAGTACATAATCCATGTAGAAATATCAATCCAGAGTCAGTGTGCGTGAGAAATGGAAAGTGTACTAAGAGTATGCCAAAAGTTATGAAGAAATTACCAAAGCAATAGCTATCCCCACTATAAAGGAAGAGAAAAAAAACAAACAAAAAATTAAAGGAAAGTTTTGGGTATAGGTCACAGATAAGTGGTTATTTACAATCAATTCTTATGAAAACATTTTCAGATTTATGTAACTGTTGAAATATTGTTCAGAATAACTTCTGAGAATTGTTTACACAAATATGCTTATATAGGATGCAAAAGTCTGTCAAACACACTGAGTGATAGCTTATCAACATTCTGATAAAGTAACATAATGCATCAATGCAAGATCTGTTGTACTGAACCTATGTGGTAACTATTTGAATACTTTTGCCTTGGAGAAAGTGTGAATTTTCCCCATTAGAAACAATGGAGGAAGGAGGGTATCTTATTCAGGGGCCCATAGAATTGGGCCCTTTGAGCTAATATACTTGAAATTGGGGATTATTTAGAGAACAGGCACCACCAGCTCTGCTGCAATTTGGGTGCCATTAGCTTTACAAACAGCCCCTCTATCCCTGAGAAAGCTTCCACATAGGGAGTAATGGAGTCAAATAATATTGGAATCCTGGGGGTGCGGATACTAAACCAGTATTTGGAAACAGAGTAACCTGGACTACCATTTCCGGGGGGGAGGGGGGGGTCCCTAGTATATCCAGATCTGAAAAACACTGAGTTTTGTTAGGTCAGCATTCTAGCAGTAATTATAATACAGTCCTAATAAACAGGCCGTGTTCATGAGGACATTGCTGTCTCTGGAAACTTCGACATTCCCCTTCCCCCTTATGGGGAGGTTCAACATTCCCTTTCCCCCAGATGGGGTCATATTTTATTACTAGCTTACAGCTTAGATAATAAATCTTTTAAGAAAGCCTGGAAGAAAAGGGGTTGGCCCACCTCAAAGAGGCCTTCAGTTTTAATGTTTTTATTCTCAAAGTAGGATAGGCTTCCCAACCCTCCCGCCCTGGCGGGGGACCCCAGGATTTCCACCTTCTTCCCCCGCTCCCCCAAAAAATGGAAGCGGGGGGGAGGGGGGAAACGGCACCGGGGAGCATGGTGAGCCGCCCCATCCCAGAGCGGGTGAGGCCACCACGCCACCCCCTCCCCGCCCACCGCAGCTGCTCCTCCGAGATGGGGCCAGGCTGAGCCCATCTCGGAGGAGCAGCCAAGAGGCGGCAGCAGTGCAGGCAAAACCAGGGGAGGGGGGAGGCAGGCCAGGAGCATGGCGAGCCACGAATCTAGGCCCTTCTAGGACCCGGACTCGCGGCTTGCCACACCCCCAGCCCGCCTCCACCCCCCCCCTCCGATTCCACCCCAGAGGCAGAGCGGAGCAGGTGAGCCCATCTCAGAGGAGGAGCAGCCACGGCAAGCAGAGAAGAGGCGGCAGCTGCGCAGCAGCGTCGCCCGCTCTGAGACGGGGTGGCTCGCCATGCTCCCGGTGCCGTTTTCCCCCCTCCCCCTAGCTTCACCCCAGTGTCTCCTGGCTCCACCCCCAAAGTCCCCAGATATTTCTGGGATTGGACTTGGCAACCCTAAAGTAGGATGAGAGTTCTGCCACTAGGAATCAACTGCCCACAGAGAAGAGAAAGGTCCAAAGATCCTGGTGAGAAAAAGGGTGCCTGAAAAAATTAATTGGGCTAACATTAACAAGGTAGCACAAGGCTTCAGTTACTATAGGAACCCTTTGTTCGAATAACTGACTTGTGAGTTGACTGGGATGGTTTCACATTTTCTTAAATGGGGCAGGGGTTTGTTCTGCTAGAAGTTCAAGTAAATAGCATTTTGAAAATGAATGACAGCTTGGTGGGGGCATGCAGAGCTGGAGACATACAAGTCTGCTCACAGTGGATTTGTGAAATTTTCATCCTGTGTGAAATTTTCAGCCACAATGTGAAATGTTGAGCCTGTGAGGATGGATGACCAAGCAGCTTTCTGTAAGTGTTTTCTTGAGAGTCGGATTTTACCATCTATGCTCAAGGAGGCATTGATTAGGCCTACTGTCCTGGAGAACTTCCAGCCAGTCTCTAATATTATATTCTGGGGCAAGGTGCTTGAGTAAGTGTTTGCTTTTCATCTCTAGGGGCTCTTGGAAGAGACTGATTTTCTAGACCCATTTCAATTTGGTTTCAGGCTGGGGTTTGTCAGCCCTGGGATTGGGGGCACAGTATTATGGTGGTTTGAGTCCCATATAGGGGGAAGTCTTAGAAGATTATACTGGGGAGTTTCTGCTCTGCCCCATTGCCATTGACGTGTGGGTTCTGCAGAGTTTGATTTTATCCCCCATGCTATTTAATATCTACATGAAGCTGCTGGAAGAGGTTATCTGGAGGCTTGGCTGTGGTGTTACCTATATGCATATGACACTCAGCCTTCCTACCTTCCTTTTCCAACTAATTCCAAGAATACCGTTGATGTTCTCAACCTGTGCTTGGAGTCAGTAATGGGCTAGATGAGAGTAAACAAGATGAAACTGGGGCCATTCCTGCATGCATATTTACCCTGCCATTTTTCCATACCCAATCCAGTTCTCCTTTAGTCCAGAGTCACTGCCTGTGATTCTGCACCTCGGGCCTGCCCCTCTTTTTCTCCAATTTTTTTTGTGTTTTATATTAATGCATTTATGCATCTACAACCAAAACCTTGCTTGATTATGGTTAATGTCACATGGGAGTGCCATTCAAGGGCTGGGGCATGCTGTATCCACCCCTTTCTTTCCTCTCTTCCCTGCTCTCTCACCCTCTTCAGCTCACCACTGCTAGGATAGTCACAAGGTTTTGTTTTGTTTTGTTTTTTAAAAAAGATTAAAACAAAGAGGTGCCATTTTAATGCAAGGCTTCTAGAGATTGCAAACATGTCCCCCCCCCCTCCATTTTTTTTTTTTGTCCACTGAAGTATTACATGGAGAAATGTTTTCAAACCTTTCCCATCGTGGTGTCAATCCCAGTGCTGATGATCACCCCCCTTTATTTTGTTTGTTTATTCACTGGTTAAAATAAAGTGTTGCACACATTAAGATATATTGTATAGGGAAAATATATCCTTGCAGCATTGGTGGTGCAGTGAATTTGAACTTCCACAAAGGCAGTTTAAAAAATCTAGGGCAGGGGTGTCAAACATGCGGCCTGGGGGCTGAATCAGGTGCCATTCTTTCAGCTTACACCAGGTTTGGTAATGACACCATTACCAAACCTAAGATGAACTCTTGAAGAAACACTGTGCAGGAAACAAATGTTAACTTATATTGCAATTCTGAATCTTCAAGGGTGGCTTTTTGACACATTTTGGCTATTTTGGCCTAAGAGGGAGGACTCATTAGGGCCCAGGCAGCAACCACCATAATGACTTAATTTCACATGACTTGCATGACTCACCCAGGGCTGGCTGCTTACTAGTGGTTAATAGCTTCCAGCCCACAAAAGACAGTGTGGTGTTGTGGTTAGAGTTTCAGAGTAGGCTTTGGGAGACCAAAGTTCAAATTCTTACTCTGCTATGGAAGCTTACTGGGTGACCTTGACAGTAACATACTCTCAGTCTAACCTACCTCATAGAGTTGTTGTAAAGATAAAATGGAGAATGATGTACATATAACAACATAAGAACATAAGAGAAGCCATGTTGGATCAGGCCAATGGCCCATCCAGTCCAACACTCTGTGTCACACAGTGGCCAATATGTGTGTGTGTATACACATACACACACACACACACACACACACATACATACATGTAGGGTTGCCAAGTCCAATTCAAGAAATATCTGGGGACTTTGGGGGTGGGGCCAGGAGACTTTGGGGGTGGAGCCAGGAGCAAGGGTGTGACAAGCAAAATCCAAAGGGAGTTCTGGCCATCACGTTTAAAGGGACTGCATACCTTTTAAATGCCTTCCATAGGAAATAATGACGGATAAGGGCACCTTCTTTGGGGGCTCATAGAATTGGACCTCCTGGTCCAATCTTTTTGAAACTTGGAGGGTATTTTGGGGGAGAGGCACTGGATGCTATACTGCTATACTGAAAATTTGGTGCCTCTACCTCAATAAACAGCCCCCCCAGTGCCCCAGATAGCCGTGAATCAATTCTCCATTATTTCCTATGGGAATAAGTCTCCATAGGAAATAATAGAGTTCCCAGCAGACATTTTCCTCCCTTCCTTCCACTTTCTGATGACCCTGAATTGGGGGGAGGGCTTCCCAACTAGGGGATCCCCTGCCCTCACCTGGGGATTGGCAACCATTTTAGATCCCCACCAGTCCAGCTATCACCCAGACCATGAGGTGGAGACCGTGCTGGTCGCCCTGTTAGATGACCTCCAGCGGCACCTGGATCGAGACGGCTTGGCAGTACTGATGTTGTTAGACCTATCGGCAGCGTTCGATACGGTCGACCATCGGTTACTGACCCACTGTCTTGCCGACGTGGGGATTCAGGGGTTGGCCTTACAATGGCTTTCCTCTTTCCTTGATGGTCGGGGACAAAGTTTGGCAATTGGGAGTGAACTGTCCCGGAGACACGCGCTTGACTGTGGGGTGCCTCAGGGGGCTGTGCTCTCCCTGATGCTGTTTAACATCTACATGCGGCCCCTTGCCCAGATTGCCCGGAGGTATGGGCTGGGTTGTCACCAGTATACTGATGACATTCAGCTCTATCTGCTGATGGATGCCTGGCCTGACTGTGTCCCAGAAAATCTGGACCTGGAGCTGCAAGCTGTGGCTGGATGGCTTAAGCTGAGTAGACTGAAGCTAAATCCAGCGAAGACAGAGGTCCTTTGCCTGGGTTGCCGTGGTCCGGGAAGGGAAATTCCCCTACCGGCCTTTGACGGTACGCCACTAACAATGGCACACAAGGTCAGGAGCTTGGGGGGTACTTCTGGAGCCTGCCTTGACAATGGAGGCCCAGATAGCAGCCACTGCTAAATCCGCATTTTTTCATCTTAGGTGGGCAAGGCGGTTGGTCCCCTTCCTAGAGCACAGCGACCTGGCAACAGTGATCCATGCAATGGTCACCTCAAGGCTGGACTACTGTAATGCCCTCTACATGGGGCTGCTCCTGTGCTGAACCCGGAAGTTGAAGCTAGTGCAGAACACTGCGGCCCGGCTGTTATTAGAGCTTCCCAGGCAGGAGCACATTCAGCCGGGACTGTGGGAACTGCACTGGCTGCCAATAGTATACAGAGTTCATTACAAGGTGCTGGTTATCACCTTTAAAGCCCTATATGGCTTAGGACCTATCTACCTTAGGGACCGTCTCTCCCCACATGTCCCCCAGAGAGTACTTAGATCTGGATCACAAAATCTGCTAGTAATCCCCGGCCGAAGGAGGCCCGACTGAAATCGACCAGAGGTAGGGTCTTTTCAATCACAGCCCCCTGCTGCTGGAACCAGTTACCAGATGAAGTGAGGCCTTGCGGAATCTTGGGCAGTTCCACAAGGCCTGCAAGACTGTCCTCTTCCGGTTAGCATACAACTGACTGGCATTTTAGAACTTCGGAGGAAGCCCGTCACCATCAGATTAACACCAAATTAATAGACTGCCTCTCTTTCTTCTGTCTTAATTGTTTTAACTACTGTAAATTATTGAATATGTATTTTAATATTTATTAATTTTATTGTTCTATGTTTTTATGTTGTAAGCCGCCTGAGCCCGAGATATAAATCAAATAAATAAATAAATAAACCATATGTACATGGCTTCAAGTTGCCACTGCAGAGAAATGAAGTAAATAAATAATAAAAAATAGCTGAAGATGGAAGGAAGATAAAAAGTCGGTAGGTTTGCAGATGGAAAGGAGAGAAGAAAATAGGGAAAGGTGAGGGGATACATGCATTAACAGGAAAAGGGAAAGGGGATATAGTGTGGGGAGAGGGATACATACAGGTTAAATGCAATATTCTGTACTGCACTACTGGGCCTGGCCCAGCTTAATGCAGCTAGAGTTTTCTCAGGAAATACTGCCAGGCAATGAAAGAAGGGAAAGCTGGAGACAGGGTGCAGATGAAGATAGTGGGTGGGTGGGAAAGAAAGGACAGAGAATAAAATGAGGAGAGGCTATATGGGCTTTCAGGGAAAAGAAAGAGGAAATATTGGATGTGGGGATTATAACAATGTGCCTCACGGTCTCACTGGATCGCTTCTATATGCGGCTTATGGCTACCCCAGCCCCTCTTCCGCCTCAGTTCTTCCTTTTGAATTTTACCTCACGACTATGAAACTCAAGAGGTGGGTGTAATATGGATTTCTCAATACTAGTCTCTTCGGGGGTTTTGTTTTGTTTTCAGATGGATATAAACTCAGTTTGTAGGAGGGGACCACAGCAGCTTTGATAGCTTTCCCAATATACTGGCACCAGAGAACTTTGAAGTAAACCACAGAAATTTATTAATGTACACACACCGTCTTCAACTGGGGAATGGGAAATATATACATGGGCTATATTATATCTCAAGCAGTTAACAGTTTCTTGGTAGTTCAGGCTTTATAATACCAATAGCACTTAGGTCCCTCAGATTCACAGTTCATATAGATTCACTCTCCAACACTATTCTGGGTTGGCCTCTTGGGTATAATGTGCCAAGTCCCTTAAGTCGACTGGTGTCTCTTCTCCCAGCCCTTCAGACTTCTAGACCCACATCTTTCCCTCAACCACCTCTTTAGCTCTTAAAAGAAGTGTCTCTGTGTCTGTGACCTCTCAGGTCTTTTACTGTGACTCTTCTCTAGTCACACACAGCCCTTTGGCTGTCTTAATAGAGTGAACAGTGAGCTTTGCTTCTCTCGAAGACTCTCCTCAGCTCCTGTCTCAGCTCCTTCTCAGACCAACTGCTCTCTTCAGCAGTCTCCCTCAGACTCTGTCTGTCACTAACTGCCCTCAGCCGTTAGCTGTCAATCACCTCTGAGAGTTCCGAGCATTCTGGCCCCCACCCTCAGATCACCTGACGCAGGCTCTATGCGTCCTTAGTTTTCTTGTTAACCCGGTCATTACCGTCACAGGGGAAAATGAGATGTCCATGTGGGCCCTTCACTTACTTTCATATATTTTTAAACTGTACATATTGCCATACATGTCTTAGATACACAGGGGTCATTTTGTAGAAAAAGAGGTGCCAGAGCTCATTAGCATTTGCATATGCACCCCTGACATCACCAGAAGGTGTACTAAATTATATCAGCTCAACATCTAGCTTAAAATGCTTCTTGAATTATAATTGTCACAATAAAACCTTACTCCTATCATACTTTTAAAATTACCTTCTCCTATGTGGCCATGATGAAGACATCAATCTGTCTGCTTTATATATTTTGATTATTTTCCCATTTTTCGTGGGGAAAATATTAGAAAATTTGTCAAATCTTGAGTTCAACAAAATTCTCACAGGAGGAAGTATTGGGGGGGGGGGATATAAGAAAGAGCACACTGAAATAGAGGTTCCTGTGACCTCCTATCCAAAATGAGACCTAGATACATCCAACATTGGCCTGTCCAGGTCACATAAATATAGATTTGCCAGACACTCAGGCACATCCACAAGCACTTGTTGATTTCAAAGAATAACCACTTCAAATAAACCAGAGCTTGCATGATGTCAGGGATGTGACCAGAGCTGCATAGGGCTGAGCCCTCCCCTAATTCATTACCTATGTGGTATGGAAGTTACCACAGCACAACTCCATCCCAATACTGTGTCTTCTCCCCCTGACTGTTTCTGGGAGGGGCAACATTGGCATGGGGAGGAATCACAGTATGGATTGCTGCCATGCTGCCCAGGGACTAGCATATTACCCACATAGCCCAGGAAGAATCAACATTGTAGTGGTTCCCATGCCACAAAAGTAATGTAAATAGATGCCCAGTTGCAGATGGACACAGAGAAAGCATTGCCCACTTATGTCCTAGAATCACCTGGCAAAAAAAGAAGAAGCTATCTTTCAAGCTGATTCCATCATGGAGCCTGGGATCCATAGGTGAAGGCCAGCATCTTTTCCATCACGAAGCAGCTGGGAGTGGGGAGTATTTCTAGCATAAAAACAGCTAGAGGAGAAGTTTAAAAGCCTCTTCCCCTATATCAGTCTTCAGTTCTAGATTATAACTGCCATAAATTCATTTGATAAGTAAGAAAAATTCAACAAACAAAATTCTGTGTCCTTGAGCATCACATAGGGTTTCCCTAGCCTCTGCTGGGGGATAGATGGGAAGGGTTACCTGTTCAATGTTGGGAAACTCTGGAGATTTGAGGATGAAGCCTGGGGGAGGACAGGACCTCAGTGAGGTACAATCGTGCATAGCTCACCATTCAAAGCATCCATTTTCTCCAGAAGAACTGATCTCTCTAGTCTAGAGATGAGCTGTAATTTCAGAGGATCCTGGCATCCCTAGATTCAAGCAGCCAGGAGCAGTGATGTTATGCGGCTGGTGCTTCTTGTTTCTAATACTCTGCTTTGTATTTACAATGTTTAGTATTTATATAATTGTTTTAAAATATTGCTTGCCACCAGTACATGGGAAAATATTTTAAATGAAGGAAATACAATCTGAAATATATTACTACAGTGAGTGAACCATTAGCAAGAGAACCCATTGTTCATTCTAAAAGGCCAAGATATTTTGCTGTAAAAGAGGGAAAGAATTTACTCCATTCACAATAGCCTGACAGAAACAGAAAATGAAGGTGAGGAAGACCATATTATTGAAATGATTGCCTATAAAGATTTTATCAACCCGATAAAGTAAATAAACAATTAAAGTTCCACCCTCTTCTCTTTTTTAAACAAATGTGTTCCTTTAAGAAAATAGGTGTAGAATTTAGATATTCTATATATTTGGGAAGAAATTCATATCATCATCCAATAAAAAGGAAACATTAAGTAGCTTTAATATCTGTATTTATAACAACTGGAGTATAAACATACCTGAACAATTACATTTATAAAGAACCCATACAAATGAGGTGCTTTCTAAAACATATAACAGCCAAATATAATGAACAGTGACACTATTAATGCAGAGCTGTTTATACATTAGTAACTACAAACAGTTAACTTAAAGGAGCACCAGAGATCTAAACTGGAAGTAATTTATTTAATAAAGCAAACATCAAAAAATTGAATTTATCCTAGCAAATTTAATGACTTCCTCTCTAACATTCAGTTGAGGGTCTAGACACAGCAAATAACTTGGTTCCAAATTACTGCATCTTCAGTGTTTGTTAATCTGGAATAATACACATAGATCAGGCTAAAATTTGAGGTGTTATCAGGCTGTCTCTCGTTTCAATACATTAGCTTAGAGGTATATGTAATATAAAGAGGAACTGCAGTCTCCAGTACAAATTTGGCTACGTTTACTTCTTTACAGGATGTCAGTTGTGAATTATATACTCTGTAAAACACTAGTAGCTTCTGGATAGAAATTGGAACATTTTGAATATAATCAACAGATGTAAAATATATTGTAGAATAAAGAAGAATGCTTTCTTGTAGTGGTGGTCTTCATTGTTAACAGAGGGGCTTTCCAGCATGTACATTTTTAGCACACACTCTCCCCAGATTTACTCCCATCAGTAAAGCTTCACTGAGGTCATCCAACCCTATCAAAGTAGTGAGTGGAGCAACAAATCCATATAGTCCTCCTAAGAACATGCTTATGGGCCATCCAAGGAAAAACAATACGAGCAGCCAAAATATCCCCCACACAACACAGGTGGCATTCATTCCGAACCTATTAAGATAAGTACACGTTAATTTAAAGAGCTCCAATAAATCATTTTGTTTATTTATATCCATGAGCATTTAAACATGTTACATTTCCCACTTCTATTTTATCATTCCAACAAATATATACAGAAGCATAGAGGAATGTTTTCATAGATAAAATTCAGCATGAAAATTAAAATTGACATTATACAGTAAAGAACTTAGTTGCACAGGTTCAGACTATCAATGCATACAGCAACTAAAAGATTAGTGGTACCAGAAACCATTTATCTGATGTTTATTTACATCAAAGGATAGCGAAGGCTGCCTCTCACATTGTTTTAAAGGCCTACTGAACACATGATTGTATCTGAAGCAAGCTAAATAGACCTGTCTCAGCCACAAAGTGGGATATGGACAGAAAAACAAATGGATAAATAGGGATCCACAGAATTACAGTTCATCTCCAGCCTACAGAAATCAGTTCTTCTGGAGAAAATGAATATTTGGAGGGTGGACTCTGTGGCAATATACCCTACTGAGGGCCCTGTCCTGCTCAAGCCCAATCACCAAATCTCCAGGAGTTTTCCAACTTGGATCTGGCACCCCTACCTCCCCATCCCACTGATGGCCAAGGAGCACCTGAAAACCCTAATAAATAAATAAGACTACTAAATAGCTGACTTTGCTGTAGGGTTCTCATCCCCCCCCCAGGGGGTAGGGGCTCCCCTGTTTTTGGGGACGCCAATCGATCGCCATGGAGCTGGCCAGTGGGGGGAGCCATGCCTCCAAAGTGTTCCAGCATAACCAACGTACACAGCACAATGTCACCCAGAGATGACATCATCATGCTGGGCACATCATGTGGGGGGTGCTCTAGCATTTGGTAAACAACTTTAAGTATTTGTGCATGCCGAAGACTCCCAGGAAGAAGACTGTGGACCCCTATCAGCACGCAGGTAAGACTCAGCAACCCTACTTTGCTAGGAATTGTTTTAAAAGCTCTTCTCTAGGAGAAGAGATAAAGTATCACTGCATTTATTCTACAGAAAAGAGGAGGCTCAAAATAATCTCTCATATGACACCGCCTTGTGTAGTTATTACAAATTAGTTTAAAAACAGTTATAGGTCCACAGTGTGTTGTTATACTGGCTCCATATTGCTTTTGGAATTGAATCTCCTGGACCAAAATTGGGGGGGGGGGGTACACATTTGAAATATCAAGTTGTTTAGATGTATCTGATTTGGACAGGCAATGTCATATGAGGTCTATATAGTACATCTTTGCCTTGAGTTTCTGATATTTATCAGAACATAATTTTCACTTGGTCCTATATTAATATTAGTATTGTAATAATTGAGCCTATGTGCAACATTTATACTTGACCACAGAAGAAGGCCAGAAGGCTGAAAAGTGTCTGTTTTAGGGGGGGGGGGTTGTAGCAGGAATTCCTTTGCATATTAGGCTACACCCCCCTGATGTAGCCAATCCTCCAAGCGTTTACAGGGCTCTTTTAACGGGGCCTACTGTAAGCTCCAGGAGGATTAGCTACATTAGGGGTGTGTGGCCTAATATGCAAAGGAGTTCCTGATATAAAAAAAAGCCCTGGTGTTGAAGTTCCTAATTGTGTATATTGTATAATTTGAAATTCTTATTGAGGCTATATTTGGGCCTATAACTGTTTTTAAACTAATTTATAATATGTGTATTTTGTATAATATGTAACATTTATGTTGTATATTTATTGATTTTAAACTTAGGCCCCCTAATTTGTATCCATTTAACCTTTCTTATTCAATTTATGCATAAAATGTAACAACTGATTAAGGTCTAAAACCAATTTCACACATGCCACTTAAAATGCTGTTTAGCCTTTTGGTTGCAGTTAGTAATTTGGTATGTATAGATGAAAACAGAAAAGCAATTTAAATGTGCAGACATCAGATTTCTAAAATGTGAAAAAAAAAACAGAAAGGCAGATTTAAATGCACTTTTACTGAGTTTCTAAAATGTGTGGTGGCCCTGACTGATTTGGAATCACCTTACAGTTTCCTTAAAATTACTGACAAATGTGTGAATTTGGGCTCAGAATAGGCTTCCCAACCCTCTCGCCATGGCGGGGGACCCCAGGATTTCCACCCTCTTCCCCCGCTCCCCAAAAAAACGGAAGCGGGGGGAGGGGGAAACGGCGCCGGGGAGCATGGCGAGCCGCCCCATCCCAGAGCGGGCGAGGCCGCTGCCGCCCCCTCCCCGCCCACCGCAGCTGCTCCTCCGAGATGGGCCCAGGCTGAGCCCATCTTGGAGGAGCAGCCAAGACGCGGCGGCAGCGCAGGCAAAACCAAAGAAGGGAAGGGCAGAGGCAGGCCAGGAGCATGGCAAGCCGCGAATCCGGGCCCTTCTAGGACCCGGACTCGTGGCTCAACATGCCCCCGGCCCTCCTCCACCCCCCCCCCTCCGATTCCACCCCAGAGGCGGAGTGGGCGAGGTCGCCGTGCCGCGGCTGCCTCTTCTTCGCTCGCCGTGGCTGCTCCTCCGAGATGGGCTCAGACTGAGCCCATCTCGGAGGAGCAGCCACGCGAGCGGAGAAGAGGTGGCAGCTGCGCAGCGGCGTCGCCCGCTCCGAGACGGCTCACCACGCTCCCCGGCGCCGTTTCCCCCTCCCCCTAGCTCCACCCCAGTGTCTCCTGGCTCCACCCCCATAGTCTCCTGGCTCCACCCCCAAAGTCCCCAGATATTTCTGCAACCCTAGCTCAGAATTGCTGAGTGACAAAGGGAGGCTGCAGGATTTTTTTTTTTAAATGCTGAACATGGTTCTCTTGGTTTTCATTTTGGTTGTTTAATAGTATTGGTTCAATGGTGCATTGTTTTATATCTCCCCAGCTTAGTTTTGAATGTAAAGAGAGGAATAAATTTTTACTACAAGAAATTGAGGAAGCACATGAAGTTTTAAAAAGACGCTCCCAGACAAGGGCTGGGGGGTGGCATTTGTGCCAGGGTGAAAGGGGGGAAGGGACGCAAGGATGATTGGAGGCGACTGGGCCCAGCACTGGCTGTCCACCAGTTGCCTCTCATGCAGTGTCCACCCCAGAGGTCATTCCATCATGGAATGGGTGGGCATGTAGACCATCAGGCTGAAGGTTTTGAATATAAAGGACAGAATAAAAAGATAATTTGTATTGCAAAGAATATGCAGTAAAAAACAGAACTATACCTTGTCCTAGAATTTACTGTAATAACCTTTTTCTAGAATTAATCCACGAAACACCTTCCAATTGATGCAGCTGTGGTGTCTATTAACAGAATTAAGACATGACATAATTTCAAAATAAACTTGTTTAAAACTAAGGTTGGACCCAGCCAGCTTTTAAACTCAGTCTTACTCAATTATTCTCAATACTACAATACCCATCCCCATGAGGTTATATGCAGGCCCCATAATTCTCAGCATTACCTTTTTTGGGTAGTTAAAGAATACACCTTTTTTTTTCACCAGCAGAAAAGCTGGCTGGACCCAACCCCCAGAATATATGCAATTCTGTCAAATTTCTGGCATATGGATGTAGGTTAAATATAATATAGGGCTGCCAAGTCCAATTCAAAAAATATCTGGGGACTCTGGGGTGACAAGCATAACTGAACTCCAGAGGGAATTCTGACCATTACATTTAAAGGGACCACACACCTTTTAAATGCCTTTTCTCCACTGGAAATAATGAAGGAGAGGGGCACCTTCTTTTGGGGCTCATAGAATTGGACCCCCTGGTCCAATCCTTTTGAAACTTAGAAGGTATTTTGGGGAGAGGCACTGGATGCTATGCTGAAAATTTGCCACCTCTAACTCAAAAAACAGGCTTCCCCACAGATCAATTCTTCATTATACTCGATGGAAATCGGTCTCCATAGGGAATAATGGAGTGCCCAGCAGACGTTTCCCCCCCCACTTTCTGATGACCCTGAAGCAGGGGGATGGCCTCCAAACCAGGGGATTCCCTGCCCCACCTGGGGTTTGGCAACCCTAGTTAAATAGCAGCAATAAAAGAATGACAGTACAAGCAGAATAAAAATGACTTGTATATAAAGATGATGGGAAATTTGATCAGAAATCCACATGAATATTGTATGAATGTATTTATTTCAATAAAATTTACATTCTAGAAAGTGTCACTGATTTACCATTGTTGTCTCCTTGTAGACAATGTGATAATGAAAGCCCAGTGCATAGAAACTGGTGGATGGTGTAACACCTGAAAATTTTTAGGATTATAAGCAGAGTGACTTCTTAAAGATTGATCAGGCTGTGAAAAACATCATAGACAAGATCAAGCATTTTAAAACATTTATAATTAGACATTATCGTTGCACTCATGCATAAATGGAGAGAGGGTTCCAGGGGTCAGTATAAGAAACCTTTTTTGTTTGCAATCCTTTCTTCTTCATGGAAACCAATGATTTAATTTCTTTCAACCATATGTTATTTGCATAAAAGTCTAAAATTTGCATCATGTGGTGGTAAAACAGCAGAATTTAGTTTCTTGTGGAGATATGGAATTCAGTTCACTAATTTTCAGAATATAAATGTCCTTCAGTAAAAATCTGCTATTGTCAAATCCTGATGTCATTTTTTTGAAAAAGTATAGATGTTTTGGTTATTCAATGATAATTATACTTAGCATTCATACAGCACTCTTCAAATGTTCAGTTTTTAATATATTGTTGTAAATCTTACAACATCCCTATAAGGTAGATCAATTATTATTTTTTGTTGCAGCTGGAGGGCTAAGGCTAATATCAGGTAGCTTCCCTAGAGCCATGTAGTAAGTTCATGGCAAAGCTGAGACATGAACCATGATGCTTAATTTCATAGCTATTATGTGACTCCAGCTTTCCATTAATATGGGTGCATTCCAGTGGCTGAATGGCACAATTAATTTAATTTAAACTGCCTAATAATATAGAAAATATTCTGTACAATTGTTAATTACAAGAAAACATATCAGTAAAGAAAACTTACCTCTATAGTGAATGCGGTGGTGAAAAGCCTCAAAAGACCTCACTTATTTTTTCAGGCATTCACTGAAAACTAACAAACAAGCTAAATACCACCAGAAGTATCTTACAAACACGCCTTTGTTTCGCCTCATGCAAGTCAGCTGATCTAACAAAAATGTACTAGAAAGGCAACCACATGCATAGGAAAAATGAGGTCATATACTGAGATTCATTAAGCATACGATTTTGCAGTCTTAACAGTCATGGTTTTAAAAGATATCATCAAACGCAAGTTAGTAAAAATGAAGTGTACAGCAAATCTAAATTAGGGTTGCAAGGTCTGACTCAAGAAATACCTGAGGATTTTGGGGGTGGAGCCAGGAGCGAATTGCACAATTGAACTCCAAAGGGAATTCTGACCATCACATTTAAAGGGACTGCATGCCTTTTAAATGCTTTCCCTCCATTTGGAAATAATGCATAGGGGCACTTTCTTCGGGGGCTCATAGAATTGGACCCCAGTCCAATCTTTTTGAAACTTGGGGATTGTTTTGATAATGATGATGATGATATTGGATTTATGTCCCGCCCTCCACTCCGAAGAGTCTCAGAGCGGCTCACAATCTCCTTTACCTTCCTCCCCCACAACAAACACCCTGTGAGGTGGGTGGGGCTGGAGAGGGCTCTCACAGCAGCTGCCCTTTCAAGGACAACCTCTGCCAGAGCTATGGCTGACCCAAGGCCATTTCAGCAGGTGCAAGTGGAGGAGTGGGGAATCAAACCTGGTTCTCCCAGATAAGAGTCTGCACACTTAACCACTACACCAAACTGGCTCTTGAGGAGAGGCACTGGATGCTATGCTGAAAATTTGGTACATCTACCTCAAAAAACAATCTCCCCCCGGAGCCCCAGGTACTCACAGATCAATTTCCTATTATACCCTATGGGAATCGATCTCCATAGAGTATAATGGAGTGCCCAGCAGACATTTCCCTCCCCCCCCTGCTTTCTGATGACCCTGAAGTCAAACTGGGGGGTTCCCTGCCCCTACCTGGGGATTGGCAACCCTAATCTAAATTAAAGTATATATTACTATTTTGTTATTTGACCCCATAGGCAAGTAAAATAGTGAACCTATTTTCTTGCTATCCCTGACCTGGCTAACCCAGGGTAGCCTGACCTACTAAGATCTGACAGCTAAGCAGGGTCAGTCCTAGCCAATATTTGGATGGAAGACCTCTAAGCAATACCAAGGTCATGACAAGGAGGCAAGTAATGGCAAACCACCTCTTGCCTTCAAAAAACTTACAGGGTAATAAGCTACCTGTGACTTGACAATAAAAACAAAAAAAGGACTCTTTCTATCAAACATATTTAGTCTCCTCTGATCTACTTAACTTGGTTTTTTCACTCAGAATGGCAACTTTTACTTCCAAGATTCTGTATCTATCCCACATTTCCCAGCTAGGGTTTCCAGCCTCCAGGTGGGTCTTAGAAATCTTCCATTTTTACAACTGATCTCCAGCTGGCAGAGATCAGCTCCCCTGGAGAAAATGGCTGCTTTGAAGGGTGGAGTCTATGGCATTGTACCATGCTGAGGCCCTTCCCTCCCTCTCCTGGATGCACCCCCAAAGTCTCTAGGTATTTTCCAATGTAGCAACCCTATTTCCCACAGACTCACTCCAGCAAGCCAACTTTTCTGCCTGTTAAGTTGCTTACTGCTTGTCAGAAAATAGTATTAAGTTTACCAAGAATAATGTATTTGTTTCAAACTATTCCGATTGTGAAGGATGGCAAACTATTTGATAAATGGCGAAGGAAAATCTCAGAATTTGTGTAGGCTGGGAAGAAACCAAGGATTAAAATGAAATTTTTGACGGATGCGAAAGAAAGAGGTGGGTTTTAACTGCCGAATTTAAAATTATATCAGGAAGCAGTTTGTTTAGTGTGGATGAAAGAATGGATAATGTTGTTAAACAAAAAACTTTTAGTGTTGGAAGGTCACAGAAATAAATTTGGCTGGCACACGTATTTGTATTATGGAAAAAAGAAGATAGATAGTTTTTTCTCTCACCATTATATAAGAAATAATTTGCTAAATACATGGATTAAATACAAGAAATATGGAGATGAGAGAAGACCGTTATGGATAGTGCCAGCTGAAGTAATAAAAATAATGGCTGAGATAGGCGAAGAAAAGTGGTTGTCATATAATCAGCTATTAAAAATACAAAGTGGCAAAATAGAACTGAAAACTGCTAAAGAGTTGAATTATAAATATGATTGGTTTCAAATGCAACAAATAAAGAGCTTGGTGGAGAATGATATTAAAACTGAAGGAATAAGGAAAGAGCAAACAATTGAAAAAAGTTCTGCTTGGAGACAATGATAAATTAATTTCAAAAGTATATAAATTGCTTCTACAATGGTCTACAGAAGATGTAGTGAAATCGCAAATGATTAAATGGGCAATTAATGTAAATATAGAAATACAGATGGAAATTTGGGAATATTTGTGGAAGAACTCTATGAAACTTTCAACATGTAAAAGTATTAAAGAAAATTATTTTAAGATGATGTATAGATGGTATATGACTCCTAAAAAATAGGCAAAGATGAATAACAAGATGCCAGACAGATGTTGGAAATGCAAAAAGCATGAAGGTTCTTTCTACCACATGTGGTGGACTTGTGAAAGAGCTAAAATGTTTTGGCAGATGATTCAGCAAGAGATTTCTAAGATCTTGGGATATGAGTTTAACAAAGTTGCAGATACTTTTCTGTTGGGACTACAAATGGAAAAATTTCCAAAAGAAGATAGAACTTTAATCTGGTACTTGCTCTCAGCCGCTAGGACATTGTATGTGCAGTTGTGGAAGCAAGAAAAAATACCAGAGAAATGGGATTGGATTATAAAAGTTATGACATGGAGTGAAATGGACAAATTAACAAGAATATTAAGAGACTATGATTTAGAAGTTTTTAAGACGGAATGGAAAAAGTTTAGAAGATATGTAGAAAAAGAGTGGAAAATAAAAGGACATTGGACAATCTTTGATAATGATTAAGTTTTAAAAATAACAAGAATATAAATTTTTGTTTTAATAGTTTAGGGTACCTTTAAATATTTGCATTTTAAGTAAATAACACCAGCGGGGGTCAAGTAATGGGGGGAGGGGTGGGTAGAAAGTAATATATGGGGTAGATAAAAGAAGCTTTTTTTTAAAGATGTAAGATATAGATTTATTACCATATGTTACCAATAAAATTGCTTTACTAACAGGAGAAAATAGTATTAAGCTTTAATTAACATTTATGTATTTATATTTAAAATCATGATGCCCAGTTCTCTGCATAAATAAGTATGAAGCATCATAGATATTAAGCTCCTACTACTTTTCAATGCCCATTCTCATGAGAGAAAAATTTGGAAGAGGAATATGTCCCCTTCCTTAAAAAAGACTTTGGCTGATTAAGCAAGCCAAATAGGCCTTGCCAATACCAGAGAACAAGGGTTTCTCACTCTCTCTCTTCTCCATTAACTACCTCCTGCACAACCATGATGATCTTTGGCATTATCTTCAATGACTTCTTGGAACATGGCAGTTCAGTAAAAAAAGACTTCATGGTTTTAGAATATTTATGTTCTCCCTTTCTGCCTATAAAATTCCACATAGTGTTTCTTCATACATAATAAAATCCATTAAAAAGTACCTATTGTCTGCCCAAAGTTCAACAAATATTTGTAATGCATATATAGTATGTAAAGTCATATCTGCTTAAAAAACAAACAAACCATAAGGAAGCAGAAGTACTTTACCATTACACAATTCCCACACAGATATCAAGCAATTTAGCTAAGACTTTGTACCTCTTAACCACAGTGCCTTGCTTACTACAGAGCTAAACAACAAGCTTCTAGGGAAGACTCAAAGCCCACTTTGGAATCAGAATGTTTTGTTTTGTTTTTGATTCAAAGCAAGTGATGTCTTGCGCATATGGAGTGTGCTGAAGAAAATCAGTATATACAAGCCTACCCTCTGAGTTCTAAGGCAGGGCCTGACAGTGTCATCAGAGGCTTCGGCTAACTCTGACAGGGCAAGGAAGCAGAGCTTAGTATTTCAATATAATAGGTCTAATAAATAAGTTGCCTCAAATGACTGTTCTGGCAAGCCCTCATTCAGGCAGGCACTCACAGGCTTGTCTTAATGACTTACCCTGAAGGCTCAGAAGACTAGTTTTAACCTGAGAGAGAGAGAGAAAGAGAGAGCGTAGCCTATAGGCCTAGCCACACTCACTAGTTTTGAAAAAAGCCCATGATCTCAGCCATGTACATACATACTTCTATGGAAAGATTATTTATCATTCTCTTGGAACTGGGTATATCAAGCCCAGCCCAGAATTTAAAATTAGTTTTTAATTCTCTGTCTCCGCATCCCACTTCTCTAGAGGCCCCTTCCTCAATGTTTTGGTTCAGATAAACTGCCATCAAAAACATCCAGTAACTGTGGCAGCTCCTCCCGCCCTACCACCCAACATGCCCAGTATTCTGAGATTGTGGGAAACAACAACTGAAGTTATAACTCTGTAAATCCTAAATGAAAGAGTGCAATACCTTTATATAAGAAGAAATTGTGTAAAATTAAATACAGGCATCATGATTCGAGCGTAAAATGTCAGTTTGGGGACAGGGCTGAACCAGCATTAAAGGTCTAGTGCAGAATTGGCCTTATAAAATCTGACCCTAAATTATTCATCAAGGTTCTAGTGTTATATACATTTCCTTGGAAGTACATTGTTCCAACAAGACCAGTATTTCTCAGTGAGTAGGTTCAAGATTAATGCTGTTATGCTTCAGGAACTGGAAGAATTCCTAGATCTGTTTCTTAAAATGTCAGTGTTTGCTATCTAGAGTTTTTATGCAAGGACAAAGGAAGTTATTTTTCAAAACAGCTGGTATCAGTTTCTCACACAACACATAGAGGGGGGATTGATTGATTGATTGATTAATTAATTAAGGCGGTTAATTAAAATTATAAATCCACAAGGAAAATCAACCTGTTTTGCAGTTTTAAGTTTCATGTAGACAATTTATCTTTAAATCTAGACTTGACAGGTGGTGACTGCTTAAAAGAACACGGGTTGATTGTGTAGGATCTACTTCTGTAGTCTTCTAACAACCACAACAGCTGAACAGCTAAACATTGCTTTACTTTATGCTTGCAAACTTTATCTGCTTGGAAGCTGTTAGGAAGCTGCTTGGAAGCTGTACTGGGAGAAGTTTTAAAAAGTGTATTTTGAAGCCAACACCATCAGAGATAAGTTTATGCTTGCAGCTTTGTACTCTTAAATCACTGAATCACATTAAAAAGTTGTAGAACAGCAAATTTGGCTTAGAATATACATTGATAATATTTGTATCTACATTTCTGTTTACTACAGTAGACCTTCTTTAATTTCTGCCTCAGAGAAATTAGAAAGAGAAAGCATTGTACAGTGATATTCTGTCTTTGGATTTTTTCCTTGCGAAAAAAAAAATCCTAGAATGCTCTTTGTATTTGTCAGCATGGCTGAGTTCCAGGAAGATTTTGGTGCAATGTCATTGACAAAGTCTTCCATTTAGAAGTTCTTTGAAATAGCATGCAGATGAAAGAATGGGAAATATATTCCAGAGCACCTTTCACCATTATTATGAATGCACAGGTGGCATTGCCATTTTTCATCCCTACAGCCAGACAACATTATTTTCTTACAATGAAAAAAAAAATTGCACAATCGGGCTTGTACTGTACAATGTGCTGTACTGGATGGGGGGGGGGGGTCACATTTCTGGATAGCAGTGAGGGTGAACAAGATCTTGGGGGTATGTGTAAATGGTAAGCTAAATATGAGTTGTCAGTGTGATGCAGCAGCAAAAAGGGCTAATGCAGTCTTGGGGTGTATCTCTCTCTCTCTCTCTCGGCTTGGCTTCGCGAACGAAGATTTAAGAAGGGTGAAATAGTCCACGTTTGCTGCAGGCTCGCTGGTGGCTGACAAGACCAATGTGGGACAGGCAGGTCCGGCCACAGCGGCTGCAGGGAAAAGTCTGATTTAGGGTTGGTCCTGTAGCAGTGCGATTCTTCCTCAATCTCCTTTTGTCCTCAAGACCAGCTATGCGTGCGTTCTCAAAGGAAGAGACAGCCTGGTGGATGGTGTGCCTCCATGCTTTGCGATCTGAGGCTAGGTCAGACCACTGGTGATGGTTGATGTGACAGGTGCTAAGGGATTTCTTCAAGGAGTCCTTGTACCTCTTCTTTGGTGCCCCTCTATTTCGATGACCGGTGGAGAGTTCGCCATACAGGGCAATCTTGGGAAGGCAGTGGTTTTCCATCAACAGAGACATAACATCCAAATTGCAATGTGTCATATGCATTGGTCTGCACCTGGAATACTGTGTTGCCTCCTCACATTCAGTGACCAGTCAGGAGCCAGGAGAACAAGAGAACACTGGTGGGAATAGCAGCCACATTGCTGCCACAGCTCTGGTGGCACCTGCCCTAGGAGTTGCCCCACCTGGGAAAGGGCAGGCCTGACTCACACCAACGGCCCTGGGCAGGAAGGTTAGGAGCCAATGGTGGCATTCCATGGCTGATGGGCAGGGGCTGGATCACATGAGGGGAAGGCAATGCAGGGTTAGCAGGTTGGGGAGGGAAATAAAAGGCAGCTCCCTGAAACAAGCCAGGGTGGAACAGGCTGGGGCCTGGCTGCACAGAAAGGCCCACCAGCTGAGAGTGGGAGGCTCAAGTTGAGCTGGAGGCTGACATCTCTAATTCTGCCTTCCCATGTCTACCACTCTTGCCAGTCTACAAGGTTCACATCTCAGATACAACTGAATGATGGTTGCTTTAAGAACTGGAATAAGGTATTCTGTGTATCCATATGATACCAGATGCTGGTCACTTATGTTTTTCAGAAGATTTTTGTGTACCTATTTGGGTAGGCAAATCTGACCATCATGCCGAAGGACTACCTCCTTGGGGATGCTGCCTTCTGCTGTCTCAATCACTATGATGGGATGCTCCATCAAGCCTCAGAATGAGAGTTGGGAGGGGGCGCTCGTGGGTGGCTCCATGTCTCTTGCTCTCTTCGCAAGTCCATTGGAAGCTGGAGGTGGCAGAGAGGGTAGAGCGCGTGGTCTACCTAGTACCTTCCCTCTGCTGGGGACCTTTTTTGAGCCAGAACCCTGGCCAAACCTGTGTGTTCCTACTCAAAAAAAGCCCTGGTGACCAAAATTAACAGATGGGGGTATGGGCAGAATTGAGGGCGGGGGACTACACTTGGGTGCTAAACACCATTCAGTTACACATTATTATTAAAAAAAGTGTGGAATGTTTGTCTTTGTGTCCTATATAAAGAAAATTAGTATGGCAGATGCAAGGCTAGACATGAACACTGATCATCAGATGGAGAAAAGGAAATTACAACAGATCTCTGATGACAAACTGTACCCGTCACTAGAATTACATCTGCTATGCAACTAGAGAAAGTACAGGAATCCTGACATCTGATCACCCTAGGAAAAAATAACTAAGATGGCCATGTATGAAGCGGTGGACATTGACGGAACCAATGCAGTGTATTAGATAAGGCACTAGACTGGAACTTGGGAGACCCAGGTTCAAATCCCCACTCAGCTATGAAGTGACCTTATGTCATTCAACTTCCTACAGCCTAATCTAACAGGGTTTTTATGAGGATAAAATGGAGAACAGCAAGGTATAAACTGACCTGAGTTCCCCTGAGATACGATAAGACTACTGAGATTGGATGGATGGATTCCTCCTGAAAAATGTCTCTCATGAACAATGGGATTTTGTCTACAGGATATGTGGAACAACACCCAAAGTTTCCCATATACTGAAACCTATTGGTCCCCCAATTACATTTTAATTCCATATTGACTCATTCATTGGTATGTGAATGTGCATGTGAGAAGCTTCAACATCAATTCTAGAGTCATAGTTAGTGTCTTGGAAACATGTAGGCATGCATGGTGAAAATGTAAGAATGTTTGTATACCCACAAGCAGCAGCCCACACTTCTCAGATTTTCCCCTTAATTCTTCATCAGTAAACTTACTTGCTTCAGCTAAAAATTATAGTAACATACTTTATAGTAAGGCCAGGAAAGGAGATGAGTCAGAAGAAGCAGCTGTTCTCAATGCCTCCTTTTATTGCATAGTTTAGGCTGACAGGATGCCAGTGGGTCAATGTTGTATGAGTAGGGAGTAATTTAGGACAAATGGCTCACCAATGAAATCAGAGCTGGGTTTACAATGGAGAAGAAAAGCATTATTTTGTGTACTCAAAAATATATGGTTAAACTAGAAATAAAGTGGAGAATATCAGACTCCCTTTACTACCTGCAACTGAAGGCCTGGGGTTCAGGAATAATGCCCCAGCTAGGATTAGTATATGGAATAGAAAAGACAGAGGTTATTGCCAACCTGGCTTTTCTTTTTTGCCTTGATGCATCATGACAGCAGTTAAAAGGTCAGATCCTCCCATTGTGACTGAATTTCTTTAAAGGGTCAGGAGGGAAGTGAACAAGCGATTAAACCTCTTTTCCAGTCCCTTGGCTTTCAGTCAGTTGCTGGAGCCAGCTGTAACTTAAGACAAGCTGCTCAACCATCAAAACTCTGGCCAAATGTGCAGAGTTCAGTTGAAAGCTTGTCCTTTTGCGCCCCCCCCCCCCCTAGACAATAACAGCAATTTGATGCTTGTTGATTCAGTGCTGGAGAACTGCTATAAAGCAGCTACTGGAAAATGCAATAATACACAGGCATTTCAGCCACCAAGAATCAAGCTGTTACTCCTGCATAGCATCAATACCAACTTTTGTTTCTTGGGCAGAGGGTGACAGGACCTTTGGAACCCTAAGGCATATATACTTTGTTTATGCTGTGTCAACATGGAACTGCCGTTATTTGTTCCTGTTACATTACCAGACCCTTGGACAGAGTAAAATTTCCCCTACCACGTGGGCAGTATTTGAAACAGTAAAAAACAGCACCAGAGTATTCCACTCTGGTTCCTTTACAATAATGAATAAAATACTCTGTCCCCAGACGATCATCCTAAAAATAGTTCTTGTAACAGAGAGATGTCAAATTTAAGCAGCAGGATGCTGAAGCGCCTCACGATGCATAACAGGACTGCTCTAACGCTTCAGCCTAGCAGTGCTGGAATTCATAGCTGATAAATGTACAGACCCTGTCACATTTATCTCTTGTAAGTATTGAAGTGCCAAGACTTTTATTAGACAACTCTGCCTGGATACTGTACAGTTCCCCACAATCTAAGTATTATGGCAATTGACAGAGTAAATCTACACAGTTACTTCAATCCAAGTCTGTTTTAAGTCAACAGAGCTTAAAAAGGTCTGACTCCTTAAGACTACCCTGTGAATGCCCAAGTTTTCTCTATTTTCCGATATATTTTTGGTGCTGTCTATAAAACATGACGAATGCTCCAGGAGTGGCTTCTCATATTTCCCACAATTTATTCCTACTCTGCAACTCTGATAGCAATAGCACAGGTATCCTTAGCTGCTCATGGCCACAACTCTCTATTTAGAATTGTCAGCCTCCAGGTCAGGCCTGGAGGTCTGCTTTTTATAACTATGGAAATCAGTTCCCCTGGAGAAAATGGCTGCTTTGGAGGGTGGACTCTGTGACATTGTACCATACTGAAGTCCCTCCCTTCCCCCAAACCCCAGGTATTTCCAAGCCTACTCCTTTCCTACATTCTCAGCTAGGTTGTAAAACATGTCCTGTGAAAGGACCATCTCTAACTACTGCAAGACCATTTTTTTATGCTTTCACCAGTTGCTTCTTGTATTCATGATGGCAATGCATTCTTGTTACTGAAGCCCTTATTCTGGCTCCAAGTTAAAGTGTATGAACAAAAATATCTCAAGCTACCAGCAACTGTTCTTGCCAATGTTTAGATTTATTTTTAAAAAAATAGAAATAAGTTGTTAGATACCAGAATATTTTTAGAAAATAGGTTAGAAAGCAGACGATCCTTAGCTGAGCTGGTCACATGTTGCCTGAAGGCCTTGTACTATTCATCCCTGATTAAGCATATGCATGTTAATTTATGAAACTATATTACCCACTCTCTAATCTCTGCACCATTAGGCCTCTTTCAGTGACAGCTTAAATAGCTATTATTTATTTTCATGCCTGCTGGAACTTTAAAAGACCCAGATTTCCACAGCGATTTTTTACTTTGCCATGACAATTCAAGAATGTGAATTCAAATAATTATATTACCATGCAACTGACTGTACAACGACTGAGAACAATTTTTCCTCGTTAACAAAGGAAGTCACTATATGATATGTGAAGTTATTCCCCCCCCCCCCATAAAACTGTAATTAGTGTGCTAGCAGAAGCAACACTAGCAAACTGTAACTAATACAGTTTTAAGACTTGAGTTTTTTTCATTTGGTCATGAAATCCTGGCAATTTATAAGCAAATAGTCATCCTTGGTAACAAAAATCCAAAACATGGTTGTTGTGGAATGCACTCTTTTATCCAGTGAATTTATAGCTATTAATTTATCTGGCAACTTGTCGTCAATCATAAATCTGGAACTTTATGAAAGGAAGCAAATGTAAAAGTTACTCTAGGATTCCTCTCTAATTGTTAATCATTGTTTGATTCAGTAACATTTTCTTGGTTTTTACGATAACTTGTGATTCGTATGCAAGATCAGAATGAGAGACAAGTTTCTTTTTTTTCACCTTTATGTCATCTCTGCCCCTAAAAGCAACAGTGCAAAGCTTTGTAAAGCCCTGAATTACTACACATGAACTAGAGATGTTCTATTGAGGCAATGTTGTCTCTTTCAAATGAGTATCAGATTGGGGTTTTTATTGCTATGGCTTAACTATCCTCAGGAAGTCCATTAAAAACAATGCCCACACATGAATTCACATTTCTGGCTCAAAATACTGAAACATAATATCTCTTTCCTACTAAAGCTAATTATACTGATAATACATGTGAAGCTATACAAACAACAGATCATGTGTTAAAACAGTTTTGGACTGTGCCACTTCAGACTACAGGTGTTAGATAAATACTGCCTTCACATATTTAAAAAACAAAACAAAAAGCTTACCCCCAGAAAGTAGATGTTAGGAACCATGGTTCTACACAGCCTTCTCTCTGATATGCTAGTTTTTAATGTGCAAGCAAAGTTCTGTTTTAGCATGAAACAGCTTTTAAGCATGCAGCCTCCTCACACATAATCTAAACTGGTACAGTCCAGAAACAAGTTTACCACAAAGTTTCACTCAATTTACTATTTATGACGACTAGCACTTGAACATATACTTCAGTATCGGCCAAAACTGGGACCGAAAATATTGGGAAAAATCAAAGAGCATGAAGAATGGTTGTTTGACTTTTTTCATACTATATACATCCAAATCAAAGCCATCATATTTGTTAGGACTGAAAAATCTCTCAGAGCCTTTGTAGTACAAAATAAGGAAACACAGACATTGTAAAAAAATGCTTTACTGGAACAATACAAAAAAAGTGTCCTGCAGGTATGTGTGCAATCCTTCAATACAACTGTGTTAATGGTTCATTTGTTATTCCGTGGCAGAGAAATATACAGCAAGCATTCAGTATAATTTACTTCTATTTAACATTGATTTGGCCCACTAAAGTAGTTAGTGGATAGATGTAGCACTTGTCATTTTTTAAATGCCTAACAGATTGCCCCACTTTGTTTAGCACAATTAAGCTGATTTCTCAGTGTCCTCCTCTGTCTCACTGTCTTCACTATCACTATCTCTTCCAGGATGTTCAGGCATCTTCCGATGTTCCTCCTCTTCCTCTGCTACTTTTTCTTTCTCATCAAATACTTTCTCTACCACAGTCTTCACTTGTGTGGTTTTGGTTTCAGCTTCAGTTTCCATTTCAGCCTCCTGACTCTGAACTACTTCAGTTTCCTTTGACTGGAGTGTTTCGATTTCTTCAACTAGTGCTGGAGGAGGCAATAAATCCTGCTAAGAAAATAAAAACCATTTACTATGAAAACATTTGTTCTTCATGCTTAAACACAACTTTTGAATTGTATTAAGTCCTAACCTAAGCATACTAGGTTAGGACTTTATACAATTTAGGTGTGTAAGAATTCTAAGCATTGCTCAAGCAACAAAAAATAGTTGCCTGCTAAATCAGAGTTTGCTTCCCAGCAATTAATTGAATTGAATCTCATTTCGGCTAGACTGCTTCAAGCCGACAATGCATGCAAAGAATGTTTATGTTTAATTTGATTTATACCCCACCCTCCCTGCCAAGGCGGGCTCAAGGATCCCAACAGAAGGCACAAGGATCTCCCCACATCCCTCTCTACTCTTGCAACCCCTTTTGATCTCTGGAAGATCATTCATGGGACTGCAGGACCTGCATGGAAGGAAAGCACTGCAGGATTGGAGGATGGAGTGCAGAGACACAAGGGGATTGCCCCCTTCTATCAGCAGAGCATGCAGTAGAGAGAGGAAGAACATTTTAACCCCCTTGCTCCTCTTCACCTCAACCACCAACCCACATAGGTCTTTCTATGCAGCTCCTGAAATAAACTGTCCAGGTGCCAGAAGCAGCTGCAGGTATGATCAGAAATGCAGGAAAACTCCACTTTCTAGGCATGCCTGGTTACTGTGTGTTTATATGGTAGCTTTAACATAGAATTCTTTAATGTGTAACTTGTGCCTATATGAGTGATAGCAATCAAGTAGGCTGGTTACGGACAAGGAGACTCACAGTATTCCTAGAAACGAAACAGATTAATCAAGCAAGTGTACTGGGTGGGCAGAAATAGTATATGAATGGTTAGAAGTTAATCATATGAAGAAAAAAATCATGGCAATTTTGAGAACAGAATTTATGACTTTCCCTGATAAATTATTACTGTTTATGGTTTCTTTCCACACTTCTGGAGTCCTTCTTACGCTGTTCGGAAGGAGTCTCAATACTGCAGAGAAATCTTCCTGTGTCTTCATACTATTTTGTTGCTTTAAGGGTGTTGTCTTTCATAGTAGAATTTTGGCACATAATTATACTGAATTTGATCTACTATTAACTCATGTTTCTGAGAGCCATGGAGAAATTTGATGTTACTAGCCAACAGGGAGAATGACTCTCAAAACTCTGAAATTACTACATCTGGATCCACTAATACATGGCCAAAACAGTCTTTTTGGAAGATTAATTACAGGCATTCAGAAAAGCTGAATCTCTCAAATTAGGGATTTCTTTGTCCTTGGGAAAAAAGATATAGTTTATGCTGCCGGATACAAACTAGGGCCCCTTCTGTGATGCAGCTGGTACAATTTTTATACATGCATGATTACTGTCATTCAGTCTTTTGTAAGAATGGACTAACAGGATGTTAAAAATAACATCTTAACAGGACTCTGGAGAACACAGAATATTGTCTGGGAATGAAGTATGGATTACGTACGTACAAGGTTACCAGTAACTCATGTTAGCCAGTGCTGAATACAATACTACTGCTGTTTTTCAGAGTATTTCTCTATAGCAGTCTCCATTCATATCAATGTCTTCTATTAGAGTACTCCATAGGAGCAATTTTTAAAGCTAGTTTGCACAAATAATTTGTTCTGTCAGACGATAATCGCAGGCATCAAGCTGTTTTATTCCTTATGAATGAAACTTTAGGACTTGAAACAGCTTTCAGTCTTTTGAAATACTCCCTATGTTAAATTAATCCCTTGTGTGGGTGGCTAGTGAACTCTGATGATCAGGAGATTTTGTGAACATTCTTATTAATGCACAAATCTGTATCCCATGTCTTAGTCAAGGATTCTGTGACAATAAAATTAATTATAAAATACAATAAAACAATAAAAATACCATAATGATCACTAAAGCAAATCTACCGCAGAAGTTAACAGCAGATGTCTACAGAAATAGCAGGTTTTAATATGGGAGTCTCTTGATTGAACAAAATATTATACCCAGAAATGTGATGCATCACAACTTGATATACTTTTGAACTGCAGTATGTATGATGGCAATTATAGTTATTATGGTTATTTTTGTGCAACTTACCTGCATATGTATTCTTCACAAAGAAAAATAATAAAGTTTGAATTTTTTTTAAATAAATGGGATTTTCTCATTTTTCAGTATTTTTTTACCTGTCTGTACTGGCGTGTACTCTGTATCATATGCATGTACATGTTGTACACGAAGTTGGCCATCTGAGGCATATTCTTTATCACATGAACTTGGTGAGATGGATGTTCTCCATTCTGAAGGGAAGAAATGGTTAATATTAAGAGAGGTTTAAAGCAATAAGAATCCTTTTGCGCTGAGACAAAGAATCAAAATGAAATCCTTAAGGGAAAAAAGACCCAGGAAAAGCCTATTTTCAGTTATTACGGTCAACAATATTTACTCAAGACAACTATCCATACCTGCCGCATTGTTGGAAAATACTCTGTGGGGATTATATGCAGTTGAAGTGGACGAGCAGTGAGCTGGCTGAAAGCTGGAGTAAGTTCAAAACAGTTTTGGAACAGCGATACTCTTGCAAATATATAGAGCCCAAGTCTGGCTCTTGACATAGCAACCACCAAACGCCGAACATCCCTTCAAAGAGTAAACATACAATTTCTTTACCACTACAACATTTTTATAAAGAAAAGCAATCTTACAGTCAGATACACTCACATATGAAAACTTCCTTAAGGTAATCAATTCTGCATGTTTCTTGCCTTTAAACACAGATTACTATGCTGTACAGTCATATTTTAAAAGAGAAATGAAAAACAAAGTGCCCAAAGTCACTGGGATAGATTTGATATAGATATACCATTAAGATGCACAAACTAGAGATCACTCTTACTTTCCTTTGATATTTCCAATTGCTGGAAATATCTTAAATTCCACCCTAATCTACTGTACCATGAAAGCTGGGAAGGAGGAGATAACTGCTCATTTTTTGTCTGTAAAATCCTACAGAGTACCATGTACTTTGATATTTGTATACAGAATGAGAAAGGAAATAAGAATGAAATCTTGCACATGGCCTCTACTTTTAGACGATTGAAATCACTCATCAAGTTCACATATGCAAACACAAAAGGTTTGATAAATCTTAGTACTATGCATCCAGCTTATCTGTCATTCATGTACTCAAAATGCTGGATGAACAGTCATCTCTGCACGAGTTAATATCAGAAATGTGCTCCAGTGACAATTGATGGTATATATAAAAGCAATTATTTATAGTGAAGGGGTGACCATGACTGTAGACCAGTATCTATTCATCTAAACACTTGTAAAATTAATTACTGATGACATATTACTATTGTAAACACATGTTCTCATCCAAAAACTTATTCTAATGGATGCCATTTCCAAACAGATAAGAGAGGAAGAAAAATGTATGCTTGGTCACTGTGTGTGGAGCAGGCCTATGTATTTAAAGAGAAGTTGGACAGAAGCAGTACACTGCATGTACAGAAAGAAAAGCCCACTTCACACAACTACTTCAATTCTGTAACAATTTCAGCTCTGTATTCTATCTAATGTGTATCAGAATTATATAACTAAATTTCTCCCACTACTAAAATGTAGCTGGAAATACAGGGTTAATTAAACAGAAACAACGTGGCTTTAAAAAGTATTTTAAATATCCATAGGTGGAATCAATAACACATGCTTTCATTATAGCTAAGGGTGGTAGGGGTTCACACCTTACACCAATGGAAAACACTATCTTTGGTTGAGCAGATTGAAAGTAGACAACCCTTTGCTATTTCATTGACACAGAATTTACATAGGAAAGCCAAAATTTCAGTATTTTCAAAAGTGCTCATAAAAAAGAAACTGCACATAATCAAACTACCACCTTTTAAAATCTGGAAACTGGATTCCTGCACAGTTCAACAGAGTCCCATTTGCCCAGAATAGGGCAGAAAAGAGGGGCTGGATATAAATATGGGAATTAGGCTTCAAGTGGATGGAGGGGGAAACTAGGTGAAATAACTCACACGAGACCTATACCTGTGGTAGGCTCCACCAGGACCTTCCCGCCACATTGGATGCAGTACAAGAACCCGAGGCTCCGTGCATGTCCTCTGATCTTATCTTGGACCACTTCGACGCACTCAGCCTAGGGGAAGTTGACGGAATTCTCTCTACTGTGCGCCCTACAACTTGCGATCTGGACCCATGCCCCTCCTGGCTAATTAAATCTTGCCAGAGGGAGCTTAGATATCCTGTACGGGATATCATAAATAGATCCCTCTTGGAAGGGCAATTTCCAACATCCTTGAAAGAAGCTATGGTCCGCTCTCTCTTGAAAAAAAGTACAGCAGATCCGGCCGAATTGGCGAATTACCGTCCGGTCTCGAACTTACCATTCTTAGGTAAAGTTATTGAGAGGGCAGTGGCACTACAGCTACAGAGTTTTTTGGATGACGCTTCCACCTTAGACTCCCACCAGTCCGGCTTCCATCCGGGCCATGGGACGGAGAAAGTGCTGGTCGCCTTAGTGGATGACCTCCAGCGGCATCTGGATCGAGGCGGCGTGGCGGTGCTGATGCTGTTAGACCTGTCGGCTGCGTTCGACACGGTCGACCATCGGCTACTGGCCTGCCGGCTCGCCGACGCAGGGATTAGGGGGTTGGCCTTACAGTGGCTCTCCTCCTTCCTTGATGGACGGGGACAAAGGGTGGCAATTGGGGGAGAGCTGTCCCGGAGGCACCCACTAGCGTGTGGGGTGCCACAAGGGGCAGTTCTCTCTCCGATGTTGTTTAACATCTACATGCGCCCCCTTGCCCAGATTGCTCGGAGGTTTGGGCTTGGGTGTCACCAATATGCAGATGACACCCAGCTCTATCTACTAATGGACGGCCGGCCTGACTGCGTCCCAGAAAACCTGGACTTAGCATTGCAGGCCATGGCAGGTTGGCTCAGGCTGAGTGGGCTGAAGTTGAACCCAATGAAGACAAGAGGTCCTTTGCTTGGGTCGCGGTGCCCTGGGAGGGGAAATCCCCTTGCCGGTCCTTGACTGTGTGCCGCTGAAAGCGGCCCGTAGGGTCAAGAGCTTGGGGGTTCTTCTGGAGCCTTCATTATCAATGGAGGCACAGATAGCGGCCACTGCCAAGTCCGCATTTTTAAATCTTTGACGGGCGAAGCAACTGGCCCCCTTCCTGGAGCGCCGGGACCTAGCAACGGTGATCCATGCTACGATCACCTTGAGACTGGATTACTGCAACGCCCTCTACATGGGGTTGCCCCATGCCGAACTTGGCGGCTGCAGCTGGTGTAGAACGCGGCGACTAGGCTGTTATTGGGACTCTCAAGATGGGAGCACATACAGCTGGGGCTGCACGGACTGCACTGGCTGCCAGTAGTGTACCGAGTCCGTTACAAGGTGCTGGTTATTACCTTTAAAGCCCTATATAGCCGAGGACCTGCCTACCTGAGGGACCGTCTCTCCCCATATGAGCCCCAGAGAGCGCTGAGGTCAGCAGGGAAGAACCAGCTGAATATCCCTAGGCCAAGGGAAGCCAGATTGAAGACCACCCGGGATCGGGCCTTCTCAATTGCAGCTCCACTGTTATGGAATCAACTCCCGGAGGAGGTGCGGGCCCTGTGATGCTTAGATCAATTCCGCAGGGCCTGTAAGACCTACCTCTTCAAAATAGCCTTCACCTAATGCTGAGCTAAGAAAGTGTCGCTGGATATGTTTTTTAGCCACAGAATGTATCAAAGATTTAAGTTATAGCACCATAATTAATTTTAATACAATTTGTAAATGGATTTATGCCGATTTTATAATTATAAGTGTAAGTACTACGTATAATTTTATAATTTTATCGTATTGTATTCATATGTTGTGAGCCGCCCTGAGCCTGCCCTTGCGGGGAGGGCGGGATACAAATAAAAAGTATTATTATTATTATTATTAACTTCATACCTCAAGTGTCCAACTGCTTTAGTTCGTACAAGTGAAAGGATGATATAATCATTTTGCTGACCTTGAAACCTGTCCACAGTTGTCACCTATCAAGATGGAAGATACATATAATATTACTTACTTATATTTATCCTTAGCTATAATCTGACCCCCCTCCCCAAAAAAGGTAGTCCAGGGTTGTCATAATAAAATCAGCACCAACACAGATAATAACAAATCAGACTTAAATTTAAAGACAAACAACCAATAACTTTCTCAAAGAAAACACCAGTAACCAATTTCTAAGACTTGTTCTTCTCCCAAAAAGTGTCTCATAGGCCTTCTTTATGGAGTTGAAGGAAATGCTGTGGGACCATTACTGAAAAGGCCTAGAGTAAGCTAAGTTCATTTTGACACCGTCAGTGGCAGTACAAGTCATCAATGATCAAAGGAACAATGCAAAATTTATACAGAGAGAGAATACATGGGTCTCTCAGATCATGAAGGACTTTACAGGTAAGGCTCAGATTTGGCCAAAGTAAACTAGCATTTTAGAGCTAAAGATGTACTCCTTTAGAACCAGGACTGGGCAATAATGAAAATGTCACAAAGAAAATGACAATCCTTAACCCATGAGAACTATAAGCTGTAAAGCGGAGAAGATCTTGGATGCCTGCTAACAGCAGCAACTGCATACCATCTAAGCTGAGTTAGTTTTTCTTGTTCTTGCAGGTACTTAGCCTGATGTGTCCAGAGCTGTGAGCCAAAAACAAGGGCCAAGAGCCTCAGGCCTGCATTAGCCAGCTCAGCAGATCAGTACCAGACCTGGGTATATTGTGTTTTCTTTACTTGTTTTATTTAAACTGTATTGTTTAAACTGAAAAATTTTGGAATCTTTGGTGTAGTGGTTAATTGTTTGGACTCTTATCTGGGAGAACCGGGTATGATTCCCCACTCCTCCACCTGCACCTGCTGTAATGGCCTTGGGTTAGCCATAGCTGTATCGTTCCAATTTTAGTATATGTGCTGCCGAAGCGAGCACTGTGGGGTTAGCCATAGCTATCGCAGGAAGTTGTCCTTGAAAGGGCAGCTGCTGTGAGAGCCCTCTCAGCCCCACCCACCTCACAAGGTGTCTGTTGTAGGGGGAGAAGATATAGGAGATTGTAAGCCACTCTGAGTCTCTGATTCAGAGAGAAAGGCGGGGTATAAATCTGCAGTCGTCTTCTTCTGTATTCCTCCTTGGGGAGGTACTACAGACAGCACCGGTGCTAGTGTGCCTTGCCATGCCTGCCACCTCAGGCAAGGTGCCCCCACGGGCAAAGAACACACCCTGGTCTTCCCTCCATGGGCACCCAGCCAGCCTCAGCGCAGCCACCAGAGCTCCCTTCCTCACCGTATGGTGCAATACAGCCTGGCAACGGGCGCTGCAATCTGGACATATGTCCAGATACATGTAACCCTGCTTCCTCCCTCCCACACAATTTAAAATGTGCAGGAGGGTGCCGGAAAGGCCCACTGATCAGCTAATTGGCAGAACCTTTACTTGCCAGCGGGAAGGGCAGCGGCTCTCCCTTCCTCACTCATTTAGGATGCCCAATTCGGTGCCCATACAGGGCCACCTAATAATCACCTAATGGATGTGCTGGCCCTGGCTATAGAAATACCCAAATAAAGACAAACAAAAAACACAGTCCAAGGCACTCCATCTGAGCAAGGGTGCTTGTGTGTGTCCCAGCAATCCCTGTACCTCAATTCACCAGATGCTCTGGTGTAGCACAAAGGAGTTGCATTCAGAAGAATGAGGTTACATGTCTCAGAGCACTCCTGCTGTTCTTTGTACAAGCCTCCAAAGGCTGGTTGAATCATAACCATCAGACAGAATTCAATTGCTACATATACCCCTTTATCTTTACCCCTGCAGCCCAGTCTCCGAAGGGAGGGGATCATGCTCTGCTTCAGTATGTCACAGTACATGTTGGCATTCATGGTTCCCTCAATGAACTGTAGCTCCCAGTGCCAGCAGCACTCATGCAGCCCCAGACCATGACATTCCCCACCACCAAGCTTGACTGTAGGCAAGACACACGGTCTTTGTACTCCACACCTGGTTGCCGCCCCACACTCTTGACACCATCTGAACCAAATAAGTTTATCTTGGTCTCATCGGAACACAGGAAATGGTTCCAGAAATCCATGTCCTTAGTCTGCTTGTCTGTAGCAAACTGTTTGCGGGCTTTCTTGTGCATCATCTTTAGAAGAGGCTTCTAAATTGCAGACCAATTTGATGCAGCATATGGTCTGAGCAATGACAGGCTGACCCCCCACCCCTTCAACCTCTGTAGCAATGTCATGGTCTGGGGCTGCATGAGTTCATTGAGGGAATCATGAATGCCAACATGTACTGTGACATACTGAAGCAGAGCATGATCCCTCTGCTTCATTTGCCAACCTGGTTCGCCAATGCCCAGATCTCCAAGATATTCAAGTTGCAAACACACCCTTTAAGATATCATTTGCAGATGACATAGTAATTTATCTGTCTGACCCTGTGAAATCTCTGCAGGTGTTACAAAAATTGCTTTTTGACTTTTTGCTGGTTTCAGGCTTAAAAATCAACCATAGTAAGTCCTTGATTTATTCCATTAAACTTACCCCTGAGGACAAGCAGGAAATAGGCATTGTATGTCCCTATCAATGGGTAAAGTCTTCATTGTAGCCAAGTGTCATTTCTTCAGTGTTGTCACATAAAAAGATATACTTAAATATTTACAAAATGTGAGGGGGTGTACTCACTTCTGTGACATACTGTATATATACTGTGGCTAGTAGCCACTGATGGACCTCTGCTCCATATTTTTATCCAATCCCCTCTTGAAACTCGCTATGCTTGTAGCTGCCACCACCTCCTGTGGCAGTGAATTCCACATGTTAATCACCCTTTGAGTGAAGAAGTACTTCCTTTTATCCATTTTAACCCGACTGCTCAGCAATTTCATTGAATGCCCACGAGTTCTTGTGTTGTGAGAAAGGGAGAAAAGTACTTCTTTCTCTACTTTCTCCATCCCATGCATAATCTTGTAAACCTCTATCATGTCACCCTGTAGTCGAGGTTTCTCCAAGCTAAAGAGCCCCAAGCGTTTTAACCTTTCTTCATAGGGAAAGTGTTCCAAACCTTTAATCATTCTAGTTGCCCTTTTCTAAACTTTTTCCAATGCTATAATATCCTTTTTGAGGTGCGGCGACCAGAACTGCACACAGTACTCCAAATGAGACTGCACCATTGATTTCTACAGGGGCATTATGATACTGGCTGATTTGTTATCAATTCCATTCCTAACAATTCCCAATACGGCATTGGCCTTTTTTACTGCAATCGCACACTGTCTTGACATTTTCAGTGAGTTATCTACCACGACCCCAAGATCTCTCTCTTGTTCAGTCTCTGCCAGTTCACACCCCATCAACTTGTATTTCTAGCTGGGATTCTTGGCCCCAATTTGCATTACTTTGCACTTGGCCACATTGAACCTCATCTGCCACGCTGACGCCCACTCACCCAGCCTCAACAGATCCCTTTGGAGTGCCTCACAATCCTCTCTGGTTCTCACCATCCTGAACAATTTAGTGTCATCTGCAAACTTGGCCACTTCACTGCTTACTCCCAACTCCAGATCATTAATGAACAAGTTAAAGAGCATGGGACCCAATACTGAGCCCTGTGGCACCCCACTGCTTACTGTCCTCCACTGAGAAGACTGCCCATTTATACTCACTCTGTTTCCTATTAATTAGCCAGTTTTTGATCCACAAGCTTTCTAAGGAGCCTTTGATGACGAACTTTATTAAAAGCTTTCTGGAAGTCAAGGTAAACGACATCTATTGGGTCCCCTTTGTCCACATGTTTGTTCACCCCCTCAAAGAAATGTAACAGGTTAGTGAAGCAAGATCTTCCCTTACAGAACCCATGCTGAGTATTCCTCAATAACTTGTGTTCATCAATGTGCCTACTCATTCTGTCCTTGATAATGGTTTCTACCAACTTTCCCGGTATTGAAGTCAGACTGACTGGCCTGTAATTTCCCTGATCTCCTCTGGAAACCTTTTTAAAGATAGGGGTGACATTTGCTACCTTCCAGTCCTCAGAAATGGAGGCAGATTTCAATGAAAGATTACATATTTTTGTCAGGAGATCCAGAAGTTCACCTTTGAGTTCTTTCAGAACTCTTGGATGTATGCCATCCGGACCTGGTGACTTATTAGCTTTTAATTCGTCAATCAGTTGTAGGACCTCCTCTCTTGTCACCTCAATTTGACTCAGGTCTTTCAACACCCCTTCCAAAATTAGTGGTTCTTATAGCGGGCAAACACTTCTCATCTTCCACAGTGAAGACTGAGGCAAAAAATGCATTCAGCTTCTCAGCCATTTCCCTATCCTCCTTCAGTAATCCTTTGACCCCTTGGTCATCCAAGGGCCCCACTGCCTCCCTGGCTGGTTTCCTGCTTCGAATATATTTGAAGAAATTTTTATTGTTGGTCTTTGAGTTTTTTGCAATATGCTCCTCATAGTCTTTTTGCCTGCCTGATCACAGTCTTGCATTTGATTTGCCACAGCCTGTGTTCCCTTTTATTAATCTCACTTGGACTAGCTTTCCACCTCTTAATGGAGTCCTTCTTTCCTTTTACAGCTTCCATTACTTTGTTCGATAACCATGCAGGCCTTTTCTCATACCTGTTTGTGCCTTTCCTAACTTGTGGTATATATTTTATCTGAGCTTCTAGGATTGTAGTCTTAAATAGCCTCCAAGCTTCCCCAAGGGTTTTGACTGTATTTACCTTTCCTTTCAGTTTCCTCTTCACATGCCTCCTCATCTCAAGAGAATTTACCCCTTTAAAAGTTAAACGTGGTTGTGCTGGTCTTTTGGGGCAACTCCCTATTTAATGCTTTGCTTTGCCTTGTTTTAATGTTTTTATATTTTAAATGTCTTAATTGTGTAAATGCCTAAACTTAATTTTGTTATGTTGGATTCCATGTGTTGTGAGCCGCCCTGAGCCACCTTGGTGGGAAGGGCGGGATATAAATCATAAATAAATAAATAAAAATTATAGAAATGGTGAAATCAATAACGTTATGGTCACTGCTCCCAAGCGGTGCGATCACTTTTACATCTCTCACCAAATCTTGGGCATTACTTAGGTCCAAATCCAGGATCGCCCCACCCCTGGTAGGTTCTGTGACCATCTGCTCCATAGCACAGTTATTGAGAACATCTAGAAACTCAATCTCTTTCTCTCGATCAGAACACATATTGACCCAGTCAATCTGCGGGTAGTTAAAATCACCTATTATGACTCAGTTTTTACGTTTAGCTGCTATCTTTAATCCTTCCATCATATTATAATCATCCTCTTCTGCTGCTGTACTTCAGGGCTTTTTTTTCTTTTGAAAATGTCTTGAACAATGCAAGTATTTCCCTTCAAACTGTGATTATGTGTCTTGTGAATTTGACACTCAAAAGGTAAAAGGTAAAGGTAGTCCCCTTTGGAAGCACCAGTCTTTTCCAACTCTGGGGTGACATTGCTTTCACAACGTTTTCATGGCAGACTTTTTTCACGAGGTGGTTTGCCATTGCTTTCCCCAGTCACTACACTTTCCCTCCAGCAAGCTGGGTACTCATTTTACCGGCCTCAGAAGGATGGAAGGCTGAGTCAACCTCGAGCCGGCTACCTGAACCCAGCTTCCATTGGGATTGAACTCAGGTCATGAGCAGAGCTTAGGACTGCAGTACTGCAGCTTTACCACTCTGTGCCACAGCTTTACCACTCAATAGGTATTTGTATAGAAATCTGATGTCTAAATATAATTACATAAAATTGATTTGTAATTGAAATTAAGGATTCACTATTTAGGATTTTCACTGAGTATTTAGGCTCACCATGAGAAAAACAAAAGTGAACTGACCTATTCAAAATGCTACAGTGACATTCAATCAACAGGCCAAAGCAAATACAAACTATGTACAAAGACATCAAGAAGAAGATACTGGATTTATATCCTGCCCTATACCCTGAATCTCAGAGTGGTCACAATCTCCTTTACCTCCCCCATCCCCACAAAAGACACCCTGTGAGGTAGGTGGGGCTAAGAGAGCTCTTACAGCAGCTGCCCTTCCAAGGACAACTCCTACGAAAGCTATGGCTGACCTAAAGCCATTCCAGCAGCTGCAAGTGGGGAATCAAACCCGGTTCTCCCAGATAAGAGTCCGCACACTTAACCACTACACCAAACTAGCTCTTTCCCTAATGTTGATTAGCATGTGTATTGTATTCATTTATTTACTTTATTTCCTGCTTTCCTTCTCAATGTAGACTTAAAACAGTTTACATTCTCCCCCTCTCCATTTATCCTCACAACAACCACCTCGTGAGGTGGGTTTGGCTGAGAAAGCGTTACTGGCCCGTGGATACCAAGCAAACTTCCATGGCAGAGCAGAGATTGAAACCTGAGTCTCTCAGATCCTACCCTCTAGTTCAGGGGTGTCAAACTCTTCAGGGCTGAATCTAACATAAATGAGACCTTGTCTGGCCAAGCCATGTTGGGTTGGGTTGGGTTGGGCCATGTGTGTACCTATTTATGATTAGGTAGCAGAGATATAAACTTTATAAAGGACACACACAAACACAAACGTTTTTTTTAAAGACCTTAAAACATTAGCGCTCAGTTTAAAAGTGATTTCTTTGTATTTCTCCTATGGTACCCAGGGAACTGGACAAAGGAAGCTCTGGCTCTTCCCTTCTTTCCCCAGGGGACCAGGATGGGGAGGAGCCTCAGCCAATAGAGGAAGAGAGGCTTCGCTCAGTAGCTCTGCTGTGGGATTGAGAGAGCCTGGCAAAGCAAGCTATCCCTCTCCTCTTTCTCCCTAAGGGAAGAGTTTCAGTCAATGAAGAAAAAAAGGTTTTGCTCTGTAGCTCCTGTGCAATTGAGCAAGCCTGGCAAAGCAAGCTGTTATCCAGAAGAAAGCAAAATATAGGGAGAAGGCAGCAGATGACAGCCAGTTGCTTGGGGGCATGATTGGAGCCCTCTACAGGTCTGACTCTGTCCCTGGGCCGCATGTTTGACATCCCTGCTCCAGTTCCTACACCACTCTGGTGCAATCCACCTTTCTCACTGGGACTCAAGGCAGATTACAAATTTTAAAAAAACACACAACCTGCCTGAAAATTTCAAAGACATTAAAACTATATAAATCTCATTACAGTCTGGGGTGTTACCTTGCTTGGTCTTCCAATCATGGGGTTATTCCCACAACGTTGATTAATAATATCCCGAATCAGGTGCTTTTGTCCATTATATGTTGTCAAGATACTGATCTTCTCTGCTGGGTAACCCAATAGGCACATGTACATGAAGAGCGCAACAACATATTCTGCCTCACCAAGGTTCTGCAAAATTTCCAATATATGTCGATTGATTTTACACATCTGATTACCAACATACAGTCATATGCTATCATTAGACTGCAACACCATGAGAGAATGAGCAGTCAGCTTCCTGCCTGTGTATCTCTTTGATGAGTTCTTTGTTCAAGAGGAAAACAACAGTGACACCTGGGTACACTTCAGTACAGGAGTGGCCAAACTGTGGCTCTAGAGCCACATGTAGCTCTTTCGTATGTATTGTGTGGCTCTCAAAGCTCCCACCACCCCACTGGCCAGCTTGGAGAAGGCATTTGTCTCTTTAAATCACTTCTCTAAGCCAAGCCAGCCGGCAACTTGGAGAATGCATTTAAAGTTAAAGTTGCTTTCTTTCCACCTCTCTTCCCCCCCTCATCTATCTGCCTGCCAGCCTTCCTTCCGGCTCACAAATATATGACGGTCATGTCTTATGGCTCTCAAGCATCTAATGTTTATTCTGTGTGGCTCTTACATTAAGCAAGTTTGGCCACCCCTGCTTCAATAGAACCCACACCAGTGTAACTTGACTTGCTGGTTTCACAAACATGCACACTTCAGTAAGTAATTTGAATATTTCCTAAAATGCAAGTTAAAAAATATCATTGGCTCACTGTACCAAAATCCATAGACAATGCTGTCTCAGTCCAGACAGTTGCATAAAAGCAGTGATCTTCTTTCAAGGACAAAGAAAGCTGTTCCATGTTTTAATGCCAAAAGAGGTCAGCAGAATTACAGCTGCCTGCTGGAGAACACTCTCAGAACACACTCATTCCCACCCAACCAACACTGAACTGGAACTTCTCCACCACCGCCAAAATTCTGTGCACTGTAAATAAGGAGGTTTTATCCACATATGTTGTCTGGTGTTCTGTCTTAATACTCTGAAACATATACCCAGTAACATGACTTTCAAAAAACCTAATATGGTTTCTCTTACCTGATAGAAATAAGGGTTCGGTTCAGATTCTCCTACACCATGGAAATCTTCAACATTTATAAGCTGGAAATCATACAGGAAACCAGCATTTGCCGTTCTAAATTCTGGCAAGAGTTGTACATGTGGCAAGTTACCTAGGTTCTTGTAACGCCAGTTGTAGAGATTGCACAAGCTTTATGGGAAATACAACGGAAAAGAAGGATGAGTGAGAAGTTCCAAGGTGAGTTCATCCCATTACTAGTTCTTTTTGTCTTAATTTAATTAAACTGCTTTTGGATTTTGATGCTTGTAACGCCAGTAACAGAAAATAATATCTCAAAATCTAGTATCTCAAAATGGTGAATAAAAAGCAAGTTCACACATTGACAGTATAAAATATAACCCTACTAGTATCACAACAGTGGAGGGTAAGGAAATTAACCTTTCATGAGTAACTACTGAGTTCAAATAGAAGGGCACATCTGGGAGAAAATCTCACTGGATCACAACAGCTATAGAAATCTACCCTAGAAATCTTGTTGGTCTTTAAGGTGCTACTGGACTTGCCTTTTGCTCCCCACCTTAAACTATCTATCTTCATGGCAAGACATATGATAATTTTAAAATATATAGGGACCAAACTAGTTTAGGGCTTCACAAGTAATGACCAGGCCCTTGAATTGTATCCCTGACTCTACATTTCCAGGCACTGGCGTCAGTGTGCAACAAGCTGTCTCAAAAAACAAGTTCCACATGTTGTTCCTGCCAATTTTCCAAATAAATTTCCTAAATATCTGCACACAGAAGTCAGTGTTTGAGATTATAACAGCAACAAATGAGCTGATTCAGAGATGGCCAAGCTACGATTGGTAGGTGTTCCTTTGGAAGGGGAATGGAGGTAGACCCAGCAGCCGTGAGGCCAAGCTGTGCCATATTCCAGGTGACCTTGCCAGTCACTACAATTAATTCTTCCATTTAACAATACAATTCCACCTTCCACAACCACCAGACCCTAGGAACTTTAATAGCAGTCAGTCCTTTGACATTCATTGGAGTTCAATCTCCAAAAACAGAAAAGGAGCAGAAAGAATTATAATTACCCCTGAAATCAGAGTCAGAAATGTGCAGTGCAAATCAGGAGGTTGGGTATATAGAAAGCTTTGCAAGCAGATGAAATGCGGAGATACAAGTTTGTAAATCAAGAAAATGTGCCAAGTGGTATCAGTGTTCCCTCTAAGTTGAGTTAGGGTGAGCTAGCTCACAGTTTTTTAGCCTCCAGCTCACAAGACATATTTGTCTTAGCTCAGGAAGGATGGCCCCAGAGCAAACTAATTTATGCAGCATTTAAATTGCTTGCTCGCAACTTTAATGCCAGCAGCTCACAAAATAGCATTTTTGCTCACAAGACTCCAGTTTAGAGGGAGTACTGGTATCAATCCCACGTCCAAGCCTTAGCTGGGCCAGGACACTTTCTTGCCTGTGATTCCGACATACCACGTTTGGCATGAATTACACTGGTTTGATTTCAAAGAATTTATTATTTTTCTAATCCTGATCTGAACAAAGAAATGGTTAAAGCTCAGCAAAAACAAAACCCACATTATTTAGAACTTCAGACTTGCCAATTGCCACTAGTATTAGTAAAGGATTCAGGTCTCCCTTATGGTTTTCACCAGTCAGAATAGCAAGAGTCTTAGCTCCTAAACTGTTGCCTTTACTTCTAGGGTTGCCAATCCCCAGGTGGGGGCAGGGGATCCCCCGGTTTGGAGACACCCCCCCCGCTTCAGGGTCGTCAGAAAGCAGGGGGAGGGAAATGTCTGCTGGGAACTCTATTATTCCCTATGGGGATTTATTCCCATAGAAAATCATGAAGAATTGATCCACGGGTATCTGGGGCTCTGGGTGGGCTGTTTTTTGGGGTAGAGGCACCAAATTTTCAGTATAGCATCTAGTGCCTCTCCCCAAAATACCCAAGTTTCAAAAAGATTGGACCAGGGGGTCCAATTCTATGAGCCCCAAAAGAAGGTGCCCCTATCCTTCATTATTTCCTATGGAAGGAATTGAAAAGGTGTGCCATCCCTTTAAATGTGATGGCCAGAACTCCCTTTCAATTATGCTTTTCACAGCCTTGATCTTGGTTCCACCCCTAATGTCTCCTGGCTCCACTCCCAAAGTCCCCAGATATTTCTTGACTTGGACTTGGCAACCCTGTGTACTTCCCAGGCCTCTCTCCAAATGCATTCACATGGCTTTGTTTGGTTTTCAAACAAACATCTAAAGGTCACTTTGAAATCTTTTGCAATAGAATTTAAGCTAAATACTTGAAGAATCCAAGCATAAATCACAGCTATTAATAACAGTCGCTTGGGTCCCACAGAATGATTCTGCTAACAGAAAGGACTGCCATCAACAGAGTGGGCTTTCCTTGCCTTTTCTCCCCACTACAACCTAAAATCCTCCCCATAATGCTACTTGAGGGGTACCCCTAGTAATAGACTGAGCAGGACACTGCAGTGTGTGGTGAGAACTGCTAAAAAGCAGCTGCCTTCTATTCACAGAAATCCCCCATGGGATTCAACCCTAGATTTCTCCTTACAACTATCTACTTCAATTATATCCCACCTTTCTCCTCAATGCAGCATACAACATTTCCTCTCCTCCATTTTAGTCTCACAACAGCTCTGAGGTAGGCTATGCTGAGAGTGTGTGACTGGCCCAAGATCATCCAGCAAACTCCCATAACAGAATGGAGACGCGTATCTGTGTCTCTCAGACTACAGCCTAGTCTGACACTGTAACCAGTACACCTACTGGCGCTCATAGATAACCCGAACTTATTTTATTGCTGCTTCCTTGTTTATTGCAAAGAAATCTGGTCATTTTGCTATGCATGCTTTATTCATAACTGATGGCCATGTACGCTGCTTTGTAGTCAGCTATCTTTCTACCCAGGCAAAAAGTCAGGGTAAAGTAACTGCAATTTGACAGCCACTGAGTTTTCAGCTGTACAGCCACGCAGTGATCTTTTAAGAACATTTTTCTTTCCTGGGTTCAAGTTGTCCCAGCTGTTCCCTTTCTCTACTAAAGAGATTTCTACTATTGATATCTGGGTTGTTTGAGCATCTTGACTTTTGTAAAAGGTCCTGGTTCCAGTCACACATAAGTTAAATGCAACATACTACATTGAATAAATACGTTGTGATTGATGACTGGTTTTAAAAAAGCTGATTGTTGAAAGGGGAAAAATGTATTTAGATTTGTAATTGTGTCCCATCTCCTCCCTTGATCTAGAAAGCAATATAGAAAAAAATAGTTGGAACCAAAGGAATAAGAGGACAGCATTACAAAAAATGTCCCTCATTATCTATAATGATCTAATTTTGGAACCACTGCTTAAAATACCTTTCAGCAAAGGAATAAAGGCCAACCTTTTGAAAAAAATCTGGTGATAGATCACCAGGTAAACAGCTTCTTATATGCTCTGTTTTGAGCAGCTGGTATCTTATTGGCCCAAGATGTCCTAAATGGCCATTGACTCTCCCCACTGCATTTCAAACATGCCTCAATATACTGTAGTAATAATGCTCAAATGACAAGGATGCCCACAACATGCTCAAGGAATTTGTATCTTTTGTATTGTATATAGCCCATATTAACCAACTCTATGAAATGGGATACAAATGCTGAAAGGCATTACAAATATCACATAGCAGTAGCTAGGCAGAGTATCAACTGAGGATAGTACTGGCTGCCTGCTACTCTATAGAATGTAGATTCTGCACACATCATGTGTAGACTGGCAAATTTCTTGAAACGCAGTGGGAAGTGTAAAGTGTGAGCAATCTGGTGTCTGAGTGGGCTACTACAGTGTGCTTTTCCATTTTCTAAACTGCTTTAAAGTCTGGACTGGGATACAGAAATATGGTAAACATGGCATCGCTGTAAAGTTCATTTGGGGTGCTAGATTCACATACTCAAGCTGCCCTTGTTGATTCCGCAGAGTATCTCCTGTCAGTAACTGAACCCACAACATACCTTTCCAACAAGCTGACATAATGTGAAGTGCATTTTACCTCTTGCATCAACATAACAAGCATTCTTAGCAAAGTGCTATCATGATGCTATTGTAATAAGTAACAGTATAGGTTTAATTATGAAGTAATTCCTGATATAAGCATTGAAAACATGTAAAATTACCAAGAACCTGACAACACACAGTATAAGTCCATCTCTAGTCTAGGGAAGAAAAAAAAAACCCTGTTCAAGCTAATAACTTTAGGCAGGGTTCAATATTAGAGGGGATTTTTTCCCTTTCATCCCAGCACTGTGTCTAGAAATTCTGATTTCTCCTTACACTTTTCTTTTTGCCATACCTTGCTCTTGCTCTTCCTTGAGCATCCAGGTCAACAGTTGGCACTCCCACACGGACAAAACGTGTAAAAAGTGACTGCTCCATGTTGGAATATTTTTGAAATGCCATGTTCTTAATGACTGGTGGCAACTGATGATGATCCCCAATCATAATCCATCGTTTCAGTCGGCTGAACCCATCCTGTGGATTCTATTGAAAAAAATTACAGGATTAAATTTGTATAATAAGCATTCACACCAACATGCTGTTGCAACAATACCTGATCTGTCTTACTGCCTTGAGTTCAACCTTATGTGGACACTAAGAAAGTGTTTCTTTCACAGCTAAAAGTGATTGCAGATTTATTCTAAATTTTTAATGTGAGCAGGTTTAAAACAGCATATTAGAAATAGACTGTTCCTTACTACCACAATCTGTCATTTTTCCCTTTGACAACAATTATGTATCAAGAAGCAAGGAATGTGCTCTTCTTCAATGTCCAATGACTCATGGACAGAGTATGATGGGTAGCCGTGTTAGTCTGTCTGTAGCAGCAGCAAAGAGCAAGAGTTCAGTAGCACCTTAAAGACTAACAAAATTTGTGGCAGGGTATGAGCTTTTGTGAGTCACGAAAGCTCATATCCCGCCACAAATTTTGTTAGTCTTTAAGGTGCTACTGGACTCTTGTTATGTTCTACTGTCATCAGGGCTTTTTTGGTAGAAAAAGCCCAGCAGGAACTCATTTGCATATTAGGTGACACCCCCTGACATCACCATTGTTTCACACAGGGCTTTTTTTGTAGAAAAAGTCCAGCAGGAGCTCATTTGCATACTAAGCCACATCCACTGAACCCAAGCCAGCTGGAACTGCATTCCTGTGGAATCCTACTCAAAAAAAGCCCTGACTATCATGGACAGAAAAAGGGAGACTCTGGTCATAAAACATAACTTTAACCTCAGATGTGACAAATAAACCATTACATTTCTGATATAGTGATAACGAAATTTTCCATTTTTCATATAAGCATGCATACTATAGTGGTTTGAAACCTAAATCATCTTTTGTGAGGGAGAGGTCATTTTTTTGTGCATGGGGGAGGTCTCCTATTCTCTCCTCCCACTCAGACTCCCCATACTATTCCAAAGAGTCCTCACCCCTCCCTTCCAGAAGTCACATTTCAGGAAGTACCTCATGCTGCAGTATGAAGGGGGAAGCAGGAAAGATCCTTTTTGTAAGCACAAATATCCTCATAATCCTCAGGACCCACTCCAACGCTCTACTATTAAGTCAAATTTTCCTTCTGCAACAATTTTTGTTAGTCTTTAAGGTGCTACTACACTCTTGCACTTTTCTGCTGCTACAGAGACACGGCTAAATAAAAGCAAATGAATCAAAAGAACCATAAACTAAAGGTACTCTCACCTGTAAGAGGAGTGGTATAAAAGTTTCAATTTCCAGTATTTGAGCAGCCTCCTCCATTAAGATGTTATCATACTGGGAAATTAAACAGAAGCAGTTTAAATAATCAAACAACAGAAATTTTGTGTGGAGACTTAAAAAAATAAATTATTAGTCTATCAGCATTCAAATAACAACTGATTATTTATTAAATAAAATAAACCTGCCATTTGTATAATTCATTTTTGTTCAAATAATATGCCAAATTTGGGAATTATTCTTGACTTGTGCACAAACAATCCTCAGTTGAAAGAAACAGACTTGTCTAGACTGGTTATTCCACATCGAAAGTGACAGTTCCAGTTTTACTACCCAAGACAAAGAATAGTGAATCTAGAATATCAGCAGATCTTTGACGGCTTATACAATTACTTATGGATTAAGAAATCAACTAAAAAGATCATAATACAAGAAAGAAGTCACATAATCAGAGATAGACTTCTGAGAATATGGTTTACACATGCCTGCAATTACACCTCACAATGAGCACAGAACTTAAACAGGCTCTGGAATGTATTTCATTTTGGCCCAAAAAAGAAATGAATTCCTTCAAGACTTGGGACCCAAGGTACACCTACACCTTACTTTCTACAGACCACTTAATCCATTTTGGGACAGCCGAATCATGTTTTTGGAGTGTATCTTCCTTTCAGGAGGTATGCTGACCTTGAAAACCTTCAGTCTTTTCTATGGTAGCACAATACCCTGTGGAACAGTCTTCCAGGGAAGTTACAAGGAACACCTTTCCTGGGTAGATTTCATAAACTGCTCAAAGCTGGTTTATTTCAAGTAGCTTTTGGCATGAGTGTGATTTCACGAGCTTCTGATTACTGAAGGTAATGATCCTGGTTTTATGTGGGCTTTAGTATTTGTTTTTCAGATGTACTCATTTTATTTTTAACGACTGTATTTTATGACAATTAGCTATAAGCCACTTTAAGCAAAGACAAACTAGGAAACAAATATCACATCGATAGCTTTCATGATGTTATTTTCAAAACCCTCAAATAAACCATTTTGCTACAATTATCACTTAAGGGCAAACATAAGCACAGAAACAATTTTAAAATATCTAGCATCATTAACTTCAGAACAGTAGATGACAGACAGTTCAGGAATGGAAATCTTTCAGATTAGCGTTTTGTCCGCTGTGGCATTACCTTGAAACCCAGCTCAACAAGGTCATGCCGCTTTAAAGCAGCATGTGTACAAGTCATTGCAATAATCTTTGCTTCTTTCACCAGTAAATATTTAGATCTATCCAATCCACTACGAAGAAGTTCAAATGCTCTGAATTCCTACAAAAACACAACATGATAAATTACAGAGCTCAGAAACAGTGCCAAATTTGTTTACAATAAAACTATGTGACTGTAATATCAACTTGTGATCAAAATCTGTAGATGAGCTGTAATTCTCAAAAAACAAGACCCCGTGTATTAGACCACGATTCAAATCAAATTAAGGATTTTATAAAGAAAAATATTATTACACCTAAGATGTATCTTCTGGGGCTATAATGATGCCCAGATGCCTAAAAATGTGATGTCCGGTCTCATATTTACTTGCAGATACAAGAATGTTAATTGCAAAGAAGTTCTATATGCTACCAAACTTTGGAATATGAATGCAAAGAATTTGGCTGGTAATGTTAATGGATAAAAACTCAATGTTTGAACTGAGAAAAAACCCCATCAATTCAGGAATGGGCACATAAATATCTAGAGATTTATCAATTAATAAAATTGAATGATTTAAGGAACGTGAAATATTACTGTTACTGTTGTTCTTGTGGTATTTTTTATTTGAAAAAAAAATAAATCTCAATGTTAAAGGAAGTATATATTGGAAAGAAAAAGACCTAGAGCCATTTTGTGATGCACTCTTTTTACTGATTTCTGGAACAAGAATTTCCCTGCAGAATCTGCAAAAAAGAGATATTGCACTTGTTTTAATAACTGTATTTATATTTGGGATAAAATATATAGAAGGTTCTCGAAATACTTTTTATTAGTAACTTGGCAAAAGTCAATTGAACTGTGTGAAAATTTGGTACATATAGTCTGGTAGTACATATTGCACATAGCCTTTATGAGAATTCCCACCAACCAGAGACTGTCGCCATTGATGCTGTTCAGCTTCCTCGACTGCCTATTTTCTCATGGGCTGAGAAAGCACAGTAGTAACAGCAGCTAAAATACCAGAGAGTCAGGGAGAGGCTTTGCTTTCAGCTTTTGTTTTAGAACAGGGGTGTTAAGATTATTTGTTAGGAGGGCTGGATCTGACATAAATGGGACTTTGTGGGACCAGGTCATGTGTGTCATCAAATGTAATGCCAGGTAGTAGAGATATAAATTTTATAAAGGACACAGGCAAACACAATTAAAGATATTATTTTTAACTTAAAATACAAACATGCTTAAAACTCTTACAACATTTTGTTTAAAATGGAAAGGTGGGGGAATAGTGGTATTTGGCAATGCAATTTAAAAAATAAAACATAAAGAAAAAGCACAAGGATCACAGCAGAAACTAAAAATACTAGAACTAAAGTTAAAATACTAGAACTAAAACTAAAACCTAAAATGCTCTCAGCCTGGGAAAACATGAAATGGCTGGGCATTGGAAGTTTCTCTCCTCCCCCCCGCCAAGGTCTACTCTGATTGGCAATGGCTTGCCAGTGTAATACCTCCCTTTGGCTGTGGGTTTCCAGGTTAGAGTACTCACTAGGCCCCAGTTCTCAGGTCCATTTAGCAGAGACAAACCTGGCTCAAAGGAGCAGCCCCGTAGCCAGGATTTGAAGAATTGGGGGGCCCTGATTTTTTTTCAGGGGGCACATAGTGGCACCAACCTCCATGGCCTTCTCTCCTACCACCACTGAGGAGGAAAGCTGCCAGCTCGCTGCCATACAGCCTCCCCCCTCCCCACAGCTGCCCCAAGGTGATCCCTTTCCACCCCTCTTCCAGCAGCTCTGGTGGGGAGCCACTCAGAGGTTTAGATACATGCCGCACCGTCTCCTGCCCTTACCTGTAGCATGATCCAGCTAGGCAAGCCCGGCGGGACAAGGGGGGGGGGGTGGAAGGCGCCTCCAAGTCGCAATTGACTTCTGGGGCTACAAGACCTCCAATTTGGATTTCTTCCTGTTGGAGGACGAGCCGAGACTGCCCAAGCGCAGCTCCCACCCTTGCTCGGGTGGCCAGCGAGACCAGGCCAGAAAACCCCTGCAGGCGAACATCACCTCTCCACTGATCCCCAGCCCCGGATTGCAGCCTGGACCTCCACTTGTGTGCGCCAGCCTACCCTACCCTCCCTGTCTGCAATGGAGCCATCTGCCCCCTACCCCCGCTGCCCCACTTGAGGGCCAGAACAGCCTCTTTTTGCAGGCGCCCTCTAGCCCAACATCAGCCCAACGTGGAGCTTAACTTTTAGTCCTGGGTGTTGAAAGTGTCCCGTTGTTTCTGCTTGCTGAGGGGTCAGAGATTTCTTCCAGCCCCTAAGCAAGCAGAAGCAACAGGGAGCTTAAGTTTCAGTCCTGGGCTCCGAAAGTCCTCCTTTGTTTCTGCTTGCTGAGGGGGTCAGAGATTTCTTCCAGCCCCTAAGCAAGCAGAAGCAAGGTGGAGCTTAACTTTCAGTCCTGGGCTCTGAAAGTGCCCTGTTGATTCTGCTTGCTGAAAGATCAGAGAATTCTTCCAGCCCCTAAGCAAGAACACGGTGGAGCTTAACTTTCAGTCCTGGGCGCTAAAAGTACCCCTTGTTTCTGCTTGCTGAGGGGTCAGAGATTTCTTCCGGCCCCTAAGCAAGCAGAAGCAACTGTGTATGATCACATCCCCTAAGCAAGCAGAAGCAGCGGTGTATGATGATGGCAGAATGGAGAAGGATGCAGCTGAGGCACTGGAGGCTGGTTAGGGGCCCCAAGTCAGGGGGCTAGGGCCCCCAGGGCCCCTTGTAGCTATGGGCCTGGTAAGGAGACAACTCTATGAAACTTCAGCTGGCCATAAGAAAGCTGGGAAGTTAAACTGAGCTCCACTTCATTGAAACACATTGCAGCGCAAACATGGAATGGATTGTGCCCAGAGACCTTAATGGAAAATCCACTCTGCATTTTCTTTGCAGCGTTGCTTCCTGCTGCAGCCAGCAAAGACAAGGCAGAAAGAGAAGGGAAGTTCGGCACCCTCAGAGCTTCTAAGGGTGAGGACAGGAGGGGGGAGAGGGGAGAAAAGAGCTTCACGGGCTTGATTGAAACCCCGGATGGGCTGGTTCTGGCCTGCAGGATGAACATTTGACCCCCTGTTTCAGACACTCCACCATCAGCAACCATGTTCCAATTGAAACTACCTTTCTTGTAACTACCTTTCTTGTATCATTTTCATCTATTGTAAACTGGCTGGAGATCAATTGATAAAATGGCTGGGTATGCATCTTTTAACAGAAAATTGAAACTGCATATCACATTTTAAAACAGAATTAAAAATAAACATCAAGATAATTTCCAGCTATCTTAAGACCTTACCTCAAGCTGGGTGAATATTTTCTTGATATGTCTAAAACACCCTTCAGCAATTTCCATGTCTTCATTGTAAGATCTTCCTTTAAAAATTGGTTGAGGGGCATTTGCGAAATACTGGTAAAAAGGAAAAAAGTTGGAGATATCCCCAACATCAGGAGGCTTGCTACCTTTAACTTTCACTTTGCTTATATACTCTTCCCAGCGGGACATTACCTAAAAAGAAGCATAGCATAATAAATATGGGCATTGTCAGGTTGAGCCTGCCACGCTTTCTTTCTTCTGAACTACGTTAAGTTTCATTTCTCTAGTACTTGCATGTAACCATACATTGTTAAGTTGGTTTAGGAGGGGAATGGAGGACAGAGACCTTTATACATATATCATTGCTGTAAGAAGCTTGCTTATCTAATTGTTAGAGTAACGGGCCCATTTGGCCTAGGAATGTAACTGTGACCTTGGAGGTGGGAAGCCTCAGAAGATGCTCCGTGCTTGACGTACCAACCTCTATGGGAACCAATGGACTAAGGAGATGGGGAATTATGTTAGCTCGCACTTTTTACTGTTTATAATTGTAACCACTTTGCCTATCGGGTCATTCCGGACAATGGCTTTCTAGCAGAAAGTTAACTGTTGCATCTGACTAATAAATCCTAACCATATTCACATAAGCTCGGATTTGTTGTCGATACCTAGCAGAACCTTACAAGCATGATCCAGTGGGCTATGAACAGAGTACCACATGCACATTTGGGATTTTCCACCTCCTTGTCTCTATCTCCACCAACCCCCAATTCCTGAAGGTCAGGGCAATCTTTGGAACAGAATCCAATGTGTTGCAAGAGAATGCAGCAGGAAAGGAGCATTTTCCACTATGCCTACACATAAGCTCTTTCCAATTGGACTTTGGGTTCTTTGGATCTCATCCTATGCACAGAGATTTCTATTCTGTAACAATTAATACATCTCATAAACATATTTATAAATATACTGAACAAATGTTTTTATAAGAGGTGTAAAATATTCAGGATTCTCCAGCAGCTGTATGTAAAATATTTTATTTCCTTTTAAGAATATATCTCAGAATTCAAGGTGGGTTACTGCTCTGAAATATATAATCAAGGCAGAGAACTCAGAAAGATAATCTAGTTCAGACTGTTTGCCAATAATCACACAAAAGCAAGAACACTGGCCTGTCTAATTATGACTCATCACACGCAGAGTTAAAACAATAAAACCCAAAACAAACAACATAATTATAGCTTCAACTGCCACTGCATTTTTTAAGCAAAAACATAACTGGTTCTTCAGCCCAAATTCTGAAAACTTTGTGCGGATTTCCAGAACATTTCCATAATATATTGTGGCTACATCTGTTCCTTCCAAAATATTTGTTCTCTTACTTGATACAAGAAGAAGTGGCCAGCTGTTTCGCAAGTGTAGGAAACATCGCCTGGAACCCCCAAACTCTCTTGCAGTCGCCCAACTTCTCGCAGAAGTTCCAGCCTCCGGGCAAGAACATAGTTTACTCTTCCATACCTGAGAAGAAATTAATACAGCGATGGTATATGGTTAAAGTCAGTTTTGCTAATGAAAAAATTTTTAGAGCTACAAAAAAAGGCCATATGAAGAACGGCAACTGCCGGAATCCAAGAATTTACTTATTTTATTTTATTGGATTTATATCCCACCCTCCCCGCCGAAGCAGGCTCAGGGAGGCTCACAATAGTAAAAACATGTACAAATATTAAACATTAATTAAAACCTTAAACAATATAACAATTAAAACATTTTAAACAATTTGGTGCTAATAATACATTCCAGTCATTTCAGTTCAGTCTTCTTGAGTATCCTCATATGTGGCTGTTGATTAAAAACAAGTTGAAATAAAGCTGTCTTGCAAGGCTTGCAGAACTGGACAAGGTCCCGCAAGGCTCTTGCTTCTTCTGGAAGTTGGTTCCACCAATAGGGGGCTGCTATAGAGAAGGTTCTCTCTCAAGTGATCTTCAATCTTGTCTCCCTCAGCCCAGGGATCGATAACAGGTTCTGTGTTCCTGATCTGAGTACCCTCTGGGAAACATATGGGAAGAGACGGTCCTCGGCCATGTAGGGCTTTAAAGGTAATAACCAGCACCTTGTAGCGAATCCGGTACACTATCAGCAGCCAACACAGTTCCTGCAGGCCAGGCTGTATGTGCTCCCACGTGAGGAGCCCCAATAACAACCTAGCCTCTGCATTCTGCACCAGCTGCGGTCTACACCAGCTGCAGTCTCTGGATTTGAGACAAGGGCAGCCCCACATAAAGGGTGTTACAGTAATCCAATCTCGAGGTGACCATAGCATGGATCACAGTTGCCAGGTCATCGTGGTTGAGGAAAGGGACCAACTGCCTTGCCCGTCTAAGATGGAAAAAGGTGGATTTGGCAGTGGCTGCTATCTGGGCCTTCATTGTCAATGAAGGTTCCGAAGCACCCCCAAGCTTCTGACCTTGGGTGCCATTGCAAGAGGCACACCATCAAAAGCTGGTAGGGAGATTCCCCTTCCTGGGCTGCCGTGGCTCAAGCAACGGACCTCTGTCTTTGTCCGATTCAGCTTCAGTCAACTCAGTTTAAGCCACCCTGCCACGGCCTTCAGCGCCAGATCCAAATTTTCTGGGGTACAGGCAGACCGGCCGTCCATCAGTAAATAGAGCTGGGTGTCATCAGTGTACTGATGGCAACCCAACCCATACCTCCTGGCAATCTGGGCAAGGGGGTGCATATAGATGTTAAAAAGCATCATGGAGAGAACTGTCCCCTGAGGCACACCACAATTAAATGGGTGTCTCTGGGATGACTCCCCCGATTACCACCCTTTGTCCCCAACCACGGAGAAAAGAGGAGAGTCATTGTAAGGCCAACCCCTGAATCCCTGTGTCAGCAAGGCGGTGAATCAGCAACTGATGGTCTACCGTGTCGAATGCAGCCGACAGGTCCAACAACATCAGTATCGCTGAACTGCCTCGGTCCAGATGCCTCTGGAGATCATCCACCAGGGCGATCAGTACTGTCACCACCCCATGACCTGGGCAAAAGCCAGACTGATGGGGGTCCAGGACGGAAGCATCCTCCAGAAAACTCTGTAACTGTAGCGCTACTGCCCTCTCAAGAATCAGGATACCAGGGTCATAACTCTGGGAAATGTAGGACTTCTGTTTCTTGAGCAGATGTCTTCTGAACGGAATGACAAGCCATCTCTGAAACTCAAGTATTTGAGTAAAGTCTGATATGGTGCGTGGATGCAAGGGAAACATCCTGTAGTGCAGTCCTTTAAAAAAAATCTTAGGTGTTCAAATCTAAGCTCTGAAACAACTCTTTTATAGCTAAGTCTACAAAAAAAGAGGGGTGCTTTTAAAAACCCACAGAAATGGAAGTCTGTAACTTTCCAGAGCACTAATCCTAAGTAAATCAAATGCCTTATGTGGGGAAGAAAGAAAAAAAATGCCCTAAGTTACACCAAAGAAATTCTTTAGTGCAGTTAAGAGTTGAATTTAACTTTCCAAAGTCTCTGTTGAACAAGATCTTATTTCCTTCTCGGTTATGTATTCTCTTCTTATGATTCATGATAGATATTCTATCAGTCACCACTTTGATTCCATTACTAGTACAGCTGTGGAAAGGCTGCAGTCATCCATAATGAGGTGGCCTTCACTAGAGCCAAAAACCCAACTTCCATATAACAGAAAAATCACCAACGTGGAAATTAAGATTAGGAATCTTCTCAACCAACCTTTTTTCTGCAATTAATACAGGACAGATTCAAAAACACACATACTGGCTTGGATCCAAAGGTGTACTTATGCCAAGTGAAAGACATCCAGCTTGTGCACAGTGAGGATGGAAAGACAGAATTTCAAGTTTTCATTTATTCTGCTTGCAGGATGGAGCCCACTGCATCACAACCCATGTCATTTGTGGGGGGGAGGGGGGAATATACAAGAATGTAGGATTGTAGTGGGAAGGGGTGAGCAGGAGAGCCACAAGAAACACTTTCATATTTTTCTGCATTCAAATATGTTTTAACATTTGAACAGTTTATGGATTATATTAGCTGAATGGTTCACCTGCTGAAGTCTTTCTCCGTCTCCAGTTCTTCTTCTCCATGACCAAGACGCAGGAGGTGCCGTTCATCAATGTCTAGAGCCATGATTTTCTCAAACAGCTGGTTCAAGGCCTAAAGATTGACAAGAACAACAGAAAGGGTAGATTTTAGAATTTCCGATGCTATTACTGGGAAATCCTGCATGCTAGAAATTTCATTCCTATTTTGGGAAGAACTGGAAATATGGAGAGCTCAACTGCCATAAAGAAAGCATGCCTAACAAAGCAGTCATGACACAGATTCAATAGGATTTGGGGTACCAAAGTGTCCACTTTTTCTCCCTAAAGAACATAATTTCTATCTAATCTGGACCTAAACAATATCAAGCAACAAATTTGAATGAGATAAGAAGAAGCATGCTAAATCTAGCCAAAAATCCTGTTTCAAATAGTGGCCAACCAATATTTCTAGAAAGCAGAGTGTTAGGGCAATGGTCCTCCCTTGCATTTAGCCTCCAGGAACTAGCCTTCAGAGGCATCTTGCCTCTAAACCTGGAGCTTCTCTACCACCCCCATTAGAAAACAGAAATACAGCTATGAAAACTTGCAAAACTACAAGTCCCAAGAGCTCCTTCTACAATCATGGAGTTAAATTAGTTTCAACAGTGATCATGCTATAATAGGACAAAAACAATTCAAGAGGGATGGATGAGCAAAAGTAACTATGCCCACTCATGCATGATTTTTTAATTGAACAACATAGATGTGGTGTTTGCAATAAATCCTGGCTTAATTCTAGAAGGGTAATTCCAGAATGTCCTCCAAATTCTGGAGCTCTTTTTCAAATGGGTAGTTCATTTTATTTTTTTTGCTTCAAAGCACATTGAATGCATTGAAATCGAAAGAGGGAAGAGGCTGAAGCTGACGGTCCCACCTAACATCCTTACACAACTGCAGTATTTAAAAAAGCAACATTCCTGATCATGGGGAGAAGCCCTACGCGCCTAGACTCTGCCCTAATGCACCACTGATGGCACAAAATGTTACCTTTTTGTGATGCTTTGTGGAAATGACTCTTGCCCTCAGAGCAGTGACTGCCTCATTTCCTGGAAGGCTTTATAAGAGGAGAGAGGAGGGGGTTACTGTCACCCAGCTCCTCCTCCTCTCTGTCACCTCTTTCATAAATGCCAAGCAAGGTCAACTCCATCTGCTTCAGCCTTCATACAGGTCCTCTTTAAATAGGCTGCAGGAGACCATACACCTGTTGTGACTGGTCTTAGCCTCCCAGAAAACCTGTGGGCGAATAGAAGAGGCTCTGCCAGCCTCCTTCCAGAATGCTGCCACAATGACAACCCCCAGCCTATCCCCTGCCAGGCTGTCTGCAACTCCATGACCCCGGTTGCTGAGGAGTGGTCCTGCCTCTCTTGGGGCTGTCCCCACTGCACCCCCCATCTGTGAGCTGCTTAATGGCTACTAGCTAGGATGCTAGCAAATCTCCGAGTCCTTTTGCTAACCAGTTAAGTCCAGGCAGAGCCCCACTACTAGATACTTTCCCACTTAAGGCAGAAGTATGCAATGTGCTCAGTATGGAGCTGTTGCTGGAAAACAGCACACCTATTTCAAATTTGTACTCTCTACACTGTAAACGATGCATCTGTCATTATTCTGTGACGTCTGATGATGGGAGGACTCAGCAAAGGTGGCCTCAGTGGTGACACTAATAGGTAGTTCTGCTCATAGCATCTGCTGAGGTACTGCTCAGACACAAGAGAGTCAAAATCTTCCCATTCCAAACACTAAAGACAACAAAACATGGCCCTTGGTGGACCATGTGCAAGCCATACCATTTGTCTCAACACTGAAATAAGGAATAAAAGCCATTGTGTTCATTCACCTGATTGGAATGAGTAACAATAAGAGTCCTCTGCTCCGGGAAGTTGTGATAGAGATTGGATATTATCTGTACTGCCACATCAGTTTTACCTGTACCAGGAGGCCCCACTACCTATACAGAAAAACAAATTACATAGTCATTCTACTCACATGGAAAAGGTACTAAGAAAATGAAAGTTGATCAAGCAGAAAAGAGTGATAAGTTTTAAATTTGTACATGTATGCCAAATGGGTGTGTCTATGTGTTTGCGCAAGCATTTAGGGGGCAGAACAGAAAGTGTGCCTAGAGATGTAGTTAGCAAGCAGAGAAGTGAGAGGACCCAGTGGGGGCTTCACTAGATACTGGTCATCTGGGCTTAGTTTGCTGTGATTTGGCACAGCGGCACTCAAGAGCAGAGGGTTCTTATCTAAAGATGAATCTCCAAAAATTTTAGTGACAAAAAAAAACCATATGTTTACCTAAACAACTACCACTATGATTACTGGAGATTCATTCTGGTTCTGCTACCAAGAAAAAACAGAGGTCTCCAGTCAGTGAAGACCTGTGCTTTTGCTTTTTCCATCAATTGACGGATGCTTCTTTTTGTAGAAGAACAAAACATTGGAGCTGGCCTGAAAGTTTCTTCTCTTCAGTGGGGTGAAGTCATCCAAAGTGGTTAGGTCATGCCTTCTATCGCTCCTGGCAGAGCTATGCAAATTTGTCTAAACTGTATTGATTCAGAGCAAGGTCTGAGCCAATTCTTAGTATTGTCCAGCTCCATCGTGGATTTTGTATCTGACTTTCTTTCTTTTTTCTTTTGCAATGGGTTATGGATGATTTCACACCACTGAACAGAAGAAACCTTCAGGTAAGCGCCAATGTTTCATTCTCCTTCATGGGTGAAGTCATCCAGACTAGTTATATGCCCAAGCTACAGTCTGGATGGGATCCTCATTTTTATTCCATTCCACCACTATCCAGTTCTACTCTTCTACCAAATGAAGCTTCTGCAGATTTTAACTGGTCCCATCTATAGTGTCTCACACAGGTATAAAAAGTGGGCCAGGTTACAGCTCTACAGATTTCTTCCACCAGAGCCACAGTAGAAACACCGCTGATGTTGCAGCAGATCTGGTGAAGTGGGCCATAACAGCTTTCGGAGGTCTCACATCATGTTTTTCAAATACATGACTTGATTTACACATGGATGGATTTTTAATAATAATAATAATAATAACATTATTTTTGTATCCCGCCCTCCCCCGCCAAAGGCGGGCCCAGGGCGGCTCACAGACATGGAATACCATGATTTGAATAAAACAATGTAAATAACAATTTTAAATACAATTCAGTTACATAAATTAAATAGATAAAATAGATAAAACAGGTGCTATAAGATGCTATAAGTCACAATCATACATAAGATGGCTAGATGGCTACAGGTCAGTTTAGCCAGGTTCTGTCTTAAAAGCAAGCTGAAAAAGAAATGTTTTGCAAGCCCTGCGGAACTGGTTCAGGTCCCGAAGGGCACGCACCATCTCTGGAAGTTGATTCCACCATCGAGGGGCCATTGCTGAAAAGGCTTGCTCCCTGGTTGTCTTCAATCTAGCCTCTCTTGGCCCAGGGATTATTAAAAGATTTTGAGAGCTAGATTTTCAGACCTTTTAACCTAGAGACTGTGAGCTGTGAGACACAGAAGAAGATTTTTGGGGGGGATTTATATCCCGCCCTATACTCTGAATCTCAGAGTGGTCACAATCTCCTCTACCTCCCCCCACCACCACCACAACAAACACCCTGTGAGGTAGGTGGGGCTGAGAGTGCTTTTTACAGCAGCTGCCCGTTCAAGGACAGCTTCTATGAAAGCTATGGCTGACCCAAGGCTATCTCAGCAGGTGCAAGGGGAGGAGTGGGGAATCAAACCCGGTTCTCCCAGATAAGAGTCGAAGCACTTAACCACTACACCAAACTGGCTCTTAACACCAAACTGACTCTCCTTTAGCCTAATCTGCAGCGTCCTACTAAAGCCAATGCATGGAGCCCTGCACACATATAATTTGTGCCTAACAATCTCTTGGAGATAAAATGGTGTAGGACAAAAGAACAATAGAGCCAACTCCTGGTAAACATTAGGGGGAAATACCTTTGCCCCAAAGTAAAAATCTGTTCTGCATACCACCAAGACCTTGTGAGATATACACAGGTCCTTCTCGGCCAATAAAGCCCCTAATTCAGAAATCCTTCTTGGAGAAGTCATCTCTGCAAGAGAAAAGACATCTTCCAAAAAGGAAACTTTAGATTCTGACAATCTGAAAGGCTCAAATGGCAATTTGCTCAAGGTTTTTTTTACATTGATCAGGCAGCAGTGTGCCTGAACAGACTGCATTAGCATCCTTGCTCAATTCATATGCTTCCTTGGCTCTGCAGAGGGTATCATCCAGGCCGTAGGTAGGCTATTAGAGCAACTAGGACCTTGGTAAACAACCTCAGTGATGATGCCAGTTCAAAGGGTAAGGCCTTGTATTAGAAATGCTGGCCTTAAACATCAAAAAGGGAAGAAAGACAGGTTGCTTACCTGTAACTGTAGATCTTCGAGTGGTCATCTGTGCATTCACACTCATGGGATAGAGCGCCTGCACTGATCCTCGAATCGGTACCTAAAAAGCCCGGGATTTTTTCGTGCTTGGCACCAATGGGCATGCGCAGGCATCCCAGTGTGCATGGTCGCCGGTGCCAGCGTGAGGATCCCACCAGTTCCTTCCTGACCGCTGGAAGCCTCTACCAGAGGGAGATCGTCAGCTGTGGGGAAGGAGGGCGGGTAGTGTGAATGCACAGATGACCACTCGAAGATCTACAGTTACAGGTAAGCAACCTGTCTATCTTCTTCGTGGTCTCTGTGCTTCACACTCATGGGAGATTAGCAAGCAAGACATACCTGGAGGCGGGAAGATGGTCAACCAGAAGTGACAGCTTGCAGCACCGCAGCTCCCAGACGAGTCCTCTGTTGAGCATGCATGTCCAGCACGTAGTGCTTCATAAAGGCATGCGGAGAGGACCAGGTGGCAGCCTTGCAAATCTCCGTCAGGGAAACGCCTTTCAGGAATGCCACCGACGTCGCCATCGCTCTTGTAGAGTGTCCGCGAATAGGCCCAGGTAACGGCTTCTTAGCCAACAAATAACACAGTTTAATAGTCTCAGTGAGCCATTTTGAAAACCGTTGAGACGAGATTCTGGAACCTAACTTAGGAACAGCATAAGAAACAAAAAGATGCTGGTCCTTACGAAAACTCTTGGAGCGATTCAAATAAAACAATAAGGCACGCTTAACATCTAAAGCATGCAACCTACGCTCCTCATCCGAGGAAGGTGTAGGATAAAACGTGGGCAACCAAACTTCTAAGTTAGGTGGAACTGAGAAACCACCTTGGGGAGAAAGGAAATATCAGGAGCTAAGGACACTCCAGACTCCTGAAAAGCTAAATATGGGTAGTCACAACGCATAGCCATGAGTTCCCCTGCACGGCGTGCTGATGTGATGGCTACCAAAAAGGCAGTCTTCCAAGATAGGAGCTGTAAGGAGCATGTGGCCATCGGCTCAAAAGGACACAGTCAGCCTGTCCAACACTAGAGTCAAATCCCACAACTGTGGGGGTGATCTCGAAGGAGGATGAAGCCTAAGCAAACCCTTCAAAAATCTCTTAGAATGAGGGTGTGCAAAAACTGAATGCCCCTCCAATAGTTCATGGAATGCAGATATTGCCGCCAAATAAACTTTAATGGAGGAAAAAACAAGGCCAGTATCCACCAGAGACAACAAAAACTCAAAAATAACCGGCAGCCCCACCCTCTGGGGCGAAACTCTAGGATCAACTAAAAACTGAAGAAACTTCCGCCACTTCCTATCATAAGAAGCGCAGGTAGACAGCTTCCTGCTATTTAGGAAAACATGTTTGACTCTGCTGGAGAACTCACAGGGTCGATGAACCATGCTGTCAACTTCAGTTGGGGCACGTTGTGATGGAATACATGACCATCCTGAGCTGACAGAAGATTCGGTTCTGCCGGAAACTGGTAGAAGACCCCCCTCGCCAGTTGGAGCAAGATTGGGAACCAGTTCTGCCGAGGCCACCAGGGAGTCTCCAGGATGCAGCATGGTCTCTCTCTTGCGATCTGGTTACCACCCTTGTCAATAGTGGCAGAGGTGGGAACAGATATAGGAACCGACCTTCCCACGGGAACAGCAGACCGTCTCCCAATGACTCTGGATCCAAGCCCCCTCTGGAGCAGAACTGAGGACACTTCCAGTTCTCAGCTGTGGTAAAGACGTCCATCTGAGGATATCCCCAGAGCTGAAACACAGGTTGAAGGAAGCGCCACTGTATCTCCTACTCGTGTGGGGAAGCCGCATACCTGCTAAGGGAGTCTCCAAATTGACCTGCAGACCCAAGGTGTGAAGAAGACGAAGAGTGGTAGTTTGGCAAACTTTCCTTCGACTGATTGATTTGACAAACTTTCCTTCGATTAAGCACCCTGGGAGATGCGCGGCCTTCACAAAGATGTCGTGGTCAGGCACTCCGACCACAGTTCCAGTGCCAGTGCACAGAGCCGTTGAGAAACTGTCCCTCCCTGTCTGTTGATGTAACACAGGGCAGTGGTATTGTCCGTAAGCAGAGCAACAACCTTCCCCGCCACCATGGGGCGGAAGGATCAAAGAGCAAAATGAATTGCCAGTAGTTCCAGGTAATTTATATGGCAATGAGTCAATTCCAAAGGCCAAGGGCCCCCCACACACAGAGCGTCCATGTGGGCCCCCCAACCCCATAAAGACACATCTGTTGGTACAGGCAGGTGGAAGGGAGCTCCCTGACAAATATTGTCCTTTGATTTCCACCACTGCAGTGTTTGAAGTGTCACAGGTGGAATTACAAACCTCTTTCAAGGTGAGTCCCTTAACGGTTGAAACTGACGAAGAAACCAAAGTTGTACGCTTTCATCCTCAGCATGCTTGTAGTCGCCGCTTGTAGTCGCTGCCATCAGCCCCAGCATTCGCTGCAGTTGCTGCGCCGTGCCCCACTTTCGACTCTGCAGAAGTTCGACAAGGTTGATAATGTCCATCGCTCTCTGCTGAGGCAGGAAAGCGCGATGAAGGTTTGTATCCAGCAAAGCCCCTATGAACTGAACTGTCCGTGATGGAGTAAGGTGTGATTTCCCCAAACCGACCTACAGACCCAAGGTGTGAAGAAGACAAAGAGTGGTGGCAATATGGTTTGACAAACTTTCCTTAGACTCCGCCATGAGCCAATTGTCGATGTATGGAAAGATGACCATCCCTTGAAGCTGGAGGTGGGCAGCCACAACGCTCATCCTCTTTGTGAACACCCGAGGTGCAGTGGACAGGCTGAAAGGAAGGGCCTTGAAATGGAAATGTTGAGAACCTACTGCAAACTGAAGGAAACGTCTGAATGCAGGATGGATGCTGATGTGGAAGTAGGCATCCTTGAGGTCCAGCGTTGCCATCCAGTCCCCTTGGTTGATGAGGGGCAGAATTGTTTGCAGAGTGGACATTCTGAACTTCTGGTACAGAATAAACTTGTTCAGATTCCGAAGGTCCATGATTGGTCTCAAACCCCCGTCCCGCTTGGGAACCAGGAAGTAACGAGAGTAGAAGCCTCCCATCCTGGCCTCCACCGGGACCCGTTCTATAGCTTGTTTCTGTAGGAGGTTGCTCACCTCCGCCAGCAGAGGTGGGGAAGGGGCTGTGGTTCGGGCTGTGGAAGAGGCTGTGATTGGTTCGGAATCTGAGCAAAATCTATTTTGTAGCCTTCCGCGATGATGGAAAGCGCCCACCTGTCCATAGAGATGGACTCCCAGGCCGACAGGGATGGGCAGAGACGGATAGACGAAGAAGAAGTGGGGATGGTGACGCATGCTACCAGAAACTCAAAGGCCCTGCTTTGGAGGGCGAGCGCCCTTGGACTTGCCGGTGGTCTGTGCAGAAGTGTAGCGGTTTCGATTGTTCCCCCTGTATGGGGACCTACTCTCAGGTTGGGCAGAGTGAGGTCTCCATTGCTGTTCCGGGGAAAACTTGATATTGTTTCTTGGCCCAGGGTTTGTGCCACTGTTTTGTTTTAGCAGCTCTGAAAGACGTCGGGACACCCAGGTTCCTGGAAGTCTTTATGCTCTTATCCATTTCCTGAAGAGCATTGTCGGTGGTCGAGTTGAAGAGGCCTTCGCCCTTGAAGGGCAGATCTTCAACGAAGGCCCTGGTGTCCTGTTGGAAGGCCGTTGACCTGAGCCAGGAGTGGCGGCAGAGGCAGACAGCAGAAGTGATGGTTCTTGCTGAGACGTCCACCATATGCTTTGCTGCAGCCAGTTGTTGTTTGGCTACAGCAAAGCCTTCCTTCTGCAACTTCTTTGCAGCAGACCTCTTCTCCTCACTCAGAGAAGACAAGAGGAGGGTAAGTTGTTCCCACACTGAGTATTGGTATCTAGCCATGCACGCAGCATAGTTGGATACCTTTACTCCCAGCGCCCCAGCAGAGTAAAACTTCCTCCCGACATTGTCCAACTTCTTTCCCTCCTTGTCTGGTGGAGAGGAGTGCATCTTGTGGGTTTTCGACGAGGAGGATACGACGACCGAATTGGGCTTTAGATAAGTGAAGAGAAATTCTGCACCAGCCTCTTGGACGCGGTACATGTGGTCCAACCTTTTTGATGACACAGGTGTAGAAGCAGGCTTCGCCCAGGGCTCCTTCACTGCCTGTAAGATGACCTTTGTAACAGGCAGGGCAACCGCTGTAGACGTATCCCGCTGCATGATGTCGAATAGGGTGTCGTCTACAACGAGTTGCAGTTGTGTCACCGGGAGAGAGGGGGAGAGTGCCATCCTCTTCACCAGGTCCCCATACGACTTTAAATCCTCCGATGGTGAAATGGGAAGATCCTCAGCGGTATGAGACACTGGCGAAGGTTCCAAAGCCCTGTCTGGATCGTCGGTACTGACCTCGGAGTCCGACGATGAAGACTCTCTCCTCAAAGAATGTTCCGAGAGTACCGGCGTTGACTCTTACAGGTGACCGGATCAACACCGACGACCTAGGCTGGACTTCCTCCACCACCACACCGCGTCTTTCAGGCAGGACGGACATCGATGCCGAGGGGTGCCGCCTAGAGTGCTGGGAAAGCCTCGACATATGGATGCCTCAGATTGCTGGTCCCAGGCTGCAAACTCCCGAGGGGGGTACTACTGGTATGGCGGGTATGAATAGGCGTAGGGAGGCCACTGGCGCTGCTCCCACGGTGGAAGCAGTGGGAAGCGGCAAGCTACGGTGGTCGGTTCCAGCTCTCTCCGACCTCTTGCCTGATCCAGTGGTGCCAACAGCTCCATCGGTGCCAACACCTCCACCTCCAAGACAGAGTCGCTCTCACTGTGACGCTTCGAACCCGAAGAATGGGAGCGCCGCGTGAGGTCGATCTCTTGCTCCAATGCCGATAGATGCAACTGCTGCGAAGCACTGCCTCTCGACACCGAAGGGCTACTATGTGGGGACACCAAGATCTTCCTCAGTGGAGCGGTCGACATCGATGTCGAAGGGTCATGAGAAGGGAAAGGAATGCGGGATGATCTCTTCTTCCGCCTCTCTTTAGATTTCACCTTCTTCAGTGCGGATGATCGGGTCCCCAAGTCATCCTGACGCTTCTTAGCTGGGGTGTCCACTGACCCTTCAGAAGGTCGCTTTGTGGAACACCCGTGCTCAACTGACATCTCGGTCCTGATCGGTGATGTATCGGCTGATGTGACCGTGGGGGCCGCAGCCTCTCCCATCAATACCAACGGGCCCGATGCCATCTTTTGAGGAGGGAGTGCTGACTCTACCAACGCAGCCAAAAGCCTCGCTGCTCGATTCTTGCGAGTTTGCTTGGAAAAACTCAGGCAGTGCAAGAATCCACACAATGTCCCTCGCCCAAACAAAAAAGACAGAGGGAATGGCCATGGGGGGGGGGGGCAATCTTCTTCCCACAGGAGCGGCAGCTCTTAAAAAAACCGTCTTTCCATAGACGCCAAGGAGAAAACCCACCCAGGAAAATCCGAGGGGAAAAACGGGGGGAAACTGGGCCCCGAAGGGCAAGTCCAACAATTTTTTTTTAACAACACTAACTATCTAACAACTAACTAACTAACTATACTAAGAAAATAACAAACGGGCTATATACAACAAGAAAAAGCAATCGTAAGATTACTTTACCAACCGGGGACACGAAAGGAGATTCTCAGCGCAGCAGTCAGAAAGGAACTGGCGGGATCCTCGCACTGGCGAACATGCGCACTGGGACGCCTGCGCATGCCTGTTGGTGCCGAGCGCGAAAAAATCCCAGGCTTTTTAGGTACCGATTCGAGGATCGGTGCAGGCGCTCTATCCCATGAGTGTGAAGCACAGAGACCACGAAGAAGATCTGTCTGGAAGGTGGGTGAATTGGAATATGCAGGTAAGTATCTCAAAGGATGTCATGTAATCATCCTGCTGAATACTCTGTAGAATGCACCAAAGTGATTTCATCTGGAATGTGTGCTTCATTGCCATAGGTTTAACTCTTTCTTATTTAGAATTGCTCCCCAGTTCCTGGATCTTTTTGGAACGACAAATAGAATTAAATAATTCCCATGGAAATGCTGTTCTAAGGCCACAAGTTCCACTTTCCCTATGTACATTAAATATTGAACAGGTCATGACAGAAGAAAGCTGCCTCTGTCCTGTCTTGGGAAGTGAGAAAGCTCAGAAGTGATGGGGGGGGGAAGGGAAATTCTATCCCATGTCCTTTCCAGATGGTGGAGAGTACTCACTGATTGGTCATAGACTCCATCCAGATGTGGGGGAACTGCTGGAGCTGACCTTCAACCATAGGGGAGAAAACTGATCTGCTCCCCCCGCTTGGACTGCCTCCTTGTTCATGTTGGAGGTCTATCTCACTGCCCCTATGTATCTCAGGGGAGGGGTGGGGATCTCACCTTCAGCTCCATACTCTCACTCCCTATAGGCCTGGAAACCTCTGAGTCTATATGGGACAAGACACCCACTGCAATCTCCTCATGGTTGCTAAGATGCCAGTAGGGCTTTGCCAGAATATTCCAGAGCAATTAAAGGCCGCCTGCGGAAAGACCCAAAGCCTTGAGTCCGCCAGCATTGACAGAAGCCCATGCTAGTCTTCAACACCCGAAGCCTTTTAAGACCAGAAATGGGGCCTTTCCTCAAAGCCTTTCTGTCTTCTATACCAACAAGGTAAGAGACATGTGCAGTCAGGGGCTAGTTGTGGAACAACCTGAAGCTTCAGGTCTGTTAGTAGTGATGGAGGCTTGTTCTGCTGTAGAGGAATCTGCCATTGGCCACTCTCCAATGCCTGGAATTTCAGGTGGGAGAGGCTTGTATTAATGGTGTCTTTTTTCTTTTTTTAAGGCAGGCAATGGGGCCTTTCTTCAAAGCTTTTCCATCATCCATACCAATAAAGTATGGTCTCCCAGAAAGCAGAGCATCCTTCTGGAGCCACAGAGCTATCAAAATTGGAAGGTAAGCCTTGCTCTGAGCCAATAGACTCTACACAACTTTGCATAGCCCCTCCTGGAGAAAGAGGAAGTGTGACTTAGCCAGTTTGGATGACTTCCCCCACTAAAGGAGAAATGTTTTTCTATTTGTTCTTTTTGTCTCTGTTTCATGAAAAACGTAATATTTAGAGTTGGAATATTTAGAGAATACCACAAGTACAAGCAAAGCTTGTAGAACAGATCTTTGACCCCCATTACCCTTCTTTTTGCAGTTGTCTGCAAACTGACTCCCCCCCCCCTTGCATAAGTGCTCCAGAGGCTGGGGAAACCTGAGTAATGATGTGTAATGCGGTGTGGCGAGTTGCAATGGGAGGGCAGGAATATCTCTCATACTCACTCATAATCTTGTGCAACCTACTGCTTTATTTGCTAAGGTCCAATGGAGAGAGAAAAATTTCCAATTCTTCCTTCCCACGGCTCTTCCATGCATTACATCATATGCCATTACTAAAGTTCCCACAACACTCAGGAGCAGCTTCTCACTGTGCTCAGAGGGATGCAGAAAGGAGAAGGCGGCAGGACAGAGTTACTTCTCTTGAATGGAACAGACTGTGGCAGGTATGACTCAACTTTCAGTGTCAGAAAGCACAGCAAGCTCCCTGGACTGTTTACTCTTACATGGCAGACAGAAGAAATAAGGGGGGGCGGGAAATACACTACTGGAGGGGGAATCTCACCCCCACACACAATTTGCCCCATCAGTCTTTCTTTTGGCATGTTCTCTCCCCCATCCAACTATTCTTTTTTCCCATTTTTATCCCCCTCCCTGCACTAGGTCCAGTCCCTGTCCACTTTTGGATATCATTTTATTCAATTCCCACCTTTGTCAGCCCAGAATTCCTCCCATTGCTAATTTCTTGACTCCTCCCTACCTAGCTATGCTTCATTCTTCCCTCTTTCTCACTTATCTTTTTAAAGCAGGGGGCTCAGCATTGTCTAAAGTTGTCTTGGCAAACCCAAAATGGTGGCTGAGATCTCATAATGTAGTCTACAGAGATTCTGGCAATTCAAAACTTCTTTAAAATTGAACCTCTCCCTCAACCTTCTTTTAACTTGAAGATTTTTCTTTTTTAATAAAGCTAGGGGTTCCCCAGGTTTGCAGAAATAACTACTCTAACCATAGCTAGTCTCCCTTACAGATTTTTGGAGCATCACAAAGGAGAGAGGATACTGGTTATGTGATACACTTTTGGAGATAAGTTATTATACTTAAAAGTGAGAGGCATGATGTGCATTTTTACCATTGTCAATCCCGGCTGCATTCCAGCACGTATAGCTTCAATCTGTGTATGAGTGAACTGGATTGTGTTGCTGCAGAATGAACCACAGTAATTTGGTTAATCCATAGCACAACACATTGAGCCAAAGTTCTATGCATTTCTTCAAGATAACCATCATGGCCTTTTCCCTCTCAGAATTGTCCATCCTTTCAGTCTATGTGACCTCGCCAATGCCAAATCTGCCTTTCACAGGATTTGGGCAGGCAAAAGGATTTGCAAATACCAAGAGAAATCAATTCCTTCCTCAAGGGTTGAAATGACACTACAGGACTCCAAGTCATTACACAACCCTTCTGAGACGATTAAGTTACGGTTCATCATGTGTAATTAGTATACCGCAAACCCACTGACCAAAACAGCTAATTTGATCAATGTCAGAAGTCACATTTTATCACCAAGTTTGAAAGGATTGGCTATTTCCTGCCAAATGTCATTTTAATATGCATGAATACACACGAAACAAAATTACTGACCGACAGTATACAATGCAACCATCATGAAACATGCTGTCAACAGAACACAACTGATTTCTTACCATTAGCTCTTAATCTAAATTGAAGAAAAATTATTTAGTCTAGTTTATTTTCATCAATATTTTAAAATTAAATGAGACTTCATCTGAATCTAAATAGAAGTCCCAGACCATGCAAGTACTATTTCTCCCCACATACACCTACATACATATTACCGTTTGGGCTGATTATATGGGTAGGGTCCTCTGTTGGGGATGACATGAGGTTCAACAATCAAGGTTTTGTGGTCTTCAGCCATTTCACCATCTTCGCACTCCTTCCGTTTCTTTCTTGCATCACTTCTGACTGGAAAAGTTATCCTGTTGAAGGGAATCATTGTTTCTCAGCTCAGATGTTTTGGAGTAAGTGAAACTGCTTTTACATCAAACTGTTTTTAGACACTGCCCATCCCTGTACCCCATACCTCTGTGAACTTTGTAACAAAATGTTAATGGCAGACAGCAGAAGGGAGACACAAACAGAGAGGACTGGCAATCATGAGAATAGTTGCAGAGGGAAAACCATGTTGGTCTGTAGTAGAACAGCTAGATTTAAGTCCAGCAGCACTATTGAGAACTAGAGACCAAAAAGATTGTCAGGGTATGACCTTTCAAGAGTCAAAGCTCCCTCTGTCAGAAAACCCCACTGATCACTAGAATGCTACTGGATTCAAATCTAACCCCGAGAATGGATTATTAATTCTTTTCAAAGGGTTGATTCTAAGAACAGAATCTGGGATTGGGAAACAGTTGTCTGCATCAACAAACACTGCTGGTAATAGCAGGGTGGACCTATTTATTCTGCTCAGCAAATTCTAAAGCCTTCCTCCACTGAGGCTGGAAGAAGACTGAGCAGAGTGGGCAAAGCCACCCAAACATTACCACAGATATCAACAACTCATTTCCGGAACAGAGACACTCAGGAAAATACAGGAGCATAGTCTGAGTACTATTCTTGCAGGTTAGGGTGGGATATAAATCGAAAAATTAAATTAAATTAAAATTATTTAAACTGCAAAGAAGAAAATGGCTTTGAAACACCACTCTTAATAGTTATGAGAGAAGACGCAAAAGATAGTCTGTTCAGCAAATGAGCCACATTCCTAGCTGAGTGCTGTTTGAGATTTTTCAGTCACCTGAATGGAGGAATTTGTAATGCAGGATCTTCAACAGTTACTTTAATGTTGTACCCAGGAAAGCTGGCTTTTAAGTGATCAATAGAAAGGAAGGTGTCATTGAAATCCAGGGAGGCAATCTGATTTGGCATTTTTGAATAATGAGCACTGCTTGGGTCTCCATAGCCAAGGATGATGTCATGTAACCAATCAGGAACCACACAGTCTGTGTTCATCAAATTCCTTATAGTCTCCAGAACAGCCTGTAATAGAATAGAATTTCAGCAAACAGTAAAATTGCTCCCCAACTTTATGTGCACTCAGAGAACTCCATGTTGTTTTTATTCTTCCACTGGCAGGTGTTTGGTTTGGTCAGATTAAATCAGTTGCTCTATTTTCTGTTGACATCAGCCCCACAAACAGCTGGTTCAGCAAAACAGCATTATTTATGAACAGGCTATAATTACCAAACTATCCCATTAGCAAGACAAAATTTAGTTCAGATGATAAAATTTGATGATGGTGCTCTTTATTTCTTCTGCAGAATTCTCTCAATTTCTGGGAAAGGAACATTAGTTAGGAAAAGAGCTTGGCTTGAAATGTACCAACAAGTCATTTACAGGCAATACAGCACAGTGAATATTCTGCAACCCAGATAGACAACATGGATTTTAGGATGGGAAAATGGCTCAGGAGCAGACATTTGCTTTGCATGCAGAAAGTCCCATGTTTGATCCCTGGCACTTCCCATTAAAAGGAACCAGGCAAGAGGTGAGCTGAAAGACTTCTGACTGAGAACCTCCAGAACTGCTGCTCAAACAGTCAATACTGTAGATCAGTAGTGAGACTCCATATCAGGGAACTTCATGTATTCCATACAAGCAGAATCAAAATCTAGATAGTTCAAGACGTTTCTTGCCAGAGATCAACATTAAAAGCACAAACGGGGAAAAGACAAAGAAAATTACATTCCTTTTTCACGATCACTTGCAGCTCATAAAAATGAATGCAATGTCGATCAAAATTTAAAACAAGAACATGGGTCTCCGGGGGACGCCTTCCCATCAGAAAAAATAACCTCAAATCAGTAGAATAGTATCAGCTTTTAAGCCTGAATGCAGCTTCCAGGGTTTTTTTTTATAGACCTCATGAAGCCTTCCCGAAGACAATCAAATTGAAAGCAGATGTATTTTTCTGATTTTTTTCTCCTGCACAAGCATACAGTCTTGACTTTCAACATAAATATATTAGGTACTTTAGTCTGGGAGAGAATGACTGGTCCAAGATCATCAGTGAGTTTTCAGGGCAAGCAGGGGTTTGAACCTGAATCTCCCCAGATCCAGTCCAAGTATTTAACCAGGGAGTTGCACCTTCTTCTGCTTCCAGAACCACAAGACCTCTTTGAAGTTTTCTTCAAAGCATCTTTGAAGTTTTTAAGTTCAACAGAACAGCTTCTTTGAAATTTTTATGTTCAACAGAACAGATACATCATGATGAAGTCAAATACGACTTTCCTCCAACATACAAAATCGGGCTTTAAAAAAAATCATAATCTAAATAGACTCATTGGTTACTTTCACTTGGATTTTGTTCCAATGACCACAGACTGCTGTTTGAAAAACAGTCTGACTACAACCGGGGTATACCTTCATGGATCCAGCTATGTATGAGCAGAATATCCACAAATGTATGAGCCCCATAGGTTCTTACGGAAGGCTCCCTGTATGAGCTCCGTAGGTCTTTACGATCAGCAACCCAACAACTTTTGGTAATATCCGGCCCCAGAGACAAACATCTGGCCTCAACGAGGGCCAGGGCCTTTTCAGCCCTGGCCCCTGCCTGGTGAAATGAGCTCCCCCTGGAGATCTGGGCCCTGAGAGATCTGCTTCAATTCCGCAGGGCCTGTAAAACAGAGCTCTCTCACCAGGCTTTCAACTGAGGCAGTGGGCATCACTTGTTACCGGCCTCCCCCACCTCATTCCAGCCCAGTGCTACAAGACCTGCTGGACCTGGACAATAGACCATGTCTGTGAGGTGGAATCTGCCATCTTAGTCTTTGTAATTTTAGATTTTATAAATTTAAATTGGTCTTTTACTATTTTTACTGTTGACTGTTTTTATGATGTAACCTGTCCTGAGCCTGTTCTACGGGAAGGGCAGGCTAAAAATAGAATAAAATAAATAAATAAATAAATGCAAGTGTGGAGAAACACCAGTTTGGCTGGTCTTTCACTGGGAGTTGGCTGGAGGAGTCTATTAAACTCTAGGTAGGCTTTGGCCTAGTCTCTTCCTCCTCCCCCCTCCCCTCCTGTCTGGAACCAGCAATTCTGGGGGGAGCCTCCTAGAGAGACAGGAAGTCCTTCAGGCTTGTCTCCCAGAATGCTACAAGAGAGGTAAACCCATTCCTGGGTGGGAACTGGACTTTATATAGGAGATTCTGGGTGGGGAACCTTCAGTTAAAGTTAGCAAGTCAGTCAGTTCAGTCATGGAGTTTGGATAGCCTCAAGAAGGTATGGTCAGGCTTGCAACAGTCCAAGTAAGGTGCCTGCCCCGCATGTCATTCAGTTAGGGCAAGTATTAGAATAGGGAGAGAAGGAGCATTTTTTCCCTACTATGATTTGTTTTTTCTGTTCACTTTTAAAAAAAATGCCTGTAAACAGTTAAATACTGTAAATAAATGTTGTTTGTTGAAAGTGGAGTCGCTTCATACCACATAGTTCCTCCAACCACCTAGAATACTAGGAGTGGGTTGGGGAATCCCTAGGATGAAGTGGTACAGCAGCTGGTTGCCAACTCTCCAGAGGAGCCCCAAAGATCCCTAGGAAGTCCAAGAAGGGTTCTTACTGAGTCCAGAGGGAGATTAGGAGGCTGTCCCACCTAACCAGAGCCCAGAGAGGGACAGTGGTGGCAGCGAATACCTTGAGGCAGCAAATTGGAATAGCTAACAGATGCAGGACCGGTCCGTCACAGAAAGCACTACTTCAGAACAGCAATTTACATCACTGCAATACTTGAGAAACAATGTAGGGGTAATGATACAAACCCTGGAAATCACACTGAACTATGGAGCAAGTATTCTGGCTGACACAAAGGAGCTGGGGAAGAAAGAAAGTACACAAGCACCACAGTACTATAACTAGCTAGTACTCAAAATTTGCAGGCCAGCACAACTGTTTCCTAAAACGCTGTATCTGAAGGACATCAATTTATAGTCAAGGAGGAAAAAGAGCTGATATGCATAATCTCAGATCTCACCTGTGTGTGAATAAAGAGTTGCGATTATGTTATTTGAGGCGCTTTTCTCAAAATCTGGCAACATTCCACCCTTCAAAAATATATTTGCTCAACAGATGACTAGTATAAAATGAAACAAACTCCAGAATACTAATATTTAGATATGGTGGCCACAAACACTGTAAGACAACAGGACTGACCTACCATTGCAAAGTGCAGACGGTCATATGTTTGCTATCACATTTTGTTTAAGCCTCCACTGCTGTCATGTTTGCTTAATTTAAGATGCAACATAAGATTTCCACATCTTCCTCCCTGCAGGCTCAGCAGAGGAACCAAGCTGTCTGCTATCTGCTTGACATGCTACTAATATTTGTCATGAGAGAGATTGGCTTCCCTTTTTTTCCTGTTATCTGAGCAAGGAGACACAGAACAGACAGGGAGAACCTGTCCTCCAGCAAACAGCCACCTTAAAAAGCTGGCTGAACCTGATCAATTGTTTCAAATTTACACATGCAGAAAAATGTGAAATTACAGAGTCAAAGCATTTCTGAATAATCTGTCCAACAGTATTTTGCTAGCAAATAACCTTTTAAAACTTTGAAGGAAAAACACTAAATTTTCAGTACCGCACTGAACCTTCTTTTTAATATCTGCTGCAATTTATAAGGGTTTTGCTGAGAAAGGGCAAACACAAGCCTCATTGTTCTGACCAGTACAACATCATCATGAGAATCTGATCTTTGGTTGCAAATACTTTATTAAACCATGGATATCATTTAGTTTATTGCCCCGAACCAGAGAGAGCATGCATGCTTGGGTTATGGTGCCCCTGACCATCCATGGCCCAGAATTAATGCTGACTTGTAAAAGTGCCCTTGTACACGTCTAACAAATTCACCATATGCACAGGAAATTCTTAATATTGATTTCTTTCTGTCATCACAATACTGAATAGATTTACTTCAGGACTGCAGTTTTCATACCTCAGCGGTGTTAGTTATAAAGATAATTCAACACTCCAAGGGCAGAATTTTGATCACTGATGCACATGCATATAAATTTCAAGAAATGTCAAGCCTTTTTAATAACCATTTGCAAAAGTAAAACTGCACCGTAGCTTACTTTGAAGTTGTTTTCCTTAGGCTTTCTTCGCATTATTATATTAAACGTCTCATAGACATCTTCTGTTTTATTCTGGATGGTACTGGTTGTATCCTGTTGATACTGATTAGGATCCAAAAACACTCTAAAGGTTCTAGAGTCTCCTTTAAGTCTTGGTTTTGGTTCTGGACCTGTTCAGAATGAAAGACACATCAAACATAAAATGGTTTAAATAAAAATAAAATGGAACATGAAATGGAAAAAGAGAGACTGCATCATGCTATCATCCATCATTCCACCTTATTCCTGCCCCCTTTTCTCTCTCACTGCCTGATGGGGTTCATTCCATATACTCAGCCTAAAGTTCTTCTCTTAAGCTACTGGTATTAAAAAGAACAGTTGTACTTGCTGGCATATGTCACTGAAAACATACACAAGAAAATGAGTATTTATGTGCTTACTGCTCATAAGGCATCACTAGGCATGAGAGAACGGGCGATGAGCCCGACAAGCCAATCCCCTTCTGGCCTGCTCTCTCCCCCTTGCTTGCCACAAACTCCTCACTCTTATCTGTTCTCAACTGGTAGAAGTGATGGGTTGCAGCTTCAATTCCAAGGCAAACAACTGGTCTACATATGAGATGGCAATAAGGTGGCAGAATGGACTGTACTGTAGGCAAGGATTTGTATCCCACCACTCTGTGCAGCTATCTCTGAGGCCTTTGTCTAGCCAAAGGAGCCTTCCTCTGACACAAGTAGGTCTTCTGCTAGAGGAACAATGACTTCCTTCAGAGGAAGGCTCCAAACTTTTCTGAGTAGAGTGCTAGAATTCAAGCCAGTGGACTCTTGGTGTATTACATTCCCTGCAAACAAATCCTTGCATTGCAGGGCAAGAGTTCTCATTTGGCTTTCTGCCTGGTGTGATAGTTGCCTATTGCAGGGTTGCCACTAAAATTTTATTTTTCATTTCCCTGACCAACATTTGTCAATTTCCCTGACCACCATTCAAATATAACCACAAGTTTAAAAATGAATAGGTCATGTTGCATTAATGCAAGGCTTAATGAACAGTTCCACTCTACAACTACACCAGTCTCAACTGCAAAAATATCTGTCAAAGTAAGAGATTTAATATCAGCTTATTTCAATATTAACTGCAGCAACATCTGTTTTGCAACTGTACCAAAAATTACACCAAGATACAAACTTCAATTCAAGTAAACTCTGAATGCTAACAAGTAGGAACTTTCCAAAGATGGGAAAATTTCACTTTCAATTTCTGGTTCCAAAAAGTGTAATGAACTGATCAGCAGCAAGAAAGGAGGTGGGGTTTCTGCAATCTAGAGAAGCAGACAACCCTCATTTGCAACCTTTATGTATGGGAGAAGTCAGGAAAGAGGATGAAAGAGCTGGTACTCTTTAAACTCCAGCAGGAACAAGCAATCACATTTGCAAAATTTACTTTGCATGATACAGAGCAGAAAGTTCTAGTTTTCTGTGAAATCCAACAGTGGCAAAACTAATTTGCAACTCTGTGCTGGGTTTAGCAGGAGACAAAACATCCATTCCGTACACAAGCATGACCCAAAAACATGCTTAGCTTTATATGTAAGTTAAATGCAGTACTAGCAGGTAGGGATGGAAAACAGATGTTTAAAGTTTGTATATTGCTAAACGTTTAAAATAGCCTTGCTTTGCAAATGCTACAGGCAGACCTTGGAAATCATGCAGGGACAGACCTCAACAAACGCATTAGGTTGGTTGCTGGGGGTGGAGCTGAAAAAAAGGTGGAGCTGGGAAAGGGCATCATTAAGTTTTACTTGTATTCTGCTACTTCTCTATTCCGGTTGCCACAAGAACAGGTCATGCTATTGCAGCAGCAGGTCAAAAATCCACTGCTTGAATACATTTTAATCACAATTTCCCTGACTTCAGACCAATTTCCCTGACCAATTTCCATTTCCCTGACTTTTCAGAAATTGGCAACCCTGTATTGGCATAGCCTAGTTTAAAGAAGGATCGGGTTGTGCCCTTATCCCCACCCTACCCCTGACCTGGACTCTTAAACTACCACCACCACCACCACCACAATGCTGCCTTGTCAATTCCTGCTAGAGGAAAGCCTCCACTTGAAAACAAGACCCACTGGTTTTGGAGAAAAATACAGGGGATCTGGCTAGAATTGTGTGTGAGGGAACACCTGGCTTCTCATAAAGAGCCTCATCATCCTTTCTGCTCATGCTCCTCTGTTTGCTTCTCACAGTGGTTCAGATTACAAAATGAGCAGGTGTGAGTCACAGCCTGGGAATCTTCATTTTGCTACTCTGGAGCAAGCCCCTCCATCCACTGTCTTTGACCAGTGTACCAAGGGGCTTCTGTGCTCACCTATCCCAACTGCTAGGAAAAGGTATATATCTGCCCGACATCTCCATTATCTAGCCACCATGACACATGTGAAAGTCAAGCATCAACAGCACAAACACAACACTATGCAGCATATACTTCCATGCTTCAACTAAAGATATGAGTGTGGCCATACCCTCTTCAATGACACGGCCTTTATCATCCAACATGCCCTGGATTTCACACCCTCTCACGTAGACCAGGCCGGTCTGCTCAACAAACGGTTGTCTTCTATCAAACTTTGTGCCATAAGGCTGGGTGGGTCGGACAGTAATTAAAAAGCAAACATCATGTTTGCGAAGACCTGAATGAAAAAGAAATGTCCATTCACTTAGCTGATTCACTGATACACAGTATTTTTATGTAACTTCCAAATATAAGTAACTGAAGTCAGTGAAAGCAAAGTACAGAAACTGATGGCATAAGACATTTACAAAGTAAAAATTCTACTAGTATTTTAAATATATGTACATTTCATTCCCTTAAAGACTGTATGAGGCAAAGCACCCCTGGCCTCACCTCAAGGGTTGTACCGACGCAGGAATTCGGGGGCTAGCCTTACAGTGGCTCTCCTCCTTCCTTGAAGGTCGGGAACAAAAGGTGGTAATTGGAGGAGAGCTGTCCCAGAGACACCTACTTAACTGTGGGGTGCCTCAGGGGGCAGTTCTCTCCCCAATGTTGTTTAACATCTACATGCGCCCCCTTGCCCAGATTGCCCGGAGGTATGGGCTGGGTTGCCACCAGTATGCTGATGACACCCAGCTCTATCTATTGATGGACGGCTGGACTGACGATGTCCCTATAAATTTGGACCGGGCGTTGCAAGCCGTGGCGGGTTGGCTCAGGCTGAGTGGGCTAAAGCTGAATCCAGCGAAGACAGAGGTCCTTTGCGTGGGTCGCAGCGGGCCAGAAGGGGAGGTCTCCCTACCGACTTTTGACGGTGCGTCACTGATACCAGTGCGCAGGGTCAGGAGCTTGGGAGTGCTACTGGAGCCTTCCTTGACAATGGAGGCCCAGATAGCTGCCACTGCCAAATCCGCCTTCTTCCACCTTAGGAGGGCGAGGCAGTTGGCCCCCTTCCTGGAATGCGGCGACTTGGCAACTGTGATCCATGCAACGGTCACCTCGAGGCTGGACTACTGCAATGCCCTCTACATGGGGCTGCCCTTGTACCGAACGCGGAAACTACAGTTAGTGCAGAATGCAGCGGAGAGCCAGTTTGGTGTAGTGGTTAAGTGTGTGGACTCTTATCTGGGAGAACCGGGTTTGATTCCCCACTCCTCCACTTGCACCTGCTGGAATGGCCTTGGGTCAGCCATAGCTCTGGCAGAGGTTGTCCTTGAAAGGGCAGCTGCTGCGATAGCCCTCTCCAGCCCCACCCACTTCACAGGGTGTCTGTTGTGGGGGAGGGAGATAAAGGAGATTGTGAGCCGCTCTGAGACTCTTTGGAGTGGAGGGCGGGATATAAATCCAATATCATCTTCTTCTTAGTGGGACTACCACAGTGGGAACACATACAGCCTAGGCTGCGGGAGCTGCACTGGCTGCCAATTGTGTACCGAGTTCGTTACAAGGTGCTGGTTATTACCTTTAAAACCCTATATGACCGAGGACCTGCCTACCTTAGGGACCGCCTCTCTCCATATGTTCCCCAGAGAGCACTGAGATCCAGTTCCCAAAACCTACTATGAATCCCTGGACCAAGGGAGGCCAGACTGAAGATAACAAGGGAGCAGGCCTTCTCCACAATGGCTCCCCAATGGTGGAATCAACTACCAGAGGAGGTGCGAGCCCTGCAAGACCTAAATCAGTTTCGCAGGGCTTGCAAAACCACCCTCTGTCAACTCGCGTTTAAGATGGAACCCGGAAATGACACCTAGCCATCTTATACATATACTGAACTGCGGCACTTTAATTTGTAGCTGTTAATAATTTTTTTAATTGTTTATTTAATTTAATTGAATGTATTTAACTATTTTAATTGTCTTTTATTGTAATGATTGGATTTTAGTGTAATCATGGTGCAAACCACGTAATGTGAGCCGCCCTGAGCCCGCTTTGGCAGGGGAGGGCGGGATATAAGAATAAATTTATTATTATTATTATTATTATTAAGGGTTAATATGAACAGTAATGGGCCTGGTCCATCCTGCAGATGCCTACACAGCTCTTATCACCTTCAAGGCCAGAGATGGAAGTGGGATGATTAGCTTCTTACAAGAACCTGTGGTCCATGTGATGGGAGGGAAGAGCTGGGAGTCATAAGGTAAGTTTCTATAGACTTCTCATAAAAATGTGTTCTGATTGAATGTCATTCTCACCTGAAGTTCCTGGGCCCAAAAACTATAATTGAGCTAAGAGCTTGAAGAAGAGAGACTTGCTGGTTCGAGAGACTAAATACCTGACTGGAACTATGATCCGCTTGAGCTGCAACTGCTAGCAACGTAGGGAATGTAGAGAAGTCGTAACATCACATCTCTCTCTTACATACCTTCCCATTCCTCTTTGATGTTGTCTCTAACATTCAAGTTAACTGTAACATCTGCTCGGACTCTCATAGGCCAGTTTTCCCCAATGTTGGGCTTTGCCACCTCTACCACTGTGAAAGCGACAATGGGCTGTGCCATCCGAGCCCATCCACCAAAGACAACACTGCCATACTCAGACTGCCTGAAGGTCAAGAGCAGACAAAAGACTATCACTTTAGCACTGGGATTTTTTCATTGTCCAGAACCAAACCCCTTGTTACAAATGCGTCAATGAAATCATTTAAAAAGAGTAGACAAGTCAAGTAGAAAATAGTATAGAATCACAGGACGGACGGTGGCTCAGTGGTAGAGCATCTGCTTGGGAAGCAGAAGGTCCCAGGTTCAATCCCTAGCATCTCCAATAAAGGGTCCAGGCAAATAGGTGTGAAAAACCTCAGCTTGAGACCCTGGAGAGCCGCTGCCAGTCTGAGAAGACAATACTGACTTTGATGGACCAAGGTTCTGATTCAGTATAAGGCAGCTTCATATGTTCATATGTTCAGGACTGGAATGGATGACATATTATATGGTCCCATCTCATGCCTAAAGGCAGGAATAACTAACCCATGGCACTGACATTCCTTCCCAGTTTTTCCAGCCAGTCTGAGTTGGTGGAAACTACTTTGTGAAGCGCAAAGGGTTAAGGACAGCTTAATTCCAACCAACAACTATTTAACTGTGTTAGCTTTTGATACATAAAGCAGGGAAGGGAGGGGGAAAAGCACAATCCCATGGGATGGAAAGGGAATTTTTTTAAGCCTACAACTTCAGTTACCATGGTTTCATCCTACTGACGCTGTCTTCAATATCCTGCCTGATCTCATAGGTGGATTCTAAGCGAAAGAGGTTGAAATTTCTCAGGAGGTAGTCATGAAGAGTCAGAAACTGTAAATTCAATTTGGGGAGGGCAAGGCAGCCTAAAGGGGAAAAAATAGGCATTCATTTCTCTCAGGTCCATCTTATAAATATATTTTTCCTATAAACATTAAATGTCCACATGTGTGTGCGCTTACACACACATACAGAGCACGATGATTTTCTGTTGTGCATTTTCATTAGTCACCCTGTAAAACAATTCCAAAATGACATTCAGTGGCCACTGCTGCCTAGTTCAATACAGCCATTTGTCACACAGATTCAACATATCACAGAACCAACACGGTTTCATATTTCAGACAAAACAATTCATGTTTATACGAAGTGCAATACGATGTCAAGGTTGTATTTGTATGTCAAACAACAAACCACCTTTTATCTGTGGTTGGCACAAATCTGTTTTATTGTCAGATTTGTAAACTCTCTTTCTCCTTCTGCAGTGCCATAAGGCCTTCAACTAACTCCATTTTGTCATGATGTTTAAATGTGGGTGCTTGTAAAACTACCTGTAGTTTCTTTCCCTCTGCACAGGGTTGGGGTGCCCACCCTTAGTGAGTCCACTCCAGCACTTAACAATGTTGTTGGCCGGGGAGGCAAGTACCTTCCACCCAAGTAGTCAAGCAATGCAGCTTCACCCTCGCCACACCCTGAGGAAAGACAAGCTGATCCAGGCCAGCAGCAGTGATGAAAATGTTGAAAATACCAGTAAAGCCCCTTTAACAAGACATGGCTAACTGGGTTGCCTCTGGCTGGCTGCTAGACCTGAAAAACTATCAGGGAATTCCCTAACCAGGAACTGGGCCTCAGCCCCACATAAAATTGTGTGGGACTACTCGCCTTCATGAGAGATCCTTGGTGTTTCCCGGAGGGCAGGGCACCAATGACTCTCTTAAAAGGAAGTTCTGTATAAGGCCAAGGAGGATATGCTCGAGTTCTCTCTAGCAGACTGGGGAGAGACCTGAGGAGAGAGAAGGAGGACCAAGGGTGAAGTTTAACCCCTTTCTCTCTCTGAGGCTAAGGGACTTTGTGAAGTGGTCTAGACCCTGGAGTGGGCTTCGACCCAGAGGTCTGACTATGTAGGCCCAGATTCCTATACCCAAGTAACTGAGTTCTTAGCTACACTGCAATCCTGTAAATTATCCCATTTACTTGGGAGGAAACTAACTGTAGTTTGCTCAGACATTCATTTCATGTGTAAATGGAAGTACCTGAAGATTTTTCATTCATGAAGTCCAGGCAATGAGAGGTGAGAAGGAGGACTTGGGCCTGACAATAAATCAGGTTCGTTTGTGACTCCTAACTGGTGACTGTAAGAATTTAGAAATCTTAGTATGTTTCATCAAACTTACCTTCTCCAGAATAGTACTCAGTTGGGACAATGTTTTCATCCCAAATGATTTTTTCTGTAGGATACAGAGGCATCTGATTGAGCTGCTGTATCTGAGAAATTCGGCGTTCATGCCGAGACACCTAGAAAAGAAAAAACATTTTATAATGTGCACAAAAGTAGGTAACCAATATTTAGAGAAAGATAATCAAGAACACAGAAGGCACTTTTTTGCCAGCTGCTACGGAAGACTCAAATTAAGTTACCAACACGAGTGCAAAATTAAAAGCTTTCTATCTGCCATGGCTTTCATACTGATGTGCATTTCATCTTCAGAGTCAACTTATGGCTATTGATATGTATGCACTACCCTTTTCATTCATCACAGCACCAGCTGAAGTTTGCAAACCTAGCCATGCTTCTAATCACAGGTACAAACTATGGTTTGTTGCTGACTATGGTAAGCAAAACTGCCAGAGCACATGTAGTTCTAACCACAATCAGATACTTGTGAAAGAAGGGAGCTGCGGGGGGCGAGGGGAGACTATGTGCCTGTGGGGCACACTCCTGAATACTTAACTACAATTACATGGACAGTCCGCACCAAGCCACCCTACTATGTCATAAATTTGGTGAGTGCCCAAGTAGTCAGATATATCAGTAAATGTTGTCAGTCATCTGAATGCAATTGTTAGAAGCATTTGTCTGTTTTTCAAAAAGCAGGAAGATCTGTTTTTTTTCAGGGACATTTACAACATTTAACATATTTAGGATACTTAACATAAAATGTATCTTGAGAGTAAATGCATATGAACATCTTCCCCACCTTCAGATATGCAGCATATCTCAGTAGCATGCTGCAGGTAACAAGGTCCCCGGATACAGTTTAGACAGCATAAACTACCTTTGGGGAAGGGGGACAAACAAAGCAAGCTCTGTTTTAACAGTCCACTGAAGTCATTTGAACAGGGGTTGAGATGGAACTTGGAGAACATGGCAGAAGTCCAGTGATGTATTAGCAACATTGCAAAGAGATTCAGCTGCCAATTCAACCAGCACTTCATGGTCACATTATCACACAATAGTTAGCATGACCTACTAGTAACACAACACGTGAAGTTCAAACATGGCATGCTGACAAACTGCCCGTGCCAGATCAGGCATCTCTTATCCGTAAGAGAGAAAGTTGACTCAAAAGAAATCCTTGTAAATTAGAAGTCTATAGTGTCAGATGTGGGGCCAACTAAAACAGAATCCAAAAAGGTTAAAACTGGATTTTTTAAAAAAAGATTAATAATTTGGACACAAAATGTGCATTATAGTGTATATATCATTATAAATCTGACTGACAATCACACTTGTCAGTTACATTTCTCTTTCCCAAGCAAATGTGTTTGAGATGCAGGACTGATACTTAAGCTTAATTAATCTTTAGATGTAATAATTAGAACATCCTTCCACAGAAAATATTCAAAACAGGCTTTCTAACTGAAGGAAATTTTTACAAAACAGCATATACATTAGCCAGAGTCCTGTCTGCAGACTTTGGAAAACATGACACTCCAGTGCAGGGGATGCCGTTCACTCCATGGAGGAAATCGCAATTCTATAAGCAAGTCCCTTTGTAATGGAGATATACTTGCTTTATTGAAAGACACCAAGACTCCTGAGCAATCTTCAGAGTCAGGAGAGGAGACAAGTCCTCTTACGGATTGAAAATTAGGGGTTTTTTTAAAGGAAGCAGAAAGTAGGAATAAATGGTCAGTTCTTGTAATGGAGGAATGTGAGCAGCAGAATGGCTTCAAAGAATTAAATCCCCCCTCATCATCAAAAGGCTATTCTACATCTAAGCTTTAAGAATTTTTAATAAATGCACAAAAATATGAAAATTGTATATATGTGTGTATATATATATATATATATATATATATATATATATATATATAATACAATGATAAAACATAGCCTAGAACAACAACATTATGAGTTGCAATGGGAAGGGGTGGGGGGAGAGAGAAAATTGGGCTCCACAGGGAAAAATCCTTTCATCAGCAAACATTCTCTGGTGAATTTAAGCTTATATGTTTAACCTAACACATAACAGTACAATGTACATGTAATGTTCTCTTGCTGAATGCATAATGTTATTGTTTTATTCCATACAGATAATTGAGATCAAGGATCTTTTAATAGTGACCTTGTAAATATTTGTGCAACCTGTCCAGAGCTATAAGGTGGGATTTTACAATACACATACATAAATATTCTATTCTGGCCCAACGTCAATTCAGTAGTGCCGTAAAAAAAAAAAAAACACAAGACCCTGCCCAAGCCCAAAGAGGTACAAGAATTTACCAATAATTCTAGTAGAAATTCTTTTTCATAGCTTGTGTCTTCCCCTGCAGGTACAGCTGGCAATAAACAGAGATATGATGCCACCTGGTGGAGAGTGTGAGGACTGAAAAATAAAGCAAAAAAATAAGAGTGAGAAAGAAAAAGATGACTAGACCTTCACCACTACTGTCCCCACCCTGCACAAGAGAAAAGGCACAGGAACAATTTGTTTGAACCCCTAGCCACAACGTTTTAGGTACCAGCACTCTTCTCTTACCAAAACGAACTCAATATTTTTATCCTTTCTATTCCAATTATCCTTTAACATTTATGACACAAAACCACTACTTTCCCAAACAACTTCTTTTGACAAATGAAAGCCCCAATTACAGGAGTCATGGGCTGCAAACTGGAGAGTCTTTTCTTCATATATCAAGGATTTTGCTTCTGGAAGCTGCTGACAAAACACAAAAAAACCCTGCTTTTTTAAACTGCTAGGCAGTAAGCCAATGGTTCCCCCCTCCTAATTCTGATTATCTGTTGCTATTAAAGAAGAAAGACCTTCATTTCAGCCAAAGTTTTTTGTATAATTGTTAAGATCTTGGATTTAAAAAACAAAACAAAAATTATCCAATCCCAACTGTTGCTCAAAAACAACACCACCAACCTTTAAAAATTGAAACATCTATAAGAAAGTACAATCAAGAAGTGGAGAAACTTACCTTAAAGGCCCAAAAAGTTTTACCAGTGAGTCCTGTGTGTCAACAGCTGATACATTTGAGAGGGCAAAATTGTAAAGCTCAGGAAAATGGGCAAAAGCTGCTCTCTGGAAACCAAACAAGAATGAAAAACAACATTATATTTTATCTTGGAAGCATTCATTTAAAATATCTGTGCCCTGCCTTTACTATATAGAGTATGCACAATCTAATTTAACATGTCAAGCCACACAAAATATGCAGTAGCGTCCAATACTGCATGAAGACTACCGGATTAATAAAGTCTGCTGAACAGAGCTCCTTTGAGTCAACAGAACAGGCAGGATGAAATGTGCTAACAGACTTATTTCTAAGTTTACAAATGAAGCCATGGTCTTTTTCAAATTAGTCATCACCTCATCTGAATACTCAATATAAAACTAATGTTGAGGACTTCAAGACAGTTTGAAGAGTGATAAGGAAAGAAATAAAAATATAATCTGATTCCAAATGTTTTTGCTATTACTATAAAATAACTCTAACAAAAAGGTACATTATGTGATGGGATAATAAAAATTTAACTGCTGAAACAGAGGACATCACCTACCTGGAGGGAAGTAATTCTGTCATAGTGAATTGTTGTCATCTCATTCTCTGTTAATGCATTTCCAGTCTGGTCATTAATTTCAAAGCCGGTGTAGAATTTTAGCATGTCTAAAAGCTGAAATAAATTAATTACAAGTCAGGTTACATGTTTTAGAAAAAAAGGGATGTGGAATTATCCTATGGTAAATGATAAGCATTGTGGGAGAGTCAAAACCACCAATATTTTAATGTTTTCATATCAGACATACTGCATCTATACTTTTAAAGGTAGTAATTTAAAATATAAATTCCCTTTTAAGGTCAAAAGACAACTACAGTTCCTGCCCAATAAAGCCTAAGAGTTCAAGAAATTTGCCTGATTGTTTTCAGGCAGTTTAAACTTCTTAACTTTAAGGCCCTCAATAGTTTCAGCCCAGGGTACTTGAAGGACTACCTGGCATACTGTCCAGACTGCACCAATTAAGTCCTTCATCCAAAGACACACTCTCTATAACTTCATACCTGCAGAGGTGAACGGGGTGACCACCCCAATGGCAGCACCTGACATTTCGAAGGCCCTTCCTCTTGAAGTTCACCCTGGCATCTAATTTATTGTCTTCTGAGCACCAAGCTAAAACATGTTTCCTTGCCCAGGCTTTTAACTAAAGAGTTCCATTTTGACACCCTGATATTGGATGAGGTGAACAAGCTAAAACTTAATCCTGACAAGCAGAAATTCTCTGGGTTAGGACAAAGGCAGGCTGGGGACTTAAGGTTTCTCTTGAAAAGCTAGGTTCACCTCTTGGAAATACTGCTTCAAAGTGGTCACCTCAGTGGCTCAGAGTGCCTTTGCCCAGCCTCAGCTAGGACATCAGCTGCACCTGTTTGTGGTTCAGCCAGATCTAGCCACAGCGATTTGTGCCTTAGACTGGACAATGGCAATGCACTCTACTTGGGGTTACCCTTGAAGAGCATTCAGAAGCTGCACCTACTGCACAATGCTGCAGCTATACTGCTGATTGGGGCCAACTATTGGAAGCATATTATCCTGATACTACAGCAATTACATTGGCTACCAATCCACCATAAGCCCAATTCAAGGTGTTGGTTTAGTCCTTTAAAGCCCTATATGGCTTGGGATCAGGGCGTCTGAAGGGCCATCTTCTTCTATGTGTTCTTGAATAGAATTAAGATTGTATGAGAGGCCCTTCTGATGAGGGATGGGGATGAACTGGTTCATGAACTGAAATTCAGCCTGAACTTGGGCCAATTCAGAGTTCACGAACCAATGTTCAGGAAAGGTGTCGTCCCCAAACATTTATCAGACTTGTGGCCAATTTGGTTCAGCTGTTTGAGGCCAGCCATTTAAACCTGACAGCTGAGCAATACAGCATCTGCTAGTTAGCTGTTAGGTTAAAACGGATGGCTGGCAAGCAGCAGCAAGTCTCACCTGGCAAAAAAGATGGCCCTCCTTGTCTCTCTTGGTTGGCAGTCATTTAACACTTCAGCTTTGCTCCCCTCGCTTCAAGGGAGAGAGCATTACCAAAGCGTTAAATGGCTCACAGAAATTTAAACCTAACAGTTGACTAGCAGACCTGCTCAGTGTTTAGGCAAGCCATTAAACATTTTGGTTTTGCTCTCTCCCTCCCCCACTTTGAAGGGCAGGAAGCAAAACTGAAGGTTTAAACAGCTGCCGGCCATTTAACCCTAACTGCTGACCAGTGGACCCACTCAGTAGTCAGGTCTAAATAGTTGTGAGCCATTAAATCCCAGTTTCACTCCTCCCCTTTGAAACCAGGGGAAGTGAAACGGGCGAGCATCTTCCCTTTTCTCCTGGCCCTGGCAAGCTATAGCCAGGAGAAAGGTGGAAGGGAAGTCCTTTCCAAGGCAGTCCCCAACCCCTTTTTCTTGGTCCCAGCTTACCGTGGCCAGGAGAAAGGAGGAACCAAACTTGTTAGATTGGCTTGGGTGGTGCCCTTTTGGATCAGTTTGGTTCAGGGACTGACCTGAACCCCAAACTGAACTGCTTTTTTTGAGTTCATGCCCATCCCTATTCCTGACTGTCCCAGCAATCAAAGGAGCTCATCTGGTGGGCACACAAGACAGGGCCTTTTCAATGGCATCCCCACAATTATGGATCAATCTCTCCAGGGAGATGTGCCTCATCTCCTCACTTTCAGTCTTCAGGAGGCTGCTGAAGACAATTTTGGCTAATTTAGTTCTCATTTAATGCCATCCCTAGCTGAAATGTTAAACTGCTGTCTTTTATATCCATTGTTTTAGTTATACTGTGAGCCACCTTGAGTTCTAAAAGGGTGAAAGGTGGCTAATAAATATTTTAAATAATATTGACTATCACCAACCATTACTGTTCAATTTTGATGGGTAATAAATGTAGCATTCCATTGGCTAGCTGCTCAGAGAAGCCTTTGTGAAACAGCAGCAAGTCTCACCTGGCAAAAAAGATGGCCCTCCTTGTCTCTTTTGGCCAGACTGGATAAATAGCAATGCACAACTAGGTGGGAATCATCTAGGATAGTATTAAACCATCGTCGTGTTGGAAGCAAGGCCTAGAATAAATAACAACATATTATAAACAACTCAGTACATGGCACATAAGGTTTTGTTAACAACTAGAAGACTGGCAGGAATTCAGTGCTTCATAAAAATTCGATGAGGATTAGTTGCCATGAGGCTCCAGTGACATCACTCCTTCCAGTAGCAATCCTGACAATCCTTTATAGTTCCTACAATCCTAAATTATACATACCCAAGTCAATGGGACAGAGCTCCTAACAGCTGCCATTAGTAAAAAGGGGTGAAATCAGAACTGAGGGATTGCATACTGAAGAGAAATACATTCCCTACCTAGTTGTCACAAAATAGGAAGAGGTTTTTTAAAAAGCTCTTCTTCCCACATTTTATAACAAAGTCCAAGATCAACAAAGGTAGACTGCTGAGGTTCAGGATGATGTGAGAAGAAAGCTACTTGCCTAGACCCAGAGTTTATGAAAAGACATCATGCCATAAAGCACCAATTATAGATATGTATAATGATGAATAATTTATTAAATGCTTATGGTAAAATCTGTATGTATCAATATGATCTGTGTAAACAGAATGCCTACATGACACCATATATAATAAATATCCAAAATATCAAAATTCAAAATATACAAATATGTAATTGATTGGTAACTCAACTATAATGGACCAAATAAGATGTAAAGATGACTACAGTTCTTGCACAATAAGAAGACTCAGCTAACTGTCGAATCTTATGTTAGTCCTATCAAACATAACCACAGAGAATCCACTGGCCGGCCAATACTTACTCCAGCTTTTCTGGCTCGACAAGTAACCCAGTAACACTTGTTTCTCATAAACTTCCTCAGAAGCTGAAAGCTTTAACAATCAGCATAATTTTCCAATATGACACCATGGTCCCATTACCGTTAGTCTCAGAACCTGGCAGGTTTTCCTGTACCAGAGGAGGGGGCAGGGGGAGGATTTTCTGGGGGAGGTTTTGTCCTCCCTGCAATTCTTTGCAGAACCACCACTTGTCCACTGTATTTATTATTTCTGAAGTATCTCACAAATAAAATATTGCAGAAAACACATTTAAAGACAGACTATGCCCAATGAGTTTATAATCTAATTTAGGCAAATAATAAAATACCAGCAATAAAACTAGCAACTAGAAGGCCAAGAAGAAGCTTTTAAAAGTTCTTAAAAAGAAAAAAACAGGAACAGAATTAACTATGAACTGGTAAAAGATCTCCAAATTAAGCCACAGAATCTGAAACTGAATGAGAAAAGGTGAAGTAGGAAAATGTGATCCTATCGACATGAAGAAAAATAAGGTGGGCACATGGAAAAGCAGAGGCAACAGACTTAATGGGGAAACAGGGGAAATCAATAAGAATCCCCTTGGAACTGTCCTATTTCCTGCGTATCTTGAGAAAGTTACAGCAAGCAAAATGCCAAAGCATGTTCTATTAGATACAAATCTGAACAAAATATGACTTAACTACATAGTACATATTATATTGGTATGCAATGCCAGGTTATACAAAGTAAAGGCAATGACTAAAGAAGCGAGAACCCCCCCACCACCACCACCACCACACACACAGCAGAACCAATTGTCAGGGAACCTGACAGGGACACTGCAAGAGAATGAACTTAAGTATGAATTAACAGAAAAACAACACACAGAAAAATGCAGCAACTGAAAACATACAACTTAACAATGACTAGACCTAGCAATACCCTGTCCTGGATGGTCCGGCCTAGCCCGATCTTGTCAGATTTCAGAAGCTAAGCAAGGGTTGCCCTGGTCAGCATTTGGTCAGGAGACTACCAAGGAATACCAGGATTGCTGTACAGAGCAGGCAATGGCAAACTACCTCTGAAAGACTCTTGCCTTGAAAACCCCTATAAGTTGGCTGTGACTTGATGACACTTTCCACCACTACAGTAATAGCACCAGAACTGATCAAGAAAGTATACATTTCTTTTCCACGCAAAAATAAAGTATTGCCAATAGAGAAATGAACTAGTCAGAGCACACGGCTGGTTTTCATTCTATTCACATCATTGCTAGGCGGTGGAATGCTCAAGTAGTTTAGACTCAATCATAATATAGATGTAACCTAATATGAAACACTGAAATGCTCCAGGGGGGTACAAAAGGGACCAGAGCTATATGTAAAGATGGTCCGCTCAGATGGGACAAGCTGGAGGAGAAGAACAAATGTGATGGCTTTTTATAGCTGATTTCTGGTTTGCCAGTTCCAATCAGCCCAACAGGCTTCAGAAACTATCTGAACTCTTTTAAGTCTCCTGTAATGCCCTCAGTGCAGAAAAAAACAACATGAAATGTTCTGCTGCATGGCATTTTGGCAGAGTCCCAGAAATGTCCCAGCTCAATGCTTATCATACCATCTCTTGGGGGACAGAATCCTGCAGTTCAGAGTGGCTGGGCTTAATGATACCAACTGCAACATTCCCAAATAGGCAGAGTTTTAGCAGAGTCAAAAATATCAAGCTATATTGTACTTATATGAAAGATTAAAGCATCTAAGTCTTGTGCCCAACTGCTTCTGTACAATGGGTGCCATATCCATCATTTTCACAGACTTCCTGGACCTGAAATAATTGAAAATAAAAATGGCCACTCATGTGTGAAACGAGCCCTGCCAATTACTGATGCATGAATTAGTTCCTCTAACATTCAAAACAGCAGCTTCAGTAAAATCCAAAAGAATACTGCTAAGTATCAGCGTTAAATCAAATTGCGTTCTAAGCGCATCATGAAGGCTGTTCGCACTGGGTGCCTCTTTTGTGCAGCAGCCCTGGCAGCAACACAGAGGCTAGCGACAATGCATGGGGTTAGTCTGCAAGGCAAAGCAAGTGAACTGCCTGGGGCAACCTTTGCATAGAGGCCATTTCAATGCAGGACATGCGGCCCAAGAAATGTCACTTCCTGGACACACACCCCAAAAGACCAGAAGTTACTCTCTTCACTATTCCACAGTACCAAGGGATTGTTGCTTACATGAGGCTTGTAGGAAAATGGAATTCTTCTGGTGTGTGCTTTTATCAAGGGAATAAGGCTGTAATTTATGGCTCTGTTTACTGTGTGCATTATCTTGTTCTTACTGTGCTCTTTTCTAAATTCTGCCATTGTAATTGTTTACAATATGTCATGTCTTATGCTATTTTTAATACACTGTTGTCTAACTTTGTAATCCAATTGTTGTCCTGTTTATGTTGTGCCTACTGCATTGTTTTACAACTTTGTAATCCTTCTTGAGTTCCAGTGAGAAAGACAAACTGCTTTTCTGATGCTTTATTGTTCAAGGCAGCTCACTAAAAACATACCAGAAACAAGAGAAGCACAAAGGCCAATTGTGAAGGAAAGTCATATCCAGGATTCTGAATCGAAAGAGGTCCCTGTCTACTTTAGATAAACTTTCACATTTAAATGAGATCCTCTGTATGCAAGTCTGTCTGCCAGCGTCAGCGACCACTGGCCCCAGGGCTGAAGCTGGCCTCCTGAAGGGTGCCAACTGGTCTTTCAGGAGTCAGGCCAAGAGGCAAATCAGGAGAAGTGGCATTTTCAGCAATGGAACTTTCAGGGGTGGGATGAAGTGCTGGATCACCATCCCTCACTTACTTCTTAAAACAGCTCTCCAGGTAGCTGCTGACCAAGTGCTCCAAACCCTGGTCCTTAACCATCATTTCAATGCAATCCCCTTGAGCAGGCCTGTAACTACGGGGAGGGGGGGCGGTCAGTCGCTCTATTAACCCCCCCCCTTCCCTCTGTAGGGCCCCTTCGTTGGCTACGGGCAACCCTCCCTCCTCGCCACTTGAATAGCAGCCCAACCCCCACAATCACTGTGTGTGAGAGAGTGACAGGGAGAGAAAGCCTTGAGACCAAACCCCAGGTCACCTCCCCCGCCTTGCTTGGCTGTGGTCTAGGGTGGAAGGAGAGGAGGGTCTTCAGGGGGGGGAGAGGGGGAACAAAGTTTTGTTGACAAGAGATTGGGAAGGAGTGCTCTGAAAGAAAGCTGTGCCGAGTTTGGCAAACTGGGACTGGGCTCCTTGGATCGTGTGCTGCTGGCTTTCGTCGAAAGGCTGGGTTGGGAGGGGACATGGAGGGTCTCAGCAATCCTGGCTCAGCTCCTGCCTTGAGAAAGTTGGGGGGGCCTATATCATGGTGGCTTTCCGTGGGTTGTTCGAAAAGAGAAACTTCTACTGCGCCTTTTCCACCATGGCTGCCGAGCAGCAGGATTCCAACTGACCTGTGTGTTCCTTCCCCCCTCCCCAGCACAAGAGAGTGACAGGGAGAGGGTGGGGGGAGAGAGAGAGAGTGGCAGCAAGAGAGAAAGTGGAAGAGTGGCAGAGACGGGGAAAAGCAAGAGAGCTACAGCCAAAGAGAGAGGGAAGAATCAGCCCCCCACTACCACCAATTTTATTTTCTCCAGGGCCCCTCCACCCAAAATTTTCTGGCTACGGGGCTGCCCCTGAGATTACTTGAAAGCCTCACTGAAATTCTGTGATTCAGGCTTGATGCATCAGTCCTCATGAAAGATAATTCATTGGTTAACATTTTGGGGGTCTGTCATATGTCTATCTGCAGCTTTAATCACTGTCTGAAACAAAACTCACATTTTGTTAGATGAGAGTACAGGTAACAACAGTTCTGTCTTACCTCGAGATCTATCATGAGTTCGATGAATCTTTCACAGTAGTGCACTTTATCCATAGAGACGGAGCCTTAAAACAAACATGGATAACTTGAAAACTATCCCTGGATTGATGAACAACACAATTTCCTCTTTTTTAATAAGACAAAAGTTTACAATAATTGTTAGCCATTTATCCAGAAGGTGGGAAATGATAATTTTCTTTTTGCAAAGACTACAGCAATCTTCAAAACTACAATTCTGCTATGATTCAGCAACCACATTTGCCTTGTGTGCTACTTCTGAGAGCTATAATAGAAGAAAGGTCAGGGTGAAACTATAAATACTCTTCTATCAAAACAAAGTGCCTATGCGCACTCTGATTTATTCTACTACAGACTGTTTGGATTCATTTAAGGGCAGACTGTTTGGAAAAAGAGGATATGTTAAAGTGCCTGCGTGCACTCTTGTGGATTTTACTGCAGTCTGTTCAAAGACAGAGACTTTGGAATGTTAAAGTGCCTGTGTGCACACTTATATTTCTCATTATATACTGGTCAGGAGTAGAGTCTACTCAGAAGTAGAGGCCACAAGGTTTTTCTTATCACTCCATTATTTTCTTGTAATAAATGTTTTGATAGAAGAGTGTTTATAGTTTCACCCTGACTTTTCTTCTATTATAGCTTTGCTTTAACTCAGGGAGCCCCTCTTTTTTATTACACTAATGAACATATGAAACTGCCTTATACTGAATCAGACCCTCGGTCCATCAAAGTCAGTATTGTCTACTCAGGATGGCAGCGGCTCTCCAGGTTGTCAAGCTGAGGTTTTTCACACCTACTTGCCTGGACCCTTTTTTAGTTTGAGATGCCGGGGATCGAACCTGGGACCTTCTGCTTCCCAAGCAGATGCTTTACCACTGAGCCACCGTCCCTCCCCGAGGGCAACAGAAAGAAAATTCTGAGGGCAGAAAGAAAGGTCCAGTTTACGGGAAAGCTTCAAATTTAACATTGTTTTAAAATCCCAAAACAATGCCAAGTGAAGAAGACAGGGTGCCTTAAGAACTGATCTGTGTAAAGCCTGCAAAGATCCATCTTCTTCCTTAAACTTTTATGGGTGTGCAAAGTACACTATTTAAATGAATAGGAAAAAAAATCCCACTGAAACCTTCAGCTGCTTGAAATTAACAAGAGATTATTAAAAAGACTTGATGCAGTTGTGAGCTACTGGATTTTCCAATTAGCCCTATTCTACACAACTGAATATTCTTCAGTATAGGCCTTGTTCAGCTGACAGGGCAATTTTAGAAATCTCAAACCAAAAACTCATAGGCAAGGCAAACAGAAAACAGAGAGCTGATGATGCAAAATAATATCAGGCCAGGCATGGCCATTAAAATAACGACAACACCTCTCTGTTGAGATAACCTTGAGCTGTTGGTATTTTTCTCAGCTGGGAGAGATGTACTTTTGCAGATATTAATGAATAACTCCTCCATAATATTTAAATTTGATGCCGAGTATGTATACTAGTCATTTTTCAAGCCTCGCAACAACATGATGGTGAGCTCAGAAGGAGCTTTCTGAGAATGCAGAAGTAATCTGATCAACAAAAGAGATTGACATTGTTTTTAAAACACACACATAAGGCCCCTTTAGATAGTCTATCAATGTTTACTTTGCACTGAATGATCTGAAACAGTGTCTCATCACTATCTCAGGCTGGCAAATTTCAGACAGCATGACACAAAAGCAGTCCACAAATGAAATTCTGTGATTCAGGCTTGATGTATCAGTCCTCATGAAAGGTATTCAAAGTTCAAGAGAACAAATGAATTTCAGAACAGAAACGGTCCATCAGGGAAACTGCATATTGAGAACATTCACTCTTTGGGACAAAAACATTAAACAAGTCATGATGTCTGTTCCACGGAGAGCAGAATTCCTGCGTTTACATCATGAGCCTTTAACTAGTGTGGGGGTGGGGGACAGAATTTATTTTTAATTGAACTTTTACCCTGCCCTCCCCTGCAAGCAGGCTCAGGGCAGGTCACAACATTCTTAAAGCCACACCAAATTTAAACAGAATAAAAGATTTAAACAGAATACAATCATAAAACAATTAAAAACAATTTGTATTCATTAAGAGGCACCAGCAAATAATTTACTGAATAGGATGAAGTTCTGCAGGTCTAAGCGGAAACAGGAGAAGTGGGTGGGTCAGTAAGCAGCTGAGATGGACTGTAGTGCTGCTGGACATAGCTAAGCTAGACAGAGCAGGGCAGGGGAGGTTATTATGGTTGAGTTGTCACTGCCTTGATCATAAGCCTTGTGGAACATCTGTTTTATAGGCCTTGCAGAACTGCAATAGATCCCACGAGGCCTGGAACTCTCTAGGGAGAGCATTGCACCAGGCTGGCACCAGAGCCAAATCAGCTCTGGCCAAGGCTTTGCGGATATCTTTGGGGCAGGGTCACCAAGTAGATGTTGAGTGGAAGAGCCTAAAGTCCTTTGGGAACTATACAAAGAAAGGTGGTCCTGCAGGTATGTTGGTTTTTGCTCTCAGTAGAGACCCTCTACTCTTGCAGGAAGGTAGTATGGGGTTGCTCCCACTCTAACCTTTACCGTAGGCAAAGGTTTCACAAGCATACTCTCCTTCCACTCAGGCAAGTGCCGTGCAAAAGGAAACTGGGGGAACCATTATGGGTTCCATGAGCTCTTAGACCAGGCAAGAGAACTGTTGGTAGTCTGAAGAGATTTTGCACTACTGTGCAAAGCCCACCTGCTACCAGAAAATAAGAACTCTAAGGGAAACCATACCCACAGCTCAAGAGCTCTGAAGCCACTGTGCTGCCTTCTCCATGTAGGGCTAGCTGGCTGCCAGTTCACAGAATTGTGGGAGGGCCGACATGCATAATCCACTCACTCAGCTTTGTCCTACCCCTACGAACATCAATAAAGGCAGTACTCAGGAAAGCACTCATTTGTATACTCTTCCTGAGCACAGTTTCTTTAGCGTTTGTAGAATCTTTCGGGCTCAAGTGCTGTATTCTACTGGAGAAAGTTTTCCTTCCAGACGTTTCGTTCTCAGCTGCGGAGAACATCCTCAGTGGTGTTGCAGCCAGAGCAGGTGCTCTGACCTTCTGGGCTGCTGTGCATTGAGTGGGGCCAGGGCTGCTGGAGAGCTGCTATTTCTAGGCTGGAGGGGGTGTGGTGAAAGGGCAATTGGTTTGTGAATGTGCCCATTGTTTGGTGGGGCTTCCTGGAAGGGTAGTGATAAGGAAACAGTTTCTTTCTTCACCTATCGCTCTGAGGAGCAAGGGAGGCAGGCTACCACTGCTGAAAAGAATGTGTCAATGGAGATGGGATGAGTGTGTGTGCTGATGGCCATTGGCCTTGAGGGAAGATTTCTTTGACACCAAGCTCAGCCATCCCAACAGTCAATTCAATATGAAGGAAAGGATTAGAAACAGAGTTCCATACTTCTCCCTGTTCCCATCCTAAAAATAAAATACCCTTGCAGATTTGCAGTTTTATACATATGCACATCCTGGGGCACTTTAGACCTGGTGGAGAAGGGGTGGAACTGGTGCACTGCCGTAAGCATGCCAGCAGCACAGAAATGGGACAAAAAGAGGGACCCTGTGAGGCAGATAGGAGGAAGGACACCCAGTGTTAATTTCTGATGGAAGGCAAAGGTCTCCTTGGAAGAAAAATACCTACTCAGGAATAGCCACAGGGAAGCAAGAACCAGGTGTGTCCAGGAGAGGTAGGATAAAACTGTCCCAGCTGAAACAGGTGGGGGAAGAAGAAGATGGCTGGAACCATCTAGCAGCAGGGAAGCAGTAACCAACCAGACCTGAGGACTTTGTGGCTGGCAGAGACAAAAAAAAAGTCCAGGAAAATGGTATTCCTAGCCAAGGGACAATATCTAAGCCTTAGTGGCTTAGCTACCTCATGTGTTAACCCTGTAAGGAAGAGAGGTGTCCAGAGGTAGGACAAGACCAAGCAACAGACCTCAGCTGGGAAAGCTGACTTAAAACCTGGGCAAAAGGTGGTGGAGGTAATAAGGAGTAAACCAGCCAGGCTGCAGGGTGACTTTGGAACCTTGGGAAACAGTGACCGGAACAGAGTGATCAATAACATGGCAACATCTGCCTTTCTTGTGTGTTGACTCATCTTTGACAATGCTGATAAAAGATATGACATCCTTGGGGGGAAATGTGGCTCATGGGCCAGGGGGCTTCAAAGCATGAAAACATGTTATATGTAGACATGATACATACCTGAAGCAGGGATTGATTTTAATACAGAGATGAATTTCTGGATCAGTTGTGAAAGAAACAGTCTTTCTTTGTATGCTCTGGGAAAAAAAACAGGCTGATTTATTAATAGTCCGCATCTTGGTATATCAAAGGGTATGCAGAGAATACAGCTTCTACACTGATTCTGATGCCAGAGATTATTATGCTGATGTCACATACTTAGCTTTTTCCGGGCGGGGGGGTGGGGGGGAAGAACCCTGCATGCTTTCAGGAACAATTTTCCCCATGGCATATTGGAATTCTTCCATTAATATAGCTAAGTTCTCTAAGGTGAGTGAACTGACTGAAGAAGTGCTGTTTCCACACTATGCTGGAAAGAAGATCTTGCAGACAATATATAGGGGCTGGTTCTGCAGATATGCTGGGAAAGCCAAGATCACACAACAGATTCTGTATCTACTCAAAATCAAGATGATCTCTTTAAAATGTTACTACAAAAATAGTTTATTAATGGACTCAGCTGTAACTTACATTATACAGGGCCGGGGTACCCTCCCTTCCAGGCAATTTAAATTGTGCAGCAGGGCACCCAGGAGCAGCCGCTGCCCTTCCTGCGCCCAGGAAAGGTCCCACTGATCAGTGGGGCCTTTAAATCGCCCAGGAGGCAGATGGCTGCTCCTGGGTGCTCCCCTGATCGTGGGTAGTGCCAGCAGAAGCAGCCAGGCTGGCCTCCCCCTCCATTTAAACAGCAAGAGCAGCTGCTGCTGTTCCCACGTGATTTAGATGGAGCGGAAGGCTGGCCCTGCTGCTTCTGCTGGCACTACCCATGATCGGGACAGTGAGCAGGAGCCGGCCTCCTGGATGATTTTAAGGCCCCACTGATCAGCTGATTGTCAGGACCTTTCCTGGGTGTGGGAAGGGCAGCAGCTGCTCCTGAGCACCCTCCCAGGTGATTTAAATTGCCCGGGGGGGGTGGCCCCCCAACCTCCAAAGGGGTGCCCAATTCTGTGTCCCCCAGGGCCTCTGTCTAGGTCACCTAGTCGGTATGCCGGCCCTGCTTACTTATGAATGTAAGATTAAACACCCCCCCCTTTAAATTTTTTGATGACATATCTGAGGAAAAGCCTAGTCTTGCATTTCAATGCTGTACATAAACACAGAACTAGTTAAAGAAAAATGGCCACTGTTGGAACGCAAGACATTGTTAGAAAGTATTACAGTATTGTCGAGAAGGGGAATCACACACTATGCTGAATTTTTAAAATTAGATTTTATTTTATATATTTTTTACTGGGGATTCAGAAGAAAGAGAAATAGGGGAAAGGGAAAAAGCATTATTCCATGCTGAATTTTTTAAAAAGAAAATGTGGAGCACAATGTTATCCAAACTTCCTGCATACAGTCCTCATGCATTTCAAAAGTGTACTTCTAAAGAAAACTGTAATGGGTTGCAACCAGGGGTGGAATTCTAGCAGGAGCTCCTTTGCATATTAGACCACACACCCTGATGTAGCCAATCCTCCAAGAGCTTTAAAAAAAGAGCCTTGTAAGCTCTTGGAGGATTGGCTACATCAGGGATGTGTGGTCTAATATACAAAGGAGCTCCTGCTAGAATCTCCCCCCCTCCCCGGTTGCAACTCATATAAGCATTTGTTTAAAATGGAAGTGCTAGATGTACAGTCTGGAATATTGTATTGGGTGGCTGCACTATGTAACATTCAAGAACAGGTAATTATCAGTTACTAAGTGCAACCATTCTGAGGGCTCAGCCCCCACAAAAAGTCAGAGAAAGTTGAAAACAAGAAATCTTCCTCCATCTCCTCCTAGAACCCTCCTCTCCCCTTCCCAGGCCGATGCTACATTTGGCTGCATCCCATCTAAATTCTCTGTATGGAAGCACAGATTCCCCACCTTCACTCTCCTGCTGTAGTCCAACACGCCTCAAGAAATGCAGCACCTGGGGGATTTCCAGGAGCATCATGAGGTAGGAACTGGAGGGCTACCATGGCAAAAATCATGCCCCCACCATGCTTTTTAGAGCATCCAGCAACATATGATACAGCCCTAGGAAACGGGAAAGTTGCACAAGCTAAACTAGGTCCAATCTAGAAGGCAGGACAATGCTGCCAGTTTCCACACACTACACACACACCACTGCATGAAGCACAGAACACTGAACAGGTCTTCCCCACCTAAGCACAGGAACCACCAATTATCTCACAACAGTTAGAGTTCCAACCAAAGCTGAAATGTAACACAGAGTTCCTGTTTACTTACTGTACTCGTGTACTCTCATCCAATTTCTCATCGTTCTTCTTGATCAAATTCCAAAATTTCCGAAGCTTTGGTGTCTTTTTCAATTCAAGTTCAAGACGAGCCTGTCACAGTGAAAACAAAAAAGCTCTCAAGTTGTCACTCACCTAACTAGTCTTCTGTGCAGCTTCTTAAAAACAAAACTTTCCACTTGCCTGTCTTAATAAAACTGCATTTGCAAGAAATCCGGAAATCAATGAATATCACACTTTGCAAATAATGAATCCCTGACTCCTTGGACCCATTGAACTGACTCCTTGGCCCATTCTCTCATTCATCCACCCTGACTGCTCCTCTGTCAGCAGCTCAGAGGTGAATGGAACAGTCTATGTGATGGAATGTGCCCTACAGCACACTTAACACTTCATTTACAGCACATGTGCCAAAAGGCTGGCAATCACAGCTCTCAGAAGACCTCCATGTTTTCAGCTGGCAGTAAGTTAATGTAAACTTCATCATCTAAAATCCCATACAGGTTCCCAGAGGTTCTTTGCATTTGGATTTCTGTAAGCCATCCCAAGTCCCCATCACAAGGGGGAAGTACAAAATATATTTAAAATATATACAATGCAATTACTTCAAATAAAATAATCCATTTATCATGGAACACTTACAGGTTGCAGGCCCATCCACATTGGCAGGGAGATGAGCTGCTGGACTTGTGCTCTGATCAAATCCACTTCCTGTCCCAAGAAATTCAATAAGCAAATGAAGAGAAAGTTTCATAGCCCATTGCAGGCCTCTAAAACATGCACTCCCCTCAGTCAACAAGCAGAGAACCCCACTCTATGCAGTTCCAGGCCAGAAGCAAAACAGGGGTCTTAGTGAGACCACGCTGAACCACCAGACATGACTTATGTTTGGGTGGATAGCTTACCAGCTATGCAAGGAATTCTCCCCCAGGTCTATTTCTCAAGGAGAGTCTGTTTGTGCCAGGTGACTTGCACACTACAGCCACACTATATTTAAGTTTTACATTTCTACACCATCCTTTTCAGAAAGGCCCAATGCAAGCATCACCTTTATAAGACCAAAATGCTAACAGAAAAAAAGCATAAAGTAACATTTCAAGCATATTCATATGTCACTAAAACTTCTACTTATCCCTGGGCCCCTGAACTCAATTAAGGTTGTACAATATTTCCACAATATGCTTAAATCCAGCCTTGATGTGTCTTCAGGCAAAGGATAGTCCCATTTTGAGGAACAGCTCTTGGGACTGTCTCCATTTGGCCAATCAAACTGAATGGCAAGGGTGAAGAGACAACCTGCAGTAGAAAGATGGTAGTCCAGGCAATTTTAAGAGAGCCAGTTTGGTGTAGTGGTTAAGTATGTGGACTCTTATCTGAGAGAACCGGGTTTGATTCCCCACTCCTCCACTAGCACCTGTTGGAATGGACTTGGCTTAGCCATAGCTCTGGCAGAGGTTGTCCTTGAAAGGGCAGCTGCTGTGAGAGCCCTCTCAGTCCCACCCACCTCACAGGGTGTCTGTGGTGGGGGGAGAAGATAGGAGATTGCAAGCCGCTCTGAGTCTCTGATTCAGAGAGAAGGGCGGGGTATAAATCTGCAACCGTCTTCTTCTTCTATATATATTATTAGTTATGTATGGCCCCCATCTGCAGACAGATGAATCCCCAGATTGAGGCCATACAGAGGCTGAATAGATTTTTTCAGCAAACTCTGGGTACTCTCTAGGTTTACAGAAAAATCTGAAAATGAAAAAATATACAATTGGGGGGAGGGGGTTTAAAGCCCCTGACAAGTAAAGCAGCATTATCTGCATAAGTGCAGAGAACATATCTACTTTGGCCGTTGGAAGAGTCCAGGAGCTGTGCTGCATTCAGTAGAAGCAGCAGCACACCCTGGGGCTTCATGCTGTGCTCAGTCACAACCACCATGCAGCCTGGGAGCTGCACTGGGTTCAGCAGTGGCAGGGCAGCCAGAGAGAGCCCGGGGATTGGGCCTGGCAATGGCTGCCATAAAGCCCAAGAGATATGCCAGCAGCGCACCCCAGGGCTCCATGTTGGGCCTGATGGCAGCAGCCACACAGCTCGAGAGCTGCACTAAGCCCAGCAGAGCAGCCCAACCCAGCGAGAGCCCAGTGGTCATGCTGGGCCTGGTGGTGGCTGCTGAACAGCTTGGGGCTCCACGCTGGACTTGGTGGCTGCCAGAAAGCCTGCGGCCTTGCTGAACTCAGCAAGAGAGTGGAGAGATGGGATTCCACCCCCCACAAGTCTTGTATTACACTATATCCAAAGGCAGCATAAGCTGCAGCTCTTAACATGACAAATGGGTGACAGCTGAAACTTACCAAACTGTTGAAACAGTGATCAAGGAATAGCAGGAGTATTGTTTGCTCTTGTAGTGAGAATTCGCTGTCATTCTCAGCCAAGGATGCTTCCAACACACGTTTGAAAAAGAATGGGAAGTGCTCTGGCTTTCTTTTGAATGTCTAGATGGTAAAATAGGGATGCAAATCACCTTTGTGGAATATCTTTTGAAGGCAAAGTATTAATGGAATTCTGAGTCACACCTCAAATTGAGTCATATGAAAACAAGCCATGTGCGCAGGTAGCTATATAAATAAAAGGCATATATTTGTAGTGTCCAACTTTTACGTTAAAGAACTATGCAGACTGCTACTCCCTCCTCGCCACTATAATTACCAATTTCTTATGGCTCAGCTTCTCTTCTAGATCACTCAAAGTTCCAATGTTACTACACAAGCATGAGACAAAACCATGAGGAGTTGTAACCCTGCTACTCCTGTAAGTGATAATGACTCCAAAATAAAGCTGTACTTCACTTTCCACCAAAATCTTCTTCCAACAATGACAATTTCTCCTATCACTTTCAGCACCATAAAAACAGCACTGTTAAGCACTACACTTTATCAAGCAACAATAAATGGGAAACATCTGATAATGACTGAAACAATTACTTTTCACATCGCTGCTGCTTCCATTGTGAAATGTGCTGCTGTTTAAAGGACTACAGCAGAGGACTTCAGACAAGGCACATCAACAGACAGTATTGTACATCCTGACATCTTCTGACACTTTAAGTGGGCAACAAGAAAGTTGCAAATTGGGGGATCAAAGTTACTGCTGACTGTAATTGAAGTTTATTACCTCCCACGCAGGCACATTCTCTCTGAACTTTTCATTCACCATACAGCAGATTGACATCAAATAAGCCTTGCTGGACACCTCGGGAGAATAATTCATCCACAAATAATTTTCAAGGTACTGGCTGCGATGAAGAGACAAAGAGTTACTAACTGTGTGATCTGTCATTTACCAGTCGAGAAATACATAATTACCTACCATTTAAAAAAAACAACACCACCAATATGATTTTGCAAATAGCTTCTAACGTCACCTCAAGAGTTAGGTTACAGCACTAAAACAGAAGCATTTAAGGCAGTTTGAACAAGCATTACAAGATGATTTACCCACTGGGAAACCATTGCTCATTACAGAGTTTTCCCTGTACTTGGTAAAAGGACTACACTATCCTAATGGGGACCCTAGTTCATGTTGATTATTCATGGAGAACGAGAATAAGCATCCCTTCCGGTTGCGATACACTGTCTCAGACAGTGCTTTAGTAGTCAAAGGCCTCTTGAGTCACAGCAAGATAGTATAACCAAGAATGGTTTAAAAAACAGTCTTCCAAATAAAATATGAACAAAATTTATCAACAGCACATTTACAAATGTCCTAGATAGTCAACATAGAGCAGATCTAAATTAATACTCAACCTAAACTTTTAGAAGCTCTTCTGATCTGCTAATAAATATGACATACACTAGATAGCTAGATGACAGCTAGGTGATAGATAGTAGTAACAAGCCACAGAAGAAATTGTGTTCAACAAACTAAATTAGACAAGTATGTTTTACTGAGCATGTAAGATACATGCCAAAATCTTCACCTGGCCACTGTTTGTTACTGTATTGCACTAGATTCATGTCTTATACAGCTACTTTGTGAGCATTCATGCGGAAAAGTGAGATCTAAATATTCTGCATAACTACACTTCCTGCACAGGAAGCAACAGGATATACAGCTATCTCTGTCATCTTTAAATGTTCTCTGCAAGGCATCACTCCCATCTTGCCGAGGAAAAAAAGCAGAATACTGAGGGTGAAGATGGTTGAGGCCAGTCTTCAGTAAGGAATCCTTGGGCTCACATGCAAACAGCGCCACAATAGTCCCACTCTTTTGGCAAATCAAAAGTTTGCTATTATGGTTTCCTCTCCTCAGGATTGCAAACTCTGATTTAATCTGATTCAAAAACCCGGTTTGTAGAAAAGGCTGAAAACTATTACTTTGGTGTTTAGATGAAACAATTAACAGAGCCATTGCAACAGTAGAAGCCTTTAACTCCTAAATTTCATGCAAAGACCAAGGATTCCCCACCACCACCTCATTCACTCAACAAACCACATGGCTTGCATTTCATCTAAAGCAACCCCTCTCCACACCCTTCTGTTTATAGTGACATTTTCTTTAGCAGGGCATTTCTTGATCCAAAATTGCTTACCTGAACTCTAGAAGCATTATTTTTCTAATTGCAAATCTGAAACCAAAGAAAAAAGTGATTGACTGCATTAGGAGTTTCACCAGAACTGGATGTGTCAAGTTCAAACACAAATACCATTGCATTTAATACAGCTAATGGAGACTGGAGCCATGACCCAAAGTTTTTGCATGGGCATCTCTCCACTGGTATGACCTCTTTCCATGGAGCACAGAAGTTGGAGCAAAGAGCTTGAGTACTAGAATGCAAATCAGACCAGCTTCCCTCATGTTGCCAGATTATCATAACACAGAGCATTTAAGCATCACTCCTGTGAGTGAACTAAAGACAGGACAAGTAATTTTATAGCCTTTCAAAAACTTCAGTTCTTTCATATTCCTTTGGATACATACAACTGTTCAAAATAAACTCTATTACATTAATTCTGAACCTACTGCAGAATCACAACAACTCAAGTCAGGACTTTGCACATCTGTGTGCATTGAAACAGTGTCACCTAAATACACATCAAGGTGGACTGGAACACAGATAATACTGTTTTATAAACAACCAAGAAAAGGCAACATGCTTAAAATAGGGCGAGAGAGAGAAATGCAGGACATACTCAGTATAGCCATAAAACTTGGTTGACACCATTACATAACAAAATTCAAGCAGTCTGCATATTTTACACATATAACTTGATCAAAATTGGCACAAATCTGGCAGCAATAAATATTTCATTTTTTAAAAAACTGAATCATTTTTATCCCACTGCAAGATTCTCAAGGCAGCAGAGAAGAATAAAAGCAACCAATATAACCTATCACCTATCACAGCTAAGGAAACCGACAGAAAAAAAAGAGCCCTCTTAAGCAAAGTTAAACCCTTCTAAGCACAGTGAAGTCAATGGCTTGGAAGGGTTTAAACTGTGCTTAGGACAGCACTACAAGAACAGCAAAAGCTAAATTTTAAACTTCAGTTCAGCAGCGAATAAACACAAGAAGAATACAAATTAAAATCCACAATGTATAAAATGTATAAAACTAGTAACTCAAAACACGAAAGAACAAAAACAATTTTTTTAATTAAAAGGCTGCTTCCATTTTTTCTGTGTGGAACACAATGTTGCATCTTTTAAGATATTGTAAAGTCAATTACTTCAATGAAAAATCTATATATTACATTCACCACGGTTTACAACCAAACTACCAGATAAAATCCAATTTCAGTAAAAGGTATTATGTATCTTTCACCACTGTAAGCAGACCTTTTCACCAGCAGAGAAGGACAACAGTGCTATAATTTTTGAAGGTGAAGACTTAAGTGACAACTGAGAGACCTGAAAGCCTCTCTTGCACTGCCTTATAACATCACAGATTCACTAAGGACTCATTCACAAGTGCACACTCCACTTTTGCTCATTCCTTAATTACACAGAATAAGATGATCCTGTGGCCCCTAACAAAAGGAACCAAGCTTCAGAATGAGAGACATTGGAGATAGATAGATAGATAGATAGATAGATAGATAGATAGATAGATAGATAGATAGATAGATAGATAGATAGATAGATAGATAGATAGATAGATAGTCATTGTTCTCCACAAAAAGAGAGCAACGAAATGAGGTGCTCTTCCACAAACATACCAACACATCAAACACACATATTCATATTCATACCATTTAAATACATCTAAAACCATTTAAACCATTTAAATACATCTAAAACAGATAAACATTCATAAAACCATTAAAACCATTTAAACCATTTAAATACATCTAAAACAGATAATCCTTCATAACCCTGCATTTAACCTAACCACAGCACTTGGATAGAAACTGTCCTTAAATCTGTTTGTCCTAGCCTTCAACACTCTATATCGTCTACCTGACGGTAAGATCTCAAATAGCAAATGGCCCAGATGTGAAGGGTCCCTTAGGATCATTTGTATCTTCCTTTTACATCCCATATTATACAGATCCACCAATGAGGGGAGAGAACATCCGCAAATCTTTTGTGCTCTTCTCGTCACTCTTTGGAGCATCCTTCTCTCTGCTTCCGTGCAGCTCCCAAACTACGCGCAGAGGCAATAAGATAAAATGCTCTCAATGGAACTACGATAAAAGGCAACCAGCAGACTCCCTGACAGTTGTAGTGATCTTAAGAGTCTTAAGTAGTATAGTCGTTGCTGGGCCTTTTTCTCTAGAGCTAAAGTATTTGCCCCGCATGTTAGATCTTGTTTCATGGTAATTCCCAGAAACTTCCATTCTGTCACCTGTTCTACCATAACACCATCAATAAACAACGGCTGGATGTCCAAACTACTCTTCCTGTAATCCACTATAATTTCCTTCGTCTTATTTATATTAAAAATAAGATTATTTACTTTACACCAAAGAGACAGCTGTAGAACTTCCCTCCTATACGCAGACTCATCATCCTCAGAGATGAGCCCTACCAACGTTGTATCATCTGCATACTTAATGATTTTGTTACTCAGACTGCTAGAAACACAATCAGACGTGTAAATAGTGAAAAGAAGTGGACTCAAGACACATCCCTGAGGGGTGCCAGTATCCACCCTGCTTGACACAGTGATAATGATGCCATACTGTAGCTTGGAAGGGCTCGAAGCAAAAGATCCACATGTTCCTTCTAAGAAGCAAAGCATAGGGAAAGCTTGGTTAACAGCTATCCACAGAGAACTCAGGTGGCTGATTAACCCAATATGCCAGATGTTTTTTGCCTACAACTCCCATCAGCCCCAGCCAGCATGGTCAATGGCTGGTGCTGATGGCAGCTGTAGGCAAAAAACATCTGGAGAGCTACCGCTGGCCACCCCTGCAATATGCCCATTATTAAAGCTTTTACAGCCCAGCAATGGTGAATGGTCATCAAATATGGCCAGACCCACCTGGAACCCACTACCTGCTAACCCACTACCTGCTAAGCGTAGCTATGGCCAGGATCACACAGACACACTGACTCCTCCTCTTCTGCACATGCTTGCAGGAGAGCCAGTGGAGGAGGATTAGGTAGGGAATCCAGACAGCTTCCAGCCATGGATGTTGCTCACCTGGCAGTCATGTGAGCTAGTAGCATCCTTGGTCAGAAAGTGCTCCCTGCTCCTCCACTTGATCTTGCATGACAGTAGATGGTGGCGAAGCAGGCAGGGCATCCCAGATGACTTTCCCATAGGCTGTGGTCTCTTGCCCCTGTCCCACCTTCTCTTATGAAAGAGCGAGAGGAGAAGCAGGGAGAGCTTTGGGGCCAGCTCTAGACCTTGGGTGCTGCCTGTTCATGCTATTGCCAGGAAGGTGGTTCCCATGGCCAAGAAGCACTCCTTGCACATCCTTTGCTTACTCTCATGCAAGAGCAAACAGTATAGGCAAATGAACACTTCTTGGTTGGCTCCCACTGGCTCAGCATAAAGCAGAAGCATCCATTGCTGAGAAGCACTCCCTAACGCTCCTCAGCCTGCTCTCTCACCAGAGAGAGCTTCTTGATCAGCTTACAGCAACGGCCATTACTTGGCAGAACTGCAAGCCAGTGGGGCCCATGGAAGAGACACAGTTCCTGTTCCTCTGCTGCTTGTTGCTCAAGAGCTGGATCAGTCTGCAGTCTGTCATGCCAGTTAACCAGAGTTTGACAGTTAAACAGGTCCTGGATAACCCAGATTCTACTTTAAACACATACACAAAACCCCCTGAGTGGTAAACAGGATACCATTCAAGGAACATCACAGATGAATGAGAGAAATGTGCCTAGCTCAGAATATGCCTTCAGGAAACCCTTCTTAAACATCTAGAACATATCCATGAGAACAGCTCATATTAAGCTAACCAACCTATATCACAAGACTCAAGGTCATTATCATTTTTCTTGATAGTTTAAGTTCATTTTTTCCAAAATGAGTATGGATCAACAGAACTACGAAAAAAAAGAGCAGCATACATACTTTGACCTGACAATTTCTTTTCCGTATACATCTTCAATAACCTAAAAAAAGACATTTTTGTTTTAGTGCACCCAAAAATTCTTACTTTGAGATTTCTTACTGATATTATGGCTTTGCAAAAAGGAATTCTAGTAACTAAAGTCAGTCAGTTACCACATTCCTAAGATATAGTAATATTTCACATTAACATTTTCACACAAGGAATCCAAAAAGTACAATGCAATTCTAAACAGAATTATATCTTCTAAGTCCACCAACGTAATGGACTTAGAAGCAAAGAAACAGGAACCTGTATCTTGAAAGTAATTTTGTTTTAAGAGGTCTGAAGGCAAGTATTTGCAGTTACCGATGCAACACCCCCCCCCCCCCCCGCCAGTACCTGTATTTAATGATTCAAGCAGACTTCTGGTGCTGCCTGGCCCTTGTGTAGCTCATTTAACTTCAACTAAAACCAGGGCTTTTTGAATTGTGGCCCCAACCTGGTGGAATGCTCTGTCTGAAGAGACTGATGCCCTGTGGGACCTGACTAGCCTGCACAGAGCCTGCAAGATGGAATTATTCCTCCAAGCATTCCATTGAGGCAGTCTTACTGGACTCACTATAAGCTTCTCTGATTGTCATGCCAGAGTGCCAGTGGGTTAAATTGTTTTATATAAAATATTTGTATATTTATTTATGTTGTTAACTGCCCTGAGCCCTGAATAATGGGGAAGGGTGGGGATAAAAATCAAATGAAATAAATAGTAAATATATAAACCAAAAATAATATCAACACTATTAAAAACTGCACAACATGAGATATTGGTTAGACCTCATGAAAACAATTCAAAAATCATTCACACTAATTTCCAGAAATTACTAGAAAATGAAGGAAGAATTATAAATAACGTAACTATTTACCTTTGACTCAAAAGGTAGCTTTTTCTTGACATGGGGTGCCCAGAACTTATTTGCCAGCTGTAAAAAAAAACTTTATTAAAATACATACTCAGAAAGGCTAGTATTCAGTAAACCTTTCCATAAGGTATCCTCCTCAACTGTGAGGATACAATGAGATAACTGATACCATGTTTGGAGTCTGCAAACACACAAACTACCAGAGTCTAAATGGCAAAATATGTGTGTGGCTCTATTCAATTATGAATATCATGTGTGCATCCAAATGGCCAACTCTCCCTACAATGGAACATTAAAAGTCACAAGAGTTTAAAGTATTTCCAGACAATGAGTCAATGCACTAATTTTATTTATATACTTACACTGGGTCTGCAAAGCAACTTACATTGTTCTCCTGTTCTCCATTTTCTTTTCACAACAACCCTGTCTGGTAGCTTAGATTGAGAGAGGGTTACCAGTCTAAAGTCACCCAGCAAGTTTTCTTCACAGAGTAAGAATGTGAATTTGGATAGACCCTAGTCCAGCATTCTAACTATTATAATTGATAAGAGTGGAAGCAGACTGTGGTTATTATGTGACTATAATGCAAATGACTATAATGCACATGCAAAGACACTTTTTCTTATTTTCAGTACTTTAGGTATTTTAAGACTCATCTCTGGTGTTCTGTGGGCCTAAGTCCTGTGTCAAACTAAGGGGAGTTCCATTATTCCAAACGCATGATCAATCTGGATTATCCATTTTAAGAGAAACCAGAATCCAAATCCAAAGTACATTGGCATGCATTTTGTAATTAGAGCTCCAGCAGGAAAAGAATTCAGTAGGGAAGGAAGTTGGGTCAGTTGGATTCTCCTATATTTGCCACTATTTAACCATCAAATTATGGGCAATCCAGGCATGCCAACAGTTGCAAGAGGTTTACTGCAACCACATGCAGGCAGCAGGACTAAAAGATCATAATCAACATTTTTAACCTGCCATTGCTGGCCCACGTAGTATTTTTTACCTACGGTGTTTTTGCTTTAAAATTACTGGACAGAGTTGGAAAACAGGTCTTCCTTAAGAGCTACAGATGCAGGTGATTTTGAAAGCAGCAGCAGCTCAGGACACACAACGTGTTTCTCCTCTCACCTTCTGAGATTATCTCACCCTTGTGCAGCCTTATACTGACAGACTATTCATCCATGGAAGTCACTACAGTCTACACCGACTGTCAGCAGTTCTCCTGGGTCTCAGGTAAAGGTCCTTCACATTGCTTGCTACCTGATCCTTTTAACTGCAGATGCCAGGAATTAATCTGGGACCTTCGGGCTAAAAAGCAGGAACTTCACCACTGAGCCACAATCCCACCCCAGAGTCTATTTTCATAAATCATGGCCACTTTTCCTCAAACAGGACCACTTTCGGACATTCACCAAGCACGTGGAGAGCAGCGTTTTCCTCGCTCATGACTGCAACCTGCTCAGTCATGACTGCACACCTGCTTCCCAGGATCATGACCTCTTTCCCTTCACGTGTCCGCTGGACGTCTGGAAAGGAAAAGGGAGAACGCCAGCCACAGACTGCGGAGGCTCGCGGCTCATCCAGAATGACTCAAAAGAGAAGGCTCCTGCCAGAGACACGGAGGACACTCACCTGCGTCACGAACTCCGCGTTGATCTGAGACACGGTGGGAGCCACGATCTTCTTTGGCGGCGGCAACAACGACGCGAGGGGCTCCTGCTGCGTTCCCATCACGGGTCCCCCTGGTGCCGCCATGTTAGGTCCGCGCAGGCGCCCTCGGCCTGCTCGGACGTTCTTTTCCACAAGGGTTCCCCGCCTACGGCTATCCCTTTTCGCTCTCCCCCTCGGAACAGCACGTGGTCTCGTCCGCACTCCCCTGGTTACAAATGTTTTCGCGCATACGTAACACTTCCGCCCTTTTCTTGCCACTTCCTTTGCGTTTATTGTGACGACGGAAGCTCCTTTCCCCCATCTCGCTCACGAAAGTAACAGTTCTAAGTACCTTTGCCTACAGAGCGCCCAAAGAGTAGCAATCTGAATAGTTGTCAAGTACGAATTCTGGATCCGACCTGCAGCTGCGGGATAAGTGTGGAAATACATAAGTACAGCAGCTAAGGACCTTGGTTAGGGATGCATACCACAGTTCTGGGCTGACCGGAGAATAAGCTGCCTGCATTGTGTAGAAACTAGATTCAGATGGGTAGCCGTGTTGGTCTGAAGCAGCAGAACAAATTTCAAGTCCAGTGGCACCTTTAAGACCAACAAAGTTGATTAAAGGTATAAGCTTTCGAGCACACGTACACTTCTTCAGATAAATTAAAATGGAAGTTACCAGTCCATACGTATAGGTACAGTGTGAGCAGCAAAATATCTTACAGTCCTTTTATCTGTTAAGCATGCTGTATTCTAATCTGCTGCAATGTTGCATCCAAGTGAACGCTCAGAGGTGATGTCAGTGTGTAAAATCTATGGCAATATTGTAGCGTTTTTAAGAGAGTTGGACCAATTTCACACTAGACCTTTAATCCTGGTTTAGTCCTGTCCCCAAACTGACATTCTACACTAGAACCACAGAGCTGGTTTCTCTGATTTTAGTGTAGAATGTCGGTTTGGAGACAGGGCTAAGCCAGGATTAAAGGTCTAATGTGAAATTGGGCTTGGTTGACTCACTGACATCACATCCAAGTTTTCTCATTTCTGCTCTCTGCTGTTCTTGTGCCAGCCTTAGTGGTAAAGGCCTAGCAGCTGGAGAATTACCACCTGAAGTGGGCAAATCGCATCTCATTATGCAGTGTTAGTCATTCTCACCCAACTTGCCCACCTCATTCTCCTACATGTGTAAATCAGGCTGACTAATTCAGACAAGGTCTCAATTGCCAGTAACCCAGCTCACTGATACCGTTTCTCCTAGCAATATGTGGCAAACATATAAACTGTGAGGAAATTCAACTGTTCATCTATAACCACCGTAATTTCTTCACTGGCACTACATTCAATACCTTGCTGACAATTTCCATGGAAACATATTTCAGCAGAAAAGAGCTGGACCACAGTAAATGTCCTAACAATCAGGCAGTAAATGTCATAGAATCTGGGGGATTTGTGTCATAGAAAGCAGAGCTTCTCAAATTGTGGAGTAAGAAGGAAAAAATAACCTTCCTTGCTTCCAGTTCCCACTGTTTGTAGGCTCCTATTATTTTCTGACAGTAGGTGGTTAACTTATTGTGATTACCTAATGGGTCAGTTTTAGTCTCTGTTGTTTGTTTCTGTATACATTTTAAGAATGAAATATTGGCAGAATCTGGAGCAATATCAATCAAGTCACTGAATGTCATGAAGTGGCCAGACCATTCCACTGTTTTTTTCCATTTACACCAAGTCACAATTTTTGATAATCATTCCCCCTCCAGTTCTGTTCTAACAGTGGATTCAGTAACCAAAAGGATATTTTAAAGCATTGCAATGAAAAGGATCCTCTAACCCTGCCCAATTTATTTGCATTTTATATTAGTTCCCAGATAGTTCTGCCATTCTTTCCTGTGCAAGTGAAGATTTCTAATTAGAATGACAAGTGAGACCTGCATTTATAACATCATAGTGGCTCACAGCAACTTGCGATTTAGTACCAGTGTTGGAGCTGTGTCACAGTAGTCTATCGCTTTCCTCTATGTTTCTGGCATGTCAAAGAGCTTTGGAGTGCAAAGGCTGCAACCCAAGAATGGTGAACAGGCAGTCTGATGGCTGCTTCCATCTGCTGGCCATCTGCTATAACTGCAGGTATTCAGTATTTTTTTGTTTGTTTCTATCAATGGCCTCATTCTTGCACAAAGTAATGTGGAAATTCTCCCACATGTTTAATGAAGTGTATCTCATATCTTTCTCCAGTACTAAGTCAAAAGTGAGTTTGGAGTGTAGAAGTGCCTCTTGTTTTGATAATTAAGCTCTCATCATCATCAAAGTTTATTACAGTCTCACGACCAGAAAACAGTATAAACATAATATGAAAAAATAAAAACAGACATAGTATACTAAAATAGATCGAAATTTAAGAAAATGCAGTTCCCGCAGTCTAAGAATTAATGTACAAAACTCAGCAACTGAATGTGTAAGCTCTGAGTTCTTATCTGATAGGAACCAATTAAGTTTTGCTTTGTTTGTATTAATATAAGCAGGTGTCCTATCAACTAATGGAGTAATAATTCTAAAATGAGCCTCCCTATAATATGGGCAACTGAAAAACATATGCTCTACAGATTCAACTTCTCCAGTTCAGTATGTGAGTGGTGTTCCTTGATGACAATAATATTTGTACAATGGGGAGGAAATGATGTTCAAGGATGCCTAAAACACGGTGCAATCGCAAGTATTAGACCAACCAAACAGGACCTCCCAAAATGATCAGGGATTTAAAGAAACCCTCCGCTAAAAAAACAATCAATCAAGGAAACCCTCCCCTGCCCAACACACAAACATGCTTCTAGAACAGGGGTGTCGAACATGTGGCCTGGGGGTAGGGTTGCCAAGTCCAATTCAAGAAATATCTGGGGACTTTGGGGGTGGAGCCAGGAGACATTGGGGTGGAGCCAGGAACAAGGGTGTGACAAGCATAATTGAACTCCAAGGGAGTTCTGGCCATCACATTTAAAGGGACAGCACACTTTTTAAAATGTCTTCCTTCCATAGGAAATAATGAAGGATAGGGGCACCTTCTTTTTGTGCTCATAGAACTGGATCCCCTGGTCCAATCGTTTTCAAACTTGGGGGGGGGGTACTTTGGGGAGAGGCACTAGATACTATACTAAAAATTTGGTGACTCTATCTCAAAAAACAACTCCCCCAGAGCCCCTGAAACCTCCAGATCAATTCCCCATTATACCCTATGAGAATCGATCTCCACATAGAGAATAATGAAGTGCTCAGCAGACGTTTCCCTCCCCCTCCCCCCCATTTCTGGCAACTCTGAAGCGAGGGATTGGCCTCTCTACTCACGAGTTGCTGCCAACTCATCAAAGTAACACAGACACACCATTCCAAGAGGAAGCCTTTCAGTCGGAGACTGAAGCCTCCGGAGCTGGAAAGGCACATGGTCCTCTGGGGGTGGGGCTTCCCTCTGCTGGCCAGCTGACTGGGGGTGGAAAGGAGTCTGGGAAAGCGGAAGAACCCCCGCTGGGACCTGGGGATTGGCAAGCCTACCTGGGGGCCAAATCAAACCCCTGGAGGGTTCCTGTCAGGCTCCCAAGCAGCTGGCTGTCATCTGCTTCCTTCTCCCTCTCTCTTGTTTCATTCTGCATAACAGCATGCTTTGCAAGGCTTGCTCAACTGCACAGGAGCTATAGCGCAAAGTATCTATTTTCTCCATTGGCTGAGGCTCCTCCCTTGGGGAAGTGAGGGAGGCAGAACTTGCTTTGCTAGGCTCTCTCAATTGCACAGCAGAGCTACTGAGCCAAGCTTCTCTTTTTTCTGTCGTCTGAGGCTCCTCCCCCTCCTGGTCCCCTGGAGAAGGAAGGAAAGAGCCAGAGTTTCCTTTGCTTAGTTCCCTGGATCCCAAGGGAGAAATATAAAGAAAGCACCTTTAAGACCAACAAGTGCTAATGTTTTAAGATTTTTTTTAAAAAAAATCTTGAATTGTGTTTGTCTGTGTCCTTTATAAAGTTTATATCTCTGCTACCTAATTTTAAATAGGTGCACATATGGCCCGGCCCGACATGACCTGGCCCGTCAAGGTCTATGTCAGATCTGGCCCTCATAACAAATGAGTTTAACACGCTTTTCTAGAGGTTCTGGGTAGCTAATATGGTTGCCATCTCCATGTTGGGAAGTTCCTGTAGTTTGAGGGAGTGGAGGGAGGATGGGTTTGAGGAGGGAGCTTGGTGAGATATAATATCATATGCTCCAAAGCAACCACTTTTCTCCAGGGAAACTTACCTCTGCAGTATGTAGACCACTTGTAATTCTAGGGAGCCACCAGGAGGCTGGCAACCTTAGAAATTAACCCCACAGGCAGGGAGTACAAGGACAATTGCTCTGGATTTCCAGCTATCAGTTTAAACATTTGTTTTTATTCACAACTATTTTAAAAAAAAAACCCATAAAATCTGGTTTTATATTAAGGTTGCCAAACCCAAGTTGGGGGCAGGGCAGGGGACCCGTGGTTTGGAGACCCTCCCCCTGCTTCAGGTTTATTAGAAAGTGTGTGTGGGGGGGGGGTTGGTCCGCTGGGCACTCCATTATATCCTATGGAGACAGATCCCCCATAGGGTGTAATGGAGAATCAATCCATGAGTATCTGAGGCACTGGGGGGCTGTTTTTTCAGATGGCGGCACCAAATTTTCAGCATAGCATCTGGTGCCTCTCCTCAAAAATCCCTCATGTTTCAAAAAGATTGGGCCAGGAGTCCAGTTCTATGAGCCCCAAAAGAAAATGCCCCCATCTTGCATTATTTCCAGTGGAGGGAAAGCATTTAAAAAGAGCACAGTCCCTTTAAATGTGATGACCAGAACTCCCTTCAGAGTTCAGGACTCCCTTGCTGCTGGCTAGGCCCCCAAAGTCCTCAGATGTTTCCTGAGTTAGACCTGGTAACCCTATTGTATATGTGCCTGCAAAGCTATCAGAATAAATAAACTAGTTTCTGTAATGTATATAATAGATATTCACAAGTTTAATTGTTTAATGGATTTTAGTGTTATATATTTTTATTTTTATTTTATTTTATTTGTATCCCGCCCTCCCCTGGCGAGCTCAGGGCAGCTAACAACAGTTAAAACAACATAGTATTTTGTTATTAATGCATGTATTGTATAAAAATTAAGGCCAAAGAAGCTGTCTCTATCATGTACAGAATTATTCCCAAAATAAATTCTACTGTAAAGCAGTGTTGTGTCAAGGTTAAGGTGCAGGAACTTGATGAGGAGATCCAGATTTCTAATCCCAACTTGACTGTGAAGCTTACTGGGTAACTTTAGCCCAGTTGCTTCTTTCTCACCCTAACCTACCTCACAGGGCTGTTGTGAAGCTAAATTGAAGATAGAAAAATGGTTTAAACCACTTTGCTCCTAGGAATGAAAGTGTAAGAGGGCCATTTTTTCCTAATGAAATTGTTTTAACTTTTGTTCCTGCATGAATACATTCTGTAGTATTTAAATTAAATATTTAAATGAAATAAATGAATAGGAGACTGTATTAAATGCAGAATTTTATCCAGAATTTTATCATTAATGCTTTGAATGAAACAAAAGTCCAGTAGCGCTTTAAAAACTAACAAAATTTGTGGCAGGGTATGAGCTTTCATGAGTCACTGCTCACTTCTTCAGATACCTGACTCACAAAAGCTCATACCCTGCCACAAATTTTGTTAGTCTTTAAGGGGCTACTGATCTCTTACTCTTTTCTACTGCTACAGACAGACTAACATGGCTACTCATCTTGAATGAAGCACTATAAAATACAGAATTTAGACTTTTTAAAAATATCTATATGCCACATTCTCTGGCATTCATAGAGAATCCCAGCCAAATTATTTATTAGCAAAGGCAATGGAATGAAAATGCCAGATTTCTGTGAGGAACAGATACATTATAAATGGATAAATTAGCAGTTTGATACGTTTTTGCCATGGACAGCCAGATGAAAGCAAGATATATAACTAAATATAAAGCTTGACTATTTGAACTTCATGCAGAAGGTACAAAGTTAAAATGTGGTTGATTGCAAAAGGTATTAAATGTCCATTTTTATCCTGTGAATGGTTGTGCCCAGCATGATTGCAAATGAGTGTACATGTCAAGGAATAATATTATGAGACAGAGAGTGTACCTTCTATAGCAACTAGCATATTTGATAAATGAAGTTCTCAAGGAAATGCTTATCATTGTACAGTATTTTAGAATTGTACAGTATTTTAGCTTGGATCTCCAAGGAAGATTCTTTGAAGCCTGATCTCAACCTTTTAGGAGTAGTGTTCCATGTGAAAGACTCTACCGTTTGAATTTTCACCTGCACCCTAATATTTAAATATATTAGACATTAATTTGTTTCTAGATGACTGTTGGTGTGGGCATATGTTTCTTGTTGTCTTATAATTTGTGACTTATTCAATAGAAATTTTGTAGATTTACCAAATGCTGTGAGTAATGTTTGAATTGTATATTAATTTTGAGGCTGGTTCTTGTGGAGGTTCACTGTAACCTTTATTTGTTCAAATTTCCTGCTCCAATATCCGCATTGCTCTTTGTTGCTTGCTCAGTCCCCAGTTGGGAGCAGGGGATCCCCCTGTTTGGAGGCCCTTCCCCCTCGTCAGGGTTATCAGAAAGCTGGGGTGGGGAGGTGTCTGCTGGACACGCCATTGTTCTCTATGGCAGGGGTGAGGAACCTTTCTTCTGCTAAGGGCCATTTGGATATTTATAACATCATTTGTGGGCTATAAAAAATTGTTAACTTAAAAAGTCGAGCTCCACCAAGGGAGAATGATTCAGGCCAGAAAAATTAATGTAAATAATTGTTTTTCTATTTGAAATCATGTGGGGAGAACCTAATTTAGCACACACACACTTGACCTGTCGCCCTAGGCAAATACCTGTCGCCAGGGGTTTTTTTGTAGAAAAAGCCTACCAGGAACTCATTAGCATATTAGATCACCTCTCCTAATGTTAGCATATTAAGTCGCACACTCATTAGCATATTAGGTCACAACATCTGGGATAATCAAATGCAAACTGAACTCATGGTAGTTGGCTCCCACCCCTGCCACCCCTCTCTTTCTCCCTACATGTGGAAACTGCAGCTGCTCCCAGCAGACCTTTAAAGACACCCATATATCCCAGCAGCAGTGTTTCATGATGCCCATAGGCTCCACAAAGAGAAAGAAAGAAAGGAAGGGAGAACAAGAAAAAAAGAGAATGGGGGAAAGAAAGAGGAATGTAGGAAAATAAAGAAATGAGGGGAAGAAAGGGAATAAACGGAAATAAAGAAATGGGGGGAAGAAAGGGAAATGAAATAGGAGGAAAAAGGGGGATGAAAGGGAAAGAAAGAAAATGGGGGAATAAGGGTAAATAAAGAAATGGGGGGAACATAAGAACATATAGGCTTGCCAACCCTCCCGCCCTAGCGGGGGGCCCCCGGATTTGAACCCTCTCCCCCCGCTGTGCATAAAAATGGAAGCGGGGGCCGCCGCCGCGCACTGCCGCCGCCGCGAGCGAGTCCTCCGAGTCCTGCGAATTTGATTTTTTTTCCTGAGCGAGCTCATCACCTCTAAAAACTCCGTTGGTCTTAAAGGTGCCCCTGGATGGAGACTTCGTCACACCAACCCCCCACATTTGGCATTCTGTTAAGTTCCTTTGCGTCAGAGCGCCAAGCCGCGCTCCATACGGAAGCCGGGAAGGCCGCGCCGCCTCTCCAGTCTCCTTGGTGAGCGCCTGAAGCTCCTCCCCCTTCAGCTGCCTGGCACAGTCGTCAGCGCTTCCAACGTGGAGCCGGCCGGGGCGAAGGCGGAAGCGGCCTGAGGAGGAGACTGGAGGGCAGCCCTGGGTAGCTGCCGCCTCAGCCTGAGGAGCCTCCGGCCATGGAGAGGACCTTGGAGAAGGTCAGCGCCGGCTCTGGATGGCTGCCTGCCTGCAAGGGGGACCCGGGGCCGCCTCGTGCGTGCCAGGGGGAGAGGTCATGCCAAGGAATGAGCCAGGGAGGTCTTTGAGCTGGACACGTGAGTGTGGGGTTGTGCCATGAAAATACTGTTTGTAAAAATGAAGTAAAAACAGCCTCTAAGCACATTCTTTTTTTAAAAAAAATAGCCTGCATTTAGGGGTGATTTTAGGGAACTACGACTGTTCTCCAGACTACCAAAAAATCGTTTTCCCTAGAAAAAACAGATGCTTTTGATGGTGGACTTTATGGCATCGAACCCCGTGAAGGTCCCTGTCCTCCCCATACTCCACCCTCAAATCTTCAGGATTTTCCAATTTGGAGCTGGCAAAAAGGGGTCTGCACCAAGGCAAAACAAAGAAGAAACAAATTGGTATAGAGGGAAATAGAATCTTTAATAATTGAACAGTTATTCCCCTGATGAAGCTACACATGAGATGTGTAGAGGCTGTATAATTATTAAAGATTCTATTTCCCTCTGCACCAATTTGTTTCTTCATCTTCAATTTGAAGCTGGCAACCTTGCCCCCTGCCAATCCCTGCTGATGACTGGGAAGGACCTGGAAACTCTAGCCTGACTTGTAATTGTTTTAAACAATTATACTCTCTTTTTAAAAGTATGTGCTGTGTTGAGGGGAAATCCTTTTGTGCTTCTAGGGGCAGGAAAGGCTCTCTCTGCTTTTTCCTTAGAAGAAGAGCAATAGCAACAGTAGAGCCTGGAAAGGATGGGTGTATTTTGAAGTATTGTGATATTTTGACCAAGTACCAACACCTCTAGAGTCTTCTGTATCCCATGGGTATGAAGCAGAAATGATGCATTTGACAACTTGGTATTATGGCCAGATTCTGCTTTATTAGCAACGTTCTGTGATTTTTTTTTTAAATAGCAGTCATAATTGCTAAAACAATTTCAAGTACAAATAGGGCTTTTTTGTAGCAGGAACTCTTTTGCATATTAGGCCAAACCCTAGGGTTGCCAATCCCCAGGTGGGGGCAGGGGATCCCTCGGTTTGGAGGCCCTCCCCCCCACTTCAGGGTTGTCAGAAAGCGGGGGGAGGGGAGGGAAATGTCTGCTGGGAACTCTGTTATTCCCTATGGAGATTTATTCCCATAGAAAATCATGGAAAATTGATCTGCGGGTATCTTGGGCTCTGGGGGAGCTATTTTTGGGGTAGAGACACCAAATTTTCAGTAAAGCATCTAGTGCCTCTCCCCAAAATACCCCCCAAGTTTCAAAAATATTGGACTAAGGAGTCCAATTCTATGAGCCCCAAAAGAAGGTGCCCCTATCCTTCATTGTTTCCTATGGAAGGAAGGAAGGAATTGAAAAGGTGTGCCGTCCCTTTAAATGTGATGGCCAGAACTCCCTTTGGAGTTCAATTATGCCTGTCACAGCCTTGATCTTGGCTCCACCCCTAATGTCTCCTGGCTCCACCCCCAAAGTCTCCTGGCTCCACCCCCAAAGTCCCCAGATATTTCTTGAATTGGACTTGGCAACCCTAAGAACATAAGAGAAGCCATGTTGGATCAGGCCAATGGCCCATCCAGTCCAACACTCTGTGTCAAACAGTGGCAAAAAAAAATATCTATCTATCTACACGCACTGTGGCTAATAGCCACTTATGGACCTCTGCTCCATATTTTTATCCAATCCCCTCTTGAAGCTGGCTATGCTTGTAGCCGCCGCCACCTCCTGTGGCAGTGAATTCCACATGTTAATCACCCTTTGGGTGAAGAAGTACTTCCTTTTATCTGTTTTAACCTGCTCAGCAATTTCATCGAATGCCCACAAGTTCTTTTATTGTGAGAAAGGGAGAAAAGTACTTCTTTCTCTACTTTCTCCATCCTATGCATTATTTTGTAAACCTCTGTCATGTCACCCCACAGGCGACGTTTCTCCAAGCTAAAGAGCCCCAAGCGTTTCAACCTTTCTTCATAGGGAAAGTGTTCCAACCCTTTAATCATTCTAGTTGCCCTTTTCTGGACTTTCTCCAATGCTATAATATCCTTTTTGAGGTGCGGTGACCAGAACTGCACACAGTACTCCAAATGAGACCGCACCATCGATTTATACAGGGCCATTATGATACTGGCTGATTTGTTATCAATTCCTAATAATTCCCAGCATGACATTGGCCTTTTTTATTGCAATCACACACTGTCTTGACATTTTCAGTGAGTTATCTACCACGACCCCAAGAACTCTCTCTTGTTCAGTCTCTGCCAGTTCACACCCCATCAACTTGTATTTGTAGCTGGGATTCTTGGCCCCAATGTGCATAACTTTGCACTTGGCCACATTGAACCTCATCTGCCACGTTGACGCCCACTCACCCTGCCTCAACAGATCCCTTTGGAGTGCCTCACAATCCTCTCTGGTCCTCACCACCCTGAACAATTTAGTGTCATCTGCAAACTTGGCCACTTCACAGCTTACTCCCAACTCCAAATCATTTATGAACAAGTTAAAGAGCATGGGACCCAGTACTGAGCCCTGCGGCACCCCACTGCTTACTGACCTCCACTGCGAAGACTGCCCATTTTTACTCACTCTCTGCTTCCTATTAATCAGCCAGTTTTTGATTCACATGAGGACCTGTTCTTTTACTCCATGACTCTTGAGCTTTCTAAGGAGCCTTTGATGAGGAACTTTATCAAAAGCTTTCTGGAAATCAAGGTAAACAACATCTATTGGGTCTCCTTTGTCCACACGTTTGTTCACCCCCTCAAAGAAATGTAACAGGTTAGTGAGGCAAGATCTTCCCTTACAGAACCCATGCTGAGTCTTCCTCAATTACCTGTGTTCATCAATGTGCCTACTCATTCTGTCCTTGATAATGGTTTCTACCAGCTTTCCCGATATTGAAGTCAGACTGACTGGCCTGTAATTTCCCGGATCTCCTCTGGAACCCTTTTTAAAGATGGGGGTGACATTTGCTACCTTCCAGTCCTCAGGAACGGAGGCAGATTTCAATGAAAGATTACATATTTTTGTCAGGAGATCCACAAGTTCAACTTTGAGTTCTTTCAGAATTCTTGGATGTATGCCATCCGGACCCGGTGATTTATTAGTTTTTAATTCATCTATCAGTTGTAGGACCTCCTCTTTTGTCACCTCAATTTAACTCAGGTCTTTCAACACCCCTTCCAAAATTAGTGGTTCTGGGCAAATACTTCTCATCTTCCACAGTGAAGACGGAGGCAAAAAATGCATTCAGCTTCTCAGCCATTTCCCTATCCTCCTTCAGTAATCCTTTTACCCCTTGGTCATCCAAGGGCCCCAGTGCCTCCCTGGCTGGTTTCCTGCTTCTAATAAATTTGAAGAAATTTTTATTCTTGGTCTTTATGTTTTTTGCAATATGCTCCTCATAGTCCCTTTTAGCCTGCCTATTCACAGTCTTGCATTTGATTTGCCACAGCCTGTGTTCCCTTTTATTAATCTCACTTGGACTGGTTTTCCACCGCTTAAAGTAGTCCCTCTTACCTTTTACAGCTTCCATTACTTTGTTTGTTAACCACGCAGGCTTTTTCTTATACCTGTTTGTGCCTTTCCTAACTTGTGGTATATATTTTATCTGAGCTTCTAGGATTGTAGTTTTAAATAGCCTCCAAGCTTCCCCAAGGGTTTTGACCGTATTTACCTTTCCTTTCAGTTTCCTCTTCGCATGCCTCCTCATCTCAGAGAATTTACCCCTTTTAAAGTTAAACGTGGTTGTGCTGGTCTTTTGGGGCAACTCCCTATTTATACAAATGGTGAAATCAATAACGTTATGGTCACTGCTCCCATGCAGTGCGATCACTTTTACATCTCTCACCAAGTCTTGGGCATTACTTAGGACCAAATCCAGGATCGCCCTACCCCTGGTAGGTTCTGAGACCATCTGCTCCATAGCACAGTCATTGAGAGCATCAAGAAACTCAATCTCTTTCTCTCAAGCAGAACACATATTGACCCAATCAATCTGCGGGTAGTTAAAATCATCTATTACGACACAGTGTTTACGTTTAGCCGCTATCTTTAATCCTTCCATCATATTATAATAATCCTCTATCTTTTGATTTGTGGGGCGATAACAAATCCCCATAGTTAAATTTCCTTTTGGGCCCTCTATTTCAACCCAAAGCATTTCTAGAAGGGAATCTAATTCTCTGACCTCAGTCTTACTGGACCGTATATTCTCTCTGACATGCAGAGCCATCCCACCTCCAACCCTTCTCTTCCTATCCTTTCGATATATCCAGGAATCACTGTGTCCCGCTGATTCTCCTCATTCCACCAAGTTTCTGAAATTCCCACAATGTCTATGTTTTCTCCCAACACTAAACATTCCAATTCACCAATTTTACTCGAACATTTCTAGCATTTGCATACAAACATCTATAATTTCTCAGGCAAGTTAGGCCCGCAACCTTCCTCCTGCCACCTCGAGACTTTGGCAGACAGTCCATACTGTTTGTCACCATCACAGTGGACAACTCTGATCCATTGCCCAGTAGAAAAGTAACAGCTAACCCTTCATCTCTTTGAGATGAGTCCTCCCAAACTAGAGACATTTCATCTCCTGTTGACTTTCCCCCAAGATTTAGTTTAAAAACTGCTCTGCCACCTTTTTGATTTTAAGTGCCAGCAGCCTGGTTCCATCTGGGGACAAGTGGAGACCGTCTCTTTTGTACAGCTCCCACTTGTTCCGGAAAGCATCCCATTGCCTAACAAACTTAAACCCTTCCTCCTTACACCATCGTCTCATCCACACATTGAGACTTCTAATTTGTGCCTGTCTGTCCTGCCCTGCACGTGGAACAGGTAGCACTTCTGAGAAGGCTACCTTGGAGGTCCTGGCCTTAAGTCTCCCACCTAGCAGCCTAAATTTTTCCTCCAGGACCTCACGACTGCATTTCCCCATATCGTTGGTACCAACATGCACCACGTCCACTGACTCCTCCCCAGCACTGTCTATCAGCCTATCTACTACACGCGTAATGTTCGCTACCTTCGCACCAGGCAGGCAAGTCATCATACGGTCAGTACGCGGTTTTGCCACCCAGCTGTCTACTTGCCTAAGGATCGAATCACCAACTACCAAGACCCCCCCCCTCTCTCTCCCTGCTCAGGGATGGTTCCTTGGCGTGAAAGGATTCCTGCTCACCAACAGAAGAAGAGGTCCCTTCTGAGGGCACATTCCCCTTATCCTCAGCACGGTGCCCTGTTCCCTCTTGACCCTTACGCTCCCTGGCAGCAACAGGGCTGCCACGTTCAGAGTGTCACAAGCTGGGGCCAGGCCAGGCGAAGTCCAGGGGCAGTCCAAGGTCTGTAGCTGGTGAGCAAAGAGGGTTCAAAGCGCCAAAACCAAATCACAGTCCAGGTATCTCAGGTCAGAGGTTCAGAAGCCGAAGTCAGGGGGTCCAGAAGCCGAAGTGGATGCTAGAACATCAGGTAAGTGACTAATTGCTTCCACAAAGCCTTCCCCCAAAGCCAACAGCTATATAACCCTCTGCTATCTGTTGCCCATTTGGACTAATTGCTGACTCAGAGGGCGGCCAGGATCCTGCTGAGACTCAAGCATCCTCACTCCTAGAGGGACCAGGATCCTTTTAGAACTCAGGGAGCGTCTTGCTCGTGAGCGTGCTGCCCTCCTCCGATCCCTGAGGTCCTGACGAAGGCGGTCACGCACACGAGCCACCCGAGAGGGTGAGGCAGGGGGGCTTGGATCTTCTCCAGTAGGAGGCAGGGGCACTGGTGCCAGTGGCAGGGGCACAGTTTCTTCTGCAGGCTCAGCTTCTTCTGCAGGGTCCCCAGCACCCATGACACAGAGCGAGGCTCATCTAATACACCCCTGAGAGTCTTCCCCGAGTGCCTAACTGACCGTCTCTGCTTCTCCAGGGCAGTCACCTCAGCCTCAAGCATACGAACTCGTTCGCTGAGGACCAGGAGCTCCTTGCATTGAGAACACACCCAAGACTTCTGGCCTGTGGGCAGATAGTCATACGTGTGACACAGTGCAAAACACTGGAAAGTCCCCACCCCCCTGCTGGCATTCTACCTTCATGATAGCTTTTTTTTAAAAAAAATATACAGTCCTCTTTAAATCCTGTTTGTTTAAGTGGCTCCCCTTCTGGAAGGTCAACTTACTTTATTGGAAGAACAAGGAAATTAGGGATCTGGGTTCCTGGTCCTTACAGAGCCCCCAGGCTAAGAGCCACAGGCCAAGAGCCCTTTAGCTCTCTGGCAAGGTGCAGCTTAAAATGGAAGAAATGGAAGAAAATGGAAGAAAGGGAATAAATGTGTAGAGTATCGGACTCAGCGCAAGCGCCGCGCGACCTGAGGGCGCACTCAGGTCGCCGTGCGCTGCGCGGGAAAAGCCCCGCCAATCCAGACCAAGGGCGGGAAGTTTAACTGGCCAGGATTGGGCTGGCCAGCGAAGGGGATGTTCCGGGATGCATGTATAAATTAGCGGACCCGGCCGCGTCTGTGCAGTTCTGTAATGTACCAGCGAATAAAGAATAAGCTTCCACCACGACTCGTCTCCCAGTACATTACACTGGCGACGAAGGTGGGATCTAGCTAGGTCCGGCCGCCCGAGGGGAACCAGACCTGGCCGGAGACGAGGAAGGTGGGGACCGCAGGACCGCACAGCCCGCCGCCACCATGGCGAACCCGAGTGTAACGACGGGCCATCTTGCGGAATTCAACCCGGAGCACCCCGAGAGATGGGAGACCTATACGGAACGAGTCGCGTGCTACCTGCGGGCGAACCTGATCGACGACGACGACCGAAAGAGAGACGTCCTGCTGAGCGTCTGTGGAGAAGAAACTTTCGAGATCGCACGCGGTCTCTCCGCTCCGGCGAAGCTGACCGAGAGGACCTACGGAGAGGTCGTGAGGCTCCTCACGGGCCACTTTTCGCCCCAACCGTCCATCGTCGCCCGCCGGTTCCTCTTCCACTAGAGGGACCAGAAGGCGGGGGAGACAGCGGCGGTCTACCTGGCGGCCCTTCGGCAGATCGCCGGAAACTGCAGTTTCGACAAGAGGGACGAAGCCCTGAGGGACCGATTTGTCTGGGGCCTCCGGGACGAGCGACTGCAGCAGAAGCTCTTCGCAAAAGAGGAGCTCACCCTACAACAAGCCTTCAACGAGGCGACGGCGTTCGAAAGGGCCACCAAGGCGTACGGCCAGCCACGTGGGGAGGCAGTCCACCAGGGAGAAACGGAGCCGGAGGACCGAGCAGAGGAAGAAGCGTTCCAGCTCCGGCGGCCTCAAAGAGCGGACACACGGGCCCCCGCGAGACAACGAGCGACGGAGAGGGCCACCGCCACCACCGGTTCCCGGTGCGCCAGCTGCGGCGACCCCCACGAGCGGAGGGACTGCCCGTACCGAAACCTGGACTGCCGCAGCTGCGGAAAGACAGGCCACATCGCCCGGGCTTGCCGGGCCAAGAACAGCCGCCGCCAACCGTCAGCGCATCACGACTCCATGGACACACACACGACGGCATCCACCAGTCTGCAGGTATTGAGCTTGCCCCTCTCGGCCCCAGACAAGGTCAAAATGTCAGTCCTAATCGAGGGCGCCCCCTGCATCATGGAAGTAGACTCGGGGTCCTCCATCTCTATCATTTCGGAGGAAACCCTCAAGAGACTATGTCCCAGCCGCCGCCTCCAAACGAGGCCAGTGGACTTCGTACTGAGGGATTTTCAGAAGAACCCAGTACACATCGTGGGGTGGGCCCGGGTGCATGTAGAAAGAGGGGGTTTTAAGGGGCCCCTAGACATCCTAGTGGTCAAGCGCCAACTGACCACACTCCTCGGGTTGGCTTGGTTCAAACCACTGGGGATCCAGCTGGTGGGGGTGGACCACGTGCAGACCAGCCATTTCGACGGGGTCTGCCGGGAGTTCCCAGAGGTTTTCGACGGGTCCTTGGGGAGCTACAAGGGCCCGCCCATCACCCTACCGATCCACCCTATGGTCAGGCCCATAAGGCTCAAAGCGAGGCGCGTTCCGTTCGCCCTCAAACAAAAAATAGAGGCAGAGCTGGACCGCCTCACAGCCCAGGGCGTCCTAGAGCCGGTAACGTATGCAGAATGGGAGACCCCCATAGTAACGCCGGTCAAGCCCAACGGGGAAGTAAGGATCTGCGCTGACTACAAGTGCACGATAAATAAGGCACTGCAAGACAACCCCTATCCAGTCCCGGTAGTCAGCCATGTCCTGGCAGCACTAGCCGGGGCGAGGGTTTTTGGGAAGCTGGACTTAGCACAAGCATACCAGCAACTGCCGGTCGACGCTAAGACAGCGGAGGCACAGACGATAGTGACCCACAGGGGTGCGTTCAGGGTTAAACGGCTGCAGTTCGGGGTTAGCGTAGCTCCGGGGATATTCCAGAGCATAATGGACTCTCTTCTCAAAGGGATCCCCGGAGTTCAACCCTTCTTTGACGACGTTTTAATCGCCGCCCCCACCGATGGAGAGTTCGGCTGCCGCCTGCGAGAGGTCCTCAGACGGTTCCAAGCGGCGGGGCTGAAAGTCAAAAAGGAGAAATGTTTGTTGGGAGTTCCGCGGGTGGAGTTCCTGGGGTTCGCCGTGGACGCGGCTGGAATTCACCCAACGGCAGACAAGACCAGGGCCATAGTTCAAGCCCCTGCCCCCAAATGCAAAGCAGAACTACAGAGTTTTTTAGGTTTATTGAACTTTTACCACGCATTCTTGCCCCACAAGGCCGCCGTGGCGGAGCCGTTACACCGTTTGTTAGATAAACAAGCCCCGTGGGTCTGGGGTAAACACCAAGCAGCGGCGTTCCAGGCGGTGAAAGACCTCCTGGTCTCTAACGCGGTACTTCATCACTACGATGAAAACTTACCCCTGATCCTGGCTTGCGACGCCTCTCCCTACGGAGTGGGAGCGGTCTTAGGGCACCAACTCCCGGGCGGGGGAGAGGTGCCAATCGCTTACTACTCCAGGACTCTGTCCCCGGCAGAGAGGAACTACGCCCAGATCGATAAGGAGGCCCTGGCGATCGTGGCGGGGGTGCATAAGTTCAACGACTACCTCTACGGTAGGCGCTTCACCATCGCTACTGACCACAAGCCGCTCCTCGGCCTCCTAGCCCCCGATCGTCAGACCCCCCAAATTCTGTCTCAAAGGGTTTTAAGGTGGAACCTGTTCCTGAATTCTTACACGTATACGCTGATACACCGCCCCGGTAAAGCAATGGGTCACGCTGACGCCCTCAGCCGCCTCCCGCTACCCGCGACGGACCCAGATCCCGCCCCGGCACACAGAGTGATGCTCATAGAGTCGCTCCCCGAGCGCCCCCTGCACGCGAGCGAGGTGGCTCGGGCGACCGGGAGAGACCGCGTCCTCGCACGGGTCAGGGACTGGGTGGGAAGGGGGTGGCCCTCGGGCAAAGCGGAAGAAGCCTTCCGGCCGTTCGCGGCCAGGAAGGACGAGCTATCGACACACAAGGGGTGCATACTCTGGGGTAGCAGGGTGGTGGTCCCCCCCCCCTTGCGCAGACAGGTATTAGAGGATCTCCACGAGACCCACCCGGGCATCGTGAGAATGAAAGCCCTGGCACGGAGCTACGTGTGGTGGCCAGGCATGGATGAGGAAATAGAAGGGTGGGTAAGAAGGTGCCAACCATGCCAGGAGTCCAGACCCAACCCGCCGTCCGCCCCGACCCACAGGTGGGAATCGAACGGGCGGCCATGGTCCCGCCTCCATGTGGATTTCGCGGGGCCGCATCAGGGCCAGATCTTCTTTATACTGGTGGACGCATACACGAAATGGTTGGAGGTAATCCCGGTGGCCTCGACCTCCACCGCAGCAGCAGTCCGGGCGCTCAGAAGGGTCCTCTGCACACACGGGATCCCCGACACACTAGTAACGGACAATGGCACGGCATTCACCTCCCGGGAATTCCGGGAGTTCACCGACAGATACCTTATAAGGCACATAAGGTCCGCCCCATTCCATCCAGCCACCAACGGCCAGGCGGAGAGGATGGTGCGGACCACCAAGGAAGCCCTGGGCCGTATAGTACAAGGGGAATGGGACTACCGCCTCTCAGCCTTCCTGTTCCACAACAGGATCACCCCAAACCCCATAACCGGTTTCAGCCCCGCAGAACTGCTCATGGGGAGGAAACTGACCACTCGTTTAGATAGGCTACACCCGGACAGGGCGCCAGAGGTCCGCGGGACCCCCGAGGTCAGGGAGGCAGTGAGAGGGTTCTTCCCGGGCGATCCAGTGTATGCGAAAAACTTTTCAAGCGGCCCCGAGTGGTTAGCGGGAAGGGTTTTGAGGGTGACAGGCTCCCGGTCCTACGAGGTAACCACCGCCGGAGGCCAGGTGCTGAGACGGCACATCGACCAGCTGCGCCGCCGCACCCCACCCGAGGAGTCAGCAGAGGGAGAAAGCAGGGAACCGCCGGTCACGGTACCGCCAGAAGAGGCGCCGCCAATACAGGAGCTACCAACGTATGATGCCCCCGGAGCCGCGGAACCAGAACCGGAGCCAGTACCCGACGCGGGCGGGCAACAGCCAGAAACGGCGCCTCCCACATCGGGATCGGGCCCCCCACCGACGGCAACCCCGAGGAGATCAACACGGGAGCGCCGAACACCAGGGTACCTAAAGGACTATGTCGTTTAAACTAGGAGGGGAGGAGTGTAGAGTATCGGACTCAGCGCAAGCGCCGCGCGACCTGAGGGCGCACTCAGGTCGCCGTGCGCTGCGCGGGAAAAGCCCCGCCAATCCAGACCAAGGGCGGGAAGTTTAACTGGCCAGGATTGGGCTGGCCAGCGAAGGGGATGTTCCGGGATGCATGTATAAATTAGCGGACCCGGCCGCGTCTGTGCAGTTCTGTAATGTACCAGCGAATAAAGAATAAGCTTCCACCACGACTCGTCTCCCAGTACATTACAAAATGGAAATAAAGAAATGGGGGGAAGAAAGGGAAATGAAATAGAAGGAAAAAGGGGAAGAAAGGGAAAGAAAGAAAATGGGGGAAGAATGGGGAATAAAGGGAAAGAAAGAAATGGGGGAAAGAAAGGGAATAAATGGAAATAAAGAAATGGGGGGAATAAAAAGAAAGAAAGAGAAATAAAGAAATGAAGGAGAAACTTACCTGAACCGTGACAGTGACTTTTCCAGGCCCCGCAGTGATCCCGGCTGGCCACCCAGGCCCCAAGGAGGCCACCGCACAGTGTGCCTGGGCCCTGCGATCCCTGCCAGCCAGCCGGGGCCTGGGGAGGCTGCTGCACAGCGCAGTTGGGCCCCACAATCCCCACAGGCCAGCCAGGTCCCAGGGAGGCCACCATGTGGCTCAGCTCAGCCTAGCAATCCCTGAGGGCCAGACCAAGTGATCGCAAGGGCCATAAACAGCCCTCGGCTGATGTTCCCCACCCCTGCTCTATGGAGATTGATTGTCATAGGGTATAATGGAAATTGATCTGTGGGTATCTGGGGCTCTGGGGGAGCTATTTTTTGAATTTTCAGCATAGCATCCAGTGCCTCTCCTCAAACCCCCCACCCCAAAGTTTAAAAAACATTGGGCCAGAGAGTTCAATTCTATGAGCCCCAAAAGAAGGTGCCCCTATCCTTCATTCTTCTAAATGGAGAGAAGGCATTTGAAAGGTATGCAGTCCCTTTAAATGTGATTGACAGAACTCCCTTTGGAGTTCAATCATGCTTGTCATACCCTTGCTCCTGGCTCCACCCCCAAAGTCTTCTGGTTCCACCCTCAAAGTCCTCAGATTTTTCTTCAGGCTGACCTGGTAACCCTATACCACTTTGATTCTTAGAAGCCATCATGGGCAGGCAGAGATTGTAACATTACCCTGAGTCTAGATACTGTAATGTCATTTAACGGAAATGACTGGTGCTTGCACAGGGGACTACCTTTACCTTTTAACACTCATGCCACATTGCTATTTTCTTATGTTTTGTATTGACAATGTCCAATTTATATCCCACCCTTCTAATTTAAAGGCACTCAAAAAGCTTGCAGAAAGAATATCAAATAAAAAGGAACAATTTAATTCAAAGAAAATTAAAACAAGATATATCAAGAAATATAAAATAACAGCAGAGTCCATAAACATATGGCTTTAAAACCATTAAAAGTAACCATTAAAATGATAAAAATAATAAATACTATTGGTTTGTCCTATGTCCCCTTTTGCTAAATTGGATCCTATGACTTTCTTCCGTTAAGTCTTTCCACTGGAGAAAGACTTCCTCCAGTGAAAAACTACTTTTTTCTGATCAAGAAAGGCCTTTCTTTGTTGAAGGAATTCTTTCTCTTGTTGGATGGAGACTTGGTAATAGGGACTAATGGGGTTAAACTGAATGCTTTTGTTACAAATTTTAGGAAAGCAACATATACTTTTTAAATTAAAATGAATATAAATAAACTCTCATTCATTTTGGCAAGAACTGTATGCAATTAAAGTGCTTATTCTTTCTTGATAATTACAAGCCAACACAAATGCACCTAACCATATCCGTGGATTTAAGCACATCTAATTTTGTATAAATCTACTGCCAAGCAGTTATTTAAATCCCATCTATCTACCTCCCTCCAGTTTGCTGTAGTGATTAGAAGTGCAGACTCTAATCTGGGAGAACTGGGGTTGATTCCCCACTTCTCCACATGCACCTGCTGGTGTTACCTTGTGTCAGTCACAAGTTCTCAGCAGTTTTCAGGAGTAGTTCCCTGAGATCTCTCAGCCCCACGTACCTCACTGGGTGTCTGTTGCGGGGAAGGAAAAGGAGATTGTAAACTGCTCGGAGACTCTGAGGGAAGGGCAGAGTATAAATCCAATCTCTTCCTCCTCCACCACCCACATTTATACCTTTCTATCCAATGGGGACTCAAAGGGGCTTACAACATTTTCCTCTCCTCCGTTTTTATCCTTGCAACAACCCTGTGAGGTAGGTTAGAATAACAGAGACAGTGACTGGCCCAAGATCACATGCAAGCTTTCATGGTAGAGTGGCAATTGGAATCTGGGTGTCACAGATCTCAGTCTGACCCTATAACCATTGCATCATGCTGGCTGTCTAAAAGTCAAATGTTTCCCACTGTATTGGTAGTGCTCAAATGAAAGTTCTTTTTTCAATATAAGCCACTAGCTCATATAAATTAGAGCAGTTCTGTGGAGATTTTATAGTAACCAGAACATCAGCACAATTTATGAATTAGAAGGACTTGAGTATGTTTTATATTTGCATTTGTAATCTCTTCTAGTTGGCTCAGTTTCTTGGATTCTGCTTTTTTCAAAAGAATGGGATTTGTCGAATGTATTGGTGTGTATTTTTTAAAATAGCAGAAGTTCCTGTCTTTGTTTATCTCATTAAACAGTAATGGCTGGCTGTGCATGATGCCTCAGTGTAGTAACAGATGCTTTCTGAAATATTCAGGACTTTAAAAAGGAGCCTTCTGTGCTGTTCTGGTTTGTGTATAAATATTTATTCAGGACATTTTGAAAAAATGTTCTACCCTTGATGTCAGTATGTAGAATGCACACTGAATTTCATGGGGAATATATCTGGTAGTAGACATAACTCCACAGGCTGTACCCTCAGGTGAACCAGAGACAGCCTTTGAGCCATTAGTTATGGTGTAAAACATTAAACATTTCAGTGATAATTATATATTGCTTCAAACCTATGAACAGCACACTGGCAAAGGTGTGTTCCAGGAATGACTGTGTCTATGTTGTCCAGTACTGGCCACACTGTTAAATGTCTGATTAACACTAGAGCACATTAAGATATATATATATATATATTTTACAAAAATCAGTGCCTGATAATGTACACTAATATATGAAGTCTGTTAATATTTCAATAATAATTTTGCAAGTTAAAAAGTTTTTTTATTAAATGAAACTTACATCTCTACAATTAGTCAGGAGGCTCACAGATCTGCCATTCACATTTCCTTTCCTGCCACCCAAACATTGGCTAGCTGCACTTCAGTTGAAAGAATATCTCAAGTCATTGCCTTCATTGTGCCCTGTTAAGATATCTGCAAATAAAACAGACATTACAGAGATGTCATCAGTGTATAGCAAGGGTGTCAAATGTTTGGCCCACCAAGGGCTTTAATCAGACCTGCAGGGCTCTTTTCTCCCCCTCTTCCCCCTCCTGTCTTCACACTTTGAAGCTCCAAAGCTGATGAATTTCCCTCCTCTTTCTGCCTTGTCTTTGCCAGCTGCAGCAGGAAGCAAAGCTGCGAGGAAAACATGGAATGGATTTTCCATTAAGGTTTCTTTGCCCAGACAGATAGGGTCCAGAGTCTTTAATAGAAAACCCATTCCATGTTTTCATTGTAACTTTGTCTGTGCTGCATTTCTGTGCTGGACTGGAGATCAGTTTCACTTTCAGCATTCCTAGTCAGATGAAGCTCATGCTTCCTCAAGTTGTGTCCTTGCAAATAAAGGGTTGATGTTTTGACCCAGCTTGTCTCTGCTGAATGGACCTGACCTAGTGAGTACTCTAGCCTGGGAACCCACAGCCAATGGGGGATATTACAATGGAGAGCCATTGCCAATCTGAGTGGACCCTGGAGGAGGGGGAGAACCTCGCAATGCCATCTAATTGTTTTCCCAGGCTCAGAGAATTTTTAGTTTCTGCTGTGATCTTTATACTTTTCCTTGATGTTTTATTTTAAAAATTGCATTGTCAAATCCCAGTATTTCCCCTCCTTTTATGTTTTCCCAGGCTGACAGCATTTTATATTTTTAGTTTCTGCTATTTTTAGTTTGTGCTTTTTCTTGATGTTTTATTTAAAAATTGCAATGCCACTATCCCACTATTCTCCCACCTTTCCATTTAAACAAAACATTGTAAGAGTTTTAAGCATGTTTGTATTTTTAGTTAAAAATAATATCTTTAATTGTGTTTGTCTGTGCCATTTATATCTTAGCTACCTCACATTACATTTGATGAAACTCTTGGCTCAACCCTACAAGATACTATTTGTGCCAGATCTGACCCTCCTGACAAATGAATTCAGTCTATAGTGTGCTGTCATTCTCAACACTGAAGTACTGCTTCTTGAGGAAAAGAGAGCTAAAAGAGTAGGTAAAGGGCTTAACTGTACATTTGTTAGGAACATTTAAAGCCCATGTTGCTATCTTATTATATTGAAACTTTAAGTCCACAATATAAATTATTTTTTTAAAAAAAAAGAAAATCAATGAGTAAAGAATAAGTAGAATGGAGCAAGCCAGCTTCATGATGCAATGACTGTGTAATTCAACAGGAGGCAAGTCTCAAAAACTGGTCTAAAATCCCTTTGAAAAAGGACTATTTCCCAAAATTGCTGAAAAACCAATAAGGATGGTACCAACTAGACAGCACTAGGCAGTGGAGAGGCGTTTCATTTGACAATTGTTAAAGATAAAGAAGCTAGTGGACTTCTGGGGTTGGATCATGGAGAGTTGAGTTGCTTCTCAAAGAGGAGCGGACCAGAACCTCTGTTCTGGGCAGTGAAGGTGACTTCAACACCTGCTGCCTACTTTTCTCAGTTAGGAAAAAGGCCAAGACATGCTTAGGAAATTTTGAGGGGGTTTACTTTGGCTGACGAGGAGTCCCAGTGGGGTTCCTTTTAGGTTTTGAAGATCCCCGGTGAAGAATTGCATTTCAGCATCTACAGAGGGTCTCCGTGGTCATTAAATTGACTTAAACTCATCAAGATTCAAGCTTTCTTTGGACTATTCTAACATCTTAAATTTATCTTTGGAAAGGACAGTGTAAAGAAGGATATATTTGGTTTCAAGGTAAGAAGATCTTTATCTATCATTCGGGGACTAAAATAAACCTTACATGAGATAAGGATTGAAATTCGGACTTAATTACAACATTTTAAAGTTAAGAAGGAGGAAAGGGGGTAATTTCGGGACTTTTTAAATACAAGTAACAAAGTTATAAGCTGAAAAATAACTTATGTTTGGAATACTTGCAGTTTCTGCAAAAAAAACCCATCGTCACTGAGTTGCTGATCTGGAAGACGCCACAAAAAGTGGCATCATACAAGCATCGTGAGATTTCTCAACCATTGAAAACGAGACTTCATGGCAAGAAAAGCAGGAAGGCGCCATTGGAAGAAGGGAAATTGTCAAGCCTCCTGACCTTCTCTAGGACTAAACCATAGAAAAACTTTGGTGGCCATTAAAGGAAGGTCAAAAAATTAAAATTTTTAAAAGAAGAACGGGACTTTAAAAATCAGTGAAGCCAGCAGATGTTTTCATAACAGGGTGAAATATATTGGATTATATAAGAGAATGGTGGACCTTAAGAGAAAAAAGGAAAATTTCTAAAAAAAGGGTCAGAAAAATTGCTGGCGCCATTTTGTGTAAATTATAAACTTTAAAAATTAATATCTTGAGCTAGGAAGCTCTGAGAACGGAGATTTTGGGCTCACTGAAAAGGGCATGTTCTAATCTACAAGATCCTGTGGTTCAGTTTTAATTTTGTGAGACCAACTTTAAAGCCTATTTTTGTGATGGGAAGACAGTAATGTTTGAACACAAGCCAGGACCGAAGCCAGCACGTACGAGGGCCAGTTCACTGGAGAAAGGAAAAATGGCTAAAGTACAAATACAAGAGCAATTGGAGGCTATGGAGGCAAGATTGGTTAAAGTGTTGAAAGATTTAATAATTGAAAGTAAGATACAATTAATTAAGAATTTAAAAAAGATATTGAAGCAAGTGCAGAGGTGGTGAAGATTGAGATTAAAAAAGAAATTGAGGATCTCAGAAATGATGCACAAGCAACATTAAAGAAAGTGCATGTGGTTGAGAATAAAGTGAAAGACCAAGATTCCATGATTAATAAACTACAGGAGAAAGTAGTTCTACAAGACTGTAAATTAATGGAAAACCAGATACGTCTGAGAGGAGTACCTGAAAATGAAGAGTCTGATTTGAGGACATCTATAATAAGAATCATTGCTGAATTTTTGGATGTGGAGGCTGATGAATCTAGCTGTCTTTTTGACTATATACATAGGGTCAATTCAGTGTATGCCAAGAAAAACAAGTTGCCAAGAGACATGGTAATAAGATTTGTATCAAGAGATATGGTGGGAAAGATCTTAAGTAAACAATTTGAAAAAACATTGGAAGTAGATGAGAGCAGAGAATTATGAAAGAGTTGTCAAGAAAGGTCATAAATGACAGAAGACTGTACAAGAAACTAACTGACAAACTATGGGAGAATGAAGTGAGATACAGATGGATACTGTCAGAGGGTCTAAGTTTTGAACATGGAAAAAAGAGGATTACAATTACAAATGTTCAAGAATTGAGGAGGTTTTTTGAAGAACATAGGGGATTTGGGGATACAGAATAAAAGAAGAATCACTATGGATTACAAATTAATATCTTGGAATGTAAATGGACTAAACACACCGCAAAAAAGAAAGGCTACATTTCATTGGATTAAGAAACAAAAATATAGTATAATTTGTCTACAAAAAGTACATATTAAATAAATGGATTATAAATTTTTATGAAATAAACAATTGGGAATGGAATTTTACTTGTTGGCTAAGGAGAAAAAAAGAGGAGTGGTTTTTTATATTAAACAAGAATTGGATTCAAAGTTGATTTTTAAGGACAATGATGGGAGATATTTAGCAGTGGAAGTGGTGTTAAATGACAAAAAGACGTTGTTATTGGGACTGTATGCCCCAAATGGGGCGAAAGATGCCTTCTTTAAAGATATTGTGCAACAATTAGACCAAGTGCCATATGAAAAATAATGGTAATGGGAGACTTTAATGGCACAGTTAAAAATATTTTGGACAGATCTGGAAAAAAAATAATGAAGGGAAATTACCAAAATCATTTTTTGAATTAGTGAAACAAGAAAGTTTGGAAGATATATGGAAGAAATTTAATCCTAAGGTGCGTGATTATACTTTTATTCAGCAAGGCACAACTCTTTCTCAAGAATTGATATGCTATGGACTACAAAAGATTTTGGACTTATGACAAAAAAAATAGAGATACTTCCTAAAGTGGGGGCAGATCACAATCCATTAATGTGGATGGCAAAATGTCTGAAAAAGAGGTGGAGAATAAATGAAGATTTACTATAGAAAACGGATATAGTGGAGTCTCTAGAAAAAGAAACTAAAGCTTTCTTACAAATAAATGAAAACGAGGACATTCAATTTCAGACAGTGTGGAATGCGTACAAAGCGGTAATGAGAGGTATTTTAATTACAATGAACAATAAAGATAAAAGAGCAAAAGAGAAACAAATGCTGGACATACAAAAAGAGATTGCAAAGAGAGAAAAGGAACTCAAAAAGAGACCGGGGGAAAAGAAATATATAAGGGAGATTACAATATTATAGAATCAATTGAGACATTTGTTAAACAAAGAGGTTGAATGGAATTTCAAAAGACTGCAACAGAAATCTTTTGAAGGAGCAAATAAGCCTGAAAAATACCTGGCTTGACAAATGAAAAAGAAAAGGAAGAATAAATTTATTAATAAAAATGTATTAGAAGGTAAAGAAATTATAGACCAAGCAGGAATTAAAAGAGAATTCTGTAAGTATTATGCTAAGTTATTTCAAGGCCAAAAGGCGGAGAAAAGAAAAACAGATGCATATTTATAGAAAATTCAGGTAAATCCCTTGACAGAAAATATGCAAAAGGTTTTAAATGAACCAAATGAAAAAATAGAAATTGAAGCAGCAATAAATTCAATGAAATTGAGAAAGGCGGTTTTACAGCAAAATTTTATAAAGTCCTAGCAGAGACATTAGTACCAAAACTTCAGAAATTGATGAATATCATAAGGATTGATGGGAAAATACCAAACACATGGAAGGAAGCAGTAATTTTGTTGATACCGAAAGAAGACAGAGACAACACAAATGTAAAAAATTATAGACCAATTTCACTACTTAATAATGACTATAAAATATATGCTAGGATATTAGCAGAATGACTCAAACAGCATTTGAATAATTTTATTAAAGATGAACAAGCAGGAGTTCTTCCCAGGAGACAAATCAGAGATAATATCAGAACTGTTATAGACATTGTTGAATACTATGAGAAGCATCCTGAAAAAGAAGTGGCATTATTCTTTGCAAACGCAGAGAAGGCCTTTGATAATGTGAATTGGGATTTTATGTTTGCAGTGATGGAGAAATTGGGACTAGGAGAAGATTTTATAAGAATGGTTAAGGCGATATATACTGAACAGCAAACAAGACTTTGTATAAATGCAGATTTGACGGAGAAAATGATAATTAATAAAGGAACAAGACAAGGTTGCTCTCTATCTCCATTGATATTTACAATGACACTAGAGATTTTGCTTATGCAAATACAAGAAGATAAAGAAATAGAGGAGTTGAAATTGAAAGGTTTTTCTTATAAATACAGAGCATTTGCTGATGATGTAATGTTTATTAATGAAAATCCCATATGTATAACACTATTGCTGCTTCGTAAGATACAAGAGTATGGGGAATTGGCAGGCTTCTATATAAATAAAGAAAAATTGAAAATTTTGTGCAAAAATAATAAATAATAATAATAAATTTTTATTTATATCCCACCCTCCCCGCAAAGGCAGGCTCAGGGCGACTAACAAGATATGGTAAAACCATGATACAATAAAACAATATATAATATAATTAATGATTTAAACAGTAAAACCAATAAAACAATATAACATTATAAAATATGGCAAAGAGTCAACAGGAAGAACTGCAAAGTGCAACAGAGTGTGAGGTTACTTCAAAAGTAAAATATCTAGGTGTGGAAATTACTATGAAAAATATAGACTTCTATGAGAAGCTCTGGCGAAAAATTTATGGAGATCTGATAAAATGGAACAAATTGAACTTGTCTATGCTGGGCAGAATTGCTGCAATTAAAATGAATGTTCTATCAAGAATTATGTTCCTATTTCAAACAATTCCAATTGTGAAGGATAATAAACAATTCAGCAAATGGCAAAGAAAAGTTTCAGAATTTGTATGGGCTGGGAGAAAACCAAGAATCAAAATGAAAATTTTAATCGATGCAAAAGAAAGGGGAGGTTTCCAGTTGCCGGATCTAAAATTGTACCACGATGCAGTGTGTTTGGTGTGGATTAAGGAATGGATGACGTTATTAAATAAGAAATTGTTGGTTTTAGAAGGCCATGGAAATATTTCTGGTTGGCATGCATATATGTATTATGAGAAAAATAAGATGGATGGTTTTTTCTCACATCATTGTATAAGAAGGAATCTGTTAAGTACTTGGTTAAAATATAAAAAATATGGTGATGAGAGAAAGCCGCCATGGATTGTGCCAACGGAAGTAATAAAATTATCCTCAGAAACGGATGAAGGGATGTGGTTAACGTTTAATCAGCTATTAAAGATACAGGGAGGAAAGGTGGAACTAAAATCGGCTGAAGAATTACAGTACAAATATAATTGGTTTCAACTGCAACAAATTAAGAGTTTGGTGGAACAGGACATTAAAATGAAGGTATTAGACAGGAGCAAACAGAATTGGAAAGAATGCTGATGGACGATAATGAAAAGTTGATTTCAAGAATTTATAAATTACTATTGAAGTAGTCTACGGAAGATGAAGAAGTTAAATCTCAAATGATAAAATGGGTAATCAATTTTAACAAATAAATGCAAATGGAATCATGGGAGTATTTATGGAAGAACTCTATGAAGATATCGACATGTTACAACATTAAAGAAAATTGCTTTAAAATGCTATATAGGTGGTACATGACACCTAAGAAACTGGCAAAAATGAATAATCAGGTGTCAGATAGATGTTGGAAATGTAAAAAGCATGAAGGATCTTTCTATCATATGTGGTGGACTTGTGACAAGGCAAGACAATTTTGGCAAATGATTCAGAAAGAAATGTCAAAAATTTTAGGTTATGACATTAAGAGGTCTCCAGACTTTTTTTTGTTGGGATTACAAATGGAAAGTTTTCCGAAACAAGATAGAACGATGGTGTAGTATCTGCTTTCAGCTGCAAGGACATTATATGTGCAGTTATGGAAGCAAGACAAAATACCAGAAAAATGGGATTGGATTTTAAAAGTTATGTCTTGGAGTGAAATGGACAAACAAGAATATTAAAAGGCTATGATTTGGAGAAGTTTAGAAAGGAATGGGAGAAATTTTAAAAATATGTAGGAAAACAATGGAAGGTGAAGGGACATTTAGTAATGTTCGACAATAGCTGAAGTGTGGCGGAATAATGGACTAAAATTTATAAAGAAATAATTTTCTTTTGTTTAAGGTGAAAGGATAAGAATGAAGATGGACATATAGGGTTTGACTTTATACTCATTTCTTTTTTTTCCTTTTTTATTGTTATAAGGTTTTAATTCGGAGATTCTTGGTTTGATAACATTTTTACCAATTTAAGTAAACACCGGTGGGGGTAATGAAAAGGGTGGAGAGGAGGAGGGGGGGGGGGAAGTGTAACGTATTGTTATTAATTTGTATTGATTCTTTTATTCTTTTAAGAATATTATAACAATATATAGCAAATTAATAAAATTGTTTTATATAATAAAGATAAAGAACCTAGTGTCTTTGGAAATTATATTGTCGACTAGGGTGACACTCTGAAGCAGTACATAAACATGGTAAGCTTTGAATGGAAGCAGACACCTACCAACATCAGGCTTTTATTATTAATTAATAGCATAATACTTCTTGCTTACATGCAGTTTAGCTAAACGGTACTTTCCATGTCTATTTCTAGAAAACAACATTTATTCGTTTAATGAAACAAACAGCTACCTGAGGAAGGGATAAAAGTAGGAGGCTTCTGTTGCCAGGTCTGGCAGGTTGTAATTTACCAAAGGTGAAGTTTTGTTAGTTGCTTTTACTCCTGCACTTTGGAAAAGTGGCAGTGGGGAGGAAATGGAAGGATTTTCTCAAATTAAGCCCTGTGTATTTCTGTTGGTGCAAATAGACTGGTTTATTGATGCAGACACTTCAGAAGACTATTTTACCAACTTGAACTTAGCCTGGAAGATGGACTCCTACCTGAACTTAGTTGTTCTGGCCACTTGGATCCATGTCATGGTAACATCAAGACTAGACTAGTGTAATGTACTCTATATAGAGCTCCCCTTGAAATTAAGTTGGAAACTCCAGTTGGTGCAGAATGCCACAGCTCAGGGGGGTTTTAATTTAAAAAAATTTAACACTGCCTTTCCATCTGATTAGACTCCACAGTTGAGAATTAGGAGGAATGTGGACATTAACCCATTTTGCAGTCACTCCATTGGCTACCCATCAATAACAAGGCTTATTTCAAGGCGCTGGATATTACCTACAAAGTACTTCATGGTCTTGGACCATCTTATTTGCATGACCACCTCTCCACTATGTCCTGACTCATCTAAGTAGGGTCTTCTGTAGGTGCTGCAATGCAAATGTGCAAGATCAACAACTGTCCATATGTGTGCCTTCTTTGTGGTGGCCCCCACTCAGTGGAATGGCCTGCCTAAGGAGACCATGAAGACTCCTTATGTTTCTAGCATTTCACAATTTATATAAAATGCAATTGTTCATGAGGACATTTTTGTTAAGGTAATTAAGGCTACATCATAAAAGGCTGCTCTGGGAAAATGCATTGTTTCTACTTATATAATATCATGTTCTTCATTGTTTAACATGTTTAATATGCATTTTTCTTATGACAGCTTTGTTTCAAATTTCTGCAACCCTAGTCTTATCACATTGTTTATTAGATATATCGGGTGGCCAACGGTAGCTCTCTAGATGTTTTTTGCCTAAACTCCCATCAGCCCCAGCCACTGGCCATGCTGGCTGAGGCTGATGGGAGTTGTAGGCAAAAAACATCTGGAGAGCTACCGTACCGTTGGCCACCCCTGAGATATATCATCCGCTTGAGTGCATGACTTTTATGGTGTAATCTACCTTGAGTCTGAGAAAGGTAGACTATATATAATGTAAATAAATGTTTTTTTTAAATAATGCATCTATAGCAGTGTGACTTCCTCTGCACAGACTGTCACAGACACCACCAGTCCTATGACGAGTTCACAGTGCCAGCGTTATTAGTGGACAGACAGTGAAAAACCTCAAGCCAAGCAGATAAAGAATGACTAGCTTTTCATTCTTTCCTGACCTGACTAAAAAAACTAGACATCTTTGCTGCTTGGGACTCCAGATATGTCCTCAGTGCTTCCAGCCTTATCTTGCTTCTCCAGACTCCTGCCTATTTCTTTTGCCACTTTGGATTTGTTGCTTCCATTAACTCAGTCCATTCTCATCACCAGTCCCAAGACTCAGAAAAGGTACCTGTGACGACAGTTTGTCCTAAGCACCTATCATTCTGGAAAGATGTCCTTCATTTTTGTCTATAAGGCTTTGGGTTTTAAATTCTCAAGCTTCTTATTTAAAAGCATTGGGCAGATTTCTTCATAACAAAGCTTTTGAAGAAATGGCTACACTTAGGTGTTTTTGACATTTTTGTATATCTTAGAGAAAATAAATCAAGTAATTGAATCTTTCATTTCTCGATCTTATCTAACATAGTGATGTCTAATGATACATGTTTTAGAATTCCACACAGTAAAACCCCACAAGATTTAGAAGGAAGCCTTTTATTTCTTATGTAAAAATTTAATCTATTTGGTTCTGGCAAATACTGAAAAGGAACGGCTGGCTGAAAGTACTAGCCAGTTCATTTACTGAAATGGTCAAAGCTCTTATTTTTAAGATCTCTACTTAAAGTGGGTAAACTGAAACTGTGTGGAGGGGGGGCTCACTAAGAATGTTTTGCCACAAACCAAGCTGTGATGGACCACCAAGGGTTCAAACAGAATTCTGTGGAGAGCATCCATTAAGAAATGAGAGTTGGGAACTGACAGTTGAAGAAGAGATAGCTAAGCACTAACTGCAGACTGGGAAAGAGGCTGAAAGAGTTTGTGGATCACAATGGATCCCCATTCAAGATAGAAAAGGGACTTTTGATCAAGAGAAGTAATCCCTGCTCAGTGAAAAGGGAGACAACTCTTAGAAGAGTAATGATCCTTGATCCGTATGCATAGAAGGATTTAGGGAACTTGGTTGTACATTCCTGCTTCCTCAGAAACCTATGCTTGTGAGTTAAAGCAAAAACTGAAAATAAAGCCTCTCTCCTCGGTTTCAAAAACCTTGTGGAAAAGCAAAAATATTTACCTGCTGGCAACACATTAGCTAGATTTAGTGTGATTACAAATTCACTTCGTTTTTATTATCTGTTCACCTCAGACATCCTATGGCTGATTCCCCTCCAAGTTGAATTCAATATTTTGTTTATTTTGAACTTTCAAAAACCTCTCGTGTGCCATTACAGAAGTAGAATAGAGGTGATTTTGATCTCTTCTCTCAAGTACCTGTACTGGGCCAGCATCAAACAATATAATAAGGTAACAGGGTGGGACAACGATAGACCAACAATAAGAAGACAATATAGGAGCTGCTCAGCAAGCAACCTGGTTATTTTATTGTAGTAATGTTTTTTATGAATTAGTTATTGTTTCTATGAGTTGATGTGAACCTCTCTGAGCCTTCTTGCGGGGGTAGGGTGGGGTAAAAAAACCCCCCAAAATAAAGAAAGAAAAAAAGGAAAATCCTGTGCATGAGGGAAGAGGGTGAGATTGCTGTACAAGCATTCAAATGACTTATATCCCACATGCATTGCATAGCATATACAAAGTTTAGAGGGTGCTTTAGGCATCTTAAAGCGGACACCACACTGATAAAGCCTCCTAACTATTTTGTATTGCTCTTCCGATGGCAAAATCATGACACTGTCATTATTTTGGGGCTTTGGTCCATTGCCAGTCTTTATTATCCATGCTCAAAACAGAGTCATTGGACTCTATCATCACTTTGATTTCAGTTATTTGGTTTGACTATGATTCCTGCAAGTTAGATGACCGAAAAGTGTCTTTGCATAAACCAAAAGCTCAGGAGATGAGATTAAATTCAAAACAATCTTCAAAGAAAACTGACAAGCATGTTTATATTTTCGGATCCCACCTGGCATTCAGGCTCTTTTCAGTATGGGAGAGCTGATGACTTTTTAAGTGGGCTGACTGTCTAAACATCTTCACACAAAGCATACAGCCAAAGGGCTTCTGTCCTGCATGAGTAAGATAATGCCTTTGAAGCTAGGAAGAAGAAGGGAAGCCTTTTCCATATCTGTCACATTTGCACAATTTGCGTCTATTATGTATATTTCTACTGGAAGCTGAAAAAGTGCATTGAAGTATTTCTAAATTATCAAAGAATTCATCTGATGAGCCATAAAGCAAATCATCTTTGTTATGCACTGAGTCATCTCTTCTTAATGTACTTTCACAGGTAAGCATACCTTTCAGATAATTTCAAAATCCAGAATTTCTTTATGCTTTTCCTGAGATAATGTCATTGTAGGTGACCTTTCCTTTGTATTGCTATCTCCCTTGCATATGACAAGGTTGTCCTGATCTAAATTTCTTCAAGAGTTTTGTTTTGATGCTGACTTTGGAGAGGTAGGCCTATATACAAGCTTTTGATGCTTTATCAAATTTTTTTTGTTTCCCTCACACTTCTGCAAATCCAACATCTGTTCTTTTTGCAAACATTGCTCTCACACAGTGCACTGGTAAGGTCCAACATAAATACAGTAGAAACCAAGATGGTCAGCCTCCTGGGAGTCATATGCAGTTACAGTCTCAACATCTTTTGATATTCCTCCCAGTGGTGTCTGTGGCATAGGGTACATAGGGTTCTTTGCTTTGCACACCACTCTAGAGAAAGTCTGGTTTGGGGGATGCAGGATTTTTTTTTTCAGGAGTTTGCTTTGCATCCCATGAGTTTGCTTTACATCCCATGTGGCAAAGAGAACACTGGGAAGGCTTCTCTCCCATGTGTGTTTTCTGCCTGAAAGATTTACCACATATGTAGCACTTAAATGGCTTCTGGCCAGTGTGGAAGAGCAACAGTTGATGCAACTTAGACTGTCAAGGAAAGATTTTACCACATGTCTGGCATATATGTATGATCTTCCTTCTGGCACTGTGCAGATGATCAGATCTCATGCATTTTTGTTGAAAAGTGGGGGGGGGTTGGCAAATGGAACAGCACAACATCCTATGCTCAGGTCTCTCTTGCCTGGCACATCTTGGTCTTTCAGTTTGCTCAGCATCACCCTGATAGTTCTCATCATGAAGCTGTTGATGCCTTTGGAATGTGATTATGTTTTTTTTTAAAGTTCTTGTGACAAATGTTACACTTAAAAGGCAGCTTATGGGTGAGCTGATATTTTTCCAGATGGACCAACTGCCTAAAAGTTTTGCAACATGCATGACACTCATATGGCTTTTGGCCAGTGTGTATAAGATAATGCCTAGTTACTTTGGATGGAGATTTAAACTGTTTGTAGCAGATGTCACACATATATGGCCTTTTCCTGGGTATTTGGCTAGCAGAAATTTTAGCATTTTGTACAGCAAACTATATTGTATATATTTTGTCAGGTTCTTTAGCAAACACTTTTTGCTGGAACCACCAACAGTATGCTGTGAAAAACATTTAGGGTTATTATAACAGGGGGATCCCTAAAGTCCAGATACCCCCAAAACAGTACAAAGAAATATTATTTTTAAGGTGTACTTGATTTTCTTTAATTTAATACACCTTGATCCTATGTACATTTACTCAGAAACGTCCCATTCTGTTTATTATTGCTTATTCCTAAACATATATGTGTCTATAGCTAGAAAATTTGAAAGCATAACACTGTTGTTGAAGTAGTGGCTAGCGAACCCTAGATGCCCGTCCTTTTCCATGAATCTTACGTCTTCTCAAAAGTCAGTGTGCATAAAGAGATATTACACCCCCAATGTGTTCATTTAAATACGAAAAGCAGAGCTCATTCTTCAAACCACAGAATTCCTGAAATTTTACAGCCTAGAGATTAAGCAAAAATATTGTATGACCTTCATTTAAGGAGACTTCCAAAATTTCAGGCTAATCAGAAATGTATTTGCATAAGTATAAGTTGTAGGAATATGGATTTGCATGACAATTAAAATGATAAGAACATTCAGGTTATTTTTTTTTAAACTGGCCTGCTATTCTTTTACCTTGCAAAAGCACAGACTTGCTAATTAAAAACAGGAGCCTTTGCCTAGCAGGAGCTTAATGATAGCATGCCAGGAGGCTAGGGCATCTCCCTTTCCTGAGCTGCTTCAGAGCTCTGCGTTTCATGGGGTGCACCTGCCACTGATTCCTTAAGTATGGCATTTCACCCATCAGAGCTCAAGGAAGTCCACCAAGCAAAGTAGTCCGTCAAAACACTTCCATGAATGAGTATCAAATTTGTCATATCTACTTCTAGAGCATATATCTCAGAATACCCAGGCAACTAGTATATATAGCATGCTAAAGGAGTGTGTAGCTCATCTTCAGCCTTTGGGATATTCAATGTGTGTAGGAGGGGAAATGCTTGTAAAAAAGTAGATACAGATTAAATATTTCACATGTGTGCATTTCTGATCTGTAATATGCAAACCAACAGCTACATGGTATGTTTATACAAACTACAACTGGGTTGAATTCCCTGATGCATGCCATCAGGGCTTTTTTGTAGCGGGAACTTCTTTGCATATTAGGCCACACACCCCTGATGTAGCCAATCCTCCAAGAGTTTACAGAGCTCTTAGTATAGGGCCTACTGTAAACTCCAAGAGGATTGGCTACATCAGGGGTTTGTGGCCTAATATGCAAAGGAGTTCCTTCTACAAAAAAAAAACACATGCATGCCATGCATGCAGTTAAGATGTGAATCATGTTATGGGTTAGAAGAATATAAACGATAAATACTTCTGCTGAAATGTGTCCCTAGCAATGTGCTCAAAATCTCCATATATGCTCTTTCTCAGTTGATAACATGTATCTTCACCTCTATGAGCCAGGTAAGCTAGCAGCCCTCTTGTATGGATGTGCTGAGAAAAGTTTGGGATCTGCAAAATTTATGGCAGCAAAATGGGGAGAGAACAGGGATATTTAACTGCAACATCAAACCATATGGTAGTATAACAAAATTCAATCCAGTAGCACCCAAAAGACCATGAAGCATCTAATGAAGTGAGCTCAGACTCACAAAAATATAAATCGATGGTGCAACCTCTTTTGGAATAATATGTACCAGACCTCGGATTCAGCAGGAGCTCATAGGAGCACAGCTCCTGAACCTTTCTGAGGGTTCCCCCTCTTTCTCCCCACCTACCTTGTCCATTGAATAATAGGTGCAGCTGCATAACAATCCCTGGATTAGGAGAACAGGCAGCCAGCTAGCCACCAGGAGCTTCGTCACATCCCCAGCAGCCCTCATAAACCCCTGGAGAATTCTGTGACAGCCTTTCTCCACTTATGTGATTTTGGGTGGCGGGTGGCTTGCTAGCCTTTTGACTATGGGTGGAGGCAGCCAAGGAGAGCCCCAGGTGAATGAGGCCTGCTTGGGCTGGCTAGATCACAGAATTGTACACAAGCAGGCCTCACTTGCCCAGAGCTCTCCTTTCTTGCCTCAAGTTGCTTTTGGCTGGGGGGAGCATATGCTAATGAGTTATGCTAATGAGCTCCGCCACCTATTTTTCTACAAAACAACGCCTGCTGTGTACAATTCTGGTCTCTGCACCTCAAAAAAGATATTATAGCATTGGAAAAAGTGCAGAAAAGGGCAACTAAAGGGTTGGAACACTTTTCCTATGAAGAAAGGTTAAAATGCTTGGGGCTCTTTAGCTTGGAGAAACAACTGAGGAGTGACATGATTGAGGTTTACAAGATTATGCATGGGATAGAGAAGGTAAAGAAGTACTTTTCTCCCTTTCTCACAATATGAGAACTTGTGGACATTCAATGAAATTGCTGAGCAGTCAGGTTAGAACGGATAAAAGGAAGTACTTCTTCACCCAAAGGGTGATTAACACATGGAATTCACTGCCACAGGAGGTGGCGGCAGCTACAAGCATAGACAGCTTCAAGAGGGGATTGGATAAGTATATGAAGCAGAGGTCCATCAGTGGTAGGGTTGCCAAGTCCAATTAAAGAAATATCTGGGGACTTTGTGGGTGGATCCAGGAGACTTTGGGGGTGGAATCAGGAGACAATGCGGCGGAGCCAGGAGCAAGGGTGTGACAAGCATAATTGAACTTCAAGGGAGTTCTGGCTATCACATTTAAAGGGACAGCACACCTTTTAAAATGCCTTCCTTCCATAGGAAATAATGGATAGAGGCACCTTCTTTTGAGGCTCATAGAATTGGACCCCCTGGTCCAATTGTTTTGAAACTTGGGGGATATTTTGGGGAGAGGCACTAGATGCTATACTGAAAATTTGGTGCCTTTACCTCAAAAAACAGCCCCCCTGAGCCCCCGATATCTCCAGATCAATTCCCCATTATACCCTATGAGAATCAATTTCCACATAGGGAATAATGAAGTGCCCAGCAGACATTTCCTCCCCTCCCCCCTTTCTGGAGAATCTGAAGCGAGGAACTGGCATCTCTACTCACAAGCTGCTGCCAACTTCTTCAAAGTAACACAGACACACTATCCCAAGAGGAAACCTTTCCAATTGGAGACTGAAACCTCCGGAGGTGGAAAGTCACATGGTGGCTGTGGGGGTGGGGCTTCCCCCCACCGGCCAGCTGACTGGGGGTGGGAAAGAACCTGGGAAAGTGGAAGAACCCCTGCTGGGACCTGGGGATTGGCAAGCCTAATCAGTGGCTATTAGCCACAGTGTATTGTTGGAACTCTCTGTCTGGGGCAGTGATGCTCTGTATTCCTGGTGCGTGGGGTGGGCACAGTGGGAGGACTTCTAGTGTCCTGGCCCAACTGATGGACCTCCTGATGGCACCTGGATTTTTTGACCACTGTGTGACACAGAGTGTTGGACTGGATGGGCCATTGGCCTGATCCAACATGGCTTCTCTTATGTTCTTATTTTCTTAAAAGCCTGTACTAGAATAAATGCCACTAGAACAAATGCAGTTGTCAACATTTTAAACATCATTGACATAGTTAAAAAAAAAGAGGATGATCATTTTTATAACATTTAGAAATCTTAAACTATGAGGTGCTTTCACTGCCTCCTTGAAAGTGCTATAAAAAGCTTGTTCTCTAATTGACGGCATATGCATATTCAATTCCCTTTGAATCTTAAACATCCATTCTTTTCACTACTTGAACCCCAGCATTTTATTTATTTATTTATTTATTTGTTTGTTTATTTATTTTATGATTTATATCCCGCCCTTCCCAACAAGTGGCTCAGGGCGGCTCACAGAAATCTGGCATAAATAACATTTAAGCATAAAACATTAGAGTAATAATACATTTAAGTTTTAAAACATTAAACCATTTAAAATATTAGACCATTTAAAACATTTAAAACATTAGGGACAGCAGACATTCAGTGTAACTATACTCAGTTTCTTGTTTCTTGTACCAGCTAGTCATAGGCCAGCCGGAAGAGGGTTGTCTTACAGGCCCTGCGGAACTGGGCGAGGTCCCGCAGGGCCCTCACCTCTTCCGGCAGCTGGTTCCACCAGGAGGGGGCCGTAATAGAAAAGGCCCGGTCCCTTGTGGATTTTAAGCGGGCTTCCTTTGGCCCGGGGATAACCAGGAGATTCTGAGTTCCTGATCTCAGTACTCTCTGGGGCACATGTGGGGAGAGACGGTCCTTCAGGTAGGCAGGTCCTAGGCCATATAGGGCTTTAAAGGTAATAACCAGCACCTTGTACCGGATTCGGTAAGCTATCGGCAGCCAGTGCAGATCCCGGAGTCCCGGCCGGATGTGCTCCCTTCTTGGGAGCCCTAACAACAGCCGGGCCGCGGCATTCTGCACTAGTTGCAGCTTTTGGGTTCGGCACAAAGGCAGCCCCATGTAGAGAGCATTACAGTAGTCCAACCTCGAGGTGACCGTGGCATGGATCACTGTTGCTAGGTCGTCGCGCTCTAGGAAGGGGGCCAACTGCCTTGCCCGCTTAAGATGAAAAAATGCGGACTTGGCAGTGGCTGCTATCTGAGCCTCCATCGTTAAGGAAGGCTCCAATAGTACCCCCAGGCTTTTGACCTTGTCCGCCGCTATCAGCGGCGCACCCTCAAAAGCTGGTAGGGGGATTTCCCTTCCTGGGCCTCGACGACCCAAGCAAAGGACCTCTATCTTCGCTGGATTTAGCCTAAGCCCGCTCAGTCTGAGCCACCCAGCCACTTCCTGTAATGCCCGGTCTAGATTTTCCAGGGCGGAGACTGGTCGGCCATCCATACGTAGATAGAGCTGGGTGTCATCAGCATACTGGTGACAACCCAGCCCATACCTTTGGGCAATCTGGGCAAGGGGACGCATATAGATGTTAAATAACATCGGGGAGAGAACCGCCCCCTGAGGCACTCCACAATCAAGCATGCGCCTCCGGGATAGCTCACCCCCAATCGCGACCCTTTGTCCCCGACCTTCGAGGAAAGCCACTGTAAAGCCAACCCCTGAATCCCCGCGTCGGCGAGGTGGCATGTCAGTAACTGATGGTCGACCGTGTCGAACGCAGCCGACAGGTCCAACAACATCAGCACCGCCGAGCCGCCCCGATCCAGATGCCGTTGGAGGTCATCCACCAGGGCGACCAACACTGTCTCCGTCCCATGACCTGGGCGGAAGCCGGACTGGAGTGGGTCAAGGACGGAAGCATCCTCCAGGAAAGTCTGTAACTGCATCGCCACTGCCCTCTCGATAAGCTTGCCCAAAAAGGGCAAGTTTGAGACCGGCCGATAATGCGCCAATTGGGCCGGGTCTAAAGTTGGTTTTTTCAAGAGGGGGCGGACCACTGCCTCTTTGAGCGGCGTTGGAAAATGCCCTTCCATCAGGGATCTATTTATGATATCCCGTACAGGATAAGCTCCCTCTGGCAAGATTTAATAAGCCAGGAGGGGCAAGGGTCCAAATTACAGGTTGTTGGGCGTGCAGATAAGAGAATCCTGTCAACTTCCTCCAGGCTGAGAGGACCGAAGCCATCCAGAACACAATCCGAAGACAGGCCCGGAGCCTCGGTTTCACTAACTGTCTCAAATATGGCCGGGGGGTCGGGGCGGAGTGACGCGATCTTGTCCGCAAAAAATTTCACAAAAGCCTCACAGCCAATCTCCAATTCAATAGAATTTGGTCTGCCTTGTGGCAGTGTTGTAAGGTTCCGAATTATATCAAACAATTGTGCCGGGCGCGAAGTTGCGGACGCAATCTTGGTCGCAAAGTCTGTTTTCTTTGCGGCTTTGATTGCCATCTCATAGGATTTCAAACTCTCTCTATAGGATGTTCGAGTCGCTTCGTCTCGAGTATGCCGCCATTGTCTCTCTAGTCGTCTGAGTCCCCGTTTTTGTTGCCGCAACCCCTGGTTAAACCAAGGTGACGGCTTCGAACGGGGGCGCAGAGGGCGCCTAGGAAAATCTAGATTTTCCAGAAGATCTCTTCCTGATCCAGAAGAGAGTTTCTTACATAATAGCTGCTGAGTCAGTCCAACAAATTTTATGAACAAGAAACTTGTGGAATCAGGCATATGCAGTAGGAAGTATTGGAGGATTTTTATATTGTTCAGCAGCAGATGATTAAACACTCAGCAGCAAGGCAGCATTTGATTACCATTAAATTATACTAACTGTTGTTCAGAAGTCCCATCTCTCAAGGACTGTCCTCGGCATGTGTTTGGGAGGCACAGAATTTACTGCTTGCATGTATTCCTGGCTCTTTAGTCTGCCAGTGCTAGAAATCAAATTACTCCTAAAAAATGGCTTGTGTGAAATGGCAGAGCATATATTAAAATTGTACCTCTGCTATTCCAAATTTAGTTGCAAATAGATTTAAATTAGCCAGAATAATAGCACAAATGTTTATGACCCCTGGTTTATGACCAGAAGTTTTTTGGTAGAAAAAGCCCAGCAGGAACTCATATGCATATTAGGCCACACCTCTTGACACCAAGCCAGCCAGAATTGTGTTCCTGTGCATTCCTGCTCAAAAAAAGCCCTGTTTATGACCACTAAATGTAGGAGTATTTCTCATTTTGGTTGACACTAAATGTGTGTGTGTGTGTGTGTGTGTATTCAGATGTTCTAACCCAATATGGTTTATAGTGCAGTTTGCAACAGGTAACTCACTCTTGAAAAGAATGTCCCTTTGTCTATCACTACAGTGTCAAGAGGCATCAGCTACATATTGGATTAGGCTAGCCCTGTCTACACTGCAGCATGTTGGGATGTGTAGGTAGAACTTCATCAAAAGATGTAATTTTGTCCGCTGCCCGCCATCTTTGCTAGTTTCTGATTTTTTCTATAAGAAAAAGATGAAAGAATAAGCAATAAAGTTGGTCTCACAATTAACAGAAAAGTTTAAGTAGATTCCAGGAGAAGCATATATGGAGATGAATCTTTGGGCTGAATTTGGACTGGACTCTAAGATCATGGCCACACTATCCCCTGTGTTTCAGGACCTTAAAATCATTCCTTATCTTGCTTATTTCCATAATGCAAATATTTATTCTTTCTTTTGTTTTGGATGGAAATCAACCACACAATAGTCATCAGTATGTGAATACTTCCAGTGGCCCCCCCACTTTAAAATATACAGGGAAGGTAACATTTAGAAGAAGTAATATATCTGCAGCTTTGCAACAGAATAAAAGGTGTCTGCAATGTCTCAGAATTCCTGAAGAAACAGGAATCCTATCTATGATGGAATGTGGCAATTTAGTTCATGGCTCAGCTGAAATCTGAACTCATCTCTAAAATTTGAGGCTAGCACTATAGCCCCAAGTATCACATACCTATCCTTCTAGAATTAAGAGGACTTGTTTTCATCTTTGAAGAAAAAGTCAGAATCTCATGCATGCTCCATGAATTGCTTCTTTGCAGCACAAAGGGCATGTACTTTGCATAGTCTGCTTGGAAGAACAGACAAAGCAGTAGAAGGATATGTGCTTGCTGCAGGGTGTGAAGCAGGGTATAAGAGTCCTCAGGAACTATGAACTTGTCTGCTGCGTCGATTGCCTCTAAAGAATATGCAAAAATTAACACATGCTGCATGTCCTGAATGATATTATTTTCCAGTATTATTTTTTACTAAAATTTAAAATGAAATCCTGTGTCAATTCGTGTTCTAAATGTTCCTTTATATTGTTCTGGCACAAATGTTATGTTTCAGCACAACCTTATCTTCCCCACCTTCTTTTTTTAAAAAAAATTAAATTATCCCTTTGGTAATTTCTGGTGCATAGCAATGAATTGCCTGGGGGAACATGGGTATTTAATGAATCCTAGGGCATTCATAGACATTGGGCATATACAAACAGCAGGGTCTGTTTGAATTAAACATGTCTGATCCTCATAACACTTGTTCTAGTGAATTCAGATGCTAGAGGATCAGAGCTGGATTAACAAAAATGGACACTTCACACTTTTTTATTTAAAACATTTCTATGCCACCTTTCCATGCAAATAGGACCCTAAAAATTGGGAAATAGGCATTATAATTTTTTTAAAAAAATAACACTAAATTTGGAAGTCTTTAAAAAGGAAATACAGGAATCTGTTAGTTATGGAAAATCTTGTTAATAGTAGATTGGTTTTGAGATTTGAATGCATGGTGTTTGCAATGTGCAGCCTGATCTAGGACACAGGTTCAAGTTAAGAAAGACCTTCCTTCTTGGGAACAAGATTTGCCCTCTCTTCTGAGCCTATAGCAATCATGGGCTTTTTTTTTTTTTGCCTATAGTGGAGGTTCAGCTACTATTTATTTGTGTTCCATCCTAAAATCATGAAAGTGGGCCCAAAAATCCTGCTGCTAGTGTAACCCTGTGCAGGTTGGGGACTGCTTTCAGAGGTAAGAGGGCCAAGATGTCCACCTGTGCCCTGTTTGCTGTACATAAGATGCCACCAGTGTTCCTTCTAAGCTGAATTAGTGTGAGCTAGCTCACAGTTTTTTTGCCTCTGGCTCACACATTTTTGTCTTAGCTCTCAAAATATGGCCCCAGAGCAAACTATTTATGCAGTAGCTCACAACTTTAATGCTAGAAGCTCAAAAAGTAGAATTTCTGCTCACAAGACTCCAAAGCTTAGAGAGAACATTGGATGCCATAGCAGGTATTCTTTCTAGGACACAGAACTGAGCCGCCCATGATTCCCAGGTACAGTTGACAGGCTTAACTGTTGAGTTCATCCCATTTGGTTCTTATGGAAATCTCAGAAAGAAAGTGGGTATGATCTGCTGTATTTTAGTGTGTGAAATCTATTAGACAGTTCAACTACAAGTATACAACGAATATTGATATTCCATTCTTGAAGGAAAAAAAGCAGAATCCTTTGGTTCATATCTGTTAATCTCTGGAATCCCTTAAGAGTCCCTGCTTTGAAATTAGTTGCAGGAACTATCAATTATATCTGTTTAAATGGACACATTTAATTACTACAGAAGAGAAATTGATTTTTAAATTACCACTGATTGCACTGTGGGTATCTCAGTGGGAAGACAGGTACATCCAGGCTTTCAAATGAAATGAGTGTATTAATTAATCTCCCATTGGCAGTAAATGCAGAAAGTTTCTCCTCCCCCTCCTTGTCTTCCTAGATTTATCATTTTCAGTTCAAAATACCCTGCTATGTAGTCCTGCAATCATGGAAATGGAAGGGTCAGGTGATGACCCCATGTTCTAAGATATCCTGCCCTATCCTGGCAGACACCTCTCCTTGTTGTCTGCTAGATGAAGAACCCCATGCTTGATGAAGAATGCTGTGTTAATCAGTACAAGATAATTAAACCCTGTTCTAACAAAATTTAGATCAATATGGTAGAAACTTGTATTTTGAATAGACTGAGCTAAACATGGCAACATGTGCATTTCCTGCTCTAGCTAGTTGCAGAGGGTGAATCTGACAACATTGGAAGATTTAAAAATAAGCAGGTATACCAGGTTGGGATGCTAACAGCTGTTAATTATCTGGCCCAATAATACTGTGCAGAGAAATTTACCTAGTCCCTGTCTGGCTATTCCAGGGCAAGAATCTCCAGGAGCCACATGGCAAATAGTGCCCAGAAGAGCCACTTGGGGCTGCCAAGCCACTAATTATTTATTTTTTTTAAATTTGATTTATATCCCGCCCAGCTCACCGAAGCAGGCTCAGGCCTGGCCAATAACAGAGACAGGGGTTTGTGCTCTCTCTCTCTCTCTCTCTTTATATATATATATATATCCTTTATTGTTTTGTTTACCAAGAATGACTGGATTCAGGAAAAAAAATCTGCATCTTTTTATTTGTTATGTAGGCAAGTTGATGGGGCAAAAAGCATCTGCCCAAATGTTGTCCTGTTAGAGGAGATGAGGAGCTGCTGGTATGAAGAAATATGTTTTTCCCCTGGTAGGTTTGAAAGGAGCAAAACCTCCACTTTGCCTCTTTTAACATTTTTTTCCCTCTAGGCAGAGACCAGGCTAGGGGAAATGAGTGCAATTTCTTTCTAGACATACCTCAGCTCATCTTCATACAAATTCTAATAGATTTGGCAGTAGAGATAATGGTCAAGCTCTTCCCTGTTTCCTAGCAGAATGATAGTTTTCAGCAAGGAGATTCCTGAAGATCTTTAGGAAATGCTTCTTTGACCTAGTGTGACCCAGTCAGTGGGAGGGGAAACAGATATGATAAAAACTCCTTGCAATGGGAAGGAGGTCTCTTTTCCTTGGGCACTGCATCCATGAGACGAGGCAGACCTCTCCACTGGGAGGACAGCCATTGACCATGTGCTCACCTCAAGAGCTGGAGCAAGCTTCAAGGTAATGGTAACTCTATAGGGATCTATAGCATCAAAAAAGAAGGTGATGTCCTATTTTAACTTCTCATAGGGCAATGTATAGAGAAAGGGTCAGAGGACGTGCATTTCACCTGTTTCTTTTTTATACCTTGCTCAAATCTGGTGCTGTGCTAAAAGTACACTTGTATACAGGGGGTTTTTTTTAGCAGGGATGCACAGGAATGCAGTTCTGATTGGCTTGGCCAGTGTGGCCTAATATATAAATGAGTTCCTACTGGGCTTTTTCTACAAAAAGCACTGTGTGAAACATGATGAACATAAGAGAAGCCATGTTGGATCAGGCCAATGGCCCATCTAGTCCAACACTCTGTATCACACAGTGACCAAAAAATCCAGGTGCCATCAGGAGGTTCATCAGTGGGGCCAGGACACTAGAAGTCCTCACACTGTTGCCCCTCCCATTCACCAAGAATATAGGGCATCACTTGTCCCAAACAGAGAGTTCCAACAATACGTTGTGGCTAGTAGCCACTGATGGACCTCTGCTCCATATGTTTATCCAAACCCCTTGTGAAATTAGCTATGGTGATGTCAGGGAGAGTGGCCTAATATGCAAATGAGTTCCTGCTGGGCTTTTTCTACAAAATAAGCCCTGTTTGTATACATTTCCTTTTTAATAAATACTTTATAACTTCTAATGTTGGTAGTGGTTCTCTGTACCACATAGACCTCCACCATCTTGGATGCACTATTTTAAAATAGAACACCAAAGGAGGACACAATTGAAACTGTCCCCATGTTCAGGGGAACATAAGAACATCAGAGAAGCCATGTTAGATCAGGCCAATGGCCCATCCAGTCCAACACTCTGTGTCACACAGTGGCAAAAAAAAAATTATATACACACACACACACTGTGGCTAATAGCCACTGATGGACCTCTGCTCCATATTTTTATCTAAACCCCTCTTGAAGGTGGCTATGATTGTAGCCGCCACCATCTTCTGTGGCAGTGAATTCCACATGTTAATCACCCTTTGGGTGAAGAAGTACTTCCTTTTATCCGTTTTAACCTGTCTGCTCAGCAATTTCATCGAATGCCCACGAGTTCTTGTATTGTGAGAAGGGGAGAAAAGTACTACACAAGGCAGTAAACTATCCATGTGGTGACTAGATTCTGAGCAGTGGGAGACCCAGAGACAAGGCATCAAAACATGGAAGGGAAGCTGTAAGTCCTGATCTTCCCAGTAGGGTTGCCATGTCTATGTTGGAAAATACCTGGAAACTTTGGGGCTGGGGCTGGGAGAGGGCGGGGTATGGGGAGTGGAGGGGCCTCAGCATGGTACAATGCCATAGAGTCCACCTTTCAAAGCAGTCATTTTCTCAAGGGGAGCTGATCTCTGCCAGCTGGAGATCAGTTGTAGAAGTGGGAGATCTCCAGGCCCCACCTGGAGGCTGGCAACTCTACTTCCCAGTGGGTAATTCCTGCAAAAGGTCAGGTGATAGTGGTAAGCTACCTAAGAGTGGAAGAAAAGCCTCTCCAGGTGTGAGAAAAACCCAGGAAGGCAGGATAGAAATGGGGCAGGCATGTTCTGCCACAATTTGTACATGCCACTATGCTTAAAAATTTCCCACAGTTGATCTATACATGCATAGTTCCCATGTGTTTCATATATGTCCAATCAACAATAGTTACAGTTAAGTGCAGGTTAGTTTTCTTCTGCTGCTCTCTATCCTTCCTTCTGATGCTTTCAGAGGAGGTCAGCACTTCATCAGAGGTCTGTTCCATCCTACTTACAATTCTCCCTAACCCAGTTCCAAAGGTGGACTTCCAAAATGGAGCTGGAGATGCCTCTCCTGGGACCCAACTCTTAGTGTCTGTGTGCCACCCCCAAAAGATATACTGACTCCCCTCCCCTGGAACCTGCCACTCTGCCTGCTCCAGTGTCCCTAGGACCCCTTCATACAAGCTGGGCTGTGGGCCTAATTAGAACAGCCGCTGCTACAACTGCCACTACCCCCTGCCAGGCCACCACCCAGCTGCAAAGTGGGCCAAGGATCAAAGAACCATGCCTCTGCAGCTGTTGCACTAGATCCACCACCTCTGTCTTTTTGGTGGTAGCACATTGTGCTCCCCCATCCTAATAACCATTGGCACACCATGGGGTTCTCACTGAGCCTCTTTTCCAAGGCTGTCTCCACCTGTGCATTTCTGGCCACCACAGAGGTGGAGCAGTCACCTGTTGGGGTGGGAGCTGTTGATGCTATCTGGCAGAGATACATCCTGACCTTTCAAAGGGTAGAAAATTTACATAATTTATAGTGCAGATATATCTTACATAGTCTGCATAACTACTGTATCTATTTTATGGGCATAAAGTATCTTTGAATGACAGAATGGATGGTCAATAAGTAAACTTGGGACAACAATGTTCAGTGTCCCCACCCCCCCCATGCCGCTTCTGGAAATCTGGTTCAGAAGAATGTTAATAGGATGCCATCCAACTAGACAGTGGCTCAGTGGTAGAGCATCTGTTTGGTAAGCAGAAGGTTCCAGGTTCAACCCCTGGCACCTCCAACTAAAAAGCGTCCAGGCATGAAAAACATCTGCTTGAGACCCTGGAGAGCCTCTGCCAGTCTGAGTAGATAATACTCAGTAGAGTAGACAATACTGGGGGTCTGATTCAGTATAAGGTAACTTCATACATTCATCGGGTTTATGATTTATCTTAGTTAAATGGTTTTACTGGTTTTTATATGATTGTATTTATTCATTGTTGTAAATTGCCCAGAATTCCAAAAAACCAATCTTTTCTGTGTAGATTTATTCCTTTATAGTTTTTGCAAATTAATTAGTCCATCCTACCTGTTCCATTATTTCACAATGAGATCAGTTTGTCAGTGTAATGCAGAGGGGACAGTTCACCATTACTATATCTATACTCAATAACCACAATACCTGATCTTATATGCTAGAAGGGGTTCCTGTTGTTGTTTATTGAAGTGTGCTGGCTTTATGTCATTTGCAAAATTGTACATTTGTATCTGCTTTGCTTCAGCAGCTTGGATCTGTAATGACTAGAGCTAATTAATGGGCCTGGAGATCTTATTCATGAGAAATCTCCAGTGGCATGAACCTAATTTTGTTCCTTGTAACATACTTTGCTTCTGTATTCTTTGGAGTTGCATCTAGGGTTGCCAAGTACAATTCAAGAAATATCTGGGGACTTTGGGGGTGGAGTCAGGAGACTTTTGGGGCGGAGCCAGGAGACATTGGGAGTGGAGCCGGGAGCAAAGGTGTGACAAGCATAATAGAACTCCAAAGGGAGTTCTGGCCATCACATTTAAATGGACCGAACACCTTTTTAAATGCCTTCCTTCCATAGGAAATAATGAAGGATAGGGGCACCTTCTTTTGGGGCTCATAGAATTGGACCCCCTGATCCAATCTTTTTAAAACTTGGGGAGTAGTTTGGGGAGAGGCACTGGATGTTATACTGAAAATTTGGTGCCTCTACCTAAAAAAGCAACCCCCCCCGAGCCCCAGATATCCACAGATCAATTCTCCATTATTTCCTATGGGAATAAGTCTCCATAGGGAATAATAGAGTTCCCACAGACATTCCCCCCTCCCCCGCTTTCTGATGACCCTGGAGCGGGGGGAGGGTCTCCAAATCGGGAGATCCCCTGCCTTCACCTGGGGATTGGCAACCCTTGTTGCATCTAATCCAGGCGATTGTGTGTGTATGGTTGGGGGGGTGTGTGTGGAGCAGGCTACTCTCTTCATTTCAAAGAAGATGGCCATGTACACCAAGGAAATTAAAAAACTTGGGCGACAGGAATTGCCTTCCTGGAGCAGGCCACAGTTCATTTAGCTTAGCATTCTGTCTCCAACAGTGGCCTCCCAGGCATCTCTAGAAATAGGACATGATGGAGATGACCATTCTTGTACATTATCTTCTGTACCTGATCAATAAAGATACTCCCAACAGAATGGGCAGGAGAGTCCTTAAGAAAGCTTAAGTGAGAATGTTGTTCTTTCAGTCCAGCTGCATTACAGTATAACCATTTGCTTTTATTTTGTGCTTCTATTTTAACTTATTACTGAGTTTTCAGTCAATCCTTTTCTCCAGTATGCTTACAATTCTATTTTTTCCTTTTAGTCTTTTATTTTTTATTTTTATTATTTTCACTATGAGACCTATTTTCATTCCCTAGTAAAGTGATCTTGATTCTGACATATTTGTAAGGGGTTTTTTTTGTAAGCCATATATTTATTTGAAATATTTTTAACCTACCTCATTGCCCTCATAGATTCTAGGCAGACATCTGGTGAAATCTTATAGTTGTACTACAGAAACTATGATGATGGGTTAGAGGTTCAGCTGAGGAAGACCATCATTACTCAGAAAATCTTCATGCAGACACAATGGCACTGGAGAAATAACGACCATTCAGTGTCACCTCTGCCACAGAATAGACTCAAGAAGGTTTTTTTTCTCCAGATGCTATAGCTATGAGCCAATCTGATTCATTGCTCTGACCTCTCCAGAGAAAATGGAGCAGCTCCACTGAATGGTAAAGGATGCCCAAGAGCAATCACGTCAAATGTCTGGGTCATCTCCAGATTCTAGAAGGTTCCTTAAGACTTTAACATTAGCAAAACTTAACTTAAAACTCACCATCTGAATCTATTAGCATTCAATGTGAACTATGTTAATTGGTCCCTGAATCCTGCAGAAGTTTTGAATTACTGTGAATTTAAACCTCACGTGGTAAGTGTCAGTCCATGATGAGAATGTTGAAATTTTCTCCACCTTCAGACCATCACTCAGTCAGCACAGAAGGTAAAATCAAGTGATATCCTGCTTCATGCATAGTCCTGAGGGATGAATCAGTATGGAAGATAGTACCCTAAATGTAGAAGCCTCTAGAACTTGAACAAAAAAATTCAAAACTGGCTTCAAGAGACCAAGTATGGAAACAGGCAGTGGAGTGGGCAGTAGCAATAGGATGTCCACCTGGAAGAATACATAAACTCAAAACAGGAGTTCTGCCTGGAGAGGATGATAAGATTTCAATAAATCATGGGAAACCATCACCCCCAACCACTTAAACTGGGTTTGTGCTACACCAAAAATTCTACCAGGCACTGATAGGAGAAACAAACTTCCCAAGATTAATTTAGGTAGTGACACATCTTTTTCATCAAGGATTAAGTCCTGGAATACAGATGCTTTCTCGTATATTGATCTGTTATTCAGAAACAAAACCATCAGACCCAGCAGACTATTGTCATGACTATTAAGTTGTTCTTGCCTAAGAAATTACTCTCCTTTGTCTTTTCCCCTGCCAAAAATATCCAATTCCCCCCCCCAACTGAGGCATCTCCATCACTCTGTATTAATTCTCATATGCATAACTCAAAAATCCCTTCATGATCCAGATAAATAAGAAACTGGAAACAAGGAGCCAGGCAAGGTAGAGCAGAAAAGATGGGATGGATTTTATTTCCAATATAAGAAACTCAGGCCCTGTTCACACAGCGTGTTGAGTCCGTGTTAAACTGACCCGGTTCTGTTCCTGATATCTTTGTTCCAGATATTATCGATCAGACTGCCATACTGCAATTTGAATCACTCCGCGGTGAAACCGTTCTGCCATCCACACGATGGCACCATGCAGTTCTTTTTTCCCTCCACTATTATTTGCATGCGCACAATATGCACATGTGTGCATATGCGCATAGGTTAAAACATTATGTGGTTATGCACATATCGCTAAGTAGTAAAAAAGAAATGGTGACCGTAAACCAGATGTCTGAGGCTCCTTTTGCTCTAGGACAGCCTTCAGACATCCAGAAGTTGGTTAATATCGCAGCAGAACTATCCAGACAGAGAAAACTACGAGGTGAAACCAGAGAACGCGAAAAACACTGCAAAGGAGCAGGTAACAAAATAATCCAGTTCCAAGAAGGATTGAGGGGGGGGGGTGCTACCACGAGTTAATACCGGGAGGCAGATGTTGCTGTCTGATCAGCCACTTTAAATCCGGAAGGAAACATCAGCGGCATCTGATTATACTGTGCGTCTGAACACGGCCTCAAATTACAAGAGAATTAGAGACAGTCATTTGTAGTTGCCATTCATTGGAGCAAAGGCCTGAATTTTATAGTGCGATTTCCCTAGAAATACTAATAACTCTTAAAGTGAGTTATAGCTAGGAGAGAGCCATCACATTTTCTATTATAAATGCAGCCATGTGTTTAGATGCACAACATAAAAGGAGCTTTAATGAACTTTATTCAACTTTGGCAAACATAGTTTGAAATCTACTAATCATAGAAGATTTCATTTTCATTACGTTGTTAACCACTCTCATGGAGTACTCAGACAGATAGAATCAATCCACTTAATGGCTTAATGGAGGAGTTACATTGTTCCTAAATTCATTTATATCCTTCATATGTGAACTGCTAAGGTTATGTAAGCATTTCCATTACAGGTTCATGTTGAGGAAGGTTTATGTCACTAGTGTAAAACTCAGTCTTGTTAGCCAAGGTCATTGTCTAAGGAAGAATTTATAAGACACACTTCACTTAAATTACCATATTATGTCTCTTCCTTCATGTATGGCGGTATTGGATATGGTTTTTCAGTGTTCTCATCAAGCAAGGTTCTTTTATTCCTTGCCATCACCTGGATATTCAGTCTGCACAAAGCAGGGCCCAGAGATACATCAGTCTGATGGAGCATTCAGGTACAGGCTTATTCAGAAGGCTGTTTGTCCCCCATTGGGCTGTAGATCACAACCAGCATTGTAGGAACATTGAGGGGGAAATAAAGGATCTTTCTCAAGGAAAGGGCAGGAACCCATATATGTATGCTGGAGCAGCTCAGACTAGAGAATAGGAGTGTTCCTCATCCCCCAAATCTGGACTACCTAAAAGTATTTTTGTGTAGTTTCAAAGAAACATATCCTTTTTCAGAAAACACACTATGGCAATCTCACCCTCTTCCCCTTCACACACAGGATTTTCCCTTTTGTTTTCTCTTTTTGAGCAGCCCCAATATCTATTTTCTTCTTATTTGTTTGTTTATGGCTGTCTCATCCAGTCACCTTAATATTTTGATGCTGGTCCACCCCAGAGACTTGAGGGAGGAGACAAAACCACCTTCTTCTGTTCTACTTCTGAAATGGCACACAAGAGGCTTTTGAAAATTCAAAATAAAATGTTTTATTTAACTTAGAGGAGAAAAGGTCAGGTGGAATCAAGGGTAGGGTTATGAGGAGAATGGATAATAAAAACTGAGGTAACTTTGTAATCAAACTAAATCCAGCAAATATGTTGCCAACAAGCAGGGCTTTTTTTGTAGCAGAAACTGCTTTGCATATTAGGCCACACCTCCCTGATGTAGCCAATACTCCTGGAACTTACAGTAGGCCCTGTACTAAGAGCCCTGTAAGCTCTTGGAGGATTGGCTACATCAGGGGTGTGTGGCTTAATATGAAAAGAAGTTCCTGCTACAAAAAAAGCCCTGCCAACAAGTAAGTGTTTTTGCTTTTCCACAAAATCTTTGAAACTCAGAGGAAAGAGACTTTTTTTCAGTTTTTGCTTTAACTGACAAGCATAGGTTTCTGAGTTTCATTGACATTTCACCTTCAGAAGGCAGGCATGTACAACCACATTCCCAAAATCCTTCTATATATAAAGACCAGGGATCACTCCTCTTGAAAGAGTTATATCTCTTTTCACTGCTCAGGAATTACTTCTCTCAAATAAAAGCAATTTCCTTTTTTGGTTTGAATGGGGATCCACTGTGATCCACTCACTCTTTCAGCCACTTCCTAAGTCCTCAATGCTAAACTGTCTCTTCTTCAACTGTCACTTCCCAAGTGTCATTTCTCAGCTGACTTCTCTCCATGGAATTCCATTCAAAGAGCCTGTCACTCAAAGGTTCTTAGACTCTGTTAGAACATAAACCCTTGACAGTCTGTCACACACACCACATCAGACCTTTGGTCCATTGTAGAGGTCAGTCTTATATACTCTCACCGGCACTGATTTTCCAGGCAAAGAAAGGTTTTTCCTCACAACTTGCTATTTTATATCTTTTTACAGGAGATGCAAGGGAAGGAAACTCAGTTATATAGTAGTTTGTAGTACCTAATCGCTTCCCCCAGCATTTCACCATTATGGTGTTATGTTATGCTACTAGCCATCAGCTGCATGCTGTTTACTGCCTATGTCTGTAAGATTGCTTACTGTGTTGCTCCTGTTTTGTAATGCCTGTTTTTATGGTATTGTTTTAACTCTGTTGTTTTATTGTTGTGAGCTGCCCTGAGCCCGCTTGCGGGATAGGGCGGGGTATAAATCTAAAACTTAAATTAAATTAAATTATACATATCCATCAAACGAGGACTGCCTGAAACAACTAGTACATTTTACATTCCCATGTTGAGAACATGATTGTAGTAATAAAAGACTTTGTCTTCACTACATTTTCTGTTCTTCCTATTCTGAGCAGTATTTCCAAAGCATGATTTTTAAACAAAGGAGAGACCACTGGAGTATTGGTCTAGTGGCAGAATGTTCATGAAAATGTTTATATCTTATTTAAAACCAAAGACAGATCTATAGCTTGGGGAGTAGGTACGGTATTGACCCCACTCACACCTGTCCCTGAAAACTTATTTGAACTGATGCTTAGTTAAGTTATATCCTCAAGGAAGCTACTGGAGACCCCATTTACACATCACATACTTTATCCCTTCCAGCTTTTCCATTCTTGATGCCCAGATAGGAAAGCAGCACAACTTTCTCAGCTTTCCCAACTCATCTCCAAGAAGGCAAATTTACTTTCCCTTTTACTTAACCACAGACTTTGGGAGGCAAGCAAGAAGCCCAGATATTCATGTTCATACCTCTCTGAAACTAGTATTCAGCTGAGAAGGTATGAAGTTTACCTGGGCAAGATTGACTTCTAAGATGGAAGACAGGGAAATCCGCTCATTGTATGTCGCAACAGAGATCAGTTTGTAGAAGCTATTAGAAAATACATGAAATACATTATTATGAATACAAATGCTTAAAACATAATTGCAGTTTGACATGTAAATACTAATCAGCCCTAAATATCTTCTCTTTTTTGCCAGCAAGTTGCAGCCAACTTATGGCAACCCTGTAGGGTTTTCAAGGCAAGAGATGTTCAAAGGTGATTTGCCGTTGCCTGCCTCTTTGTAGAGACTCTAGCATTCGTTGGTGGTCTTCCCATCCAAATATTGACTATGCCCTTGCTTACCTTCCAAGAACTGATGAGATGGGGTTTGCCTGGACTATCCAGGTCAGGACCTAAATATTATAGTAAAGTCAAGAGGTAATAAGTATGGTTTTGTTAGTACATATACTTTAAATTGTGGTGATATCTGGAAAATGCTTTATTTTTCTTAGCTACTAAATTTTGAAACCAGGAAGTTCCTAGCATCTCAAATGAAAATTACAAATATTATTCTCATCAACCAGTAGAGTATGGCAAGCATATTTTCCTGAACTGCTTGTGGTGGATATTGCATTATAGTACAAAGCATTATAGTTCAATCATTTAAAACATTTTAAAAATAATTTATTGTGCTCAAGATTCTGCCACATAACATAATTTTTAGACTCAGGGTTGCTTCTTCAAATGATCCCAGTTAAAAGGTACGTGTATACATTTTTGTGAATAGTTCTTACATGTATTTTGTTCTTGAACATGGAAACAGTTAAGAATGTTAGTAAACATATCACATTTGAACTAAAAGCACATATATATGCGTCAACAAATTGAAATATCTCACAGGTGACTTTTCCAGTATAAGAACTATATTACAGATTAATTTTCAAGTGTTCCTGTGCCCGTGATGCAGTCCAAGTATATATGTATGAAATGAATTTATGCCCCAAATTGTATCTGAATGTTATTTCTGTGCCCTCTGCTTAGTTTCTAAACATGTACTACAATGGCCCCTGGAGCACAGTGTATCTCTCTGGCATGTGTACGAAGCCTTGCAATAGTATAGGAAATGATAGTTTTGTATGAGGAACATACATAAATCATCTAATCTCAGAGTGGCTTAAAACACTTGAAACATTCAATATTAATGCAGAAGTACCCTTCTTAGAGAAAACACCTACTGGAATATAATATTCTGCCTGTATCTTCAAAGCAATGTCTCTCTCCCATTTATACAAAAGTCTGATTGTCTGAATGTCCTGGATCCCAGTTGGGCAGACCAGATAAATGTAGTTTGTTTGTGTACTATTCACAGGAAAGAGGAGATAGCCTTCAGTGTACCTAGGAAACAGGCAAATGGTTCACATAGGTACAATCAGACTCAGATCTAAATACAATAGGACGTGGAGATAATGTTAGCATGCTATTATGGATTAATTTTTCAATACAGAGTGTGAAAGTTCATCTTGAGATTAAATGCGCTCTTCCTCCCCCCTCCCCAATTTAATTAAAGCAAGTGAAACATGGCAAACACACCACTCAATTTCTAGACATGTCAGAGCTGCCCTCGCCCTTGCCACATAACCCTACTCATTTTTTTTACAGTTTTTAATATGAAAATCAATCCCTTTATTCATAAATGTAACCTATAAGTGCCACAATTCCCTTGGGGGTTTCCCCAAGCTTTATTTTATGCCCACAAGAAAGGCAGTAAGAGGAGCCTTTCTTTTCTAAAGTGATCTTATAATTCTGTTCAGTATCTATCATTTTCAAGGCCAAGTAATCATATTTAATAGATCCTAAATTACATTCTGTCAGGCAAGGGCTCCCTTGACAATATTAACTAGTACAGAGTCTACAGGGTGGAAAAGAAGAGGTTTTTATTAAAAGGAGCCTGCAAGTACTTTCAATGGACAGCACTCCAAAACAGAAAGCTTAGGATGGACCATGTACATATGGCACTTTAGAAATGCAGGAATAATCTCTTTTAATGCTTGGGGTCATCCCACATTAGCCTACAGAAAGCTACAGTTTTTTTTTTATCAAGGTAAATTATTGCCCCCCCCCCATCTCCATCATATTTTATGCACATACAAAACAAATACATTATTGCAGAACTGGATCAATATATAATTGCATAGTCACTTGCTGGTGAAGAGCAGGTCAGGACTACATTTGGGGGAAATAACAGCTCTGTAAGGCCATTAGGAAAATGGGATGGGGAAAGAGCATAGCCCCCTCTCCCACATTGTGGTCCCGATGCACACTGGAGTACTGTATGCCTGCTTTCATTCATGGCCCTGATAGATTTGATAGAACAGCAATGGGTAGCAACAGTCTGCAGCAACTGCCACACTAGCTCTGGGGCAACTCACTCTTCCCTATGAGTTCTACATTACTGGTATTAGCTGCCACAGATATAGCCATTTTAAAAACCTTTTTTTGTGAGTATTTGTGTGTGCATGTGTGGGTGTGCATGCGTGCATATATGCCTAGAAGTCATGGTTGACTTCTGGCAACCCCTAATGGGGCTTGGCATTTCAGAGAAGTGGCTTATATTGGCTGCTTCTGCATCTTGGTCCTGGTATTCCATGGAGGTCTCTCATTCAAGTACTTGCCAAGGTCAGCCCTGCTTAGCTTCTGAGATCTGACAAGATCAGGCTTGCCTGGGCTAACTAGGTCAGGGCAGATATGGCTATGTTTCTGACTTTTCTAATGTAGGTTTATTGAACACTGGCCATGGAGAACAGGAGAAGCCATAGCAGTCTACATTTTGCCCACATTGGTCACATTTATCTTCTCATGTGTACTTTGTTATTGCTATGTGTTGAAGAGTCCAAGGCTGAACCCCGTGGGTTCCCAGGGCTGATGTACAGAACTGATGAGATGGGGTTTGCCTTTTAAAAATGGATATAAAATTTTATTTAATATCTTTCAGAACAAATATTTAATCTACAGGCAACACAACACTGAAATCAAGCAGCAAGAAAACAAGAAGACTGGCTTAACTAACACATTTCAAAGACACACACCTTAAGTTCAGGAGACAAAGGCCATATCTTGCACATTCTCTACATTGCTACCAATTGCAATATGAACACATCATAGTACAGGCCCCTTCTCCAGGCTCTTAGTTCAATAATATATATTTTTGGTCAAGTAGTATCAAATGATATTGATGGACCTGGACATGCTCTTGCTGGTACTCTCTAGAAAGTTACCTCATCACTCCTGATTTACTGCTCTCATCTTGTGGGTTGGAGGTTCTCATTTATTTATTGTTTAAATTTATATCCTGCCCTTCCCTGCACACAGGGTTCAGGGTGGCTCACAACAAATTTAAAACAAAGTAAATAGGATAAAACAATAAAAGCAATTCTGCAATATCATAATTAACAAATCCAGATAGCTCAGAGGTCTATAAGAATGCCCAAGATTGAAAGGGCAGTGGGCAAATACCCCCTGTAACAATTAAATAGCTAAGTCAGAAGGGGGTGAGAAGCTTCATGAGAGGCTAATTACCACACTTCCAACTCTGGCGGCCTTGAAGATAATAAGAACTATGTAGGTAGAGAGAACCAATTAGCAACACCTGCAAGCCCATTACTATTCAGGTTAATCCTTGTGAGGAATCGGGGTGGTTTGCCTTACAGTTTGTTACCCCAAATTATCAAAAGTTATTATATTAATAGTTTAAATGTTATGTAGTGCTCCATCTGGATTTACTTTTAACTGTAAGACTAACATCTGATAAATGTGATGGGGGAAAGAGCATAGCTTCCTTTCTCACACTGTGGTCCTGAATCTGCTCTCATATAAATTAACATGTTTCAGAAACAATTAGCTCTGGATTTTTCCTCCTGCTTTTCTTCCAAACTGCAATGAATACTGGGAAATTATTTTATTTTCCTTTGTAGATTTTTTTCTCCAGGATTATGAACTTGTAGAAAGGGGCCACCAACGGACAAAAATAATTATTCAGAACTATTGGGCTAGAGAACATCTGTTCCTAGAAACTACTCTATGAACAAGGGTAGCTCCATGTCAACCCACTCATTTAGTAGCTCCATGAGCACCCCCTAATTGGAGCAGACTCCCCTATCTGAGTTGCATATCAAGTCCTTTACCTGGAGCAAGGTGAGACTGCCACCTGTTCATGCTGTCTTTGTCATTTTAATCAAGTCAACAATACTAGAAACATGAAGAATCTCAGTCTCCCAGGGAGACAGGAGGACTTCAGCAGAGGAAACATGACTTAGTGATAATTCTGTTTGTCAGGCTACTGTAGCTCTTCTCCTCTCTCACACAGCACTATCTTGACAGACTGAAGTTTGTCTACACCTACTAGCACACAAGAAAGTGAAAAAAGAATGGTTAATCATGACTGACATGAAAGCCTTTGCAACCTGCATTGTTGGAAAATGTCCAAAGCAATAAAGTCTAAAGGACCAATGATAACTACATGTTGTAGTCACCTCAGAGAGAGATGGGGGGGGGGGGGGGGAACTACACAAAGTGAAGAGCGGAGGTGTTATATCATGAGAAATATAATCACTGATAAGCTAATCTATCCTGTCTGCCTTGCTTTTTCTAATAAGCACTTTGACAGACTAAGTAAGGTATGGCTGAACACAGGTAGTTGCTAGAGTAAGTGGCACAATCTTACACCATGTGAAAGTATTTCATTCAGGGAACAGACCACAGAGTAATTTAACATTCTTATAGTCAAGTGTGGCCCAATCTACAGATATCTAAATCTGTGAATCAGGGCCAGAGTGACTGTAAACACAAAGCTCTGTAAATTTAGGAGACCCAGATTTGCAGAAAAATCTGAACATTTAAAAGAAATACATTTGAGGTGGTTAAATCCCCCCCTCCAATTTGTTTGGACAAGTGCAGACAACGGAATTGCCTCCAGTATCCTGGAGGAGTCAGGGAGCCACTCTGGGCCTGGCAATGGTGGAGTCTGCAGCTGCTCCTGGATAGTGCTGCCACTATGGCTGGGCCCAGATGCAGCTGTGGAGGCGTGGAGCACCCTGGGTTTAGCAATGGGGGCAGGGTTTGGTAGGGTTGCCAAGTCAAGAAATATCTAGGGACTTCAGGGGTGGAGTCAGGAGACATTGGGGTGGAGCCAGGAGCAAGGGCGTGACAAGCATGATTGAACTCCAAAGGGAGTTCTGGCCATCATATTTAAAGGAACTGCACACCTTTTAAATGCCTTCCCTCCATTGGAAATAATTAAAGATAGGGGCACCTTCTTTTGGGGCTCATAGAATTGGACTCCCTGGTCCAATCTTTTTGACACTTGGAGGGTTTGAGAAGAGGCACTGAATGCGATGCTGAAAATTTGGTGCCTCTACCTGAAAAATAGCCCCCCCCCCGAGCCTCATATACCCATAGATCAATTCTCCATTATACCTTATGGGAATCGATCTTCATAGGGAATAATGGAGTGGTCAGTAGACATCCCCCCCCTTTCTGATGACTTTGAAGTGGGGGGAGGGCCTCCAAATTGGGGAATCTCCTGCCCCCACCTGGGGATTGGCAACCCTAAGCTCAGAAGGAAATTTTGCCCAGTAACGCTGCTTAGAACATCAGCCTTAAATTCAGTGTGCCTACTTCTAAGAGCGCTCCCAAATCAGCGTGCAGAAAGTTGGGGCAGCTCTCTTCAGCAGGAAGCAGAGGGACTGTGATCTTTCCTGCACCTACTCAGGAGTAAACTCAGCTGAAACACTGGGATTTACTTCCGAGTAAATGTGCAAAAAAGAAGTGGGATGAAGGAAGCCTCTGGCATGCAAAGTGGCTGCAAGTTGATCCCAGTAGGTTCTCTGTGTAAACGCTGAGATTGGGAAGGGAAAGAGGAGCCAGAAAGGAGGGGGGGGGAGGGCAATCCTGCAAGGGCTAGTCAGTATGCAGTTAACCTACCACTACTCCCCCCCCCCCCCCGCTCCAGGAGGCCCTCCTACCTTCAGGGCAGCAGTGCCAGCCAGTGAAAGCCTCTCCCCTGATGGCTCCAACCTGGGCTCAGGATAAGTGAAACCACACACACACACCCCGCCCTGAGATGAATGAAATCACCTCTCCCCACCCTCTAACAAACACCCCCCACACACTATTATAAGGCAGGCTCTTTCTTTCTCTGGGGGCAGGGAGATAATGTAGGAGGAAGACAGGCGCCATTTTTGTCTCCCGATGTCGGTACTTTTAAAAACGGGGGAGGGGTCATCAGAGTGGGAGAACCCCTGGTCCCAGCAGGGGTTTGACAAGCCTAGGGTTTGGCATGGAGTCACAACTGGGCAAGTGGGGGAGAATAGGATTCTCCCACATACACACAATAAGTATCACAGGACCCCACTAAACTCTTTCCCTGGTACTACTCTGTCTCCTAGCTCTTCCTTAATGCAGTCTAACACCATCTATCAGTATTTGAAAGACAATGGATTGGTTCCTGACTAAACAGACAATTTACAATTATTTTCCCTTCCCACTGCAGACGCCTCTATGCCATTTCTTAAGGTTTCCTATTGCCTGATGAACAGCCTTTTGTGGAGCTCAGTGGGCTGCAATGGGAGAGGAAAGGCAGGAAAGTTCTGTTCCACTGATGGAAAATTTAGTCTGGATACAACCCAGTGGTCTGCGGAGCTGAACTATTCCAGTCAAAGTAAGAATAGAACATGAGGCTTTTCCATCAAGCAATGCCGGAACAGATAGCATAAAGCTGCCCAATCATGGACTGCAACTCTTCTGGAGAATGAAATGTTTATTTGCTACCTGTGGAAGGATGAATTCTGATAGAAAGGAATTAAGCCTCATCCAAATACTGTGAAGATCCAATTTCCAATTGTAACATCCAATTACAATTTCCAATTGTAACAAAGAGGAGTTCTTTTTATTTTCAATGACAATTTGACATGCAAGGCTCAATGTACAAGCACTTCTGCAATCAGCTCCACTGTGTCCTACCATCAATCCCATGAAACATGCAGTTTCCCCTTGATATGGCTCCCTTTGAGAAATCAGATCTCTGTTGGGTTCAATATGGTTTCCCAGTTAATAAAAGCAAAGGAAATAACCTTATTACATGTCAAGCAAGTCCTGGAATAAATCTTTGCTTTGGGGGGAACAGGTTATACTTTTCCTTTAAAAGTATCATAGCTGAGGACCAACTGCATAACCTGCCAAATGTATTTTATTAAGCTTCTTAAATCTTGTTAATAAGACAGAAGAAATCAGTCCTGCTGATTTATGCTTTGTGTGAAACAGGAAGGAAGCCAAAAGGCACTGGCTGGCAGCTTAGTGGAGTGTCGTAGGCCTGTAGGATGCTCATAGGAAATAGCTGCTATTATGTCATGTCTCCAGAGGGTATTTTTCCAGTTCTCTATGGGGGAAGAAAGCACTTCTGGAATCACTTCTTTCTGAATCATCTAGCTGCAGATCAAATGCAGTATATACATCAGAGCCTTAGTGGGAATTGCTGGTAGGTCACTGATATGCAAAGCTAAACTTTAATCGTCTTCAAACGTTTCAGGGCCATTTAGATTGCAATTCCGAGAATCCAAGGTTGGGAGGGGAGAGTGCGAGACCGAGAATCGATGGGCCTGATTCATGAAAAAAGTTACAGATCATTTACATAGGAAAGGAATGCATGAAAAATCCTTGACTGCCTGCCTCTATGATTTATGAAGCCCCCTTTTCCTGTGCAAGCGATTAACTGCACTCCAAAAGCTATGGGAATCCAGCAGGGAAGGAAAGTGGCTGAAGAAAGAGGGGGCACTGTTTCATAACCTATTAAGCATGTGTCCTCAAGCACACAGAGGCACATCAGGGGGGAAAGGTTGTATTTGTTAGTTTTCAACAAAATGTGCATCTGCAACAAGAAGTTCAAAACTGGTGATCAGAAAAATGCAGACCCCAGACAGTTAAGGGAAAATAAGTGTAATATAGAACATCTCAGTGAAACCATAAAACACATTTGATTTTTTTTCTTTGTGCAATTTGCAAGGGGCTGAAGTAATTACTGTGTGAAGATTTTGAAAATGCAGCCCCCCCTCCCCCAATCACCAAAGTTCTCTAATCATCCAATATGTACTGGTGTTCAAAGGTTGTTTCTCTCTCATGTGTCTATTGTCAAAATCATCATGGCTGTTCTCTGCAGTTTTACTTCTCTGAGGTCTGTCTGTGGTATCACTAAAACTTGGATGAATTATAGCTTTAAGGCAGTCTACAGTCACCCAGCCAACAGCATAACCTTCAGGTGACATACTGTTGTTTTCATCAAAATATGGCCTAGAAAGTTAATCAGGCTGTTAGGACTATACTAAATTGTGTGTGTGTTTGTGTGTGTGTGCACTCAAAAATGTCATGTTGAAGTTCAAGAGTACACAAGGTACAAAAGGACTCTGGAAAGACTGCAGCTGAGTTGTGTGGGATGTGCTAAAGTGATTATACATTTATTGGCAGATCCCTCCTGGATTGCAGTGGGGATTGCAGTCAGGAATGTCATGTAAAATATAAAAATCCCCAGCCTGTAGAAATGGATGACTTGCTTTGAGAAGAGAAAGGTTCAAGTTTGGTCTTCCTGATGGACTAATGGTCTATGCATATGAGAGATCATTCCACATGCTGGCTTCTTTCTGTAATCTGAATTGATAGAGCCCCAGAAGTACTTTACCAGACCATTTTGCTGGCTGTGTATAGATTAACTCTGCACCAAGGACAGATTATGAGATGGTCTAATTGAAATATATCAAAAATGATAGTGATGCATGTTAAATGTATAAGACAACCATTAACGTATGGGAGATTAGAAAGGATTTATAGGATGTAGAGCTGATATAAACTTGATGCCCATATGGAGCAGTACATTTGCCTAAGGTAACTTCTGAAAAGTAATTTTATTTCCTTTATGATTTAGAAGAACATTAAAACGACCATTTTAGTTCTTGCTTTGCTTAGCAACAACAACAAAAAGAGTGTTCATAGGGGAATGTCAGTTGTTTAGATCACTAAGGGAACCTGTCTTCACATAGCGCTGAGCCTTCAGCTCTGCCAAAACATGCTTCCCATTGCACCAAAAGGCAGGATGTTTCTCTGCCTTGTTTGTCTTCTTTTCTTCTGTCCTTGAGTGAGCTGGAAGTGCAGCTATTGTTTACAAGCTACCTCAGCAACCTTATTTACAAACTACATTCTACAATAGTTTCTAAGCAGAAAGTAAAAAAAAATGACTTTTCCTTGTCCATGTTATATACCTCCCTGCTCCTCACTCCTCTGTCCTACATAAAAGACTTCCCCATTTTGTTTTCCTCTCCAGCTAATTTCTTTTGTTTATAGACTAGGCCACGTGTGCCATATGTTGTAATGCCAGGCATCAGAGACATAAATTGTATATAAAGGACAGCAGCTCATAAGATCTGAGTTGGTGTAATCTCACTACCAAACCCCATGGGTTGGAGGGGGTGCAGAGGAAAACCCATATCAGTGGACTGGGCAGATGTTCTCATGCTGATTGACTGCTTCAAGGGAGGTTGTTCAGCTATGCTGAAGCCACAGTTGGAGTGGCTCCCCCCACCAGTTTGCTATAGTGGTTAGGTGCGCAGACTCTTATCTGGGAGAACTGGGTTTGATTCTGCACTCTTCCACATGCACCTGCTGATGTGACCTTGGGTCAGTCACAAGTTCTCTCAAAGCTGTTCTGCTCAAAAGCAGTTCTGGGAGAACTCTTTCAGCCCTACCTACCTCACAGGGTATCTGTTGTGGAGATGGAAAGGAAAAGGAGATTGTAAGCCAGTTTGGTGGAGTGGTTAAGTGTTCGGACTCTTATCTGGGAGAACCGGGTTTGATTCCCCACTCCTCCACTTGCACCTGCTGGGATTGCCTTGGGTTAGCCATAGCTCTGGCAGAGGTTGTCCTTGAAAGGGCAGCTGCTGTGAGAGACCTCTCAGCCCCACCCACCTCACAGGGTGTTTGTTGTGGGGGAAGAAGATATGGGAGATTGTAAGCCGCTCTGAGTCTCTGATTCAAGAAGGGCGGGGTATAAATCTGCAGTTCTTCTTCTTCACTCTAAGACTCTTTCAGGTAGTGAAGGGTGGGGTATAAATCCAATCTCTTGTTCTTCTCTTCTCCTCCCGAGCAGTCTCCTGTTCTCTTGCTTGCACTTGTTACTCGTGGGCTGCATAAGAACCCTGGACAGGCCAATTCTGTCACTAGGCCTTATGTTTGACATCCCTTTTGTAACCAATTCATAAGATGAACTTAATTCAAGACCAACATTTTTGGCCCCTAGTGAGTACTCCCAAAAACATTTCTGTGTGGTAGTGTTGCCTGAGGAAATAGGGAGTTGTTTAGAAACATTAATCTTTCTTCATATCCTGCTATCACACAGAAATTTTTTTCATTGACTCTAATAAGGAGGTTGAGGTGTTTAAAATGACTTGTTTCAAAGTTTTGGATGGAGCTGAGCCCATTTGAATGCTCCTTTCAAGTAATCTCAAATCCATTTCAAGCAATTGCTTTAGTGCATCTCTTACCTCTTGTGTTTTTTTTTTTTGAAAAAAATCTTAGTACTAAAGAAACTACATTCTTCCCCTTCTATCCTTACCACTTAATTGCTGGAATTGTACTGTCTTGTCTATGCACCCTTCATGATATACTGAACTCAGTAGTCTATAGACACTGGAAATCAGAGCTGGCAAAGATTCTTATACAAGAACCATGATAAGACCTTGTTTCAATCCCTGCTTCATACAAAGTATCTTATTACAAATCATTTTCCAGAAGCAGTAACATGCATTTTTCTTTACAAAATTATAAGCATGTTCTGGTATTCTTTATGGGTTTAGCTAAATTAACTGAGCCAGAGATGTAGGAAGAAAGGTGAGGTTTCCTGTTGGGTGTTTTCATCTTGTTTATCCTCCTTAACAAGAGAGAAGCTGTTCTTTTATAAGAGTGATACCTCAAAAGACAACATAAGTTTAGCTAACTATATCAGGGGTGGCCAACGGTAGCTCTCCAGATGTTTTTTGCCTACAACTCCCATCAGCCCCAGCCAGCATGGCCAATGGCTGAGGCTGATGGGAGTTGTAGGCAAAAAAACATCTGAAGAGCTACCGTTGGCCACCCCTGAACTATATATGTCTTAAATGACATATATTAAATGATTGCAAAAAGATAGCAGAAGGGCAAATAGCCAGAAATAACAGAACTGGAAGATAACAAAAAGGTATGAGATTATGTAGATTAAGGGGGAAAAAGGAATTCCAGAAGGAACTTCATTTAAAATTGAAGGAACTACTGTAGTATAAGTGGACTGTAGACTGATACCGTTTTCGCACACAGCTTACCATGCGGTCACATTCCTGTTCTCTCCGCAGCGTCTGTCAGATTTCCCACTATCTGCGCCGGAGTTACAGGAAGTGCTGCGGCTTTTGCATAGCAAACGTAAAGTGGGTTTTAGTGGTTTACGTTTGCTACACCAAAGCCGCGGCACTTCCTGTAACTTCGGGAAGATAGTGGGAAATCCGATGGACACTGCGGAGAGAACGTGACTGCGTGGTAAGCTGTGTGCGAAAAAGGTGTGAATTTCCTTCTTGTGGCTATTCTGGTTATCTTAAAACTCCTATTCTTTAAGTTACTGGTGAATTTTATTTTTGGCTTTTACATGTCCAATATGCAAATATATCATGCTAAAGAAAGCAACTCATGTCTAATAATTTCTATATAAATGTATAACATAGATCACTGTACCTCATATCCATGGTCACAAAATGGCCAGAACAGATCATACATTTGGTTCATTGTCAGGGCAGAATCTGAAGGCTGTTGGTACCATGGGATTCATAGGTCAGCATTTGAATCACTCTTAAATATCTTGAGGAATGTACATTTTATCAAAGCATTTTTTAAACAGTATTCTCCACCTTGAACACTTGGAGGCAGCATTGCCCAGTGAATGTTTCAGGAAAAGATTAAAACAGCTTCTGAAAAAAGCTAAGATTCTCAGTGGCTCTAACATGACTGAAGTTTCAGGAGCGATATTCAGGAAAAAGGTGCATCATGAAGATCAGCATCTATGATGTATCTTTTGTCAATTTGATATGTGTTCATTGTGGAACTTCTTATGTGAAAAACAAATTAAAAACAGGTCATGTCATAAACTGTGTTTCATGGTTCAAGCAGTCTTAATCCCCCCTGCTCTCTTATGTGGAAGTACCAGCCAAATATCCAGTATGCAGCCTTTCTTGATTTCATGGTGACTAGCAAGTTATGTCAGATTTCCCAGCCTTTATTCACAAGTAAATTGAACATGTAGACTTCATGTCAACACCTAGAGAAGGCCCAAGATTTGAAAGAGTTTAATATAATGGTTCCTTAGAATATGGTACAGTATAAATGCATATTCATACAAGCTTTCTTGGGAGTTTGCACTGTGGGAATCACATGCACTGTTCCAGTGGTTCCAGTTTGCCCATTCACTGTATATATCCTGTGTCTAAAAGGGAAAGGCTGTGTTTAGGGCTTTTACCTGAGAAAGAAAATTCTTCACTTGTTGGTGGAAGACAGTAAGAGAAGAGGAGAGTTTGAATATCTCTGGAAAGGGAATTTCATAATTTTGATGCCATGAATGAGAAGGCCCTCTCTTGGATTGCTACCCATCTAAGTACAGAAGATGGAGGCACCTGAAGCAGAACCTCAAAAGATTACCTTAGTGGTCAGTTAGTTTTATATTAGAGTAGGTTGGTCCTAAAATATGTTTGTCCAAGCTACATGGCACTCTAATGGTCAACACCATTACTGGTCAATACCAATCAACAAACTGAGAGCCAGTGTAGATGGTTCATGAACAGAGAGATATGGTCCCTACAACCCACTCCAGTCACCATCCTGGCAGCAGTATTCTGTACCAACTAAAGTTGCCATCCCACCCTCCCACAAGAGTAGCCTCATGTTGAGTACATTGCAGTAATCTAATCTGGATATTACCAGAGCATGCGCCATAGTGACCAGATTTTTTTTGCTCAGGAAAGGCAGAACCAGGCTAATCAATCAAAGCTGCTAAAAGGCACTCGTAGTCATAGCTGCCACCCGTTTATCCAGCAGAAGACCAGGTCCAGGAGCACCCTGACACTATGGACCTGTTCCTTCAAACAGAGTACAATCCCATCTAGAACTGGGAACACCTTAAACTCCCAGGTTGGTCTTTCTGCTCACCAATGGCACTTATATCTTATTGGGATATATTCATTGGTCTTACATCTTATTAGGATGCTCCAGTTTATTATCCCATCCCCACCGCGAAACTGCCTCCAGCTACTGGTTTAGGGTTTCTAGGGTTCTTACACCCTCCCTGCAATCTGCTGGTAGCATGTGGTAGTGCTGAGTGTCATCAGCATATTGGTGACAACAACTCAGCACTAATCTACAGAAGACAACTTCCTTGTAAAAATTTTTACATTAAGAAATGGAATACAAATATCTTGAAGAAACTAAATAGTAATGGAAGTAGCTGTCTGGCCACATTTCTCATAGCAAGGATACAGGTTTTGGGTTTGATCCTGTGACAGTCAGAAGTCTTTTCTGACCCCAGGAAAATGTATTTTTTCTCTCTCTTTCCTGTTGTCAGCATGGTGTAGTGGTTAAGAGTGGTGGACTGTAATCTAAAGAACCCAGTTTGATCCCCCACTCCTCCATATGAAGCCTGCTGAGTGACCTTGTACCAGTCACATTTCTCTGAGAACTCTCTCAGCCTCATCTACCTCACAAGGTGACTGTTGTGTAGAGAGAAAAGGAAGCAGATTGTAAATTGCTTTGAGACTCCTTAGAGTAAAAAAAAAAGTGGGGCATAAAAACCAACTCTTCTTCTATTAGCAGAATTCTGCTTACAGAAAAAAAAGAAAGGAACAGTTTCACCCCTTTACCTGCCCACTTTAGCCTACCAAACTGTCTGACTGTTGCTCCATGCAGGTCTCATGACCCCAGGAATAAACTTTGCCAGGACTGGAAATGGCTACAATAGGAAGTGGAAAGCTAGAAAGACAAGTCATATTTTGTGGCCCTGCACAATCCTTGCACTAGATCTAATCTTTTGTCTTAAAAAAATTTTTTCTTCCAGATTTTCAGGTAAAAACTGTCTGAATGCAACAGTAAGGTTATCAAGTAGCACAGTGGTCCTACTTCAGAACTAGTCATCATGAGTAAGCTCCGGTGTAACACCAAATGATAAGGGTGTATATGGATTGGAGCAAGAAATTTTTGGATTATGTGCCTACTAAATATCAACTGCTCTGTGTTGTAGAAGTAAATTCATATAGGATATAGGGTATATATGGGACAGCAAAAATTGACCTTCTGAAGTCTGAATGAATCCTTATATTTACCAGGGAAAGCCCAGTGAATTTCAGAACCCCTCCCCACGTGAAGTTCAAAGGAATTGCATTAGGAAGTGTATGAATACCTCCAGTAGGAAGCAACTTTGGAGAAGGCATCAGTTTTTATGCTGTGAGGTGTGTTTTTTTAACCCTCAACAACTGATTGACCATTGTTTGAATCAGAATGCTAGACTAGATGGGTCAGTGTCTGCAGGGTATCTCTAATGTTCATGCAGCTTCAGGAGCAAGCAGGCATTTTGCACTTCTATATACAATAGTACTTACAGTAATTTATTTCATTCATAGTAGTGAAGTAAAAGGCAAATTATTGCTTATCATTTCCTTGTCCTGTCCCTTTCTCCTTCTTGAGCTAAGTCTGCTGGCTGAAATGGAGAGTTGCATTTAATGCCTACTAATTTCCTTATGTCTTCTTGCATTGTTTGAGAAGCTAAGTTTGACCCATTGGTTTTAGGTCCTATGTGGTAGACATGGCATCTTCTGCCATGCACTAATTATAAAGACCTACTGGAGGTGTACAGACAGTAAGGACACATAGAGTGGTGATTTAACACCTTTTCTACTTACTGGGATATTTTTTAGTTCAGTCCATACCCAAGAGAACTTTGGTTTTTTTTAAGCAGAAGAAGAAAAGAAGAAGAGAGAAATTCATAAACTCTTGGAACTGGAATTAGATGTTAGTTAAATACTCCCATCTTAAAGTCCATACCATTCTTTTTCTTCTTTTTGGTTGAAGGTAATGAATTTGCAACATGGAAACAGGGTGTTGCCTGAAGACTCATGATAAGACAAAGGTTGAGAACTCTTTTCTACATGGCCTTGAGCCCCTAAGAGGATAAGCAAGCTCTGAACATAATCGATAAAATGGGAAAATGTTTTCTACATCCTCCTCCCCTCCAGATTTTTCCTAATGCCTGTCTGTGTTTAATCATGGAAATTTTCCCCAATATTCTTTCTGTGTACATAGATGTTTGTACCCCTGATGAGGAGATTGGAAAGAGTTTGGTAACTGTTGAGTTCTGAGGCAGTTTTGAGAGTGCACTTGGGAGAGGATGCAAATAAAAAGTGAAGATGAAAAGAAGAGAGTTTGAGTATTATGTAGCAAGGAGCAGAAATCATGAAATCCTAAGTTAAGTCACATAATGCTTTCAGGAATGAGGGGGGGAGGGAAACCCAACACTGTCAAAACACAACATTAGTTTTCAGAAGCCTCCAGGCAAAATTTTATTTATTTAACGTTAGCTCCTATTTTAATAACAAAAAAGTGGCAGCATATTCTACATCAAAGAAAAAAACTTTTCCTAATGTTTCCATTCCTCTTCTGAAGTGCAGACACTGAAGTAATGGAGCTGTCTGTCTCAAAATAATTATGTGAGTGGCAGGATCTCAACCCCAGGAAAGCTTTTTGTCTGCACTGGGGATTGTTCTGTAAAGAGAATCACGTCTTGCACCACTGAAACCAAATGCTAATGGTGTGTGTGCATGCATGTTTGGTTCAGTTATTGAAACACTTATATAGGTATGAATGTGTGGGTGTGCACTTGCAACCCTCCCCCCCACCCAATCTGATTAGACAATCCACTGACAACAGATCAGCACCAAAGGCAGGGCTTGAAAGCCTTGATCATTTCTTTCAGCATCTAGGGTGGGGGCAGGGTCAAGGACCACCTTGTAGACATTGTCAGCCTGCCACCAATGACCTAATTTACACCAAGACAATTCAATGTTATTTAAAAAACTGCTTTGCAAAGGCCGGAAACACACTAATGACTCACTTGAGGAGACCAGGATTAATTCCATTTAATACGATTGTTATATTTAGCTATAAGGCAAACATTCCTTCGTATTCTTTAAGGTTTTATTTAAAGAAACTAATTGAAGGAAGTTATCTGCAAACCATCCAAGAGTGGCTTTGCTCAGTCTTCTGCTCTGGGCCTCTTCCTAAAAGGTGAAAACCAGGGCCAAAGCGCAGTTTACAATAATAAAAGGAGGTATGTTGTTTTCTGTCTGTCTGTCTGTCTGTCCATGGTACACATAACTCATCAGACAATGAAGCCTGGAGACTCTAAACTGGCTGCCAGCTTCAGAATGATGATTAGAGCTACCAACCTCTAGATGGCGGCTGGAGATCTCCTGCGGTTACAACTGATCTCCAAATGATAGAGATCGCTTCAGCTGGAGAAAACAGCTGCTTTGGAAGGTGGATACTATGCCATATAGATGTTAATATGCAAATACTAGTAGTGTCTGAGCTAAAATGGGGGAACTTGAATGCTTAGAATCCAAGGAGAACATAGACATTGTGACATTTCAGAAACTTGGTGGGATGAGGATAACCAGTGGTATACAGGTGGGCAGCTGTGTTGGTCTGAAGCAATAGAATAAAGTTGGAGTCCAGTAGCACCTTTAAGACCAACAAAGTTTTATTCAGAACGTAAGCTTTCGTGTGCATGCACACTTTGTCAGACAATAAAATGGGGTACAGTGAGCAGTGCTACATCTAGCTGGTGGACAGTGGTTAAGCATGAAAAGTAGTATAAAGTTAGAATCCAATGGCAAAATAGAGACAATAGCAAATTGAAAGAACAAACTGAAAGTGAAATTAACAAATTGAAGAAATTTTGGTCTGAATAGCATTTGCCTGGGAAAACAACAAAGGCAGTAAAATGTAAGAATTGGCAAATGATGGTTAGAGTGTCACAAGGCAATAAATGCAGAGCTTGGGTTAAACTGAGAACATACTTTTCTCAGAGATGTTCCTGTCCACCTAATTTACTTTTTAACATGTAGCATACATTATAAGCATCATTCCAATTTGCCAATACAAAAAGTATACATTAGAATATAGTGGAAGATGAGTTTAGCATATGTAATGAGATAAATGTCCAATATCCCTTATTTAAGTTTGTCAATAAAAAAGATGTTATTCTGATACATCATTCTAAAAGAGAAATAATTGGAATACTGTGGATGTACAGATCTACTTGGTTAGAATGGGTTTAACATATATAATGAGATAAGAAACCAATATCCCTTTTCAGTCCCAGGGAGATGTTTGTTCCAAGTTTCATAATAACTTGTAATCCAGCAGTTTCCCTCTCCATTCTTCTTGAAGTTCCTTTGCAGTAAAACAGCTACTTTGAGGTCACCAATTGAATGTTCTGGAAGGTTGAAGTCTTCTACATGTTTCTCAGTTTTGTAAGTCCCTATGTGTCAAGCATGGTAAAATTCCAATGGTAATTAATGGTTTAATGGCCCTCCATAAAGTTGGCCTGTGAAGTATCATGGAGAACCAAAGTAGGTTGACTCTGTTATTCTTACCCGTCCCTCTTTCCTGCTTATTGCTGTGAAGTATAGTAGAAAGAAACAAAACTAGCAAGATAAAGAGTACTCAACACCTTTCCATACATTCTGGTTGGGAGTGTGAAAACATCTGGAGGAAAGCAAGGACAAGATACTGATAACATTGAGAGAATGTAGGCATTTATGATAGTTTATGTGTTAGAGAGCATTCCTAGCCCCCACCTTTGGGAACCCTATGAAGTGTGCCTTAAAAGAACTGTATCACTCTCAAGAACCTGTCTTAAGAAAGTGTATCAGTCTAGCAGTAAATGTAGTTTTGTATCCACTTGACTCGTCATTGAAACTGCATTCTTGACATTTTGAGAGTGATCCAAAAAGAAGTTTAACGGCTCTGGCAACTTTGTAACCGGATGGCTGAAAAGATTCCAGAGAGCAGTGAACTTCCAGAACCAGAGGAAGGGGCGAGAGCATCAACACCACCATGGCACGTGCTGCATGCCTGGAGAGTCGCGGGAAAAGGCTCACCCCTCCACATTCAACAACTCTTGGTCACCCCTCGTCAGTGGCAGCTGCACACATCCACCACCACGATGGATGAAGCCCCAGCACACAGAGATGCCATCCTAACCAGGCATGTGAGCTGGGTGAAGATGGCTGCGGGGACCGATGAGGCGGCTGAGCCCGGAGAGGAGGGGAATGCGGCCGTGATCTGCTCAGAAGCTGAACCTCCCCTGCTAGAAGTGGAGGCGGAAGGAGCCCCAGGATCATCAGGCCCTGGGGAAGAAGAAGATGAAATCACTCAGGAATTCTGGATGATGGTGAGGAAAGAAGTCAAAGGGGTCGCCAAGGGGTTGCAGGATGAGATGCAAGCAATGACCACAGTCATGGCTCGCGAGTTCAACAGGCAGATCGAATGTATTCTGAGACCAGCCGCACCCCGGAGAATCCCGCAACCGCCCGCAGCTAGACCCTCAGTGGTACCACCCAGAGCGCAGCCAGCGGGACCACTGCCTCCCCATGAAGGGGGTCATGGAAGGGAGATGGAGGCCACCTTTGACGGGGATCCCAAGGAGGTGGAGTACTTTAACATTCAAGCCAACAGCTGCATGCACTACTGGGGGAACACGTTCCCCAATGAGTTCAGCAGGGTCAACTACCTGGGGTCGAAGCTAAAGGGGGGGGCTAAGCATTGGTATGTGAGTCTGTACGAGGCCATGAGCTCCAAACTGGACAATGTGGCCACCTTCCTCCAAGCACTGCTGACACAGTATGAGGACCAACTTCAGGAGACCCGAGCATTGGCTACCTTGAGAGACATTCAACAAGGGTCCAAATCGATTCGCGAGTATGTGCCAAGTTTTTTTATTTTATTTATTTATTTATTCGGGATTTGTATCCCGCCCTTCCCACAAGTGGCTCAGGGCGGCTTCCAACAATTAACAATTTAACAATTTAAGTATAAAACAATTAAATACTTAAACAATTTAAGTATAAAACAATTAAATACTTAAACAATTTAAGTATAAAACAATTAAATACCGTTCCAACACCGCCAAGGTGAGGGGGTGGAGTGAATTGATGAAGATCGAGCATTTCACCCGAGGGCTGAATGCAAGCGTTCTGGATTGAGCCCTACAACAAGCAAGGCCAATCACCCTGATAGGGTGAATACAGCTGGCGGGAGAAGTGGAGACCAACATGAAGAGGGTGGCTTTACAACGCCAGCAGCAGAGTGGAAAAGGTAGTCAGGATCTGAAAGCTAGGGTGAAAACAGAAGCGAAGAAGGTTCAGGTGGGGGGAGGAGGAGGGAAACCTCTGATGACCCACGAATGTTTCTGCTGCGGGGACCCGAACCACCTGGTCAGCAACTGCCCAAATCCCCCCCGACAGGCATCGACCAGCTCCAAAACAAGCACACCGACGCCTAAGAAGCAGAACAGCCGCCCTAAGGATGCGGCGAAGAGCAGTGCGGCAGCGAGATCGATCCCGGAGGAGGAGACCATCATCATCGATGAGCTGAGTAAGATGTCCTGGGATGACGAGCCGGCGGGAAACAAGGATGACCTGCTCTAAATGGTGCCAACCAGCAGGTCAATGAAGCACCGGCACCACTCAGGGTGAGAATAACGGGATCCCTGTATTTTGTACCAGTGACTTTGCTAAATAGCAAACTCAGACGTTTCGTTCATGTGAAAGCTATGATTGACTCAGGGTGCACGAGGGACATAATTACTCCCAAGTTAGTGGATGCTTTGGGACTTTCCACTGCGGCCTTGCCCCAGCCCATCCAGTTCGAGCAAATGGATGGGTCTGTGATGAGGGGGGAAGCCTGTATTTTAGAGACACAGCCAGTCCCTGTGGGCATTGAAGACCATTGGGACCAAGAGGCATTTGTAATAGCTCCCTCCTCTTCATACGAAGTGGTTCTAGGAGTAGGATGTTTGGCTAAACATGAGCCAGATATCCGCTGGGGGGACCAAACAATAGAATTCAATGATGCAAGGTGTCGGACCCATCAGTGGAAAAGGGAATGGGGGCCAAATCCTCCGCCCCGGCACGAGAAAGTTTGCTTGATGGTGGAGGAAGTTCAGGTGATCCCCAAAGCATACCGAGACTTGTGGGGGGCATTCAGTGAGCAAGGAGCAGATGAATTACCACCCCATAGGGACACGGACTGTGCCATTGAATTAATCCCAGGGCAAACGCTACCTAAAGCAAAGCTGTACTCAATGGGGTGGGCTGAAAAGGTGGAGCTGAGAAAGTTCTCACATAAGAATTTGAAAAGGGGTTTTATACGGCTGGCCATGGCCCCCCACGCAGCCCCCGTCCTTTTCCGGAAAAAGAAGGATGACTCACTCAGGCTTTGCACCGATTTTCGTGGGATTAATGGGATTTCAATTTCCAACGCGAACCCAATACCCCTCATCAAGGACTTGCTCAATACAGTGTCGGAGGAAAAGATTTTTACCAAATTGGACTTGAGAGATGCATATTTTAGAGTGCGCATCAAAGAGGGAGACGAGTGGAAACCACTTTCACTACACCCATGGGACAATTTGAGTATTTGGTGATGCCGTTTGGGTTACAAGGGGTCCCGGGGGGTCTTCATGAATTTCATAAATGAAGTGCTGAGAGAGTACCTGTTTAAGAGGGTCGTGGTGTATCTGGATGATCGCATTATCTATTCTCAGGATCTCAAATCACATGTGAAATTGGTACGGGAGGTACTCAGCACGTTGTTAAAGCACAAAATGTATGCCAAACTGTCTAAATGTGAGTTCCACCGAACCGAACTCGACTATTTGGGTTTCAGAGTGTCTGGCAAGGGTCTGGCCATGGATCTGAGTAAAGTACAGGCAGTGTTAGATTGGGCTCCCCCGAGGACACATAGACAGCTCCAATCATTCCTCGGGTTCACAAATTTTTATCTCACCTTCATTGACGGGTTCGCCCAAACAATGCTACCCTTATTGAATTGTTGAAAACTAAAGGGAAGGGTCTGGAGGCAAAGAAACTGGGGGCGAAGCTAAATTGGACACCCAGGTGTCAAGACATGTTTAATAAGCTTAAGCGGCTGTTCACAAGTGAGCCTGTGCTAAGTCACCCCAATGAGTTAAAACCCTTCATTGAGCAATGTGACACCTCCGACGTCGTGGTAGGTGCCATACTTATGCAAAGGGATGACGAGGGGCGCTTGAGACCCTGTGCATACATTTCCAAAAAATTTTCTCACGAGCAGAGAAACTGGTCGGTGTGGGACAAAGAGGCTTTTGCAGTCACCCATGCTCTAAAAACCTGGAGGTCCTGGCTAGAAGGCACGAAATTGCCATTTGAAATTTGGACTGACCACAAAAATCTGGAAGCTCTCACCAGCCACCGCAAGCTCACAGAAAAGCAAATTTGGTGGGCAGGATTTTTTTCAAAATTCGATTTCACTTTACGGCACATCCCTGGCACAAAAAACTTTTTGGCAGACGCCTTATCGCTCCTTCCTCAGCACAATAGTCAGAAAGAGGAAGTGGTAGACTCCTTGATATCCCCTACTCAGGTGATCGCCACAGTAACCACCTGCTCGAAGTCAAAACAGAAATTTTCTACAGAAAAGTGTGTGTGTGGGGGGGAGCGTCTGGCCACTGAAACCGATAACGAAGGGGAATAACGGCCAGACGAGGTACAAAAAGGGGAGGATGGGCTTTGGTACAAAGACGACAAACTGTACGTCCCCAAAAGCCTCTGGGCGGAGGTCTTGCAGTTCTGCCATTCTAACAAATTGGCAGGGCTCTTTGGGTATGTGAAGACATTACATTTGGTTAATAGACAATTTTGGTGGCCCTCCATGAAAAAGGACATTTCTGAGTTTGTGGCCTCCTGCCCTATCTGTCTGATGGCAAAAAAGCGAGGGGGGAAACCCCCAGGCCTATTAAAGCCTCTGGAGACAGCCACCTGGCCGTGGTCAGTAGTGTCAATGGATTTTATAGTTGAGTTACCGACCTTGCAAGGGAAAACCGTAATTCTGGTAGTAGTAGACACTTTTTCCAAACAAGCGCAAAGAAATTGGCCTATTTATTCTTCCATCATTTTGTGAAAATCCACTCATTCCCTGACAAGATAATTAGTGACCGCGGGTTGCAGTTCGTTGCCAACTTCTGGCAGGAGGTTTGCAAATTGATCGGAATAGAACAAGGTTTGAGCTCAGCTTACCATCCCCAAACAGACGGACAGACGGAACGAGTGAATGCACTCTTAGAACAATATTTCCGGTGTTATGTGAATCACCAACAGTCTAATTGGGTACTACCGTTTGCTGAATATGGATATAACAACAGCGTGCATAGCTCGACCAAAGCCTCCCCGTTTCAGATAGTGAATGGGTATGAGGGTAAACCTGTCCTGCTGTTGCCGGGGGGGGGGGGGGAATCCAGAGATCCCACAACATTTGAACAATGGTGGGAAAAGTTAGGGAAGAGTTGGAGTGGAATACAGGAGAATCTGGAAGCTGCCACGGAAGCCTATAAGAGACAGTATGACAAATCCCACGTCCCCACTTGGGACTTTAAAGTAGGAGATACAGTGTTTGTATCAACCAAGAATCTCCCATTGGATCATCCTTCAAAGAAACTGGTGTATCGCTTCCTGGAGCCATTCAAAATAACCAGGGTGATCAACAAGGTGACAGTTGAATTAGAGTTGCCCAAAATGTTTAGTAAAATACACCCTGTCTTTCATTGCAGTCTTCTGAGACGAGACCCAGGTGGTACTCTTTGGCACCCTCGACCAGCAGCTCCACAACTTATCCAGATTGGGAATCAGAGTCATCATGAAGTACAGGAAATTTTAGTTTCGAAATTCAAATGTGGAGTATTGTATTACTTGATTAAATGGAAGCATTTTCCTGCCAGCCAAAATGAATGGGTGGCAGAGCAGGATGTCATGGCCCCTGATCTGATTAACAAGTTTTATAAAGCATTTCCTCAGAAACCCCGGCATTGATTAAAGGGGGGGCAGTATGTCAAGCATGGTAAAATTCCAATGGTAATTAATGGTTTATTGGCGCTCCATAAAGTTAGCCTGTGAAGTATCATGGAGAACCAAAGTAGTTTGACTCTGTTATTCTTACCCCTCCCCCTTTCCTGCTTATTGCTGTGAAGTGGAGTAGAAAGAAACAAAACTAGCAAGATAAAGAGTACTCAACACCTTCCCATGCATTCCTGGTTGGGAGTGTGAAAACATCTGGAGGAAAGCAAGGACAAGATACTGATAACATTGTGAGAATGTAGACATTTATGATAGTTTATGTGTTAGAGAACATTCCTAGCCCCCACCTTTGGGAACCCTTTGAAGTGTATCTTAAAAGAACTGTATCACTCTCAAGAACCTGAAGAAAGCGTATCAGTCTATCAATAAACGTAGTTTTGTATCCACTTGACTCGTCATTGAAACTGCATGCCTGACACTATGTCAGATTTGTATCCATTTATCCTGTTTGCCCTATGTAGAGAACTGAAGGGCATTGTTGGCATTTAATGGCATATATAATGTTGGAAGATGAACAAGTGAATGAGCCTGAGATGGTGTAGTCAATGCTATTAGGTCCAGTGATTGTGTTTTCTGGGTGTATGTAGCAGCAAAGTTGGCATTTGGGTTTATTGCAAGCTCTGGTAGCAGTATCCATGCTCAAATGAGATGTATTGTTGTGGGTGAGGAGTTGTTTGAGATTGAGGGGCTGTCTGTGTGCAAGAAAAGGTTTTCCACACAATACTTTTGAAAGAGATCTGTCACTGTCCAACAGAGGTTGTAAGTTGATGATGATGTGCTGAACTGTTTTGAGTTGAGAGTTGTGTGTGGCCACTACTGGTGTTCTGTTATTGGGCGGGGGGTGGGGGGTGGGGGTGGTCTATCTTGTACCAATAATGAAGGGAATTGAAACAGCCTTGTACAGATTAACTCAAGAACATTCTTCAGCTATTTGCAATGGTTTAGTCTGCTTTGAAAGTGTAAGCAGGACTGATAGGGATGGTGAGGAAATAACCCTCTCTACAAAAGCCTGGACAAAGCAAGTGGGTAGTAAAATTATAGGGCTATACTAGTGAGAAGAAACAAGGGGGGGGTGAAGGTACAATTTATGAGTTGGATCCCATCATACAACATTGGAAGACACATTTTACTTGATGCACAAGAGCTACTGTAAGATCAGGTGCAGATTTTTCATTTATGATCAGTGTTGATGCTTACATTTTTAAAATGCAACACACTGGCATCCCTACGTCAAGCATCAGATTCTACGCTGAAACAATTAATTCCAAAACTCTGGAACTCTCTCCCCCAGGAGACTCATCTTTCCCCTTTTATCTTCTACCAGCAGGTTTGTCTGCCATTGCCTCAGTGATCCCTCCTTCTTGCCCTGTTTTAATTGTTTTTTAAAATATTTTTGTATGTGTATTTTGGGAATGGAAGGTGACATGGTATAGCCTTATCTTGGAAGCTAAGAAAGGTCAGTATTTGGATGGCCAACCACCAAGGAAAGCTCTGAGGAAGAAAGCAATGCAAACCAAACCATATCTGTTTCTCACTTGCTTTGAAAGCCCCTTGCTGGGGTTGCCACAATTTGATTGCAACTTGACAGTACTTACCTACCTGCATTTTAGGTTGTTTTTAATAATTTCAATGATCTGTTTTTGCTTGTTTTTAATGTTTTTTAAGATGTGTTTTATTATGTATGTTTTTGTTAGCAACCTTGCTGCCCTGATCATAGGATTTGTCAGTCCCCTGCAGAGGACAGGGGATCCCTTGCTCTTGGGCCCCGCCCCCTGCTGATCAGCTGGCTAGCAGGTGGACTTAGCAGCAGGATAAGCAGGCCCAGGACACTGTTGCCAACAATGCAGCAACATCAGTTCTGTTGTGTGCCAGCAATAACATCATCATGTCACCTATTATGCTGCAATGCTGTGGTATTTGGGCAAAAACTCTATGATAGAAGCCATTTTACCATAGAGTTTTCCTTCCAAATACCTGATGTCACTTCTGCTGCATGCTGGAAGTGACATCACCAGTGACATGGCCTAGGCCTCCTTCCTGTTCCTATTAAGGCCGCCCCCCCATCTGTTGCCAGGAGAGACCTGGAAACCCTACCTTGATGAGGGTGGAAAGACAGGAAATAAATTTTGTAAATAAAATAAACTATGGAGCAGAGAGACCCATTTTTGTTGGATATATGGTTGAGATACAGCATCAATAGAAGGCAACTTGTAACTGTTTCAGACAAAAACATGTTGGAACTGAATAATAAATCTCTTCATCATGTGACAAGCTAATGCAACCTCATCTTTAGATTAAGAGAAACTGAAATATATGATAGGAAGTTTCATATCTAGAATTGTAGCTTGTACTGTATTTGATTATACCTTTACAACCTTTTTTATCACATATCCAAAAACTTTCTATTTTTAGAGGTGGGAAAGAAAAGGGGGGGGGAGCTAGAGAAGAAATGAAAGAGTCTGTGTTTTTAAAAGTACAGAGGCCCTCAATAAACAGAATATGGAAATGAAAGCCAGTGAACATTCCCCATGAACACTTCTGAGGCTCAAAAATATTCAACAGGTAAGAAAGGGAAGAAAAATGACTTAAAAAACAACAGTGGATAAAAATCTATCTGAAAATAAATCAGGAAAAAAGTGTATGCCATCAAAAAGGGGCATTTGCATGCAACAGAAGGGTTCATTTCTCAGGTATCCAGTCTGTTTCTGTAAATTAAATTTTAAAATGTCAAAAATATTCAGTGTTCAGATGAAGGAACATTATTTTTAAAAAAAACACTTCAAGATCTCAAGTCTGAATGCTTAGCTAATACATCAACACTGGCTAGTCTGCCAAAAACACTAAAATACAAGGAAAGAAATCATAAATTAGTAAATTGTCAACTCTTCTTAATATGAATCCCCAGTGCCAGACATAGTCATAATAGTAAAAGTTACCTAAAAATAAGTGACAGAGTCTGATCAGAAAGAGCAGAATAGCTGTATTTTAACTGAGTTGATAGAAGCAGTCTGATTTCAAGAGAGATGGCCATGATTTAACTTGGACACTTGAAAACCCTCCACAGCTTTGAACTTCAGTGTTCATCTGGGGAACTATAATACCACACAGTAGAAACCTTGATTAAATCAGTACATTCATTTATTTGAAATAAAATGTTTTATTCAATCATTGTATTTTGATAGAGTAGACGATAGCGCACCGATGAGAGATAATGGGTTGAACAGAGCTTCCTTGAAGGAGAATAGCTTGCTTCACCTCTCTTATACCCAGGAGACATTCTGCTTCCCATGCCCGCAAGACATCCAAAGTCTGGAAAGAAAGATGCACCAGTGATACCCGGTGTAACAAATCACATTTTGATTCGCCTCCCTATAAAACTGGAGGGAAAAAAATCAAATAATCCCTGCTTAAAATACCACAGTGTCATCTTTTAACCTATTTAGGAAGATCAGCTCTAATGCCTTTATTGGGGCTCAGCCATGTGTACTGTAAAGGCTTGCTAGCATCGAAGCTATCATCTTACCTTCTTTCAGAAAGAGTAAAACACAAAGTTATAACATATATGAACATATGAAGCTGCCTTATACTGAATCAGACCCTTGGTCCATCAAAGTCAGTATTGTCTTCTCAGACTGGCAGCAGTTCTCCAGGGTCTCAAGCTGAGGTTTTTCACACCTATTTGCCTGGACCCTTTTTTGGAGATGCCAGGGATTGAACCTGGGACCTTCTGGTTCCCAAGCATATGCTCTACCACTGAGCCACCGTCCCTCCTCAAATTCATTTGTCTCCTGAAGTCCTGTTTAGCTATTCCATTTAACCTCCTTCTCTGCAATTAAAGATTTAATCATGTCAACTGTCCTTCAGAGTTGAGAGTTGCATGGGGTTCACTAAGGTTTGCTGCAAATGACACAAATTGATCTCCAGTTCTTACATCTGTTGACCTATGTTTTCATTTTTTTTTATACATGGAAGAGATAGAAAAGTGCCTTTCTAGGTTATCTACAGAGTGAATTCATTTCCACCTGTTAACACGATTTCTCTTCAGGATCAAAATCCTCTCCTTCCTTATGCTTGTATTTGAAATGTCAGAAACTTCGTCAGCACACCATGTCTGTCATAACATGAATAAATTGTAAAATTTCCTGAGGGTTTGAAAAAAACTTTGTGTATCTCTTTTAAAAAGCCCTTAAAACTAATGTCTTCCTGTGGCATACTATTTACACTCCCAGTATCAAAACCTGCCTAGGTAAAATCTACTGCAGTCAATCCAGTGAGGTTTTTTTTTTTTAAATGTGCTTATTAATGTGAACCATTAAAAACTCTTCACTTCATTCATCCTCCTGTGTCAGAAGCCAGATGCTGGTTGTTTTTTAAAAACTGTCCGAAGATTAAGTAAAACTTATTTTCTGCAATTGATCCAGGTAGGTATGGTGTGAATTTTGGAAAGGTAGAAATATCTTAAGGGTGCTTTCTGTTAGATATGTTTTGGGGTCATTCTGTGAAATGACACCATAGCAAAAGATTTAGGCTATATTTAGAGCTCAACAGAGTTAGCCAATAGCATTACAGGGAACATGAAAAGAAATGTTTTTTGAAGCTCCCCTTGTGTTTTTTCAACATATGCAAAACAATGTGTAGCCAGAATGGAGTTATGTGTGCAGTATTTCTCTGATGATTGTGATTAGGCTAGAGGAAAGCTTCTCACCCTGATATATCCAATCCTCCTGGAGCTTACAGTAGGCCCTGTACTAAAAGCCCTGTAAGCTCTTGGAGGATTGGCTATATCAGGAGTGTTTGGCCTAATATGCAAAGGAGTTCCTGCTACAAAAAAAGCTCTGGAAGGAACATGTTAACAAACTTGAAAATTCATTCCCTTTTAAAGTTCTATGGCTATTAGGCAAAGCTCTGTAGGACTTGGTTGAATGTATCCCATTATTTACCCTAGTTATGTGGGAGATGCTGTTGCACAGGCTCTTCTTGTAGTGCTGGGGTAACATGAGAAACCCTGGACCACTATGGAGGAATCAATGATTGTCATAGCCTGCCCCAACCAATCCTCATTGGAGGACTTGTTGGAAGAGGGAGACTTAGCAGGGGGAGAGAAGCCTATATGATCTGTTAGTCTAGGCTTATTGCACTCTAGCAGAAAAATCTCTGTCTTCTTTATTACAATTGGATGCTATCCAAGAGCCACAGGTTGAGACAGATCAGGAACTTCCCTAGTGGTCCCTTGTACCAGCCATTCACCCTCTATCTCTCCAAAGATATAGGAGCAAAACAGGAAGTGAGCAAGGGCTAAGGACCAGGGTAGAGAACTACATGCTTGGCAGCCCAGGGCTTTCCCTACCTGATTGCATTGAAAAGATGCCACTCCTTAGATGATCACTCTCTGGTGATCCCACCCTACACGTCTTACATATAATTCAAATCATGGTCACAGAGGCAGAAACTTTGGGATATATAACTAGCCAGATATCCAGATTTTTAATAAATAAGTTTCCAAGGTGTCCAGTACTTTATGCGCTTCCCAAAATTCACAAATCCTTGGAACAGCCTCCAGGCCAGCCTATGCTTTCTGGATTGGGGCCTTTTTTAGAGCCGTTATCTCAATATTTGGACCACTTTTTGCAGCCTTTTGTTCCCAAGATTAAGTCCTTTATTAAGGACACATCTCACTTTATTTCAATTATTGAATCACTGCCCCTACCGACCATTCCTGTTACTTTAGTTACAATGGATGTGGGTGCATTGTACACCAATATTCCCTTAGAGGAAGCTAGACTCATTATTGAGCAATATTTGGACCAGAGACAGGACTTATGGCCACCCACACATTTTCTTTTGGACATTGCTGATGTCATATTTGAACATAACTACTTCAGATTTAAATCAGATTTTTTTTCTTCAAACCAGTGGAGTAGCCATGGGTTCTCTGGCAGCTCCATCCATAGCAAAAAAAATTATGGAACAATTTGAATTTTTTTAAAAAAAATCCATTTGTAAGTCCTTTCTTCAGACACATGGTGGTGTACGTTAGATATATTGATGATGTCTTTTGCCTAGTAAGTGATGCTTCCATTGTTTCTTCTTTTGTTGAGTGGTGTAATTCCCTTCATCCTACTATCAAGTTCTCACACCAACATAGTAATGTCAGTCTTAATTTTTTTGATACAACAGTGTATGATAAAAATAACAATCAGTTGGGAGTTAGGGTATTTCATAAACAGACTGACAAGAATGCATTACTACATTATTGTTCCTTTCATCATCACATTAAGAGAAACCTACCTTTCAGCCAGATTTTACGAATTAAAAGGAATTCCACGTCATTTCTGGATTTTCATAAAGACAATGTTATTTTGACTAATGCCTTTTTGTCATGTGGATACCCTAGGGAGGTTATTTCTGACGAAGAATCGCATTCGAAACACAAACTTTACCAGAATGGTGTCACATTCACATGTTCTTCTGGATGAGAAAATTCTGGCACCTTCCTATAATTTTCATGTATTAAGTGCTTTTCCTGTGCAGGAGGACTATACATGGGCTTACTGTAGATTGATATATGTGTTCATATTTTCAGTGTATGCTTTCTTTAGTGTATGAGTGTTAAATGATTTTTTTCTAGGCATTATGAATAATAAGCAATGTGTAATCAGTACTTCTCATGAGTAACAGTGATTTAATGTTGGTAATTTTTCACTTGTAACACGGTTTTCTCCCAGTCTTTTACTTTCCATGTTCCTTTCCTTTTTTTGCCGCACTCTACATCCTGGCAGGATTGATCACTTATGTCTGCCAGCAGGAAGAGAGGGTTGCTGGTTCAACAGCTCTCCAACTCAGTTTCCTGCAGGAAAGTCTCCAATCTCGTATCAGCTCCAGCCTAGTATGATCTTAGCTGTCCACTGGAGACCCACATCAAGGGTTGCCAGCTTCCAGGTAGGACCTGTAGATCTCCCACTTCTACAACTGATCTCCAGCTGGCAGAGATCAGCTCCCCTAGAGAAAATGGCTGCTTTGAAGGGTGGACTCCAAGACATTGTACCATGTTGGGGCCCCTCACCTACCCAAACCCTGCTGTCTCCCAGATCCAGATATTTTCCAATACAGACCTGGCAACTCTACTCACACCTTTTCCTTTGGTTACTTCTAAGGAAAATGGGATATTTTAAAGTTATTCTTGCCCAACTCTTTCCTTTTTTTAATGGTAAATTAGGTCCAGTTCAATGCAGAATTGCTGCAGTGTGGTTGCCACTGAAAACCGCTTTGTTTAGGAATGCATAAGCAGTCTGTTAAGTTGCTTTGTTCTCATCAGGCAAAACATCTTCATGTCAGTAATAGAGGACCTGATATTGGCATGAATACTTGGAGAGAAAAGGTAGGGTAATATGATAGAATGTGGATCCCTCACCGCTATGGAAGTTCATGTAAAAACCATTTTATTTGTTTTTATTTTTGTGTTCAATATTTATTTTTGTTACTACTTTTAGTTTTATTTAATTAAGAAACATATTTGTTTCCAATTTGGAAGAAATTTCATAGATTGTAATCCTAATCCAATGGATCATGCTGCCAGATTTCAAAGGGATAATGATGAAAGTTCTTTTTGAACCATTAAAATAAAAAGCCCACCACATTTCTGTCTGTAGTGCCTTCATGTTACCATCCCAGAGAGATAAAATTCTCTCAGTTTAGAAACCTCATTGAAGGCATCATCGTTGCTAAATTTCAGGAAGAATGTGATCCCAATTTTATTTTTGTTATTTTGATCTCAATTTTATGAGTAAAAGCAAACTGCATTCCAGAAAGAAAACATGTAGATTCCCCCTGCATTCTCCTTCCCCCAGCAGTCTTTTTTGACAGATGGAAACATGATTCTTTAATAAGTCACAAGGTCACAAGAGGATCAGCAGGCCACAGGAATCAGGTAAAATTTTGCTTGATTCTTTCTCCACACTACCTCTTTCTGAACTGCAACCCCAGGCACCATCTTTTGGTGCCTGCAGGAAGCTGCTCAAGGGAGGCCATTGTGTAGAAGATCCTTGTCCACCAGCATCATTTGTTGAAAGTTGGATACAATCATATGCTTTGATTACTGATTATTTCCTATTTGTCAGTTTCATACCTTTTTGAATCTCCTGACTCATGGTTCCTCGGACTACATGGTTCCTCAGACTAAACCTAAAAGATGTTTTACTTTGCTTGCATTCTCTTTTTTCATTACTACGATGAGTGACTGAATAGTTCTTGTCTATATAAGATTGCCCTTAGGAGTAGAAATGTCTTCCTCTATGTCATGGTGACGGTGTAAGTGATTTTTTAGATGGACTTTTTCCAGTGGGATTTTAAATGGTTATATATCCTGAACTGGATATGAACTGGCACTTTTTGATATGAAATCAGCATATTGGTGGTGTCCTGTCCTGGAGCATATGGTTCTACTACTGTCAGGAATGTAATCAATGCATGGGTATAACTGCGATTTAAAAATTAATGAGGTTTTTGTTTTTCTTTCATTTTGAAATGAATGGGTATCCTTAATTACCATGTCAAAGTGGGTTCTGGCAACACCATGCTGTGCACATAGCCACTTCCTCTGTGCTGTTGCACTCTGCAGACCACCAGGCAATCGTGCTGAGGTATGGGGTAAGGTCAGCCCTCTCACGCTCCTCTTCCTAACTGCAACACGAGTCAACCTGGGGGGGGGGGTGATGGCATCTGTACCAGGCAAGTGTCTAGAAGTTGCCTGATGTGCAGTGTTCCTGATAGTTTAGCATATTGCATTAGAAGAGCAGGAGTGAAGAAGGCTGTTTGCTGAATAACCCACATGCTTTACTGCAACTCATAAACTGAACTGATAGAAATACAAAGCATTACTTTATTAAATACTTATGCTAGGTAAAGCTTTAGAAAAACAGTTTAAAAATACAAAGAATAGATCCCAGCATATTTTTCTGGAGATGCAATGGCTGCCTGAACCATGAAGCCATTATGACAGAACTGAGTTAAACATGGAATGGTATAGTAGCTTACTTTGCATGAGATCCATGGAAACACACACAGAAAATTATTTTAATTTGCTCATTTTGTTTTAAGCCTGCTTCTGTAGTCCAGAACTAGATTTAAGTCCAAAATTCACCAATGATCATTTAAAAATTAAGGAAATTTAATATATTGTTGAAAGAGCCACCCTCAGCTCCATTGCTAACATTTACCAAAAATGATACCCCTGCCACAACCGGTACCCTCATATAATTTGGTTCCAAAAATTATGTTACATAGGAGGAAAATACCTACATCCAGATTTATAGTTTGGAAAACCCGATCCTGAGATCGGTCAGATTGCCAGGGGACTGTGCAGCATGGCTATCTTATGGAGCTCCCTTAGTCATTTGTCCGTGCTCAAGAGAGTCTCCATTAAGGTACTTTCTCCTCCCAAATGTAATTTTTGTCCAGTGAAGGAAATGCTCTACAAATGGTCTGGGAAAAGGGCACATATATGCCTCATGCAAGATAAACTTAGCAGGTTTGAAGAGCAATCCTACTCAGGTCTGTTCTGTGGTACTTAAGTTGAAGAAAGTGTTCTTACAATTGTATTGTTGGTTTTGTAAGACATTTCCTCCAAGAGACATTATGGACACGTTCTTCAATTCCTAATTATTTATTTATAGCCTACTTTTCTCCCTGATGGTAACCCAAAACAGTTTACAACATTATTCCACTCTCCTCAATTTTATCTTCACAGTATCAACTAATGTGTGATGTAGGCTAGAATGAGTGACAGGTCCAATATCACCCAGCAAGCATCCATGGCAGAATATGAATTTAAGCCTGGGTCTCCCAGGTTTTAATCCAGCACTCTAGTGTTAGCACTACAACATGATGGTTCTTTTTCAGTTATTACATACTAGGAAAAAGGTCCGTTGTGAGAATAAATACAATGAGCTCTAGAAAGAAGCTCTGAGTAAGTTCCCTGGCCTTAGGCATTTAGCATCAATTTGCTGTGGCTTTATAGCATGATGATGATCATGCAGACACTGAAGCTCAGCATTCCTTTAATCTGCAGTGCATTGTTATCACCTTTTAGCATTTAGCATCAGTGTGTGCTTGTGGTGTGATCTGTTTTTTTTTGGCCTGGCATGGCTGTATTATGATATACCATAGAATATGCGCCTCAAGGCAGCCATTTTCTGTAGGGTATATGATCTAACCTCAGTTTCCATTTCTTCCCTGCAGCCTCTACCTAGGAAAAGTATAGTTTTTCTCCACAGTGTAGACTAAAGCAGCAGGGAAGAAACCTCAGCAGGGTATAATGACACAGAGTCCACCATGCAAAGCAGCCATTTTCTCCAGGGGAAGTGATCTGTGACATCTGGAGAGCAGTTGTAATTCTGGGTGATTTCCAGCCCAAACCTGGAGATTGGTAACAGTGGTTCCGCAGGAGGAAATGGCTGGTTTGGAGGGAGGAGTCTCATCAAACCCCACCCTCTCCAGGGTCCACCTCTCAAATCTCCAGGAACTTCTCAACCTGGAATTGGGAACCCTATCTTCTTCTCAGCTAACATCAGCCTGCCCCTCTGACTTCAGCTTTCCATCTTGTCCCTTCTCCCTGTCATCCCCCCCTTACTAACAGAACTAAACTTGGTTGCCTAGCAACAGCCACTGCCTTGCAGCTTCTCCAATAGCCAGTCCTTGTCTGTCCTGGGCCTAGAGAGTAGGGCTGCTCTTTGAGTGGCATGTGGCTCAGCCAAGGGGAGGGTATGTGAGTCATCCCCAATATGGCATAGATAGATAGATAGATAGATAGATAGATAGATAGATAGATAGATAGATAGATAGATAGATAGATAGATAGATAGATAGATAGATGGATGGATGGATGGATGGATGGATGGATGGATGGATGGATGGATGGATGGATGGATGGATGGATGGATGGATGGATGGATGGATGGATAGATAGATAGATAGATAGATAGATAGATAGATAGATAGATAGATAGATAGATAGATAGATAGATAGATAGATAGATAGATAGATAGATAGATATTTTGTGCTATTCCATGGAAATTCCTTTCCTTATTACATGATGTGAAAGAGCCCTTGTGTATTTCCTTTCAATTGCTAGCAATGGATGCCTTCTGTATTTTTGTTCTGGATGTGGGAAATGTGGCATCTGTCATTGCTTATCCATGCAGAACACATTTAAGCTTAAGTGGACAGTAACAGTATAAACAACTAGTGAAAATTCTAAGAGGATGAAATTTGGGTCCACAGAACATATTCTGATACTAATTAATTACTTAGAAGTCAACAAATGATTGAGAATGTACCATAGTTACTGAAGGAGGTATATAAACAAGGAATTTTCCAGGTACTTAATTAATTTATAAGGTAGTTATCAGTGAAACCTTTACTAAACAATCAAGCATGATCTGACTTTTGCTAAAAAATACAGTGCAAGAGAAATTCTAGGGTTTCTACCTTCCCTATGACCATGTACAGACCCCAGAGGACACTCCACAGAAATGAAATATTTTCCCAAATAGTCCACATACAAATCTGCTTGTTATTATCCAACAGTGTACAGCCAGGTATGGCACTGATCTCTTCTCTCCCTGTGGAATACATGTAGCAATGATAGCTGCTTAATTATTGGCTGAGCCAGCAAGCTATCTGAATAATTATGTGTCCAGGTAAGTCCACTACAGGTACCATGATCAGAGCTGGTGCTTTCTTGCCCATTTGTTCTTCAAGATGTTCTTGAAGTCCTGAAAGAGTAGAAAAAACATGCTTTTTTACCTCTTAAAGACTGTCAACATTTCTACAACTGAACAAATTAATCTTTTGTTGTAACAAGGCAAATGTAAATCAAGTAAAAACAACTTTGTTCGTAGTGCCATCCTAAGCAGAGTTACACCCTTCAAAGGTCTTAGAAAGGTATAACTCCACTTGGAATGGCACTGTAAAATACAATTAACAATCCAAAAGTAAGTGACTTGCCATTCACGGGAGTCTTTTGTTAATGGAAGATTTGTTCTGTGAACAATCTCTGTGAGTGGAAGGCTACCACTGGATCCAACCCAGGAGATATGGGATTCCAAAATATCATGTTCGCCAACATAGAAGATATGAAGACTAATATACTTGATTTTTAAATAACATTTTCTTCATACTACATTATTCAGGTTTTCAAGTAATAAAAACAGCAGTCCTAGGATCAGGATACTAATATAAAAATTAAGAACATAACATAAGAGAAGCCATGTTGGATCAGGCCAATGGCCCATCCAGTCCAACACTCTGTGTCACACAGTGGCCAAAATTTTATATATCACCCTTTGGGTGAAGAAGTACTTCCTTTTATCTGTTTTAACCTGACTGCTCAGCAATTTCATTGAATGCCCACGAGTTCTTGTATTGTGAGAAAGGGAGAAAAGTACTTCTTTCTCCATCCCATGCATCATCTTGTAAACCTCTATCATGTCACCCCGCAGTCGACGTTTCTCCAAGCTAAAGAGCCCCAAGCGTTTCAACCTTTCTTCATAGGCAAAGTGTTCCAATCCTTTAATCATTCTAGTTGCCCTTTTCTGGACCTTTTCCAATGCTATAATATCCTTTTTGAGGTGCAGTGACCAGAATTGCACACGGTATTCCAAATGAGACCGCACCATTGATTTATACAGGGGCATTATGATACTGGCTGATTTGTTTTCAATTCCCTTCCTAATAATTCCCAGCATGGCGTTGGCCTTTTATATTGCAATCGCACACTGTCTTGACATTTTCAGTGAGCTATCTACCACGACCCCAAGATCTCTCTTTGGTCAGTCTCTGCCAGTTCATACCCCATCAACTTGTATTTGTAGCTGGGATTCTTGGCCCCAATGTGCATTACTTTGCACTTGGCCACATTGAACCTCATCGGCCACATTGACGCCCACTCACCCAGACTCAACAGATCCCTTTGGAGTGCCTCACAATCCTTCCTGGTTCTCACCACCCTGAACAATTTAGTGTCATATGCAAACTTGGCCACTTCACTGCTCACTCCCAACTCCAAATCATTTATGAACAAGTTAAAGAGCATGGGACCCCACTGCTTACCGTCTTCCACTGCGAAGACTGCCCATTTATACTCACTCTCTGCTTCCTATAAATCAGCCAGTTTTTGATCCATAAGAAGACCTGTCCTTCTACTCCATAAACAAACAGGATTTAAAAGGGGACTGTATATTTTAAAAAAGCTATCATGAAGGTAGAATGCCAACATGGGGGTGGGGGCTTTCCAGTGTTTTGCACTGAGTGTCACATGTATGACTATCTGCCCGTAGGACAGAAGTCTTGGGTGTGTGCTCAATGCAAGGAGCTCCTGGTCCTCAGGGAACGAGTTCATACCCTTGAGGCCAAGGTGACTGACCTGGAGAAGCAGAGACAGTCAGTTAGGCACTTGGGGAAGATTCTCAGGGACATATTAGATGAGCCCCACTCTGAACATGGCAGCCCTGTTGCTGCCAGGGAGCATAGAACAGGGCACTGTGCTGAGGATAAGGGGAATGAGCCCTCAGAAGGGACCTCTTCTTCTGTTGGTGAGCAGGTATCCTTTCGCGCCAAGGAACCATCCCTGGGCAGGGAGAGAGGGGGGTCTTGGTAGTTGGTGATTCGATCCTTAGGGAAGTAGACAGCTGGGTGGCAAAACCACATACTGACCGTATGGTGACTTGCCTGCCTGGTGTGAAGGTAGCGGACATTACGCGTGTAGTAGATAGGCTGATAGACAGTGCTGGGGATGAGCCAGTGGTTGTGGTGCGTGTTGGCACCAACAATGTGGGAAAATGCAGTCGTGAGGTTCTGGAGGAAAAATTTAGACTGCTAGGCAGGAGACTTAAGGCCAGGACCTCCAAGGTAGCCTTCTCAGAAGTGCTACTTGTTCCACATGCGGGGCTGGAGAGACAGGCACAGATTAGAAGTCTCAATGTATGGATGAGACGATGGTGTAGGGAGGAAGGGTTTAAGTTTGTTAGGCACTGGGATGCTTTCTGGAACAAGTGGGAGCCATACAAAAGAGACGGTCCCCACTTGTCCCGAGATGGAACCAGGCTGCTGGCACTTAAAATCAAAAAGGTGGCAGAGCAGTTTTAAAACTAAATCTTGGGGGAAAGCCGACAGGAGATGAAATGTCTCTGGTTCGGGAGGACTCATCTCATAGAGATGAAGGGTTAGCTGTTACTTTTCTACCGGTAATGGATCAGAGTTGTCCACTGAGATGGTAGTAATAATAATAATAAATTTTTATTTATACCCCGCCCTCCCCACCGAAGCAGGCTTAGGGCGGCTTACAGGACATGGTATAAACCATGTTATAACAATAAAAACAAGATAATACAGTTAAAATACAATTAATAGGTTAAATATATTAAATAAATAGTCTAAAACCAGTATAACTTAATAGTGCCACAATCTCAGCATGTACAAATATGGCTTGATGTTACTACCAGGTTCTGTTTTAGAAAGCTAGTTGGAAGAGGGCGGTTTTGCAAGCCCTACGGAACTGTTTGAGATCCCGTAGGGCCTGCACCTCCTCCAGCAGTTGGTTCCACCATTGAGGTGCCTGTATCGAGAAGGCCTGCTCTCTAATTTGGCTTTAATTTAATTTGGCTTCCTTTGGCCCAGGGATTTCTAGAAGATTTTGTGAACTAGATCGCAGTGCTCTCTGGGGTATATATGGGGAGAGGTGGTCCCTAAACTAGGCAGGTCCTCAGCCATATAGGGCTTTAAAGGTAATAACCAGCACCTTGTAACGAACTCAGTACACAATTGGCAACCAGTGCAGTTCCTGCAGCCTAGGCCCTACATGTTCCCACCGAAGTAATCCCATTAACAGTCTGGCTGCTGCATTCTGCACTAGCTGTAGTTTCCGAGTTCGGTACAGGGGCAGCTCCATGTAGAGGGCATTACAGTAGTCTAACCTCGAGGTGACCATTGCATGGAACACTGTTGCCAGGTCGCGACGCTCCAGGAAGGGAGCCAATTGCCTTGCCCATCTAAGATGAAAAAAGGTGGACTTGGCAGTGGCTGCCACCTGGGCCTCCATTGTCAGGGAGGACTCCAGTAGCACTCCCAAGCTCCTGACCCTGCACACTTGTACCAGTGATGCACCATCAAAAGCTGGAATGGAGATCCCTCCCTCTGGAACGCCGCGACCCAGAAAAAGGACCTTTGTCTTTGCTGGATTCAATTTCAGCCCACTCAGCTTGATCCAATCTTCCACGGCTTGCAATGCCTGGTCCAGATTTACAGGGACATCGCCAGCTTGGCCGTCCATCAATAGATAAAGCTGGGTGTTATCAGCAAACTGGTGGCAACCCAGCCCATATCTCCGGGCAATCTGGGCAAGGGGGCGCATGTAGATGTTAAATAACATCGGGGAGAGAACTGCCCCCTGAGGCACCCCACAATTAAGTAGGCGTCTCTGGGATAGCTCTCCCCCAATCACCACCCTTTGTCCCTGACCCTCAAGGAAAGAGGAAAACCACTGTAAGGCTAACTCCTGGATCCCTGCGTCGGCGAGGCGGCGGGTTAGCAGCCGGTGATTGACTATATCGAACGCAGCCGATAGGTCTAACAACAGCAAAACCGCCACACCGCCTTGATCCAGATGTCACTGGAGATCATCCATGAGGGCGATCAATACTGTCTCTGTCCCATGGCCCGGGCAAAAGCTGGACTGGAACGAATCCAGGGTGGAAGCATCATCCAGAAAACTTTGCAACTGCAATGCCACAGCCCTCTCTATAACTTTGCCCAAAAAGGGCAAATTTGAGACCGACCAGTAATGCGTCAATTTGGCCGGATCTGATGTAACCTTTTTCAGGAGGGGGCAGACCACTGCCTCTTTCAGAGGGGTTGGAAAAAGACCCTCCGAAAGAGATCTATTTATGATGTCCTGTATAGGACATCTCAGCTCCTCCCGGCAGGCTTTAATTAGCCAGGAGGGGCATGGGTCCAGATCACAAGTTGTTGGACGTGCAGTAGAGAGGATTCTGTCAACTTCCTCCAAGCTGAGCGTGTCGAAACGATCCAGGATCAAACCAGATGTCCAAGCTAGTCCAAGACCAAACGGGATGGGACACAGACTGGAAGGTGATCGAGCACGAACTGGACTCTATCCCTTTCCCCTATAATGGTGACAAACAGTATGGACTGTCTGCAAAAGTCTCGAGGCGACAGGAGGAAGGTTGCAGGCCTAGCTTGCCTGGGAAATTATACATGTTTGTATGCAAATGCTAGAAGTGTTCGAAGTAAAATTGGTGAGTTGGGATGTTTAGTGTTGGGAGAAAACAGACATTGTGGGAATTTCAGAAACTTGGTGGAATGAGGAGAATCAGTGGGACATGGTAATTCCTGGATATAAGTTATATCGGAAGGATAGGGGGGGAAGGGTTGGAGGTTGGGTGGCTCTGTATGTCAGAGAGGTGTATACGGTTCAGTAAGACTGAGGTCAGAAAATTAGATTCCCTTCTAGAAATGCTTTGGGTTGAAATAGAGGGCCCAAAAGGAAATTTAACTATGGAAGTTTGTTATCGCCCACCAAATCAAAAGATAGAGGACGATTATAATATGATGGAAGGATTAAAGATAGTGGCTAAACGTAAAAACTGTGTCGTAATAGGTGGTTTTAGCTACCCGCAGATTGATTGGGTCAATTTGTGTTCTGGTCGAGAGAAAGAGATTGAGTTTCTTGATGCTCTCAATGACTGGGCCATGGAGCAGATGGTCTCAGAACCTACCAGGGGTGGGGTTATCCTGGATTTGGTCCTAAGTGATGTCCATAACTTGGTGAGAGATGTAAAAGTGATCGCACCGCTTGGGAGCAGTGACCATAACGTTATTGATTTCACCATTTGTATAAATAAGAGAGTTGCTCCAAAAGACCAGCACAACCATGTTTAACTTTAAAAGGGGTAAATTCTCTGAGATGAGGAGGCATTTGAAGAGGAAACTGAAAGGAAAGGTAAATAAGGTCAAAACCCTTGGGGAAGCTTGGAGGCTATTTAAAACTACTAGAAGCTCAGATAAAATATATACCACAAGTTAGGAAAGGCACAAACAGGTATAAGAAAAGGCCTGCATGATTAACAAACAAAGTAATGGAAGCTGTAAAAGGTAAGAGGGACTCCTTTAAGCGGTGGAAAGCTAGTCCAAGTGAGATTAATAAAAGGGAACACAGGCTGTGGTAAATCAAATGCAAGACTGTGATCAGGCAGGCAAAAAGGGACTATGAGGAGCATATTGCAAAAAAACATAAAGACCAACAATAAAAATTTCTTCAAATATATTCGAAGCAGCAAACCAGCCAGGGAGGCACTGGGGCCCTTGGATGACCAAGGGGTAAAAGGATTACTGAAGGAGGATAGGGAAATGGCTGAGAAGCTGTATGCATTTTTTGCCTCTGTATTCACTGTGGAAGACAAGAAGTGTTTGTCCGCTCCAGAACCACTAATTTTGGAAGGGGTGTTGAAAGACCTGAGTCAGATTGAGGTGACAAGAGAGGAGGTCCTACAACTGATAGAATTAAAAACTAATAAGTCACCAGGTCTGGATGGCATACATCCAAGAGTTCTGAAAGAACTCTTGTTGATCTCCTGACAAAAATATGTAATCTTTAATTGAAATCTGCCTCTGTTCCTGAGGACTGGAAGGTAGCAAATGTCACCCCCCATCTTTAAAAAGGGTTCCAGAGGAGATCCGGGAAATTACAGGCCAGTGAGTCTGACTTCAATACGGGTAAAGTTGGTAGAAACCATTATCAAGGACAGAATGAGTAGGCACATTGATGAACACGGGTTATTGAGGAAGACTCAGCATGGGTTCCATAAGGGAAGATCTTGCCTCACTAATCTGTTACAGTTCTTTGAGGGGGTGAACGAACATGTGGACAAAGGAGACCCAATAGATGTTGTTTACCTTGACTTCCAGAAAGCTTTTGATAAAGTTCCTCATGAAAGGCTCCTTAGAAAGCTCGAGAGTCATGGAGTAAAAGGACAAAATTAGTTTTATAAAATCCCGTGCCCTGAATGAGTGCTTGGAGACACAATGACAGACTGAATGAGGGTGAATCCAGTTCAGATGGATATTGATTGTGGAAGGTTTAGCGAGCCAGGATCTAAGGAGTTTTGCTTGTTCTGCAAAAGCTACACTTAATGACAGGGATCCAGTTTGCAGGATATCCAGTTTGAGGATACTTTTGGATGTGGAATTGTTCTGAGATATTCAGGGTGCAGCCTTGCTAGAGATACCTTCTATCAACTTTGTCTAATTCATTGCAGACAGATGGGCATCAAGGGAAAGTCACGTAGGCCTTGAGATCATGCAGTTTCTGAACAAAGGAACTGTTCTATTGATTACTCTCAGAAATATTTGTCTTTATTTCAGGGTTTTTTAAATGGGATCCATTCAACACAGCTATTTGAGACCAGATATGAAATCCTCCCTCATCCTCTCCTCAGGGCCAGGCATTGTTAATACATCACACCCAATATATGATTAAAGCAGATTATGCAAATAAACTATGAACCACCTAAGGAAAGCATAATCAAAACAAAGGCAAAGTAATCGCAAGGAATGCTTGCTTGGTTACTGAAGCTTGTAAAGTGGCTGCTGCTTGTGAATTTTCATGTAGCACTTTTAGACCTCGAAACGTGTGCTTTTGTGCAGAAGGCAGAGGTGTTGGGGAGGGAGCTGCCTGCTTTAGATTTCAACTGGCCTTCTATTGTCAGATCCTGCGATCTGACAATTGTAGTAATGAAACATTTTGTACAATTAACAGTTATTGGTTGGGAAGCAAAGAGCTCCGTCCTTTTCCACTGACTATACAGCTGTGAATAACTTGTCATTCAAGGACTTCGTACTGATAGTTCATACCTCACAACTTTCCAAAGAATAGAGCTGTCAGATCATTGTTCAAGGTCTTCCTTGTGCAGACGTGTGGTTCAAATAAGGGGTTAACAGATGGAAATTGCCAGTGTTAGAGGTGAATATTGACAGAGCTGAATTTAAGATCAATCAACTCAAAGGTCAAAAGGACTTCATGTTCCTTGTTTTAAGCAACTTGGTCTACCTATTCTAATGGAAAAATTTCCAAAAGAAGATAGAACTTTAATCTGGTACTTGCTCTCAGCTGCTAGGACATTGTATGCGCAGTTGTGGAAGCAAGAAAAAATACCAGAGAAATGGGATTGGATTATAAAAGTTATGTCATGGAGTGAAATGGACAAATTAACAAGAATATTAAGAGACTATGATTTAGAAGTTTTTAAGATGGAGTGAAAGAACTTCAGAAGATACGTAGAAAAAGAGTGGAAAATAAAAGGACATTGGACAATCTTTGATAATGATTAAGTTTTTTAAAACAAGAATATAACTTTTGGCTTTTTAATAGTTAAGGGTACCTTTAATACTTGTTTTTCTTTAACTAAATAACACTGGCGGGGGTCAAGTAACGGGGGAGGGGTGGGGAAAAAAGTAAGATATGGGGTAGATAAATCTTTCCTTTTTTAAGTTGTAAGATATAGATATGCTACCATATGTTACCAATAAAATTGTTTATTGACATGGTCTACCTATTCCAACAACGTACTGATTCAGGGTGAGCTAGGCACTTACTGGAATGAAATTTTCATGTGCCTACAGTTTCATACGCTTAATAAGTAGACAACAAGTACACAAGATACAACTCAAGATACAACACAAGATACAAATCAGCCAGTATCATAATGCCCCTGTATAAATCGATGGTGCAGCCTCATTTGGAATATTGTGTACAATTCTGGTCACCACACCTCAAAAAAGATATTATAGCATTGGAAAATGTGCAGAAAAGGGCAACTAGAATGATTAAAGGGTTGGAACACTTTGCCTATGAAGAAAGGTCAAAACGCTTGGGGCTCTTTAGCTTGGAGAAACGTCGACTGAGGGGTGACATGATAGAGGTTTACAAGATTATACATGGGATAGAGAAGGTAGAGAAAGAAGTACTTTTCTTCCTTTCTCACAATGCGAGAACTCATGGACATTCAATGAAATTGCTGAGCAGTTGGGTTAGAACTGATAAAAGGAAGTACTTCTTCACCCAAAAGGGTGATTAATACATGGAATGCACTGCCACATGAGGTGGTGACAGCTGCCAGCATAGACAGCTTCAAGAGGGGCTGGATAAACATATGGAGCAGAGGTCCATCAGTGGCTATTAGCCACAGCATATTGTTGGAACTCTCTGTCTGGGGCAAGTGATGCTCTGTATTCTTGGTGCTTGGGGGGCACAGTGGGAGGGTTTCTAGTGTCCTGGCCCCACTGATGGACCTCCTGATGGCACCTGGATTTTTTGGCCACTGTGTGACACAGAGTGTTGTACTGGATGGGCCATTATCTGATCCAACATGGCTTCTCTTATGTTCTTATATTCTTAACTCTAGCAAGAACCAGTTCTTAATCCCAAACCAGTTCTTAACCTTTCACTGTAGCTTCCCTCATGCTTTCAATGGAAAAGCTAGCTTTCACTTACAATCTAAGCAGTTAATATACATTGTTTACATCAAATTTTCTAAAAAGGCTATTTCCCTTTTCTCATATACACTTTAAAAACTACTAAATTTAAATTTCTAACATGCATTTTAACAAATTTAATACCAAAACAGCAAAAATAAAATCTTCTGAAATTGTTAGTGTCCTTATGCAAACGAGGTAGAAAAGTTAATGATGGAAGAATTTAAGACATCCCCTCCCCCAAACTTCTATCTTGAATACACTACACTAGCTACAAACCACCCACTTAGCATTCCACACTGGAAAAGGAAATGAATTCATTGATTACATTCCATCATTCTGATTTGTATACAAGTTAATTCAGAAGCAGAAGGCCAATAAACTCTCATGTCTATTGCTTTCAAAATATCTAAATGAATATAAGCTATTGTTTTAATGCAAACTGCATGCCTTAAGAATAAGGCTGTTCTCATTTACCAGCCACACAGCACAGAACCATGAGGACTAGCCTCATCAGTATCTTTGCTGCTGAGAGAGAGAAAAAAATTATGGAAAAGAATGAACACATGCATCAGCCAGGGTATCACTAGTGGTTTTTTTTTTGTCACCATTGTGTTCCCTTCCCCCCCCCCCTCTTTTCTTTTAAACCAAATATCCTGTTATATCACTTAGTGTAGGTCTTTAAATCCCAGAGCTAATAAAGCTCCATTGCTTCAGCTATATGGATTTGACATGCAGTGTGTGCTTTGAAGGGAAGCTTCACAGGGGATCAGGTTCCTAACAGTCAACTTAGAATTGCAATCCCAAAAGAGGTGCCCCTGGCGTGCCGAGCACTTAACCCTTCGACCAGTACCAACATGACTGTTCACAAATTATTGATGTCTCTAAATCCCTGGCAGATTGCAGACAGGTCTTGCCTCCCTTGAAGCCCCAGCATATGGCCACTAATGGGATGGATTAAAGTGAGGGGGGAGAGGAAATACATGCACACACACAGCCTTTGCCACATGAATGTAAAGCCACAGAAACAGGAGAAGGTGATTGAACTGGACTGAACACTGCTAAAGACATGATTAGCCTCTTGTTATGGATCATTTCCATTGATCTATATCTGGTTTTGTAGTACAGTTTAATTAAAGCTGTCTGGAACAAGCCTGTTCTCTAAATGATCAGCAGTGCAATGAAAAAGTGAAATTTGAGGAAGCTTGTGGCCTCTAAGAAGCATCACTAACTTTGTGGTTAATAATAGTAGCAGGAAGGAAAATGAATTCAGGAAAATTAACTGTTTAGATGCTGCATCTCAGCTCTTATGACTAGTCTCTCTCTCTTTCAAAATCTTGTTTTTTTTCAAAGAAAAAAATGCTTCCTAGTTTTAAGTATCCCAAGAAAGCCAGTAGCTTTAGCTGGAGGCAGTTATTTCAGGATAAAGTTTATGACTAAATCTGTGATTCCTCACTGATTTATTACATATTAGAAGTATGCTTTACTCTGTAGCCTCAGATACTATAGCAGCAGAGCAGGGGGGGGGGGGGTAGAAAGTTACTTCAAAGTAGGGTTGCCAATTGCCTGGTGGCGGCAGGCAATCCCTCTTTTTTGTGGACTTCCGCTGCCACCATCTAGCTGGCTGGCAGGAGGGAATTCTCACCAAAACAGTGATGTTGCATGCAATGTGCCTGAGAAGTGATGTCAACACATTGGTGATGTTGAGAGGCAACACTCAGGTTTCTGGGCAAAACTATACAGTTTGAAACCAATTTTACCATACAGTTTTGCCCAAAACCCAGAGCATCGCCCCCACATCACCATCATGCCCACGTCACTTCCGGGTGACACAGGGACACAGCATGCAGTGTTTCTGTTTGAGGAGGAATTGGGGGAGGGGGACTTCCAGCTCTGTTGATCTGGACCTGGCAACCTTACTTCAAAGGGGAGAAATTGATTATGATGGTGTCATTGTGCTACAGAGGCCCTATGTGGCTTGCAGATATATTGTCTTCTCATTCAGATCTACAGCCTGCTTGCTCATGCCTGATGCGCAAAAAAAAATCCACATCATAAAGACCTACATGCAAGCAAGCAAATGGACATCCAAAGCAACAAATTAAGAACAAATTTTAACATGCAAGCCAACCCTTGGTATAGTTCACACAAGGCTAAACCCATCAAGAGAATAAATAAGAATTGTTTGTTATAAATCCCTCTGAGAATCTAATATGTGAAGATAAAGGTTAGGCTAGAAGATGAGCTGCTTTCAAACAAGCAAGTATCAGTACAAATTCTGAGATCAGATTGGCCTCAGACTACATTGACTGGGTGTTCAGTGCATATGTTTCTGGGCTAGTAATAATTCATTTACTAGATTTTCCTGGGGAAAACCCAGGAGGTGAATGATTACAGTAATATTTCAATGATATAATATATTACACATTTCAATAGGTGTAACCAGGGCTTTTTTTTTTAGAAAAAGCCCAGCAGGAACTTATTTGCATATTAGGCCACTCTCCCTGACACCAAGCCAGTTGGAACTGTGTTCCTGCTCAAAAAAAGCCCTGGGTGTAACCTAGATTTTCAGAAGGTACTGTTCAGTTCAGTTTGATTAGTGACTTGCTTTTGTTTTGGTTTTTGTTTCTGCCTGATACTTTGAAATGCTTTGGGGGAGAAGGGGGGGGGGGACACGTACATTTGTACTCCAAGCTGTAATTTTGCAGCTTGGATTGCATGGACACACTGCCCAGAATTCTCTTCAGTGTGGCTTTTGATGATCTTGGAGCCCAAACAAATGTCTTACATTGACTTCACCACCCTTTGGAGCTAGATTTGCAGATCTGTACACTTGATCTAAATTCCAAGGAAACCTTGTGTTCCTGTAAGGGGACTAAAAAAATTCATGGTTGATAGATTTATCAATGACTGTTAACCATGATGGAGAAATGAAACTACCATGCTTAGAGGCAGTGTACCTCTGAATACCAGTTGCTGTGAGGAAGTATTGGTGCCTTCGAGCCTTCCTTCTGGGCTTCCTGGAACCACCTAGTTAGCTATTGTGAGAATCAGGATAGATGTCTGCTGATTGAGGAGCCCTACTTCATTACAACTGCACACTTTATTCCTTTCACGCAATAAGGACATGATTATTTCCCCTTTTCTGAATTACTCAATGAGCAGTTAATGTAAGTAAATGAAACTCATGATGCTTTAAGATTAAATGCATTTCAAGAGAGAGAAAGAAGCCAAAAAGGACTCCACTTTTCCCAACAATGATACTTAAAAGGATGGCCCCCTACTTGTTTACCTAGCAAGTTTATCCTCTTTTCCCTTCAAGATAAAAGAGAGACCAAGGATATTTCAGTTAACAGGAAGGGTATTAGCATTTTTTAAAAAATCATCCTTTTGAAGAGCTGAGTCACTTGTTAAGAAAATGAAGCATTCTTGGCTCCTTTAAAAAGTAAAGTGGAACATTACTAATAAATTTTCCAGGAAAAAATAAATGGTAAGGCATATATGTTATTTTTAGAGAAGGTTCAATTATGGGCCTGTCAGGATTGGCTGTACATCCCTTTATCAGGCCACCAAGTTAACTTGTTTTTCTCAGCAAAGTTTGCTTAATGACCAGTTTAACAAAAGATTTTTCACCGTGGGTGTTAATTAGAGGTTTGTGGACTTTATAGGATTTGTGCTCACGAAACCCTGTAATTCAAGTCAAAAGAGGTGGGAATGCACCAGCCTTTTTTCTCATTCCATGAAGACTTAACTTCGACTAAACCCAATCTAAGAAACAAGTTATCTCTCTTCTATCTGTAAATACCCGAATCTTCACAGTGTATTTTATAGATAGTTCTATATTTTCAAAATTACAAATAAAATCCTACTTCTCCAACTTCTTGTATTCCGGAGGAAGTTGTTGCTTCTTCATGATACTTGCAAGAAATATATCTTTCTTCTCGCTTGACAAGTGTCCATGCTCAGTGAATCAGTGATAAAACATGTTTCTTTGAAACATATTTGAGAAAGTGGCAAAACACAACAATTTCAAAAGGCTGGTTCACATTGTCTTCAGCATGTTATGGTACAGTGGCAAGTTTTGGGTTTACAACCACCTTGAGTCCCTGTGAGAAGGCAGACTATAAATACCATAAATAAATAAATAAGCATCCTTTTGTACATGTACAGCATAATGCATTATGTTCTTGGCAAGGTATTTTTGGATCTTTCCATCCAACCTCAGATATCAGTACAACTGTCTTGGATACTATTAAGCATGCTCAGGGAAATGGATAAAAATCCAAGATGGGCTTAGCAGTTTATAAATCAAGATCATAGAATCATAGTTGGAAGGAACCCCCAAGGTCATCTAGTCCAACCCCCTGCACAATGCAGGAAACTCACAAATACCTCCCCCTAAATTCACAGGATCTTCATTGCTGTCAGATGGCCATCTAGCCTCTGTTTAAAAACCTCCAAGGAAGGAGAGCCCACCAGCTCTTGAGGAAGCCTGTTCTGCTGAGGAACTGCTCTAACAGTCAGGAAGTTCTTCCTAATGTTGAGCTGGAAGCTCTTTTAATTTAATTTCAACCCACTGGTTCTGCTCCAAGATGGCACCCCAGCTTGCCCTGGATAGCCCAGGCAAGCCCAATCTCGTTAGATCTCAGAAGCTAAGCAGGGTCAACTCTAGGAAGTACTTGAATGGGACACCTCCTTGGAATCCCAGCAGTCAGGAGATGGGGACAGGCTTTATTCAGTCATCTCCCTGAATATTCTTCAGTCCCACAGTAGGAATCAGTCACCAGAGATCACCATGACTTCCAGGTGCATACACACACTCACTCACACATGCACATATTAAGAAATACAAAAATACAAAACAAAAAACAATGAAAAAAGAGATGGCACTCAGGGTGACAATTAACATCCTTTTCGAAAGGTCAGCCCTCTATGCTCTCACCAGCAGAGACAGAACTTTTTAAGTGGTGGAGCCTCACCTTTGGAACATCATCTTCACTAAAGCTCGACTTGTACTTTATTACTATTTAAGTTGCAGGCCAAAAGATTTCTTTCTACCGAGGCTTTTCTACTGAGAGGTTCTTTCTTTTTTAGTTACTTTAATAGGGTTGCCAGATCCCAGGTGGGAGTTGGGGATCCCTCGATTTGGCAGGCTCCAATCCAGCACCAGCCAGAAGCCCTACCCCCACCACCCAGCACAATGTCCTTAGCATGATGACATCACTTCCACGTGACATCATCACATCAGGGACGTTGTCTGCTGTGATGTTGCCCTGCCCTCTGCACTCTCAAGAGCTCCTTTCCACCCACCACCAGGGAACAAAGAGGACCTGACAATTCTATACTTTAATGGTCTGCTTCTAACCCAAGGCCTGTTTTATTAACATCATTTTAGGTTGCTGAATTTTGTTTTGTGCTGTTTTTATGCCCTGACTTAATCTTGACTATTTTTATACGTTGGTATTTCTATTTTTTGCTTTGTGGGCCATCTTGAGCAGGTCTCTGGAGGAGTACCATATAGATGCTCCAAGGAAGTAATTAATACATGTATTGCAATTTTGGACTATAGTGCATATGCCTAGTTGAAAGATAATATGAAGCAGCCTAACAGATAGACGGATGAATGTTAAATAAGCTTGCCAATCCCCAGGTCCCAGCGGGGGTTCTCTCACTTTCCCAGGCTCCTTCCTGCCCTCAGTCAGCTGGCCGGTGGGGGAAAGCCCTGCCCCCACAGTCACCATGTGACTTTTCACCTCTGGAGGCTTCAGTCTCCGATTGGAAAGGCTTCCTCTTGCGATGGTGTGTCTGTGTTACTTTGAAGAAGCTGGCAGCAACTCGTGAGTAGAGATGCCAATCCCTCGCTTCAGAGTTGCCAGAAACGGGGGAAGGGGGGAGGAAATGTCTGCTAGGCACTTCATTATTCCCTATGTGGAGATCAGTTCTCATAGGGTATAATGGGGAATTGATCCGGAGGTATCAGGGGCTCGGGGGGGGGGGCTGTTTTTTGAGGTAGAGGCACCACATTTTCAGTATAGCATCTAGTGCCTCTCCCCAAAATACCCCCCAAGTTTCAAAACAATTGGACCAGGGGTCCAATTCTACGAGCCCCAAAGAAGGTGCCCCTATCCTTCATTATTTCCTATGGAAGGAAGGCATTTAAAAAGGTGTGCTGTCCCTTTAAATATGATGGCCAGAACTTCCTTGGAGTTCAATTATGCTTGTCACAACCTTGCTCCTGGCTCCGCCCCAATGTCTCCTGGCTCCACCCCCAACGTCTCCTGGCTCCACCCCCAAAGTCCCCAGATACTTCTTGAATTGGACTTGGCAACCCTAATGTTGAATCAGGAACTGATGTGAACCACTTTGAACACAATTTGCCCCAAAAGCATACCAAAAATAATCAAGTTTTTCAGTAACTGATTCAAATCTTCCTTCCTAATAAAAGCAGAAGTATCAGTTTGAAAAAAAATATATATTGAAAACAATAGCTATGTAAGAAAAACTACTTTTGTGATAGTGACTTTGGCTGCTAAACTACACTTACATTAAACTGGCTCAAATATTATGTATTTCAGTGAATTGTTCATCACTGCCATATTTGAAGAAAAGTCTTATGATCATACCCTAAGTAAAAAGTTACATACTGTTCATACAATGATAAAAGCATACCAGCCTCATGTCATCCCTCAGTAGGGTTGCCAACTCCTTGGTAGGTGTGGGATCCCTTGCCCCCATCTGGTGTTTCCTGCTGCCAATCTGACTGGTGATGGGAGACAATTTTTAAAAATGGCTGACAAATAATAGTGTTATATCAGCCTGTCTAGGAATTGCCCAAAACTCTTTGGTAAAACCACTGAGTTTTCAGCAAGTCCTAGAGATGACTGACATCCTCACAGAAGTGGTGTCACACTGTCAGCTGATGGTCCCCTGTGTTCCATCCCCCCACCCCCCAGTTTTCCACTGTTTGCCAGGTCAGGCAACCCTACCCGAGTGATGTTTGAGGACCTCCTTAAAGGGCACATGTTGCTGATATGAATGTTGCATTGCTCTGGCATTTTAGAGTAGATGTACAGGTGAGTTCCAAGTTGAGAAATATTATTCAAACAGATATGAGAGAATGGGATAATTTTTAAAAACAGAAACCTTTATTCCAGGTACCTGTACAAGCCTTTCACCTTCCAAACAGCTAGCCTGATCTGTACACATTACCATGGATGTTGCACTGTGCTGGTCTGTGCCTGTAATAACTTGTATCGTATTGCAATACAGATTTTCCTTGTAAAGAATATACTTGTACCAGCACTGAACTGTATCATCTTGAGCAGCAGATCTGGAGTGGGGGTAATCCATTGTCCCCCCACCCCTTGTGTCTGATTTACAACTGCTTATCACAGTGTATACTCCCAAAGCACTGACTGGTATTGAGATCACCCGGCACAGATTTGCAAACTCTGAGGGTGGTAATGTAAAGCCTTCAGGTGAGAGCTGGGAACTTTGCTAGGGCAGTTTTTGGAACACTCTGTCTGTGCTTTCAGTAAATTGGAGACTTTTCTCCAGGGCCGTCAATCTGGCACCTTTCACAAGCGTTAAATTCACTTAATTTCCTCCCCCCTCCCCAGAAGCTGTCATGAGACATACTGAAGCAAATATGTCCTTTAGAGAATACACATGGACTCTGCTGTAACAGTGTCTGTTAAGTGATCTGACATCTCAGAATGGGTTTTTAAAAATAAATTCAACATTTGTTGGATTTCTTTATTTACTCTATGCCAAGCAGACTCAAAATCAGAAATACCTAACTGGAGATAATTTCAATACAATGAGACCAGTATATAACTACAAGAGCCAGAGCTTTTAAAAAATTATTATTACTTCGACATTAGTCTGACAAGTCTATAAGTCCACTCATTCCATTGCTTTTCAATACGACAAACATTGTCTTTTTTGTTGCTAGTATGCATTATCTCTTTAATACAGGATAGTTGGCTAAAAATCAGGACAGACTACAAGCAGAATGCTCCTAGCCTAGTATATGCTGCTTTCCTATGAGTTCACTTTTGTATTATTGAGCAATTCAGTGAACTCAAGTTGAACTCAGGCTTCCTTTATTCAAGTCTAAGACTCTGCTGAATCATACCGGTTCTCCATACTGGTTCTCATTTGAAGAAGAAGAAGAAGACATTGGATTTATATCTATCTCTCCAGTCTCTATTGTCAGGTTGGCAATGCATTTGTAAAGATGTTAAAGAACTCTGTTAGAAACGGTAGTGGGGGGAAAAACTTTAAAAGAGAAGAAAATCGGAAAATCCTGACCAAGGGAAGGAAGATGAAAGTTCTTATATGTGGAAATGGCCTGACATCTGTCCTTCAAAGATGCATGAAATCTTCAGAGAAACACCTGAGATTACAAAATGAACACAGACTCCATAGACACCAAATTAAGGTGGTCAATCCCCAGTTGGGAGCAGGGGATCCCCTGGTTTGGAGGCCCTCCACCTGCTTCAGGTTAGCAGAAAGCAGGGATGGGGGATGTCTGCTGGGCAGTCCATTATGCCCTATGGAGACTGGTTCCCATAGGGTATAATGGAGAATTGATCTGTGGGTATCTGGGGCTCTAGAGGGGCTGTTTTTTGAGGCAGAAGCACCAAATTTTCAGCATAGTATCTGATGCCGCTCTTTAAAAAAAAAATCCCCAAGTTTCAAAAAGATTGGACCAGAGGGTCCAATTCTATCAGCCCTCAAAGAAGGTGTCCCTATCCTCCATTATTTCCAATGGAGGGAAGGCATTTAAAATGAGTGTGGTCCCCTTAAATGTGACAGCCAGAACTCTCTTTGGAGTTCAATCATATTTGTCACAAACTTGCTCCTGGCTCCACCCCTGAAGTCCCCAGATATTTCCTGAGTCAGACCTGGCAACCCTACACCAAATTCATCCGAGCAGTTATACTGCCTAAAGGGTGACAGGCATTCCAAAGATATCATAGATAACATTTTAAGGTGCTCTTGAGAATAAGCAGAACATACTCCTATTTACATTTTGCTGGATAAAAAACATTTTGATAATTTGAATTAAAGGATCTTAGAAATTCACTGATGAGAACAGTAATAAGAACTGGGAGGGGAAGGCAATTACTTTTAATGACAGGCATGTGGCCCAAATGGTCAAAAGTCCCCAAGTGTTCCCACAGATGAATAGGTGAGAATATGAACAATGCTTTCAGGCTCTAACCTAGATGCCTCCGACTTGGTGTAAGAACTCACAAGCAGGCTGCTGGCCTCAGGAGTTATTTGTATTTCAGATTCATGATTTTGCCAACACATTACAGAAAACTTAAACTAGGGTTTGTAAAATTAAGCTTGTAGAATTAAGTCTTCTCCAAGTCTGCCACACACCACACACAGTGACAAAAGCACTGGCTACCACTGGCTGAACATGTTAAGTATACGATTCATTCACTCTAGATCATTTCTATTGATCCAGCGCTGACTTGTCAGAACAGTTTAATCACAGCTGCCTGGAAGGGGGTAATGGATGGCTCAGGGGATTAGTTATAGGATACACAGCATCCCATTCTTAGGCAGCTGGTTCAATCCCACAACCAGTCTGGCAATTACTAGAAGTCGTTATTGCTGTATCTGGTGACTTATGTGAAATAAACTGGTGAGATTTCATTCCAGTCACCCATGAGAGGAGGCAAAAAAAGTTCCAAAGAACATAACTATAATCAATAGTAAAGATATGATGAACTGCTGCATTCAATTATGGCTCACACAAATATATTTGTGTGATGAACAAAAGATAGCTTAGTGCCAGAACAGTTGATATCCACACATTTCTCAGGCTGTCTATTCACCATTTCATTGAGTTCTACCACTTTCTGGCATTACTCAAGCAATTATAGTTTGTTGAAGGACCACACATTGAATTGGTGAAAAGGCCTTTCATGTAGTTAAAAGTCAGATACAGTACAGCTAGCTAGACAGCTTCAGTAGTTGATTCCCGTCCCCCCTCCCCCATTTAGCCACAGCATTGTTCCTTTTATGTTCTTCCGTGGGACAATATGTCGAAGCATGGACAGGGCTTCACAGGAAAATGGGGTGGAGCTGAGAATGCTATCAGGGATGCTACATTCAAATAAGAAGCATCCTGGGACAATTCTTTAGAAACAAAATTAGTGGCTAGGTCATGAATGCAATGATACATTTATACTGTCTTGGAAGAAAAAAAGAGCTAATTGTTCATGTCCAAATTTCCTCATGTTTGGCATTGGGATACAACATATGTAAGAAGGAATACATATTTCAGGAGCACACTACTTGCATTATGCTCACCAGAACAGCATTTTCAGTTTCTGAATTCTGAAGCCAGGTCTTTAGTAAAGGCTATATGCAGCAGTTAGCACTGTCTGATATTGGTTTTATGAAATGAAAGATGCTTAGAATAGAAACTGATGTGACGTTCTAATCACTTTTAAGAAACATGAAAGGCTAGTGATGCAGAGGTGACCTTTATCAGGGCAAAGAAGATTTCCCCATAAAAAGAAGGCCAAGTTGTGAAGCACAGTGAAACAGTGTTTTGATTTATTCTTGTACCTCTTTCGGGGTGGGGTGGGGGGGAAATAGCACCATGACCCATGGCCACAGCATGAAGCTTTAATAATACTGCAGTACTGCTGGAGGGAAATAAAGCATCCAATAAGAGATGTCACTTTCAAAATGAAACAAGATGCCCATCCTCTAAACCAATCTGTTGGTCATCACTGATACTCTACGCCATAGGCCCTAACTTGTCAGTGAGTATTACATTCTCTTCATTAAAGAACATGTCACCAAGGAGGATGGGGTCTACTGGAGGCTCCAAAACCTTTTCTAGCAGTATCATGAGTTCTAGTGGTCTTACTTCCAATAATAATAAGCTATTTTTAATAGAGAATTGACTTTTCAAAAAAATCCCTTCATGAAGCTTTTAGCTTTCAAAAACCTATACAAATATGTTAATAAGACTCTGTGCAACTTCAGCTTCTCTTTGCTATAGTTATGTTATCTAAGTAAAACAAACATAAACTTAATAAAGCTCTGGACCCCTCTATCTTCCTTCTTAACAAAACACCTTCTATCTGTGACTGAAGAGACACGAGGACCCAGGCAGTTTAACAATAAGTTTATTTTAAGTGCTCAAAACAAGTGGTTTGTAAAAACTTTTAGTGCAACAGTGAATACAAAAACAGTAAAGGTTGGTACAAAGAAATAAAAGCCCTGATACAACTAACTATATGTTTCCATCCCAAACAAACTCACCACCCCTTGGGTAAGGGAATCCTCCTGCTGCAGCCTATTTCCTGCTTAGCCTTTCCAGAGAGAACACACTTTCCTCTCTTGCTGGCCTTTTATTGTTTCCTCCTAGGTCCCACCCCTCTGAGCAAATTTTCCCTCCAAAATTGCTGCCCACTCAATCAGATGGATAGAAGGGATCCTGGGAAATATGGGCCCTATTACCACTCCAACACTAGGCCTAGGTTCATGACACATGCACAGGTCCTTTGGATATATGCAGCCACCATGTTGTCTGAACAGAGGCAACACATGTTTTGCATGCTGGTACTACTTTGGCATGAATGGAGGCCTAAACGCCTGAAAGGTGCAGAAACTAAGTTTTATTGAAGAATCTACAAGGGTAAATAGGTGAAATCAATCACACATACTTCTCCAACGTGACCCAGTAAAACCAAGTTTAGTATTTTGGGGGGGGGGGGGGGGCAAAAAAAAATCAGGGTTCTGATGTAACAAAGTGAAAATATGGGTGTTGCCTGTTCAGACAATGTGATAACATTGTGTATAAGGAGGCTTGGGGGTAGTGCTCTCAATATGTTGGGATTGCTGGGATCCCAGTACATATGGATATAATGTTTGAAAAGGCATTATATCCTTTTATAATGAAGAATAGAAAGTCACCACTTCAGATCTCAACTGAGATACAAACTAACAGCACAATATTTACTCCAAAATAAGTCTCAACAAATTCATTGAGACATTAGTAGGTTTGCTCAGGATTGTAAGCCGTTTACTTGCATTCTCAACTCTACATCTCTCTGCATATGCAATACGGGGATAACAATCTAGGCACAGAAGTGCAACCTAAACGCCTGAAAGGTACAGAAACTAAGCTTTATTGAAGAATCTACAAGGGTAAATAGGTGAAATCAATCACACATACTTCTCCAACGTGACCCAGTAAAACCAAGTTTAGTATTTACTGTACAAGTAATAGAGTTAGAAGAGAAAATATAGGAAAGAAAACTCTTTGAATATAATAATCATATGGATGTCTTAGCAGAATTATTATGTAGAATAAACCAATCTTCGTAATGGCTTATTTAAAGTTTTAGCAACTAATTTAGGTAAATGCTGTATTTTCAAACAATCCGTAGCTGTGTATCTCGATTACAAATTATTGCTCTCTCCTTCTAGTATGAATAATAAAGCAAAATATTAAAGCAGTAAACTTTTTCTTCAAAATATGGTGCTCTGTTATTTATTTTCCTACACTCCATTTCTCTCCAGGGAAATCTAGAAGTTTTAAATCCATTGATCCCTCCTTGCACTTTCACAATTTGTCTGTTCTTTGGTCTCTGAGATAAGTTTCTGTTTGCCAGTCAAATTCTGGAGATTTGTTTGCAAATTATAAATCCTATTGTTGTTTCATCTTAAACTAGTGGCCAGCATTTTATTTAAAGGAACACCTCTCATAAAGTGTTTTATTCCAAAGTCATGCCAAAGATTTACAATATGCTAAACTGGGCAAAAACTCTAGTAATCAGCAACAATATATTTTACACTTTATCATAATAATTTTTTCTGCCTCTGTGTCGATAAAACTTTCCCTCCTTTTTACAATGGTTTACAACTTAAATAATTTAATACAACAGTTGTTATATTTTTATTGCAGGCTTATAAAACTTGTGCTATAAGTCTCTTCCTTGCAATATATTAACCAAAAAATGACAGAGGAGACGGGTAGCTACTGATTACTAAAACTATAATTCAGGCTTGAAATTCTGAAGACGTTATAAATGGCTCTTGCTTCACTTGCACACTTTAGATGTGTCTTTCAAATGAACTGCCTGCCTCTTGGCATTCAATCTCCTTGCATCCATTACTGCCCTCGTGTATATATTACAAACAAAGAGGCGTGTGCATTTCAGACAGTGTACGCAGTAGCACAATAAACTGGTTGTAGTCAACAAGAATAAAGGATTGGTAGCTAGGGAATCATAGACACTTTTGAGTAACCCTTACTGAAAATGTGGGAATAGCCCAGGATATGATCCCATGCAAATCTCAGTCATTTCCAAAACTACTGCCAGGGGATGGGTAGGTTACCCAAATGTCCAGTCCCTGAGGCCTCCTGTAGGGGGTTCATGCAGTTAACCAGAGAAGAAAATGTCTCTATGATTGGCATTGAAGCTCCAGCACTGGTAGATATGCAATATAGCTCTATCCTAGAGTCAGTGGTGTAGTGGTTAAGTATGCAAACTCTTATCTGGGAGAACAGGGTTTGATTCCCCACTCCTCCACATACAACTGCTGGAGTGACCTTGGCTCAGTCATAACTCTGTTCTGGAAAGAGTAGTTTCTGTCAGAATCTCTCAGCCCCACCTAACTCAGAGGGTGTCTGTTGTAGAGAAAGGAAGGGAAAGGAGATTGTAAGCCTCTCTGAGACTCCTTTGAGTAGTGAAGGATAGGGTATAAATCCAGTCTCCTCCTCTTCTTCTTTCTCCTCCTCCTCTTCTTTCTAGGTACTTGGGACCTTTTTCTCATGTTTCTCATTAAAATGATAATCTTAAAGGGTGAGGAAATTACCTTATCAAGACACTAGTGCTGCAGTTCTAAGCACCAATACGTGGGCTTAAATTTCACTGAACGTTTGGATAAATGTATAGGCATAGACTTAATATCATCCCAAAGCATCCTTGCACTACTATATTTGCAATAGGCACCACCAATCAGAGCTGACACTCCCCCACAATACTGTATCATACTTTTTTTGGCCACTGGAGGTAGGGTTGCTAACCTGCAGAGGAAGACTGGAGATATCCCAGAATTACAAGTGATCTCCAGACTACAGAGATCAGTTCCCCCAGAGAAAATGACTGCTTTGGAGGGTGGACTGTATGACATTATACCCTGCTAAGGTTCCTCCCCTCCACAACCCCTGCCATCACCAGGCTCCACTCTCAAATTTCTAGGCCAAGCTGGAAGCATAGCTAGCTTTGGCCAGCAGGAAGATAGGACAAATATTTGGACAAAGAAACCAAACTGAACATCAATGGATGAGTCATATAATTCCACATCTGCATTCAAAACCTGCCCTGAACCTCAAAGGCATCTCTCACTGGTGTGGATGTGGACAATGGAACTTCTTCCTAAGGAATTACATGCCCTGTGATTTTTTTATTTTTGAATTGTAGAGCAGCAGAATCATAAAAATACCATGAAAGTGATCTAACGAGACTCAATGAAACACTGGTAAAAGGAACAATCTATAGTATTTGAAAGGTTCAGTGGTTGTGTGGGTTTAGACTAGGGAGGGATTATCATTTGACTTTCAAAGAGGAAAGGCAAATTTGGTGCCTCTACTTTAAAAAACAGCCCTCCTGAGCCCCAGATACCAACAGATTGATTCTCAATTATACCCTATGGGTACCGGTCTCCATAGAATATAATGAAGTGCCCAGCAAACATTTCCTCCCCAAGTCCCCCCCCCCCACACCTCTTTTTGATAACTCTGAAATGGGGGGAGGGCCTCTAAGTCAGGGAATCTCCTGCCCCCAATTGAGGGCAACCTTACTTCCACTGGGCCGGTCTTGCATTCCCCATCATCTGACAGAACAAAATTCTGGTGACTCTAATGTGCAAGTTCGTTGTGCCATCATGTACTATCTTAGAAGAGGATTGTCTATCAAAATTTCATCAACAATAAAAGACATCCAGAGCCTGTATGTACACCAGAAAATGGCAATGGAGCCCTGGTGCAGTAAATGTATCTCTTAACAGTTTAATAAAACAGCAATCCTTACATAGTCTTTCTATCAGAGTTTCCAGGGGAAAAATTGAGAATATTAAATGCACTAGGACAGGAAAAGATGTGCTCCATTTGCTCTGCAATGATAATCTTTTACAAAAGAGGATTTTTTATTATTAATTCTTCGCCTTCTGGGGATATTATAATTTCTAGAATGTAGAAAATGCCTTAAGCACAAGCAATTTGCTGAGCTAGACTGAATTTCAAAATGTTTCAAATGAGCTGATAAACAACTGCATAATTAGCCATTATTAGATCAAGACTGCACAATATATATATCCAGCTGAGACAGCCAGTGGATAGGGAAATTGGGGATATTGTGTTAAAAAAACTAAGAGCCAGTGTTCTAGTTCCACTTCTTACATTTCCCTTAGAAATGCAGATTATTCTATCAACTAAACCCTTGGGGTCTTAATCATTAAACACATACTTCTTGTATGAATAATGAGGAGTTTATGGGCTGAATATAACCCATACGCTAAAGTGATTAGATTGAAGCCTTTTCTATCCTCTCTTTTACTCTCAACATATTTCACTACACAGACATGCATGCAAACACTTTCTCTCATCGTGTAGTCAAGGCTTCCCTTCTATCTTTTGACATACTGACCTAGATTCACCTGCCACGTCCTTAAATTCTGAGGCCTCTGTGCAGAGATATAACTTCTTGTAAAAGCATGGTCATTTCCTGGTAACTGTGAGGATAATGACACAAAAACATTTTTTCACATAGTGTGGTAACTGTGAATACTGTGAGCTTTGGTAGTTCTCTTCAGTCTGCCAGTTAAGATGGTCTCCTCAAGACCTGCGCTATTACATTTTAATTGCTTATCCATGTGTCACACAGCAGGAGACCAGGAAGGGCCTTCTACTGGCTGCCACCACTCTGGTAAGGGTCTGTAAGGGAGGGCCCGGAGCACCCAACCACCCTTCTATCTTCCTTTTTAGCAAAACCTTTTACCCATGACCAAGGAGAAGTAAGGACCCAGGCAGTTAAACAACAACAGTTTATTTACAGTGCTCAAACAATAAATGGGTAATAAAAAAACCCTTTGCTGCAGGGATGTCAAACTCATTTGTTATGAGGGCCGGATCTATCATAACTGAGACCTTGCTGGGACAAGCCATGTCAAGCCGGGCTGTGTGTGTACCTATTTAAGATTAGGTAGCACATATATAAACTTTATAAAGGACAGAGACAAATGCAAAGATTTTTTTTTAAAAAAACTTAAGATATAACATTAGCATGTGTTGATCTTAAAGGTGATTTCTTTGTATCTCTCCCATGGGATCCAGGGAACTGGGCAAAGGAGGCTCTGGCTCTTTCCTTCCTTCCCCAGGGGGCCAGGAGGGGGAGGAGCTTCAGCTAGGCTTGCCAATCCCCAGGTCCCAGCGGGGGTTCTCTAGCTTTCCCAGGCTCCTTCCTGCCCCAGTCAGCTGGCCGGCAGAAGAAAGCCCCGCCCCCACAGTCACCATGTGACTTTCCACCTCCAGAGGCTTCAGTCTCCGATTGGAAAGGCTTCCTCTTGCGATGGTGTGTCTGTGTTACTTTGAAGAAGATGGCAGCAGCTTGTGAGAAGAGATGCCAATCCCTCGCTTCAGAATCACCAGAAATGGGGGGGGGGGGCGCGGAATGTCTGCTGGGCACTTCATTATTCCCTATGTGGAGATCGATTCTCATAGGGTAAAATAGGGAACTGATCTGGAGGTATTAGGGGCTCTGTGGTGTGTGTTTTTTGAGGTAGAGGCACCAAATTTTCAGCATAGCATCTAGTGCCTCTCCTCAAATTACCCCCCAAGTTTCAAAACAATTGGACTAGGGGATCCAATTCTATGATCCCCAAAAGAAGGTGCCCCTATCCTTCATTATTTCCTATGGAAGGAAGGCACTTTAAAAGGTGTGCTGTCCCTTTAAATGTGATGGTCAGAACTCCCTTGGAGTTCAATTATGCTTGTCACACCCTTGCTCCTGGCTGCATTCCCAAAGTCCCCAGATATTTCTTGAATTGGATTTGGCAACCCTAGCTTCAGCCAATAAAAGGAAGAGGCTCTTGGCTCAGTAGCTCTGCTGTACAATTGAGAGAGCCTGGCAAAGCAAGCTCTCCCTCCCCCTTCCTTCCCTAGGGAGGAGCCTCAACCAATGGAGAAAATAGATACTTTGCACTATAGCTCCTGTGCAATTGAGCAAGGCTGGCAAAGCAAGCTGTTATGCAGAAGGAAGCAAGAGAGAGGGAGAAGGAAGCAGATGATAGCCAGTTGCTCAGGGGCCTGATAGGAGCCCTCCGAGGGCCTGATTTGACTCCCAGGCTGCATATTTGACACCCCTAGTAGTAACTAGCCCCCCATGCATAATTAATGAAGGGGGTGTGGCCAATGGCATCACTTCCAGTGATGTCACTGGAAACTGTCAACCCTGTGCATAATTAATGAAGGGGGCGTGGCCATTGACGGCACATCTGGCGACGTCACCAGAAACTGCGTCATCAGGGTCATGACCCCAATGGCATCACCCAGGTCATGACCCCAGAGTCACATGACCGGAAACTGCGTCAAATGGAGGACGGAAGTAACCTATTTGGGGGGCACCACCATGATGTAGGCACCCCGCATATTTAAGCACCTCCCAACAGGAGGTGTCCTGTCTAGTCCCACCCCCACGTGACCTAGCCCTGCCATCACCATCTATGCCCCACCATGATATAGCTACCCCGCATATTTAATTAATTAAGCACCTCCTCCAGGAAATGACCTTACTGACTCACACCACGTGGTGTAACCAGACCAATCAGCATCTACGTCCACCCCGCTGTGACGTAGCAACCCTGCATATTAATTGAGCAGGCTGGAAATCACATGTGTAGCACCCTCCCCTGCCCCCTCCTCCAGCGCCACCCACTGCAGCATCACTGAACTTCCGCTTGTGCCACCCCACTGCAAAAAATGGGGGCCGCCACTGAGAAGGCCTGAGTAGGTCTGTGTGACCCCTCTAACGCTCAGTCACCTCTGGCCAATAGCAAATGGGCTGGGGGGGCTGGGGCCCACCCCCACGAAGTTATTTTAGGAAAGAAGCCATTTGTGCTTGAACACACGTGCACAGGCTCTTGCTGAGAACATGGAAACTCTGGCCAGACCCTTGGTACTTTCCAGCCCGCCGCCATTGGCGAGACAAAATTTTAAAAGGATATATGTGAGCAGTTCTGAGGATGAAGAATTTGTTCTCGCAAAGCTCCATTTCCCGGGGCCTGTTTTTGACGAGGAGACACGCGTTAGTATGGACAGCGGGGAGACAACAGCTGACATGCTAGCTAAAAATGGCATTGCCCAAATTTTGCAAGGCCTCCTGGAAGATTTCCCAGACACTCAGAAACTTATTCCCTACAGCACCCAGGTTTTCCAAGAAAATCCTGATTCCCAAGAGCTAATTCCAAGCAAGAACTCTATGGCACAGGTAATTTGGGAAAGGGGGAAAGGGGGGGTGGGGGAGTAGAAAATATTATTGGAAACAAACTTTGCATAGTGTTTTTAACTGAAAAAAAATCTGCTTTTAATTTTCTAGTATTCTGCCTGCATTGAGCCACAAATTCCAGATTTAAAATTGGCTGAAGCCACAGAGGAGAATTTTCCTTCAGAGGCGAAGATCTCCACGCAGGCATGGACCCCAGTTGTTGAGTGTTGTGTGGTGGGTGTGGGGGCTTGTCAAGGCTTGTAAAACTAAAATAAATGCTGTCTTTTTAACAGGAAGATCAAAAAAATTCCATTTGGCATGACGCCCGTTGAATGAGTTTTTGAGGAGACACGCGTTAGTATGGACAGCGGGGAGACAACAGCTGACATGCTAGCTAAAAATGGTGTTTCCCAAATTTTGCAGGGCCATGAGAAAGCTTTTAAGCATGGAAGTTTTTGAAGATTCTGACTGTATACTGCCCCAAAAATGAAAATCTGCAATGTCAGCATTAGTTCATGCTGCGGTCTATTCAATAACAATGCATTGTATCAATGAATTTTTATATGATTGTGAAGGATGTCAGCTTCAATTGCCCAGACAGAAATCTCACGCATATGTTTCTTGGTCTGAACAAAAAGTAGACTGCAAGGTGAAATTTGTAATTGTTGAAATGTCAATACATTCGATAATGCAAGTTGTGACCTCCGTTGCCTATTCATTGAAATGTCTGCTCTTCACGCAAGAGATTATGGACCAAATATTTGATTTATTGAATAAAGTTGCAAACACGTCAAACGCACGCAAAACTCTTGAAACAATTTTGAAAACCTCTGACAGTGCAATAATAATAATATAATACTTTTTATTTGTATCCCGCCCTCCCTGCCAGGGCAGGCTCAGGGCGGCTCACAGCATACAAATATAAAATACAATAAAACCATACATAATAATTACAGTTACAATTATAAAATCATCATTAAATCATTAACAACTTACATTAAAATTAACATTGTGGTGCTATAACTTAGGTCTTTAATAAAATTCAGTGGCTAAAACATGTCCAGCGAGACTTTCTTGACTCGGTATTGGGTGAAGGCTATTTTGAAGAGGTAGATCTTACAGGCCCTGCGGAATTGGTCTAAACATCGCAGGGCCTGTACCTCCTCCGGGAGTTGATTCCACAGCAGTGGGGCTGCAATGGAGAAGGCCTGATCCCGGGTGGTCTTCAATCTGGCCTCCCTTGGCCCAGGGATATTCAGCTGGTTCTTTCCAGCTGACCTCAGCGCTCTCGGGTTCATATGGGGAGAGACGGTCCCTCAAGTAGGCAGGTCCTCGGCCATATAGGGCTTTAAAGGTGATAACCAGCACTTTGTAACGGACTCGGTACACCACTGGCAGACAGTGCAGTTCACGTAGACCCGGCTGTATGTGCTCCCATCTTGGGAGCCCCAACAGCAGGCTAGCCGCTGTGCTCTGCACCAGCTGCAGCCGCCGAGTTCGGCACAAGGGCAGCCCCATGTAGAGGGCGTTACAGTAGCCCAGTCTCAAGGTGACCGTAGCATGGATCACCGTTGCTAGGTCCCGGCGCTCCAGGAAGGGGGCCAACTGCTTCGCCTGACGAAGGTGAAAGAACGCAGACTTGGCAGTGGCTGCTATCTGTGCCTCCATTGATAATGAAGGCTCCAGAAGAACCCACAAGCTCTTGACCCTGTGGGCCTCTTTCAGCAGCACACCATCAAAAACCGGAAGGGGGATTTCCCTTCCCGGGGCACCGCGGCCCAAGCAAAGGACCTCTGTCTTCGTTGGATTCAACTTCAGCCCACTTAGCCTGAGCCAACCTGCCATGGCCTGCAATGATAGGTCCAAGTTTTCTGGGACGCAGTCAGGTCGGCCGTCCATTAGTAGATAGAGCTGGGTGTCATCTGCATATTGGTGGCACCCAAGCCCAAACCTCCGAGCAATCTGGGCAAGGGGGCGCATGTAGATGTTAAATAACATCGGAGAGAGGACTGCACCTTGTGGCACCCCACACACTAGAGGTTCCTCTGGGACAGCTCTCCCCCAATTGCCACCCTTTGTCCCCATCTATCAAGGAAGGAGGAAAGCCACTGTAAGGCTGACCCCCTAATTCCTGTGTCGGCGAGCCGGCGGGCCAGTAACCGATGGTCGACCGTGTCGAACGCAGCCGACAGGTCTAACAGCATCAGTTCTGCCACGCTGCCTCGATCCAGATGCCGCTGGAAGTCATCCACCAAGGCGACCAGCACTGTCTCCGTCCCATGGCCCAGACGAAAGCCGGACTGGTGGGAGTCTAAGGCGGAAGTGTCATCCAAAAAACTCTGTAACTGTAGCACCACTGCCCTCTCAATAACTTTACCTAAGAATGGTAAGTTCGAGACTGGTCGGTAATTCGCCAATTCGGCTGGGTCCGCTGTACTTTTTTTCAAGAGAGGGAGGACCATGGCCTCTTTCAAGGATGTTGGAAATTGCACTTCCAGGTCTTATGCTTGTAGCTATCCACACAAAAGGAAAAGAAAATTATCCACACACAGGTATCTTCATAGGGTGTGGAGGAGGAAGTGATTTTGCCTGCTGAAAACCAAGGCCATGAGTCCTTCGCAGCCGGGCCGCAGATAACAGCAGTAGTAAATAGGACGATAACAGCAGCTCCTATGCTTCAAAGACTCTTATTAAACTGAAGAGCTGAAAAACCATTTAACAAGTCCTCACTTGGAAAACAGACTTGAGGGAGAGTAAAAGAGAGAAAAACAAAAGGCAAAATAAAATCTTACGGAGAGCAGAGAAGCAGCCGCCTCCTCCAAGGTCCACCCCCCGGAAGTCCTCTTCAATTGCCCTTCCAAGAGGGATCTATTTATGATATCCCATACAGGATATCGAAGCTCCCTCTGGCAAGATTTAATTAGCCAGGAGGGGCATAGGTCAAGATTACAAGTTGTAGGGCGCACAGTAGAGAGAATTCCGTCGACTTCCCCTAAGCTAAGTGCGTCGAAGTGGTCCAAGATAAAATCGGAAGATTTTATGGTTAAATATGTTGAAGGTTAAATATGTTGAAGGCTACATCAAAGATTTGCATTTTAATTCATTTTTTTCTGCGCCCAAAAAAATGGCGTTTCTGTGATATAAATAAAAGAGAGATTGCAGCTGCTTTTTACTGTCTGTTTTTGAAATAAACCTTGTAAATAGACTACAACTCCTTTTTTCTTTACTGTAAATGAAAAAAAGCCTGTAAATAAAAAGGAACCGTTTTAAAGAAATCAGTGTTGTTATTACATGCCCAGGTATGCCCCCATGAAATAAAGAGCTGGTGGCTGCAAGGGAGAGAGGGGGCTGCACTCTGATTAAATCTGGCAGCATTTTAAAATCCCGCCCCCCCTATTTACCTCCTGCTGTTTTTTTAAAAATTGGTTAAGGGGGGGGGGGTTGCAAGGGAAAGAGGGGGCTGCACTCTGATTAAATCTGGCAGCATTTTAACACCCCCCCCCATTTACTGGCTGCTGTTTTAAAAAAATTGGGAAAGGGGGTTGAAAGGGAGAGAGGGGGCTGCACTCTGATTAAATCTGGCAGCATTTTAAAATCCCCCCCTTTACTGGCTGCTTTTTTTAAAAAAAAAAATTGGGGATGGAGAGCCTAATTTTATATATATATTGCATTGTAGTCTGAAAAACTACTTACCCTCTTTTCCATGTGCTTCCTGAAACCATGGCTGCAGCTTCTCTGAGATTGTGTGGGAGAGGAAAGGAGGGGGGGTATTTTGAAGTCACATAGATGGAACCTGGTTACCTATACAATTCATGGACAATCTCTATTGGATCAGCAAGTCACACAGCTAGGAGAACCAATCACAGCGCTCCTTCACACACAGTAGTGGTCTTGATTAGATTAGGGGGTGAGTCACATTCTTTTTGGCCAGAGGAGGAGAAGGTCAGAAGACATCTTCACCTTGAGGCTGCAGGTGAGCCGTGTGTTACTATTTTTTCTAAGTGATTAGAAATTAATATTGCTTGTAAATTTTGTCTGTTTGAAACCCTTTTACTGCCTGTAAAGCAAGGGGCCAGGCACATCCTTTTCTAGCTCACAGAGAGGCACTAAAGGGAGACTTTTTTTACCTTAAGGTGTTTGTCTTTAGCTTCATAAATGGAGAAAATAATTTAATGCTGTAAAAAGGTTTATTTGTGATCAGTCCTTTTCAATATTTTTTGTAAATCATAGGGGTTAAAAAGATCAAATATGGCAGAAGACTTCAAAAAACAAAGGTATATTTTGCATTCCTCTCAGTTTTAAAATCAGTTTGTTGTTTTTTAAGAGGGAAATAATTTAAAAATGGGATGGCTGCATTATATTTCATATTTTTGGCATTTTAATATGCAGGCCAAAAGATACCACATGGCTGTGAAGAATGATGGAAAATGATATGATCAAAAATACCATGTGGTAAATATTTGATTTGTCTTTGTGTGTGAGGGTGGAGGGTGAATGAATTTAAGGGCTTTTTCCTTTTTAAAAAACCAGTTTGAAAAAGCTAATGTTTTTTTCATTAGGCCAGCATGCCTCTGACAAAGATGATGATGGGTCTTCTAAGGAAAATTTCTCTCCTCCCTTATCCCTGTTGGAAACCAAGAGATGCCTGAAACCACTGTCTGGTAAATTTTAAGTTTTCCTTCACTGTTCTGGATTTTCATTTTAAAAAGCAAGCTTAATGTTTAATTTTTATATGATGGGGAAATTATTTTTAACTTTGTGCCTATGTAATAACTCTCCACTGTAGATGAGGAAAGGTGCAAATCTGATGAAACACATCTGGGCGCTAAGCAAAACATACCAGACTAGCAAACGCTAGGGGGTGCTATGAAACACAAAGGAACCCTGAAAGGTGTGTGTTTGTGTATATATATATATATACCTTAAATCTTCGTTCGCGAAGTCAAGCCAAGAAGATATCTCTCTCTCGGCTTGACTTCGCGAACAAAGATTTAAGAAAGGTGCAGTAGTCCACGTCTGCTGCAGGCTCGCTGGTGGCTGACAAGACCAATGCGGGACAGGCAGGTTCGGCCACAGTGGCTGCAGAGAAAAGTCTGATTCGGGATTGGTGCTGTAGCAGTACGATTTTTCCTCAATCTCTTTTTATCCTCAAAACCAGCTATGCATGCGTTCTCAAAGGAAGAGACAGCCTGGTGGATGGTGTGCCTCCATGCTTTGCGATCTGAGGCTAGGTCAGACCACTGGTGATGGTTAATGCAACAGGTACCAAGGGATTTCTTCAAGGAGTCCTTGTACCTCTTCTTTGGTGCCCCTCTATTTCGATGGCCAGTGGAAAGTTCGCCATACAGGGCAATCTTGGGAAGGCGGTGGTTTTCCATCCTGGAGATATGCTCTGCCCAGCGCAGCTGCGTCTTCAACAGCAATGCCTCAATGCTTGTAACCTCCGCCCGCTTGAGGACTTCAGTGTTGGTCACAAAGTCACTCCAGTGGATGTTGAGGATGGTGCGAAGGCAGCGCTGATGAAAGCGCTCAAGGAGTCGCAGGTGATGACGGTATAAAACCCACGATTCGGAGCCGTAGATGAGGGTTGTCATCACAACCGCTTTGTAAACGTTGATCTTTGTGCCTTTTTTCAGATGCTTGTCGCTCCACACTCTTTTATGCAGTCGGCCAAATGCACGGTTTGCCTTTGCCAGTCTATTGTCAATCTCCTTGTCGATCTTGGCGTCTGAGGTGACGATGCACCCCAGGTAGCTGAACTGCTGGACTGTCTTCAAAACTGATTCACCCACAGTGATGCAAGGAGGGTGATAATCTTCCTGGGGTGCAGGCTGGTGGAGAACTTCTGTCTTCTTCAGACTAACTTATATATATATATATATATATATATATATATATATATATATATATATATATATAAACTGTATAACTATAAGCTATATATATATATATATATATATATATATATATATATATATATATATAAACTGTATAACTATAAGCTATATATATATATATATAAACTGCATGACTGTTTTGGCTTGCTATGTTAATATTTTTGCTGAGGCTTGGCGTTTTAGTTTCATTCAATGTTTTCTTTTAAAGATGTCATAAACCAGAGATATCCTCAGAGCACAATGATCTCCACCCCGCTGAGGTCTGGACGCGGCCACAAAACCTCAGCACATCAAACCAAGCTGCAGACTTCCATGAAAGGATCATCCACCCTGCCCCAGCCAAAAGGATGTGGTAAAGTAAAAAGAAAACACACAACCCAAACAGACTGTAAGCACCTATAAAAGGGTGCTTTTGAACCAACCTCTAAGAAACAGAAAATTGACAATGCTAATGTGGATGCGTCTTTTAGGGACACGTGTGAGCGCATGCTAAAACTGATGGCGACTACAACAGCTGGAATGCAAACAATTGCTGATCATGCAAACAATTTTCAATCATTGGGTATAGTCAGCTCCTGGAACTCCTTAATTGCTGCTTTTAAAGGTATTTTTATGGGTTTCTGGAAAGGTTCTGAAATTATTTTACAAACTGATTCAGTGTGTAAAAGCAGGGAAAGGGCTGCAAGTCGGGTTAGAGGCTGTCAGCCTTGCATTAATATCACTACAGATGCCCCTTTTAATGAGATATGTGAGCGTCTGTTGAAATTGCTTGGCATTACAACAGTTGTTGTGCAAATACTTAACAGCCAAGCCACAAGCTTTCATTCTTTGGGGCTAGATGGCTCTTGCAATCCCTTAAATGGTGCTTTAAAAGACAGCCTTGTTGGTTTCTGGAAAGGCTCTGAAAGAATTTTACAAAGTTCTACTGTATGTCCAAATGGGGGAGCCCCACAGATAGGCGCAGGGCAGGTCAGGGGGCCTCGTCACACACACCAAAGGAAAAGCAAACATTTGAAACTGAGAAAGGTTTGGCAAAGAGTCCCTCAAAAGTGTCTCAAGAATGCAAAAAAGTTTAAATCTAGACAAAGACTCTCTTTTAAGGTTTCTTAGCAGAGTCAGGGCCTCTGAGAGGCCAAATGTTAACACAGGTGATGGCACCTCTCTCAGCACAGAGGTAGAGCCTGCTGCCACCTCCATTTTGCCAAATAACAATGCAGTCCCTGCCTCTGAGTGTGCAAATGATAATTCCGTTCATGGTGCCCCTCTCAGCACAAAGGTAGAGCCTGCTGCCACCTCCATTTTGCCAAATAGCAATGCTGCTGCTGAACAAGGCCCCTCATCACCCCCACAAAAACTGTCCTCTAGCCCCGACACACCAAAGGTTTACCTTAGAAAAGTTGGAGAGTGGGAACGATATCTTGCAAACTTGCCAATGGATCAGTATTCAAGGCCTCCAGGTTTGTAAACTTAGACCAGTTAAGCCACCCCGCCCTCATACAAGAGGCAATATGGGGAGCTATTCAGGGCCTTCTTAACGATATGAGAGCCAGAGTCCAGGATGGTGATTTAGTGCAGCTCCATATTGATGGGGCGGGGCTAAGCAATCCCCTGCATTCTGTAAGGATGCCCGCAGGTGGCTTTCCTGCTGATGAATTTATAAATCAGATGTCAAACCTCATGCAGAGTAATGCCGAAATTCATCTTCATGGAACCCTGCGCTTAATTATGACGGTAATAAGGAACAGAGGGGGGGAGAGGAAAGAGAGTTATAAGTATCGCCCTCTATAGTGAAGTTATCAAAAAGAAGTGGCAGCATTTATTAAATCCAGATCATGGCAATCGTATTCTGTGCTTTGGGATAAGTCTCATTAGTGTTATGTCAGAGAAATTGGTAACCACCCCCGAATTAACAGAAAGGGCGCGGCTGTTTTACAGAGAGCATGGGTTTTCAGATGAGCAGGAGATTTTATTATCGGATGTTGCCACCTTTGAAAAAACATTTAAAGGTAAATATAGGAGTGGTATTGAATGGTGGTAAAGGTAGGGAAATTTTCAGAACAGGGCCCCCTGTATACCAGAGAACACATTTTGTTTTGAATTATGAGAATCATTATTATGGAATAATTAATTTGGAAGGGTTTTATGGCCAGAAAAATTATTGTCAGGTGTGTGGTAATGTTTATAGCCATTCACATCTGTGTAAATACAGCTGTTGCGTGTGCTTGGACCCCAAATGTAGTCTTCAGCAGGAGGTACGATGCAATAACTGAAAAGTATATTGTAAATCCTGGATCTGCCTTGAAAAACACAGGGATCTGCCAGACATCTGCAAAACCAAAATATATTGTAAATCATGCCAATCCTATGCGCCAAAGAAACTCACATGCTGTGTTCGCTGGTGTAAGCAATGCAAAGAGCCTGTTGGGGATATAAATAGCCACTGCTGTTTCATGCCTTCTCTTAAAAAGGTTGAAATTGGCAACAAATATATTTTTTTACGATTTTGAATGTATGCAAGAGACCGGCATACATATTCCAAATTATTATGCAATGGGGTTAGAGGAAAGTGATACCTGGGAATTCAAAAAGAGGGCTGTGTGTCAAGCTTTGTTAAAAAATTCATCAACAAGAAATTCAAGAATCATAACTTCCTAGCGCATAATGCGAAGGGGTATGATAATTACTTTATCATTAGGCAATTATTAGTAGAAAAGATGGAAATCGACCTGCTTACTCAAGGGGGGAAGCTCATGTGCATCACGGTTAAGAAGTTAGGCATCAGTTTTCTGGATAGCTTAAACTTCTTGCCAATGAAGCTGGCCAAATTGCCACAGGCCATGGGCTTCTCTGGATGTAAGGGGTTCTTCCCCCAGTACTTTAACACAGCTGCTAATTGGGAGTATGCTGGGCTGATGCTTGGATGGAGGATTATGGGATTGATAACATGATGAAGGATGAGAAAGCAGAGTGGAGAACAAAAGCAATGAATTTAACCTACAAAAAGATCTGGCCTATTATTGTCAACAGGATGTTAAAATCATGAGAAAGGCTTGTACAGGGAGAAAATTATATCTATGTCAGGAATTGACCTCTTTAACCACATAACTCTCGCTGAGGTGTGCATGGCAATGTATAGGCACATGTTTTTGAAACCTGATACAATTGCCCTCCTGCCACATTATCACAGGCAAGAAAAGCATTTTTCAACCCCATCCATACAGTGGTTAATGTATATTGAGCACAAGTAGGGTCTCCAGATACAGCACACCCTGAAAGATGGCGAGCTAAAAGTAGGAAATTATTTTCTTGATGGTTGGGGGGTAGCCAACAGATTTTGAATTTAATGGGTGCTTTTTTTCATGGTTGTCCCACATACTACAGCCCCAGTGATAGAAACCTGCTGACAGATTCATCCTTTGCTGACTTACGCTATAGTAACTTTCTCTCCCTGAGGAAAGAAAGTTACTTGAAAAGCCAGGGGTATGCTGTTAGGTCCATATGGGAACACGAGTGGAGGGAGATGGTTACAGCTGACAGGGAGCTTGGAGTCTTTCTAAGTGGGAGCAAATTTCCATCACCGCTGCTCCCCAGAGATGCTCTCTTTGGGGGCAGAACAAATGCCATTTGCCTCTATTACAATGCTGAAGCTGGTGAAAGCTTTCAAACTTGGTAAACACTACCATAGTGAGGGATGCTACCAAGATTCTAGAATTTTCCTTTTCTCCAGCATATGATGTATCAGGGTTTGATATAATTGACGATGAAACAGCAAGTGTGTCCTGGAAACAAGCAAAAGATACGGTTACCTTAGCTGGCAACACGAATGTTCTGATTGCATGTTTTACAACATCCTATGCACGGTTAGAATTGTATGCAATTTTAGACAGGCTGCAGTACCACGTCGTTTATTATGACACGGATTCAGTCATTTTTTGTCAGTAGGGAGGGGATTTTATTCCGGCTCTCACAGATTATTTAGGAGATCTGACATTGGAACTCCCACCAGCTGAACATATCACAGAGTTCACGTCAGCAGGTCCTAAAACCTATGGTTACAATTGGTGGAAAGGTGTGCATGAAAGCCAAAGACATCACCCTTAATGTTTCTAATTGTGAAAAAATTAACTTTAATACCTTGAAGGACCTGGTCTTAGATTACACTGCCAAGCAGGCATCTAAAGAGATCAGAGTCCAGCAACCCTCCATCATAAGGAAAAAGAATAAACAGGTTTCCTACCTGTAACTGATGATCTTCGAGTGGTCATCTGTGCAGTCACACTGATGGGATATAGGCGCCAGCGCTGATCACGATCGGTAACTTGAAAAGCTGCGGATTTCCGCGCCCCAGGCCCAGTGCGCATGCGCAGAAGCCCCACCGAGCATGCTCACTGGGACTGGAGTGGACATCCCGCCAGTTCCTTCTGACTGCTGCATGATCCACAGATGGACCGGCAGCAGAGGGGAAGGAGGGCGGGTAGTGTGACTGCACAGATGACCACTCGAAGATCATCAGTTACAGGTAGGAAACCTGTTTATCTTCTTCGTGGTCTCTGTGCATCACACTGATGGGAGACTAGCAAGCTGACATCCTACCTGGAGGAGGGTGCCACGGTCCATCAAGAAGGAAGAGACTGCAGCACAGCCCGGCCAACAGATGAACCTCGATGCCACCGCAGGTCCAATGCATAGTGTCTCACGAAGGTATGCGGGGAGGACCACGTGGCAGCTTCGCAAATGTCCCTCAATGGCACTCCCTTCATGAATGCCACAGAGGTAGCCATAGCTCTGGTAGAGTGAGTTCTGATCGGCCCCGGGAGAGGCTTCTTGTTCAATAAGTAGCAGAGCTTGATGGTCTCTGTAATCCATTTCGAGATTCTCTGGGCCGATATTCTCTTGCCCAGTGAGGCCGGGGCGTAAGAAACAAAGAGTCTGGGGTCCTTGCGACCAGGACTCACCCGTTTTAAGTAAAAGGAAAGAGCTCGCTTCACATCTAGCGCATGGAACCTGCGTTCTGAGTCCGTGCTAGGGTTAGGAAAATACACTGGTAGGTAAATCTCAGTGTTCAAATGAAAGGAGGAGACCACCTTCGGCAGGAATGTGACATCTGGCCGTAGCCAGACCCCTTCTGTACAGAAGTGAAGGTATGGGCCATCACAACGTAACGCTGCCAGTTCGCCCACTCTGCGTGCAGATGTTATAGCCAGCAGGAAGGCAGTCTTCCAAGTCAGTAGCTGAAGGGAGCATGTCGCCATAGGCTCAAAGGGTTTCCCTGACAACGCGTGCAGAACTCCTGGGAGGTCCCACGTGGGAGCTGGATGTCTTGTTGCTGGATAAAGTCTAGCAAGGCCACGCAGAAACCTTTTGGCATCCGGGTGTGTGAAGACGGAGTGCCCGTCAATCTGTGCGTGGTTAGCCGAGATGGCTGACAAGTATACCTTGAGAGAGGATACTGCCAGACCTTTGTCTAGCAAGGCTAACAGGAAGTCCAGGATTATAGGAAGACCTGCTCTTTTGGGGTCCACCGAGGTGGAAGAGGTAAAGCTCACGCATCTGGACCATTTGTATTCGTACGACTTCCTCGTAGATGGTTTCCGACAGTTCAGGATGACCTGTTGTGCCCTTGCCAATAGTGTTCTTACTCCAACCTCCACGCCGTCAGTTTCAGATTTGGTACGTCGTGGTACATCACCTGTCCTTGGTGGGACAGAAGGAGATCTGGAACCGTGGGAAACTGGTGGAAGACTCCCTTGGATAGGCTCAGAATTGGGGCAAACCACTGTTGCCTGGGCCACCAAGGGGTAATGAGGATCCCTCTTGGACTCTCGTTGTAAATTTTGTGGGTCACCTTGGTGATTAGTGGAATGGGAGGAAACAGGTACACGTGTTGCCGATGCCAGGGGAATAGCAGTCCATCCCCCAGTGACCTCGGATCTACACCTCCCCTGCAGCAAAACCTCTCGCACTTCGCATTGTTGTGTGTTGCGAATACGTCCACCTCTGGTGTCCCCCACTTCCGGAACACCGGTTGGAGAAACTTCCAATTTATCTCCCACTCGTGGAGAATAGCACCCCCCCCCCCCGACTGAGGAAGTCTGTGCATGCATTGAGATTGCCTGGGAGGTGTATAGCATACAGCATCGTGTTTGTCTCCTTGCATATTTCCCATATGCTCAGTGCCAGCAGGCAAAGCTTTCGAGACACCGTGCCGCCCTGCCTGTTTATGTAGGCTAACGCTGTAGTGTTGTCCGTCAGTATCGCCACTGTTCTGTTGGCAATCAGTCTGCGGAAGGACAGGACAGCATGATGGATAGCCAATAGCTCCAGGAAGTTTATGTGGAAATGCGTGTGACACGGCGGCCACTTGCCTCCCACGCACATCCCGTTCATATGGGCCCCCCATCCCCATAGGGATGCGTCCGTGGTTATGGACAGAGAGGGGTTCTCTCTGTGGAATGGTGCTCCCTCTAGGAGATGTTTCCTCTGTTTCCACCACTCCAAAGTGGAAAGAACTGGTACTGGAAGGCTCATTTTGCGTGACGGGAGATCTCTCTGGCAATGGAAATGCCTGAGGAACCATAACTGTAATATCCACATGTGGAACCTGGCGAACACCAGAACTGCTGTGGTGGAGGCCATCAGACCCAGTAGATGTTGGATTTGCAGTGCCGTGACTGTCGAGCTGCTGAAGAAGTGCTGCACCAGGGAGATAATGTCGTCCGCCCTCTTTGGTGGTAAGAATGCTCCGCAAACTCGAGTGTCCAGTATCGCACCTATAAACTGTACCCTTTGTGAGGGTTGGAGGCAGGATTTCTGTCTGTTGACCTGTAGTCCTAGTTTCCCTAGGAGGGTCAGAGTGGTATTCATGTGTTGAAGTAGACGCTGTCTTGAATCTGCCACCAGAAGCAGTTGTCTATATATGGGAAGACCTTGATCCCTTGTAGTCTCAGATAGGCTGCCATCACGACCATGGTTTTTGTGAAGACTCTTGGAGCCGACGAGAGGCCGAAGGGCAGAGCCCGATACTGATAATGCAATCTTCCTATGGTGAACCTGAGGAACCTTCGATGCGTTGGGTGTATGCTGATATGAAAGTAGGCGTCCTGCAGGTCCAGCGTGGCCATCCAGTCTCCTTTGTTGAGCAGGGGAAGGATGTTTGGCAGGGAGGTCATTCTGAATTTGTGGTGAAGAATAAAGAGATTCAGGGCCCTGAGGTCCATGATGGGTCGAAGACCTCCATCGCGTTTGGGGATTATGAAGTAACGGGAATAGAAACCTTGTTTCTCCTGGTGTGCTGGAAGTGGTTCTATTGTGTTTTTGCGGAGGAGTGATTGAACCTCTTCCATCAGAGTTGGCGAGGGGGCAGTATGAACGAAAGTAGGTACTGTAGGGTTCTGGAAGAATTCTATCTGATATCCCGATTGTATTATGGATAGGACCCATTTGTCCGTTGTTATATCGGACCATGCCTGCAGGTAGGGGTAGAGTCTGGTGTGGTCCGAAGAAAGGGAAGGCGAAGAACACGGGCAAGGGAGAACACAGTCAAAGGCCCTGTTTGGGTGGGCGGTCCCCCTTCTGGCGTGAGGATTGGGATGAAGCCGGGGAATATTTGGATTTTGCCATGAAGGAGGGCTTTGTAAAGGATGATGTACTTTTAGGCCTCCATTGCTGTTCACTTTGCTGCTTTTGGAACGGTTTCTTGTTCCACGGTTTGGTCCAGGATCTCTTGGTCTGAGACTTGGACGAAGCAGATACTCCCAGGTTTCTAGATGTTCTGATACTTTTGTCCATTTTCTGTAATACAGAGTCGGTATTGGCACTGAAGAGGCCATTACATCGAAGGGAAGGTCTTCAATGTATGTCTGGGTATCAGGTTGTAACGCCGTAGACCACAGCCAGGAGTGACGTCTGAGAGTAATAGCAGTGGAGATGGTCTTGGCTCCAATGTCCCCAGAATGTTTTGCTGAGTTCAGTTGTTGCTTTGCCAGTGCCATGCCTTCCCTTTGCACTTTCTTTATCACACTCTTTGCCTGTTCTGGAAGGGTGGGTAAGATGCTTGACAACTGGTCCCATAAAGCGTACTGGTAACGCCCCATGCACGCTGAATAATTCGCTACTTTCACCCCCAGTGAGCCTGCGGTATAAATTCGTCTGCCCAAATTGTCGAGTTTCTTCCCTTCCTTGTCCGGGGGGGGGGGGGGAAGTATGTGTTTTCCGTGCCTTGGATGAAGAGGCAACCACAACTGAATTCGGCTTAGGGTGGTTGAATAAGAACTCAGCTGTAGACTCCTGAATCCTATACATATGGTCAAGCCTGCGAGAAGATATAGGTGTTGATGCAGGCTTGTCCCAAGATGCTTTGGCTGTGTGTAGCATCACCGTGGTTAAGGGTAGTGCAATGGCAGTAGAAGTGTCCAACTGAATGATGTCGAAGACACTATCAGTGACTACAGGTTGTGGTTGAACCGTAGGCAGGGATAAGGTTTGGGCCATACGCCTTACAAGGTCTCCATAAGATTTGAGGTCTTCAGACGGTGATATAGGCTGCTTTTCTCCCACCTTCTGTGGGGGTGATGGGTCTTCCGGTGATGACAGAGCGCCCTGATCTTCTGGCATGGATCCTTCCTCCGATCTGGGCGAACCTTCAGGGGATTCGGAATGCTCAGATGAGAGTTGAGGAGTAGCAGGAGCCTTGGGCGACCCAGAAGTCACTGCTTTCTCTTTGTCTCGTTTGGGACTCTGCTTCTGTTTATCAATTGGTTCGACCTCGGGAGGTTTTGACATTGATGCCAATGGGGTGTGCTTCGGTGTCCTGTAAGATGTTTGAGATCTGACCGAAGCTTCTGATTGCTGGTCCCAATCCATTTGTCTTGGCGGCAGCCAGGGAAAAATCGATGGCATCGGGTAGGAGCCATATAAATACTGCCATTGTCTCTGGTCCCAGGGCAATGGAGGTGGTGGCCTTCGAAGGGAAGATTTCTCCTTTTGGCGAGGTCTAGGTGAGTTGCCCTCTTCAGATTCCCGCGATCGACACCGGTGTTGAGGGCTTTTGGATGGTTCGCGTCGAAAGCTGCCAGAGCGATCTCGACTAAGGCTTCGGGATCGATGACGTGAGGAGGACCTTCGTCGATGTGGACTACGAGATCGACCTCGGTGAGGACTAGCATGGCCAACCCTAGTGGGGGTTCTGGTTCGGGGGGACAGAGTCCCGGTGTGAAGCAGTTCTAGCGGACTGTCCCCCGCTTCCGAGCGTTGGGTGAGCTCGATGTCGCGATCCGAATCGGATGATATGGCGATCTGGGTCGACATAGAAGTCAATGCCGGAGGGCTTAGCCGACAGCTTGGGGAAGCAAAGAGCTTCAGTGGTGGTACAATCCCAGTAGTCGGGTCCAACGGTGATGTGGGCGCCGAGAGCACTGCAAGCTTAGGCTTGTCTGCTTTCTTCTTCTTCTTCGTCTCTGAGTGAGTACCCTTCTCTTCCCTGGGCCTCTTAGCAGGCGTGGAAGAGTCCGACTTCGCTGCCGAGCCCGCTCTTTTTGTAGGGCGATCGGCGTCGGTAAGGGGTCTGTTGGTATCGACCGACTCCGATGTCGAAGGCTTAAGCGTTGCCGACATCTTTTTGGGCGATAGCGCTTTTTCCATCAACGCGGCCACTAAGCGGGCTGCCCGGTTTTTCTTTGTCTGCCTTGAGAACTTCGCGCTGTACGTGCACGAGTCCAGTCTATGCGACTCTCCCAGGCAGAATAAACACAGAGTGTGTCCGTCCGGAGGGGCGATTTTGCTTCCACACTCTGCACACCTCCGGAAAAATCCCCACCGCTTTTCCATGTGGTGCGGAGGGGTAGAGAGAGGGAGGGAGGGGGGGGAACTGGGAAAAAAACGGAAAAGAAAAGGGTACTAAACAATTCTGCGCCTCCGCTCTCTCAGAAATAACTAAAAATCTTAAATGAAAGTCACTAGTTTGGAAATCCACAATCCTGTATAAAGATGTAGAAAAGTTCACCGACCGTAGCGAATGATCGACTGATCCAAGCGGCGGTCAGAAGAGAACTGGCGGGATGTCCGCTCCGGTCCCAGTGAGCATGCTCAGTGGGGCTTCTGCGCATACGCACTGGGCCTGGGGCGCGGAAATCCGCAGCTTTTCAAGTTACCGATCGTGATCAGCGCTGGCGCCTATATCCCATCAGTGTGATGCACAGAGACCACGAAGAAGATCAGTGGCTTATTGAGACAGGGCCACTTAAGAAAACCCTCAGTCATTTATGATAAGAGGGTCCTTGTGGACAAATACAGAACACTGTCATACGGTTTTTAAAATGGATGTACGGTGGAAACATCCATTTTCTGCAGTACTGGCAGGGCCTAGCAATTGTGGCAAGAGCATCTTTGTAAAAAGTATTTTGGACAATGCTCAACATGTGCTTTCTGAATCACCTGATAATATCGTGTGGTTTTACAGCTGTTGGCAGAATCTGTATGGTGAAATCCTTTGTAAATTCACATCTGTAAAGTTGTTGAAGGGCTGCCTGAAACCCTAAATGATGATCAACTGCTCCCCGCTAATAAAGTAAGTCTGATTATAGTGGATGATTTGATGGACTCTGCTTGTCAAAACCCTGAAATTGAGAGAGCCTTTACCAAATACGTGCATCATCGGAATCTGAGCATTATATTTATTACTCAGAATATTTTCTTTTGTGGAAAAAGCACCAGAACCATAAGTTAAAATACAAAATACATGGTTCTGTTTAAAAACCCTAGGGACAAATTACAGATTGCCACTCTGGCCCGCCAAATGTACCCGGGGAAGTCCCAATTCTTTCTGGAGGCCTTTGAGAATGCAACACAAAAACCTTATGGGTATCTGCTGATGGATTTAAATGTGTGCACACCAGATTCATTGAGGTTAAGAACGGGGCTTTCCATGCCTCAGTGGCCTGTTGCGTATGTCTTAAAAACAAAACAAGCCCCCAGTGGGCACAAAAGAAAACAGACAGTACACTAAACAGTCTGTCACCTCCAAATCCTCCAAAGGGTCAACATGTCCAATTGTGGAGAGATGAAGAAAGAAGGGGCCAAGAAAAAGTAAGACTGGGATGAAACTACACATGAGGCCCAGAGCCTGGAAGGTTTGTTCTCTACTGCCAAAAAGTAAGTTGGCAGGCAAAACAGGGAACCAAGAACATATAGTCCAAAAACTAAATATATATGTCTAAATATTGGCAGAGCCTCATTAAATTGTCTAGCACATAAAAGGATTTTTAAGAACCTGTTACATGAGTTCTTGGGACAAAACCTGGGGCAGGGCAATTTTGCAATTGCTGAGAAATTTTGAGGGCAGTGCCTGGGCATAGAGAAGTTTGAGAAGGATGTGATGTCATTTCTGGGTGATGCTCTACAAATTTCTTCTGAGTTCTCTATGGTAAAGACCTTAGGGATACAGGGAAATTCCAAGAGTATCCCTATGGAGGTCATTTTTGAGTGTTTTTCCCTGTCACTCCTCCCTTTCGCAAGAGCAGTGGATTGAGGCTGAGGGTGGGCAAATGTTAAGGGAACTTCTGCAAGCAAAATACATGCTTTAACACTGCAAAAAATAACATACCTAGGGATACACACAGACATCCATACTACCAGGGCCGGTGCCAGATTTCTTGGCACCCTATGTGAGGCCCCCCTGCCCCTGACTTTCTGCCCTGCTGCCTGCACCCTTCCTTCCTCTACTCACTGGCAAAGTCAGACCGGGGCCCTGCTGCCCTGCCCGTGCCTGTCCCTTCAGAATCACAAACAGTGAGGTTTCCCTTTTTTTTTGCCCTTCAAATGAGCTTCAAGAACACCGACTCAAGATGGACCTTGTGCTGGCAGATGTGCTCCTGGAAGCCTGCACTGGTGCCGGGGTGTGACAGGAAGAGGGGCTCAAACAGGGGCGGCCTTAAGAGCACTGGCACCAGCTTGCCCAGGGCCGTGGCTTGTGTGTCTTGATCAGGTCCATGGCGGTGGCAGGGTGGGTGTGGGGCATCAAGGCACTGGGGGGGGGGGCAGCACGTTGGCCTGGCAGAAGTGGTGCATAGTTGTCAGATCCAGGCCCAGCAATTTGGCAAAGTGGACTGTCTTGCAGCATGATGGGCTCTGCTGCAGGGCTGGCCATAAGCCCTGCTTGCCAGGCGTCAGCAGAGACTTGACAGGTGTCAGCAGAGGCCCACCAGTGGAGGATTGCTCTGGGTGGCACCGAGGGCAGTGTGGGCTCCCCGTCACATGATGAGGGTGGGGGGAGAGGTGGGCGGTGGTAAGGGCAAGCATCACAGTGGGGAGGGGTCTGCCTTCCTGTCACCTGCAGCCACTGTTGCCTGGGTCACAGGCTGTGGGGGCACCTCTACTAGCTGAGGAGTAGCAGAAAAGAAAGGGAAGGCAGGCTCCTTTGCACAGGCCTTGAGATGAGGGTGCCCCTGCCTGCTTCTTCCCTTAGGTTACACATGTGGAGAGGGAGTGCCTGCTGCCCTGGTGGCCAGATGGTACCGTAGGACAGGGGTGGCCACGGGTAGATATGTTTTTTGCCTACAACTCCCATCAGCCCCAGCCAGCATGGCCAGTGGCTGGAGCTGATGGGAGTTGTAGGCAAAAAACATCTGGAGAGCTACCCTTGGCCACCCCTGCCCTAGGAGATGGCCTCAAGAAGAATGTTCTTTCTAATGCAATGGTGGGCTTCATTTTCTGACTGATGAATACATAATACTATACTGCATTACCAGAGAAATTAATAAAGAATGTATAATATTTAATGTTAAGCATTAACGTTTAAAACTTCCTAAACTGAAATGGATTTTAGTGTAAATTTCAGCAGTCAGTTTTTATGTTGCATCTGTGCTTATCTGCAGAGCATTCAATTTAGCATGGGCATGAAGCTTATAGCTATGGATGACTTCTAAAATTACGGGAACCTGGGATAAAGTTACAAGCTGTCACGACCCGGACCTTCAGGTAGAGACGGGCGGCTGCTGTTGCCCTGGCAATCGGCCAGGACGCTGGCAGCCGGCTACGGTGCTTTCAAGGAGCAGCACAAGCGTTATCTAGCAGTCCTAATTAGTCCCTACCATAAATCAGTCCAGCCGAAGGGAGAAGCAGGGTGCGTCGTCACAGGAATGCAGTGGGTCAAAAGCCAGAGGAAGCAAGCCGAATATATTCAAAGTACCTAAGCCAGTCCACAGAGCAAAAGCAGAGTCCAGTTCCAAGTCCAAGATTCAAGCCGGGTCAGGAGCAAACGGGTTCTCTCAGCAGGCAAGAGGGTGCAGGGCGTGGTCACGTCCGAGGAGGATCGTTCGTTGCCAGCACAGTTTGCCCTAAGGCCAGGACTACAGATATACTGTGCTGGCTTGTTAACTCGTTAGTACTCCGGGCTTAGATCTCTCCTCCCACGCATGCGTGCTTCTTTCCGTCTGTCTTTGAACTCCTGCCGTCTCCTTTCACGGAGCCGGCTCACAGGTGGCGGGGATTCAGGAGGTGATGCACTAGGGCCCGGTGTGGCCTGATCAGTTTCAGGAGGGGATGAGCTAGGGCCTGGTGTGGCCTGATCAGTTTCAGGTGGCTCCTGCTCTGGGTTAGCAAGGGCGGGGTCTGGTGCAGGCATGACACAAACAAACAAAACCTTATGGAAGAAATAATTTCAGAACTGTGGACAAAACTGTTTTCTAGCCAAGCTGAAAACCTCCTGAACCCCAGTGTGTGTCCATACTATCAAGGTCTGTATTGCCTACTCTGGCAAAGGCTCTCCAAGATCTGAGACAGATCTCATTTGACCTCATTTCCCACCCACCCCCTTTTAGCTCAATATGCTAGAAACTGAACCTGGGACCTACTGAATGGTAAGCAGGTGTTCTATTTCTGAGCTGCAGCCTCTCCTGTCAATTCATTACCATTTGCCTTCATAAGGTTTCCTGGTCCAGCTTGCCACCTCTCACAAGTTCCCTGCTCGTGTTAGGGTTGCCAGGTTTGTGCTGGAAAATAACTGAAGACTTCGTGGGTGGATCTGGGAGAGGGCAGGGTTTGGGGAGGCGAGGGGCTTCAGCATGGTACAATGCCACACAATCCATCCTTCAAAGCAGCCATTTTCTCCAGGGGAGCTGATCTCTGCCAGCTGGAGATCAGTTGTAAAAGCACAAGATCTCCAGGCCCGACCTGGAGGCTGGCAACCCTAACTCCTGTACACCTCTTCAATACACTGCTATCCTGTCCTTCTTCCAAGGAGTTCAGGGCAGCAGATCTCATTCTCTCTCCTGCATTTTATCCTCATAGCAAACCTGTAAAGTAGGTTAGGCTGAAAGTGTGCAATCTGACAGTGTCAGGAGGATTTGAACTCTGGCCTCTCAGCCCTTGGTCTAGCCACTACTCTGCACCAGACTGCTAGGATGTAATTTGCATTAGGGGTCAATATCAGGCTTTGTTCCAGAACTGGTTCTATTTGTTCAGGTGTGACCTTGACCTTCTCAAGCAGAAACAAACTTAAAAATAAAACCCATGAATGCCTGCTCTTTGTCTTAGCCAGGCTGAAAGTACCCACTACTCCAGGACTGGCAGTCCAAGGGTGGTATCACCAACCCCCCCTCTGCCTTGGCTCCCTCCAAGCTCTGCTGGCTCCTTCCTTTTTTTCCTGATTGCTTTCATGCCCAGGAAACGGAGTTTTTTAAAGCAGGAACACAATTCCAGCTGGCTTGGTGTCAGGGGGTGTGGCCTAATATGTAATGAGGTCCTGCTGGGCTTTTTCTACATAAAAGACCTGCACAAACAATGGTGATGTCAGGGGGTGTGGCCTAATATGCACATGAGTTCCTGCTGGGCTTTTACTACAAAAAAAATTCTGCCAGGAAATATTCAGTTCTCCCAACCTTGGCTGCCAGTCTTGAGTTCCCTTGATGATATGCCTATTGATCCATTCCCAGCTCCCTCTGCTCTTGCCAAGGAGACAGGATCACTAGGCTGTAGACTGAGAAATAATCAGTGTGGCTATGAAAATACCCCACACATTAGGAAGAAAGTAATAGAAGGCTGAAACCAGATAGTCGGTTTGGGGCGGCTTGCAGCCGCCCTGAAGAAAGCCAGCCAGAAGAACAGCGCCCCGGAGCTTCTGGACAGCGCTGGAAGGACAGCCCTTGGGCAGCCGGGGAGAGTCTGAAATGTTCACGTGTCCCGCTCGTGGCTCCCTGGGCGCTCGTAAGGTGCCCTCCGGCCTTCCAGAAGGCTGGGCGCCGCCTAGGAGCCGCCCCAGTGAAAAGGGACCACTTTCCAAGTGGTGCCTTTTTGCGGTTGGCGTGTCCTCAAGGACAGGGTAAGTGCGGGACAGGGGCGGGCAGCAGATGTTGCCATCTGGACGGGTTTTTTGGGTCGACTTCAGAGGCATTTCTGAGTCAACCCAAAGTGCCGGTCTGTAATCAACCAGAAGGTCACAGAAAAACATACAAAACAAAAAATCAAACCTAGTGAAAGGAAAAGGCATCTTTTAAATTTATTTTTCATTAAATGAGGGACCCAGGGAGAAAAGATCTGGCACATTTATGTATCCTGTCTGACAGAAGCAAGCAGATCTTTAAAGACTCCTAAGATTGAGGACTCTCAAATGGCAATTTTTTGATCCCTAATTAATTTTTTTGCTGATTTAATCACACTGATTGATTAACACTTGCTGCCCTATTCAATGGAATTTTTCTCCCATTGAGAATGTTACATGTTAAAATGCAAAAGTATAGATTAAAGCAATATCATTACCCATCACCTGTTGCCTGAAATAGTTAAAATCACAGTGCAGAACACTGTTACATTATAACAGACACACTGCTTCAGTTATAATAATACCATCTGGCGGCCAATTAGTCCCTAATACAATTTTATTCTTCATGGAATTTTGTAAGTAAAACGTAAAACAGTCAAAATAGTTAATTGGCCTACTGGGAAAAAGCTGCATGGCTGATCTCTTTAAGTCTGGGGAAAATGGCTCTGGTGAAAGAACTGTAAGAAATTTCAGAGAGTTTTTTTTTAACTAATGTAAATTTAAATATTTATTTTGTATGCAAAATGCAAAAGGACTAATATAAATAGAATGTGGAAAAGTAAAAATCAAAAGTTTTTGGCATATCTAATGCTCTGGATAGTGGATGCTCTTCTAGCGCATAAAACATAAAATACAACTTTAGTTTGATCCAGCTTTAAGTTTGCTTGATGTAAACATGGGGTGGGGGGGGAAGAATACCAATATACCTCAATTATTCTGCAAACCAAGCAGTTGAAAGATTAAGGTTCAGACTGCTTCTTAGTCAACCATTTTAATAATGTATATATTTGTTCAATTTGATTTTTAAATGGCCTACCCTAACATATGTATATCCCTACCATATTACAGCAATACATAAGCTATAACCAATAACCAATCATATGGCAATGAAACTGCTAAAAAATATACCACTGCCTATTAGTTGTAGGACCTCCTCTCTTGTCACCTCAATCTGACTCAGGTCTTTCAACACCCCTTCCAAAATTAGTGGTTCTGGAGTGGGCAAACACTCCTCGTCTTCCACAGTGAAGATGGAGGCAAAAAATGCATACAGCTTCTCAGACATTTCCCTACCCTCCTTCAGTAATCCTTTTATCCCTTAAGAACATAAGAACATAAGAACATAAGAGAAGCCATGTTATATCAGGCCAATGGCCCATCCAGTCCAACATTCTGTGTCACACAGCGGCCAAGTATATATATATATATATATATACACACACACACACACACACACTGTGGCTAATAGCCACTGATGGACCTCTGCTCCATATTTTTATCTAACCCCTTCTTGAAGGTGGCTATGCTTGTGGACGCCACCACCTCCTGTGGCAGTGAATTCCACATGTTAATCACCCTTTGGGTGAAGAAGTACTTCCTTTTATCCGTTTTAACCTGTCTGCTCAGCAATTTCATCGAATGCCCACGAGTTCTTGTATTGTGAGAAAGGGAGAAAAGTACTTCTTTCTCTACTTTCTCCATCCCATGCATTATCTTGTAAACTTCGATCATGTCACCCCTCAGTCGACGTTTCTCCAAGCTAAAGAGCCCTAAGCGTTTCAACCTTTCTTCATAGGGAAGGTGTTCCAGCCCTTTAATCATTTTAGTTGCCCTTTTCTGAACTTTCTCCAATGCTATTAATATCCTTTTTGAGGTGCGGCGACCAGAACTGCACACAGTACTCCAAATGAGACCGCACCATCGATTTATACAGAGGCATTATGATACTGGCTGATTTGTTTTCAATTCCCTTCCTAATAATTCCCAGCATGGCGTTGGCCTTTTTTATTGCAAACGCACACTGTCTTGACATTTTCAGTGAATTATCTACCATGACCCCAAGATCTCTCTCTTGGTCTGTCTCTGCCAGTTCACACCCCATCAACTTGTATTTGTAGCTGGGATTCTTGGCCCCAATGTGCATTACTTTGCACTTGGCCACATTGAACCGCATCTGCCACGTTGACGCCCACTCACCCAGCCTCAACAGATCCCTTTGGAGTTCCTCACAATCCTCTCTGGTTCTCACCACCCTGAACAATTTAGTGTCATCCGCAAATTTGGCCACTTCACTGCTCACTCCCAACTCTAAATCATTTATGAACAAGTTAAAGAGGATGGGACCCAGTACCGAGCCCTGCGGCACCCCACTGCTTACCGTCCTCCACTGCGAAGACTGCCCATTTATACTCACTCTCTGCTTCCTATTACTCAGCCAGTTTTTGATCCACAAGAGGACCTGTCCTTTTACTCCATGACTCTCAAGCTTTCTAAGGAGCCTTTGATGAGGAACTTTATCAAAAGCTTTCTGGAAGTCAAGGTAAACAACATCTATCGGGTCTCCTTTGTCCACATGTTTGTTCACCCCCTCAAAGAAATGTAACAGGTTAGTGAGGCAAGATCTTCCCTTGCAGAACCCATGCTGAGTCTTCCTCAATAACCCGTGTTCATCAATGTGCCTACTCATTCTGTCCTTGATAATGGTTTCTACCAACTTTCCCGGTATTGAAGTCAGACTGACTGGCCTGTAATTTCCCGGATCTCCTCTGGAACCCTTTTTAAAGATGGGGGTGACATTTGCTACCTTCCAGTCCTCAGGAACGGAGGCAGATTTCAATGAAAGATTACAGATTTTTGTTAGAAGATCCACAAGTTCAACTTTGAGTTCTTTCAGAACTCTCGGATGTATGCCATCCGGACCCGGTGACTTATTAGTTTTTAATTTGTCTATCAGTTGTAGGACCTCCTCTTTTGTCACCTCAATCTGACTCAGGTCTTTCAACACCCCTTCCAATATTAGTGGTTCTGGGGCAGGCAAACACTTCTCATCTTCCACGGTGAAGACAGAGGCAAAAAATGCATTCAGCTTCTCAGCCATTTCCCCATCCTCCTTCAGTAATCCTTTTACCCCATGGTCATCCAAGGGCCCCACTGCTTCCCTGGCCGGTTTCCTACTTCTAATATATTTGAAGAAATTTTTATTGTTGCTCTTTATGTTTTTTGCAATATGCTCCTCATAGTCCCTTTTTGCCTGCCTGATCACAGTCTTGCATTTGATTTGCCACTGCCTGTGTTCCCTTTTATTAATCTCACTTGGACTGGTTTTCCACCGCTTAAAGGAGTCCTTCTTACCTTTTACAGCTTCCATTACTTTGTTTGTTAACCATGCTGGCCTCTTCTTATACCTGTTTGTGCCTTTCCTAACTTGTGGTATGTATTTTATCTGAGCTTTTAGGATTATAGTTTTAAATAGTCTCCAAGCTTCCCCAAGGGTTTTGACCGTATTTACCTTTCCTTTCAGTTTCCTCCTCACATGCCTCCTCATCTCAGAGAATTTACCCCTTTTAAAGTTAAATGTGGTTGTGGCGGTCTTTTTGGGCAACTCCCTATTTATACAAATGGTGAAATCAATAACATTATGGTCACTGTTCCCAAGCGGCGCAATCACTTTTACGTCTCTCACCAAGTCTTGGGCATTACTTAGGACCAGATCCAGGATCGCCCCATCCCTTGGTCATCCAGGGGCCCCACTGCCTCCCTGGTTGGTTTCCTGCTTCTAATATATCTGAAGACATTTTTATTCTTGGTCTTTATGTTTTTTGCAATATGCTCCTCATACTCCCTTTTTGCCTGCCTGATCACAATCTTGCATTTGATTTGCCACAGTCTGTGTTCCCTTTTATGAATCTCACTTGGACTAGCTTTCCACCGCTTAAATGAGTCCTTATTACTTTTACAGCTTCCATTACTTTGTTTGTTAACCATGCAGGCCTTCTCTTATACCTGTTTGTGCCTTTCCTAACGTGGTATATATTTTATTTGAGCTTCTAGGACTGTAGTTTTAAATAGCCTCAAAGTTTCCCCAAGAGTTTTGACTGTATTTACCTTTCCTTTCAGTTTCCTCTTCACATGCCTCCTCATCTCAGAGAATTTACCCCTTTTAAAGTTAAACGTGGTTGTGCTGGTCTTTTGGGGCAACTCTCTATTTATACAAATGGTGAAATCAATAATGTTATGGTCACTGCTCCCAAGTGCTGCGATCAGTTTTACATCTCTCAGCAAGTTTTGGGCATTACTTAGGACCAAATCCAGGATCGCCCCACCCCTGGTAGGTTCTGTGACCATTTGCTCCATAGCACAGTCATTGAGAGCATCTAGAAACTCATTCTCTTTCTCTCGACCTGAACACATATGGACCCAATCATTCTGCGGGTAGTTAAAATCACCTATTATGACACAGTTTTTACATTTCGCTGCTATCTTTAATGCTTCCATCATATTATAATTGATTTGGTGGGCCCTTCTTTGATTTGGTGGGAGTTTAACAAACTCCCATAGTTAAATTTCCTTTTGGGCCATCTATTTCGACCCAAAGCATTTCTAGAAGGGAATCTAATTCTCTGACCTCAGTCTTTTCAGCTCAACATTAGGAAGAACTTCCTGACAGTTAGAGTGGTTTCTCAGTGGAACAGGCTTCCTCAGGAGTTGGTGGTCTCTCTTTCCTTGGAGGTTTTTAAACAGAAGCTAGATGGCCATCTGATAGCAATGAAGATCCTGTGAATTTAGGGGGTGGTATATGTGAGTTTCCTGCATTGTGCAGGGGGTTGGACTAGATGATCCTGGAGGTCCCTTCCAACTCTATGATTCTATGATCCTTTAGTCATAAAACCGAAGCTTTGGTGGCAATTTCTGGTGTCCTGATTCGTTGTAGTCACCAGGACTGTAGTACACTAAGTATTGGCTGACACTCTGTCACCACTTTCCACTACTATTGGATAGCCTCTCTGTCACCCGCCTACTGAAGCCTTCCCCACATTCTTGCAAAATTGGCTTGCAGTCTGTCTCTGCCGTGCTATTGGCTGATTCTACTCTCCCCTGCCCACCACTGGCCCTGTCAGGTAAGAACACTATCAGATGGCCACTGACCTCTGAGGGAGCCAGTTCTCTGCTGGGGCTTACTGATCAGTACTGTCTCTCCTCAGGAGCCTATCTTCCTTCTTCTCATGTTTCTTTCTCTCACTCCTTTCTCCCCCACTTTTTTCTATCTCCCCCTTCTGTACTTTCTCTCATTCTTTCTCTATATCTCTGTATTTCAGTCTTTTTATTTCATTCTGTCTACCTTTCTGCTTTTAATCCACGCACCGTAGCAGTTATAATCTCTTCAACTGACAAGGAATGTTCATTCACAGCAGGGAGGGGCAATTTCAGAGGGAGGGAAAGGAAGGAAGGTAATGGCTTTCTTCACAGTCAGCTGCTTGATGCTACGAACCATTTCCTCCCAAGGAACCACTGTTACCAACCTCCAGGTGCTTGGTGTCCCCCCTCCCACTGTGAAGAAAGACTGTCCTTTTCCCATGTTGAGGCTGCCGGGTTGCCAACTCCAGGTTAGGAAATTCCAAATGGCAGGGATCACCTCCGCCTGAAGTGGGGGGTGGGGATTAATGCTTTCACTTGGGTGGGAAGACAGCAATGCTGGGGGGGGGGCACTTGCCCAGAGGCCTTTAGTGCTACCTTTCCAGGTTCGTGGGAACTTCCTGTTTGAAAATTTTATTGGTTTTCTAGAAAGTTAAAGGGAACGGGTAAAGGGGAATAGCAAATCAAAGTTACAAATATCAGTAGTATAATAATCTAATCTGCATGTAGTGTAACACAGCAGTTAGCATTCTTTTGGCACAGAGACGGAAACTTCAGGAGATCCCCATGAGAATGGACTTGGTGGGAAAAATTCTGGAAATGGCAGAGCTGGACTGTATCTCAAGAAAGTACACTACATTTGCATGGTAGTCAAAGAAAACCAACATGACACCTGAAGAAAAAATTATCTGTTAGCACGACTAACACCATTTTATAATCCTACTTGATCTGCTTGTTTAGGAATGAACTTTTGTACCCTAGGAGCTGGCAGAATAGATGAAAGCTTCAGAAGCAGCTTTAGCTGTCTGAACACAGTTTCTTACCAATAGATAAAGAATGTGAAAAAAATATTCTTAGACACATGCAGTACACTACATGCAAGCAAACTTCTGATGAAGCATTTAGTTGCCATGCTATGTAACTGATAGAATGAAGGTGATGTAAAGATGACATAAGCTGGAGTATAAATCTAAGCAGGGGTGAAATTCTAGCAGGAGCTCCTTTGCATATTAGGCCGCACCCCCCTGATGTAGCCAATCCTCCAAGGGTTTACAAGGCTGTTTCTTGTAAGCTCTTGGAGGATTGGCTACATCAGGGGGGTGCAGCCTAATATGAAAAGGAACTCCTGCTAGAATTCCACCCCTGATTGTAAGGTATCATTGGAGAAAGAGGAAGAAGAATGCTTTTGTAACTTGTGCCAGGAAGGATTCTTTGGCCATGGCAAAATAAAGTTGTCTTAGAAATTCTTCACGGTTTCAGTGTGACTACTGGATTAAGAGCCCCTAATTTGGGACCCAAATATTTCACATTCACACTCTCTACGGGGAGTGGTTCTGTGCCTCAGTGGTAAAGTGTCTGCTTGGCATACAGAAGGTCCCAGGTTCAATCCCTGGCATCTCTACATAAAAGGATCAAGCAGTAGGTGATGTGAAAGACCTCAACCAGAGGCCCTGAAAAGTCTCTGCCAGTCTGAATATATGATACTGACCTTGATGGACCAAGGTCCATCAGAATGAAGCAGCTTTCTGTGTGTTTGTGAATGTATGTGGACAGGTTCAGTTAAATTTGGTCAAATAATCTGGGAATTCTGGAATGCTTTAAGGTACAAATGATGGGAAGGAAATGGGAAGAGCCTGCTAGCTGGCTAGCAACAGCTGCGTAACATCTAGTTTACTTTGTTACAAAGGTAATTAAAGAGGTATGACCCTTCAGCACTTAGCCTGAGGGCCACAGCTTCAAGCTGACAAGATCAGTCAGGGAGAGAAGCAAAGACCTACTCTGTACTCAGCAGCCTCATCTGTCCTTTTCTCTTGCTTACTTCTCTTTCGTATTCTGAGTTGCTTTGGGTCCCCACAGGGGAGAAAAATGGAAAGCAAATAAATAAATAAATAAATGCATATAAAAACTGCAACCTTGAAGTGGCTACAGAGGGTTCATTCATGCCTCCCGTTACTCCAAGATTATGGAATCTGAGGGAAAGCCCTGTGCCTCTGTAAGGTTGATTTAGAAGACAACAGAGAAGAACAAGCCCACTACAGGAATAACAAATATGCTCTGAAAAGAATCTTCAGTGCTCAGAACACTGGAGACCTGTTGCTAAAGACATTACTAGCTATCCCAGACTGACATTCAGCTAGGGTTGTCATCTCTGGACTGAGAAACTCCTTGAGATTTCAGGGTGCAGCCTGGGAAGGGCAGGGTTTTGTTAGCACTGAAACCTTAGCAAATTATAGCGCCACAGAGTCCATCCTCCAAAGCATGCATTTCCCCCCCCCCCAGAGAAACTGAATAGCAGGCTGGAGATCAGTTGTAATTCCAGGATATTGTAAGGTCCCACCATTCAGCTCCCTTTTCCTCTGCCACTGTGGTTTTCCTATACTTTCCCCCTTTTCGTTACATAGCTTTATCTGCCCCTTGCCCATTGACAAGACCCAATCTTCTGGGACTATTTATTTATTTAAAACATTTTTATGCCATGTTTCTCTCCAACCCAGGTTCACAAGACAGTGAACATAAAAATATCTGAACAATTTAAAACAAATTTAAAATTATAAAACAATTCAATAAAACACCAGCCAACAATTCAATAAAAACACCAGCTTTTCTCAAGGTCCTTTCATTCTGTCAAGACTCTTGTCTTTTTCATGGAGCTTTTGGGCTCCATTGTTCAAAAACCCTCTTTTGGCTAAACTTTTAAGATCTGACAAACTTTCTGATATTTTTCCCCACCAAAAATGGGGAAATAACAAAAACATATCAAGCAGACAGATGGAAATCATCATCATGCCACTGTGGCCACATAGGAGAAAGTAATTTAAAAAGTATGATGGGAGGTAACGTTTTAAACAATTATAATTCAAGAAGCATCTTAAGGTAGATGCTGAGCTGATATAATTTAGCACACCTTCTAGTGATGCTGTGTATGTGGCATATGCAAATGAGTTATGCAAATGAATTGTGCTAATGAGCTCCAACACCTCTTTTTCTATGAAATGACCCTTGTACTATTCTATGCTATTTTCCTTTTGATAGTCTCTTTTCATATCTCTTATTAACTTTACTGAATTTTATTTTTATTCTTTTCCCTCCCTTTGCAGTCTTTTTGCTTTCTGTCTGTCCCCATGGTTAGCACAGCCTTCAACCAAGCTAGATCCCCTGGTATATTTTTGTGGCAGTCAGATAAAACCACTTCAACTAAAGAACCACTAAGAATTCTGTGAGACTGAGTGACTGAAATGCTTGGCAAGCAGATGGCCTTAAGAAAATGATTAATTTAGAGTGCAATTGCTCTTGTGAATGCTTTTTATACACTAGGTTATCAATATAAAGAGAAGGAGGATATTTTGAAGCTGTATTGCAAATTTGCAGTGCAGACTTTCTAATTTTGGCTAATGCTCTGCACAATTAGAAGACACACATGATTTTTCTTAATTTTTAAAAAACAAACTAATAATATTTCATACTACAAGAACAATTTGTTGCCATTTTATATACATTGTCTCATTCTGTCACCCACATTTCCTTTTTTGTGTTCCACGTTTCAGTGAATTCTCATCTCCCATTGCTACAGGCTATTAAACAGTGGAAGGGAAGCTCAGTTTAAGTGAAAAGGTAATGAAACAGGTAAAATCACACAAAAGAAAGTTAAATGGTTGGAGGCACTGCTACAAGCCTTGCTGTAGGGGGATCTGCCACATGTTTTCCCATTATACAATCCTTCATGCATGCTTTAAGTCTCCTGGGCTTTGAGAAATGCATGATGAACATTTTTTAAGGATTGATTGAGGGTTTCATTTCCTTTACTTGGTATTTCATTGGAACTGGCTAAAGTCAGCAAAAGTGGGGTACCTAAGGAATACAAGCAAACAAACAGCTTCAAGCCACCCCATGAACCTGCAGTTCATAAATACGAATTGTGGAGTTGACCAAGGAAGTAACTTTAAGATCAGACATTTCAAAAGACATCAAAATGTAAACCTAGCTGCCTGAAGGCCTTATAGAAAATTAATGAAGCAAATGCAATTACTATCAAATATGCAGAACATTCAGCCTTTAGGTTGTGATATCTCTCCAATCTATTGTAGATTCAACATTTCTCAGACATTGGAAGGTTTTTCAGCTTCCAGCATCACATGACACCCACCAAATCTTTTGCACAATCTTGATGGAGCATACCTCCTGAACTGTACAGTTCCACTTCCTCACCCTGGTAGGGTTGTCAATCACCAGTTGGGGGCAGGGCTCCCCCAGTTTGGAGACCCTCCCCCACTTCAAGATTATCAGAACAGGGGAAGGGGAGGAATGTCTGCTTTGCATCCCCTATGGCGCACTCCCTATGGACATTTCCTATGGAGACAGATTCCCATAGGGTATAATGGAAAATTGATCCATGGTAATCTGGAGCTTGGGGGGGGGGCGTATTTTTGAGGTAAATGCACCAGATTTCAGCATAGCATTCAGTGCCTCTCCTCAGCCCCCCCTCCCAAAAATTTTTTCAAAAAGATTGGACCTGGGGGTCTACTTCTATGAGCCCCAAAAGAAGGTGCCCCTATCCTTCATTATTTACAAATGGAGGGAAGGCATTTATAAGGCACATGGTCCCTTTACATGAGATTGTAAGAACTCCCTTTGGCGTTCAATTATGCTTGTCAAAACTTTGCTTCTGGCTCCACCCCTAAAGTCTCCTGGCTCCACCCCAAAATCCCCAGATATTTCCTGAGTCAGACCTGGCAACCCTAAACATTTGACCCACCAGTTATAAGCATACTCTCAGTGCCACAAGTCACATATTTCCATAATCTCTACCAAGAATCTTCTTCTGCCATTTTATATTGCAAATGGTTCTAAGGAAGAGAAGATGGGGGATATCAGGCTGATTAAAATCAAGCCTCACAGTTACACAGAAACAAGGTAAGGTGTTACTAGGATATTTGTCTATCTTAGTTCTAAGATTCCCACCATATGCCTTGCAGAGCTTATGGGTTAGCCTGCCCAGTCAGCACCGTCTTTGGCACGTGCTACATAATTTTGTTGTCCAGTACAGTATCACTAAAACCCATGAATCAATTTCCTGACTGAATTGAGAAGCATGCTATAATAAGGTATGGAAAGGGGTAATTTTCAAATTTTTCAGATTGGCAATATTTTCATTATAGCAGGGAACCATTGGGGAGATTGAACAGGAGTTGGCAGAATGTGTAGGAGTCAGTGGGAAGGTGAGAGTGGGAGATAACAAGAGAGGATAAGAATTCTCTTCTGTCTTTTGAGCTCCCTAATTCCTTGCAGATTCTCACTGGTTTATTTTGTTCATTATGTATGTCAATATCAAAATGGCATACAAAAGGATAAAAAGTCACAATACACCAAATTTATTAAATTAAATTAAAACTCACAGTAGTGCAAGAAAAAAAAAAACTGCCAAAACTTCCTAAAAGGGGTCAGAGAAAATCAAGAACTTGTTTTTAAGTGCCAACAAGAGACTCACTTATATACAAATCTCAGTGTCCTCAAAGGGTGTCTTACCATTAGAAATGGGTTATTCTAGCTCTCTGGAAAGAAACTTTGTGTGATAACCCTGATCTATTAACTCTTCCCTCTAATAATTGTACACACAGAGCACTTATGAGAAAGCTACCCTGACTTAATATGCTTAGAATACTTTTAACATAATTATTGGCAATCTCCAACATAATACAGACTAAACAAAAGGATCAAAATGTAGAGGAGGGGGGAAGCCCCTTACTGGGGTTGTCACAAGTCAGCTGCAAGTTGACAGTACTTTACACACACACAAAAAGCTAGTGACCATTACATAGCAGCTCTCAGTGAGGTCCGTTTCCCTGAGGAAGGTAGTCTTCAAGAACACGGTGCTGGATATATCCTCTACTGGTCGGGTAAATAAAAGGCTGAGAGCCGCCTTTCTGGAGTTGGCTTCATGGTCAGGAATTACATTGCCTCTAAACTCGAAAACCTGCCAACAGGTCACTCAGATCGCATCATGTCCATGCGCCTCCCACTTCAAAACAAGCAGCATGCAACACTCTTCAGTGTGTATGCCCCAACCCTTCAAGCAGATTCTGCAGAAAAGAACAAGTTCTATGCTGATCTACGCTACCTCGTACGGAAGACCCCTACAGAGGACAAGGTAATCATCCTTGGCGACTTCAATGCCAGAGTAGGTAAAGACTCGGAAGCCTGGAAAGGAGTACTTGGCCAACACGGCATTGGCAACTGCAATGATAACGGGCGCCTCCTGCTAGAATTCTGCACGGAGCATCAGCTCACCATCACCAACACTATCTTCCAGCAGAAGAACAGTCTGAAGACAACCTGGATGCACCCACGGTCCAAGCATTGGCACCTTATTGACTACATTCTGGTGCGCCAGAGAGACCTTCGAGATGTCTTACACACCCGAGTAATGCCCAGTGCAGAATGTCATACGGATCATCGTCTTGTACGCTGCAATCTCCGTCTTCACTTTAAATCTACACCCAGGAGAGGCGGTACCCCCGGAGGAAGTTTCAGGTTGGCAGCCTTCAGTCAGCCGAAGTTAAAGCTGCCTTCCAGGCAAAACTCCAGACAAGAATTGAGGACCCCAGTCGCCTCACAGATCCTTCTCCAGAAGCACTCTGGGAACACCTAAAAACTACCATCCTGTTGACCTCTGAAGAAGTTCTTGGGTTCTCCACAAGGAAGAACAAGGACTGGTTTGACGAGAACAATCAAGAGATCCAAGAATTACTGGCGAAAAAGAGATCTGCCTACCAAGCACATCTTGCTCAGCCCTCCTGTCCCAGGGTTTTATACCATCATCACCTGCGACTCCTTGAGCGCTTTCATCAGCGCTGCCTTCGCACCATCCTCACCATCCACTGGAGTGATTTTGTAACCAACACTGAAGTCCTCAAGCGGGCGGAGGTTACAAGCATTGAGGCATTGCTTTTGAAGACGCAGCTGCGCTGGGCAGGGCATATCTCCAGGATGGAAAACCACCGCCTTCCCAAGATTGCCCTGTATGGCGAACTTTCCACCGGCCATCGAAATAGAGGGGCACCAAAGAAGAGGTACAAGGACTCCTTGAAGAAATCCCTTGGCACCTGTTGCATTAACCATCACCAGTGGTCTGACCTAGCCTCAGATTGCAAAGCATGGAGGCACACCATCCACCAGGCTGTCTCTTCCTTTGAGAACACATGCATAGCTGGTCTTGAGGACAAAAGGAGATTGAGGAAGAATTGCACTGCTACAGCACCAACCCCAAATCAGACTTTTCCCTGCAGCCACTGTGGCCGGACCTGCCTGTCCCGCATTGGTCTTGTCAGCCACCAGCGAGCCTGCAGCAGACGTGGACTACTGCACCTTTCTTAAATCTTCGTTCGCGAAGTCAAGCCGAGAGAGAGAGAGAGCCAGTGAGTTCTACAAGTTAATTATGGAAACTAATCTTTTTCATTGTTTCTTGAGTCCACCACCAATTGGCTTCATTGAATACTTTCAAATTCTAGTATCCTTGGAGGAGGAAAAAACTCTCTCTATTCAACTTCCTCCATGTCATATATAAAAATAAGTAAATGTTTTAAAGTTATCTTCTGAATATAAATTGTGAATGGTTTGTGGGCACTGTGCCAAAAATGGAAAGACGTGAAGTAGGAACACTGTGAAAGGGGCAGAAGTCAGATTTGCACTTTAAAATGTCCATTCTGTTCCAAGACAATATTACAATCAGTTGACTGACAACAGGAAAAATTTTCCTGGCAGAGACGGGAGCCAGAGGAGATTTGTGTGTAGACTTTTTAAATTACTGTATGACCACTTGCATTTCCCATGTCTATTGTAATATGCCAAAAAAGAATAAATCAAGCAGACTTTTAAAGAGGATTTGAGGGTGGGGAAGGAGAATGGCATTTTCCTGCAGATTTGGATTTTTCCTGATTATCTTTTTCTAGCATCCTTTTTGTACTAAGCAGCAGAAGCAGAGCTGTACAGGTATCTGAGTTTACACTCTCATGGAAATAACTGGTAACTAGAAGTCATGTACAATATGGTAGGCACTGAAAACAGAAACATCACTTCGAGAACACAAGGTTGGCAAGAATCATGCTAAACAGATTGTCAAAGAGTACAGACACTAGTACTCTCTGTGGAACTAAATCCCTCATACAACTTACATTGATTTCAATGAAGAAGCTTGAACAAGACCGCTTACTGGACAATTCTAAGCACAAAGTAGGATTTAGAATGGAAGCACCAGTTTGAACAAGTTTTGTTATATTAAAGAATTGTGTTGTAGTTACATTTGGAACAGAATTCTCTTTAAAAAACAGCTATGCACTCTCAGTTTCCTAACTTCATCCTGTCCTACTTCTCTGAAGAAATGTATTATCTCTCAGGACAGGAAAACTAAAATCTGTATTTCTACTCCCTGCCCCTTTGTTCTTAAAAAATACTTTCTTGGTTGATGCCTTTCTTTCCTCGGCCCGGGAATGCCTTTATATCCATCACAGTTTGAACCAGTCAGACTGTACTTTTGGAGATGGACAAGTTCTATTTCAAGAAAGTATGTCTAGGATTGGATTCTGAAATTCAGATACATTAACAAAAATGGTGATCTTTGTATACAGAATTCTAGTGAAATGAATAAGATTTAAGGTTTCCTCCCAGTAATTAGGAATTCATTTTTTAAATTCTGAATTTGGACATTTTAAGTCACATTCAAACCATTTTTTTTCTTTCCATCCATATATAGATGACATTTTTTCACTTTCTCTCATGGAAACCCTTGATGTAGTCTTCTTGGCTCAGGAATCTTTCTTTGAATTCTGACAGTTTTGTGATTGATTTTAGTCACATGCTGTTTGCCACAGCTGATGACTGATCATGTATACTTCTGTAGAAGCCTTGCTGGAAACTGTTGTGCTACTGGTTGATTCAGGTTTAAACACGGCATCCCTGCGGAACTAAAGTGACTTGGTACAAGATTTATGTATGCCTTACAAACAAGCAACACTGGAAGCAACTGCTAACAGCATGGCCAGCCTTCTGTTTCATAATTTAGATTACTATAAACTAGAAAGAAGAGGTGATCGGGATCTGGGTTCTAAAGATACTACCAAGGCTGCCATATGAGTTCTGCCTGCTCAGTTGATTTTCATGACCAAATTCCCTTCCCACCAGGTCCTGAGTATGTCTCGGACTTTGGACCCTGCATCTCACAACATCTGACTTGACTCCTATCTGGTGTTCTCTTCATAATATACTAAATCATGTGCTGCCACATTATTGCTATTTTTAGTGTTATTTTATGCTGCTGATTTTAAGAGTGATAATATTTTAATTTTTTGTTTACCTTTTCTCTTGCTGCTTTAACAATCTTATTGTTATATTTATTGCCATTGATGACACTGATTTTATAACTGCTTTTGCTTATTTAATTGGTTGTAGTAAGCTACATTCTTACTGAAAATGTGGGGGATTGATATTTTAAATATACAATAGTCCCTCCATTTTCTGAAAGCTATGAAAAGGGCTGAAATAAAAGCCAAGCAAGTCACAATCCACAATTTCAAGCCACATTTCTTGAATGTCCTTAAAAAGCAGACAGAAGCATTAGAGCAACAGGATAATGTGATGGAAGTTTATTAAAATAATAGAAAATGGAGTGCCTGTAAGTTAATGTATTACATGCATCAAGTGCAATTTTTTAGAATTTGTTTTTCTTTGAAAAAAAAAAGTTTAGTCAACGTAAGTGTTACAGCAAGTTTCATTCAAATGTGTGTGTGTGTGTGGGGGGGGGAACCTGACTGAAAAATTAGTAACAAAAATAAAGATAATAGACATAGCTATTATGTAAAATATGATAATGGAGTTACTTCTTCATGTAACATGTATTTCAGTTACAGGATTCAATGCCACAAGATTTAGTGATGCCCACTAATTTAAATTGCTTTAAAAGGGAATTAGACACAATCACAGAGGACTGTTCCATCAGTGATCATTAGTAAGGATGGCTAAGTGAAATCTCTGTACTCAAAGGCAGCATTCTTCTGAATACCAATTGCTGGGGGTGGGGAGCCACAACTGAGAGAGGCTTCATACCTAGCTTGATCTTCTGGAGATAAGGTTGGCCATTGTGGAAATGGGATGCTGGACTAGATAGGCTTTTGGTCTGATCCAGCAGGGCTCTTCTTACATTCTGAATAAACAAAAAAACTATCTAATATATATATATATATTTAAAGTTTTGTTCAAAATAATAACAAAAGAGTTGTACAGCGATGACATGTCTTGGAGTTTTGATTCCTGCCTTTTGAAAATTGCTACACAGACTCTGCCTTTTATGCCTAGATAGAGGGGATCTTGCAATGATGATCCATGTTTCTGTAACCTCGAGACTTGACTATTGTAATGTGTTTTATGTAAGGCTGCTCTTGAAGATGACTTTAAAATTCAATTAGAATGAGAGCACATACATCTCTTAACAAATGTTAGCATTCACAAGTATGTTCATCCTATACTGTGTAATGGCTGACTTTATGCCTCTGGCATCAACAACAACAACAAATTTTATTTGTATCCCGCCCTCCCCGCTAGAGCAGGCTCAGGGCGGCTAACAGCACAATTCAAGCTTCAATCATACAGGAATAATAAAATTACATTTAAACAGTTTAATTAAATTCAGATTAAATTTTAAAAGTTAATTAATAAAAGTGCTAATGCTATTTTGCTTTATGATGGCAGTTTTTCTTAGCAATTTCCTTCTTCTTCAGCAAAAGCCAATCGGAAGAGGATGGTCTTGCAGGCCCTGCGGAACTGTTCAAGGTCCCGCAGGGCCCGCATTTCCTCTGGAAGTTGGTTCCATAGGCTCGGAGCTATAGAGGAGAAGGCCCGGTTACGGGTGCTTTGCAACTTCCCTTCTCTCAGTCCGGGAATAGTCAACAAGTTTTTCCCGGCTGACCTCAGTGCTCTCTGGGGTTCATATGGGGAGAGACGGTCCCTAAGGTAGACAGGTCCTTGACCATATAGGGCTTTAAAGGTAATGACCAGCACTTTGTAACGAACCCGGTATACAACTGGCAGCCAGTGCAGCTCGCGCAGCCCAGGCCGTATGTGCTCCCACTTGGGAAGCCCCAACAGCAGTCTAGCCGCATTCTGCACCAGCTGCAGCTTCCGGGTTCGGTACAGAGGCAGCCCCATGTAGAGGGCATTACAGTAATCCAGTCTTGAGGTGACCGTTGCATGGATCACCGTTGCCAGATCTTGGTGCTCTAGGAAGGGAGCCAGCTGCTTTGCCCGTCTTAGATGGAAAAAGGCTGACTTGGCAGTGGCTGCAATTTGGGCCTCCATTGATAGTGAAGGCTCCAGTAAGACTCCCAGGCTCCTGACCTGGCGCGCCGCTTTCAGCGGCACCCCGTCGAAGACTGGGAGAGGTATTTCCCCTCTCCGAGCGCCCCGACCTAGACAAAGGACTTCTGTCTTGCTGGATTCAATTTCAGCCCGCTCCTCCTCAACCAAGTTGCCATATCCTGCAGGGCCCGGTCTAAATTCTCTGGGACACAGTCAGGCCGTCCATTAGTAGATAGAGTTGGGTGTCATCTGCATATTGATGGCACCCAAGTCCATATCTCCTAGCAATCTGGGCAAGGGGGCGCATATAGATATTAAATAACATTGGTGAGAAAACTGCCCCCTGAGGCACTCCACAGTCCAGTGTGTGCCTCTGGGACCGCTCACCCCCAATTGACACCCTTTGTCCCCAATCCTCGAGGAAGGAGGAAAGCCATTGTAAGGCAGACCCCCTCACCACTACATCGGCGAGGCGGCGGGTGAGTAGCCGATGGTCGACCGTGTCGAACGCGGCCGACAGGTCCAGCAACATCAGCACCGCCACACCACCCCGGTCCAGATGCCGTTGGAGATTATCTACCAGGGCGACCAGTACTGTCTCCGTCCCATGACCCGGGCGGAAGCCGGACTGGCAAGGGTCTAGGACGGAAGCGTCATCCAGAAAGTTCTGCAACTGCGACGCCACTGCCCTCTCTATAATTTTACCTAAAAACGGTAAATTGGAGACCGCTCGGTAGTTTGCCAATTCGGCCGGGTCTGCTGTACTTTTTTTCAAGAGGGGACGGACCAAAGCCTCATTTAGGGATGATGGAAAACGCCCCTCCGAGAGGGATCTATTTATGATGTCCCGTAAAGGACATTCAAGCTCCCTCTGGCAAGATTTGATTAGCCAGGAGGGGCATGGGTCCAAATCACAAGTTGTAGGGCGCGCAGATGAGAGAATTCCATCAACTTCCTCCAGGTTGAGCGGGTCGAAATGATCCAGAGTTAAACTGGAAGACAGGCACGGGGCCTCGGGCTCATGTACTGTATCCAAAGTGATGGGCAGGTCCTGGCGGAGCGACGTGATTTTGTCTGTAAAAAATTTCGCAAAAGCCTCGCAACCTATTTCTAATTCTTTAATATTTGGTCTGCCCTGGGGCAGTGTAGTTAAATGTTCAATTATTTTAAACAATTGTGCCGGGCGCGAATTTGCAGACGCAATCTTGGCCGCGAAGTACTTCTTCTTCGTGGCCTTGACTGCCATCTCATAAGACCTCATAAATGTTCTATAGGATGTTCTCGCCGCTTCGTCATGAGTGCGCCGCCACTGCCTCTCTAGTCGTCGGAGTTTTTGTTTCAACCGGCGTAGCTCCAAGGTGTACCAGGGAGCCAGCCTTGAACGAGGACGCAGAGGACGTCGGGGTGCGATCTCGTTGATTGCCCCGGATAGCCGATCTTGCCAGGCCTCAACCAGGGCATCAAGGGAATCACCAGGGGGCCAAGGATCCTGAAGAGCCATTTGGAACCGTTCCGGGTCCATCAGGCTCCGCGGGCGAGCCAAAATATGCTCTCCGCCCTTACAGGGTTGTGGTAGCGTCTCCATACGAGCCTTGAGATAGATGGATGGATGGATGGATGGATGGATGGATGGATAGATAGATAGATAGATAGATAGATAGATAGATAGATAGATAGATAGATAGATAGATAGATAGATAGATAATTTTATTTATATCCCGCCCTCCCTGCCGGAGCAGGCCCAGGGCGGCCAACAACATCATTCAAATTTCCATTATACAAAAGACAAAGTTACATTTAACATTAAACATTAACATTAAAATTCTGATAAGTTTAAAATTAATTAATTAAATTGATAAAAGTGCTAATGCTATTTGTTCTTTATGATGGCGGTAATCATTAGCAATTTCTTTCTATGTCAGCGAAAGCCAGTCGGAAGAGGAAGGTCTTGCAGGCTCTGCGGAATTGTTCAAGGTCCCGCAGGGCCCACATTTCCTCTGGAAGTTGGTTCCATAGGTTCGGGGCTACAGAGGAGAAGGCCCGATTGCGGGTGCATTGCAGCTTCACCTCTCTTGGTCCGGGGGTGGTCAAAAAGTTTTTTCCAGCTGACCTCAGTGCTCTCTGGGGTTCATATGGGGAGAGACGGTCCCTAAGGTAGACAGGTCCTCGATCATATAGGGCTTTAAAGGTAATGACCAGCACTTTGTAACGAACCCGGTATATAACTGGCAGCCAGTGCAGCTCGCGCAGTCCAGGCTGTATGTGCTCCCATTTAGGGAGCCCCAGCAATAGTCTGGCCGCTGCATTCTGCACCAGCTGCAGCTTCCGGGTTCGGTACAGAGGCAGCCCCATGTAGAGGGCATTACAGTAATCCAGTCTCGAGGTGATCGTTGCGTGAAGTACCGTTGCCAGATCTTGGCGCTCTAGGAAGGGAGCCAACTGCCTTGCCCGCCTCAGATGGAAAAAGGCTGACTTGGAAGTGGCTGCAATCTGGGCCTCCATTGATAATGAAGGCTCCAGTAAAACTCCCAGACTCCTAACCTGGTGCGCCGCTTTCAGCGGTGCCCCGTCAAAGACCGGGAGAGGTATTTCCCCTTCCCGGGCGCCCCGACCCAGACAAAGGACTTCTGTCTTCACTGGATTCAGTTTCAGCCCGCTCCCCTTCAACCACATTGCTATATCCTGCAAGGCCCGGTCTAAATTTTCAGGGACGCAGTCAGGCCGTCCGTCCATCAGCAGGTAGAGTTGGGTGTCATCTGCATATTGATGGCACCCAAGTCCATATCTCCTGGTACTCTGGGCAAGAGGGAGCATATAGATATTGAATAACATTGGTGAGAGAACTGCCCCTTGAGGCACTCCACAATCCAGTGTGCGCCTCTGGGACCGCTCGCCACCAATTGCCACCCTTTGTCCCCGATCCTCGAGGAAGGAGGAGAGCCATTGTAAAGCAGACCCCCTCACCCCTATATCGGCGAGGCGGTGGGTCAGTAGCCGATGGTCGACCGTGTCGAACGCGGCCGACAGATCTAACAACATCAGCACCGCCACACCGCCCCGATCCAGGTGCCGTTGGAGATCATCTACCAGGGCGACCAGTACTGTCTCCGTCCCATAACCCGGGCGAAAGCCAGACTGGCAAGGGTCTAGGATGGAAGCGTCATCCAGAAAGCTCTGCAACTGCGACGCCACTGCCCACTCTATTATGTTACCTAAAAACGGTAAATTAGAGGCCGGTCGGTAGTTTGCCAATTCGGCCGGGTCTGCTGTACTTTTTTTCAAGAGGGGTCGGACCAAAGCCTCTTTCAGGGATGATGGAAAGCGCCCCTCCGAGAGGGATCTATTTATGATGTCCCGTAGAGGACATTCAAGCTCCCTCAGGCAGGATTTAATTAGCCAGGAGGGGCATGGGTCCAAATCGCAAGTTGTAGGGCGCGCAGAGGAGAGAATTCCGTCAACTTCCTCCAGGCTGAGCGGGTTGAAATGATCCAGAGTTAAATCAGAAGACAGGCATGGGGCCTCGGGCTCATGTACTGTATCTAAGGTGATGGGCAGGTCCTGGCGGAGCGACGTGATTTTGTCTGCAAAAAATTTCGCAAAAGCCTCACAGCCTATTTCTAATTCTTTAACGTTTGGTCTGCCCTGGGGCAGTGTAGTTAAATGTCCAATTATTTTAAACAATTGTGCCGGGCGCGAATTTGCAGACGCAATCTTGGCCGCGATGTACTTCTTCACGGCCTTGACTGCCATCTCATACGACCTCATAAACGTTCTGTAGGATGTTCTCGCCGCTTCGCCACGAGTACGCCACCACTGCCTCTCTAGTCGTCAGAGTCCCTGTTCCAACCGGCGTAGCTCCAGGGTATACCAGGGAGCCAGCCTTGAACGAGGGCGCAGAGGACGTCGGGATGCGATCTCATTGAGGGCTAAGTGATCCGACCATGGTATCGCCTCCGTTGCAATTTCATTCACTTGAATCCCGGTCGCAAAGATCAGATCTAGAGTGTGCCCCTCCTGGTCCGTGGGAGTCGTGACAAATTGAGAGAGTCCCAGTGTCACCATGGAAGACACTAGGTCCATCGCCTGAGTGGAAGCCGCGTCATCGGCATGGACATTGAAGTCCCCCAGGACCAAAAGCCCTGGGTACTCCAACGCCCAGCCCGACACAGCCTCCATCAGGGATGGTAAGGCGCTGGCCGGTGCGTTAGGCGGACGGTACACCAGCCAGATCGCCAATCTCTCTCCGACATCCCACGCAAGGCCAACACACTCAATACCGTCGATCTTTGGGGCCGGGAGAGCCCGGAAGGAGTAACCCTCCCGTATGAGTACCGCCCCCCCCCGCCCGCTAATCCGCGACTGGTGAAAGACCGAGTAGCCTGGGGGGGTCATCTGAGAGAGCACTGTCATCTCTCTCTCTTGAACCCAGGTCTCGGTCACGCAAGCCAGGTCAACGTCCTGCCGAAGCAGGAAGTCCCTAATGGTCTCGGTCTTATTATTTATAGACCTGGCATTGCATAACACCAGTGTCGGACGCGGTGTCAGTGTTAAGTTGCTTTAAGAGAACTAAACTGCTGAGTCAAGGTTATGCAACTAAAACTATACAGCTGTAATAGAAGTCACGAGAGGAACAGGTGCAGCTAATGTTACAATCTGTGTTATGATTGGGTGGCTGCACTATATCAGTGATAGCATTGTTCACAGTAGTTGTTGGGCGATGGTGGATGGAGGAGAAGGAGAAGGACGTATGTGAGAGGAGGAACAACAGACTGATATACTGTTACTCTGGAGGATTGCTTGGCTATTAACGTAATGTATTGGACTGGATTCTAGACTTCTCTATTGGATTGTGATTTGGTGCTGCATATTGGAAGGACTGCTATTCTGTGTATGACCATTTGCCTGCCTGTGACTGCCTCTTACGTGTTAACCCAAAATACAACTGTTTACTGGCTGTTGTGGAGTTTTGTTTCTTTACCACAGTGTTCTGGAGTTGCACTCAACTGTCTACTCAAACAGGGGAAAACGTCCTACGCACACAAACTCTGTCATCGGTTATGGGCCCAGCGTGGTCTCCTGGAGAGTAAGAGCAATAAGTGCCATCAGTTCCTGTGGTCTACTCGAGGTCTACTCGTGAGTAACAGCCATTTTTGGGTGTGGCAGTTTTTTGTATTTCACACAGGCATAATGGAGTCCTGTATCCAAGTCTCCGGTTTCCTTATCAAGAGGCTGAACGGGGAGAATTACAGCACCTGGTCTGAGAAGGTCACAATGATTCTCAAATATCAAGGTTTGTGGGAGTACGTGATGAATCCACCCAACATAGCCGTGCTAGACGCTGCTGATGACGCAGCTGTTATAGAAAAACACAAAAGCAATGAGGATAAAGCTTGTGCACTAATTGGTCTAACTTTGGAAGACAGCCAGCTTATCCATATAAAAACCTCCAACAGTGCAAAGTCTTGTTGGGACGCTTTAAAGTCTCTTTATGTCAGTGAGAGTGTGGGGTCCCATATATATCTAATGAAGAAACTCCTTAGTGCAAGATATGTGGCTGGTGGGGAAATGAGTGTCCACCTAGAGTTCATGCAACGTACCTTGCAACAGCTGCAGGAGAAAGAAGTGGTTTTTTCCTCAAACATCTTCTCCACTATTCTCTAACCTTTCCTGTATTTTGTTCTCTGGGTTTTACTTTGCTCAGAAGCTGAGAAGATAGGATTTATTAATAATATTTACATTACACACTTCAAGTGCTGAAATTCTCTCTGATTCATCTCCAGTCTTTGTCCCAATTTTGTGCTGCTTTTTTCCATGACTCTTCTGTCTGATTTTGCACATGCTGCCACAGGCCTAGGGTTGCCAATTCAAGAAATATCTGGGGACTTTGGGGGTGGAGCCAGGAGACTTTGGGGGTGGAGCCAGGAGACATTAGGGGTGGAGCCAAGATCAAGGCTGTGACAAGCATCATTGAACTCCAAAGGGAGTTCTGGCTGTCACATTTAAAGGGACGGCACACCTTTTCAATGCCTTCCTTCCATAGGAAATAATGAAGGATAGGGGCACCTTCTTTTAGGGCTCATAGCATTGGACCCCCTGGTCCAATCTTTTTGAAACTTGGGGGGTATTTTGGGGAGAGGCACTAGATGCTATACTGAAAACTTGGTGCCTCTACCCCAAAAAACAGCCCCCCCCCAGAGCCCCGGATACCCACAGATCAATTCTCCATGATTTTCTATGGGAATAAATCTCCATAGGGAATAATAGAGTTCCCAGCAGACATTTCCCTCCCCCCCCCGCTTTCTGACGCCCCTGAAGCGGGGGGAGGGCCTCCAAACCGGGGGATTTCCTGCCCTCACCTGGGGATTGGCAACCCTACACAGGCCTCAAGATTATCTGAAAATGAGGATCCTGAAGAGGTGGAAGAAATTTGGAAAAGAGTTGGGGCAAGTTGTTGCTTCGTGGCAGCATGTGCAAAATCAGGCAGAAGAGTCGCAGGAAAAAGGAGCATGAGACTGGGACAAAGGCTAGTGAAGGATCGTTTTCAGTGATCTTTATAACAGCTCTTCCAGATCAGTGAGTGTTATCCCCATATGGTAGATGGTGGACTGTGGAGGAGAGGGGAACTGAGGGTGATAGACCAATGACTCACCTAAGGCCTCCTTGCCCTTTTGTGGTTGAAACATGATCTGAAACATAGCCCCTTAAGCTCACTTGTTAAGTTACTTTACAAGCTCAAGTAAGTGTTTCAGTGTGCTTCAAGCTGTTGAAACTCATAAGGTTTCACTTCACAAATTATCTTCAGGATAATAAAGAATGGAATTACATGAAAAACTTTCATATATTCAGGTTATATTGCTTTAAGGAACTTAAAGCATCAGAACATAAGAAGAGTCCTACTGGATCAAACTAGTGGTCCATCTTGTTCAGCATCCTGTCTCATACAATGACTAACCAGTTACTCTGGAGGGCCAATGACAGGGCACAGACAGGCCTTCCCCTGAAGCTGCCTCCTGGCACTGGTATTCAGAACCAGAGGCTTATTACATCTGAATACGGCGGTTCTGTTTAGTCATCATGGCTAGTAGCTAGTGTACCCTGCAACCTGTGGTCGAGTGTGCCCCCCATCCCAAATGAGGAACATACTTAGAAGTCCTGTGAGTAGAAGAACTAAAATGTGTTTATTAATAAACAGGCAGAGTGCTGGATACAGAAGGTAAAAGCCCTCAGAAGCCTAGCAGACTTTGTCCAGGGACCTTATACTCTTTGTGACATAAGCAAAAAAACAAAACAAAACATACATTATTGGTTATACAGGAAAAACACATTTTGACCTGGCCAAGTTCCATTGGGTATTCAAAACCTGGGATGTCCCTCTAGAATTAGTATTTTGTCGATAATTTGTAAAAAAAAGTAATTCTTTGTTGACCCCTTAAAACAGCAATATGTTTATCTGTTCAGTAGAGGTCTTCTCTGCTCTATGCCAAGTTTGATATAGCTCTCCTTCAAACATCCACATTCCATAACATATTATGAGCCTTCTTTGTGAGACCAAAGATTAACTTTTAGCGTCAGTCTATGGACCTACCTCTCCTCCACACAGTACTATGCAGAGCAAGGGACTTGAAGACCTTGAGGCTATCTAAACCATTATTATTCCTTCATAGCTGCTAGAGGCATAAGGGCAAATGGCCACATTAGGGAATGCAAAGCTAATTAGATTTCCACTGAAATCTTTATTTCAAGAGCCAGTTTAGTGTTGTGGTTAAGTGTGCGGACTCTTATCTGGAAGAACCAGTTTGAGTCCCCACTCCTCCACTTGCAGCTGCTGGAATGGCCTTTGGTTAGTCATTGCTCTCGCAGAGTTGTCACTGAAAGGGCAGCTTCTGTGAGAACTCTCTAAGCTCCACCTACCTCACAGGGTGTTTGTTGTGAATGAGGAAGGTAAAGGAGATTGTGAGCTGCTGAGACTCTGAGATTCAGAGTGGAGGGTGGGCTATAAATCCAATGTCGTCTTCTTCGTTTTCATAGCCAAGTCAAGTGGAGCAAAGGAAAATAATGGCCCCTTTCTTGCAATTAGAATTCATGGAAATTAGGTAAGCAACATTTTACCAGCTTGGCTAATAGTCACTAATGAGAGGGGCCATGGCTCAGAGGTAGAACATCTGTTTGGCATGCAGAAGGTCCCAGGTTCAATTCCCAGCATCTTCAGTTAAAAAGGATCAGGCAATAGATCATGTGAAAGAACTTTGTCTAAGACCCTGGAGAGCTGCTGCCAGTGGTAGGGTTGCCAAGCCCCAGGTGGGAGCAGGGGATCCTCTGTTTTCAAGGGCTCCTGCTTGTATTACCCACGAGATTTGCAGCCTCCCTTCCTGACATATGCCACACATCTGATTTTCACTCTGAGCCCTGGTATACTTGGGAACATTAGTTTCCCATTGTCACATTTGTATGAAAAAAAGACACAGCCAGGCTGAGGAAGCCCTGACCCAACACGTGTAAAATAAGTAATATGTATTTTTGCCCTAAACTAGGGTGATGTTCCTTGTGATTTAGACTCATCAAGATAAACAAAATCACCTAACTTTTACAAAACAAAATTAACAAATATGATTAAGAGTTGTACCTCATCTCATGCAAAACTCCAAGATCAGAGGTATTCTTTCTTGAACTTTTCTTATACCTATTTAAAATTATCTGCAGAATTTAAAAGTTACAGAGCAAGTGGCAAAAACATATTTTTCCTTACTGCATTTTTTTATCCTTGTAATGGCTGCATTTTAAAAGAGATGAGAAAAGGAAAGAGAAAACATTGTTAAATGGTTGGTAGGTGGCAGAAGAAAATTGCTGTACTTATACGAATGGTAAGCACCATTTCCATAAATCCTCTCCTTGTGAGTCAGAGTATGCCTTTCAAAAGGTGCTACAATAAAATGAAACCCCTACCACCCACATAAAAGCATGGTGGGAAAGCTTTCGTTGAACTTGGGTTGCCAAACTTGAAAAGAGGCAGGATGTTTCTATAAAGTTCTGTTTTGAAGGAGGCCACTTTATTACTGCAGAAAAACTGGAATGGGAATACTTGTAGCTTAGTGGTTCAAGTAACTCCTGGAGGTTTGTGGGTAGTCCCTGTGGTGAGTGGAGTTTGGGGAGGAGGAATGAGCTCAGCTGGGATGTGATGTTGCTCTAAGACTTCAATTTCTCCTTGATTTTATGGAAGTCAATACAGCCCACCCTATGAAGCTGCCATTATTTTCAGAGGAACTGACCTCTGTAATCTTTAGAACTGTCGTAATTAGTGTTGCCACCTCCAGCTTGGCAAATTCCTGGAGATTTCAAGGTGGTGACTGGGGATGTCCACTCTCTGAAACTGACAGTTCCTCCTGTGTAACTGATCTCTGTAGTTTGGAGATCAGTTGTAATTATGGGAGAACTCCAGGCCCTAACTGGAGGCTGGCCTCAATGTGCTTGGATATCAAGTATTTAGAGTTACCAATCTAATGTTCTCCTGCAATTTTTCCAAATGTATTCAAATTTTGCCTGCAGAATCTTCCACGTGGCACTGTTGACTCATCTTCCTTTTCAAGGGTAAAATCTCTTTATTATAAGAATGGCAAACTTTAAAACTGAAACTGTTTGAAAAGTGATACACCAAAAACTTCAAAATATAATGTTACTGTGGCTTACAGGGTCAGAACAAGCAACCCCTCCAAGTAATAATAAAAGCTTCTCAGTTTTAGAATATTTCTTTGAAAACTGATGGGAGGATACTAATGCTGATGATAAGCAGTAGTTTGATTATACACAAATCTTTCCATAGCCCTTAGAAAGATTGTTGGATCGTAGTCAGCATCCTCTATTCATTCAAAAATCCAATTTAGACCTAAAATATGGATTTCTAATGGATTTTGTAACATGATTTTAAAATCCAAGATCTTTAATTTTCAAGATTTAGCAATCTTGCCGCTTTAAGGTCATCTATGCATGTTCGCTTTCAGTTCTTTAGCCCTGAACAGCACAAGGTCCAACCATTTTATTCTAGAAGAATAAATTGGAACATAAATTTGTTATATTACATAACAGAGTGAGTCCATCATGAGCAAATAATCCCCCCATACCCACCCCCACCCCAAAACAGAATGCAAGGTATACGTGACTGTATGAGAGGGCTCTCAATTAAAAATTGTCAAATGTAACAGAAATAGCAAGGAAGCTTTCTGTAGAGGAATTCATGGAAAGAAAACGAAGGATTTCTGGAGCTTTACCCTATAAACAATTTCTCTCTGATGAATGTATCAGTTTCTAATTTTTTTACTGTCAGCATTTCTTCAGGCACAGGTGTAATGTCTGAGAGTGTAAAATTAATGTGAGAAGCAAGCATAAGATGACATTACAGCTTTATAACTTTGAAACACAGAGTAAAAATATGAACTGATATCCTGTTAACCACCATGTCACACACAGTTTTCTGAATGGGCATAGAATTGTCAAGGTTTTCAAGACACTTTTGTGGTGCAAGGCCCAATCTATCCACACGTACCCTCATAAAATATCATTACCAAACATCATCATGAACCAAGGCCCTGTTTCCTAACTGCATACAGGTTTAATAATTTTATTTCCTTCTTCAACCACTAATTTTGCTGGTTAATAGAAATTTATTTTTTGGAGAATAGCAGCAAAAAAATGCTGCTTCAGTTATTCTGTTTGGCACATTTCTTATTTTCTTAACAGAAAGTCCAAGGAATTAAAATGACATTTTCTCTACATGTTTGGCACCTGTATCTCTGATGTTTCAATTCAGTCTAAATTAAAGCAGTTTGGGAGAAAAACACAGCCAAAGGCAATACTTTGAATCCCATTCAGCAGAAGTTGTAAGGCAATTTGCTGGTGGGAACAGGCCACCACTGTGGCAGAATTAAAGTGGGAGGGGAAAAGCAGACTGTTAGCAGTGGGAGATGACAGTACAAACTGCAAGTGCTCAATCAGTCCTATGAAAGGGCCTGGCAATTGAATAAGTAGCCTGTAGCAAGGGTCAGTCAGCAATCAGACTCTTGAGTCTTGTTGAGACCTCTCCTTTCTCTATTGCAACCTTTTGATAGCTTCTGCTTACTGTCACTTGCGTTGACAGTAAGCAGAACCTGTCAGAGTCATCCCACTGGCCACTACTGGTGTCAATGGGATGATGAAATGTATTTTGACCCTACTGGGTGTAAGCCAAAATGCCCTCAAAACAAGGTTGGGGAATTGTCAGGTGATAGATAGATAATTTTTTATTTATATCCCGCCCTCCCCGCCGGAGCAGGCTCAGGGCGGCTAACAACATCATTCAATTTCCCTTATACAAAAGACAAGGTTACATTAACATTAAACATTAAAATTCTGATAAGTTTAAAATCACTTAATTAAGTTGATAAAAGTGCTAATGCTAATTGTGCTTTTATAATGGCGGTAATCATTAGCAATTTCTTTCTTCGTCAGCGAAAGCCAGTCGGAAGAGGAAGGTCTTGCAGGCCCTGCGGAATTGTTCAAGGTCCCGCAGGGCCCGCATTTCCTCTGGAAGTTGGTTCCATAGGTTCGGGGCTACAGAGGAGAAGGCCCGGTTACGGGTGCATTGCAGCTTCACCTCTTTCGGTCCGGGGGTGGTCAACAAGTTTTTTCCAGCTGACCTCAGTGCTCTCTGGGGTTCGTATGGGGAGAGACGGTCCCTAAGGTAGACAGGTCCTCGACCATATAGGGCTTTAAAGGTAATGACCAGCACTTTATAACGAATCCGGTATGTAACTGGCAGCCAGTGCAGCTCGCGCAGCCCAGGCTGTATGTGCTCCCATTTAGGGAGCCCCAACAACAGTCTGGCCGCTGCGTTCTGCACCAGCTGCAGCTTCCGGGTTCGGTACAGAGGCAGCCCCATGTAGAGGGCATTACAGTAATCCAGTCTCGAGGTGACCGTTGCGTGAAGTACCGTTGCCAGGTCTTGGCGCTCTAGGAAGGGAGCCAACTGCCTTGCCCGCCTCAGGTGAAAAAAGGCTGACTTGGAAGTGGCTGCAATCTGGGCCTCCATTGATAAAGAAGGCTCCAGTAAAACTCCCAGACTCCTAACCCGGTGCGTCGCTTTCAGCGGCGCCCCGTCGAAGACCGGGAGAGGTATTTCCCCTTCCCGGGCGCCCCGACCCAGACAAAGGACTTCTGTCTTCGCTGGATTCAATCTCAGCCCGCTCCCCCTCAACCACATTGCCATATCCTGCAAGGCCCGGTCTAAATTTTCAGGGACGCAGCCAGGCCGGCCGTCCATCAGCAGATAGAGTTGGGTGTCATCTGCATATTGGTGGCACCCAAGTCCATATCTCCTGGCAATCTGGGCAAGAGGGCGCATATAGATATTGAATAATATTGGTGAGAGAACTGCCCCTTGAGGCACTCCACAATCCAGTGTGCGCCTCCGGGACCGCTCGCCACCAATTGCCACCCTTTGTCCCCGATCCTCGAGGAAGGAGGAGAGCCATTGTAAGGCAGACCCCCTCACCCCTATATCGGCGAGGCGGCGGGTCAGTAGCCGATGGTCGACCGTGTCGAACGCGGCCGACAGATCTAACAGCATCAGCACCGCCACACCGCCCCGATCCAGATGCCGTGGGCACCTGGCTTCATCAGGATCTTTTACCTGTGTATACAGGATTCCATGTCCAGAAATTAATGCTTAAAAATAATAGGGACTCTAATTAAGCAGAACAATTACAATTTATTCCGGAAAAATATAGGCTTGCATACAAGATAAAATACTCATAAAATCATTCATACAGTCCTAGGAAATATAGAGAGAGATATAGAGACAACATATGGGTAGACAAACAGGGTGATAATTACCGATCGTAGTCCTCAAGAAGGCTCCAATGGCGACGATAGAGGACGGGGGAAATGGGACCCTCAACTGGCCAAAAATCAGGGATGGATCTAGTCAGCGGAGATAGGGTACTGCTAGCTTCACACACGAGTGGAGTTGGGTCAGAGGTTAGACTACCCTAGACCCTCAGTGGATGGGAGGTACAGGGATGGATGACAGGTGGTCAGCTGGTACATGACCTCAGAAAAGGGGAGGCTCTGCAGTGACCATAAGGGCTGGACTAGTGCAGTAGCCAATAGCCGGTTAGTTGGCAACCCCTGATTGGACGCTCATAGCTAGCCAATGAGCAGACTTGGCCTTAGTTACCTGATTGGCTGTCCAGGTAACAATGGGCCAAGGGGGAGGCTCCAGGATAATTGTTGGGGAAAAGAATGGGGGAAATTACTGGGTGGAGGTGTGCTTAAGACTATTAAACTTATCTAAAAAGGTGACAATAGATGGCCAAATTGCTACCTAAGGTAACACCCGGTTTACACAAAGGAACTTGGCTCTGATTGAAGATGGTCTTCCTCTTCTTTAGTCTTCTTCTTGGCACCAGTCTTTGTCTTGAGTTCCGTTAGACAAAGGCTTAGGCGGTCTGGCAGGATCCATGCCTGGATAAGCTTGATGGTTCCATGGGTGGCTCACATCTGTTTTGTACGTGTGCCTCCTGCTATCCTGAAATGGAGTCTTGGTACTGCTGGAAAATAGCTGGTGTTAGCCTCCCAAAGTGGATTCTATGGTCAAGGCTAAAAACCGCTTGGTCTGGATAGCTCCTAACGGCGCGCTTTTCTTCCGCTCCAAGATAGAGATGGCGTTCCCCCGAAGCGACTAGAAACCATCTGCTTTCCTTGCTGGCGCTCTTCCAGGAACACGGAGCGCTGCTTTAGCGTTGTGGCTGTTAGTAGTCATAAGTCCTTTCCATTCTGGTAGGCAAACCCACGTCCTTCTGTCAGATGTGTGAGAGCTCTGTCTCCAGGCACTCTGGCACCCAGACAGGTGACTACGATGTTCTGGAAATTAGGGGCATTTCCTTACATGGGACATAAAACTGCTTAACTTTGGTTGAATCACTCTACAGTTTTAAATATCCCTTTTAGACCTGACATTTTTTGACTGACCAGGTAACACAGTGTTGTTGACTGGAAAGCTGATATGATTAATCAAATATACAGAATTTACAGCAATCAATTTTATCCACAAAACTATATCTAATAGAAAGATGTCTTCAAAATGATGGGTATTTGAAAACTGCTATTTTCAAGTCCGAATTTCCAAACATGCATATAGGGAAGAAAATAGAAGAAATTAAGCTGTATATTGGGGACTGATATCTTTTCCTTACTGTACTTCCTGTGGGGAAGGCAAAAGGTCACAGGATCCCCAAACATTATTACCTGCTGAGCTTTGTGGTGGTACCTCTCTTGTTTATCCCACTGCAGAAGATCAGAAGAAGAAAGCTGAAAGATTTCCTCGCTGCCTTGCAGTCATCTAGCATACGAAACTGTTGCATTCTGTTCTGCCCAGCACTAGTGTTAGATAATGGGCTGGATTCAGACTATATTTTCCGCTCACACAGAGCACTTCTTTTTTTGGGGGGGGGGGGGGGTTGCATTTTGTGTATGCATGTGTGCATATGTGTATCCGTGCCTAGATGTGATGGTGACCTCTGGCAAATACCACTGGGGAAAGGGTTGCAAGGTCCAGCTCAGGAAATATCTGGGGACTTTGGGTGTGGAGCCAGGAGACTTTGGGGGTGGAGCCATTTGCAAGAGTGTGACAAGCATGATTGAACTCCAAAAGGAGTACTCACAATCACATTTAAAGGGACTGCACACCTTTTAAATGCCTTCCCTCCATCCGGAAATAATGAAGGATAGGGGCACCTTCTTTTGGAGCTCATAGCAATGGATCTCCGGATCCAATCTTTTTGAAACTTGGGGAAGTGTTTTGAGGAGAGACAATGGACACTATACTCAAAATTTGGTGCCTCTACCTCAAAAAAACACCCCACACCCAGATGCCCACAGATCAATTCTCCATTATACCCTATGGGAATTGGTCTCCATAAGGTATAATGGAGTGCGCAGTGGCCATTTCCTCTCCCCCCTGCTTTCTGATAATCCTGAAGTGAGGGGAGGACTTCCAAACTGAGGGATCCTCTACCCCCAACTGGGGATTGTTGGCAAACATTTAGAGAAATGGCTTGATAGCCTGCCTTTGCTGCCCCCAATTACAGGCATTCTCTGGAGGTCTTCCAACCAAATACTTGCTAGGGTTGGCCCTGCTTAGCTTTTGAGATCTGACAAGATTGGGCTCGCCTGGGCTATCCAGGTCTGGGCACACAGGGCACTTTTGACAGTGGAACAGAATTTTTCTTCCTTCCCTCCTTCCACTGTAGCCCACTGATCTCCTCAAAATGCTGCTCCTGAGGGACAGGGGATACTCAGGAACAGTGTGAGGGTGAATTAGGAATCAGCAACAGAAAGGTGAATTGGTGGAAATTACCCCTCCCTTCCGTTAGTGAAATATTTAGTTTGGATCCAACCTATGGTCTTTAGATGAACAAAAAAAGGAATTGCCCCTTTCTGCACTCTTAACCACATGAGATGTCTCAAAAAAGTTCAACTAATTAATATTCCAAACTTTAACACGAGTATGCGGAATCACATGGAACCAAAGCCAACCATTACAGTCTATGTCTTTAAAGCATGGGGACACAGGGAGAAAAGTACAAAACAGAGTGCGATAATGACAAGGATGGTGATGACACTGTCCTATTTACTTCACATATAACATACAGTGTCAGGAATACAGAAATTATAATGCAGTTGCAGCAACCAAGAAATGGGATGGGAGTGAGGATAACTAGTGTTTGCTGTACTTGCTGGAATGTGGTCTGATAACCTACTTAGTTAAATCTTTTAGGAGAAACAGATTCTCAAATGACAGAATGCAGTGAGAGTAGGAAGTAAAATTTAGAGAACTAAGGTTTGGATTACAAATGCAGGAGTATGAGGTGGCAAAGACCACAAGTGGTAGAACAGACTATATTTCGACACTGTAGGTAGTCAATTCCAGCTCAGAATGTTCCTTCATATACAAATACATGGAATAAGAAAACCACTGCTGCAAGGATGAAGGTTATATATTTCTCTCTTTGCTCACTGTATAAGTTTTCTGTTTGCTGGAAGCTTTTAACTAAGGTAAACATTCAATGAGATTCTCCATGAGTCTCAAGCCTGCAGTCCAAAATGCATTTACTATCTCAGATCTCTGCCTCCTCATTTCCATAATTAATATTCTGTGTTGTATGTATGTGCAAATATTAAATCACAACATATTAGTATGTGTTACAAGCCTGTGACATCATAATGAACCTCTTTAAGTTTTAACACAGACTTAGTACAAAAATATTTCCGAATACCCATTGCCTAGATTAATATGAGCAGTTGATTCAGAGCAGATAAAAGAAAGCACTTGGCTTGTGCAATTTACTACTGCTGTAATGTATACAAGAAGCCTCTAGGGAAAAGATTGCATCTCTTTCAGTTTTGGCCCTCCTGTATGGCAGTGTGGCTGAGCAAGCTGATTAAGGCTGACTGAAAGAAGGCCCAGCCGGAGGGAGAATCGGTCGCAGAGCTAAATAAAAATCCTTCATAAGTTGAAGCAAACCAGATGTGTCCTGTTGTTCATGAAACTAGAACTTAGGGATTCCAGTCCCCAGGTGGGGAATCCCCTGATTTTTCAGACTCCCCCCCAAATGCCATCCAGTTGTCTAGTGGGGAAGTCCTTACCTCAACAGTTATCTGTGGCTCTGCTTGAAAACTGTGGGCACCATACACCTGCCCCACAAGTGGCAAATTCACGGTTTGCAGGGCAGGCATGCAGGGTGCCCTCTCCTGCCCTGCAAGTGGCAATTCCCAGTTTGCATGCACGACACCTGCTTTCCCCCAATCATGTAGAATAGAAGAATCATAGAGCTAGAAGAGACCTCCAGGGTCATCTAGCCCAATCCGCTGCACAATGCAGGAAATTCATAAATACCTGCCCCTAAGTTATAGGATCATAAAGTTATGGTTTAAAGGGAAGATTCCTCTTTAAATGGTTGGGGGAAAGTAGAGGGTGTATGTACATGGTGTTGCATCCCTGATGTGATGACATCACTCTGTGTGACTGCATTAGTGATGGCCCCTCTCCCTCCTGGAATGCCCCCCCAATCTCCCCACCAGGGAGAAGATGGTACCGGGAAACCCTGCTAGAACTACCACAAGATGTAGTGATAGCTATTAATTTAGAAAACTTTAAATCATAGAGGACAGGTCAGTATGCCTATGAATATCAACTACGGAGGGCGAGGGGAGAACTGCAACAGGACTCATCTTTGGCCTCTGTTCTTCTGCTTGTAGGCCTTCTGGAATATCTTAGTCATGGAAACATAATGCCTGTCTGTTAGCCTGATACAGGAGGGCTCTTGTGATTTCTCGAATACAGAGTCTTAAAATACAGTTTTAAGTATTCCAAATAGTAAGCTGCTTTCTTTGACTACTGCAGCCTCTCAACAACAGAAGCCTTTCTAGATCATACAGAAGGTCTGTCAAGTCCCACATCCAGGGCTGGTCCTAGGATAAACAGCACTCTGGGCAAAGATTGCCTTTGGTACCACCCATCACCTTTGCACTAATGCTGAAATGGGTGGCTTGTGCAAGACTGCAGTGTAACAGGCCCTATTGTGCCTCTCAGGCTTTCCCAGCAATGTCAGTGAAAAAAGATATAGAACTGACTACCTGAACAAAATTCTGAAATGGCATGAAACATCATCCAATCATATGACTGCACAATGCAAGTGGATGAAAACTGAATCCATGTTTAGATTAAGCAAGAGTATTTGAAGCAAAGCACTCTTGGATTATAAACCACAAAATTCAGCATTGGAGGAGTGTGCTTGAATTTGTTTACTGTGTTTTTGGCATCACACAACTTGGCATTCTGGAGATTTTTGGACAAGCTCGTCAGAATAGGTGCTTGGCAAGACTGGTGAGGTAATATGTGAGCATTTGAAGTGCATGTCTTCAAAAGAGTGTAATGATCACCACTGAGGGAAAACCATTCAGAATGAACCTATCATCCTTGTGGCCAACAAAGCACTTGAAAACATATGTAACAAGCTGAACAAAGCTAAACACAATTCTGTCATACTAGATTGTACACCTGATGTAAGTCTTTCTGAAAAGATATCATTTACCATAAGGTTTGTGGATGAAGATGGAGGCAAAATTTGTGTAAAAGAACATTTCTTAGGATTCAGGGCAGTTCAGAAATCAACTGGACAAGGACAGGTGGAAGTGATGAGAACACTGCAGGAAAACAACATTAAGGACTGCAGTGACCAAGGTTATGAATATGATAATGAGGCCAACATAAAAGCTGGGAAAAAGGTGTCCAGGGAATGCTATGTACACTGAACTGCTGAGCTTCATTTGTACCCTGTCGCTATCATTCTCTTAGTCTGGTAGTTTCAGATGCAGCCTCATTATCAAAGAATCTATTTCTCTGTTTGGTGTGTTACAGCACATCTTTGTGCAATTTTCAGCCTCTGTTTGACTGTGGCAGATACTGAAAGACTATGTGCCAAACATTACTGTGAAACCATTGAGTGGCACTTGCCAGGAAAGTCGCATAGGGAGTGTGAAGATTATCTGATATCAAATAAAAGAAATTTGTGCTGTTTTCATGGAAGCAGCAGAGTTGCCTAAAGAAGAAGCAGGTCTTCGCCAGTGTCTAGGAGATTGATATTATAACTGCTATGTTCCTCATGAAGAAATGCATAGAGTTCACTGCATCATATAGTGAAAGCAACAGCAAAACAGCTCACAGAAGTCTTTGTGTCTAATTCCACTTTCAAGGAGCCACCAAGGATGTGGTATAAAAAGAGGTAGTTTGAATATGAGTCAGACTTATGAAGAAGAGTGTAGTCCAGAAGAAATTGTAAAATAGGAGTTCTTCTGCACTCTTGTAGATGCTGTTCATTTTTCAATTGAAGAGTGATGTGACAAGCTTGAGTCTCACAGGAAAATATGGGGATTTTTGTACAATCTCAAAAAAATTACCACAGGAGACACTTAACACCCATTGTACAGATCTACACAGAGCACTCAGTGATGGTGACAATTCTGACATCAATGATACAGATATTCATTGGGAACAGGGCCTTCTCCAGCACATTTATCTCTCGGAAAAGGCTTACCAAGAGATGTCCTGCAGCACATCCATAATACCAAAATGAATGATGCCTTCCAAAATGCCTGGGTAGCACTATGAATTTTCCAGACACCTTCAATGGCAGTTGTCAGTGATGAGCAAAGCTTATCAAAGCTGAAGCTTATCAAAACCTATTTACATTCTGCCATGGGAGATGAGAGATTCCTATCACTTGCTATCCTAAGCATCATGAACGAAATTGTTCAGAACCTTGGTATCTTAACCACTTTGCTAGAGGTTGCAAAACCACAGCTCAAAAAGCCCTATTCTGAGCAGTGGCAGTTGACTAAACTGTGGCAGAACTGTCACAGTTCATTCTGTTTACATGCCATTTTTAAACAAAAAGTTTCAAAAGCAGTTTATGTAGCACAGAGATACTTTATATATTTGTTTTACATGATTTCCCTTTCTTTTTGGTAAGTAGTCATTTTAGAACATCCATTAGATAAATAAAATGCAGATGGAAATATTGTTAACCATTCCAAAATTTCTGCTTGTAATTTAGACATGGTGAAGTCTTTACTTATTTATTTTTTTCAATTTCTAGCCTGCTTTCCCTGCACAGCAGGCTCAGAGCAGGGTACAACAAACACAACCAATTAATTAACATAAGTAGAGCATTAAAACATAATACAGTCATTAAAACCTATAAACATCAGCTACTTGATTAAAACTAGCAATAGATGGCAATCTACAGCGCAGTTGATGAGCGCCAACCCTACCTATGCATGCCATAAATGGGACAGCACATGCAAGGAAGTTGGCCACAGATGGAACAGGGCAGCGGAGGCCAGTGTAGATGGTTTACTACTGCCTCAGCTATAGGCCTGACAGAACATCTGTTTTACAGGCCTTGCAGAATTGCATTAAGTCCTGCAGGACACTGATCTCAATTGGGAGAGTGTTCCACCAGGCTGGTGCCAGAGCTGAAAAAGCTCTGGCTCTGGTTGAGGCCAGGCAGACTTATTTTGGGCCTGGGATCACCAACAGATGTTGATCTGAATATCATAGGGCTCTTTCAGGGATATATTGGGAGAGAAGGCCTTGCAAATATGTTAGTCGCTGTTCAGATAGGGCTTTAAAGGTAAAACCAGAACCTTGAATTTGATCCTGTATTCAACTGGAAGCCAGTGCAATTGGTGCAACACAGGATGAATATGTGCTCTTGATGACAGTCATCCTCTGAGCTGTTAGCAACCAATCTCAGCCTGGTACCTCTTGCAGCTCATATATATATCAATACCTTGCCCAGCTCATCCCTCACTTAGGCTTAGGGTTGCCAAGTCCAGTTCAAGAAATATCTGGGGACTTTGGGGGTGGAGCCAGGAGACACTGGGGGTGGAGCCATAAGCAAAGTTGTGACAAGCACAATTGAACTCCAAAGGAAGTTCTGGCCATCACATTGAAGGGGACCACATACCTGTTTAATGCCTTCCCTACATGAGAAATAATGAAGGATAGTGGCACCTTCTTTTGGGGCTCATAAAATTGGACCCCCTGGTCCAATCTTTTTGAAACTTGGGGAGCATTTTGAGCAGACTCACCAGATGCTACACTGAAAATTTGGTGCCTCTACCTCAAAAAAACCTCCCCTCCAGAGCCCCAGATACCCCGGGATTAATTCTCCATTATACCCTATGGTCCAACAGATATTTCCCTCCCTCCCCCCCCCCTCCGTTTCTGATGACCCTGACGCTCCAGAGGGCCTCCAAACCGGGGCTCCTTTGCCCCCACCTGGGGATTGGCACCTCTACTCATGAGCTGCTGAACTTTCAAGTTTTCACAGTAACACAGGGCAACCAAAGGTTCAAGTTTACCTTCACACTATGCAAACGACCTCTGCAAGGATTGTGTAACAATCGGAGGGTCTGGGCTCCTTTCACAGCCATGTTGTTCTGCCTCCTCCTCTCCCCTCACTCCCCTTCAGCCTTAAAGACGCAGACACACCATCCAAAGAGAAAGGCTTTCTCAAGTAGAGACTGAAGCCTCTAGAGGGGGAAAGGCACATGATGGCTGTGGGGGCAGGGCTTCCCCCACCAGCCAGCTGACTGGGGGTGGGAAGGAGCTTGGGAAAGCAGGAGAACCCCCACGGGGACCTGGGGATTGACAAGCCTACCTAGGCTGGCCCTGCCAACATCCTGTTTCCAACTTTAATCACATTATTTTGCAACCCTTATTTTGCTCAGAGTTGAACTTTTGTAGACTTGTTTTCCCATTATCTTTCTTGCAAAGGGAAAACCTCTAGAAGATCAACTTGATCACTGTCTTTACAAAAACCATTCAAATATATTTGTTTAGGAATTATGTAATATCTGAATTTTAGCTCTTAGTGCTAATGACCTTTCTCATGTCTTCAAGTCAATTCTTTGTTTTCAGATTCCTAAATTAATAAATGTAGTGCAAAACATTTTACAAGGCATTTAAAAAAAATCACTTAACAGAGCTGTTTAAAAACTTTCCTTTAAAAAAACCCCTATGTTATCAAGGGTGTTTACACAATGGAGCAGTGGAATGCCTTTTTAAAAGATATGATTTTTCAGCGTCCCTTTGGATGTATATTCATCATACACCTGCCCTGAGCGTGCCTTGGCAGGATGGGCAGGTTAAAAATCCCAGGAATAAATAACTATATCTGAGACTGAAAAACACTATACTCTTCCATAATAGTTTTCCACTGCACTTGATGAACACTTCAATGTAAAAGGACAACTGTTTGAATGCACAGAGTTTGGAGTAGAAGAGTATTGCTTTCAAAACTATTTGGATGATTCTGGGATGCTCTAATGATGACAGTGATAAATTCAATGGAATTTTATTTGAATCTGAAATTGAGGGTGAATTTCTTTGGACCTTTTAGCTACTATGCTGGGTTCTACCAAAATATGGAGACACACCTTCTTTGCATTAGATGGGGATGGGGACATAGGGGTACCATCGGCACCATTGTAATGTCACTTCTGAGGATAACCCAGAACTGCCACCATACCTCTGTAGGAGTCACCAGGCACTCTATGGTAAAACCACAGAGTTACAGGTGATTCCTACAGAGAACTGATGTCAGTATATAGTAAAACCACAGAGTTACAGGTGGTTTTGACAAAGGACTGATGCCATTTTTTCCTGAAAGTGACATCACAATATTGCCAAATAAATAAAATTATTTCCTCATGCCAGTGGCAGCGGGCAACAGGAACCAGATGATTACTTGTTCCTGGTGGGAGTCTGGCAAGCGTGGTCAAGACTATGCACATTTATTTATTTATTTATTTTTATTGTGGTAAGTATGGTAAGTATGACTCGCATCCAACTACTAATGCCTCTCAGACAAAAAGGATTTTTGGGACTGGGATTCTGGTGACTGTTAGAATAATACACTCTGCTTTATCTTTCAAACGGGAAAAGAGGAGGGAAGCATAAACAAAAAGGTGATTAGAAAAAATGTATACTGCGTGAAAAAAACACTGAGAGGATTCATACTTGGCTTTCTTGGGACTGGCTGGTTGTGAGTTAAAATCATGATTTTGTGGCTTTTTAAACAAAGACAATGCCATCCTAAGCAGTTATAGGCTTATGACTTCAATGGGTTTATAAGGGTGCAAATCTATTTAGGATGACGTTTTAGTGACTTTTTTTTTGCAAGAAAAAGATTCTTCTGAAATCCTAAGCTGTCAAGTAGGGATGGGCACGAACATGAAAATTCTGGTTTGGTTTGGGCTTTGGGTGGTTCCCAAACCAAACTCCAAACTGAACTGGGCAAAAAAATGGGAAGGGGGAGGGGGTTGGGAAGGGTTAAATGGTTGGCAGCCTTTTAAATTGTCTGTTTCACTTCCCCCCCACTTTGAAGCTGGCAGCCATTTCAAGTCTAACAGCGGTGTGGGTGTGCCACTCCCCACTTCTAAGTTGGAGTAAGTTTCTTGCTTTGAAGCGAGGGAAAGTGAAACAAACTGGTGAAATGACTCATACTCATTTAAACCTAACAGGAGATCTGCACTGCTGAGCTGTTAGGTTTAAATGGCCTGAACAGCCAAACCAAACTGGACAAAATTCTGGTAAATGTTTGGGGAAGGCATTTTCCCTGAACATTGGTTCAGGGGCTATAAACTAGGCCAAGTTTGTGCCAAATTTTGGCTTGTGAATCAGTTTGTGCCTATCCCTATTGTCAAGTATGCTGTATATGTGATCTAAAATTAGCAATGATCTGACTACATAAGTGTTCAGCTGTGTTAGATCAAGGAAGGATATTGTAACTCTAAAACATTGTTATAAACTAGACTGAATAATATGTTTTTGTTTTGATTTCTTGTTCAGTTAATTTATAATTTGAAATTATTAGTTCTTTTGAAAAATTATTTGTACAATAAGTAAAAACATATAACTAACTGACCCCTATGCTTAAGACCCCAGTACTATATAATTTAGTATTAAAAAAATACAAATGCCACAAAAGTGCACTTGAGGGGTACTTTGAGTAATTACACTTAACACATAAAGTGATGACAGCTCTCATTGCAATACCAAACAGATGTGTGTATGTCACAGCTTCTGCCATCTCTAATGATTCTGTGGGTAACTCAAGCCCACTATATCCATTTGGCCTGATGTTTTGTGTAAAACTCCTTAAAAATTCAATCTCACTCAGCACATGAGATAGGATAATACAAACCTTCTCAAGCTACAGTACCTACATATAGGCCATTCTCTGGCTTCCACTGTGGTTGTCAGAAATATCCATCAGTGCCCCTTTGAGTTTTAAATATGTGAAGTAAATTAGAAGAGTAAGGGCAGAGAGCAAGATTCTATCTGTGGTTACCCTTCAGTTGTGATTTTCCTCAAGGGATTATTCAAAGCATAATTATTGGCATCTTCTGGAAATGATATGAATTGTGTCATTATCATGTAGCTTGTCTTTAGGTGGACAAATACTGGCAGAACTTTAATATCTTTTCTCATTTACTTTATCTATTAACATACTGTTATTGTGCTAAAGATTTCACACAAAGACGTACCGATCAATGAATAGATTTTATCTTGCCTTGTATTTCCTCTTTTTGATTTGTTAAAAATTATTATGTAACAAGAGATATTTCTCTCAATCTCTGCTAAATATTCAGAGATATTTTTGCATAGTTTGTGTGTACAAGGTTTACAAAGTCCTAATAATGAAAATGCACACATGCTGAGGAATAACCTAGTTGCTTGGATGACACAGGCAAATCATCTTGGTATATTTATATTAATGTTCTATGTAAATGAGAATAAGGAAAGAAACGGCCAGAATTTATGCTAAAACCTTCTAAAGGCGTAACAGCATCTTACTAAGCATATATGTCAGCTTAATCTAATCCCTCTGCTTCCGACACATCCTGTGGTCTCAGCACGGTGCCCATAATGCTCTCATATGTTACGAGGGATTGACTCAGAGAAGTTCACCATCAGGACTGCACTTGGTTCAATAAAACTTTACATTTCATCTTAGGCTGACAGAAAGCTATCTTTCTCCCATTTGCATCACAAACCTTTAGCTTCTTTTGACATCAATAACATGAGCTGTAATGCTTCCTGGTAATCTGTTACAACACATGGGGAGTGCACATTCTCAGTTCTCATCTTGTTCTGTCAACTGCAAAGGGGTTGCTCTAATTTGCTTGGACTTGGCAAATGAACATGGAAATTCTTTGTGACAAAAGAAAAAAATACATGTATTTAATGAGTTGCTTGTTTGAAATATGCAGCAATTCTGTTTTCCTGCCCCCATTAACTACTACTTATGAAAACCAACTTTCTTTTCCTTATTGCATGCTTTGAAAAGACATGGTATTTGCTTACATCACAGCGATGAGCACAAATCTATTGATGGAAGATTTTTTTTAAAATCCAATCTCAGAAGAAATGAAAACCTTACTATAATCTAACAGCATCTTCAGCATTTTACCGCACATGCTTAAAGAGTTATCCCTTTTTGAGACTATTGAAGTTAACAGGTTTAGAAGAATTTAACTCTGTTTAGGGTTATAATGTTATTTTCAGATATTTTGTCCTGCAAGATAACAACTATAGGTAGGTATATATTAATATTACAATTATTAACATTCTCACTGTTTTTCACCTTAAAATTATTACCAAATTTTATTATTCATTTTTGTTCTAAAGCAAAGATTCTTTGTCTTTTCTAATTGATTCAAATATTACTTTTTGAAGAGGAGAGGGACTTCAGCAGGGTATAATGTCACAGAGATCACCCACCAAAGTAGCCATTTTCTCCTGGGTAACTGATCTTGGTCCTCTGGAGATCAAGTGCAATAGCAGGACACCCCCAGGTGTCACCTGGAGATTGGCAAACCTATAGAATCATAGAGTTGGAAGGGACCTCCAGGGTCATCTAGTCCAACCCCCTGCACAATGCAGGAAACTCACTAATACCTCCCCCTAAATTCACGGGATCTTCATTGCTGTCAGATGGCCATCTAGCCTCTGTTTAAAAACCTCTAAAGAAGGAGAGCCTACCACCTCCCAAGGAAGCCTGTTCCACTGAGGAATCTTTCTAACGGTCAGGAAGTTCTTCCTAATGTTGAGCTGGAAATGCTTTGGATTTAATTTCAACCCATTGGTTCTGGTCCTACCTTCTGAGGCCACAGAAAACAATTCCACATCATCCTCTATATGACAGCCCTTCAAGAACTTGAAGATGGTGATCATATTACCTCTCAGCCACCTCCTCTCCAGGCTAAACATCCCCAGCTCCTTCAACCTTTCCTCATAGGACTTGGCCTCCAGACCACTCACCATCTTTGTCACCCTCCTCTGGACCCGTTCCAGCTTGTCTATATCCTTCCTAAAATGTGGTCCCCAAAACTGAACACAATACTCCAGGTGAGGTCTTACCAGAGTAGAGTAAAGCAATACCATTACTTCACGTGATCTGGACACTATACTTCTGTTCATACAGCCCAAAATTGCATTTGCCTTTTAAGCCACCACATCACACTGTTGACTCATGTTCAGCATATGATCCACTAAGACCCCTAGATCCTTTTCGCACAGACTACTGCTAAGACAAGTCTCCGCCATCCTATAACCATGCCTTGAAATTTTCCTACCTAAATGCAGAACTTTACATGTATCCCTGTTAAAATTCATCTTATTGGTTTTAGCCCAGTTTTCCAGCCCGTCAAGGTCATCCTGTATCCTGTTTCTGTCTTCTACTGTATTTGCAACCCCTCGCAATTTAGTATCATCTGCAAATTTCATAAGCATTCCCTCTATTCCTTCATCCAAATCATTCATAAAGATGTTGAACAAAACAGGTTCCAGGACAGATCCTTGAGGCACTCCACCTGTCACTCTTCTCCAAGAGGATGAGGAACCATTCACAAACACTCTTTGGGTGAGATCTGTCAACCAGTTACAGATCCACCTAATGGTAACAGGATCCAAACCACATTTCACTAACTTGTCAACAAGGATAGTATGTGGAACCTTCTCAAAAGCCTTACTGAAATCAAGATATAATCTACCGGACAAAAACGTCTTCCTAATAAAATAGAGGTGCTATTAGCAGGGGAAAGGTCTGACCCGGGTTATCCCATTCTGGGATAAATTAGTAGGTTTTCAGTTTGGGGGTGCTACTGGACCCAGGCCTTCTGTTAGATAAACATGTGGCAGTGGTAGCCAGGGGTGCCTTTCACCAACACTGAAATGAGCCAGCTGCGGCCCTTCCAGGATGGAAAAATAGTTTGACACTGTGGTGCATGCTCTAGTAACATCGTCTAGAACACTGCAATGTGCTGTATGTGGGGCTTTCCTTGAAGCCTCTCTGGAAGCTGAATTGATACAAAATACTCTGGCCAGAGTGTTAACTGGAATGTATTATAGGGACAATATTACTCCAGTTTATTTCTTCTACACTGGCTTCCAGTTTGTTTCTTGACTCAATTCAAGGTGCTGGAATTAACTTTAAGAGCCCTGTATGACCTGGGACCAACATACCTTAAGGACCACTGTGATGGACTACTAAAAGCTTAGAAGAGCTGTATGAACAGGTAAAGGACTGTGAAAGGTTCATCCTTCAAAGAGCCAGAGATTCTTGAGTAACAGGCTGTTCTAAGAGATCTGATTGGTTAGCATCAGCTGAACAGAGAACGTCCTCTGAACTGGATGCTGAGGAGACTAGAATCTGATTTCAGCCCTAGCTGAGAAGAGTTGAGTACAGACAGTTTTGGAATTCAGCACTGAGAAAGAGGAGTTTAACAGACAGGAGAACTGGGGAAAGTTGGCAAGGATGAGTAGGTGGTTAGACGGAGACTCCCATTTGGACCAAGGAAAGGGGATAGATGTTCTAGAGAGAAAAGAAAGTTCCCTGCCCCGTCAAACAGAGAGTTAGCTCGGAAGAGTGCAGAGATCCCTGGTCAGGGGTGGTTAAAAACTGCCTTTGGAGACCTTAAGAGTCAGTTAAAAACTCAAGATGAGTACTGTTGTTTCAAGAGATGCAGTTTGGGTACTGGAAAGAGCGTATCAGCCTTCTGAAAACCAAAAGAGTTAGAGAATATTCAAAGAAAGTGTACTGAAGTACTTGAGGAAAACACTGGAACAAAGCTTCTCAACATAAAGATTTGTCAGTAGGAATTTTAAGAAACTTATTAGCCTGAGGCATAAGAATTAAAGTCTGTGCATGTACTGGTTTTACCTCCGAAATTTCAATCCCTGATTTCACCTGATCTTTCCTCTCTCTGTTGAATAAAATATTTTGTTAATTTGGAATATAAAAACATCTTGAGTGCCATTAAATTTAAAGGAAAGGAAAGGTCCCCTGTGCAAGCACCAGTCATTTCCGACTCTGGGGTGACATTGCTTTCACAGCGTTTTCACGGCAAACTTTTTATGGGGTGGTTTACCATTGCCTTCCCCAATCATCTACGCTTTCCCCTCAGCAAGCTGGGTACTCATTTTACCGACCTTGGAAGGTTGGAAGGCTGAGTCAACCTCGAGCTGGTTACCTGAAAACCCAGCTTCCACCGGGGATCAAACTCAGGTCGTGAGCAGAGCTTAGGACTTCAGCTTTAACACTCTGTCCCACGGGGCTTCCAATTCTTCTCTGAGGTTTGGCTGAGGGGACTTGATCTCTGTCATTTGGAGATCAGCTGTAATTCCAGAAGTCCAGCTCCCAATTGGAGGCTGGCAACCCTACAAGGTCCTGGCTGGGATATATCATACCAGAAATTACCTTGTATCATGCCAGAGGTTTTCTTATTTGTTATAGATAAAAGAAATTTCTAGGACTGGCTGTCTATTTATACTATTAAACTTAATACATGAAACCTCTTACTTTTATACTTATTCGTGATTATGGCTAGATGGGGGGGGCACCTTATTCTAAAATAATTGTACATTCTCTAAAACATTTGAGACTGAGAAAGAAAGAAAAAAAAAGATAATATAATCCACAAGCTAGAAGCATATTATCAGCTCTTAAACAAAGCACTGCACAACAAATAATGTTCTTTTAGGCTATATGTTCATTCCTTGCTTTGTGCATTAGCTGTGCTTATTCTATGGCACACTTTTTATCACTTTCTATTTTTATATTTTAAATCTATTAAGCAATGTCAACTTGAATTTCCTCTGAATAGTGCTGCAGGTTAGGTTTAAAAAAATAGGACAGTACAATCTTTGAGGGCTAACATTTATGTCAGCTAATTAATATGGATCAGTTGAGTTTTGCAAATATGTTTCAAAAATGTTTGTGTGTGTGTGTGTGCGTCACTAATGCAGGCTTGATTCCTACCCACTCAGATGACAATCACAACATTCCATTAACTTTCATGAGAAGAAAATAGATGTTGCAGCATTTTGCTGGCCAATCAGCTAGGTGGAAGACTTTTCCATGTAGTGATGGCTATGATAAATCCATGCTGGTTCACGTTGCAGACAAACATATGTAAACAAACATATCAAGGGTAGCAATTCCTTTTATGTCTAACCAGTTTTTCATAAATTATTGCATTATTTTCCATAGTTATTCTACTTCTTATGCAAGCTTGATTCCCCCACCAAGAGAACACATCCACTTTTAAGCAAACATGTCTCAAAACGCTAATTCTAGAGTAATGTTCTTCCTCTAAAACAAAGTCTACTCTTTAGCTCATCATGTATAACACTGTCATACTCTCCACATTTATCTCCTCTTGAAAAAAGTCACCACAGAACTTTATTGCAAACAGTGATTCTGATCCTGTTTGGTGTTGCACATGCACACACAGACTGCACATTGTCAGTAGAGTCTTTATTTTTGGTTGTTTTTGTTTTTGTCTTCTGGTAACCTCCTGCTCTCTTTGTCTGTTGAAACCAATCCTATTTTTAGACTTGAGGCACTGCACAGACCCGGTGCTAAGATTTTCCTGAATCATGACCAATATCCACACAGAAAAACCTCTCCGTAGCAAGTTTGATTGAACCTGTTCTTGAATAAATAAAATGTATTTTAAACACTAGATAAGGAGAATTTTTTTAAAACAAACAATTGCTAGAATCTATTTTAAATGGGATGGCTGGCCAAGCCCTGGCACTGAACGAAGGTTCTGAGGCTAACAGTGTGCTGTGAAGCACAATTATAACTTTCTAAGCCTCTCTATCTAATCCTGTAAAATACCACAATCAGCTGCTGAGAAGTCTAGGAAAATCACCCAGAATTCATTTAACCTGTCCACCTCCCAACACAGATGACCCACTAAGATGACCATAGCAGTTGTAATACCCAAATCAGTTATAAAAAGGATCCAGACAATCCATTTAATGCAAAAAAAAAAAAAAAATCAGTAGCTGGGGTGCACTACATGCTCCATCACCTTGCCCAGGACTGGAATACTGGCAACTGGCCTACAGTTATTCATATAAGAGGTACTGAGGAATAACACTCCATGGTCTTGCCACAACCTTCTTGAGGGCCATGTGAAGTAGTCAGGAAGGTAAGAGCTGAGCATGCTAGTTTTTTGAAGATATTGTCCATACCCTTAGGCTGCTAAAGATGAAAAATATCCTTCAAAACTGGACAAGCAGTAGCTCCAATACAAGCAGTAGTATACTCACTGTATCAATGCTGTGTCTAAGTCAGAAGTTAGCTAAAATCAGAGCCCTCTGCTCACAACCTGAGTTCGATCCCAGCGAAAGCTGGTTCAGGTAGCCGGCTCGAGGTCGACTCAGTCTTCCATCCTTCCGAGGTCGGTAAAATGAGTACCCAGCTTGCTGGGGGGAAAGTGTAGATGACTGGGAAAGGCAATAGCAAACCACCCCGTAAAAAGTCTGCTGTGAAAATGTGAAAGCAACATCACCCCAGAGTCAAAAACAACTGGTGCTTGCACAGGGGACTACCTTTGCCTTTTTAAACCACATTTTAGAAGATTCTGGCAGCCATTCTTGAAATACCCTGTGAACCATATAATTTTATGACATTAAAAATAGTGTCTTACCTGTTTGCAGTGGTTCCATTTCAACAATGCTGTTTTGGTAGAAAGTTCTAAATCCCAAAGGAATTGTATTATGATCTTCTGAAAGCTTTTCAACAGCTCGCTTAAACACTTCCACAATGTCATGAAGGGCTGTATCTAAATTGATTGTAGTAGCCAGTGGTGAACTCAGGCTTAAGGATATGACAATAGCTGCAGTACAAGCTTTGCAAGATTGCATTGCTTCACATTTAATTTGGTAGTTCTCTGATGACCTCATCAGCACAAACTTTTGCCTTTGCTGTTGCTCATCTACTACAGCCAAGACATGCCATTCAATGGATGCACCTCTAGGAAGAGCAGGTACCACAATTACTAGCAGCTGTCCACACACTGAAGGTCTGCCACCATGTAGGTCTTTGTTTTCTCCCTAGAAATGAAATAGAATGCTTTAGGACTTGGAAATCTTTAGAAAAAATATTGCATGTTGTGGCGGACTGGTCCTGTGTCTGCTAGCTGGCCCCGGGGGCCCTGCCCAGCCTTACCCGGTATACTGACCCAAGAGGGCTGTTCCACTTTGTTGCCTCAGGGTATTCGCTGCCACCACTGTCCCTGTCCAGGGCTCTAGTTAAGTGGGACAGCCTCCTAACCTCCCTCTGGACTCACTAGGAACCCTGCTCAGGGTTTCCCATGGAACTTAGGGGCTTTCCTGGAGAGTCAGCAACCATCTCTTTCACCACTTCTCTCCACCCTATGGATTCCCCAACCCACTCCTAGCGTTCCAAGCGGTTGGGGGAACTATGTGGCACAGAGGAACTCAAGATTATAACAAACAAAATATTTATTTACATTATATAACTATTTACAGGCATTTCAAAAAGTGAACAGAAGAAACAAATCATAGTAGGAAAAAAATGCTCCTTCTCTGTCAGAACTTGTAACTTTTACTTTGCTTGCATTGACCAAACTGACTCCATGCTGTAATTTAGAGTGCCTGACAACGGTCATTAACCCTGGCCCCTCTGCTATGCCAAATATTTAGGGCAGTAGGGCAGGCGGCAGATAGTCTCTGCTTAGCATCCACAGGTGCCCTTTGAAGACAGGCCGTTTGGCCTTCACAACAGGGGAGCATCCTCCCTTCTGATAACGAAAGCTGGGAAGACGAGACAACTGTTTGAGACCGTGTGAATAATTGTTTTATTGTGCTTTGCTGCTGGAATAAAATGTAACCAACTGCCAAGAATCGCCATTACTGTTATTTCGTTACTCTAGCACTGTAATTCTTCAATAAAGATCCTAACTTGTAACAAGTATCGGACTCGACTGAAGTTCATCCAAGTTCTGACATTATAACAGTAATCACTATTTTGGACTTATCTGTACTGGCAACCTGGCCCGATGGCGGCAAAGGCTCCAGACAACGGAGAGCCCAACATCCCACCCGACGAGGAACCCCTCGACCCGAAGGTAACCGGAGCGAGGAGGAAGCTTAAGGTCCCCGCGCCTTTTTCCGTTGACGCCTTCCCTTCCCGGACCTGGAGCCCGAGGAAGTCTACGGCCGCTATGGAGGCCGCGGAGCAAAGCTACCGAATCCTCGCTACAGGCGGTGGAGAGGACGAAGGGGACGAGCCCAGAGACGAGGGGCTCGGCACCTACGGCGGAGGGGACCCAATCCGAACACTACGCAACGAGTTGTTCGATTGGGTGAAGGAGATCCACGACGAGGTCCACGCATCTCGAACCTTGATGGCAGAAGAGATGCAGCAGAACCTGGGGGCGATACGCGACCAAATACGAGCGCTCCAGGGGGCAGTGCCCGCGGGCCCCCCAGCCGGCCCTCCAGCCGGTCCTCCAGCCGGCCCGCCCGCAGGACCACCCGCCGGCCCCCCGGTGGGTCCCCCAGCCCCGCCACCCGGCGGACCGGTTGCTCCGGTGATACCGGCCCCTGCCGCCCCGGCCGGGGGCGACGGGGGGGGGGGGGGACCAGGGAACTAAAAATCACGTTCGATGGGGACGGAGACGAGGTGGAGTATTTCACGATCCAGTGCAACACGTTCTTTACGCACTGGGGAGCGGGCTACCCTACAGAAGCGAGCCGAGTTGACCACATCGCCTCCAAGCTACGAGGGCCGGCTCGGAAATGGTACGTGGGACTCTACACGGGAAGGAAGCCCGAGTTAGCCACGGTGGCCGATTTCCTGCAGGCGATGCTCCGGCAGTATGGAGATCACCTACGAGAGGAGAAAGCCATCGCGGCCCTGCAAAGGATAGAACAGGGCAACCGCACCACCCGCGAGTACGCTACTGAATTCATGGGCCACTGCGCGGCAGCCAGGGGTTGGAACGAAGTGATGAAATACACCACGTTCAAGAACGGCCTGAACGCGAACATCCTAGATTGGTGTTACCACCAGGGGAGACCGGATACCCTGGTAGGTTGGATCCAGCTGGCGGGAGAGGTGGAAACTGACCTCCAGCATGTCGGGATGCGACGCCAGCAACAAGGCAAGAAGGGGGGGAAGCTGAGCCCCTCCCCGAGTAAAGCGGAGGGGAAACGAGGCCCCGTGACTTCGACCCCCTCGGCCACGGCTCGGAAGTGCTTCAGATGTGGGGACCCCAACCACTTGGCCGCCAATTGCCCGGTGAAACCAACGCCGACACCGCTGCCGCCCAAACCGGCGTCCACCGCACAAAAAAAGAAAGGCAGCCGCTCGAAGGAGCCCAGTCGGGGCGCCGTCGCCACCTCCTTGGCGATTGACGAGGATGTTACCACCGTAGAAGAGTCCAGTGAGGAGTCCTGGGAGCAGGAGTCGGCGGGAAACGACAACGACCTGCTTTAATCAGTGCCGCAAAGCAGGTCAAGAAAACGCCGGCACTACTAACGGTGAGAGTTACCGGGGGATTATTGTTTATGGCAGTCACCCTCCTGAACCCCAATCTTAAAAGATTCATGCATACCCGGGCGCTGATCGATTCCGGGTGCACCCGAGACATTATCACCCCACACCTAGTGGAAGCGCTGGGGCTAGCCACGTCCCCCCTTCCCCACCCCATCCAATTCGAACAGATGGACGGGTCGACTATGAGAGGGGAACCTTGTACCCTAGAGACCCAGGCTACCCCTATGGGGACGGAGGAGCACTGGGGAATAGAAACTTTTGTTAGAGCCCCATCCTCCTCATTCGACGTAGTGGTGGGGGCAGGGTGGCTGGCTAAACACCAACCGGACATTCGATGGGCCGAACAAATTGTGCGATTCCCGGACTGGCGGTGTGAGCACCACCACTGGAAGACCGAGTGGGGCCCGAAAGCACCTCCCCAGAACGAGAGACTCTGCCTCACCCTTGAGGAAGTAGGGTCAATCCCCAAAGAGTACAGGGACTTGAGGAAAGCCTTTAGCGAACGGGAGGCAGACGAGCTCCCCCCGCACCGCCCTACGGACTGTGCTATCGAACTGATCCCAGGGCAGACACTACCAAAGGCAAAACTGTACTCAATGGGGTGGGCAGAGAAAGCTGAACTGAGAAAATTCATTGACAAAAATTTAAAGCGGGGGTTCATCCGGCCGGCCACGGCCCCCCATGCAGCCCCGGTCCTATTCCGCAAGAAAAAGGATGGGGGGCTTAGACTTTGCACAGATTTTCGCGGGATAAACGGGATTTCCATGTCCAACGCTTATCCGATCCCGCTGATAAGAGACCTATTGAACACCGTGGCCGAGGGAAAGATCTTCACCAAACTCGATCTCCGAGACGCGTACTTCCGCGTGCGGATTAAAGAGGGAGACGAGTGGAAAACAGCATTCAACACACCCATGGGACAGTTTGAATACTTAGTGATGCCCTTCGGGCTGCAAGGGGCGCCGGGGGTTTTCATGAACTTTATAAATGAAGTGTTGAGAGAATTTCTGTATAAGGGGGTGGTGGTGTACCTTGATGACATCATTATTTATTCGAAAGATCTTGAATCGCATGTACCCTTGGTGAGGAAGGTGTTGGCTACCTTATGCAAGAACAAACTGTATGCTAAATTGTCTAAATGTGAGTTCCACAAGACGGAACTAGACTACCTGGGATTTCGAGTGTCGGGGGAGGGACTAGCCATGGACCCCGCCAAAATTCAAGCAGTTCTAGATTGGGAACCTCCCCGAACCCGACGGCAGCTACAATCTTTTCTCGGGTTCGCAAATTTTTACCGCGGATTCATTAAGGGGTTCGCACGGGTGATGCTCCCCCTTACAGAGCTTCTCAAAACGAAGGGAAAAGGGGATGAAGCGAAAAAGCCCGACGCGCGCCTAACATGGACGCCGGAATGCCACCGAGCCTTCCAAGAGCTCAAACAACTTTTCACCTCTGAACCAATATTGGCTCACCCCAATGAATTGAAACCCTTTGTGGTGCAATCGACGCTTCCGATGTCGCCGTAGGAGCCATATTGATGCACAGGAACGAAGAGGGGGAACTACGTCCCTGCGCATATATCTCTCACAAATTTTCAAACAAGCAAAGAAACTGGTCGGTCTGGGACAAGGAGGCGTTTGCAGTAATGTTTGCTCTAAAAACATGGAGATCCTGGTTAGAGGGAGCCCGAGTCCCCTTCGAGATTTGGACCGATCATAAAAACCTGGAGGCCCTCACCGGCCGCCGCAAACTGACTGCCAAGCAGATCCGATGGGCGGGGTTCTTTGCTAAATTTGACTTCGTGTTAAAATATATCCCCGGCACCAAGAACTTTTTCGCCGACGCACTCTCACGCCTACCTCAGCACGAAAGTCAGAGGGAGGAGGTAGTCGATTCTCTCATTCCCCCCTCAGCCGTCGCGGGGGGGGGGTCACCACCCGTTCAGGGAAGCAAACCGGGGCCCCGGAGATACCACAAAAGGGGCGCTTCGCCACAGAGGCAGAATTGGAGGGAGGCGAACGCCCTGAAGGGCTTGAGAGGGGTGAGGGGGGAGTCTGGCTTCACAAGGGGAAAGTCTACGTGCCTAAGTCCCTGAGAAAAGAGGTCTTGGAACAGAGCCACTCTAGCCGCCTAGCGGGTCACTTCGGGTATGTGAAAACCCTCAATTTAATCATCCGACAATTCTGGTGGCCCAAACTAAAGAAGGACGTCTCTGAGTTCGTGCTCGCAAGCCCCACTTGCATCATGTCCAAACGGCGGGGAGGGAAGCCCCCGGGTCATCTCGTTTCCCTCCCCACAGCCAATCGCCCATGGGCAGTGGTGTCAATGGACTTTATAGTAGAACTCCCTCCTTCCCAAGGGAAGACAGTGATACTGGTAGTGGTTGACACTTTTTCCAAACAAGCCCATTTCACCCCCTGCAAAAAACTCCCCACAGCCAAGAAATTGGCCCAATTATTCTTTAATCACGTGGTCCGACTACACTCGTTCCCGGAAAAGGTCATTAGCGACCGCGGGCCACAGTTTGTTGCCAACTTCTGGCGGGAGTTTTGCAAACTAGCAGGCATCGAGCAGGGGCTTAGCTCCGCGTACCACTCGCAAACGGACGGACAGACGGAGAGGGTGAACGGGCTTCTCGAGCAATATTTGAGGTGCTATATCAACTACCAACAAACGAATTGGGTGGAGCTCCTCCCCTTTGCAGAATATGGGTACAATAACAGTCTCCATAGCTCCACCAAAACCTCCCCGTTCCAAATAGTCAATGGGTATGAAGGGAAGCCCTTCCCCAACCTCTCCCTACCATCCGGAACCCAGGAACCCACTTCATGCCAACAATGGTGGGAGGGACTGAGGGAGGGGTGGAAAGTGATTCAAGAAAATCTGGAGGAGGCGAAAAAGGAATACAAACGGCACTTTGACAAAAAGCATGCCCTCCAGTGGGAATTGAAAGAGGGAGAGACAGTGTTTCTGTCCACCAAAAACCTGCCTCTCCCGCAGGGGTGCCGCAAACTTGCGCTAAAATACCTGGGTCCGTTCAAAATAAAAAAGGTTATCAACAAAGTGACCGTGAAACTAGAGTTGCCCAAATCCTTAAGTAAGATCCACCCTGTTTTTCATTGCAGCCTTCTTCGCAAGGATCCTGGAGCTACGCAATTTCATCCTCGCCCCCCCGGAACCGCCTCCGACCCTAGTGAAGGGTCAGAGTCACCATGAGGTGCTGGAAATCCTGGACTCTAAAGTCCAAAGGGGGGTACTGTACTACCTTATCAGGTGGAAATACTTTCCCCCTAGCTGTGATGAATGGGTGAAAGCTAGCGATGTATCTGCCCCGCAACTGCTTAAAAAGTTTCACCTACTGTACCCACACAAGCCCAAGGCGAAGAGCTTAGGGGGGGCATTATGTCAGAACTTGTAACTTTTACTTTGCTTGCATTGACCAAACTGACTCCATGCTGTAATTTAGAGTGCCTGACAACGGTCATTAACCCTGGCCCCTCTGCTATGCCAAATATTTAGGGCAGTAGGGCAGGCGGCAGATAGTCTCTGCTTAGCATCCACAGGTGCCCTTTGAAGACAGGCCGTTTGGCCTTCACAACAGGGGAGCATCCTCCCTTCTGATAACGAAAGCTGGGAAGACGAGACAACTGTTTGAGACCGTGTGAATAATTGTTTTATTGTGCTTTGCTGCTGGCATAAAATGTAACCAACTGCCAAGAATCGCCATTACTGTTATTTCGTTACTCTAGCACTGTAGTTCTTCAATAAAGATCCTAACTTGTAACAAGTATCGGACTCGACTGAAGTTCATCCAAGTTCTGACATTCTCTCCCTGTTCTAATACTTGCCCTGACTGGATGTCATGCAGGGCAGGCACTTCACTTAGATTGTTGCAAGCCTGACCATACCTTCTCAACAGACTTCCAACTTTAGCTGAGGGTTTCCCACCGAAAATCTCCTATATAAAATCCAGTTACCGCCCAGGAACTGGTTTACCTCTCTTGCAGTATTCTGGGAGACAGGCCTGAAGGACTTCTTGTTTCTCTAAGAGGCTCCCCACAGAATTGCTGGTTCCAGACAGGAGGGGAGGGGTAAGGAGGAAGAGACTAGGCCAAAGTGTGCTTCCAGAGTTTAATAGACTCCTCCAGCCAACTCCCAGTAAAAGACCAGCCAGAATGGCACTTCTCCACACATGTTATATGTAAAGTAGGGTTGCCAAGTCCAATTCAAGAAATATCTGGGGACTTTGGGGGTGGAGCCAGGAGCAAGGGTGTGACAAGCATAATTGAACTTCAAGGGAGTTCTGGCTATCACATTTAAAGGGACCGCAAATCTTTTAAATCCCTTCCCTCCATAGGAAATAATGAAGGATAGGGGCACCTTCTTTTGGGGCTCATAGAATTGGACCCCCTGGTCCAATCTTTTTTGAAACTTGGGGGGTATTTTGGGGAGAGATACTGGATGCTATGCTGCAAATCTGATGCCTCTACCTAAAAAAACAGCCCCCCCCAGAACCCCAGATACCGCGGATCAATTCTCCATTATTTCCTATGAGAATAAGTCTCCATAGGGAATAATAGAGTTCCCTCCCCTCCCCCCGCTTGCTCTGTCTCACTCACACACCGCTTCACTGTCTCTGGTGCAAGTGGGCAGCCGTGTTGGTCTGAAGCAGGAGTCTCTGGTGCCTCCACAACCAGGTCTGGAAAGTACAGGGGCTACGCTGCTCTTTTACACACACACTCACTTGTCCAAAACAAAAGCAAAACAAACAGAGGGGCTGCACTCGGAGATCTGCTGTTGCTAACCCTTCCCCATGAAGTACTTCCTGCTCCAATTTAAAGGCACACACACATTTTAAAACTGAACCTGTTTGCAGGTCCTGCCACAGATCTAGAGGTACATGGTGGGTGTGGGGGAGGGGTTCTCCGCCGGCCAGCTGGCTGGGGGCCGGGAGGAAGTTTGTAAAACTGGGGAATCCCCCGCTGGGAAGCCTAATGTAAAGTGCTTAACAAGCTTTCCACAAGCAAGTGTGTAGAAATTCAGCACATGAAACACAGCCAAAAATGTACACACAATACCAAAATCAAGGTGTTTTTTTTAAGGAACAAAAATACCAAGCAGAAAATTATATCACTGACCAGAAATATCTGCTCTCAATGGGGAACGCAACCATTATGATTACTCAGAACTCTGCTTCAAGCACAATGAGAAGGCTAGTGATATTTAATTGTATAAGTAAAAAGCAAGGGCTTGGATCCTATTTTTATTTCTTTCTTGGTATTTGTATTCTGCTCTCCCCGTGGATAGGCTCATAGTGGAACACAACAAGATATATAGATATAAAGATTTAAAACAACTAAATAATACAATATAAAACAGCAAGCAATATATAACCACAAACAGTGGTTTGTGTTCAGAGAGAACTGTTCAGAAAGTGGTTCTCCTTGTACTTGTCTCCATTTGTTGTGGAGGCTCTCCCCTGTTTCACTTGCTTCCTCCTCTGCTGGGGCTTCCATATTCATAAGGGCTTCTTTAAAATTTGCACACCAGCATGGGGTTGCCAGGTCTCAAGAAATCTCTGCGGACTTTGGTGGTGGAGCCAGGAGCAAGGGTGTGATGGAATGTTTTAAAACATATATTGATTGCTGGGTCCCTCTAATAACAAAACGTTTTTTGTCAAATTAATAACATGGGCAGACTTCCTAAAGGTTGGACTGAAAGCATTGTTGTACTGATTTAAAAAGAGGGTGACAGGAAGGATCCACATAATTTTAGGGCGATTAGCTTGCTTTCCATAGCCTCTAAATTATATAGTAAACATTTAAAAAATAAATTAGATTGAGAACAATTTAATCCACCCATCAAAATAAGACTGCAGGCCATTCTACAATTGAACATTGTCAAACATTATATACTTTGGCTGTTCAGGCTATTAGAGGTCCAACGAAAGCTTTATACATGGCCTTTATTGACCTGGCTTTGACTTTTGATTCATATGACAGAAACTCCTTAATATTAACATTGATCCTAGGTTGGTCAATTGATAAGCCAACTACAACAAAACACTACTGTGAAGGTCAAGGTTGGAAAGGAAGGTATGTTAACGGATGATATCCCTGTTCAGAAAGGGGTGAAACAAAGTTGTATCTTGTCCCCCACCCTGTTTAATTTGTATATAAATGATATCAATAATCTAGAGGTCATGGAATTTATGCCCCAGCAGTAGGTTAAATTACGGTACTGATAATGTTGTATGCAGATGATATGGTTTTACTGTCATTGATTAAAACTGGCCTGAGAAGACTATTGAATAAACTGGGTCAATATTGCAATGAAGAAGGCCTACATATAAATTATGCCAAGACTAAAGTAATAGTCTTTAGGAACCGACCTAAGAAGTCAGTATGGAAAATTCTGGGTGTTCAGATTGAACAGTGTAACACATGTAAGTATTTAGGAATAATGTTTTCAGACACTCTTACATGGAGAGCACATTTGTCTATGTTAAAGTCCTCTTTAACATGGGGGGGGGGGATGATAGTGATTTCCCCCCCCTAAGGGAGGTAGGGTGTGTCACATTCTCAGGGCACAGGCAGGAGGGACTCTAAAGCCGGTCTGAAGTCAAAGTTCAGGAAGTCAATCAGGAGCCGAGTTACCACAGCAAAATCGCAAACCAGAAGCAGTGTCCAAAGCCAAAGGGTCAGGGTGCCAATGAATTCAAACCGGTCAGGAACTGGAATCAGAAAGGAGCGTGGATTCAAGCCAGGGAATCGACTTGTTGCTTCCCACAAGGTTGCCAAGTCCTGGGCATGAGTTATATGGGAGCCTCAATCAGCCTGCTCCCTGGGTGGCCGTAATTCTCCTAGTACTCAGGGCTAAGAGATCGGAAGCACTGGCGTGCTGCATGCCTGCGTTCTGCCAACATTTTTTTAAAGACAGCTGCACATTCTTGAGATGGGAGCGGGAGAGCTTGAAGGAGACTGATTGTCAATAGCTGGTGCGAGTTCCTGGAATGTGGAGAGAGTGATTGATGGGCCAGCTGTTGGTTCTTCTTGGTCTGTTAAGCCTTCCAGCTCCCCCTCCTCAGGGCTCATGAAAATGTGGTTGATCTGGTGATTAAATTGTATGGCAGTAAGGTTATTCCCAGTTTATTTTATGGTACTGAAATATGGGGTTTGGGAGAGCAGATTTCGGAATCGTTGGAAAAAATACAAAATTATTTTATGAGATGGCTTCTTGTGCTGCCTAAGGACTGAGATTGGTATCCCCTCTCTGAAAGCTAGGGCTAATCTAAGAGTTTTGTCTTACTGGATGGAGAATCTTGATAGTTCCCAGGATTCGTTGAGCTCCCATCTGTCTTCTTTTAAAACATGCTAAGAGTTATAATGATTACTTGAGTTTTACCTAGTCAAAGTATACAATACCAAATGATCTGTTAAGTTCTAAAAGATAAGGTCAGAAGCTGAAGGAATAGTTTAAAATGGATGGGAAAATAGTCATGTAATTGATCAATCCATAGTAGCTCCCCTATTTAAATTCATGAAAAGAGATCATGCCAAGACCTCATACCTAAGGACTTTAATAATGAAACGGAGGATGGCCTTTACTAGTCTAAGGTTCCAAGCTATGCTCTCGGCAGTTTATTTGGGATGTTTCTCCCCATTGCCTGCCCCATTATGATGTTGTGCATGTGGTTCAGGAGAAACAGATGATTTGATTCACTATATTTTGAAATGTCCCCTCCATCAGGAACCCTGAAGTATGTTTATTGCTAACAAGTTATCCATGCATGAAGGAGTCTCAGATTTGGAAAAAGTAATATTTTTTGCTTGCAGATGAGGATGCTTATGTCTCTAATAGAGTTGCTTCATTTGCACTGGCTGCAAGAAGGATTAGATCAAATGGTATGAAACATAAATTGCTGGCTATGTGAGCCAGAACCCCCTATTTAACGTTTATACAAACATCATGATTACTAGCTTGGTTGCCAGGATGCCTGGACTTTCATCTCATGCACATCTACCCTGAAACACAGGCCTCTGCTGCCAATTTCCTAACAGGTCTATGTGAGTATAATGGATTCCAGTTATCAAGGCAGCATCTTCTCAGACGGGTCCCAGCTCGACAAACAAGACTCTCAGCTGCTACTGAGCGCAAGTCCTTGGCTTTGCAGAGAAAGAGATTGCGCTGCCGCCATGAGCTGTCCAACTGTATGGTCTTCAACTCTCCTGAAGGAAGCCATTACAAGGACTGACAACAGCAGCGATAATCTTCCTGTACCTTTGGAAGCCATGAGAGCGAAGCGAGAACCCCACGTACCCACTGTTCACCCTGGACATTTCCATAAAGCAAGCTTATCTCAGGGTGTATCCTGCCAGACATTCCGGACGACTCTCACCTCCCCCTTCCTTCTTCATTGCTATTGGAGCTTCCATTGAAGACTACGATAGGTAATAGTATCACCTTGTCTATTTTACCCTCGTGTTACCTCTGTCAATTTCATGCCATTTTCTTAGGTCTGTATGTATGTTGAGTGAGTTTATTTTCTTGTATGTTTGTCTTATTTTATAATAAAACCAGTTATTTTAGTCAACATCTCCTCTTTATTTAAGGTGAATTTCTGAGAGACATCTCCTGTATACATAGGTCTTGGATCTCGCTGAGTCTTAATTGCCCACCACTATAATTCCCCATCCTCTATTGAGGGCAATTAGTCTTACAGCTATGTTTTAACTTTTTTTTTAAATGCTTACGGGCCCTGATCAGTATAATTTCTGTAATACTGTAACATTGTGAATTTTGTTAAATGGTATTAATATTGTAACAATGTTAATTCCTATAGTCAATACATTACAATAAAATCTACTACTAAGGGTGTGACAAGCACAATTGAACTCTGAAGGGAGTTCTGGCCATCACATGCAAAGGAATTGCACATCTTTTAAATGCCTTCCCCCGATTTGCAAATAATGAAGAATAAGGGAACCTTCCTTTGGGGCTCATAAAATTGAACTCACGGGTCCAATCTTTTTGAAACTTGGGGATGTTTTGAGGAGAGGCACTGGATGGTGCCTCTACCTCAGAAAACAGCCCCCCAGAAACCCATGGACAAATTCTCTATTATACCCTATGGTAGTCTCTGTAAAGTGTAATGGAGTGCCTAGCAAACATTTATCCCCCCACCCCCGCTTTCTGATGACTCTGAAACAAGAGAGGGCCTCCAACCCTGCCCCCAACTGGGGATTCAACCAACAACAAAAACCTGTGGAAAAATAACGGAAAATTAATGAAAAATACTTCAAACTTGTAATAGAGAATTAAACACTTCAACTTCACACACTTTCACATATCATTACATATAACCGCATATTATCAAAAATGCAAAGTATAAAGTACAAGGAATAAATATTCAAAAGTGGTTGCAGTTAGTCCATATCCAGTTTGAAATCCTTGAAAACTATTACTAGCGTCACAGGAATGTGGTATGCTGTAAGTTGATAAGTGGAACACGTCTCTCAGATGAAGACATTTGAAACAGTATTACAAGCTTTACTGTTAGAGGCTTATGACCTTCCACTATATAATAAACGTCTTTAAAGAAAGGAAGTTTAAAGCAACGTCTTAACATAAATTCTTTGCTGAAGAACAAGAATTATCTGCAATTGCTACACATTGGACACTGGCACTTTAAGTAATAGTTTTCAAGGATTTCAAACAAGATATGGACTAACTGCAAGCACTTTTGAATATTTATTCCTTGAACTTTATACTTTGCATTTTTGATAATATGCTGTTATATGTAATGATATGTGAAAGTGTGTGAAGTTGAAGTGTTTAATTCTCTATTATAATTTTGAAGTATTTTTCATTAATTTTTCATTATCTTTCCACAGTTTTTTGTTGTTGGTTGAGTCATTCTCTGTGGAACTTTAGGCTTTTCAATCATCCCCAACTGGGGATTGGCAACCCTGTGAGGACAGCAGTCCTCTGCAGCAGTCAGAGAGATCCAAGGGGAACAATGTCACAGGATCCAAGCCAACATATGCAGTGATACAAAAAGAATACTTATTTATTTAAAATATTTTTATTCTGACTTTTTTGTCCCATTAGGACCCTCAATAATAATAATAATAATCAGCTTAAAAAACAGTACTTATACATAAAACCAACCATTAAACAAACAAGATGGAGGGTCAGTAAGGGAAGGCCAGATGAAACAGAAGAGCACTCACTGCCATGAATTTTAGCCTGTTGATCTTCAAGGTGCTTGCTGCATTGATATCCTTTGTAAGGAAATATTTTACAGTATGTACAAATCAATGAAAATTCTCTTATGACACTTTAACCTATATTATTATACCTAGGTTTGTTGAAAGGGCTAAAATGGGTGCACACAACTTTTCAGAAAACTAGAGTAATGTCGCTAGAACAATGATGATTCTTGTGGTACACTAAAGCTAACCATGGTGTAAACTTCCATCGGTTACAGCCTATTTTGTCAGATGACTTTGAAAAAGTGGCTAAACAGATAAAGTTGTATAACTGAATCCATTGGTCCATCTAGCCAATTACTATCTATTAATACAGGCTGTGATGGGGGGGGAGGTGGGCTCCCTCTTGGGTATCCTGTCCCCCCCCCCCCCCGGGAAAGTGTATGCACAATACATAGCCTCTCCTCTCCCGGTGTAGTGAACGCCGCGTGGTCACTGTCCGGCTATGCCTGGCAGATGGTCACTGCAATGGCCTCTCCTGCATTACTGCATCCGTGGCAACACCTTCCCGCTGGTCCCCCCCCGTTTCTCACAGAGTTTGCCACGTCATGGTGCGACCAAATGTCTGGCGGTATAACCGGATGGGCAGGCTGGGCTCACCAACCTCGCCAGCCAAGAGAAGGAAAACTCTAACATCAAACCCAGGCAGATAGAGCTCGTTAATGTAACACCTACCACCTGGAGGACTCGCTGCCGGCGTCCCGGCTTACTGGGCCATGGCAGATGACCCCAAGGTGAAAGGGTGGAGCCAGTACCGCGCACACTGTGCTTCACCTAAAAATTCCTCTGCGCAGGTCTGAAGGGCATATCCACATCAACAACCCACAACACACCAAGTCCTGCAGCGATGGGCAAGAGGCGAAACGGCAGGTGGAAGATGCCACTGGAAGCTGCAGTCCCGATCCTGCATGTAGGCAGTTCAGGGTATTGGTCACCTGATGCTGACCCGGAGACGAAAGAATTTTTCGGCAGCACCCTGAACAACCAAGCAGCCTTATCAAGCAAGGGACAGCACTGCTTGCTCCACATGGAGAGGGGCCTAGAAAAGGTGGCCTAAACAAAGCTCGTCTCCCCCACCCCAGTTGGCTAGCCGCGGTCAACGGGCATCCTTACTTGCGGTCAAAAAATAACAACAAAGAAAAGGCATGCACCTGCCTCACAAAGTGTGCAAAAACTAAAGCTTGCGTGTTGGAACATCAGAACCATGCTTGACACAGTAGACAGTGGTCGCCCTGAACGACGCTCTGCTCTAGTTGCCCACGAACTTCTCAGGTTGAATATTGACATAGCAGCTCTCAGTGAGGTCCGTTTCCCTGAGGAAGGTAGTCTTCAAGAACATGGTGCCGGCTATACCCTCTACTGGTCGGGTAAGTCAAAGGCTGAGAGCCGCCTTTCTGGCGTTGGCTTCATGGTCAGGAACTCCATTGCCTCCAAACTCGAAAACCTGCCAACAGGTCACTCAGGTCGCATCATGTCCATGCGCCTCACACTTCAAAACAAGCAGCATGCAACACTCTTCAGTGTGTATGCCCCAACCCTTCAAGCAGATCCTGCAGAAAAGAACAAGTTCTATGCTGATCTACGTAACCTCGTACAGAAGACCCCTACAGAGGACAAGGTGATCATCCTTGGCGACTTCAATGCCAGAGTAGGTAAAGACTCGGAAGCCTGGAAAGGAGTACTTGGCAAACACGGCATTGGCAACTGCAATGATAACGGGCGCCTCCTGCTAGAATTCTGCACGGAGCATCAGCTCACCATCACCAACACTATCTTTCAGCAGAAGAACAGCCTGAAGACAACCTGGATGCACCCACGGTCCAAGCACTGGCACCTTATCGACTACATTCTGGTGCGCCAGAGAGACCTTCGAGATGTCTTACACACCCGAGTAATGCCCAGTGCGGAAAGTCATATGGATCCTCGTCTTATACGCTGCAATCTCCGTCTTCACTTTAAACCCACACCCAGGAGAGGAGGTATCCCTCGGAGGAAGCTTCAGGTTGGCAGCCTTCAGTCAGCCGAAGTTAAAGCTGCCTTCCAGGCAAAACTCCAGTCAAGAATTGAGGACCCCAGTTGCCCCACAGACCCTTCTGCAGAAGCCCTATGGGAACACCTAAAAACTACCATCCTGTTGATCTCTGAAGAAGTCCTCGGGTTCTCCACAAGGAAGAACAAGGACTGGTTTGACGAGAACAATCAAGAGATCCAAGAATTACTAGCGAAAAAGAGATCTGCCTACCAAGCACATCTTGCTCAGCCCTCCTGTCCCGGGAAAAAAGCAATCTTTCGCGCTGCATGTAGCAACCTCCAGCGCAAGCTTCGAGACATTCAGAACGAGTGGTGGACCAAGCTTGCAGAGAGAACCCAGCTGTGTGCAGACACTGGTGATTTAAGAGGGTTCTACGAAGCCCTGAAGGCAGTATATGGTCCATCATATCAGGCTCAGAGTCCCTTGCGTAGTGCAGACGTCCAAGTGCTCCTCACAGACAAGGCATCCATACTGAACCGGTGGTCGGACTATTTTCAGGTTCTCTTCAGTGCCAACCGCGTAGTTCAAGATTCAGCAATCCACCTCACCCCACTTCAACCAGTGAAAACAGAGTTGGATGAGATCCCCACCCTAGAAGAGACTGTTAAAGCCATCAAGCAACTGAAAAGTGGCAAGGCAGCAGGAGTTGATGGAATCCCACCAGAGATCTGGAAGCATGGGGGCACAGTACTACATAGCGCACTTCACAAAGTACTTGTCACCTGCTGGGAACAAGGCAAACTACCACAGGACTTTCGCGATGCAATCATCATCACTCTACACAAGAACAAAGGGGAAAAGTCAGACTGCTCCAACTACCGGGGGATAACCCTGCTCTCCATCGCAGGCAAAATCCTTGCCAGAATACTCCTGAACAGACTGGTGCCCACCATTGCAGAAGAACTCTTCCCAGAGAGCCAGTGCGGCTTCAGAGCTAACAGGAGCACCACCGACATGGTATTTGTTCTCAGGCAGCTCCAAGAAAAATGCAGGGAACAGAACAAGGGTTTATATGTGACTTTTGTCGACCTTACCAAAGCTTTCGATTCCATTAGCAGGAAAGGCCTGTGGCAAATCTTGGAACGTTTAGGATGTCCCCCAAAGTTCCTCAGCATGATCATCCAGCTACATGAAGACCAGCGAGGCCAAGTCAGACACTGCAACGACCTCTCGGAGCCCTTCCCAATAGGCACAGGTGTAAAGCAAGGCTGCGTTCTCGCGCCAACTCTCTTTACGATCTTCTTTAGCATGATGCTTCAAAGAGCCGCAGTAGATCTAGATGATGACGATGGTGTCTACATCTGCTATCGCACTGATGGCAGCCTGTTCAACCTGAGGCGACTAAAGGCTCACTCCAAGATAATGGAAAAACTTATCCGAGAGCTACTGTTTGCTGATGATGCTGCACTCGTCTCCCACTCGGTATCAGCTCTGCAGCATATGATGACCTGCTTTGCAGAGGCTGCCAAGCTATTCGGCCTAGAAGTTACTCTGAAGAAGACAGAAGTTCTCCACCAGCCTGCACCCCAGGAAGATTATCACCCTCCCTGCATCACTGTGGGTGAATCAGTTCTGAAGACAGTCCAGCTGTTCAGCTACCTGGGGTGCATCATCTCCTCAGATGCCAAGATCGACAAGGAGATTGACAACAGGCTGGCAAAGGCAAACCGTGCATTTGGCCGACTGCACAAAAGAGTGTGGAGCAACAAGCATCTGAAAAAAGGCACAAAGATCAATGTTTACAAAGCGGTTGTGATGACAACCCTCAGCTACGGCTCCGAATCGTGGGTTTTATACCGTCATCACCTGCGACTCCTTGAGCGCTTTTATCAGCGCTGCCTTCGCACCATCCTCAACATCCACTGGAGTGACTTTGTGACCAACACTGAAGTCCTCAAGAGGGCGGAGGTTACAAGCATCGAGGCACTGCTGTTGAAGACGCAGCTGCGCTGGGCAGGGCATATTTCTAGGATGGAAAACCACCGCCTTCCCAAGATTGCTCTGTATGGCGAACTTTCCACCGGCCATTGAAATAGAGGGGCACCAAAGAAGAGGTACAAGGACTCCTTGAAGAAATCCCTTGGCACCTGTCGCATGAACCATCACCAGTGGTCTGACCTAGCCTCAGATCGCAAAGCATGGAGGCACACCATCCACCAGGCTGTCTCTTCCTTTGAGAACGCACGCATAGCTGGTCTTGAGGACAAAAGGAGATTGAGGAAGAATCGCACTGCTACAGCACCAACCCCAAATCAGACTTTTCCCTGCAGCCACTGTGGCCGGACCTGCCCGTCCCGCATTGGTCTTGTCAGCCACCAGCGAGCCTGCAGCAGACGTGGACTACTGCACCCTTCTTAAATCTTCGTTTGCAAAGTCAAGCCGAGAGAGAGAGAGAGATTCTTCAGAATCTCAGGCAGAGGAAAGTCTGCCTTCAAGACTCCTTACCTCAACTGTTTAGACTTGTCAGAGATTGATCCAGGGGCCTTCTATGAACAATGATTTCACCAATGTATATGTTCTATCATTGAGCCAAAGGCCATCAACATAATTATCCCTCTTAATTATCCCAGTCTGAGGGAGAACCCCCCCCCCCCGTACAATATTCTAGTTACACACCTTTGTTGACCAGGTAAAGCGCTGAGTATTCAATATCCACCAAATATGTGTATCCAGAGCCTGAGTGTGGGGGGATAGTGATATATTTCATCCTGGAGAACTCTGTGGGCTTCTGTCTCATTTTATATGGTGCAGCCACCCAACACCTTTCACTCCAACTGCTGGCAAGATGTTAGTGCATGGCCATTCCTTCTAGAGAGCTGATACTGGGTCACAGATCTAAGTCTCCAGCATTAGTGCTGCCTGATATTGGCTGCAAGCCTGGATAAGGAGCACAAGGGATAACCTTCAGGGATAACCCCCATTCTCTCTGTTGGGAAGGTGACAGAGGGGCATGACCAATCCCATGCTTATGGTCTTGGGGGTCAGCTCAAGCCACCTCACTACACTCAAGCCTCCTTCCTTTTACTGCTTGGTCCTTAACTACGCAACATTCTCATTTATTCCTGTTCTGTTGGCAAGGTAACTGTATTTGGGTGTGATGTGGGTCACTGCATAGTTGGCAGCCTTTGCACTGTCAAAATAAGACTGCAGGCCTTGCTTCCTTCTGGGATGTGGCAGGGGGTCCAATGCTGAGTGACCACCACCAGTGGTGACCCCAGTCAGTCAGTCATGATAAAGTTCTATCCAGTTATCCTTCTCTTCTCTCCTCCTTGCTCGTGTGCATTACACCCCCTCCCATTTGCCCTGCTGGCATGGTGATTGCAGTCTACCACTTCAGGACAGTTTCTTTTTGGACTGTCTGCCAAAGTCTTGAGGCAGCAGGAGGAAGGTGATGGGCTTAACTTGCCTGGGAAATTACAGATGTTTGTATACACATGCTAGAAGTGTCCGAGGTAAAATCAGGGAGTTGGAACGCTTAGTGTTGGGAGAAAACATAGATCTTGTGGGTATTTCAGAAACTTCGTGGAATGTGGAGAATGTGGGACATGGTGATTCCTGGATATAAATTATATCGGAAGGATAGGGAGGGAAGGGTTGGAGATGGGGTGGCTCTGTATGTTAGAGAGGGTATACAGTCCAGTAAGACTGAGAAGGTCAGAGAATTAGATTCCCTTCTAGAAACGCTTTGGGTCAAAATAGTGGGCCCAAAAGGAAATTTAACTATAGGGGTTTGTTATCACCTACCAGATCAAAAGATAGAGGGCAACAATAATATGGTGAAAGAATTAAAGATAGTGGCTAAACATAAAAACTGCGTCATAATAGGTGATTTTAACTACCCTCAGATTAATTGGGTCAATATGTGTTCTGGTCGGGAGAAAGAGACTGAGTTTCTAGACACTCTCAATGACTGTGCTATGGAGCATAAGGTCACACAACCTAGCAGAGGTGAGGTGATCCTGGATTTGGTCCTAAGTAATGCCCAAGACCTGGTGAGAGATGTAAAAGTGATTGCACTGCTTGGGAGAAGTGACCATAATGTTACTGATTTCACCATTTGTACAAATAGGGAGTTGCCCCAAAAGACCAACACAACCCCTTTTAACTTTAAAAGGGGTAAATTTTCTGAGATGAGGAGGCATGTGAAGAAGATATTGGATTCATATCCTGCCCTCCACTCCGAAGAGTCTCAGAGCAGCTCACAATCTCCTTTACCTTCCTCCCCCACAATAGACACCCTGTGAGGTGGGTGGGGCTGAGAGGGCTCTCACAGCAGCTGCCCTTTCAAGGACAAACTCTGCCAGAACTATGGCTGACCCAAGGTCATTCCAGCAGGTGCAAGTGGAGGAGTGGGGAATCAAACCCAGTTCTCCCAGATAAGAGTCAGCACACTTAACCACTACACCAAACTGAAAGGAAAGGTAAATAGAGTCAAAACCCTTGGGGAAGCTTGGAGGCTATTTAAAACTACAATCCTAGAAGCTCAGATAAAATATATACCACAAGTCAGGAAAGGCACAAATCGGTATTTTAAAAAGCCTGAATGGTTAACAAACAAAGTAATGGCAGCTATAAAAGGTAAGAAGGATTCCTTTAAGCGGTGGAAAGCTAGTCCAAGTGAGGTTAATAGAAGAGAACACAGGCTGTGGGAAATCAAATGCAAGAATGTGATCAGGCAGACAAAAAGGGACTATGAGGAGCATATTGCAAAAAACATAAAGACCAACAATAAAAATTTCTTCAAATACATTAGAAGCAGGAAACCAGCCAGGGAGGCAGTGGGGCCCTTGGATGACCAAGGGGTAAAAGGACTGCAGAAGGAGGATAGGGAAATGGCTATCCATTTGCCTCCATCGTCACTGGGAAGATGAGAAGTGTTTGCTCACTCCAGAAGCACTAATTTTGGAAGGGGTGTTTAAGGACCTGAGTCAGTTTGTGACGAGAGAGAAGGTCCTACAACTGATAGACAAATTAAAAACTAATAAGTCACCAGGCCCAGATGGCATACATCCAAGAGTTCTAAAAGAACTCAAAGGTGAACTTGCGGATCTCCTGATAAAAATATGTAATCTTTCATTGAAGCAACAACAAAATTCTGACAGGCAAAGCCTACTAACTTTCCTTATTGCTGGAAACATGAGGAAATGTGAGGAAAACCCCCCTTTCAGAACATCATGATTACCAGCTTGGCTGCCAGAGCACCTGGAGAAGGTACTCACAGACGTCTCGTCAGAGAGTGTGGGTAAACCTATCCAGGGGCAAAAGGGACTTATGCAGTACTAGCAGCCATAACGCTACAAAGGCACTCTAAACCAGTACAAGAGTGCCCACCAGGAGAACAGATGGTTTCCCGTCGTTCCATATGACGTCCATCTCAGCATGGAGCGGAAGAGACTGCGCTGCCAGGAGCTATCCAGGCGAACGGTTTTGAAGTTCTGACCATGGAATCCACCGTGGAGGGCTAACACCACACGCAGCCATTTTCCTACCAGGCTTGACTCCATTCCAGTGAAGTGGACGGCTCACGTACACACCAGATGTCACCTATGCCTGCAAGCAACCTACCCACCCCAGGAGTGGTTAATCGTCCAACCGCCACTTTTTTTGTTTGATTGAACTCTAGACAAAGACTGGTGCCCAGAAGAAGACAGAAGAAGAGGCAGACCATCTTCAGCCAGAGCCAAGTTCCTTTGTACAAACTGGGTGTTACCTAGGCCATGATTTGACTCTCTATTGTCACCCTTTTAGATAAGTCTAATAGTCCTAAGCATCTCCCCACCCAAGTAATCTCTCTATTCTTCGTCCCAACTGTCATTTTGGAGCCTCCCCTTGGTCCATTTCAACCTGAAAGTTCACTCAGGTATCCAGGATCTAAGCAAGTCCATTGGTCAAGACCAAGCACCCAATTAGGTGCCACCAATGAACTTTCTATTGGTTGTCGCAGTAGTCCAGCCCTTATGGTCACTGCGAAACCTCCCCTTTTTGTGAGGTCATGCACCAGCTGACCACCTTCCTCCTCCCTCGTACCTCCCATCCCCTAAGGGCTCAAGAGAGTCCTTATAATCTGTGGACTAGCTACCCACAGGTGTGCTTCTAGCAGTATCCCAATTTCTGCTGCATAGATCCATCCCTGATTCTAAGGCCAAGTTTCGGGTCCCTTTTCCCACTTCCTTGCTCGTCGCCATTGAAGCCTTCCTTGAAGACTACAATAGGTAAATATCGCCATTTGTCTACCCATGTGTTCCTCTATCTATCTATCTATCTATCTATCTATCTATCTATCTATCTATCTATCTATCTATCTATCTATCTATCTATCTATCTATCTATCTATCTATCTATCTATCTATCTATCTATCTATCTATCTATCTATCTATCAGGACTGAATGTGTGTTTTTATGAGTATTTTATCTTGGTTTACTTAATATTAGAGTTCCTAATACTTTAAGCATTACTTTTCTGGACATGGGTAAAAAGATCCTGAGTGAGCCAGGTGTCCACCTGACAATTCCCCAACCTCGTTTTGAGGGCATTTTGGCTTACAGAATGGTAGTAGGCTTTGCCTGTCAAAATTTTGCACTGGAGTCCCCGTTTATAAGAAATTGTTGCTACTATCGGGAAAGCCGTGACGCACTGGATGATGTAAAGGTTTACGACTGAGGAAGGCGTTGCTGAAACCAGTCTCTGTTGATTAATTGACTACTACACTGATGGCTATTCTCCCTGGATCCGTGTTGTAAGACGGCCAACATTAACTTTCGACACACTAACAGTGACTTTGAGAGAGAGAGACTTTTTCCATTGGACTTGTGTGTATTTGTACCTTTAAATTTTGTATGTTACTGCAACTTCAAGAATATGATAAAATTGTGTTTTGTGCTACTCAGATTATTCTTAGTTTTGCTATATCTCTGCTGAGTATCCTCTGTATTTACCATTCAACCAAACACCTGGCAGAACATCTCTGCCTTGCAGGCCCTATGGAAAAGCAGTAATTCCTACAAGGCCCAGATGGAAATTGGAAGAGAGTTCAACCAGATTGGGGCCAGAGCAGAAAAGGCCCTGGCCCAAGTTGAGGACAGCTGGAACTCTCTCAGACCAGGGACCATCTGCAGATGTTGGTCACTAGAGTGTAAGGCCCTCTTGGGGGAATACCAGGAGAGGTGGTCCCAAGGAAGGATGTGGAAACTAAATGTCTGTGTAAGCCTTGTTCACAGAAGTAGGGTGCGCCTGGTGAGCTGCAACTGTGTGGGTGGCTCCTGGGACCCAGGCAGGATGGGAAGGTTGGCCCTGCTCTGCAGTTACCTTCACCACAATGGGAGGGTGGGCAGGGGAAACGCAGCCACCCACAATCCAGGCAGGGTGGGAGGGCTGGCTCTACCCTGCCCTACAACACACTACAGCTACCTACTATGCAAGTGGCTCCCAGGGTGGGGCAGAAGGGGTTGGCCCTCCATTCATCTGGTCATTGGAGATGGATGGGTCCAGCTACGGACACATTCATTCACAGCAGTGCCAGCAATAGTTCCCTCTCTCATGTTTCTGGGGGGAAGGAATGTCCAACCCAGAGCGGTCTAGTGAAAGTTTGATGCCACATCTCAAGTGGGTCACATAGGGTCTGTCCTGTCCGTTCCATGATCCAGAATCCACACTTGACATTTTCACAGAAAGCTGTTACCTGGGGGACTTTCCTTGGTGGGCTGTAACTCACACCTCAAAAGTCAAGGCATATAGGTGGCCATCCCAGGGAGGTCCACCATGAATTTGATGCTTCTACCTTACACAGGATCCATTCTATATATTCCAGAACCAATGCCTGACATCTCTCTGAAAAGCACTTTCCTGGGGACACCTTCTTTGGGATTCTGGAACTTGGATAGCTGAAGTCCAATTTTCACTAAACTCAATGGGCAGGAACAGGAGAGTCAGCTGGAGATGCCCTGTGATTTTGGAATATCTGGGACCCCAGGGGGCCAGCCCTATGTCCCAAATGTCCCAAACTGGTTCAGTTCAACATAATGGCTGGGTTTGGGACATGTCTTGAACTTAAATCGGGTTTCCCTGGTTTATGCCCATCCCTGCTCAACACAGTTCAACCACTCACGGAACCCTTGATATGGAAGGCACATTTAAATAGGTTGGAAAAGAGTTCTGGGCTTGTTTTTTACAAAATTAATGACTTGAAAGATGAACAAGATTTCTAGGTCAAAATGGGTTAGTCTGTCTGTAGCAGTAGAAAAAAGTAAGAGGCCAGCAGCACCTTGAAGTCTAAAAAGATTTGTGGCAGGGTATGAGCTTTTGTGAGACACGGTTCACTGCTTCAGATACAGCAGATTTCCTGACACAGCAGATTTTCAGGGTATAAGCTTTCAAGAGTCAAAGCTCCCTCTGCCAGATACCAGAGAACTTTGACTCTCAACAGCATGTACCCTAGAAATCTTGTTGGTCTCTAAGATACTACTAAACTTGAATCTTGCTCTTCTACGGCAGACCAACATGGCTACCCACTTGAGCAGCTATAGAAAAAACACAATCTATCCCAACCTCCCATCACACACAGCCACTTTTTTTTTGCTGAGTTGTAAGGAAGCATATTATATTAGATAGTAAACTCATTGGGCATAACCTATCATTTTGCATATTTTTTGCCACTGCTAGGCACTTTACAAATAACAAATTATTAATGTTGAAAGTGTAATTCATATATAAAATAACAGATAAAATATAAAGCAGCTAATCAAGATGAACTCCCAATTACAGTATAGCAGTTAAGCCTTGAAGTACAGCGTATTGAGCATAATGATTAATCTTTTTCTGTCTAGTGTAAAAGGAATTATAGAACTCGAGTACATTATAGTTTTCCCGATAAAAGCAGTCATGAAGCACGTCTTTTCAGCATGGGCTTTCCTGAAAAGAAAGGAGATTCACATGGAACAAAATACTTTTTTCTGAAATGGGATCATAGGCTCACAACCCAGTGGGAAATTCTGTTGTCCAATTGCCACTGAAATGAATGGAAGCTACAATGAGCAGATCTATTCACATTATCCTATGTCAAACACTGGGTCTCAAATAATAATTGAATGCCTTTATGGGAACAAAACAAGGATCAACATTAAACACTTTAGACCAGGGGTGTCAAACATGTGGCTTGAGGGCCAGATCAGGCCCCTGAAGGCTCCTATCAGGCCCACAAGCAACTCACTGTCATCTTGCTCAATTGCCCAGGAGCACCAGACCAAAGCCTCTAATATATACACTACCTGGCATTACATTTTATGACACAAATGCCCTGGCCTGACAAGGTCTCATTTATGCCAGATCTGGCCCTCATAACAAATGAGTTCGATACCCCTGCTTTAGGCTACAACTGGAATTACTTTTACATTGTAACAAAGTTTGTGCATATGCCTCATGCATCTCCAGGGGAAACAAAGCCAACAGGAGCAGAGATGTTAAGAGAAGGATGTTCTGAAGCAAGAGAATTTGGGAAGTGAGTGAGAGAGTAGTGTTGTTCTGAAGGCAGGATATCGGAGAACCTTAGCAGAAAAAAAAGTCATTGTATTCTCTCTTATCATCTCAGGCTTAAAATGTTTCTTGTCCTCACAAACCAGATCCCTGTCATCTCCAAAAAAATCTACTTGGCTACTGGAGTAGGCCAATAGGCTGCACTACAGCATGTTTTGTAAATGACCTAACATTATGTCCTCCTTCCTCAAGGGTTCTTTTATTGCATGTCCCCCCCACAACTCTTTTTTTCCTTCTGAAGAGGGACCACACACTAAGCAATACCGATATTTGTGACTGAGGCATTCTTTATCTATATACGTATTTTAACAACTTTTTATATATCAATTTGCTTACACTGCAGTTCACAATAGCAAATACTGTAGATTGTCTGACCTCTGAATGAAAAAATAATTACAAGTTAAAACAGTAATTTTACCTAAGGTCGATAAGACCATAACACTCACTTGGCTTTTCAATCCACATGCTCAATTTTCATCCACTCACTTCTGACTTCAAGAGGAAGGAATAATGACAGGTTACAGGCACTTTATTTCAAAATTCACTCACAAAGTTATTGACAAGCATTTTTTTCCCACAGAAAAGTCTTTGCTGCTTGACCCTCATGAGCTGTTTACATGAAAAATGCACTTAGAACTAGATTAACCACAGGGAAGTCTAATTCTACACCAAAACCTTGTAGCAATTTCTTTAGCATGTCTTCGTTTGATATAGGAACAAAAATAGGGATAATTTGCCTCAAATTGCCACTTCAGTCATAATAAAATCTTGCTGAGTACTGTTTGCTTTCACTACTTTCATTAGGTAAGCTGGGACTGTTATTAAGGTACCAACACATAAATGTTATATTAGCACTTAACAGTAGCAACAGTATTCTCCCTCCAGGAGGCGAATTCTAACCTTGTCAATATAATTCTGTTCCCAGTGCTGCAAAACAATTTGAAAAGAGGAATACTGGAGCTTTACGGTGGGGAAAAAGTCATGCTCATTCAGGCTTAAAGGCCACTCGGTTGGCCCAAGGTGCTGAGGTACTGTTTAGAAAATAAGTCTAAAGAAGCTGTCTCAGGTCAAGTCAAGCATTGAGATAAAACTTTCCTACTTTCTTGTACTTGTCGTAGGTTATTAAATCAATTACTTAGTATTTCTGCTTCCCTTCAACTGCCATTTAAAAAATGGAAAAATATATGAGAATTAGACCAAAGCAAAAGTACAATTTCAAAATCAACAAATGATCATCATTTCAAGTGAAAGACCATGTGCCATGCAGCCAACATACTCACATAAACTCACATTTTAGAGAGAACTCAACCTTTAGAATATGGACTTGTATGATGGATAACATTTCCAGGGATTTCTCCCCTCCAGTGTTGCAGAAACTCTTAGTTATATGGCATCCAATTAGTTTGTGACATAGCAGTTACCTTTCAGGACAGAGAAATTACACCTATTTGAGAAATTATTTCTAATAGTCATCTCTTGGATATTTCTTTTATTGTTTTGTAAAGACACAGCCTCACACACATATGCAATTTAAGCCATTCCTCAGAATTACAATAAGCAGTATTAAGTGAATAACGCCAATATATTAATAGCATGATTCCTAAGGCTGGCAATTGTAAATACGTATACACTTGAAAGGACAGAAAAAGATGTCAGCCTCAAGCCTCTCTAAATTTCACATTGTTCTTTCTTCTGGTCAATGTGTATGTGATGATATTAACAGATTTTTCAGAACTACGGAGTGTGATCACTAGGGTTGCCAATCTCCAATTAGCACCCGATGCCAGAAGAGAAATCGAAGCAGGAGTAACCAAGTTGACTCCCTGCATGTTGGGACTCCTTTGTTGGAATCATATTGTTTGGGAATTGTACATTTTAGTTTCCTATGGACTGTATACAATGAATATACATAGTCATTTGGTCACTATAACCATTTTGGTTGTTTTGTCTGAATCCCCAATTAGGAGCAGGGGATCCCAGGATCCCCTGGTTTGGAGCCCTTCCCCCTGCTTCAGGGCTATCAGAAAGTGTGGGGGGAATAGCTGCTGGGCACTCCATTATACTTTATAAAGACTGGTTCCATAGGATTGATCTGTGAGTACCTGGGGCTGGGGAGAGGAGCTGCTGGTGCCTCTCCTCAGTCTCCCCAATTTTCAAAAAGATTGGACCATGGGATCCAATTATATGAGCCCCAAAATAAGGTGCCCCATAATCCATTATTCCCAGCAGAGGGAAAGCATTTGAAAGGAATGTGATCCCTTTAAATGTGATGGCAGTTTACCTGGAGCTCACTTTGGAGTTCCCTCTCCTGGAGCCTCCCTCCCATCTCCTGGAGCCTTCTAGTAAGTCCCCCACCAGCTTATCAGCCTCACCTGGCAACTCTAGTAATGACACTAGTACTGGCCCGAAGCTACGGTCGGGTCCTGGGGCCCCAGGCCACTCTATTTAAAAAAAACCCCTTCCCTCTGTAGTGCCCCTCCACTGGAGGGGCTCCAATATGTTCTAATTCATGTGGCTAGCAACAGGACCTGAGGAAAAGGGAGGGGGAGAGAGCAAGCACAAGAGAGAACAAAAGTAAGACAGCAACAGTGAGAGAGAGACAGCATGAGAGAGTGAAAGAGAGAGAAAGCAACAGTGAGAGAGAGAGCGACAGAGAGAGAGACCAATCTGTCTTCCCAGCCCAGGTGGGAACTGAACAACTCCCATCCATTCCAACCCCAGTCTTGGGCATCTAACTTCATTGTTCTCTGCCACCCCTGAGATTCTTCTAGTGGTTAGTTCGGTGCAAGCATCCACCCTCTGAAAAAAGAAAGCCCCAAATCCCTTCAGCTTAACGGTTAAGGGGGGAGGGAAAAAAGGAAGCCCATTCTCTGTTTGGTGGCTCCTGCTGTTGGGGCTGGGCTGGCTACTGGAAGAAACAGCCAAGCTCTGCAGTCCTCCCACCAAAAATTTTATCCCATGGGTCCCCCCACCCAGAATTTTCTGGCTGCAGACCTGTACTAGTATACAGACAAAACTCAGATCCCATGAATCTGGCCTGGTTTATGAAGTGTGAAGGCTATGGAGACTGAAACGGAATCCAGCAAGGCCTGAGATAATGAAAACTGGCAGAGCCTTTACTTTTAGAGAAGGGTTTTTGACAATCTCTTCAGACCAATTGCCCTTTCACCACACCCCTCCAGCCTAGAAATAGCAGCTCTCCAGCAGCCCTGGCCCCACTCAATGCACAGCAGCCAAGAAGGTCAGAGCGCCTGCTCCGGCTGCAACGCCACTGAGGATATTCTCCGCAGCTGAGTACGAAACGTCTGGAAGAAAAACTTTCTCCAGTAGAACACGGCACTTGAGCCCGAAAGATTCTACAAACCCTAATACTGTTAGCACAGCTGCACCTTCTTTTATCCCCCATTCTTTAATCTGCTAGTAAGAGTCATGGTAATGGCCCGCTATGAATAAAGAGTATCGGAACCCCATATACACAGAATAGCAATATATGAAGTTAAACTGCTTTCTTGAAAATTCATGAAGCAGCATTGCACATTTAGAAGAACTCATCCTTAAAGGTCTGCCAAAGGCCAAATTTAGCTACAACGGTGCTCTGACATATAGATCTCGCAGTATAATATGCAAACTACTCTGTATTTAAGCATCTAACTGGACCTAGACTGACCCTGTGATCTTCAAGCAGTGGGAGATGTGTCCTTTACCTATTTTGTTGACATGACTGATTTTATGAGTCTGTACTACCAGCACTTCTACTGAGCAATTTCTTCATATTTATTTTCCAAATTATAATTGGATGTTCTGGTTTGGTATCGGCTGCAAAGTCACTGCAAGCTTGGATGTCATTCTACTTCTGCTTCAATCAACTGTCAATTCCCAGTCCATTCAATATCTCACATCATATTCAGATCAATTTAAGTGGGTTCCAACATAAGAAACAGAAACTTATCACAAGCACTTCTAAAATGTAATAAAATGTTCCTCCAATCCCATCCTGTAACTCTATTAAAATTTTTGGCCCACCAAAAATCACCATAATGGTCATATAAATTAAAGGGCAGATGCTGTTTGGGATTGAGAGAACAATAGGGCTGCTGCTGGCTGAGTCATCCTTTAGACTTTCAAAAGAGATTTTTCTCCTTAAAACTACAAAAAACCTAAAGAGGCTTTTAAGGTTGAGTGGAGCATAACTGGATTGCAATACATTATACCAGAACAAAAATTTAGGATCAAAGGCTTAGTATGATATACAGAACAAAGGCATATAGAAACCTACAAGAGATGTAAAGTGGGAGAAAAGGTGGGGGAGGGAGTGATACGAGGCAGGAAATTTAAATTTAAATGGGAGGAACTGATCTCACAGGAGAGGAGCTGACTTTTGACATCCCAAGATGTGTCATCATATTGGGATTGAGCATCTTCCCCAAACTCTGCCCTCCCAGGTACCACCTCCAAATTTCCAGGAATTTTCCATTCCAAAGTTGGCAACCGCAGTTCTCAAACTACCTGTAACTGTGAGCTTTCAAACTGCAGCCTGTTTATTCCCCATTATGATTGACAATACCTCTTCTCTGCAGCCCATTTGCTGCTGGTAAGCTGGAATTCTTCCTAACTAAAACTGGAACCAGTGGCCAGGACTGGTGGTGACTAAAGGATATTGCCAGGAAAGGGTGAAAATTTAGGGTATGTGCCTTGTTTTGTTCTCATGCAAGAACAAGGAACAGCTGGCAACATTCCAGCTGTCCCTGAAGTCTCTCCATAATTTACAGTTACTCATCTCACAGAGGTCTGGGAGGAGCAGAGCAGCTCTGATAGCTGAGACAGCTGGAGAAATTGCTGAGAATTTCTGAGTTTTGAAGGACTACATTCTAAGGTTTGTGGGGCTGCCTAAAATTCTAAGGTGTGATAGCTGGGGAACTGCTCTTTGTTTGGTTGACTGCTCTTTGTTTGGTTGACTGCCTTAAGGGTGAAAGAGATTGAGAGTGATTGCTGCTGATTGAGAGTGATTGCTGAGGAGTGCCCTGCTCCACCTCTTTGCATTTTAAGCTGCGCCTTGCCAAAGGCGCGAGCCTTTGGCGCGAGCCGAAGGGCGAGAGCTAAAGGGCTCTTGGCCTGTGGCTCTTTGGCTAGGGGCTCTCTAAGGAGCAGGAACCCAGATCCCTGGCTTCCTTGTTCTCCAAATAAGGTAAGTTCCCAATAAGGTAAGTTTAGGTAAGTTGACCCGCCAGAAGGGGAGCCACTTAAACAGCATTTAAAGAGGACTGTATATTTTAATATATATATATATACAATGAAGATAGAATGCCAGCAGGGGGTTGGGGGCTTTCCAGTGTTTTGCACTGAGTGTCACATGTATGACTATCTGCCCAAAGGACAGAAGTCTTGGGTGTGTGCTCGATGCAAGGAGCTCCTGGTCCTCAGGGAACGAGTTCGTACCCTTGAGGCCGAGGTGACTGCCCTGGAGAAGCAGAGACGGTCAGTTAGGCACTTGGGGAAGACTCTCGGGGGCATATTAGATGAGCCCCGCTCTGAACGTAGCAGCCCCGTTGCTGCCAGAGAGCGTGAGGGTCGAGAGGGAACAGGGCACCGTGCTGAGGATAAGGGGAATGCGCCCTCAGAAGGGACCTCTTCTTCGGTTGGTGAGCGGGAATCCTTTCGCGCCAAGGAACCATCCCTGAGCAGGGGGAGAGGGGGGGTATTGGTAGTTGGTGATTCGATCATTAGGCAAGTAGACAGCCGGGTGGCGAAACCGCGTACTGACCGTATGGTGACTTGCCTGCCTGGTGCGAAGGTAGCGGACATTACGCGTGTAGTAGATAGACTGATAGACAGTGCTGGGGAGGAGCCTGTGGTCGTGGTGCATGTTGGCACCAACGATGTGGGGAAATGCAGTCGTGAGGTCCTGGAGGAAAAATTTAGGCTGCTAGGCGGGAGACTTAAGGCCAGGACCTCCAAGGTAGCCTTCTCGGAAGTGCTACCTGTTCCACGTGCAGGGCAGGAGAGACAGGCACAAATTAGAAGTCTCAATGTGTGGATGAGACGATGGTGTAAGGAGGAAGGGTTTAAGTTTGTTAGGCACTGGGATGCTTTCTGGAACAAGCGGGAGCTGTACAAAAGAGACGGTCTCCACTTGTCCCCGGATGGAACCAGGCTGCTGGCGCTTAAAATCAAAAAGGTGGCAGAGCAGTTTTTAAACTAAATCTTGGGGGAAAGCCGACAGGAGATGAAATGTCTCTGGTTCGGGAGGACTCGTCTCAAAGAGATGAAGGGTTAGCTGCTATTTTTCTACCGGGTAACGGACCGGAGTTGTCCACTGTGAAGGTGACAAACAATATGGACTGTCTGCCAGTGTCTCGAGGCGGCAGGAGGAAGGTGGCGGGCCTAGCTCGCCTGGGAAATTATAGATGTTTGTATGCAAATGCTAGAAGTGTTCAGAGTAAAATTGGTGAATTGGAATGTTTAGTGCTGGGAGAAAACATAGACATTGTGGGAATTTCAGAAACTTGGTGGAATGAGGAGAATCAGTGGGACACGGTGATTCCTGGATATAAGCTATATCGGAAGGATAGGGAGGGAAGGGTTGGAGGTGGGGTGGCTCTGTATGTCAGAGAGGATATACGGTCCAGTAAGGCTGAGATCAGAGAATTAGATTCACTTTTAGAAATGCTTTGGGTTGAAATAGAGGGCCCAAAAGGAAATTTAACTATGGGAGTTTGTTATCGCCCACCAAATCAAAAGAGAGAGGACGATTATAATATGATGGAAGGCTTAAAGATAGCGGCTAAACGTAAAAACTGTGTTGTAATAGGTGATTTTAACTACCCGCAGATTGATTGGGTCAATATGTGTTCTGGTCGAGAGAAAGAGATTGAGTTTCTTGATGCTCTCAATGACTGTGCTATGGAGCAGATGGTCTCAGAACCTACCAGGGGTGGGGCGATCCTGGATTTGGTCCTAAGTAATGCCCAAGACTTGGTGAGAGATGTAAAAGTGATTGCGCCGCTTGGGAGCAGTGACCATAATGTTATTGATTTCACCGTTTGTATAAATAGGGAGTTGTCCAAAAAGACCACCACAACCACGTTTAACTTTAAAAGGGGTAAATACACTGAGATGAGGAGGCATGTGAGGAAGAAACTGAAAGGAAAGGTACATACGGTCAAAACCCTTGAGAAAGCTTGGACGCTATTTAAAACTATAATCCTAGAAGCTCAGATAAAATACATACCACAAGTTAGGAAAGGCACAAACAGGCATAAGAAAAGGCCTGCGTGGTTAACAAACAAAGTAATGGAAGCTGTAAAAGGTAAGAAGGACTCCTTTAAGCGGTGGAAAACCAGTCCAAGTGAGATTAGTAAAAGGGAACACAGGCTGTGGCAAATCAAATGCAAGACTGTGATCAGGCAGGCAAAAAGGGACTATGAGGAGCATATTGCAAAAAACATAAAGACCAACAATAAAACTTTCTTCAAATATATTAGAAGTAGGAAACCAGCCAGGGAGGCAGTGGGGCCCTTGGATGACCATGGGGTAAAAGGATTACTGAAGGAGGATAGGGAAATGGCTGAAAAGCTAAATGAATTTTTTGCCTCCGTCTTCACTGTAGAAGACGAGAACTTTTTGCCCGCCCCAGAACCACTAATTTTGGAAGGGGTGTTGAAAGACCTGAGTCAGATTGAGGTGACAAATGAGGAGGTCCTACAACTGATAGACAAATTAAAAACTAATAAGTCACCGGGTCCGGATGGCATACATCCGAGAGTTCTGAAGGAACTCAAAGTTGAACTTGTGGATCTTCTAACAAAAATCTGTAATCTTTCATTGAAATCTGCCTCCATTCCTGAGGACTGGAAGGTAGCAAATGTCACCCCCATCTTTAAAAAAGGTTCCAGAGGAGATCCAGGAAACTACAGGCCAGTCAGTCTGACTTCAATACCGGGAAAGTTGGTAGAAACCATTATCAAGGACAGAATGAGTAGGCACATTGATGAACACGGGTTATTGAGGAAGACTCAGCATGGGTTCTGCAAGGGAAGATCTTGCCTCACTAACCTGTTGCATTTCTTTGAGGGGGTGAACAAACATGTGGACAAAGGAGACCCGATAGATGTTGTTTACCTTGACTTCCAGAAAGCTTTTGATAAAGTTCCTCATCAAAGGCTCCTTAGAAAGCTTGAGAATCATGGAGTAAAAGGACAGGTCCTCTTGTGGATCAAAAACTGGCTGAGTAATAGGAAGCAGAGAGTGAGTATAAATGGGCAGTCTTCGCAGTGGAGGACGGTAAGCAGTGGGGTGCCGCAGGGCTCGGTACTGGGTCCCATGCTTTTTAACTTGTTCATAAATGATTTAGAGTTCGGAGTGAGCAGTGAAGTGGCCAAGTTTGCGGATGACACTAAATTGTTCAGGGTGGTGAGAACCAGAGAGGATTGTGAGGAACTCCAAAGGGATCTGTTGAGGCTGGGTGAGTGGGCGTCAACGTGGCAGATGCGGTTCAATGTGGCCAAGTGCAAAGTAATGCACATTGGGGCTAAGAATCCCAGCTACAAATACAAGTTGATGGGGTGTGAACTGGCAGAGACTGATCAAGAGAGAGATCTTGGGGTCATGATAGATAACTCACTGAAAGTGTCAAGACAGTGTGCGTTTGCAATAAAAAAGGCCAATGCCATGCTGGGAATTATTAGGAAGGGAATTGAAAACAAATCAGCCAGTATCATAATGCCCCTGTATAAATCGATGGTGCGGTCTCATTTGGAGTACTGTGTGCAGTTCTGGTCGCCGCACCTCAAAAAGGATATTATAGCTTTAGAGAAGGTGCAGAGAAGGGCAACTAGAATGATTAAAGGGCTGGAGCACTTTCCCTATGAAGAAAGGTTGAAACGCTTGGGACTCTTTAGCTTGGAGAAACGTCGACTGCGGGGTGACATGATAGAGGTTTACAAGATAATGCATGGAATGGAGAAAGTAGAGAAAGAAGTACTTTTCTCCCTTTCTCACAATACAAGAACTCGTGGGCATTCGATGAAATTGCTGAGCAGACAGGTTAAGACGGATAAAAGGAAGTACTTCTTCACCCAAAGGGTGATTAACATGTGGAATTCACTGCCACAGGAGGTGGTGGCGGCCACAAGTATAGCCACCTTCAAGAGGGGTTTAGATAAAAATATGGAGCACAGGTCCATCAGTGGCTATTAGCCACAGTGTATGGAGCACAGGTCCATCAGTGGCTATTAGCCACAGTGTATGTGTGTATATAACATTTTTTGCCACTGTGTGACACAGAGTGTTGGACTTGATGGGCCGTTGGCCTGATCCAACATGGCTTCTCTTATGTTCTTATGTTCTTATTGCAACCCTTTTACTGCAGAATACTCCTCTGGTGCTAATTCCAGCAAGACAGCATTTTTCTGAGTGGGAAGGAGGACTTTGCTCCCTGAACAGAAACTTGTGTTACTACTAGAGCAGGGGTGGCCAACGGTAGCTCTCAAGATGTTTTTTGCCTACAACTCTCATCAGCCCCAGCCAGCATGGCTACTGGGAGTTGTAGGCAAAAAACTTCTGGAGAGCTACCGCTGGCCACCCCTGTACTAGAGCATAGTCCAGAATTTTAAATTTTAATTGTTTCATAGGTCATGGACAGATATCTACATGCACTCAAGCAATTGATCTATTGGGCCCAGTACTATCTCACTTTGTTTGGTGCAGTGGTTAAGTGCGCAGACTCTTATCTGAGAAAACCGGGTTTGATTCCCCATTCCTCCACATGCACCTGCTAATGTGACCTTGAGTCAGTCACAAGTTCTTGCAGAGCTGTTCCTCTCAAGAGCAGTTTCTGCTAGAGCTCTCTCACTCCACCTGCCTCACAAGGTTTCTGTTGTGGGGAGGGGAAAGGAAAAGATATTGTAAACCACTCTGAGACTTCTTCAGGTAGTGAAAGGCGGGTTATAAATCCAATCTTTTCCTCTTTTTTTAAAAATTCCTCAAAAAAGGCTCTTTCAATACTGGAAAAAATATTCTAAATTTTTTAGACTTCAATAAATTCCAAATCCATTATATTTTTAAATTGTTCAATCTCTCTGTTGATATGACTTCAAGTAGTAATTAAATGAAATAAGTCCTTTTTCTTATTTGGATTCCACAGATGGTATAGTAAGGCAGTTCTCATGACAAACTCTGCTTTTATCCAATAATTATCCTCCTGCCTCCCTATTCCCAATTATATGGAGTCCTTGCTCCTCTATACATTATGGCAGAAACATTTGTCCTTTGAAATTCCACAGCAAATGTTAGGTAATATACTCCATTTAAAAGGGGAAAAAACATACCATCAGCTGGACTCACCATAGAATTTTACACAGAAACCTAACATACAACACTTAGCCAAGACATGATCAAACCTTCAAGGAAATAGTTCTCATTTATGAACACGGATTAAAGCAATTTCAAGCCATGCTTGCTCTTAAGGACATATGGGCTCATTTCTCTCTTTGCAGTAATCATTTCTTGAAAATTGGAAACATCAACATAAATAACTAGAGACAAAATCTGCTGTCAAATTTAAAAGCTGTTACAACGATAAAATCCTTGCTTTTCTGTATCTCCTGCTAGGCAAGCTCAGTGTCCAGTGCTAAAACATTTATTATGCTGTTAGGTTTTCCATACCCCTGTGAGGGACTCCCTGGTTTTTGAACCCTGCCGATTTGGGAGTATTGGAAAGCGGGGGACATAATGGAGGCCATTGGAGATGCTCTAGCATCCCCCCTACTAATCTTTCTGGCACCACCTCCAAATTATTTTGCAAGCTGAGTAGATGGCTGTGCCCTGTATTCCTACTTAAAGAAGACAGCCCCCCCTCCCAGGAGCTCTCATTTTTCCTTATGTGAGTGAGCTGGTGGTGGGTATGCCACCACACCTCATAATCCAGAGTCTTACTTTGAGAAGTCATTGCGGTTGCTGTGCGCCATGGGCCCTTGGACACAGTAAGACACCTGGAGAAGCAGATGGCTGGGTGGGTGGGGGTGGATTTCCCCCCCCCCCCATTCCCAGGCCATTCTGCAGCCTTTGGAGCCAGAGCCCCTCCTGCTGCCACCAGAAGAAGCTGCCCTGGCAGGGGTTGAGCAATCAGTGTGTTGCTCTGAGAAAGTATGCATTCCAGTCCTTAATACAACTTTGTTGGTCTTAAGGTGGCACAGGAGTCTAGACTCCTTGTCTTGCAGGCTCTGACTTGCTTGCTCCCCAGAGAAGCAGATGGCTGGGGGAGGAGGGTTGGATTTTTGCCCCCATCCTCGGGGCATTCTGCAGTCAGTTTGGAGGCATCATTTGTGGGAGAGGGAGGATGCAGCCAGGGCTCCTCCTGCCACCACTAGGAGAAGCTGCCCTGGTAAGGATTCAATGATCAGCTGTGTGTTCTTTTCTTGGTTCCCGTGGGACAGCTGAGGATCTAGTCTCTGAGGAAGTGTGCATTCCATGCCTTCATAAAACTTCGTTGGTCTTAAAAGGTAGCAGTGCAGTCTGGACTCCAAATTTGAATGCTTTTTCTATAAATTAAATATGAAAGTGGTCTTTAGGGGAAAATTGGGGGAGCAATCAATGGATGCATTAATTACAGTAATTCATAACCCAAATAATTGCAGGACTTAGCCTTTTTGCTGGGTACCAGTGTAGGAGATAGAAAGACGTTTACAAGAGACAAAGGCTTTTGATCCTTTAATGTTAATCTGCATATAAGAATAAATAAAGTGTGGATTCCTCTGGGGATACCATGAGCTGGGATCAGTTCCCAAATGCAGACCATGAATTATTGATGCAGAATATAATTTTCCTCTCCATGTTTGGGTGCATTCCTTGATCATGTTTTATAGACTGATGATAAATAGCTACAGTAAGTTTTTTTTTTTAAATCCCCCCTCCCCACCATGCAAAGCCTGACCACAACAAGTATGGGGAAGGGTAAGCTTGCAGAAAGTTTCCATATGTAGGTGGCATGATGGTTTGTTATACATTTTGAATGGTGCTGAAATATTCTGGAAATACTGGACCTTCTTCCTGATTGATTTCCTATGCTCTCCTTTTAGAATTTGCTGTTCAGATTAAAGGTGTTGGGGAGTGTGCCACCTCATCCCAGTCTTGTGATGTTACTGGCTGTTGTTATTTGGGCACCTTTTTACAATATCCAAAGATTGTTCAGGGCTCTATATTTTGCTGTGCCATCTCCAGTTAAAAGGACCAGGCATTAGATTATGTGAAATACTTCCGTCAGAGACCCTGGAGAGCTATTGTCAGTCTGAGTTCACAGTGCAGACCTTGACAGACCAAGGATCTGATTCTGTATAAGACAGTTCCATGTTCATGCTAGAAAAGCCTATCCTGAAGTCACTCCATCAGGTTTTGGGCTCCATTCAAGGTGCTGATTACCATGTAGAAACCCTTCATGGTTTAGAACCCACATTTCTGAGAGATTGCCTCTCCTACTATGCCATAGCAGCTTTGGTCATCTGAACAGAGCCTTATAAAGGTGGTTCCTCCTTGTTAATTGGTAAGATCAGCAACCAACTGCTTGGAGTCATGGTAGATAATTCATTGAAGATGATGACTCAGTGTGCAACAGCAATTAAAAAGGTAAATGCTATGCTATGCTGAGGATTATTAGGAAGGGGACTGAAAACACATCAGCCAGTAACATAATGCCCCTGTATAAACCTATGATGCAGTCTCATTTGGAATATTATGTACAGTTCTTGTCATTGCATCTCAAAAAAGATATTATAGCATTGGGAAAAACATGCAGAAAAAGGCAACTAAAATGATTAAGGGGATGGAACACCTTCCCTATGAAGGGGTTAGGGATCTTTAGCTTGGAGAAATGATGACTGAGCTGTGACATGATAGAGATTTACAAAATTATGCATGGAACAGAGAAGGCACAGAAAGTACCCCCCCCCCCCCCGTTCTCAGAGTACAGGTGCTTGTGGGCACTCCATGAAACTAATGAGCATTAGGCTTAGAACAGATAAAATGAAGTACTTCTTCACACAAAGAGTCATTAACATGTGGAATGCACTGCTGCAGGAAGCGATGGTGGCTACAAGCACAGACAGCTTCCAGAGGGGGCCGGATAAACATATGGAACAAAGGTCCATCAGAGGCTATTAGTCACAAAGTGCTGATGGAACACTATGTATGGGGCAGTGATGCTCTGTATTTTTGGTGCATGGGGGGCAGCCTACCCCGGTTTTTGAGGATAAAATGGAGGAGAGTAAGATGCTTAAGACTTGAGGGGCAGAAAGCAATGTAAAATGAGAAATTTAAATTTGGAAGGAGGAAGTGACCTCATAGAAATGGCCCGGAAAGAAAGCATGGATTTCTAAGGTAGAAATATTATATATGTTAGTGTATTTACATATGAACTTTGAAAGAAGTTACTTTAGAGGAAGAGGTGGGTTTGAGGGAGTGCCCTGAAAGTGACCTCACAGTTGGAGGTAGGGTTTTGATGCAGTGTGCTGGAAGTGACATCATCCAAAGGGGTGGAGCTGGGGAAGTGATATCATTTGACATTTGATCAGGAAGTGACATCACAGGACATGACATCACAAAAGTCTCCTGGCTCCACCCCCAAAGCCCCCAGATATTTCCTGAGTTGGAACCGGCAACCCTATATGCTGTTGATACATTTGGTTTCCCTTCTTCTTTCAAAACATGATGTGATTTTAAAAAAAACTACAAAACTTGAGAACTCTTTGATTTGCTCATACTTCAGTAATTTTCTATGTTGCAGATAATTTACAGAAATTGTAGGATACATTATTGTTTGGCATAGTTAAAATATGGTATCTGGATGTGACCACCAGGCTATAATAACTGACATACACAGCAGGTTTACAAACTTCATTAATATGGCTGTGAAGCAGTTCTCCTTTCCATCAGTAAGAAACATTGCCTTCCTATTTCACTTTGGTTTTCTTAGTGAAGTCTCCACTTTACAAGTGACAAACTTATTTTTGGAGGCTACTTTGTTCTGAAGCTTAAACTGGTGCTTTATGCAGGCAGTGTGAGGGAAATGTCAAGTGTATAATTTATAGCCTCATTAATTCCTGCCACTATCGTAATCAAAACTGTCACTGAAAATTTTCAAAAACTGCAACTCCTTAAGGTAAAATTATCTTTCCTTTTTGTGATCCTGTCAATTCTCTGTAGATCTCGCAATTCACTAGCAGTTATCTTTAATCTGGTTAAAAAGAACCAAAGGATAAAGACAAAACTGTTTTCAATTTAGCAACAGATTAATTTAAAGAGTGAAGTAAGCTCTGTTTCTTTGGACAGCAAGATAAGTAAAGAGGCAATGAATTGAAAAGTTATTTAGCAATGGGAATAATGACTTAATAGCAACAACATTATTCAGGAATTATACTTTGGGGCTGCTCAAGTGGAATGGTGCCAGAGCAATCTCTGGTCTAGTTAAAATGGTGGCCACTGGAAAGTCACATTAGACTGCTCTCCCTGAAGCAAGCCATTCACACACAGCATCGTATCACAAACATTCTCCTCATGTCACTGTACCAGTCCCTCTCCCAGTGGAAAACTTCTCAATTTACACAGAATCACAGAATCATAAGAGTTGGAAGGTACCTCAAGGGTCATCAAGTCCAAACCCCTGCACAATGCAGGAATTTCACAAATACCTCCCCACCCACCCCAGTGACTCTTGCTCCATGCCCAGAAGATTTTTGGGGGGGGGGGGTGGAACAAACCTCCAGCATCCCTAGCCAAATTGGCTTGGAGAAAATTGCTTCCTTACCCCAAAGTGGCAATCAGAATTTCCCTGGGCATGTAAGAAAGGGCCATGAGAACTGAGCACTGAGAACTAAGGGCTACAATAACTAAGCAAATTCGAATCTTTGGCTACACAGACATAACTGCCATAGTAGAAAAGAGCAAGAGTCCAGGAGCACCTTAAAGACAAACAAACACTTCGGCAGTATGAGCTTTCGTGAGTCATAAAGTGAGTGGTAACTCATGAAAGCTCATACCCTGACACAAATTTTGTTTACCTCGAAGGTGCTGCTGGACTCTTGCTCTTTTCTACTGCTACCAACAGACTAACACTACTACCCAGGGCTTTCTTTTGCAGCAGGAAATGCTTTGCATATTAGGCCACACACCCCTGATATAGCCAATCCTTCTGAAGCTTACATTAGGCCCTGTTTTAAGAGCCCTGTAAGCTCCAGGAGAATTGGCTACATCAGGGGTGTATGGCCTAATATGCAAAGGAGTTCCTGCTACAAAAAAAGCCCTGCTACTACCCATCTTGATGCACGGCTGCCATACTGAGCAAAGTCAAGAAGTGACTTTGTTATGGTCATGAAGTTAATTATTAAAAACAATTATACACTGCCTTTCCCTTGTATGTAACTCTCACCTTGTATGTAAACAACTCACAATAACTTAGGGCTGCCAAGCTCCCATCAGGGGTGGGGAATCCCCAGGTTTGGGGGGCCCCAACCCGCCTGTATGGAGCAGGCTGTCAGAAGATCCCTGCCCCCATAGAGCCTTGTCGTCACGTGACGTGCCTTGCATGATGATGCCATCCAGAAGTGATGTGATTGTGCAGGAAGGAGCAGAATGACTCCTGAGCCACAAGCATAATAAAATCTATTTATATTTATGTCATAAAAATTAGTTTGTGCTGCCAGGAATAACTAGTGATCCAAAAGGCTAGCCAAATAAGGAGGGCTTTAAACTAAATTATACGGGGGAGCGAGACAATAATTCAAAGTCTCATATGATGCCAGAAACTGGGGATAAGAAACCTAAAGCTTTGCAGAGAGTGGCGCATATACTAAGTAATGTTACCTTGAAGATATGTATGGAAACTAAACCCTCAGGATGCATAAAACATGGATTCCAATGTCTCTACACTAATGCACATTGTATGGGAAACAAACAGGAGGAACTGAAAATCCTAATTTATTTATTTTTATTTTAATCGATTTATATTCTGCCCTTCCCACGAAAGCAGGCAGGGATACAGGAAGGAGACTATGACATAATAGGCCTTACTGAAACTTGGTGGGATGACACAACTGGAACATTAGGATTCAGGGGTACAACTTATTTAAAAGGGACAGACAAATGAGAAAGGGCAGAGGTGTAGCAGTATATGAGAAGGAGGCATATACTTGTGAGGAAATATATGAATCTGAGCATGGCAGCTCAGTTGAGAGTCTCTGGGTAAAAATAAAAGGAGTAAGAAATAACAGTGATATTATGGTGGGGGTCTGCTATAGACCACCAAGCCAGGCAGAGGACTTGGATCAGATACTCCTACAACAGATTGCAAAGTTCTCCAAGAGAAGGGACGCAGTGATCATGGGAAATTTCAGTTACTCAGAAATATGTTGGAAGTCCAACTCTGCTAAAAATGAAAGATCAAATTGATTCCTGACTTTTCTTGCTGACTACTTCCTTTTTCAGAAAATGAAGGAGAAAACAAGGGGATCTGCTATCTTGCGCTTGATTCTCATCAACAAGGAAGAATTGATTGAAGAAGTGGAAATAGTGGGCACCCTGGGCAGTAGTGACCATGTGATTTTGGAATTTACAGTCTTAGGGAATGGAAAAGCTATATGTAGTTAGGTTGGACTTCAGAAAGACAAACTTCGATTAACAGAATAATAAAATCATAGAATCACAGAGCTAGAAGGGACCTCTAGGGTCATCTAGTTCAACCCCCTGCACAATGCAGGAAACTCACGAACACTTCCTCCTAGATTCACAGGATCTTCATTGCTGTCAGATGGCCATCTAGCCTCTGTTTAAAAACTTCCAAGGAAGGAGAACCCACCACCTCCCGAGGAAGCCTGTTCCGCTGAGGAATCGCTCTAATGGTCAGGAAGTTCTTCCTAATGTTGAGCCGGAAACTCTTTTGATTTAATTTCAACCCACTGGTTCTGGTCCTACCTTCTGGGGCTACAGAAAACAATTCCACACCTCCTCTAAAGGACAGCCCTTCAAGTACTTGAAGATGGTGATTGTATCACCTCTCAGCCGCCTCCTCTCCAGCCTAAACATCCCCAGCTCCTTCAACCTTTCCTCAAAGGACTTGGTCTCCAGACCCCTCACCATCTTTGTCGCCCTCCTCTGGACCCGTTCCAGCTTGTCTATATCCTTCTTAAAATGTGGTCCCCAAAACTGAACACAATACTCCAGGTGAGGTCTTACCAGAGCAGAGTAAAGTGATAGCATCACATCACGTGATCTGGACACTATACTTCCGTTGATATAGCCCAAAATTTCATTTGCCTTTTTAGCTGGGAGCTATGCTGGGTAAAATCCCATGGTCAGAAATACTTAGGAAAAAGGGGGTTCAAGAGGAGTGTGGGAATTTCTTAAAAGCGAAATACTGAAAGCTCAATCTCAGACTATTCCTATGAGAAGAAAAAATGGAAGAAGCCGAGGTGGCTCCATAAAAAAAATACTCCTTTAGGAATTGGGAGGGCCTTATAGCCAAGAATGAATATAAACAAATCACCAGTGCTTGTAGAGAAAACGTTAGGAAAGCTAAAGCTCAGTATGAGCTTAAGCTGGCCAAAGATGCTAAAAACAACAAAAAAAGGGTTCTTTTCTTATGTTCAGAGTAAGAAAAAGAGCAAGGATGTGGTAGGCCCCTTGTAAGGGCAGGAAAGTGAAATTTTAACAGGTATTGAAAAGAGTGCGGAACTGCTCAATTCCTACTTTTCCTCAGTCTTCTCTTCTGAGGGAAACAGTGCTCAACATGGCAAAAACAGAACATATAATGAGGGTATGGAGTTCCAACCTAGGATCAGCATGGGGTAGTACATAAACACCTAGTTTCTTTAAATGAAACTAAGTCCTCAGGGCCAGATGAATTGCATCCAAGGGTTCTAAAAGAGCTTACGGATGTAATTTCTGAGCCTCTGGCTATTATTTTTGAGAAGTCTTAGAGAACATTTATTTATTTATTTATTACATTTGACTTATATCCAGCCCTCTCCGCAAGCGGACTCAGGGCGGCTCAGAACAGGAGAGGTGCCGGAAGATTGGAGGCAGGTGAATGTTGTCCCCATCTTCAAGAAGGGGAAAAAGGAGGATCCAGGTAACTACTGACCAGTCAGCTTGACATCTATACCTGGAAAAGTTTTAGAACAAGTCACCAGGTCCTCTTGTGGAGCAAAAACTGGCTGAGTAATAGGAAGCAGAGAGTGAGTATAAATGGGCAGTCTTCGCAGTGGAGAACGGTAAGCAGTGGGGTGCCTCAGGGCTTGGTACTGGGTCCCATGCTCTTTAACTTGTTCATAAATGATTTAGAGTTGGGAGTGAGCAGTGAAGTGGCCAAGTTTGCGGATGACACTAAATTGTTCAGGGTGATGAGAACCAGAGAGGATTGTGAGGAACTCCAAAGGGATCTATTGAGGCTGGGTGAGTGGGCATCAACGTGGCAGATGAGGTTCAATGTGGCCAAGTGCAAAGTAATGCACATTGGGGCCAAGAATCCCAGCTACAAATACAAGTTGCTGGGGTGTGAACTGGCAGAGACTGACCAAGAGAGAGTTCTTGGGGTCATGGTAGATAACTCACTGAAAATGTCAAGACAGTGTGCGTTTGCAATAAAAAAGACCAACGCCATGCTGGGAATTATTAGGAAGGGAATTGAAAACAAATCAGTCAGTATCATAATGCCCCTGTATAAATTGATGGTGCGGTCTCATTTGGAGTTCTGTGTGCAGTTCTGGTCGCCACACCTCAAAAAGGATATTATAGCATTGGAGAAAGTCCAGAAAAGGGCAACTAGAATGATTAAAGGGCTGGAACACTTTCCCTATGAAGAAAGGCTGAAACGCTTGGGGCTCTTTAGCTTGGAGAAATGTCGACTGTGGGGTGACATGATAGAGGTTTACAAGATAATGCATGGGATGGAGAAAGTAGAGAAAGAAGTACTTTTCTCCCTTTCTCACAATACAAGAACTCGTGGGCATTCGATAAATTGCTGAGCAGACAGGTTAAAACGGATAAAAGGAAGTACTTCTTCACCCAAAGGGTGATTAACATGTGGAATTCACTGCCACAGGAGGTGGTGGCGGCCACAAGCATAGCCACCTTCAAGAGGGGGTTAGATAAAAATATGGAGCAGAGGTCCACTGTGTGACACACAGTGTTGGACTGGATGGGCCATTGGCCTGATCTAACATGGCTTCTCTTATGTTCTTATCAGTCAATCAGTCCTGGAACATTTAGAAAGAATGGCTGTGATTACTAAGAGCCAGCATGGGTTTCTCAAGAACAAGTCATGTCGGACTAACCTAATCTCTTTTTTTGAGAAAGTGACTATCTTGCTGGATCAGGGGAATGCTGTAGACACAGTTTATCTGGATTTCAGTAAGGCTTTTGATAATGTTCCACATATTGTCCTTGTTGACAAATTGGTGAAATGTGGTTTGGATCCTGTTACCGTTAGGTGGATCTGTAATTGGTTGACAGATTGCACCCAAAGAGTGTTTGTGAATGGTTCCTCATCGTCTTGGAGAGGAGAGACAAGTGGAGTGCCTCAAGGATCTGTCCTGGGGCCTGTTCTGTTCAACATTTTTATAAATGATTTTGATGAAGGAGTTGAGAGAATGCTTATTAAATTTGCAGATGATACTAAATTGGGAGGGGCTGCAAATCCAGCAGAAGACAGAAACAGGATACAGGATGATCTTGACAGGCTGGAAAACTGGGCTAAAACCGTGGCAAAAACCCCAGGTGCCATCAGGAGGTCCATCAGTGGGGCTGGGACACTAGAAGCTTTACCACCATTGCCCCCCCACAAGCACCAAGAATACAGAGCATCACTGCCCCAGAAAGAGAGTTCCAACAATACGCTGTGGCTAATAGACCCTGATGGACCTCTGCTCCATCCAATCCCCTCTTGAAGCTGTCTATGCTTGTAATACTACAATGGCTTCCCAGATCAGGCCCAGATTCCCCATGCTTCCCTCTACTATCCTCCATTGTCTGGCAGCCTCTTACCTCTCTGTGTTCATATTCAGATATACTTCTGTCCATGACCTTCATCCATCCAGCCTGACCATTCTCAAATTAATGAATATTTCTTGCTTTCACCCTTTCTCCCTTGCTTTCCCTTATGTCTGAAACTGCCTGCCAGAACACCTCTGTGATGTCACCTCTCTCATTTTTATCCAGATCCCTCCTCAAAACCCAACTCTTTTGTGAAGCCTTTGGTCAGTTCCCTTTTCCTACTGAAATTAAGCTTAAGCATGTGTAATGAAGTATACACATATTCTCCCTTTGTTATCTTCACTTCTACCTCCCTCCATAAATTGCAGGCATGAGTTGACTTCTAAAGTATTATGAGAGCCATTATGGCTAGTTTATATTGGGCTAAGTCTGTGGATACCCAGGTTCAAATCCCATTCATTCACTAAATTCACTGGGTGATCACAGGCCAATTGCTCTTTCTCTCACTCAGCTTAATTGAGAACAATGTGGTGTGTACAAAATGGGGAAACATATAATGTTGTCCTGAGCTCCTTGGAGGAAAATGGGGACTGCCTATAATCTCTCTTGCTGATGGTCTTAACATATTTAAATACCCCTTCATGCCATGATCCCTTTAAGTATTCTTAGCACTACAGAAATAATTTTGGAAGCAAAATATCTAAACAGTAAGCATAATAAAAATGAAACAGGTTAAAGCTTATTAGCAGCAGGGAGCAGATGTGGTAAAGCTCTTGCCAGTTCCCCTACATTTCTCCCCCAGCAGGGACCTTCTATCAAGCTGTGAGTTAGTTCTAGAGTATAATGCAAGTGGCTGTTACAAAAATTGCACCTTCCTATACCACAGCATTGTATTCAGAATTCACTTTGATTTTTGATTTCTTCCTTTATAATAATAATGTTTAAAATATTTCCTGCAGAGCTAAATGTAAAGTCAAGTGCTGTATGCCAGCTAAACACAAAGATATGAAAATATAAAATTGATAAGAAAATAATTGCCATATTGAAAGGCTATTTTTCTTGCCAAAACTATAGGTTCCCGAGCCAAGGTAAGAATAATGATTAAAGTTAAGATTCCTTGAAATACCTTTCAAACATACATAATTCAATATATCTGTTACAATGTGGAGGGGAAAAATAACTATTTAAGGAACAAAGCCATAAATTGATAGCAATATAAAGTGGAAGCAAATCTAGTCTGTCACATGGAATACGATCAGAGACTATCGCTCTCTAAGTTTTATTCTGTGCAGTGTCAAAAATAAGACCTTTTGGGAGGAGACAGCTGAACTGAATTAAGGGATTTTTAAAGATGGAAAAGGTCTACATGATGAAAAGCAGTTGCGAAGGTGTACTCCAATGAAGAAAAGAGACAGATAATTTAATTTCCAAAATTCTTCCTGGGCATAAATCATAGTTTATATTATGCTTCAGAACAGATATTTGTAAGAGGATGACTTTGAAAGCTTGCTTAGCCAAAATACTGAATTCAGCTGAACTGAGAGTTGAATTCCTACAATAAAAGCTTTATTGCAACTTTAGGCTACCCAAAGAAACTGAGAATGTAGTTATCATGTGCTAATATTAGCTCTGTATTACTCTGACTTGAGCTGGCAAGACTCTAAACCAGGGGTGTCAAACTCATTTGTTATGAGAGCCGGATCTGACATAAATGAGACCTTGTTGGGCCGGACCATGTCAGGTTGGGTCAAGCCATGTTGGGCCAGGCCACGTGTGTACCCATTTAAGATTAGATAGGAGAGATAAAAGCTTTATAAAGAACACAAAGACAATTTTTTAAAAAAACTTAAAACATGCTTAAAATGTTAGCACTCGTTGGTCTTAAAGATGCTTTCTTTGTATTTCTCCTATGGGATACAGGAAACTGGGCCAAGGAAGCTCTGGCTCTTTCCCTCCTTCCCTAGGGCGCTAGGTGGGGGAGAAGCCTCAGCCAATAAAAGGAAGAGAGACTTGGCTCAGTAGCTCTGCTGTATGATTGAGAGAGCTTGGCAAAGCAAGCTCTCCCTCCCCCCTTCCTCCTCAAGGGAAGAGCCTCAGCCAATGGAGAAAATAGAGGTTTGGCTCTGTAGCTCCTGTGTGATTGAGCAAGCCTTACAACCCAAGTTGTTATGCAGAAGGAAGCAAGAGAGAGGGAGAAGGAAGCAGATGACAGTCAGTTCCTCAGGGGCCTAATTCGGCCCCTGAACTGCATGTTTGACACCCCTGCTCTAAACCTTCTTTTTAAAAATACATTTGATAGCGTTGTATATTTTTCAGCGTTTTTAACTCTTAGAGTAAACTACTGTCATATTTTTCATGGTGGAAGAAAAAATATTAAAAACTGAAAAAAATGCAAAGAGCTCTCAAATGTCTTCAAATGGACCCATTCCAGTTGGGTTTCTGACCTGGTCATGGGATGGAGATAGCACTGGTCACCCTCACATATGACCTCTGCAGACAGGTGGATTGAGGCAGGTCGGCGGTGCTATTACTGCTTGACCTTACAGCAGCATTTGACACACTTGACCACGATCTTTTGACCCACTGCCTCACAAACACAGGAGTTTGAGGGATAGTCTTGAAGTGGCTTACTCCATTTCTCCAAGGTTGGGGACAGAGGGTGGTGCTAGGAGAGAGGGTGTTAACTAGGTGCTCCTAAGTATGTAGGGCCCTCAGGGGACAATCCTCCCCCCATTTTAACATCTATATGCGCCCCCTTGCTCAATTGGTGCAGAGTTTCAGGCTGGGATGACAGAACTATGCTGATGACATCCAGCAATATCAGTTGATGGGCGGGTGGCTGGATGTCACCCCAGCAACTTTGGCTAAGAGGCTGAAGGCCATGGTGGGATGAAATAGAGCTGATGGAGACTGAATCCTGCTAAGACAGAGTTTCTGTGGCTGTGTTGGGAGGAGTCTGGTTTGGGTGCTGAATCTTGGCTCTTGATGGTGTACCCTTAACACTGGCACCAACAGTCAAGAGCCTGGGTGTGATTCTGGATGCTTCCTTATTCATGAAGGTCCAGATCTCAAATGTTGCCAGATTGGTGTTTTCTTCAGCTGTGCCAGGTCAGGCAACTGGCTCCCTACCTGACGCACTGACCTAGCCACAGTAATCCACACAATGGTCACCTCCAGATTAGATTACTGTAACTTGCTCTTCATAGGGCTACCCTTGAGACTGACCTGGAAACCCCAACTGGTCCAGAATGCAGTGGCATGGATCTTTACAGGGCCCCATGAACTGCATATTTTTTGACCTGTGCTGTGCAAGCTTCACAGGCTTCCAGTGGAGTACCAGATCAGGTTCAAGGTTTTGGTGCTTACCTTCAAGGTCCTTAAAAGTCTGGAACCCATGTATCTCTGGGATTGCCTTTTGGTATTCAGCCTGAAGAGCACTGTGCAGTGGTCCCCGGCCCAAGAGATATCTGGCTGTCCTTGACCAGGGCCAGGGCTTTTAGTGCCCTAGCCCCAACTTGGTGGGACTCTCTGCCAAGTAACATTCATGCCCTGTGGGACGTAATGCAGTTCTGCAGGGCCTGCAAGGTAGAGATGTTCCACCAGGCATTTGGTTGAGAACAGTGACGGCGTCCATCTGGCTGGCACTCTTACCCCTTGCTCCCCCCTTTGCAAGGTGGTGGCACAATTAGAAGTTCTGCCCACCATCCGATTAAGTTGATTATTGTAATTTCAAAGTTTTAAACCTCAAATTAGTATGAATACAGTTGTTTTATTTATCGTTGTATACCACCCTGAGCATCTTTCAAGATGATGAGCATGATGATTAGCATGATGCTTCAAAGAGCCGCAGCAGATCTAGATGATGACGATGGTGTCTACATCCGCTATCGCACTGATGGCAGCCTGTTCAACCTGAGGCGACTAAGGGCTCACTCCAAGACAATGGAAAAACTTATCCGAGAGCTACTGTTTGCTGATGATGCTGCACTCGTCTCCCACTCGGTATCAGCTCTGCAGCATATGACGTCCTGCTTTGCAGAGGCTGCCAAGCTATTCGGCCTAGAAGTAAGTCTGAAGAAGACAGAAGTTCTCCACCAGCCTGCACCCCAGGAAGATTATCACCCTCCCTGCATCACTGTGGGTGAATCAGTTCTGAAGACAGTCCAGCAGTTCAGCTACCTGGGGTGCATCATCTCCTCAGATGCCAAGATCGACAAGGAGATTGACAACAGGCTGGCAAAGGCAAACCGTGCATTTGGCCGACTGCACAAAAGAGTGTGGAGCAACAAGCATCTGAAAAAAGGCACAAAGATCAACGTTTACAAAGCGGTTGTGATGACAACCCTCATCTACGGCTCCGAATCGTGGGTTTTATACCGTCATCACCTGCGACTCCTTGAGCGCTTTTATCAGCGCTGCCTTCGCACCATCCTCAACATCCACTGGAGTGACTTTGTGACCAACACTGAAGTCCTCAAGAGGGCGGAGGTTACAAGCATCGAGGCACTGCTGTTGAAGACGCAGCTGCGCTGGGCAGGGCATATTTCTAGGATGGAAAACCACCGCCTTCCCAAGATTGCTCTGTATGGCGAACTTTCCACCGGCCATCGAAATAGAGGGGCACCAAAGAAGAGGTACAAGGACTCCTTGAAGAAATCCCTTGGCACCTGTCGCATCAACCATCACCAGTGGTCTGACCTCGCCTCAGATCGCAAAGCATGGAGGCACACCATCCACCAGGCTGTCTCTTCCTTTGAGAACGCACGCATAGCTGGTCTTGAGGACAAAAGGAGATTGAGGAAGAATCGCACTGCTACAGCACCAACCCCAAATCAGACTTTTCCCTGCAGCCACTGTGGCCGGATCTGCCCGTCCCGCATTGGTCTTGTCAGCCACCAGCGAGCCTGCAGCAGACGTGGACTACTGCACCCTTCTTAAATCTTCGTTTGCGAAGTCAAGCTGAGAGACCACCCTGAGCCCTATTTACAGGGAAGGGCAGTATAAAAATTGAATCCAATAATAAATGTTTAAACATCTATACTCAATATAATTTTTAAAGGGGGTCTGTCCTGAAATTAAAAAGGCAAAGCTTTGAATAAACCACCTTAACTCAAAACTGGGGGAAATACTTGCCTCACCTTACAAGATTTCTTCAAAACTTATGGTCCTAAAGGCAAACACGACATATTACTAATTATTGATTAACAAATAAGGGACTTCCAATGGCCAGTCACAGAAAAATTATTATTTCTAAGGGCTGTGATGGACAGCATATCTGGTTTTACACAGAAACTGTGGTTGCAATGATGAGTTAAAAATCTCCCCAAAAACCTAGGACTGCAAACCTAAATTGCTAAAATAGGTTGGATCATATGACCGACTACCATTCTTCTCCATATCACATCATTAAGGCTGATTATTGTTTCAAGTTTGGCTTTTTGGCTAGATTCAAGGTTAACCACTTCTCCAGAAAGAAAAAAAGTGTTCAGAGTGGAACCCCACAGAATCTCACAGAGATCCTAGAGATCACTAGCAGCCTCTCATCACCAACTTGCTGCCAGGAAGAAGAAGAATTGGAGATTTATACCCCACCCTTTTCTCTGAATCAGACTCAGAGCGGCTTACAATCTCCCATATCTTCTCCCCTCACAACAGACATCCTGTGAGGTGGGTGGGGCTGAGAGGGCTTTCATAGCAGCTGCCCTTTCAAGGACAACCACTGCAAGAGCTATGGCTAACCCAAGGCCATTCCAGCAGCTGCAAGTGGAGTGGGGAATCAAACCTAGTTCTCTCAGATAAGAGTCCACACACTTAACCACTACACCAAACTGGCTCTAGAATGGAATGGAAGATCACAAAAGAAATGCCAAGAAAGTTTGCCACAACAGCCAATGGTATCAAAGTAAGGTTGCCAATCCCCAGTTGGGAGAAGGGGATCCCCTGATTTGGAGACCGTCCCCCAGCTTCAGGGTTATCAGAAAGTGAGGGGGGGAGGTTGAATGTCTGCTGGGACCTCCATTATACCCTATGGAGACCATTTCACATAGGGTACAATGAAAAATTGATCTGTGGGTATCTAGGGCTCTGGGGGAGACTGGTTTTTTTTTGTTGTTGGAAATTTTGTGAGGGAAATTATTTAAACTTTCTCAGATAGTTCAATGGACCGCTGGAGCACAAAAGAGTTGAGAGATCTTTAATATTGAAAAATATATTTTATTTCTAAAGGGGTAGGAACATTGGGATGAAAATAATAGCTGTATAGATTACATTCTCTAAGCTATCACTAACAAGCTGTTACTCAGTCAGCTCACTCCAGATCCTAACACAGAACTGCCAACTGCTCTTCTTTAACCGTTGTTTTTCAAGCCTCTGCTTAATATTCCATCAGCTCTAGTCTGACTGACAGGTAAACATATTTAACACTATAATGACTTAACTTTAGACATTGCTTAGACATACAATATAAATATTCAACATTCCAACATTTTTTAGGTAGATGCACCAAATTTTCAGCATCTGGTGCCTCTCCTCAAAACACTCCCAAAGTTTCAAAAAGATTGGACCAGGGGGTCCAGTTCTATTTACCCCTAAAGAAGGTGCCCCCATTCTCCATTATTTCCAATGAAGAGAAGGCATTTAAAAGGAGCAAGGTCCCTTTAAATGTGATGGCCAAAACTCTCTTCGGAGTTCAATTGTGCTTGTCACAATCTTGCTCCTGGTTCCAGCCCCAAAGTCTCCTGGCTCCACCCCCAAAGTTTCCAGATTTTCTTGAGTTGGACCTGACAACCCTATATCAAAGGCTGCTGAAAGAGCTAATAGACTCACAAGTTTCCCATGTCAGTCTGTTGGCAATGGAAGGCAATATTTTAATTGTTCAGCTTTAGTAAACATAAATTCAGGTTTTGATTAATTGATGACTAAGTGCAATGCTAAATTCAACGTAATTCAGTGGAATGTTATGCACTGATCAGTAAGCTAGAAAGCAGCTTTTTTAAAGTCTGAAGAGCTTATACTGGAAACCAGTTACTACTATTATTAACCTATATAAGCCTTATGTTGTTTTTATTTTGAAGTTAATACAGCAGATCTACAATGGAACTAAGGCAAAGATTTTTCTCTCTTGATCTTTACAGACAGACACACACACACACAAAAGGGGGGGGGGAGTAAATCATAACTAGAGATCTGACAGAGAGCTACAAGAATACATTATACAAGCCAAAAGCATTTATTCTGCTTCATGGATGAAAAAGAGAAACACAGAGAAGTTAAAGTGATTATTTACTGCTGAGCTGGCATACATCTTGCTGGGTCAGTAGCTGGCACTGTGTGCTGTGTGACAGTTTAAAGCGGCATTAAAGTAGCCCTATTTCAAAATCAAGTCACTGTCAGTACCCAAGCTTGCATGAAGAACTGCCAAATGGGGGAGAAGGACCAAAAATACTAAGTTGTTTTTCTGAGATCCAAAACCCAGTTACTTGGAATTAAGCACCGTTAACACAGCAGGATTGAGTCTTCAGATCATAGTGCCTGACATTTAAGAGCAAGTATTTGGGGAGGGCAATCTAAAAGTCATTTTTTAATAGAACAACAATTTACAAAATTAGCCAACATTATAATCTCTATCTATCTATCTATCTATCTATCTATCTATCTATCTATCTATCTATCTATCTATCTATCTATCTATCTATCTATCTATCTATCTATCTATCCATCCATCCATCCATCCATCCATCCATCCATCCATCCATCCATCCATTTTTAAACCATTAAAATCAACACCCCAATACATATCATTAAAGCAATTTGAAAAAATAGAATTAAAATACACAGAAAACATAACAACAGCTATTTAAACTTTTAGTAGGAAGGAAGCATCACTGAGGGAATGTCAAATGGAACAAAAAAAATCCATCTGTTGGTGGAAAACAATAACAGAAGGGAACCCATGAATCTCTCTGGAGAGGGAGTTTCAGAACTTTGATGCCATGACCAAGAAGGCTGTTTCTCAGGTTGCCAGCTGCCTAATCTCAGAAGAGGAACACAAAGCCAGGCCACTGAAGATGACTGTAGTGGACAGGTGGATTCATAAGGGAGGAAATGATCCTTTAGATATGTTGGTCCCAAATCATATAAGATTTTGAAGGTCAGTATCAGTGCCATGAATGGCACCCAGTGTATATGGGCCAAGACTGGAGTGATATGGTCCTTATGACCCACTCCAGTCAATATTCTGGCTGCAGCATTCTGTACTAAAAGAATTTTCCAAACACTTCTCAAGTGTAGCTCCACACAGAGAGCATTGCAGTAATCTAATCTATAACCACAACATGCACCACAGTGACCACGTCTTTTCTGCCCAGGAAAGGCCACAGCTGGCTAATCAGTCAAAGCTGGTAAAAGGCACAGCTGGCTACAGTTATTACTTGCTTATCCAGTAGTAGGTCTGGGTCAAAAGAGCACCTCCAAACCATGGACTTCCTCCTTCAAGGGGAGTGTAATCCCAGTGGGTGACACCTTAAACCCCAGGTCAGATTTTCTGCCCACCAGCAGCACGCGTGCGCGCACACACGGCACACAGAAAGACAGTACTGTAAAGTAATAATTAGTTTCCAGAAGCCATCTTTATGATCTAACACTTGAGTTAACAAAGGCCAGATGCAGTTGTGGTGGATATAGCCCAAAGTGAGGTCTCTGGACTTCATCATACTTTCAATAGCAATGGTGATACAACCTAGAGCAGGGGTCTCAAACTAATTTGATATGAGGGCTGGATCTGACATAAATGAGACCTTGTTGGGCCAGGCCACGTGTCACAAAATGTAATGCCAGGTAGTGGAGATACAAACTTTATAAAGAACACAGACAAACACAACTAAATTTTTTTTAAAAAAACTTAAAACATGCTTAAAAGCTTATTGCATCAAAATCTAGAGACAATGTCTGTGCTGTAGCAATCTTGAGTATGCTGTTAATGTGTATCTCTAAATTGCAAACCTACTTTTGATTGACATTCATTACAGAAATTTCATGAGGAAGTAATCTTATGAGAAATCTTAAGGAGGAAATAAAGACAAGAACCCTCCCCTTTCCAAAGGCAATTCCATGGTTGCATTTGTCCCATCTCCAATCATGAATGAAGAGCTGATAGAGCTGCCTGCTTGTTCTGACCACCTTTGGAACCAAATGGTCTCTTCCTCCACAAACCTGAAGCAGGCCTTAGGGAGTAGCTAGAGGCAATCAATGTATTGCAACACATTTTCTTTCCCTTTTAGAGCCATTTTTGGAGCTGCAGAAGGAAGGATTCTTAAGGCTGGTTAGGCTGCGTGATAAGGGCCCCTAATACCTACATATAAAATACATCAAAGTTGAGCGATTACATGTAGGGAGAAAAAAATATATTGGTTTGGGAGTTTTAGGTGGCATGCAACACTATTTCCCACGTCCATCTCTTCTGTCACATATAAGGTCTAATTTTATAAAACGTGGCACGATGTCACCGCTGTGTGAGTTTCCCTGGTTTCACTTTACTGTGAACAGAGATGAGTTTGAACAAAATGACAGTAACACCCTAGCTGTAGTGATGCTGGGAATGCTGCTGGGAGTTCCTCACAGAGATGCCCTTTGATTGACATAGCTCTGCAATGTCCTTAGAGAGCTGTTAGTAAATGACACAATTCAACCCAGACTCAATAATATGCCTCAGTGAATTAAAATGAACTCTTGCAGCCAGTCACTGCTATTTCATTACACTATAAATATTTGGAATACTTCCATCTATCAATAATGCCATCTGGCTCATCCAAAAGAAGTGGACTATAACCCATATGGCTTATTTTCTTCCTATTGATTATTCCGGTGAATGAGTTAGCAAAAAAAAAAAAAAAACCTGCTCATAAACTCATCATGCTGGATGACACTGTCATTACAAACTTGAGAAGGAAGGGATAAAATATCCAAGATAGCTAGAAAATGAGCTACAGAAAGTTTTAGGCATTTTGTGAAAAAGTGGAACATACTTTTATTTAAAGACATATTGCTTTAATAATCAGACCTATGAAGCACAGAATGGTTTTATAGTATCCCAGCGATGCTGGAAAGGAATTAGGGTCATCACCAGTTTTAGTAACAGCAGCACAAAAGGGATCAATTCAACAGAGACATCTCTCCCCATGTTCTGTCACCGCACTAAGAAATGCTATACCTGCAGAATTTCTGCATGCCATACAGTTGTTAATGTGAGCTATGGGATCCTGTTATGGGAAAGTGAACTCCCTGTAAGCTGTATTCCCTCCTCACCCCAAATGTGAATTCTTCTCCCCTATCCTTAGTTTGGAATTCTGTATGATTGTTGCCAACAAGGTCACTATTCATTTTTCAATATGACCACAGGGAGTAACGGAACATATGTGAAAAATGTAGATTAGCTGACAGAAGTCTAATTAGAGATTAGTATTCCCAAACCTTTTCAAAACATTCATTTTAGAGATCAGATAGCTGATGTCCTAAAGCCACATAAGACTGCAACACTATCTTTAAATTACTTAATCTTTTCAAAAACATAGAGACATTAATTATCCGAATCAACCCATAAGTCTGAACCCCTTGAGATGATCCTAGGCTTGCTTACCTTTTGCCACTGGAATTAGCTATTCTTTAATGGACACAACAGTACTGAAAAATTTCCAAGTTGTGGTTTTGTTTGTGGAGTCCTCTGCTTTTAACCAGCAACAGCAATTATAGAATGCATTATGGCTCTGAAGACACACATACACTTTACCTTCTCCCTTTTTTTCCAGTTAGTGATCTACCCAAGTAACAGGAAACACAACTATAGAGCAAAGGAGTGAGAAGTTTCTAGTAACATGCAGGAATGAGCAATCAGAAAGTTGGAAAGTGGGATGTTTCCTTTGCTGTACTTGTTCCTCTCTCATCCTATCAAGCAAAAACAATCATAATAGGAGAGAGAAGAAAGCAACGAATATTTGGAGAACACTAAAACACAATTGGCAGTTGCAAAGGAAACTGAGAAATGGAAAAAATCAGACAAAATAGAAATGATCAGTCATTTGTCTTTCAATTGATTAATCAACTGATTATTCTCCAAACCGCAACTCAGATATCTTTATGAGAGACTGAAGTATAACTTAATTTACAGTTCAACAAAGACAACCCATTGTTAAAATGAAACATCATTGTTACTATTTTTTCTCCTTTGCCTTTCCTTTGTACCCATAGAAGCTCATTGATTCACAAATCTTGAACAGCAGATGACACCTATTTCTTATTTGTTGAGATGCCAGGGTTAAAAGGACTGAGACAAATTTTGCAGTTGCTAGAGTCATCTTGGTATCCTTGTCACTGAGCAAAAGAGTCAGGATTTTTGGCGTATAGGGGGACAATTGGTTGAACAAAGGCTTAATATAGTAATCCCTAATAATCTCAACAAAATCTGCATTCAAGCAGGGTGTGAAAGAATATATCAGTCCTGCTAAGTCCATAAGGGTAAATTTTACCCATAAGGGTAAAATGTTCAGTCTTGCAAACATAAAAGCTCTGCAATAACATGGGATGGTAAAATAGCACATGTTGGGGAGGAAGGTTAAAAGATTTTGGGTAAGAAAGACCAAAAAAATAGGGGTGAGCACACTCTGCAGGCTTTCAGAATCAAACTACTATGGTTGACTTCCAGGATCTGCTTTTTGATCAGAGAAAATGCTTTGGTTATGCCCATCTCAAAAATATAATCAATTGACATTCCAGCTTTCATCAGTTTCTTATTCAGGGCTTTCATCCAAGTTGATTTGCAGGTATTTATTCCTCTTCTGCATAAAGAACAGCCCCAAGATATTAACTAGAGTGTGTTTAACTTGCAACCTTGCTGAATAAAATTTGGCCCTCTCCAATTTAAATGACCTAGTTAATTAAATTAGTGGATTAACATACCAGTTAAATTCATTAAAACTTGCAGCCTTGATTACAAAAAAAGATGCTATCACAATAGGAGTATGTCCAAAGCAAGTTCAATGTTGCTTTCCTGATTATTTATTTTATTCAATTTATATTCCACCCTCCCTGTGAAGCAGGTTCAGGGTGGCTTACACAACCATGTAAATACATGGAACATAAAACCACATTTAAAATATAAAAGATACAAAAACATAAAACCGTTTCAGGTGCTATAATGATAGACAGGTTGCTTACCTGTAACTGTAGATCTTCGAGTGGTCATCTGTGCATTCACACTCATGGGATAGAGTGCCTGCGCCGATCCCCGAATCAGTATCTGAAAAGCCCGGGATTTTTCCGCGCTCGGCGCCAATGGTCATGCGCAGGCATCCCAGTACGCATGCTCACCGGCGCCAACGCGAGGTTCCCGCCAGTTCCTTCCTGACCGCTGGAAGCCCCTACTGGAGGGAGACCGTCAGCAGTGGGGAAGGAGGGCGGGTAGTGTGAATGCACAGATGACCACTCGAAGATCTACAGTTACAGGTAAGCAATCTGTCTATCTTCTTCGTGGTCTCTGTGCTTCACACTCATGGGAGATTAGCAAGCAAGACATACCTGGAGGCGGGAAGACGGTCAACCGGAAGAAACAGCTTGCAACACCGCAGTTCCCAACTGAGTCCTCTGCTGAGCATGCACGTCTAGCGTGTAGTGCTTCATAAAGGCATGCGGAGAAGACCAGGTGGCAGCCTTGCAGACATCAGTCAGGGACACACCTTTCAGGAATGCCACTGACGTCGCCATCGCTCTTGTAGAGTGTCCACGAATAGGCCCAGGTAACGGCTTCTTTGCCAAGAAATAACAGAGTTTAATAGTCTCAGTGAGCCATTTTGAGAGCCTCTGAGACAAAATCCTGGAACCTAACTTAGGGGCAGCATATGAAACAAAAAGCTGCTTGTCCTTGCGAAAACTCTTTGAATGGTTCAAATAAAACAACAAAGCACACTTTACGTCCAAAGCATGCAACCTACGTTCCTCATCCGAGGAAGGGGCAGGGTAAAAAGTGGGCAACCAAACTTCTAAGTTGAGGTGGAACTGAGAGACCACCTTAGGAAGAAAAGTAATGTCAGGAGCTAAGAAACTCCAGCCTCTCAAAAAACAAGATAGGGATAATCACAACCCATCGCCGTGAGCTCCCCTAAACGACGTGCTGACGTGATAGCAACCAAAAATGCAGTTTTCCATGACAGGAGCTGCAAAGAACACGTGGCCATCGGCTCAAAGGGGTGACGAGTTAGTTTGTCCAGCACTAAAGTTAAGTCCCACAACTGTGGGGGCGATCTTGATGGTGGATGCAGCCTAAACAAACCCCTCAAAAACTTCTTGGAATGAGGGTGCGCAAAAGAAGAATATCCCTCCACTGGATCATGAAAAGCAGATATTGCTGCCAAATACACCTTAATGGAGAAGAAAACAAGGCCAGCATCCACTAGGGATAACAAAAAATCAAAAATTACCGACAATCCCACCTTGCTAGGTGAAACTGAAGGGTCAGCTAAGAACTGAATGCACTTCTGCCACTTCCTGTCATAGGAAGCGCAGGTGGAGGGTTTTCTACTGTTCATGAGGACTTGCTGGACTCTGTCAGAGAACCCCACGGGTCGATGAGCCACGCTGTCAGCTTCAGGTGGGGCACGTTGTGATTGAGTGTGTGACCACCCTGGGCTGACAGAAGATCCGGTTCTGCTGGAAACTGGTAGAAGACCCCCTCGACAGTTGGAGCAGGATCAAGAACCAGTTCTGGCGAGGCCACCAGGGAGTCACCAGGATGCAGCATGGTCTCTCTCTTGCTTTCTTGTTAACCACCTTCGTCAACAACAGCAGAGGCAGAAACATGTAGAGGAACCGACCCTCCCAAGGAAGCAGAAGGCCGTCTCCCAGTGACGCTGGATCCGCTCCCCCTCTGGAACAGAACAGAGGACATTTCTTGTTCTCGGCCGTGGCAAAGACATCCAGCTGCGGGTACCCCCAAAGCTGGAAAACAGTCTTCAGAAAATGCCACTGCAGTTCCCACTCGTGTGGAGAAGCTCCACCCATGCTGAGGGAGCCTGCCTGCATATTGAGGACCCCTGGAAGATGTGCAGCCTTCACAAAAATGTCGTATTGTAGACACTCCGACCAGAGATCCATCGCCAATGCGCAGAGCTGATGAGAAACTGTCCCTCCCTGCCTGTTGATGTAGCACAGGGCAGTGGTATTGTCCGTCAGTAATGCTACAATCTTCCCTGCCATCAAGGGTCGGAAAGAGTGCAGGGCAAAATGAACCACCAGCAGTTCTAGGTAGTTTATGTAGCATTGAGTCAGTTTTGGCGGCCAAGGGCCCCCCCCACACAGACCTTCCATGTGGGCCCCCCAACCCCACAAGGAAGCATCCGTTGTGATAGTCACAGTGTGAGTTGGGAGATGAAAGGGAGCTCCCTGACAGATGTTGTTCTCTGACTCCCACCATTGTAGCATCTGAAGAGTCACGGATGGGATGACGAACCTCTTTCGAGGTGAGTCTCTGAATGGTCGAAACTGGCAAAGAAACCACACCTGTAGGCCTCTCATCCTCAGTTTCGCAAAAAGTAGCACACTTGTCATCGCCACCATCAGCCCCAGCATCTGCTGCAGCTGCTGCGCTGTGCCCCACTTTCACCTCTGTAGAAGTCGCACCAGACTGATAATGTCCCTCGCCCTCTGCGGAGGCAGGTATGCGTGATGCAGGTTCGTATCCAGCAAGGCCCCTATGAACTGCACTGTCCTTGATGGAGTAAGGACAAATTGACCTGCAACCCCAAGGTGTCGAGAAGACGCAGAGTGATGGTAATGTGGGTTGACAAACTTTCCTTTGACTCCGCCACAAGGAGCCAGTCGTCGATGTATGGAAAAATGACAACTCCCTGGAGACGGAGATGGGCAGCCACAACGCTCATCATCTTCATAAACACCCAAGGTGCAGTGGACAGGCTGAACGGAAGAGCCTTGAACTGGAAGTGTTGAGAACCCACTGCAAACCGAAGGAAACGCCTGAACACCAGATGGATGCTGACATGGAAGTAGGCATCCTTGAGGTCCAGGGTCACCATCGAGTCTCCTTGGTTGATGAGGGGCAGGATTGTTTGCAGAGTGGATATTCTGAACTTCTGGTACAGAATAAATTTGTTCAGATTCCGAAGATCCATGATTGGTCTTAAGCCCCCGTCCTGCTTGGGGACCAGAAAATAACGAGAGTAAAAACCTCCCGTCCTGGCCTCCATCGGAACTCTCTCTATGGATTGTTTCTGTAGGAGGTTGTTCACCTCCGCCAGCAGAGGTGGGGAAGGGGGAGTGGTGATTAACATGGATTGATTTGGAATCTGAACAAACTCTATTTTGTAGCCTTCTTCTATGATGGAAAGCGACCACCTGTCTGTAGAGATCAACTCCCAGGCAGGTAGGAAAGGGCGGAGGCGAATAGATGTAGAACCAGTGGGGACGATGACGCGTGCCACGAGAAAGTCAAAGGCCCTGCTTTTTAGGGCGAGTGCCCTTGGATTTGCCAGTGGCCTGGGAGCCATAACGGTTCCTGTTGTTTCCTGAATATGGGGGCCTACTATCAGGTTGGGCCGAGCGAGGCCTTCATTGTTGTTCGGGTGAGAACTTTTGATATGTCTTTTTGGCCCAGGGTTTCTGCCACTGTTTTGCCTTGGGAGCTCTGGAGGTGGCCTGAACACCCAAGTTCCTCGAGGTCTTCAGGCTCTTATCTATCTCCTGCAGCGCACTGTCTGTGGTGGTGCTGAAGAGGCCATCTCCCTCAAAGGGCAAGTCCTCCACAAAGGCCCTAGTGTCTTGCTGAAGGGCTGTTGATCTTAGCCATGAGTGTCGACAGAGGCACACAGCTGATGTGATGGTCTTTGCGGATACATCCACCATGTGCTTTGCTGCAGCCAATTGTTGCTTGGCCACAGCAAAGCCTTTTTTCTGCAGCTTCCTGGCAGCAGCTTTTTTGTCTTCACTCAGAGAAGAGAGGAGAGGGGTGAGTTGTTCCCATACGGAGTATTGGTATCTAGCCATGCATGCAGCATAGTTAGTTTACTCCTAGGGCCCCTGCAGAATAGACCTTTCTTCCCATGTTGTCCAGCTTCTTCCCTTCCTTGTCAGGTGGGGAGGAGTGGACCTTACCCGCCTTGGAAGAGGATGAGACGACCACTGAGTTCGACTTTGGGTGAACGAAAAGGAACTCGGCACCTGCCTCTTGGACCTTATACATGTGGTCCAGTCTCCTAGATGACACCGGTGTTGAAGATGGTTTCTTCCAGGGCTCCTTGACTGTCCACAGAATCACTTTGGTGAGCGGCAAAGCGATTGCCGTAGATGTATCCCGCTGCATAATGTCAAAGACAATGACATCCACAACGGGTTGTGGTTGCGTCACAGGCACAGAGAGAGAGGTTGCCATCCTCTTCACCAGCTCGCCATACGACTTCAGATCTTCCGATGGCGAGATGGGAAGATCCTTGGCCGTATGGGACACTGGGGAAGGTTCCAAGGCTCTTTCTTGATTGTCAGTACCGCTCTCAGAGTCCGACGAAGAAGACCCTCTCTGTATGGAATGCTCGGAAAGGATCGGTGTCGATTCCCGAATGGGTGAACGGGTCGATGCCGATGCACGCCGATGAGTCTCAGCTGTTAGCGCGGTACGCCTCTCCAGAGGGATCGATGCCGAAAACCTTCTGGAATGGTGCAAAAGCCTCGACATGTAGGATGCCTCCGATTGCTGATCCCACTCTGCAAACTCCTTCGGTGGAAACCACTGATATGATGGATAAGGGTTGGCAGCCAGACGCTGCTCCCACGGTGGTAACGGTGGGAAACGACGTGGTACCATAGAAGGCTCCAGGTCTCGTCTGCCTCTAGGTTCCATTGGGGTCGATGGTTCCATCGGCGCCGATGCCTCTATTTCGGAGATCGAACCACTCCCCCTACGTTGCCTCGACCCGGAAGAAGAGGATTGTTGAGTGAGGTCGATCTCGTGTTTGGACATTGAGAGACGGGATTGATGAGCGCTGCCTCTCGATGCCGACGGACTGTGGCACGGGGACGCCAGGATCTTCCTCAGCAGAGCAGAAGTCATTGGTGCCGAAACGTTGCGAGAAGGTGAGGGAGTGCGGGATGACCTCTTCCGCTTCTCCTTGGAGTTCACCTTCTTCGGTACGGATGCTCGGGTCCCCGAGTTATCCCGATGCTTCTTGGCGGGCGTATCCACTGATCCTTTGTGGGATTGTTTTGTGGAGGAGCCTCGCTCTATCGGCATTTCGGTCAAGACCGGTGCCACATTGGCCGATGTGACCGTCAGGGCCGCAGTGTCTGCCATCGTCGATACCGACAGGCTCGATGCCGATTTTTGCGGTCGAAGTGCCGACTCAGTTAAGGCAGCCGAAAGCCGCGCCGCCCGATTCTTCCTGGTTTGCTTGGAGAAGTGGAGGCAATGCAAGCAGCACTCCACGCGGTGCGCTTCACCCAAGCAGAGAAGACACAGGGAATGGTCGTCTGGGGGGGCAATCTTCTTCCCACAAGAGTGGCAGCGTTTGAAACACTCCCCCCCCCCAACATCTTTCCATAGACGCCAAACACAAAAAAACCCACTCAGAGTCCTCCGAGGGGAAAAAAATTGGGGGGAAAAACGAGGGGAAAGGCCCCGAGGGGCAAGTCCAACAACAACAACAATATATATATATATATATATATATATATATATATATATATATATATATATATATATATATATATATTCCAACTAATTATCTAATAACTATCTATCTACACTAAGAAAAAACAACAAACAGGCTATTTACAACAATAAAGGTAATCCACCAACTACCTTACCGACCGAGGACACAAAAGGGAATCCTCTCCGCACAGCGCTCAGAAAGGAACTGGTGGGATCCCCGCGCTGGCACCAGTGAGCATGCGTACTGGGACACCTGCACATGCCCATTGGCGCCAAGCGCGGAAAAATCCTGGGCTTTTCAGATACCAATTCGGGGATCAGCGCAGGCGCTCTATCCCATAAGTGTGAAGCACAGAGACCACAAAGATCTTTAAATTTCCATTTGTTATTCCAGCTGGATGTTTTATGGAAAAATTGATCTTAGGTTCATGTTCAACGTGGCCCAGCTGTTTCGAGGTCTGTTGCAGCCTGTGATCTTAGTTTACAAATGCCTGGTGGAAGACCTCTGTTTTACAGGCCCTGCAGAACTGTGAGCTCTTGCAGGGCCCTAACCTCCTCAGGGAGTTCGTTCCACCAGTTTGGAGCTGCAACAGAAAAGGCCCTGGCTCCAGTTGTCATGAGCCTGGCCTCTTTAAGGCCAGGGATTGAGAATAGGTTTCATGACCCTGACTGAAGTGCTCTCCAGGGAACATGTGCGGAAAGGCAGTCCCTAAGGTATGCAGGTCCCTGGACATATAGGGCTTTAAAAGTAAGAACCAGCACCTTGAAACGGATCCGGTATGCAATGGGCAACCACTGCAGTGCTTTCAGGACAGGTTGAATGTGCTCCCGCAAGGGGAGGCCCATTAACAGCCTGGCTGCAGCATTCTGCACTAGTTGAAGCTTCCGGGTCTGAGACAAGGGCAGCCCTATGTAGAGGGCATTACAGTAATCCAATCTCGAGGTGACCACAGCGTGAATCACTGTTGCCACATCATTGCGTTCGAAGTCAAAGATGATAGAAGGCTGCCTTATCAGTCGAAGATGACAGAAGGCTGAATTGGCAGTGGCTGCCACCTGGGCCTCCATTGTTAAAGAAGAGTCCAGGAGCACCCCTAAGCTTTTAACCTTGGGTGCCAACATAAGTGGTGCTCCATCAAAGGTCAGTAGTGAGACCTCTGCTCCCAGACTGACACGACTTAGATACAGTACCTCCGTCTTCGCCGGATTAAATTTCAGTCTACTCATTCTGAGCCACCCTGCCACAGCTTGTAGTGCCATGGTCAGATCTTCTGGGGAGGAGTTAGACTGGTCGCCCATCAGCAGATAGAGCTGGGTGTCATCTGCATACTGATGACATCCCAGCCCAAACCTCTGGGCAATCTGAGCAAGGGGGCGCATGTAGATGTTAACATCGGGGAGAGAACCGCCCCTTGTGGCACACCACATACAAGTGGGTGCCATTGGGATAACTCCTCCCAATTGGCCACCCTTTGTCCTCAACCCTGGAGGAAGGAGGAAAGCCACTGTAAGGCCAACCCCTGTATCCCAGTGTCAGTGAGGCGGTGGGTCAGTAACCGATGGTCAACCGCGTCAAACGTGGCCAAAGGCCTAGAAGCAACAGTGCCGCCGAACCACCTCCATCCAGATGCCTCTGGAGGTCAACCGTGAGGGCGACCAGAACTGTCTCTGTCCCATGACCCGGACGAAACCCAGATTGAAAAGGGTTAAGCGCGGAAGCGTCATTCAGAAAGCTCCGTAATGAATTCATTTCTGGGATTTATCTTTAAAAACTTGGGGCTTACTAAAAATGACCCAACTTTTCTTCAGTGCCTAGAGACACAGCAAGGGATTTTGTTGTCCTTCTTCCAAACAGCACATCACCATGCAAATATACATGGAAAAGGTGTGAATGTGTGTTTTTCAGGGAGTCGCCATGCCTACTAATCTTACCTAACTTTACCTGCAGGTCTTTTTTCTGGTTTTAAGATGTCTCTGAACCTATTCAGTATAAAAACAAGAACTTCATTCTAGTATTGTACAAAGGAACAAACAGAAGTTCTAGAAGCCAGTATGATGTAGCAGTTAGAGCACTGAGTTAGGCCTGGAAAGACCCAAGAATCAGTACCCTCTTGTTATGCATTGACCTAAGTGACCTTAGGCCACTCATTCTCTCTGAGCCTAACTTAATATCTTCGGGAGAAGAAAATATTTCCTACAGGTAGTCACAGGTTATTGTTTTGCTTAACAGAAGTCATTTTTGATTGTGAGGTCTTCATAACAAACTTCTCTCTCATTTCCAACCATCACTTTCACCCATATTTACTTTCCTAGATTTGAATGATTTTTAACTTTATGCAGGGGTCGTTTTGTAGAAAAAAAGGTGGTGGAGCTCATCCAGGGATTGTTATGCATGTGCACTTACTATTCAGTGGACAAGGTGGAAAAGAGGAGGTGGAACTGTCAGAAAGGTTCAGGAGCTGTGCTCATGTGAGCTCCCACTGAATCTGATTCCTGACTTTATGTTAAAAAGAAAACAACAAAGCTAAAAAAAAACCCTAGATGGGGATCAGGAAGAAGGAAGGAAGAAAGAAAGAAAGAAGACAACACCCAACAGACCATTGCAGAAAGCTATGAGAAGATGACATAAATTTTGTCTAAATTTAACTTTTGTGAGGTTTGATGGGGGAGAAGGAGAAATTATTCATCTGTTTTTCTAAATAGAACAGTATTGATTGCAAATATCTAATAATGATATTGGGAAAGATGGGCTTGTTGGTCATATACCACAACCATATCTTAAAATACTTATTAATATTACATATTTAATGCATTGCTTTGCATATTTCCTGGGCATCATCCATGGCCCAAGTTCTCTCTATATCATTATTTATATGCGACCTTTCCTTCATGGGACTCAAGGTGGCATATGCAGGTTCCTGAGAGAACTCCTGTCCTGGCAGTGACCAGAGCCAGACCCTATCAGCTGATCATATGCCTTTGGATCATGCTCTAGGACTTAAATACCCTGCTCCATTATGACCAAAATGGCAAACATCTTGAAACATATTTGCCTTTGATTTCAGCTAGGCAAAAAACCTCTCACTGCTAAACTCTAGCACACTACCTTTGTTACTGCCAAACTGAACAGCAACTGTCGTGTATCAAAAGATGTGGATAACATAATAGTATCAAGTTATTGCACTGAGTTCTGAACATCATATATCTAATTCCTAAATGGGGCCAACTGTGTGGATTAACAGATATGCAAAAAAGATTTACAGAAAAGTTTGAAATCTGTAGCAACAATAAGGGATATATTCAAGGAATTTAAAATACCCCAATAGTAGAACCTGTAGCATTTCCTACTGAGGTCTCAGTTGCCATTTTTTGAGATTACAAAGCAACCACAACAATATTGTTGAGCCTTCCAAGCACCGGTTTCTGTAAAGCAAAGCAATGCATGTGAGGAAACAGAGGTGGACTTGGAGGCCAAAACAACCCTGGAAAGGGTCTCCTTCCCCTCCCATCACGTCCTCTGATGGAGGAGGATTCACTGCAAACAGACCCAGTAGTGATCACCTAAGACTCACTACCCATCCATTATACACAAAAAAGTTGCATCACTACACATCTGGGTTCAACTTTTCCCAGAGTGGGGCTGCCAGGGAAATGGAAGGAAAGAAAGCTGAAGACAGGGAGGCAGATAAAAGTAGGTTGGCTGGTGGTTAGAAAGGAGAGAAGGAAGATGAAAAGTGGACAGACTGTGGGGGCTGCCAGAGAAGGGAAAGAGGAAAGAGTGTTGGGGGAGGGATACAGAAGGAAATGAGACACCCCTTGCAAGTTCTTGTGGGTTCTCTGCTTGTTTCTATTTAAATCCAAACCAATAACCATATCAAAGACATTAGTAACAGATGACTTTGATATTATTCAAAGTCATATTGTAATAGTTAAAGGACTTTGAGGGTATTTGCTACTTTATATTTCAATAGAAACAGAGAAAAATGAAGTTTATTCAGAAAAAGATAAACTGCTTAGATTCAAATAATCTCTATAAAAAACAAGGGTAGAATTCCTAAAGCAGGATGACAAAATAACCTGCCCTTGTGTAGAAAAGGATGGGAACACAGTTATTTCAAATGCTAACTATTTTTCAGAAATTTCCAGCTCTTAAAGGCTTCTTTAACTTGTTGCTTTGGGGAATTAAAACAAAGTTGGTGATGAATATAACTTTCTATTAAGCAATTTTCTTTTTACAATTGTTCGCAGCCATTTATGAGCCAGAACATAACAGCTCAATCAAACCTTATTATATCAGTCTTACTTGTGCCCCTGTGAAAAGCATTGAGAATATTCTGATATTCCTTCAAGTCGGGGAAAAAACATTTCATAAACTGTTATTTTCAAAGCAGAAAAAAGAAAATTGATATTACAGATACCTTTTTAAAGTCTCTTAATTTCTTCTGCCATGTAGCTTGAGCGACAGAAATGTACTTCTTGTCAGTTACATAACAATTTGCCATAAGTACATGGTGAAGTTCAGCATTCTGGCTCATGGCTTTTAGGACTTTTTCAGTGTGGTTTAAGGAAACCAGTGCCTCCGCTTCTATGCCTGCACTTATAAGCTGCATAGTACAAGGGACAAGTGCAATTTGGCCAGCACAGTAAAGAACATCTCCAACCTAAAAGAAGAATAATAGAGGGGAAAGGCATCAGAAAGATTGAGATTGTCCTACAATTGCTGTGAAAGACTGTTACAAAATTATCTTACTTGGGAGGGGGGGAAGGGCAAGTGTACCAATGGAGAAGTCTGACAAGGATTTAGTTACATCATAAAAAGTACCTCAGTATAATAAACTTGAACCTGAAAATTAATACATGGCTGTCCACATGAGCATAATCACCTTGAAGCAAATCAACAGAGAATGAACAGGTATGCCTAGAAATATGTAAATTTAACCTTTTACAATGTCACAGTATTTCCAAGGTATTACTAAAAGGTTTTGTGCCACATTTCAAGTAAATTTGTTTACAATCTGCCAATTTGAGAGTGTACAAGATGGGGAGAGAGGAAGGGATTTGAAAATTTTGTAAACAATAACTCACATCAATTTAAGGCAAAAGATGCTAGGTCAAAAGAGACTCTTTTTTGCACGAATGAGATAATATCCCAAATATATGGAAGAGTCACTGTCTGCTTTTAGGGCTGAAAGTCTTGTAATGCTGATGGGTATGTGATTAATGTATATGCAGTGTAAAAGCATTTATAAAATTTTAACGATAATTTTTGGTGTAAATTAAAGCTACATTCATATTAAAGTCTATAAACTACCTGATACTTTTCTACTCCCAACATTCTAGACAATTTCAGCTTCTAGTACAGTGTTTGTTACATCGATGTTAGGTGTGGCAGATTGGGTTTGGGTATACAGCGAAGTCAACCCCATGCTTTGCCTTGAGGATAGGGTTGCCAGGACCTACCTTTCTGCCAGCAGGCGGATCAATGGGCCTTTCTGCTGACATGGCATGGTGACACTCTAGTTTTTGGGCGAAACACTATGGTTTGAGCACGATTTTACCACAGTGTTTTCCCCTAAAATTAGAGTGCAATGTTAGAGGTATGATGATGTTACTTCTAGGTGATGTCATCATGGTATGTTTGGGGGCATTTGTGGGTGGCCTTTCCTCCCACCAGCCAGCTGGCTGGCAGTTGGGAGAAGCCACAAAAGCAGGGAAAACCCCACCCAAACTGGGGAGGGGGGCTGGCAACCTTACATGAGGGTGACTGGACAACCTTGAGCTCTAATCCTCACTGAGCTCAAATGAAGAAAATAACTATATATGCAGAAGGCATACAAACGTAGGAATCCTTTCATCTGGAAAATCTGGGTTTATACTTCAACAAAGCTATGAAATTAGCTTTTCCATGTTAAATCTATAACCCAGGACTGGGAAAACTGGAAATAGCCAAGATCATACCCCAAAACTGTTAACAAGAAAAACTCCACTATAGGGATCATTCTTAAAACCAGGGCTTTTTTTGAGCAGGAACACACAGGAACACAGTTTCAGCGGGCTTGGCATCGGGTTTGTGGCCTAATGTGCAAATGAATTCCCATTGGGCTTTTTCTGTATGTTAAGGATGGATAAAATTGATAATTTAAACATTTTGATTTTTAAAAAAATGTATTAGATTTTCAGTTAGAGTATTTGAACATCCTCTTGATTAAAATGAAACTCTTTCGTTTAATACAAGCAAACTTGAATCATTACTATCTATCACACAGGCACAGTTTGGTACCAACATACTTGAAAGACTTTCTACTCCCATACAAACCTATTTGACCATTATGGCCATCTTTGGGGGCCCACATCATCTGAGGAAAGACAGGTGGCAACCCAAGAGGGTCTTCTCAGTCATGGCACAGAATTCCCTCCAGGGCAGATTTATCTGTCACCATTTATCATTGTCTTCTGCCAGCAGATAAAAACTCGTTTGTTTTATTTGGCATTCCCTTACTAACCTGCCTGCCTATTTTGTTTTTAATTGCTGTTATATATACATGTATAGTTTAAAGCATATTTTAATGTCTTTTAAGCTGTTTGCCATCTTGAAGAACCTAACTGAATGGAAAGGCAGGAAAGACACATTTTAAATAAATAAAATTATTGAAGGCTCTGTATTACATCAAAAATAAAATAAAATAAAAGGAAATCTCTGATTTCTGAAATGAAGCACTACAAACAGCACAGTGTAATGCATTGTTTATATTACTGTGGGATTCCTACTTGGCCCAGAGATTAGTAGGTCTTTCCAAGAACAACCTATAACCCAGGATATGTCATTTTGTATTTCACCAGGGAGTCCATATTGGTGATATTGTTTTCCTATTGATTTATCTGAATAATTTATGTGATGATTTTCCTGAGAACCTGCTCAACGTGGCACATATAATAACATATAATAATTCATATGATAGTGTAAAAATAATTAAAATTCACAAATGATTACAACCCTACCCAGAGCATAAAAACATCACAAAACATTGAGGAGCCTAAAATGATCCTCACAAAAAGGTTTCTCAGGTTAAAAGCAGTCTACAAAAGCAATTTTAAAAATCAAGTCATTTACATTAAAAAGCCTGGACATAAAAAAATGTTTTTATTTATTTATTTACCTTAGATTTTTATCCCACCCACTCCACAAGCGGACTCAAGGCAGCTAACAGTCATGTTAAAAACAACAATTTCAGTTGCGATTTTAAAAACGATAACACTTGAACAAATAATTTAAACTAAATATTTGGTGCTGCTATACAAGAATTTTAATATATCAAAGATTTCAGGTTTTCATGACTGGTAACATCATTAGGGATTGTAGAATCTTTCGGGCTCAAGTGCCGTGTTCTACTGGAGAAAGTTTTTCTTCCAGATGTTTCATTCTCAGCTGCGGAGAACATCCTCAGTGGCGTTGCAGCCGGAGCAGGTGCTCTGACCTTCTTGGCTGCTGTGCATTGAGTGTTCTGTTAACACAGAACAATGGTCACATTCAACAGCCAGTTTCCTTATCACTACCCTTCCAGGAAGCCCTACCAAACAATGGGCACATCCACAAACCTATTGCCCTTTCACCACACCCCCTCCAGCCTAGAAATAGCAGCTCTCCAGCAGCCCTGGCCTCACTCAATGCACAGCAGCCAAGAAGGTCAGAGCGCCTGCTCCGGCTGCAACGCCACTGAGGATGTTCTCCGCAGCCAAGAACGAAATGTCTGGAAGAAAAACTTTCTCCAGTAGAACACGGCACTTGAGCCCGAAAGATTCTACAATCCCTAATTTTAATATAGGCGGATCAGATTATATTGATGTCATAATTCTTCTGTTTATATGTTAGTCCTTCTGCTGGCATTGCTCAGCCGCATAGAGTGGCGGCCTTTTCCCACTTAGTTATTATAGCCTTATAGAAATGTTTGGGCCTGGTGTGTAAAGAGTAGGGCAATCCCAAAGCAGTGTGTGTGTGTGTGGGGGGGGACTTGTCTCTGTTCATTGCCTATTTCATTTCTGCAGGTAGAGGCACAGGGAGCAGGGTTTGTGAGAGAACTGTTGGATTTTGACACTTTCCAACTGCCAGAGTTCAGATGTAAACTGAAAATCTGACATTGTGAAAGTTTATAATTCCACTGTTCAAACTATATTTATTTATTTATTGCATTTATATCCCACTCTCCCTGCCGAAGCAGGCTCAGGGCGGCTAACAACATCATTAAATATCCACAATAAAACAATAAAACCATAAAGCAATAAAAACTATTACAGTAAGATCAATTAAGATCAATTAAAATTAACAATTACACTTTAAATATTGAACAGATTTTAAAAACAGTTTTGGTGCTAAGTTCCATACCATGATTTAAGCAGCTCTGTACTTTAGTTGAAGGCCATTCGAAAAAGTGTTGTTTTACAAGCCTTGCGGAATTGGGCAAGGTCCCGCAAGGTTCTATCGTCATCAGGGAGTTGGTTCCACCAGTGGGGGGCAGCAATAGAGAAGGCTCGTTCTCTGGTAGCCTTCAATCTCACCTCCCTTGGCCCGGGGATTTCTAATAGATTTTGTGATCCAGATCTCAGTACCCTCTGGGGAATATGTGGGGAGAGACGGTCCCTAAGGTAGACAGGACCATATAAGGCTTTAAAGGTAATAACCAGCACCTTGTAGCGAATCTGGAATACTATTGGCAGCCAGTGCAGTCTCCTCAGCCCCAGCTGCACATGATCCTGAATAGAGAGACCCAGTAACAGCCTGGCTGCACCAGCTGCAGCTTCTGGATTTGAGACATGGGCAGCCCCATGTAGAGGGCATTACAGTAGTCTAGTCTCGAGGTGGCAGTAGCATGAACCACTGTTGCTAAATTGCTGTGCTCTAGGAAGGTGCCAGCTGTCGTGCCCGACTAAGATGGAAAACATCGGATCTTGCAGTGGCTGCTATCTGGGCCTCCATAGCCAATGTGGGCTCCAGTAGCACCCCCAAGCTCTTGACTTTAGGTGCCAATATCATTGGCACCCCATCAAAGGCTGGTAAAGGGATTTCCCATCCCAGGCCACCACAACTCAGACAAAGGACTTCTGTTTTCATTGGGTTCAGCTTCAGACAACTCAGCCTGAGCCACCCCACCACGGCTTGTAACGCCGTGGCCAGTTTTTCTGGGGCGGAGGCAGGCTGGCCATCCATCAGCAGATAAAGCTAAGTGTATACAGAGATTTACTTTCTTATTGACTGAGGAACACTATTTTACAAGTGATTACTAGATTATTAGAGCTGCACTACACATTACATTTTCTAACAAGCTGGGCCTGAGTCAGAGTTTCCAGGTTTTTCACTATGGCAAGATACCTGCTGTTAGCAACCTGAACTTCTCAGAGAAACAAAAAAAAAATCTCCAGCATCTTGTGTGGTGTGATGTCACTTTGGGAAAATGAGAAGTAAAATCACATTGCTCTAGGAATCTCATAGAGTGCTGTGATGTCACTTCAAGCTTCTTTAGAAGTTATGCCATGCTGTGCCAGAGCTGGTGCTATCTCCCACTTGGTGCCAATCACTGGCTGGCAACCCAAGCACAAACTCCTCATATACAAATCACTTTCTCCAGAGCCACACAGCAGCTGCAAGGAACTGCTTTTTAAAGGGCTGTAGGGACCCTCTGTAGGCAATACATAGCCTCTCCTCTCCCGGTGTAGTGAACGCCACGTGGTCACTGTCTGGCTATGCCTGGCAGATGGTCACTGCAATGGCCTCTCCTGCATTACTGCATCCATAGCAACACCTTCTCGCTGGTCCCTCTTGGGGGGGCGGGGGTGGGGGGGCTCCCTCTGGGTATCCTACCCCCCCCCCCCAGGAAAGTGTATGCGCAATACATAGCCTCTCCTCTCCCGGTGTAGTGAACGCCGCGTGGTCACTGTCTGGCTATGCCTGGCAGATGGTCACTGCAATGGCCTCTCCTGCATTACTGCATCCGTAGCAACACCTTCTCGCTGGTCCCCCCCGTTTTTCACAGAGTTTGCTACGTCATGGTGCGACCGAATTGTCCAGCGGTATAACCAAATGGGCAGGCTGGGCCCACCAACCTCGCCAGCCTAAGAGAAGGAAAACTCTAACATCAAACCCAGGCAGATAGAGCTCGTTAATGTAACACCTACCACCTGGAGGACTCGCTGCCGGCGTCCCGGCTTACTGGGCCATGGCAGATGACCCCCAGGTGAAAGGGTGGAGCCAGTACCGCGCACACTGCGCTTCACCTAAAAAATTCCTCTGCGCAGGCCTGAAGGGCATATCCACATACACAACCCACAACGCATCAAGTCCTGCAGCGATGGGCAAGGGGCGAAACGGCAGGTGGAAGGTGCCACTGGAAGCCGCAGTCCCAATCCTGCATGTAGGCGGTTCAGGGTATTGGTCGCCTGATGCTAACCCGGAGACGAAAGCATTTTTCGGCAGCACCCTGAACGACCAAGCAGCCTTATCTAGGGACAGCACTGCTTGCTCCACACGGAGAGGGGCCTAGAAAAGGTGGCCTAAACAAAGCTCGTCTCCTCTACCCCAGTTGGCTAGCCACGGTCAACGGGCATCCTTACTTGCGGTCAAAAAATAACAACAAAGAAAAGGCATGCACCTGCCTCACAAAGTGTGCAAAGACTAAAGCTTGCATGTTGGAACATCAGAACCATGCTTGACACAGTAGACAGTGGTCGCCCTGAACGACGCTCTGCTCTAGTTGCCCACGAACTTCTCACGTTGAATATCGACATAGCAGCTCTCAGTGAGGTCCGTTTCCCTGAGGAAGGTAGTCTTCAAGAACATGGTGCTGGCTATACCCTCTACTGGTCGGGTAAGTCAAAGGCTGAGAGCCGCCTTTCTGGCGTTGGCTTCATGGTCAGGAACTCCATTGCCTCCAAACTCGAAAACCTGCCAACAGGTCACTCAGATCGCATCATGTCCATGCGCCTCCCACTTCAAAACAAGCAGCATGCAACACTCTTCAGTGTGTATGCCCCAACACTTCAAGCAGATCCTGCAGAAAAGAACAAGTTCTATGCTGATCTACGCAACCTCGTACGGAAGACCCCTACAGAGGACAAGGTGATCATCCTTGGCGACTTCAATGCCAGAGTAGGTAAAGACTCGGAAGCCTGGAAAGGAGTACTTGGCAAACACAGCATTGGCAACTGCAATGACAACGGGCGCCTCCTGCTAGAATTCTGCATGGAGCACCAGCTCACCATCACCAACACTATCTTCCAGCAGAAGAGCAGTCTGAAGACAACCTGGATGCACCCACGGTCCAAGCACTGGCACCTTATCGACTACATTCTGGTGCGCCAGAGAGACCTTTGAGATGTCTTACACACCCGAGTAATGCCCAGTGCAGAATGTCATACGGATCATCGTCTTGTACGCTGCAATCTCCGTCTTCACTTTAAACCCACACCCAGGAGAGGAGGTATCCCTCGGAGGAAGTTTCAGGTTGGCAGTCTCCAGTCAGCCGAAGTTAAAGCTGCCTTCCAGGCAAAACTCCAGTCAAGAATTGAGGACCCCAGTTGCCCCACAGACCCTTCTCCAGAAGCACTCTGGGAACACCTAAAAACTACCGTCCTGCAGATCTCTGAAGAAGTCCTCGGGTTCTCCACAAGGAAGAACAAGGACTGGTTTGATAAGAACAATCAAGAGATCCAAGATTTACTGGCGAAAAAGAGATCTGCCTACCAAGCACATCTTGCTCAGCCCTCCTGTCCTGGGAAAAAAGCAACCTTTCGCGCTGCATGTAGCAACCTCCAGCGCAAGCTTCGAGACATTCAGAACGATTGGTGGACCAAGCTTGCAGAGAGAACCCAGCTGTGTGCAGACACTGGTGATTTAAGAGGGTTCTACGAAGCCCTGAAGGCAGTATATGGTCCATCATATCAGGCTCAGAGTCCCTTGCGTAGTGCAGACGGCCAAGTGCTCCTCACAGACAAGGCATCCATACTGAACCGGTGGTCAGAGTATTTTCAGGTTCTCTTCAGTGCCAACCGCGTAGTTCAAGATTCAGCAATCCACCTCACCCCACTTCAACCAGTGAAAACAGAGTTGGATGAGATCCCCACCCTAGAAGAGACTGTTAAAGCCATCAAGCAGCTGAAAAGTGGCAAGGCAGCAGGAGTTGATGGAATTCCACCAGAGATCTGGAAGCATGGGGGCACAGTACTACATAGCTCACTTCACAAAGTACTTGTCACCTGCTGGGAACAAGGCAAATTACCACAGGACTTTCGCGATGCAATCATCATCACTCTACACAAGAACAAAGGGGAAAAGTCAGACTGCTCCAACTACCGGGGGATAACCCTGCTCTCCATCGCAGGCAAAATCCTTGCCAGAATACTCCTGAACAGACTGGTGCCCACCATTGCAGAAGAACTCCTCCCAGAGAGCCAGTGCGGCTTCAGAGCTAACAGGAGCACCACCGACATGGTATTTGTTCTCAGGCAGCTCCAAGAGAAATGCAGGGAACAGAACAAGGCTCTGTGTGTGACTTTTGTCGACCTTACCAAAGCCTTCGATACCGTTAGCAGGAAAGGCCTGTGGCAAATCTTGGAACGTTTAGGATGTCCCCCAAGGTTCCTCAGCATGATCATCCAGCTACACGAAAACCAGCGAGGCCAAGTCAGACACTGCAACGACCTCTCGGAGCCCTTCCCAATAGGCACAGGTGTAAAGCAAGGCTGCGTTCTCGCGCCAACTCTCTTTACGATCTTCTTTAGCATGATGCTTCAAAGAGCCGCAGTAGATCTAGATGATGACGATGGTGTCTACATCCGCTATCGCACCGATGGCAGCCTGTTCAACCTGAGGCGACTAAAGGCCCACTCCAAGACGATGCAAAAACTCATCCGAGAGCTACTGTTTGCTGATGATGCTGCACTCGTCTCCCACTCGGCATCAGCTCTGCAGCATATGACGTCCTGCTTTGCAGAGGCTGCCAAGCTATTCGGCCTAGAAGTTAGTCTGAAGAAGACAGAAGTTCTCCACCAGCCTGCACCCCAGGAAGATTATCACCCTCCCTGCATCACTGTGGGTGAATCAGTTCTGAAAACAGTCCAGCAGTTCAGCTACCTGGGGTGCATCATCTCCTCAGATGCCAAGATCGATAAGGAGATTGACAACAGGCTGGCAAAGGCAAACCGTGCATTTGGCCGACTGCACAAAAGAGTGTGGAGCAACAAGCATCTGAAAAAAGGCACAAAGATCAATGTTTACAAAGCGGTTGTGATGACAACCCTCATCTACGGCTCCGAATCGTGGGTTTTATACCGTCATCACCTGCGACTCCTCGAGCGCTTTCATCAGCGCTGCCTTCGCACCATCCTCAACATCCACTGGAGTGACTTTGTGACCAACACTGAAGTCCTCAAGCGGGCGGAGGTTACCAGTATCGAGGCACTGCTGCTGAAGACGCAGCTGCGCTGGGCAGGGCATATTTCTAGGATGGAAAACCACCGCCTTCCCAAGATTGCCCTGTATGGCGAACTCTCCACCGGCCATCGAAATAGAGGGGCACCAAAGAAGAGGTACAAGGACTCCTTGAAGAAATCCCTTGGCACCTGTCGCATCAACCATCACCAGTGGTCTGACCTAGCCTCAGATCGCAAAGCATGGAGACACACCATCCACCAGGCTGTCTCTTCCTTTGAGAACGCATGCATAGCTGGTCTTGAGGACAAAAGGAGATTGAGGAAGAATCGCACTGCTACAGCACCAATCCTAAATCAGACTTTTCCCTGCAGCCACTGTGGCCGGACCTGCCTGTCCCGCATTGGTCTTGTCAGCCACCAGCGAACCTGCAGCAGACGTGGACTATTGCACCCTTCTTAAATCTTCGTTCGCGAAGCCAAGCCGAGAGAGAGAGATCGAGAGAGAGAGGGACCCTCTTCCTTGGAACTGTGGTGTGCTGGGAGGAGTAGTTTCTGCCTCTTGATCATATTGTTATCCCAAGAAAAAATGCCCCTGGGGAGGATTTATTTGCCACTGTTTGGATGTACGTGGAATACTGCATGTGCAGTTCCATAATGGGCCAAATCATTCTCCCTGGAGCTGTTTCAGTTTGGGAAAACAGTCTGAAGGAAAATTAAGTAGCCTCTCCCATGCCAAGGATTTTGGTCAACTGGGCCTGTGTCCCTGTAAAAAGTAGTTCCCTGAAGCTGTTGTATGGGTGGTGTTGGGGGGAAGGTGAACCATTTCTGGCAATGTGAACCTGACTTGTTAAAAGATGTAACATGCTGTTTGACTCTTACACTTCTATACAGAAACAGTTCAACTCAGAATCATGTCACTAGACTTCTGAGTGCAGCCAAATGGCAGCTAGCAGCCTCAGTTATTTAGTCTCATTACTCCTGATTTTACAAGCATAAAGGTTTCAAGAGCATTTCCTTTTTAATTGCAGAAAGAGAAACAAGGACAAGGTCCTGTAAAAGAATGAGCAATACAAACTGAAAACAAGAATATTATGAACAACTTATAATTAAAGCTTTGATAGCACACTTGTCATATTAATCCTGCAAAATGTGCGATGAGCCACAGCTGCCTGTGGATTTCCCCAACTCCATTTGTGGTAGCTGATGAACTAGCAGGGGTGTGTTTGTGTGTGTGTCAGGTCTCCCACTATAGCCAGAGACCTCCAAGCCTTTGCCAGGTGTTCGTAACCAGGGCTTCAAAGTCAAGTGGGTGGAAAGGGAGAGGCTTGCTGACATTGTGCCAATGCACCATGTCACTTCCAGCACAAAATGGGAAGTGATGCCATCGCATCAGGGTAACATTAGGATCTGCCCGAAACTCTATGGTCTAACCATAGAGTTTAAGGTGAATCCCAGAGCACTGCCCCAATACAATTATGTCATTTCCAGTTTTGCACCGGAAGTGATGTCATATGCTTGAACAAACATGAAGCTGCTTGATACTGAAACAGACTCTTGGTTCAACAAGGTCAGTATTGTCTACTCAGACTGACAGCAGTTCTCCAGGGTATCAGGAAGAGGTCCTTCACATCATCTGCTATCTGGTCCTTTTTAAATTGGAAATACCAAAGATTGAACCCGAGACCTTCTGCATACCAAACAGAACCACAGCTTCCACTGAACCACAGCTTGTGAGACTGTCCTACTCCCCCTCCCCCAATTTCTTCCAATGAGTTCCCAGTTATGCCTGGCAACCTTAGAAGTAGAAATAGAATGAGAAAATGAAAGCATGGTAATACTTTTGTGCTGATGTTTTGTGCTGATGGAAAAGAGAGACAAGGACTTTCTTATTCGGCGTCAGCCATCATTTCTAGTCCCAGGCTAAAATGATTCCTATAGTAATATAAACTGGTGCAATCTCTTGGGGGGATATGATTTGCAGAACACTTTTTTTTTAATGAACACTGTCCTCAAAGACGTGGTAATTAAACCACGTGACAAACCCATATGTAACTCCAAATCTGTCCTTTATAAACTGCCTGTGTCTCAGAGAAGACTCACACATGTAACTATTGGAAGAGCATCTTAAATAATTTGGCAATCAAATTCTATGATTAGCAGCTGAAGAGGGGGAGGCGGCAAAGAGAAAATATAATACATGACATGCATCTTCAGTATTTTTAAATTGTTTAAAATCTCTAAAATACCATTTTGTTATGCTTTATATATCCCACAAAAAATGGAAGAAAGAAAGGAATGCAATTAATAGTTTTGTTAAAAAGAACAAATGGTTTGGGGGGGGGGGAGAGATGTGTGCTATTTAAAAATATGTGCCACTGAGCAAGGGAGTCCAGCCAGCTATCAAGTGGCATATTGACAAGATGAGCAACAAATCCAGAAAGAAATTATTCAGAGAAGTTATTTTTTTTTAGTTCTTAAGAAGGGTTTGTTCCAAAGTTAACTCAGCAGACAAGGCAGAGCCCTAGTATAGGTCACTTACATTATTCTAGTAAAAAACAGCCTCCTGTTTGCCCTCAGTTTTGCATGTAACCCTGCCCTCTCCATTAATTATGAGAGAAAGGAGAGCTGTTCAACCAGTTCATTTCCCTCATATTTGAACAGATTGTTTGAGACATAATATGAATACTAATTATGGATAAAATATCTGTCAGTGTTTTTAAATATGTACCAAGATAACACTGTCTTAAAAGTCTCCTGGTTAGTTCTAACAAAATTAACCCTTGTAGTTAGAAAGTTCAAAAGAAATCTGAGAGCATTTGAAGAAAACTGGAAAACCTCTGAACTACAACACTCAGGCAACTGCCTTGTTATCTGAAATAAGTTCCTGCATCTTAAAACAGATGTAATCAGGATCACTTGTATTTTATTTAAAGATACCAAGCTGGGGGGAGAAGGGGGGGAGACTATAATACATGGGTAGGGTTTTTTTTTAACCCTTTCCTGTATGCTACTTTCCCTATTTCAATAAAATGTCTATCCTTCCAAGGAAATAGTGTGTCCGTGTGTGTGTGTGGGGGGAGATTCAAGTGGGTAACTGTTGGTCTGAAGCAACAGAACAAAGTTGGAGTCTAGTAGTATCTTTAAGGCCAACAGATTTTTATACAGAATGTAAGCTTTTGTGTGCATACACACTTCATCAGACAATGAAATGGGGCACACTGAGCAGAGTTGCATACAGCTAGTGGGCAGTGATTAAGCATGCAAAATAGTACCAAGTCAGAAACTATCCCAAAATAGTATATTTAACAAATTGAAAGAACTGTAGCAGGAGACCCCCGCCGATTGATGGTAGAAGCAATAGGCCACAGGCAGACAGGAAAACAGCAGTGTTTTGATTACATGCATGGGCCAGACAAACTATCGTCCCAAATAGTCTGACCCCGATTTGAGGAAGAACATACGCTTTTATACTTCAGGTTATTGATTCCAGTAAATGATACAGTAACAGACAGTCCTACTTTTCATACATCATCATGAGCATCATTTTACTACGGGAACAGGGCGTGGACAAGGCTGGGCATGCTAGCATATTCCGTATATGGCATTATCATTTGCAAGCTTTTAATGCAATATCCATCCTAGTAAACAAGGCTTTCTTCATGTCTTTGGGCTTCTCTGGGAGTTTCTGGGATGCGGGTACTTAATATTCTGTTCCAGCAAGCATTAGCAAATATTAGTTCCTCTTTCTGCTGAAGCTACGTGCCTGCAAGCAAGTAAAAGGTTAACTTCCCTTTTCTCTTTCTTAACTGCATAGCTAGCACTAAGCGGGGGAGAAGGGGGAGAGCTACTTCCCTTTTCTGGCAGGAAGATTTCACACACCCTGAAACATTTTAATATCCATTTATCCCCAGGCCTAGAAGCTTAAATTTTCTTGTGCCTGCTATAATTCCTCCCTTCCAAGGAGCACATGAGAATTCACTGCGTACCTTGACCTTCCTTGTATATTCTCCGGTTTGACAGCACTACCTCATAATCACTTTCTTTGATGGCTTTTCTCCTACGCCTGGTGAGGAGACTAGTTGTTAGACCATCCATACATTTGAGGAAGAAGAAGATGATATTGGATTTATATCCCGCCCTCCACTCCGAAGAGTCTCAGAGTGGCTCACAATCTCCTTTACCTTCCTCCCCCACAACAGACACCCTGTGAGGTGGGTGGGGCTGGAGAGGGCTCTCACAGCAGCTGCCCTTTCAAGGACAACCTCTGCCAGAGCTATGGCTGACCCAAGGCCATGCTAGCAGGTGCAAGTGGAGGAGTGGGGAATCAAACCCAGTTCTTCCAGATAAGAGTCCGCATACTTAACCACTACACCAAACTGGCTCTCCGGAGACACCGCACACAACAGCAGAGCAAAATCCCCAACACAGCTATACAACCAGTTTGGTTTAGATACCATTTGTTCTGTTGGACAACAGCAAAGTCAATAAATATGTCAGAATTGAAGAGTGATGGTGAGAATATCACAAGGCAATACATGCAGAGTCTGTTAATTGCTCTATGGCTCCTCAAAACTAGGTTAAACTGAGAACATGTTTTTCTCAGAGCTGTAATTGTCCATCTAGTTAACGTTTTAACATGTAGCATACATCATACATATCATTCCAGTTTGCCAATACAAAATAAGACTACATTAGAATACAGTGGAAGATGGGTTTAGTATATGTAATGATATAAACAACCAATATCCCATATTTAAGTTTATCAATACAAAAATTATTCTGATTCACTATTCTAAAGGAGAAATACGTTGGAATACTGTGGATGTATAGCTCTACTTGGTGAGAAAGGGTTTAGCGTATGTAATGAGATAGGAAATAAATATATCCCTGTTCAATCCCAGGGAGGTGTTTGTTTCAAGTTTCATCATAATTTATAATTCAGCAGTTTCCCTCTCCATTCTTTTCTTGAAGTTTCTTTGCAGTAAAACAGCAACGTTGAGGTCACCCACTGAATGTTTTAGAAGGTTAAAGTGTTCTCCTACAGGTTTCTCAGTTTTGTAATTCCTGATGTCAGATTTGTGTCCATTTATCTTTTGGTGTAGGCTTTGTCCTTTTTGCTCTATGTAGAGAACTGAAGGGAATTGTTGGCATTTAATGACACATATAATGTTGTAAGATGAACAAGTGGATGAGCCTGAAATGGTACAGTTAATGCTGTTGGGTTCAGTGACTGTGTTGTCTGGATATATGTGGCAACAAAGTTGGCACTTGGGTAAGGTAGGATTTAAATCAGAAAAATGGAACCAGAAAAGTTAAAAACAAAACAAAACTTATCTTCAGATGCTGTAGGTCTGAGCTACCTGGAGCCAACTATAGAGTTTCCAGCCTCCAAGGACCTGGAGTTCCTCTAAAGTTATAAGTAATCTTCAGACTATAGACTTCAGTTCTCCTGAAGAAAATGGCAACTTCAAGGGCGTACTGTATGATATACAACAGATTCTAGATAAAATCCCTCCCCAAATCCCTCTCTTCACAAGCACTGATTCAAAATCGCCATAAATTTCAAAGGCCAGAGTTGGCAATAGTAAGTCTACAATAGCTGCTTTTATTTTTAAAAACAATAAACATGACAGAACTCAGTCTCTCACATCTCATCTACTTTCATAAGGAAGGTGCTATATAATATATATAATATAGGAAGGCAATTCCCTTAAAAATATTATACACAAAAATTTATTACTGGACATAACTGTAACTTGAATGCAAATGTAAGAGTCCTTTTTTAATGGCATACCAGTGGAAAAAACCCTTGCATTTGAATAAATACTTTATATAAGCTGAACTATATAAAAATAAGGAAATGTTCTATTTGGAGTAGTGTTATTACACTGGGGTCAAAAATAGTATTTGTCATGATGATCAAAACAGGTTACAAAGCTGACTTCAGCCTAACTTCGCATCACAATATAGACTAGGAATGGACAGAATAATAATTTTTAAAAATGAACTGTGGTTTCGTTTCAAACCAGTTTGTTTGGTCATGTCATTCCCATACCCCAAAACAAACCACCTTTTGTTTCTGTGGGGGTTTGGGTGGTCCATTTTTTGCAGTTCATTCATCAGATAGTTTGGCATTAATTCAGTCAATTCATAGGCAATGCTGGGGGTGGACTTGTGGAGAGCCTTAGAAACACCCAAAGCAGCTGTCCATAGTTTGATTGGCAGCTCTGGGAGCAAACCACAGAACTCTGTTGGAAATTTTGTCCTTTAAAATGTGCATTTTGGATAAGCATTGTAATAGAACTACTTGGAATAAAAATATTAAACCAAATAATATTTTGGTTACAGCAATAAAAATATTAAACCAATTCACAAATTAATAAATAGAATTGACCACATTGCACTTCTAGCTTTTTAATTTGGATAGGTTTTAAAAACATCTCTCCGAGAAACTGAATACATACAAATGAAGGATGGAGATTAATTGGCAACCCGAAAAGGTAAGGTAAAAGAAATTTGGTTTCAAATGTAGTGTTTTGCCTGCTGAAACACACCGAAGTTGGGCCAATTCTAATTTTGAACAGCTTTGATAATAATGTTTTTGCATACTAATCATATGCTATCTAGTATTCATTACAAAGAGCTCAATTTTCAAGCATTTCTATATTAATTGCTTCACAAATTTCAGGTTTGCAACTTCAGTGAGCTGGAAATGCCACTTTCAAATCAATTTTGCATCCACAGCAAAGCTCACCTGATCAGGAGAGATTTCCTCCAGTGCAAGCAACCTTGCTTGGGTTGAAAGGCTCTGCCAGGGAAAGAATCTGTTGTTAGCGGAATAGATCCAATGGAATGGATCATGGTACATATGCCTGTGAGAATTGCATTTCACTTATCTGTATAGAGTGTAAAAAGACTGAAGCTTCAAAGTTCAGCAAGACCAAAATGGAATGATCAAAGTGAAGGCATCAGGCATATGTGGCACAACAAATGGATTTCTATGAACTTGGTACTTTGCTGGCAGAGGGATTAAGACAAATTTATAATAAAATATAGCCTTGTAACAAAAACTGCAGGGAAGACTAGTTTTACTTCATACAAGCTCTGAAGCCACTCTTGAGGATAGAGTGTTTGAGAATTATATTGGGAAATCTATCAAGAGTCCGCGTGAACAGAACTTTGTCACTGAAGTATTACATATGTTTGAGGTTGCTGGAAAACATTTCATCTTGCTTACCAAGAACTCTTTTTCTGCCTTGCTTCCAAAATGTGAGCAATGTCCTGGCCCATATTATGTCATAGACCTTACAAACATTTCCTTTTGCAAGGCACAATTGTTTCACTCGTTAAGAATCTGCTATTTCAATATTATTATTTATATGGCTGTCTGAAATAAAAGCAAAGTGCACGACATCAGAGGAGGTTTGTTGCAGCAGTTCTGGAAAAACATCACTGGCAGTATACTAGCCATGAAAATTCAAATCAGAACTAGAAACTAGAACTATAAAAATTCAAATCAGAACTAGAAACTACCGTGATTGCATCTTGGTTTGTGTTTTTCATATGATCACAATATGGATGTAAAATTATTCACTTTGAACATAAGACTGACTATCCTGGAAACTTCCTGACGTTGGAATTATTTGCGGTGTATAAGTCTGTGTTCATGTAAACATCATTGTTGCTGATAAAATTATTGTATGTAACACATTCATACAAATAACTAAATATAACAGCAGAAATCTGTGTTATTCTATTAAGGCTGATGTTATATCTAGGGTAGCTGGTCCCCTCATTGCTCTGGCAGGGGGATTTGGGGGGAGTTCTGGGATATCCCCAATGCAATAAAGGCACCCAGAAGTTATATCATCACATCAGGGATGTTGCATGGTGACTCTCTGGTTTAAGCGCAAAACTCTTCAGTAAAACTAGCTTCAAACCACAGAGTTTTGCCCTCAGACCAGAGCATCACTGTGTGACACCCCAACATGATGACATCCCTTGCTTAGGGGATGTCGTGCAGCAACATCGCTGTTTGAGGTTTCCCCCACTGGTTAGTGGCAGGGAGAAGCCCCGAAAACCAAGGGAACCCCCACTGGGACCTATGGACTGGCAACCCCAGGTTTATCCTGTTATGTTAGGTAGTGGTAGAGTGGTGGCAGAGTGGCTGGAGTGTATGAGTAGGGTTTGAGTGCCCTTGGATCAGATACCCATTCTGCCATGAAGCTTTCTAGGTGACTTTGGTCAGTCACTCAGGCTAACCTACCTTACTGGGTTGCTGTGATGATAACAATTGTGTGGCTCTTGGAGGAAGTACAGGATAAAAATGTATAAGTTGGAAGCTTCAGCTGTGAAGTGGGCCAAACCAACATACACAACATGCAAAACTTTTGTCTACAGAGCCAGATCACTAGCCAGTTATCCGAGTATCATCCATTCTGACCAGTTAATACCTCTCCATTGCTTCAGGTAGAAATTGGTTTATTTGCAGTCCTTAACCTCCAGATGCCAGAGAACTGAACTGGGGCTTTCTGCATGAAAAGCATGTGATCTACTGCTAAGCCATGGCTCCTCACTTAACAGCAAATGTCCATAGATATATGGAGTCATAACTGAGCATAGTATTAATGAAACCCTGTTAGCTGGGTGAACACTTACCACTAATGGTACATGAGCATCCTTGATCATGTATAAGTTCCTTCCCCTGCCCCATCCTTCATAACAATTTATTTTGTAATAGCTATGCACTTGATCATGTAAACACTTGAGTTAATAAAGCCTGTGGCTTTACAGCAGCACTATAACAACTGACAAAATTTATTGCCTATATGAGGTCAGCTGGTTAAATGAGAGTGCAGCTTCTATAGATTTGGCAACTAATATCATGGCCTGACATACTGAAAGACCCAAGGCTACCTGAGTGCAAATAATATCTGCTGGGTATAATGGGAGAAAATATACTGGATGTACAAAATAAGTATGCTCTAAAAGTCATAAATGATTAATAGTGACCTACCAGCAGCAATATTTTAAAAAATTAACAAATATTTCCAAAGAGACAACACCTTGGCCAGAAGGAACAGTTCACTGTTCTCTACAAATAAGAGTCAAAATGCAATAAACGAAATCTCTGTTAGGAATGCTCTGCAATGCCTGAGTGACTGGATGCCCTTTAGAAGGTTAAAGTTCACAAAAGATTCAGAGACACCAGCTCCCCGTCCCCCAACACAGTCAAATAATCTACCACTACGTTCAGTCAAGGTAAAGAAGTACAACTGACAATGTGTTAATTGGCCACCTCTGGTCAGCCACATGTACCTCTGACCTTATAGCAGTTTAAATTAATTAATTCTTCAGGCAATAAAGACCTCTCACTGATTAAGTTAGATTAGGCTTCCCAAACCTCCCGCTCTGGCGGGAGACTTCTGGGTTCCCAGCCTCATTTCCCGCTCTGCAAAACTCTGGAAGCGGGGGTGGGGGGTGGAGGGGGGGGAGAACATACCTTTAGGCTTCATGTTGTAGAGCTCCTGAGCCGTTTGCAAAATGTCTGCCCCTTTAAGGCTGGGCAGGAAGCTGGAAGCAGGAAGGGCTTCTGAGAACGGCCCCTCCCTTTCTTTTGCTTTCGTTTTCACAGGAAGTAGAGTTGTCTGGAGGAAGATCTGGTAAGTGTGTGTGTGTGTGTGAGAGGGAGGGGGCAGGGGATTCCCTAGTTTGGAGGCCGTCCCCCCCTTTAGAAAGCGTAGGGGGGGGGAGGGAAATGTCTACTGGGCACTCTATTATTCCCTATGGAGAACGATTCCCATAGGGAATAATAGGAAATTGATCCGTGGGTATTGGGGGCTCTGGGGGGGCTATTTTTTGAGGTAGAGGCACCAAATTTTTAGTATAGCATCTAGTGCCTCTCCCCAAAATACCCCCCAAGTTTCAAAACGATTGGACCAGAGGGTCCAATTCTATGAGCCCCAAAATATGGTGCCCCTATCCTTAATTATTTCCTATGGAAGAAAGGCATTTTAAAAGGTGTGCTGTCTCTTTAAATGTGATGGCCAGAATTCCCTTGGAGTTCAATTATGCTTGTCACATCCTTTTTCTTGGCTCCACCCCAATGTCTCCTGGCTCCACCCCCAAAGTCTCCTGGCTCCACCCCCAAAGTCCCCAGATTTTTCTTTAATTGGACTTGGCAACCCTAAGTTAGATAGAAATTATCTTTTCTAAAGGGATTACGGCTTTAAGGTGGTGAGCCTTTAATTTAATATATGGTAATTCCTTCTTCCTATGTTTCTCTTATTTAGCTAATGATAGTGAAATTGCATTTGGTAATGTAGAATGTTTTATTGAACTTTCCAGGGCAGAGTTTTCAGAAAGTTTGTATTGTGACATGGTCAAAAATTTAAGAACATGTGACTCCATTTTGCAATGCTATTTTGTTCAGGTATAGGGACAGATTATATATTTAAAAGATTTATACTCCACTTTTATCATTTTGGTCTTTAATGCAACTCAAAAAGAACTTTGCACAAAGTTATTGTCAGTTGCAGCAAAGATAGGGTTCCATATATAGTCTTGCATTATTCTAGTTTATGCCAGAAAGCAAATGCACCACATGGTGTGTGACCTTTGCTGAGCCTCAGCAGTGGAACAATGAGCAAGCCCTCCCCAGCAGCACCTACTTTGTGGACCAACCTGCAAGCAGAGCAGGTGATAACATGTGGGGTTGGAGTGAGGTGCATTGGGGCTTTCCCTGCCACACAGTTCCCATAGACAGCTGGCTTGATGGCACATACATCTGAATATCCAATTCTGTACATGGCTCCACCATGCAGATCTAAGTACAGAGTCTGACATGGGGGGGAGGGGAGGCTAAACATGGGGTGTACAAGCACCAATCATTTCTGACTCTGGGGTGATGTCGCATCACAACATTTTCATGGCAGACTTTTTATGGTGTGGTTTGCCATTGCTTTCCCCAGCCATCTACACTTTACCCCCAGCAACCTGGATACTCATTTTACTGACCTTGGAAGGATGGAAGACTGAGTCAACCTTGAGTTGGTTACCTGAACCCAGCTTTCGCCAGGATCGAACTCAGATTGTGAGCAGAGCTTGTATGGCTTAGGGGAACCCGGAAGTTGCAGTTAGTGTAGAATGCCGCAGCCCGGTTGTTATTGGGGCTCCCAAGATGGGAGCACATTCGGCCAGGGCTCCGGACTCTGCACTGGCTGCCAATAATATACCGAGTTCAGTACAAGGTGCTGGTTATTACCTTTAAAGCCCTATATGGCCTAGGACCTGCCTACCTTAGGGACCGTCTCTCCCCACATGTTCCCCAGAGAGTACTGAGATCGGGATCTCAAAATCTGCTTGTTATCCCCTGGCCAAAGGAGGCCCGCCTGCAATCCACCAGGTACAGGGCCTTCTCCATAACGGCTCCTTTCTGGTGGAACCAACTGCCGGAAGAGGTAAGGGCCCTGAGGCACCTTGGTCAGTTCCGCAGGGCCTGTAAGACAACCCTCTTCTAGCTGGCTTATAATTAACTGGCATTGGAAGCTGAGTGTAGTTCTGATAGACCGCCGTTATATGTTTTATTATTCTACTGTTTTAATTATGTAAGATGTTTTAAATTGAAATTATGTTAGATTTTTATATGTTGTGAGCCGCCCTGAGCCACTTTGGTGGGAAGGGCGGGATATAAATAAACTTGAACTTGAACTATTGCAGTACTGCAGCTGGGCAGGGGGAAATGAAATAGTGTGATGCTGTGTTCTGAGATCTTGGCCTAGCATTCCCAATAAATAGTATTGAAACTAGCAGCATGGAAAAAAGAAAGACACAGCTGTGGCAGGGAGGAGAGCTGAGTGGGAGAAAGGTGTTTATGAAGATATGGAGACCAGTAGGAGAATAGGATTATTCCTCATGGTTGTTTTTATTTGAGTATAATCAGGCCTCATTTTGGGCAGGAGCTCACAGGAGCAGAGCTCTGGAATCTCAAAATTTTATTATGCTCTTTCTTTCTCCCCCTTCCCACTCCAAAAATACTTGTTTCTGGTCTACATTGTTCAAATCCCCTGTGAGAAGTTTGCTGAACTCTAAGATTTGACAAACTTTTCCCACAAAAAATGGGGAAAATAATCAAAACATATAAAGCGGACAGATGGAAATCTTCATCATGCCACTGTGGCCACATAGGAGAAAGTAACTCAAAAAGTATGATGAGAATAAGGTTTTAGTATGACCATTACAATTCAAGAAGCATTTTAAGGTAGATGTTGAGCTGATCTAATTTATTATACCTTTCAGTGATGTCAGGGGTGTGTGGCACATGCAAAGGAGTTATGCAAATGAGCTGTGCTAATGAACTCTGACACCTCTTTTTCTACAAAATGACCACTGACTATAATATAACTTGATTCAGATTAGAAGCATAGGAAGTGGATGATCATCTGCTTCTCCCTTTGACTTCTGTACTGGTGGATTTCTACTAACTTCCCTTTTGTAAAGATGTCACAATTATGAAATCTGTTCTGCAGGGGAAAACTGTTCACAATTTAACCTGTAATTTATTGTGTCCTTAAATAATGAAAAATAAATAAATAAAAAGAATGGTGTGCCTATAAATAAATAGCAGTTTAATGAAATATTGGACAATCATTCCATTTAATTATAGACAATCAACTAAGGTTTACTTTGTATCCTATTAATAATTAATTCACAATGAATTCCACAAAAATGTTGTTTGCTAGATACACTAAAGCCAAACCCTTTTTCCCATCTAATTTTCTTTTGATTCCAGCACATACCTGGTATTGAAAAACATCACCACTAATTGGACGTAAGTCCAAGTCAAAAGAAGCTCAATTAATTTAAAGTCTACAAGCAGAATGTGAGGGAAATGTAAATACCCCAAATTTTCATCATTACTGAGCAACAAATTAAAAAAAACCACAACACAAAAGAACCAAATGATGAGCACAGCTCTGTGTAGATATATGGCACAATGACCACTTATTTGCAGGCTCAAAATGAAATCAGTTCATATTACTACATATAATAAGAGTCTTGCCAGTGTCGTCCTCAGGAGTTCAATCAAGAGGTACGTTCACACACACAGTTGCTTTGCAACTAGATTTTTACTATGTAAGATTAGCAAAATCCACTTGCAAACACTCACTGAGTGAAAGCACCCAATGAGGGTCAAACTCACTTTAAATGGAAACATGGAACTATCTGAATTTTACAAATACGTCCCCTCAATTACAAAGTATTTACTGCTGGGAGTGAAAAAATCCAGAAAATAAACTGTGCTTTCTGAAGAGGCTATAACCTTTGCATCAGTCTATGCAAACAGCAGATGCAATTCTTCCTGGACTGTTTCCTACTTTATATGTCAAAGTGGTGATGGTACATGTTTGAAAATTTTTAAAATCTCATGTTTACAGTTAACAAGAAACAGAGGGAAAAAAACCCCTAGTTTTCAGTGTGAAAGTTATCAATTATGTGATCCCCAAACGAAACAGAACACTCCAGGAACAATTTCACCATCCCATCTGTTTTTTCTGAGGCAAGCAAGAATGAGATTGTTATTCAGTAATGATGCTGATACAGAAACCTGGGTGAGAGACTTGGAATACTCATGCCAAGAAGAATCTCCTTTACTATATTCCCTGGCAGAAATATTTCAATCACTGAAGCCTCCAATGGCATTCTGATGATATTCATCCTTTTTTCTTTAAAGGTATGGGATATTACTGTAACTATCTTAAAAAAAAATAGTTTGTCTGTTTTCATCTTTCAAATTTCCTAATACAATTTACTTATTGAAATACAAACATCCTGCCTATCCTGCTGACAATGGTGACTCAAGGTGTTTTACAAATCACGGGTCCTGGAAGTAGTGCCAGTTCTTTTTTGGTTGGGAAGAATTTGTTTATATATATCCAACATTTCCATATGACTCCACAGCTGCTTACAATATCACTTACCCCTCCTCCATTTTATCCTTACAGGTAGGTATGATAAAATGAAGTCACAGAAAGCCATTGGCCCAAGGTTTCATGATAGAGTGGGAATTTGAACCTTGATTTCCCAGATCCTAGTCCAACCACTACCGTCTCTCCCCATATGTTCCCCAGAGAGTGCTGAGATCGGGTTCTCAAAATATCCTTACAATCCCCCGGCCAAAGGAGGCCCGTCTGAAGTCAACTAGGGACAGGGCTTTTTCGATCACAGCCCCTTGCTGGTGGAACCAGCTGCCGGAAGAGGTGAGGGCCCTGCGGAACCTTGGGCAATTCCGCAGGGCCTATAAGACAGTTCTCTTCCAGTTGGCATACAACTGACCGGCATCTGAATACTTCTAAGGAAGACTATGGGATATGACATCGATGAATTGTTGTTTATTTTTATTGTGTAAATTATTAATGTATTTTAATGCTTAATTTTATTGTTAGAATTTTTGTGTTGTGAGCCGCCCTGAGCCCGCTTCGGTGGGGTAGGGCGGGATATAAATCAAAATAAATAAATAAATAAATAAAATACTTGGCACTAGTCCTCCAGATTTTTAAAAAGAGTTACCAGAGCTACCAATATCACACATCCATATTCTCTTCCGAGCACAAAGAGGGCTTTGAAGCTTATTTGGTTGCATCCGAGCATCAAAGATTGCTACTGCAAGCCCAGGACCCACTTATACTCACTGCTCAGGACCAAATGGATCTTCACAGCAGGGTGATTGCCAGAAGTCTCATTACATGTGCATGAATATTATGTCTTGTGAATACGTCTCATTATGGCTTGTGAATATGAACTGAGGCTTTTGCTACATGTTATACACAAAAAATATGCGCTCAGGTGGCTACTATTTTCTTTCCCCCCAGGAATTGGCAGGGATAACTCTTTCCCCACCAGCTGCTTGTCCACTCTAAGTTTTCATTCTGTTTATTCATCTTCTTGTAACATTTCTATCATGCCTTTCCTCATAGTTCAAGGGGGCTTACAATAATAGCTTAAAATATTTCCAATTAAAACCAAAACCCCTTCCTGTGGGGTTCAAAATGGGCACAGGGAATCACATTGTGAGGGGTGATAGTTAGAGCAGAGAACAGGGTTACCAGCTCTGAGTTGGGAAATACCTGGAGATTCTGGAGGTGGAGTTTGGACAGGGACCTCAGCCAGATTATGCTATCTTCCAAAGGAGCCATTTCGCGCCCCCCCCCCCAGGGGAACTGATCTTAGAAAACTTAAGATTAACTGTAACAGCAGGAGTTCCTCAGGTACAACCTGGAGGCTGGCAACCCTAGCAGAGAAGCAGCTGGCAGGGGAAAGACTAAGTACCATCATCTACCAGTTTCTCTGGTACAAATCACTCCTCTCAAAATTGTTTATTAAAAAAAATTAGGGCTGTGTTATATACTGTAGAATGTAATATGTTGTAAACCCTGTAGGTAATGATTCACTAAACAAGACTGTCAAATCTGCCAACTTGTGGGAGCACTGAAAAACACCACATGGAACAGTAATAATCTATCATGGTAACACTCATTTCAAAAGTAAGATTATTGATCCTATCACCCACTAATTTAACTTTAATCAACAACAAAAAATAACATCCACAAACTCATAAAAATATAACTCAGAATACATGATACAGCGATTCCTAACACATAATGTTAGAATGTATGTCTATCTTTCCAGAAACTCTGAATGACATACAAAATGAAAATAAACATCAATTAAAGCTCCAATCTAAATAAATAAGCGTGTCCAACTTTTAAATTGAGAAGGACTGAAAGAATGATCAACTGCATTACCGGATAAAGAATCAAGTGCTGCTTCAGCGTTATACAGAACAGACTAGTCAGTCTTGACAGCTTTTTAAAAGCTGTAATTCTGGAACTAATGAATGGAAGAAATTCAGCACTTCTGGATTTTAATAGAGCTTGATCACACTTGCTAAATAAAATAATTTAAATCAGTATAGATATAAACACTTTTAACTAGCCGGGGAAATGCAAGAAGTTTAATAGAAAATCCCAACATATTAACTTGGGATAGGAGTTTAGTGGGGTGCCGTAGGGATTGATGCTAGGTCTGATTTTGTTTAACATCTTCATTAATGCAATGGAAGATGGGATTAGCGGCATACTAATGAAATCCACCGAGTGCACCAAGCTGGAGAGTGTTATTAACATGAATGAGAATAGAGAAGTAATTCCAAAGGCCCTAGACAGGTTAGAAATACCAGCTGGAAACAAATGTATGAGAACTGACCTGGGTATATGCAAAGAAATCCTCAGGCATCCATTCTACAAAATCTCTGCAATATATTGAAAGGCTGGGGAGGGATGGGTGGGGAATATTTGGGAGAAAGATGGAAGTGACCTACAACCACAATGATTGTAGACACCAGTTTAAACTTATTATTACATTGGGTTACTGGCTTTTATGTTTTAAGGAACCACTATAAAAGGTAGGGAGGTGACAGGCCTGCTAGATTATTGTTGCCAGTTTGGAGTCTCTACACCAAAATGAAGCTGGAGAATTTAAAGACAGTAACAAGACAGCCCCTGAAGGTAGTGCCTGATAAGAGAGGATTTTAAGAGAAAGGTAATGACTTGGGAGAACCTGATAACGACAATAATATTTTGAAGAGGTGCCTACTATGCAAGAGAAAGAAATATTACCAAAAGAAAAAAGTGCAACAAATGCTTTAGGATGAGTCATCATCATTATTTACTGAATATATATTTGTTATGAGAAGAATACAGATGATATGGTTCCTTGCCTTCAGGCATCATATATCATACACAGCAGACCTTGTATGACATCTGTCAGGACGAGTGGAAGTTCATTTTAATACAGATAATGTCCCAAAATACAAGGAACAGAACATTAGTAAGGGGATCCATTACTGGAATAACTTCTGTTGGTATAGAAATATATACAAAGTTACCCAGAATTTGAAAAGGCAAAAAGGAAAACACAGTTATCTTCAGATTTAGAAAACAAACTGGGTGACAAATGGAATAATTTTATACTGTGATCCATACTGTATGTCATACATTTCCTAACTATGTGCTAAACTGATTAAATTTTATTAGGATGCCTTGTAGTTCATCTTTCTTCTGTTTTACACAGACCTTGCAGCAACTACAAAGACTTAATATTATTTAAGATTACAAGGCTCATACAAGATTCTCCTTTCAGATTTACTTTCAGAATGAACAGACTGCTTCTTGAAAATCTGAATTCAATTTTTTTTTTTGGAGGGGGGGAATTCGTAAATGTCATAGTAAGAAAAAACTGGTAGAGCTCTTCAAAAAGTAAAAGAACATAAGAACATAAGAAAAGCCATGTTGGATCAGGCCAATGGCCCATCCAGTCCAACACTCTGTGTCACACAGTGGCCCAAAAAAATTATACACACACACACACACACACACTGTGGCTAATAGCCACTACCACCTCCTGTAGCAGTGAATTCCACATGATAAGAGCGAAGACGGATAGGATTCACTTCATGACTTATTCAGTTCTCTGCCTAGATGCTCATGTGCATACAGGTGCTCTTTTGGCACTGGGACTTATTCAGTTGTTTTCCCCCAACACACAATTCAGGGGTCTCCAACCTTTTTGAGCCTGTGGGCACTTTTGGAATTCTGACACAGGGCAGCAGGAGCAATCACAAAATGTCAGTGGAGTCAGTCACAAAGTGGATGCTGCAGGAGACAGAGTTGAGCACAAAATGTCAGGGATTGCATTTATATATCACTCTAACAATAACTCTTCAATGTTTTAAGCAGAAGCTGTTTGACAAGATGCATTTAAATCTACGCAGCCAATCAGAAGCCCTGCTGGGCAAAAGCCCCACCTAGTCCTGCTCATTTTTTAAAAGTATTTGGCAGATGTTAGGAACAGTAGTGGTGGGCACTATAGCATCCATAGGCACTATATTCAGGACCTTAGTCCTTCTTCCTTCCCTTTGACTTTAAATTCTTTTTTCCCATCAAATCTGTAGTGTATCGGACTCAGCGCAAGCGCCGCGCGACCCGAGCCACCCTCGGGTCGCCGTGCGCAGCGCGGGAAAAGCCACCGCCAATCCTGACCAAGGGCGGGAAGTTTAACTGGCCAGGATTGGGCTGGCCAGCGAAGGGGATGTTCCGGGATGCATGTATATATTAGCGGACCCGGCCGCGTGTTCCTGGTTCTTGTGATGTACCAGCCAATAAAGACCTATGCCTTCACCACGTCTCGTCTCCCAGTACATTACACTGGCGACGAGGATGGGATCGAGATAGGTCCGGCCGCCCCGAGGGGAACCTGACCGGGCCGGAGACGAGGAAGGCGTGAGACCGCAGGATCGCACAGCCCGCCGCCACCATGGCGAACTCTACGGTAACGACGGGCCATCTTGCGGAATTCAACCCGGAGCACCCCGAGAGATGGGAGACCTACACAGAAAGGGTCGAGTGCTACCTGCGGGCGAACCTGATCGAAGATGACGACAGGAAGAGAGACGTCCTGCTGAGCGTCTGTGGAGAAGAAACTTTCGAGATCGCACGAGGCCTCTCCGCTCCAGCTAAGCTGACCGAGAGGACCTACCGGGAAGTCGTGAGACTCCTCACGGGCCACTTTTCGCCCCAACCGTCCATCGTCGCCCGCCGATTCCTCTTCCACAAGAGGGACCAAAAGTCGGGGGAGACAGCGGCAGTCTACCTGGCGGCCCTTCGGCAGATCGCCGGGAACTGCAATTTTGACAAAAGGGACGAAGCCCTGAGGGACCGTTTCGTCTGGGGCCTCCGAGACGAACGACTGCAGCAGAAGCTCTTCGCTAAGGAGGAGCTCACGCTACAACAAGCCTTCAACGAGGCGACGGCGTTCGAGAGGGCCACCAAGGCGTTCGGCCAGCCACGCGGCGAAGCAGTCCACCAAGGAGAAACGGAGCTGGAAGACCGAGCAGAGGAAGAAGCGTTTCAGCTCCGGCGGCCTCAGAGAACGGACACACGGGCCCCAGCGAGACAACGAGCGACGGAGAGGGCCACCGCCACCACCGGTTCCAGGTGCGCCAGCTGCGGCGACCCCCACGAGCGACGGGACTGCCCGTACCGCAACCTGGACTGCCGCAGCTGCGGAAAGACCGGCCACATCGCCCGGGCTTGCCGGGCCAAGAACAGCCGCCGCCAACCGTCAGCGCATCACGACTCCCTGGACACACACACGACGGCATCCACCAGTCTGCAGGTATTGAACTTGCCCCTCTCGGCCCCAGACAAGGTCAAAATGTCGGTCCTAATCGAGGGCGCCCCCTGCATCATGGAAGTAGACTCGGGTTCCTCCATCTCTATCATTTCGGAGGAAACCCTCAAGAAACTATGTCCCCGCCGCCGCATCCAAACGCGGCCAGCGGACTTCGTACTGAGGGACTTTCAGAAGAACCCAGTACACATCGTGGGGTGGGCCCGGGTGCATGTAGAAAGAGGGGGTTTTAGGGGGCCCCTAGACATCCTAGTGGTCAAGCGCCAACTGACCACACTTCTCGGGTTGGCGTGGTTCAATCCACTGGGGATCCAGCTGGTGGGGGTGGACCACTTGCAGGCCAGCAATTTCGACGGGGTCTGCCGGGAGTTCCCCGAGGTCTTCGACGGGTCCTTGGGGAGCTACAAGGGTCCGCCCATCACTTTACCGATAGACCCAATGGTCAGGCCCATAAGGCTTAAAGCGAGGCGCGTCCCGTTCGCCCTTAAGCCTAAAATAGAGGCAGAACTGGACCGCCTAACAGCCCAGGGCGTCCTAGAACCTGTAACGTATGCGGAATGGGAGACCCCCATAGTAACGCCAGTCAAACCCAACGGGGAGGTTAGGATCTGCGCTGACTACAAGTGCACGATCAATAAGGCGCTGCAAGACAACCCCTACCCAGTCCCGGTGGTTAGCCACGTCCTAGCAGCACTAGCCGGGGCGAGGGTTTTTGGAAAGCTGGACTTAGCACAAGCATACCAGCAACTGCCGGTCGACGCTAAGACAGCGGAGGCGCAGACGATAGTGACCCACAGGGGCGCGTTCAGGGTTAAACGGCTGCAGTTCGGGGTCAGTGTAGCTCCGGGGATATTCCAGAGCATAATGGACTCTCTCTTGAAAGGGATCCCTGGAGTTCAACCCTTCTTTGACGACGTTTTAATCGCCGCCCCCACCGAAGGAGAGTTCAGCTGCCGCCTGCGAGAGGTCCTCAGACGGTTCCAAGCGGCGGGGCTGAGAGTCAAAAAGGAGAAATGTTTGTTGGGTGTTCCGCGAGTGGAGTTCCTGGGGTTCGCCGTGGACGCGGCTGGAATTCATCCGACGGCGGACAAGACCAGGGCCATAGTCCAGGCCCCTGCCCCCAAATGCAAGGCAGAACTACAGAGTTTTTTAGGATTATTGAACTTTTATCATGCATTCCTGCCACACAAAGCCGCCGTGGCGGAACCGTTGCACCGCTTGTTAGATAAACAGGCCCCGTGGGTCTGGGGTAAACGCCAAGCCGCGGCGTTCCAGGCAGTGAAAGACCTCTTGGTCTCTAACGCGGTACTTCATCACTACGATGAAAACCTACCCCTGATCCTGGCTTGCGACGCCTCCCCCTACGGAGTAGGAGCGGTCTTAGGGCACCAACTCCCGGACGGGAGAGAGGCGCCGATCGCTTACTACTCCCGGACTCTGTCCCCTGCCGAGCGGAACTACGCCCAGATCGATAAGGAGGCCCTGGCGATCGTGGCGGGGGTGCATAAGTTCAACGACTACCTCTACGGTAGGCGTTTCACCATCGCCACTGACCACAAGCCGCTCCTCGGCCTCCTAGCCCCCGATCGTCAGACCCCCCAGATTCTGTCTCAGAGGGTTTTAAGGTGGAACCAGTTCCTGAATTCATACACTTACGCACTGATACACCGCCCCGGTAAAGCAATGGGTCACGCAGATGCCCTCAGCCGCCTGCCGCTACCCACAACGGACCCAGATCCCGCCCCGGCACACGGGGTGATGCTCATTGAGTCGCTCCCCGAGCGCCCACTGCACGCGGACGAGGTGGCTCGGGCGACTGGGAGAGACCGCATCCTCGCACGAGTCAGGGACTGGGTGGGAAGGGGGTGGCCCTCGGGCAAGGTGGAAGAAGCATTCCGGCCGTTCGCGTCCAGGAAGGACGAGCTATCGACACACAAGGGGTGCATACTCTGGGGGAGCCGGGTGGTGGTGCCCCCCCCCCCTGCGCAGACAGGTATTAGAGGATCTCCACGAGACCCACCCGGGCATCGTGAGAATGAAAGCCCTGGCCCGGAGCTACGTGTGGTGGCCGGGCATGGATGAGGAAATAGAGGGGTGGGTAAGAAGGTGCCAACCATGCCAGGAGTCCAGACCCAATCCGCCGTCCGCCCCGGTCCACAGGTGGGAGTCGAACGGGCGGCCGTGGTCCCGCCTCCATGTGGATTTCGCGGGGCCGTATCAGGGCCAGATCTTCTTTATACTTGTGGACGCATATACAAAATGGCTAGAGGTAATCCCGGTGGCCTCGACCTCCACCGCAGCAGCAGTCAGGGCGCTCAGGAGGGTCCTCTGCACACACGGGATCCCTGACACCCTGGTGACGGACAACGACACGGCATTCACCTCCCGGGAATTCCGGGAGTTCACCGACCGGTACCTCATAAGGCACATAAGGTCCGCCCCATTCCATCCAGCCACCAACGGCCAGGCGGAGCGCATGGTGTGGACCACCAAAGAGGCCCTTGGCCGTATAGTACATGGGGATTGGGACCACCGCCTCTCAGCATTCCTGTTCCACAACAGGATCACCCCAAACCCTGTAACCGGTTTCAGCCCCGCAGAACTGCTCATGGGGAGGAAACTGACCACTCGTCTAGATAGGCTACACCCGGACCGGGCGCCGGATGTCCGCGGGTCCCCCGAGGTCCGGGAAGCAGTGAGAGGATTCTTTCCGGGCGACCCAGTGTATGCGAAAAACTTCGCAAGCGGCCCCGAGTGGTTGGCGGGAAGGGTTCTGAGGGTGACAGGCTCCCGGTCATACGAGGTAACCACCGCCGGAGGCCAGGTGCTGAGACGGCACATCGACCAGCTGCGCCGCCGCACCCTACCCGAGGAGGCAGAAGAGGCAGAGAGTAGGGAACCGCCAGCAACGGAACCGCCAGAAGGGGCCCCGCCAATACAGGAGCTACCCACGTACGAGGCCCCCGCAGCCGCGGGACCAGAACCGGAGCCAGCACCCGACCCGGGCCGGCAACAGCCAGAAACGGCGCCACCCACGTTGGGATCGGGCCCCACACCAACGGCAACCCCGAGGAGATCAACACGGGAACGCAGGACGCCAGCGTACCTACAGGACTATGTAGTTTAAACTAGGAGGGGAGGAGTGTAGTGTATCGGACTCAGCGCAAGCGCCGCGCGACCCGAGCCACCCTCGGGTCGCCGTGCGCAGCGCGGGAAAAGCCACCGCCAATCCTGACCAAGGGCGGGAAGTTTAACTGGCCAGGATTGGGCTGGCCAGCGAAGGGGATGTTCCGGGATGCATGTATATATTAGCGGACCCGGCCGCGTGTTCCTGGTTCTTGTGATGTACCAGCCAATAAAGACCTATGCCTTCACCACGTCTCGTCTCCCAGTACATTACAAAATCATAGCTGACTCATGGTGACCTCAGAAGGTTTTCAAGGCAAGAGATGTTCAGAGGTGGTTTGCCATTGCCTTCCTCCGTCTGGAGACTAGGGATGTGGAACAAAAACTACAACAGTATTTTTTAGTTATATTGAACCTAAAAATATTGGTATTTCCCAATATTCCTGAATCCCAATACTGGTATAATATTTGGATTTGAGAAATATTTGGAAAACCCAATTTTTTTTTCAGCTCCTGTATACCCTTTGGGGAGCATTATAGTTAATAGGGTATAATGAAGAATCAATTTGGGGGTATTTGTGGCTTGGTGGGGGGCTATTTTAAGGTAGATGCATCAAATTTGCAGCATAGCTGCTGGTGCCTCTCCTCAACCCCTATCCCAATTTTAAAAAAAAATTGGACTGGGGATGCAATTCTATGTGCTCCCAAAGAAGGTTCACCCATCCTCCATTGATTTCAATAGAGAAAGAAAAAGCATTTAAAAAGATTGTGGTTCCTTGAAATGGCTTTAACTTTGTCTGTCTGGGGGTCCCAAAAATCCCAAATGGCTTGGCCATTTTGGATAGATGAACAATACCTGAAATCTAAATCCAGTTTAATCAGGGTATTTTCCAGCTTAGATTTAGCTGAACACATATTCTTAGTGGTGACCTTGGAATTCCTTAGTAGTCTCCAATCCAAATACTGACTCGGGCCAACCTTGCTTAGCTTCCGAGACTGGACAAGATTGGGCGACTCTGGGCTATCCAGGTAAATTCTACATCACATAATATTTGAGATGACAGTGTTTACGATGGTGACATGATTCCTCTTTGCCAAGACTTCTAGTTAGTGTGTTATTAATAGTCCTGAGTTCCACATCTAGAGATAATTTAAATAAAATACTAATGGTGAATAATATTATTTCCTCTCATATGTTATGTTATACTGAAGTAAGCATATGGGGAGAGGTCTGGTTCAGTCCTCTCTTTACACAAAGAGGCAAAAGCTTTACACAAAGCAGTTCGGTCCCTGGAAATTCCATTTAAAAAAATCTGAAGTAGCAAGTGTTGGCAAAGGCTTTTTTTTGCCAGTGATCCTGAAGAGTCACAGCAGGTGAGAACAAACAGAATGTGAATGGACAAATAGTCTGAAGTACATGGGGAAAGATGTCCAGGATGTTTGCTTGTACTTTCATGCAAAGAATTAACCACAAATATATCTAATTGTACATCTTGGTATGCAAAGAACAATACTGTATTTGACTATGTAGTATAATATAGAACACTATATTTGCTTTAGAGAAAGGTACAGATTGTATTTGGGTTCTGTTAGCTTCACACACTCGTACCTCTTATTTGTAGAATTTCATATAACTGAATCAACAGAAGCTACCCCTATCAACACATTTGCTTCTTGCATGGTATATTAAAGAAGTACTTCTTGACTGTTACAATAAAATAACGGGGGATGGCTGACCAAATTTTTTTTTCTGAACAAGTTTCCACTGACACTTCCATTCAAGGCTGTGACATTATACTGGAAACTTGGCATTCAAGGAGACTGGAGATTGCAGTCATAAAATTTAATGAAGAATGAGTTAGATTTTTGCCATTTCTACCTGTCTTTACTCTGCCAACCACCCCCCTAAATTAGTGTGATTATAAACAGAAGAGGGATGGCTAGGCAGCCAAAATATTCTGTAAGAAAGGTGAAAGCACTACATCACACCACAGTAATTCGCAGCGTATGAAACACATTAACAGTGTGACACTCTATTCTCATAGCAAGATGCTCTTTCCCAGCAGACACTTCACTTGATAATCTGACTCAAATGTGTGTCTTTCCTGAATGTCATTGGCTCTTTTAAAAACCTGCTTGGAGGTAATGGCGAGACAGGCAGGAAGAAGCAGCCTTAGAAAACAGGCAAGAGCATCATAATCAGGATTTCCCTTTTTAAGACTAAACAACCAAGACAATTTTATGCAGGCAGAATAATATCAACATACTTATCCAAGAAAGAAAAAAGAATGTACTTGAACATATGCAGGTGCAGAACTATCCCACACATCCATAGCATCTGTTACAGACACCATTTAAATTAATGTCAATAATGGCTATAAAAAGGAGCTACATTAGAGGTGAAGTTGGATTTTTAAGATTATTTGGTAGTGCTACGCCTTCAGCAGTACTTTGCAGATTCACACCAGCTGGAAATCTGGCTTCCTCTAGCGATGATTCTGTCAAGGATTAACTAAATCTTAGGGCTCATCCAGATGGGAGCATCCCATGCAGCTGGTTCAATATGTTAGCAATAAATCCAGAATGCCAAAAGCAGCCTCCATTTTTTTTAACAAAAGAACTAGAGGCATACTACTTTTGCATAAAATTTTGTGATGCACTTGTTGATACAGACTACAGAGCAGATCTGACCCCTAAATCACTGTTCCACTACGGTGAGGACTGGCACTGTGAGTGGCATAGATGCTATGTGGGAAATACACATTGATACTGCAGAACAGGAGAGGCAGTGGCAAAAATGAAAGATTGTGTCTAGAATAAAGGAAATGTTAGCAGTAAGATCAGATAAAAAAAAATGCAGCACTACTGATCAGAAAGATCAAACACCAGAAATGGCTTGCTTGATTCACAACTGTGTGTTATGACATCTCTATTAATTTTAAGATGGAGAATCAACCATAATCTGTGGAGTTAATGTTTTATAACATAGATGGCAATGATTAGAATTATTCAATCTTATTTCAACAAACAAGGTAGTCTGAGAGGAACCCAGATGTCAGGTCATCTAAGCAGGAACTATAAGTGAATTATGTACGCAAATACACACAGGTGGCCTTGCTACTTTGTACTTGCCACTAATAATTAGTTTAAGAACAACTTACATGAACTGGTGAAAAGACATAAACTATTCCCCTTAGGATAGTACACTTATGCAAAGACAACTTCATGATTTTGAAACCCAGTGACAATAATCAGTTATTGCAGTATTATACTTCAGGGCCTTTATTTTTAGTTTCTTATGAGTAGTTTACTTAATATATCTCAGGTGAGACAAGGGATCTACCTAATGCTTGTGTAAAGCTAAGAGGTCAGATTTCTCCAGAAAAGAAAAGGAGCAAGGAGGACAAATTTCCTTGCAAGACACAGAATATAAGCCCTTTAGATGTTATCTTGGTGTTTGTGTGTGTGTGTGTGGGGGGGGGGGGGGGCGGGAAGGGCTGATGTTTGGCCCTGGCTACAGAGGTTGTCATTTAGGAGTGTGTCAAAACACACAGTAACTTGGGTCAGGGGGAAGAAAGACAGGTTGCTTACCTGTAACTGTAGATCTTCGAGTGGTCATCTGTGCATTCACACTCATGGGATAGAGTGCCTGTGCTGATCCTCGAATCGGTACCTAAAAAGCCCAGGATTTTTTTGCGCTCGGCACCAGTGGGCATGCGCAGGCGTCCCAGTGCACATGCTCACCGGCGCCAGCACGAGGATCCCGCCAGTTCCTTCCTGGAAGCCCTTACTGGAGGGAGACCGTCAGCAGTGGGGAAGGGCGGATAGTGTGAATGCACAGATGACCACTTGAAGATCTACAGTTACAAGTAAGCAACCTGTCTATCTTCTTCGTGGTCTCTGTGCTTCACACTCATGGGAGATTAGCAAGCAAGACATACCTGGAGGCGGGAAGACGGTCAACCGGAAGAAACAGCTTTCAGCACCGCAGTTCCCAAATGAGTCCTCTGTTGAGCATGCACGTCCAGCGCGTAGTGCTTCATAAAGGCATGCGGAGAGGACCAGGTGGCAGCCTTGCAAACATCCGTCAGGGACACACCTTTCAGGAACGCCGATGTCGCCATCGCCCTTGTAGAGTGGCCGCGAATAGGCCCAGGTAACGGCTTCTTAGCCAACAAATAACACAGTTTAATAGTCTCAGTGAGCCATTTAGACAGTCTCTGAGACGAAATCCTGGAACCTAACTTAGGAGCAGCATACGAAACAAAAAGCTGCTTGTCCTTGCGAAAACTCTTAGAACGACTTAAATAAAACAATAAAGCACGCTTTACATCTAAAGCATGCAACCTACGTTCCTCATTCGAGGAAGGCGTAGGATGAAAAATGGGCAACCAAACTTCTAGGTTGAGGTGGAACTGAGAAACCACCTTGGGGAGAAAAGAAATATCAGGAGCTAACGAAACTTCAGCTTCCTGAAAAACAAGATACGGGTAGTCACAACGCATCGCCGTGAGCTCCCCCGCATGACATGCTGATGTGATGGCTACCAAAAACGCAGTCTTCCATGAGAGAAGCTGTAACGAACACGTGGCCATCGGTTCAAAGGGACAATGAGTCAGTCTGTCCAACACCAAAGTCAAATCCCACAACTATGGGGGAGATCTGGATGGGGGATGAAGCCTAAGCAGACCCTTCAGAAACCTCTTAGAATGAGTGTGTGCAAAAACAGAATGTCCTTTCACTGTTTCATGGAACGCAGATGTTGCTGCCAAATAAACCTTGATGGAGGAAAAAACAAGACCAGCATCCACCAAGGATAACAAAAACTCAAAAATTACCGACAATCCCGCCCTTTGGGGTGAAACTGAAGGATCAACAAGGAACTGAAGGAACTTCTGCCACTTCCTATCATAGGAAGTGCAGGTGGAAAGCTTCCTGCTATTCAGGAAGACGTGCTGGACTCTGCTAGAAAACCCACAGGGTCGATAAGCCACGCTGTCAGCTTCAGGTGGGGCATGTTGTGATGGAGTACATGACCCCCCTGAGCTGACAGAAGGTCCGGTTCCGCTGGGAACTGGTAGAAGACCCCCCTCGCCAATTGGAGCAGGATCAGGAACCAGTTCTGGAGAGGCCACCAAGGAGTCACTAGGATGCAGCATGGTCTCTCCCTTGCCATTTTGTTGACCATCTTCATCAACAACGGCAGAGGCAGAAACAGATAGAGGAACCGACCTTCCCACGGGAACAGCAGACCGTCTCCCAATGACCCTGGATCCGCACCCCCTCTGGAACAGAACAGAGGACACTTCCTGTTCTCGGCTGTGACAAAGACATCCACCTGAGGATACCCCCAAAGCTGAAAGACAGGTTGGAGGAAGCGCCACTGCAGTGAAGAGGAATTCTGCCCCAGCCTCTTGGACACGATACATGTGTTCCAATCTCCTCGATGACACTGGAGTGGAGGTAGGCTTTGCCCAGGGCTCCTTCACTGCCTGAAGGATCACCTTCGTCACAGGTAATGCAACCGCCGTAGATGTGTCCTGTTGCATAATGTCGAAGATCTTATTATCCACGACGGGTTGCGGCTGTGTCACAGGGAGGGAAAGAGAGGTCGCCATCCTCTTCACCAGGTCCCCATACGACTTCAGATCCTCCGATGGTGAGATAGGAAGATCCTCAGCCGTATGCGACTCTGGCGAAGGCTCTAGGGCCCTGTCCGGATCGTCGGTACTGACCTCGGAGTCCGACAATGAAGACTCTCTTCGTAACTAATGTTCTGAGAGTATCGGTGTAGACTCTCTGATGGGCGATTGAATCGCTACCGACGAGCGTGAATGGACCTCCTCCACCACTACCGCATGCCTCTCAAGCGGGACGGAGATCGCTGCCGAAGGGCGGCGTCTGGAATGCTGGGAGAGTCTTGACATCTGAGATGCCTCAGATTGCCAGTCCCATTCTGCAAAGTCCCGGGGAGGGTACCATTGGTATGGCGGATAGGGGTACTATTGCAGCGCCCACCTCACGGCCTCACTGGATCTCTATATTTTCGTCTCTTCGGGGTATTTTTACTTGTTCTGTTGATGGGACCCCAGCAGCTTTGTTTATTCTTCCCACAAAATATATAGGCTCACGAGAACTTTAACTTAAACCACAAATTTATTGTAACAAAAAGTCTTAACTGGGGATATGGGAGATATTTACACAGGCTTATTCTTTGTTCAGTTGTTTCAAGCTTACAGTCACTTTTACTTTCTTGGATCTTTCTCAGTTACACAGTTCACCGTTCCCTTTAACTCACTCTCCACCTCTAGCCAAGGTCTGGCCTCTTGGGATTGATGTGTCTAGTCTCACCCCTCGACTGGAGTCTCTCCTCTCAGCCCTTCTTGGTGTCTCAGACCCACATCCACTCCCTCAACCTCCTCACTAGATCTTTAGAGTAGTTTCCCGGTGTCTGTGACCATTCTGGTCTTAACTGACTCACACACAGCCCTCTTGGCTGGTTTTGTCCAGCTGGCAGTCTCTGGAAGACTTCCCCGTCTCCAGCTTCTTCACAGGATCAACTGCCCTCTTAGCCCTTCTGGCCGGCACTAACTGACCCTCTCAGTCTCTGTCAGGTCCCCACTGACAGACTTCTCTGACAGCCCTCCACTCTGTCAGACTCCAACTGACTGAACTCCTGCCTCAGCAGTTTCTCTCACTCAACTACTTTTTTCCCTCCCTGAGAGCTCAGAGCACTTTGCCCCCACCCTCAGGTCACCTGGCGCCGCCCTGTGCGTCTTCAGCTTATGCTTAACCCATTGCTTTCCGTCACAGGTACGAATATGGAGCAGGCCAGTGGCACTGATCCCAAGGTGGTGGTGGTGGGAAGCGACAAACTGCCATCGATGGTTCCAATTCCCTTCGACCCCTCGCCTGGTCCATCAGCTCCAACAGCTCTATCGGTGCCAACCCCTCGACTTCTGAAACTGAGTCACTCTCACTGCACCGCCTCGATCCAGAGGAATGGGATCGCTGGGTGAGATCGATCTCATGCTCCGATGCTGAGAGACGGAGTTGCTGTGAAGTGCTGCCTCTCCACACCGAAGGGCTGTGACGTGGGGACGCCAAGATCTTTCTTGGTGGAGCAGCCATTGATGCCGAAGCGTCATGAGAGGGCGAAGGAGTGCAGGACAATCTCTTCTTCCACTTCTCCTTAGACTTCGCCTTCTTCGGCCCGTATGATCGGGTCCCCGAATCATCCCGACGCTTTTTTGCTGGGGTGTCCACCGACCCTTCAGAGGGACACTTTGTGGAATGCCCGCGCTCAATAGTTATCTCAGTCCTGACCGGCGATGTATCAGCCGATACGACCGTGGGGGCCGTGGTCTCTCCCATCAGTACCGACGGGCCCGATGCCATCTTCTGCGGACAAAGTGCTGTTTTGACCAATGCAGCCGAAAGCCTCGCTGCTCGATTCTTGCACATTTGCTTGGAGAAGCTCAAACCCGCTCAGGAAAGCCTCTGAGGGGAAAAAACAGGGGGGGAAACTAAGCCCTGAAGGGCAAGTCCAACAACAACTCTTTTTTTTTTTTTTTACTAACTAACTAACTATCAACTAACTACTAACTAAAAAAACAACAAACGGGCTATATACAATAGGTAAAAGCAATTCCAAATTACTTAACCGACCGGGGACACGAAAGGAGATCCTCTCAGCGCAGCGGTCAGAAAGGAACTGGTGGGATCCTCATGCTGGCGCTGGTGAGCATTCATACTGGGACGCCTGCGCATGCCCACTGGTGCTGAGTGCGAAAAAATCCCGGGCTTTTTAGGTACCAATTCAGGGATCGCGCAGGCGCTCTATCCCATGAGTGTGAAGCACAGAGACCATGAAGAAGATTGCCCTAAATTATTATTTCTTAAAGGTTAGTGGCTGTACTGTGAAAAAAGGAAATTATCCAAAGATACAAAGACTCTATGGTTGCCAGGTCCAATTCAAGAAATATCTGGGGACTTTGGTGGTAGAGTCAGGAGACATTGAGGTGGAGCCAGGGCAAGGTTGTGACAAACACAACTGAACTCCAAAGGGAATTCTGGCCATCACATTTAAAGAAACCACATACCTTATAAATGCCTTCCCTCCATTAGAAATAATGAAGGATAGGGGCACCTTCTTTGGGGGCTCATAGCATTGGACTCCCTGGTCCAATCCTTTTGAAACTTGGAGGGTGTTTTGAGGAGAGGCATTGAATGCTACGCTGAAAATCTGGTGCCTCTACCTAAAAAAAGAAAAGCAAAAAAACAGCTCCCCCAGAGCCACAGATACTCTGTTGACATTTGCTGAACTTATATTAAGGTCCCCCCCTCAAATGCTGCTAAATTGTTTTAATTTACTTATTCAAACTACTGTTGGGTCAAATGGTTTTTAACATGGTTTTTAGTTTCTATTTGACTTAAATTATTGACATTATGGATTTTATGACGTATACCAATCTTTTTCATGTATTTAATTTTTATGCCTGTTCTCTCTCGCTCTCTCTCTCTCGGCTTGACTTCGCGAACGAAGATTTAAGGAGGGTGCAGTAGTCCACGTCTGCTGCAGGCTCGCTGGTGGCTGACAAGACCAATGCGGGACAGGCAGATCCGGCCACAGTGGCTGCAGGGAAAAGTCTGATTTGGGGATGGTGCTGTAGCAGTGCGATTCTTCCTCAATCTCCTTTTGCCCTCAAGACCAGCTATGCGTGCGTTCTCAAAGGAAGAGACAGCCTGGTGGATGGTGTGCCTCCATGCTTTGCGATCTGAGGCTAGGTCAGACCACTGGTGATGGTTGATGTGACAGGTGCCAAGGGATTTCTTCAAGGAGTCCTTGTACCTCTTCTTTGGTGCCCCTCTATTTCGATGGCCGGTGGAAAGTTCGCCATACAGAGCAATCTTGGGAAGGCGGTGGTTTTCCATCCTAGAAATATGCCCTGCCCAGCGCAGCTGCGTCTTCAACAGCAGTGCTTCGATGCTTGTAACCTCCGCCCTCTTGAGGACTTCAGTGTTGGTCACAAAGTCACTCCAGTGGATGTTGAGGATGGTGCGAAGGCAGCGCTGATGGAAGCGCTCAAGGAGTCGCAGGTGATGACGGTATAAAACCCACGATTCAGAGCCGTAGATGAGGGTTGTCATCACAACCGCTTTGTAAACACTGATCTTTGTGCCTTTTTTCAGATGCTTGTTGCTCCACACTCTTTTGTGCAGTCGGCCAAATGCACGATTTGCCTTTGCCAGCCTGTTGTCAATCTCCTTGTCAATCTTGGCATCTGAGGAGATGATGCACCCTAGGTAGCTGAACTGCTGGACTGTCTTCAGAACTGATTCACCCAGTGATGCAGGGAGAGTGATAATCTTCCTGGGGTGCAGGCTGGTGGAGAACTTCTGTCTTCTTCAGACTAACTTCTAGGCTGAATAGCTTGGCAGCCTCTGCAAAGCAGGACGTCATATGCTGCAAAGCTGATACTGAGTGGGAAACGAGTGCAGCATCATCAGGAAATAGTAGCTCTTGGATGAGTTTTTCCATTGTCTTGCAGTGAGCCTTTAGTCGCCTCAGGTTGAACAGGCTGCCATCAGTGCGATAGCGGATGTAGACACCATCGTCATCATCTAGATCTACTGCGGCTCTTTGAAGCATTATGCTAAAGAAGATCGTAAAGAGAGTTGGCGCGAGAACGCAGCCTTGCTTTACACCTGTGCCTATTGGGAAGGGCTCCGAGAGGTCGTTGCAGTGTCTGACTTGGCCTCGCTGGTCTTCATATAGCTGGATGATCATGCTGAGGAACCTTGGGGGACATCCTAAACGTTCCAAGATTTGCCACAGGCCTTTCCTGCTAACAGTATCGAAAGCTTTGGTAAGGTCGACAAAAGTCACATATAGACCCTTGTTCTGTTCCCTGCATTTCTCTTGGAGCTGCCTGAGAACAAATACCATGTCGGTGGTGCTCCTGTTAGCTCTGAAGCCGCACTGGCTCTCTGGGAGGAGTTCTTCTGCAATGGTGGGCACCAGTCTGTTCAGGAGTATTCTGGCAAGGATTTTGCCTGCGATGGAGAGCAGGGTTATCCCCCGGTAGTTGGAGCAGTCTGACTTTTCTCCTTTGTTCTTGTGTAGAGTGATGGTGATTGCATCGCGAAAGTCCTGTGGTAGTTTGCCTTGTTCCCAGCAGGTGACAAGTACTTTGTGAAGTGTGCTATGTAGTACTGTGCCCCCATGCTTCCAGATCTCTGGTGGGATTCCATCAACTCCCGCTGCCTTGCCACTTTTCAGTTGCTTGATGGCTTTAACAGTCTCTTCTAGGGTGGGGATCTCATCCAACTCTCTTTTCACTGGTTGAAGTGGGGTGAGGTGGATTGCTGAATCTTGAACTACGCGGTTGGCACTGAAGAGAGCATGAAAATACTCCAACCACCGATTCAGTATGGATGCCTTGTCTGTGAGGAGCACTTGGCCGTCTGCACTACGCAAGGGACTCTGAGCCTGATATGATGGGCCATATACTGCCTTCAGGGCTTCGTAGAACCCTCTTAAATCACCAGTGTCTGCACACAGCTGGGTTCTCTCTGCAAGCTTGGTCCACCACTCGTTCTGAATGTCTCGAAGCTTGCGCTGGAGGATGCTACATGCAGCGCGAAAGATTGCTTTTTTCCCAGGACAGGAGGGCTGAGCAAGATGTGCTTGGTAGGCAGATCTCTTTTTCGCTAGTAATTCTTGGATCTCTTTTGATTGTTCTCGTCAAACCAGTCCTTGTTTTTCCTTGTGGAGAACCCGAGGACTTCTTCAGAGATCGACAGGATGGTAGTTTTTAGGTGTTCCCAGAGTGCTTCTGGAGAAGGGTCTGTGGGGCAACTGGGGTCCTCAATTCTTGACTGGAGTTTTGCCTGGAAGGCAGCTTTAACTTCGGCTGACTAAAGGCTGCCAACCTGAAGCTTCCTCCGAGGGATACCTCCTCTCCTGGGTGTGGGTTTAAAGTGAAGACGGAGATTGCAGCGTACAAGACGATGATCCATATGACATTCCGCACTGGGCATTACTCGGGTGTGTAAGACATCTCGAAGGTCTCTCTGGCGCACCAGAATGTAGTCGATAAGGTGCCAGTGCTTGGACCGCCTACATGCAGGATCGGGACTGCGGCTTCCAGTGGCATCTTCCACCTGCCGTTTCGCCCCTTGCCCATCGCTGCAGGACTTGGTGTGTTGTGGGTTGTGGATGTGGTTATGCCCTTCAGGCCTGCGCAGAGGAATTTTTAGGTGAAGCACAGTGTGCGTAGTACTGGCTCCACCCTTTCAACTTGGGGTCATCTGCCATGGCCCAGTAAGCCGGGACGCCGGCAGCGAGTCCTCCAGGTGGTAGGTGTTACATTAACGAGCTCTATCTGCCCGGCGCAACGTTACATTAACGAGCTCTATCTATCCAGCGCAAGCTTCGAGACATCTATCTGCTCTATCTTGCCTAACCATCAAAAGAACACTTTCCCTGGGGGGGCAGGATACCCAAGAGGGAGCCCACCCCTCCCCCCCCATGCCTGTTATATTCTGCTTAAAACTGGCTTTTGAGAAGTAGCTAGTAAATAACAAATACATACAGATGAATATTCCATATTCCTAGCAATGTAGAACTTATTGGGTATTATTTCTAAGTTTTCGCATTAAATTACATGCCTTCATGCCTCATGTTTCTAGTTGCCAGAGTAGTCCCCATCTATGGAAGCAATGCAACATGTAAGCGCTATGTAGTTACTCCTGACCCCCCTGAAATTCAAGATCTGTATAATGAAATCCCTGAAATTCAGCATCTGTATAATGAAAACCTACAACTTCATGCCATACGTTCTACAGATGTATGTCTGTTTAAAACTATGGAAATTGGCCTACAGTTCCAAATGATCCATTCATAGTGCATTTTTATTAAAACATAATACTTGAATTACTAAATAAATAAATGTAGAGGCACAATCCTATCATATTTCAATCTTTGGATATTTGTATCTTTATAATTCACTGTTATCCTTGAACCTTTATATTTCTACTAAGTGAGTCAAGCCAAATGACCTGACAAGCCAAATGACAAGACTTAACAAACTGCTTAAAGAGGTCTCCTGTCCATAAAAATGGCTTGGCTTCGAGCCACGTATACACACAGGGGAAAAAGAAAACTCAACTTACTGTGTCACGAACAAGGTTATTAATAAACATCTGCCATCATAACTGGTTCTAAAAATGTTATACATGCAATTAATACATAGTACTATTCGGTTGAAGGCATGGGCATGATCTTGCTACTATTGGACAAAACCTTCCAAGAGATGAAGAAGCTCTCATTAGGAATCCTGATGTCTAGATGAGTTGTGGGAGGGGAAATCAAATGATGCACTTAGAAAACAACAACTACATGAATTTGTTTTGATTTAAAACCACAAATATTTGTTAATGGCAAAGTGATGTAATTATTTTATGATCTACTCATTCTTACTTTGTAAATCAACAGATAAATTTATTCAAAAGAGGAGGTGTTATTAGTATCTTGATTTAACAAGAGTTTGAAGTTCCCCAATACAGAATTTTTAAGTAGTGACTGACTGACTGTTAACATGAAATGTATTGTATAAAACAGTAACATATAACAAATGTATGTCGATATCTGAGCAGCTTACCCAGGAAACTGAGAGTTAACCTGTGTATCCAATATATTTTTTAAAAGGTGAAAATAAATTTGCTATGGGGAGCTGGTTTGATAGACCTTTGAAGGTCTTCAAAACACTCGGTAATATGTTATTCACTAAAAATATTCCCACAATTCTACCATATCCCATCATTCCTTGCCTCAAGATTCAACTGTCAACTTTGATGTGCCTTTTAAAGTACCCCTCCAAGCTGGGAAAAAAAGTCATGACTACAGACCACAGAAGAGAACTCTTTGCTTTGAAACTATCTGATAAATCAGAAGATCATTTACCTGCAAGCATTATTTGGTGAAGCTAAAGCGGCACATCAACCAAGAGCATCTGAAGGCTGAGGCAGCAAAACGTCAACAACAAATTGTCATTGGCATTACATTTATGAACCTTCAAACAGCATCAGATCTTTTCCATGGGAAACCAGATCAGGTCAGACTGGAGCTGAATATTTCTTAACAAGCTAACCATCAAAAGAACTTACGTTCTAAATAAAAAGGCTATCATTTGTTGATTTGAATATCAAAGGGATACACTGCAAACTCCCAGTCTAGAAAAACCTCCCTAAGCTACACCAGACAGGTGTTTAATAATCTATTATTAAGGCACTATTTTAGGTTACTCAGAATTATTAAAAAATAGCTGTAACTGTGAAGCTGCAAATGGGACTGCACAAAGAAATGAATGCTATTAACATACTATTAACAATTCAAAAGAATGAGTTGACATACCAATCAAACTTGTTAATTGACTGTCAATGGCCTGTCCCTGAATATACAACATGACTGCATTATATATTTCAAATGCTGACAGGAAGACAGTTTCATTTGCATTAACTTCATAAACTGATCAACAACCAAACTGCCACATACATTTATAATGGAAAGTTGAATCGTTTCAATATTCATGGAGCTCTGTAATTGTAAATTAGGGACAGGCAAACAATATAATATGGTATGTACTCTAAAATATCCTAAATTTCCCTGACCTAGTTCTTTTGTTATTCTAAAACAGCAGTGGGGAAGGTTGTGTGTCTCAGAAATTATTATTATTACCTTAATTCTTGACCTTATGCAAAATTTGTTTGCTTCCTCATTTTCAGCCAAGGTTTATAACTATACTTTTGCATAACTAGGCTACATTGAGGCATACAGACTTCTGGCCCTAGAATCATGATCTGTAAACAGCATTAAAAACAAGTCCAAATGGGAAAACACAGGTTTATCCCTCTGTGTCTCAATAGAAACAACAACAAAACAACAACAGCTTGTGGTAAGCAGACAAAGCAAAACCAAGGGTGAGAAGTATCTATATGGCATAATGAAAGAGAAAATGTATTGCTGCTGTTTGCGCTTCTCAGTATTTAAGGAAACTGAAGCAGCTGTCTTGAAAATTTGCTTCCAGATTGTGGGAAATAGTTAAAGGTTATCCACATGAAGTTAGGGTCACAAGTAGGAATTACAGTGCTATGCACAAGTCAAGCAGAAGACCATCTACTCAGCATGACCATGGGCATTAAAGTCTCAGCAAACTGCAGATACCTGGCATTCAGGGCACTGCGTGAAACTACAGTACTGATGCTCTTCCTCCTCCTTGGCCAGAAATGAGACCACCACTGCAGAGGGTTCAGAATTCAGGCCAAAGCAGTATTCTCAACTATTAAGTTTGCAAGGACCTATCCATTTGTCCTGCCATTGGAGAGGAGCTAATTAACTTCATAAACTTCAGCAATACTTGCATATCCCTCACTGGTGGCAACAGAGATTTATTTAACAGACATTTCTTCATTGTTGTACGCGCTATTTTACTTCTTGCAACTCCAGAAACTAAGTTGCCATTCTCAGAAGCCAAAAGAAATTACACTTAAATTGCTATCTTAAGCATGCTTACTTAGAAGTCCCAATGATTTCAAATGGTAGTTACCTTTGAGTAAATATGTACAAAACTACTGGATTAGTATGTACAAGGCTAAACCTAAATATATTGCCCTCAAATTATCCTGCAACTAGCAATAAAACTGCATGATGAATTTTTATTTTTATTTTACTTATCATGTTTACATCCAGGGCTTTTTTTTTTTTTAAGCATGAACGCAGTTCTGGCTGGCTTGGTGTCAGGGGGTGTGGCCTAATAGGCAAAGGTGTTCTGCTGGGCTTTTTTTTTTTTTAAAAAACAACCTTTGTGGAACAATGGTAATATAAGGGGGTGTGGCTTAATATGCAAATGAGTTCGTGCTGGATTTTTCCTACAAAAAAAGCCCTCTTTACATCATATCATACTACAAATTGCAGATAAAATTACTTTTCAATTACACTAAGGCCTGGTTTAAACATGTTGCTGGCTGACAAGAAGTCAGTCCCCAGCATCTTGTTTTAAACTGGGTCCTCATCCATTGTAGTATTACCACAACAGAGATCAATAGCTAGTTCAGAGGTTGTGCTGGCATGCTACTGTTGCAATTTTAAGCAGAAGTGTGTATATAAAAGCCCATTTTAAAGAAATGCAAAACTGCAAGATAAGTTCCTCTGTCCCACAATATCAAATTTAAATTAGACTTAATTCTGACACTATCAAGAGGTTTTCATACTACTGTCTTATTCATTTCATTTATATCCTGCCTTTCCCCCCAACAGGGCTTACCAGCTCCCTAAGGGGAGTGGGAATCCTTCACCATACCCCCACTGCTGATTAGCTGACCAGCTCAGAATGGTCAGAAAAATGGAGATGATGAGCAGATAACATTATAACATAGTGACATTATTTCTGGCACCCACTAGATGTCAGCTCCTTGACAAGGGAATTTTACCACAGAGTTTTGCCTAAATACCAGAGCAAACTCACTGGCAACATGCTTATGTCACTTCCAGTGCACACCACAAGTGATGTCACCGCATTGCTGGCAACATCACTTTGTCATCACCCTGACTAGAACAACATAAGAGAAGCCATGCTGGATCAGGCCAAAGGCCCATCCAGTTCAACACTTTGTGTCACACAGTGACAAAACCCAAGTGCCATCAGGAGTTCCACCAGTGGAAGCCCTCCAACTATTACCGCCCAGCACCAAGAATACAGAGCATTACTGCCCCAGACAAAGTGTTCCATCTATACCTTGTGACAAATAGCCACTGATGGACCTGTGCTCCATATGTTTATCCAGTCCCCTCTTAAAGCTGTCTGTGCTCATAGCCGCCACCACTTTGTGTGGCAGTGAATTCCATATGTTATTCTTTGGGTGAAGAAGTACTTCTTATCTGTTCTAAGCCTACAGCTCATTAATTTAATTAAGTGCCTACAAGTTTTTGTATTGTGAGAAAGGGAGAAAAATACTTCTTTATTTGTCTTCTCTGTCCCACATACAATTTTGTAAACCTCTATCATGTCACTGCTTAGTTGTCATTTCTCTAAGCTAAAGAGCCCTAGCCTCTATAATCTTTCTTCAAAGGGAAGGTGTTCAGTTTAGTTACCCTTTTCTGTACCTTTTTAAATGCTATAGTATCTTTTTTTTTGGGGGGGGGGGGAAGTTGTGGTGACCAGAACTGTACACAACAGCCCCGTAGCCAGAAAATGTTGGGTGGAAAGGCATGGGAGAAAAAAATTTTGGTGCGGGGGGGGGGGGGCACAGGGCTTGTCTGCTTCTTCCTTCCAGCAGCCAGCCCTCCCTGCTCCAGCTCGCACACTCTTTCTGCTGTCGCTCTCATGTTTTGCACTCTCTCTCCCCCCTCCCTCACACCACAGATATGCTTTACGGTGAGTGCGGGGGCCAGGCTGCTCTTCAAGCAGCGGGAAGGGAGGGGTCAAAGTGCAGTGATGCAGCAATAGTAAGGAGTAGCACCTTTATCCCTCCTCTGCTCTGTGCTACAAGAAGTTAGGTCTACAGTTGGTTCTTGCACATATTTAGACTTCCCAGCACAAAGTTAACCCATACTTGGAAAGCAATGTGTGTCTTCAAAAGTAGCAAGATTCTCCCATGTCCAGACCCCCCCTCCCTGTTCTGCAGATCTGCTAAGCATTCTCTTTCCTGGAGGAGGGTCTGGTGGAATGCAGTGGGGGTGATTCCTGAACAAGCATTAATCCACCCCACTGAGACCTCCAGAGCACAAGCGGCGAGGCTGTCCGGCTCAAGCACCTGACTTGGAAACGGATTGCCAAAATTCACTCTGAAGTAAAAGCAAAGTTGGTTGCAGAGACAAACCCCACCTGCTCGCTCTCTTATTGGCTCTGGGGGCAGCACCAGCAACCTCTTGCTCTACCGCCCTCCACCCCTCCCTCCCCACCACTTGTGGAGCAGCCTGGCCCCTGCATTCGCCACAAGGCATATCTGTAGTGTAAAGGAGGGAGAGAGAGCGGGAGAGTGACAGCGAGAGAGAGAGAGAGCACCCATGCAGCACAGGCCCATAGCCAACAGAGGGGCCCTACAGAAGGAAAGGGGTTTTTAATAGAGTGGCCTGGCCCCTCTGGGCCCCCAATAGCTACGGACCTGGTACACAATTTTGCAAGTGAGGCCACATAATAGATTTATACAGGAAAATTATAATACTGGCTGATTTGTTTTGAATCCCCTTCCTAATAAAACCCTGAATAACATTTGCCTTTTTATTGAATTGACATCTTCAATGCGTTATCTACCACAACCCTCTCTTCTGGTCAGTTACCACCAGTTCAGATCCCATCCTCCTTTGGCCTCCCCAACTGCTAGTAACTCCCACCCACCAGTTGCAAAGGGACATCTGGCAACCCTATTTCCCAATGGGCATCCAAAGCTACTTTCATTGTTCTCCTATCTTCCATTTTATCTTCACAATAACCCTGCAAGATAGGTTAGGCTGAAAGTATGTAACTGGCTCAAATTCATCTAACAGGGCAGAATGGGAATTTGAACCTGGATCTCCACGGCAGAAAGGGAATTTGAACTTAAATCTTCCAGATCTGAGACTGACACTCTGACCCTTAAGCCATATTGGCTTTCACTGTTGAAGAATGACTAATGCTAAAGCTCATCAAATTTAAGTGAAACAAGATTCAGCTATGGAAAATTAGACAAGTAATGGGACAACTGTTCAGTAAGAATTTAGAGCACAACCAATCCATTCATTGGCTTCTGTTAGTGTGAACTGCTGTGCACACCCTGAAAATTTTAGTTATAAAAACAATTTGACAACTCTAGAAACTGCCACATAAATCTGAGAAACTAAACAAGTAGCTCTTAAGAACATTTCATGAAGTCTTGAGCACCAATAAGGACAGAATTTAGGAATCTGTGAACATTCTTAGAAAGTCTATCATGTCCTGAATAGAATAAGAGATGTCTTAGCACTAAAGTAAATGTTAATGTTTTAAATCTTAAATCTTACTGCTTTCAACCCACCAATCCAAGAAGCAATTTCCAGACTTTAATGTAACTGCAAGTTCAATCTAATTCTGGACAGTGGAACAGCTGAACTAATACCACTCTGCTATCTGTAATAGAAATATAATACCAACAGAGAGAAATAATCACTTCTATTGTTCTACCAATTAATATGTAAAATGAAAAGCTCTGACAAAAATTATAAATCCGTTGAAAAATCTGAACAGAGTAAATCACTGGAATGATGATAATACCAAATCATCTTGAAATGCTATTATAGGAGGATTACACATAGTACAATTTAGAGATATTAGCTTTGATAGCTTCCTCAAAGGACAGAATAATGTCATGCAATGGCTACTAAGGTCTTTTTTAGAGCAACACCAAGGTTCCATCTGTCATCCATGCATACTATACAATGCCTGAATCAGCTGAAGAACATTATTTTGGTGTTGTTTACACCAAATTTATCTGCATGGGTTATAGAAAAAAATTATTTGAGCCCTCTGTGATTGATTACGTACAAACTTTCATACATCTATACTTGGACCTCAATGACTCACCCCATCAACTGGGATAAAAAAACAAGATGGGAAGCCATGTTAGTATGTCTGTAGCAGCAGAAAAGAGTAACAGTCCAGTCGCACCTTAAAGATTAACAATATTTGTGGTAGGGAATGAGCTCTTGTGAGTCACTGCTCACTTCTTCAGATAACCGACTCATTCTACCACAGATCTTGTTAGTCTTTAAGGTGCTACTGGACTTTTACACTGTCCTACTGGGATAAAAAACTGGGATACTTCACCAACATAATGATAGCTGACATTTGATATACAAGCTTTGGTATAGCAAAATGCAAGCAGAAACAGAAATGGACTTAGGGCAGTTTCACTTGTGCAAAATACTGTGCAATACCTAGTCTACTGTGGTTTGTATGTCCTTTTTTGAAGTTCTTTTAGATCTTGTATTTCTTTTGTGTTATGCCAATAAAGATTATGTCTATCTATCTAATAAATACATCTGCAATACCTAGTGTTTTCCTCCCTCTCTATATATCTAATTCTCAGCAGTCCCCTGTGTGCTACTTATTTCTGCAAACAGAAGGCCCATTCTTCCCCAACAGATTTTTCTACAGACTCAGGGAGCTCCATGCATCTGCAGAAAATCCAAAAAGTTTTTAAAAATATATTGGTGTGGGTGGGTGGGTTAAATGCTTCCCCAATAAAGAGTGTTGTCTGTTGTCCTGTGGAGCTGATCCAGACCAGCTTTGGGGGTGGGGAACTTTGGGTGCCACTCTAGGCCTGCTGCAGGGAATACCGTAAGCCACTCCAGGCCTGACTGTGGCAGTGCAGAATGCCAGGAGGGCTCCAGACCAATCTGCAGCAATGCAAAACACCAGCAGAGATTCTGGGCACTACAACAACTATGAGGAATGCCAGGAGAGACACCTGATATGGCCGCAGCAGTCTCCAGGAGCTTGCCCAGGAACTGGCCACCACTGGGAGCTGCTCCAGGATTGGAGCTGCTCCCAGGCACTGCCATTGCTGCTGATCATGGGAATAGAGGGGAGGGGAGAAAGAAGGGGGGATTGATTTGGGAGGAGAAAAAGGGAAAGATGGGGTATTGGCTTGGGGGAAGGGAGAACTGGCTTAGAGGGAGGGAGAGAGAGATAAAGACAAAGGAGGAGGGATTGACTTGATAGAGGGTTAGAAAAAAGGGGGAGAGATTGGCTTGGGGAGAGAAAGAAAAGGGAAGATTGGGGGAAAGAGAGGGAAGTCAAGGTGGGGGAATGCCCCCTTCCCTGAAAACTACTATTTTTTTAAAAAAAGAATTTTATTCAAAGTTCTCCTTTTCAAAATAATTCTTGCCATCATGCCTGCCATTTTCTGTGGTCCTGTTTCAGGGGTGGCCAACGGTAGCTCTCCAGATGTTTTTTGCCTACAATTCCCATCAGCCCCAGCCATTGGCCATGCTGGCTGGGGCTGATGGGAGTTGTAGGCAAAAACATCTGGAGAGCTACTGTTGGCCACCCCTGCATGCATCTACCTAGTATTAGAACCATTCCATTGTCTGGATGGTCTTCCCAAGGTGACTAGATTTATTTATTTATTTATTAGGCTTAATTAATCATCCCATCCCAGCTCATGCCGGGCTCTGGGTGATGTAGATCAGAATACCAAATATATACATTTAAAACAATAAAAACATTCAAGCTAAAACATCTTATAACCCCCCAATGGTGACTTATTCCTTCTGTTCCATCACATTGCATGGGGGAGCTTAGAGGGGCAAAAAATGAGGTGAGGTGCCAGCTCAGCTACTATCGCTGTCTACTACTCGAAAGCCTGGCAGAACATCTCTGTCTTACAGACCCTGTGGAACTGCAAAAGATTCTGTAGAGCCCTGATGTCATCTGGCAGAGAGTTCCCCCAGATTGGAGCCAGGACCAAAAAAGCGCTGGTCCTCATCAAGGACAGCTAGACCTCTTTAGGGCCAGGGATTATCATTTAAAAGGTTCTAAATCCACCACAGTCAAACACAGTTGAAACTAACTTGCAAAGGCCTAGCTGCCATGTGGGCAGTAGAGGTCTAGGGGAAGCCTTCTTAAGAACATAAGAGAAGCCATGTTGGATCAGGCCAATGGCCCATCCAGTCCAACACTCTGTGTCACACAGTGGCCAAAAATTTTTTTATACGCACACACACACATATATATACACACTGTGGCTAATAGCCACTGATGGACTTCTGCTCCATATTTTTATCTAACCCCCTCTTGATGCTGTCTATGCTTGTAGTTGCCACCACCTCCTGTGGCAGTGAATTCCACATGTTAATCACCCTTTGGGTGAAGAACTTCCTTTGATCTGTTTTAACCTGACTGCTCAGCAATTTCATTCAATGCCCACGAGTTCTTGTATTGTGAGAAAGGAAGAAAAGTACTTCTTTCTCTACTTTTTCCATCACATGCATTATCTTGTAACCCCGCAGTCTATCTATCATGTCACCCCGCAGTCGACATTTCTCCAAGCTAAAGAGCCCTAAGCGTTTTAACCTTTCTTCATAGGGAAAGTGTTCCAACCCTTTAATCATTCTAGTAATCATTCTTGTCCCCCCCCTCCCCCATTGGGCAGACAGCCGACAGAAGCAGGAGCCTTGGGCGAGCACACTGGCTGGCTCCATGTCAGTTGGATTGGGCAGTTTGAATTCTGGAGGGCTTCATGCCGCAGTGACGTAGAGCCTGCCTGGTATAATTAAAGCAGCACTGCTAGAGGGATCTCACTGGATCTGTGCTTCCTGGTTGTTCACAACACTCTTTGTGTCGGCTTGGCTCAGTTCAGCAGCTCTCATTTGGCTTGGATTGTTCACTGACTCCTGGTCTCCAGTGTCTTCCTAGTCTCAGTGGTACTAGTGTGCATTGGCTCAGCCGAATGTCCCAGGGGGTAGAAGGAGTGCTGGAACTCTGAGTAGCCTTCACAGGCCAGAGTTGCTCCTTTGCGGTGGTAAGTCGAATACCTCCTTTCCCCCTTTCCCAGTTTTTCTGCAAGCTGAGCCTTCCTGGGCAAGTGGCCTTTTAATGCAGTTGGAGACTGCCATTCTGGGATCGGCTACACTTCATAAGAAGCTTAAAGAGGGAGTCACTTCCAGCTCTATGCTTGGCAGGGTTGGGTCTTAGGAGGGACGTGACCAGAGAGTGCTTTGCAGTGGGCGAACCAATGGTGTTTTTTTACTGGGGCAACAACAACAACACCTTAGAACTATTGTACTTGGTAGCTGTAATTCAGATTGGATCAGTTTGCTGGTCTTTTACTTTACAAGATTTGCTGGGCACTGTTATTTATTTAGTACATCTTAATTTCAGTGAATTTGTGTTATCAAAGCATTCAGGGCTGGTTGCCTCAGAATTACTCCCCCAGTTTAAACATTTAGTAGCATCTGGGGCTCTTGCTGTTCTCCAGGTTCTGTTCTTGGATTTGTAATTTGCAGTGTTATTTTGTTCATAGGTTCAACTGAGTTGTTCATGCTCTGTTTGCAGTGACTGTAGTCTTATTTATGCTTGAGCAGGTGTGGTACATTCTTTGGGCAATTTTGGATTGGTGGTTCACAAGTGGGTACTTTAATTCAATCTCAATTGGGATATAATCAGTTGGCAAGATGCCTTTTAAGTGTTTAGCTTCTACCAAAATGGCCACAGAGTAAGAACCAAGCCCTCCCCCACCCCCCGGAAAGGCCAGTGTGGAAAAAAACACCACCTCATAAATTAAAATAAGGCCTGCAAAAAGGGTGACTAGGGACCCACCCCCATATAAGCCTGCCCCCTCTTCTGCCTCAGTAGAGGGCAAGAAAAGGCCCCAGTCACAGGCAGGGTCTGGACACACCAATCCTGCTAAACCCCCCACCACTGGCAATGATCTTACTGCAACACCAGCAGATGATAGTTCAACAGGTCTGCTGGGCATTATGCAGACTTTTGAGTGCATTTCATAGTGTTTTGGTATGAGGGAAGGGTCGTTGACACAGGAAGCACCAGGGAGTAAGAGTAGAGCTAAGAGGCCTCATTCTCCCACTGAGTTCATCTCATCCAGTGATTTTGGTGAGGAGGAAGCCCAGAATCATCCAAAGCACATTTAGAGGTGCTCCAGGAAGTACAAGTCATGATCAGCTCAGGACAGTGAGGAAGCCAGTGATTAATCAGGGTCAGGTGAGTCTGCCTCTGATGAGGATTCCACACATGCAAAATTGGACTACTAGGTAAAGGCAGCACATATTTCCAGTTTGCCACCTTGAGCCCAGAAGCGTAGCGGATGGAGCAGATCCTGGTGCAATATGGGGGTCAACTGCAAGACACTAGGGGAGCTTATCCATTCTTTAGTGATACAGAAGATCCCCCCCCCGGGGCATTCATTTTCCTAGGAAAATCCAGTAGCGTATCTTGGATGGATATTATGTGGATTTTTTTTTTCATTGCTGAAGCCAAATAGGGAGGAGGGCATACATGGGCCTTGGTCAGAAAGAAAAAGTTCCAAAACAACAATGGGGTACAATTTTATTAATTGGATGTCTGGCTGTGCAATTTTAGGTTCACCAGCACGTATTCAACATGCTGCTTGTGTGAATCAGTATTAGACCCATGATCATGTCTTGGGAGGCTGAGTGCAGAGTGACACTCAGCTCCACGTTGCTGATTTTCTTCAGAACTTCCTTTTTTTAAAAAAAGAATGTTTTCTAAGTTAGAGGGTCCAGGGGATGCATTCTCCATCAAAACTTGCTGTCAGGATTGTTCCAGTTTGGTGTAGTGGTTAAGTACGTAGGCTCTTATCTGGGAGAACTGGGTTTGATTCCCCACTCCTCCACTTGCTGCTGGAATGGCCTTGGGTCAGCCATAGCTCTCATAGTCCTGCTGCAAGAGCTCTCTCAGCCCCACCTTCCTCAAAGGGTGTCTTTTGTGGGAGGGGGAAAGGCAAAGGAGATTGTGACCGCTCTGAGACTCTGGGATTCAGAGTATAGGGTGGGATATAAATCCAATATTATCATCATCATCTTCTTCTATCTCATAGTGCTGAACTCAAGGACAGTATTCCTGGGTATCATCTCTTCCTGGGAAACTGATTGTGGAAAAAACTGATTCCAAGATGGGTAACTATATCACAATCTGATTCTGGTAATGTAATAATAATAATAATCACTGTAATATTACAAGGACCATGCTAAATCACCTGTACAATGTTTATACATTCTGGCAATAAATCTGTATCATCTGGAGATTTGTACAATCTTCAATATGACTGTTTGGGACTGCATAAGAGAGTCCAAAACAGCAGAGCTGGTGGGGAGCAGTCTCCCCAGCAGCTCAGCTTTGGGCTGTCTTGTGCAGTCTCATTTAAAAGGACTGCATAAGTGAGCCCAACGCTGAGCCAGCAGGGAGACTGCTTCCTACAAGCTTAGCTGTTTTCTGGGATGTCTTCTGTTTAAAGGGACTGCAGAAGACAGCCCAAAAAACAGCTGAGCAGTGATTGCTCCTGCCCCTCAGCTGCCCCCCCCCCAGATTTGCCACTGCTTTTTCGTCTTCTTCTTTCCTTCTTGGGTCTATGGACAAAAAACAAAACAAAACCCGGGATTTCCAAAAAATCCTGGATCTGAATACTTTACAACTAATTTGTTTCAGGGTTTTTCCAGAGCCCTATTGTTTTTTTTGGGGGGGGGGGGGCAGAGGGGTTTCCAAAAGACATGAACCAAAAAGTACTGTGAAAATAAAATGCACACTCCTATATAAGAGAACAAATAATCCCTGAAAAAAAATGGGCCATGCTATCTACTGGGCAGGTCCTCCCACTAGAGGACTCAGAAGGTACTTTCTTCTCATGGTTATCCTCAAAGCACACACTGCCTTTTGGATATGAGACAGAGCCAGGGAACACAGAAGAGAACTATCTTTTCAACGTGTAACTCTCATAGTGTATTTTTCACTCTGACAATTTTATACTGTGACACAGTGAGACAACACCACCAACAAAGGTCTTGTTGGCATCACTGTAAAACAGCAGCAGCTACTGAAATGTTAAAATGTCAGTGCATCAATAGCATTCATAACTGGGCTCTCCATCCTCTTGCTTTGTTCTCCACAGGATTCTGCATTTCAGCACTGCTCTTCCATTTCAAAAGGGTTGGCAAGGTATTAGAACGGTATAAAGAATTAATTTCTAGTCATGGATACCATCTGCCATAGCACAGGACTGGATCCTCAGAGTTTAGTTTGATGATGCCCCTACTTGTTTCAGACCAGTTTAATTCCTGCCAAGGTGGGTCTTACTCACCAAATTATCATTTTTTTAAAGACTTCTCTTGAGCTTTTTCACATTAACATTCCCAAGCTCCTTTTTATTTGAACTCACCTGCCATATGATCTTATTACATATTTAACAAACTGTCACTAATTTCTTTTCATGAAAAAAAATCATTGGGGGGGAATCATAAAATGTTATTTTTACTTCTCAATAAAACTAAAGAAATCACAACTAATTTCTAAAAGTTATTGCAGTGCAACATTACAGACTCAAACTAGATGATTAGTTTTTATAAGCATGCTTGTAATATTCAGCCATTGTTCCATACTGGCTTTCTAGTAAGATTTTAAAGCAATTACTGGGGGTAGGCAGCCAGCTATTCACTTGTTCACTCAGTACTGCTGGTGCAGGTAGGTTCGATCACTTCCTGGTTACAATCAAGGAAACAATTATTTTGCAAACTATTTGGATGTATTGGAATAACTTCTGTTGTGTCTCTTTCTACAATTTGGCTACTTTCTTGTAGATGCTCCATCCCCACCACACAAGTCTGCCACTAGTTCCAATTATTATTATTTTATTTCTACCTTTTATTTTTTCTAACCTTGTGAACACTTTGGGTATAACACTGTGATAAAAGCTAGGCTGCATCTGACAATTTGTAATTTGGTTCATGCCCATCCCTAATCCTAGTCCCTTATAAAAGCAACCTTCAAAATCTGTGAAAAAGTCATGAAAGCTGTTCTCCTTTCCATTATACAAAATCTGATGGTCATGCTTCCTGCCTAACACTGCCATGCACTATGCACCATAACTTGTTAGCTCAAATCTCTCTGTCCAAGACCAAAAGAGGGACTAACAGAACTAGGTAGGAACTGCCACAGTGCTGTTGTTTTCTATACAGAGCAAAAGGTTGGGTTCAGTATAGCTTTTATCTTAGATGTATGCCTATGGGAAACTAAAATATATCCTATCTGGCAACAAGAACAGCAAACTTTATCTTTATCTTTCCTTGAGCTATGAGCATGGTTTAGTGTAGTTGGTTTTACTATTTCATAACACTCCTACATTATTTCATTTTAACTAATAAAACCTCTTTCATAGAAACATAAATTAAAACTGAGGAAATTGAATATATAATATGTAATTTTCTCAGTTTTAAACACATAAAATAATTAAATTTCACAATGACAAAAATACTTCAAGGGAAGGAAACCGCTTACTTAAAAACGGTATAAAGAAAAGCAGTTCATTGTGATGAGAGACCACCAAGGAAGTCTAGGATTGCTATCTTGGGGCTGGCAATGGCAAACCACCTCTGGATGTCTCTAGCCTTAAAATGCTATGGAGTTCCCCGTAAGGCAGCTATGACTTGGAAACGCAACTACATTGTATTCTAAATGAATAGCTCTCTTTCCCTATTGTAAGATGCTATATGCACACACACAAAAGGCAAATCAAACTATCAAGGTTATGCTATTTTGTCTATCAGTTGAATTAAAAGTTTCACATTTCAGAGAGCTCTGAGAGAGAGCAGAGAAGCTCTGAGAGAGAGAGCAGAGAAGCTCTGAGAGAGAGCAGAGAATAAGGGTGAGGTTTGGCTAAGCAGCTAAGGAAGTTGCTGAGAATTTCTGAGTTTGTGTGACTGTGATTGCTGAAAATTCTGAGTTTGTGGTTGCTGGGGAACTGCTCTCTGTTTGGTTTCAGTGGGCTGAAGGTGATTGAAGGTGATTGTTGCTGATTGATTAGGAGTGGCTCTGTTCCCCACCCTCTTTGCATTATCAAGCTGTGCCTTGCCAGAGGCACGAGCCTTTGGCGTGAGTCGAAGGGCAAGAAAAAAAAAGGAATCTTGGCCTGTAGCTCTTAGCCTGGGGGCTCTGTAAGGACCAGGAACCCAGATTCCTTGTGCTCCCAATAAGGTAAGTTAACTATCCAGAAGGAGAGCCACTTAAACAAACAGGATTTAAAAGGGAACTGTATATTTTTAAAAAGCTATAATGAAGGTAGAATGCCAGCCAGGGGGTGGGGGCTTTCCAGTGTTTTGCACTGAGTGTCACATGTATGACTATCTGCACACAGGACAGAAGTCTTGGGTGTGTGCTCGATGCAAGGAGCTCCTGGTCCTGAGGGAACGAGTTTGTACCCTTGAGGCTGAGGAGACTGACTTGAAGAAGCAGAGACAGTCAGTCAGGCACTGGGAGAAGACTCTCGGGGACGTATTAGATGAGCCCCACTTTGAACGTGGCAGCCCTATTGCTGCCAGGGAGCATGAGGGTCGAGAGGCAACAGAGCACCGTACTCAGGATAAGGGGATTCCGCCCTCAGAAGGGACCTCTTCTTCAGTTGGTGAGCGAGTATCCTTTTGTGTCAATGAACCATCCCTGGGCAGGGAGAGAGAGGGGGGGTCTTGGTAGTTGGTGTTTCAATCCTTAGCAAGTAGACAGCTGGGTAGCAAAACCGCATACTGACCGTATGGTGACTTGCCTGCCTGGTGCAAAGGTAGCGGACATTACGGGTGTAGTAGATAGGCTGATAGTGCTGGGGAGGAGCTAGTGGTCGTGGTGCATGTTAGCACCAACGATGTGGGGAAATGCAGTTGTGAGGTCCTGGAGGAAAAATTTAGGCTGCTAGGCAGGAAACTTAAGTCCAGAACCTCCAAGGTAGCCTTCTCAGAAGTGATACCTGTACCATATACAGGGCTGGAGAGACAGGCACAAATTAGAAGTCTCAATGTGTGGATGAGACAATGGTGTAAGGAGGAAGGGTTTAAGTTTGTTAGGCAGCTGTACAAAAGAGACGGTCTCCACTTGTCCCCAGATGGAACCAGGCTGCTGGTGCTTAAAATCAAAAAGGTGGCAGAGCAGTTTTTAAACTAAATATTGGGGGAAAGTTGACAGGAGATGAAATGACTCTGGTTCGGGAGGACTCATCTCAAAGAGATTAAGGGTAAGCTGTTACTTTTATACCGGGTAATGGATCAGAGTTGTCCACTGAGATGGTGACAAACAGTATGGAGTGTCTGCCAAAGTCTTGAGACAGCAGGAGGAAGGTTGCGGGCCTAGCTCGCCTGGGAAATTACAGATGTTTGTATACAAATGCTAGAAGTGTTCTAAGTAAAATCGGTGAGTTGGAATGTTTAGTGTTGGGAGAAAACATAGACATTGTGGGAATTTCAGAAACTTGGTGGAATGAGGAGAATCAGTGGGACACGGTGATTCCTGGATATCTCTTGGCTTGACTTCACGAACGAAGATTTAAGAAGGGTTCAGTAGTCCACATCTGCTGCAGGCTCGCTGGTGGCTGACAAGACCAATGCGGGACAGGCAGATCCGGCCACAGTGGCTGCAGGGAAAAGTCTGATTTGGGGTTGGTGCTGTAGCAGTGCGATTCTTCCTCAATCTCCTTTTGTCCTCAAGACCAGCTATGCGTGCGTTCTCAAAGGAAGAGACAGCCTGGTGAATGGTGTGCCTCCATGCTTTGCGATCTGAGGCTAGGTCAGACCACTGGTGATGGTTGATGCGACGGGTGCCAAGGGATTTCTTCAAGGAGTCCTTGTACCTCTTCTTTGGTGCCCCTCTATTTCGATGGCCGGTGGAAAGTTCGCCATACAGAGCAATCTTGGGAAGGCGGTGGTTTTCCATCCTAGAAATATGCCCTGCCCAGCGCAGCTGCGTCTTCAAAAGCAGTGCCTCGATGCTTGTAACCTCCACCCTCTTGAGGACTTCAGTGTTGGTCACAAAGTCACTCCAGTGGATGTTGAGGATGGTGCGAAGGCAGTGCTGATGAAAGCGCTCAAGGAGTCGCAGGTGATGACGGTATAAAACCCACGATTCGGAGCCGTAGATGAGGGTTGTCATCACAACCGCTTTGTAAACATTGATCTTTGTGCCTTTTTTCAGATGCTTGTTGCTCCACACTCTTTTGTGCAGTCGGCCAAATGCACGGTTTGCCTTTGCCAGCCTGTTGTCAATCTCCTTGTCGATCTTGGCATCTGAGGAGATGGTGCACCCCAGGTAGCTGAACTGCTGGACTGTCTTCAGAACTGATTCACCCACAGTGATGCAGGGAGGGTGATAATCTTCCTGGGGTGCAGGCTGCTGGAGAACTTCTGTCTTCTTCAGACTAACTTCTAGGCCGAATAGCTTGGCAGCCTCTGCAAAGCAGGACGTCATATGCTGCAGAGCTGATACCGAGTGGGAGACGAGTGCAGCATCATCAGCAAACAGTAGCTCTCGGATAAGTTTTTCCATTGTCTTGGAGTGAGCCCTTAGTCGCCTCAGGTTGAACAGGCTGCCATTGGTGCGATAGCGGATGTAGACACCATCGTCATCATCTAGATCTACTGCGGCTCTTTGAAGCATCATGCTAAAGAAGATCGTAAAGAGAGTTGGCGCGAGAACGCAGCCTTGCTTTACACCTGTGCCTATTGGGATTCCTGGATATAAGTTATATCGGAAGGATAGGGTTGGAAGGGTAGGAGGTGGGATGGCTCTGCATGTCAGAGAGGGTATACAAGCCAGTAAGACTGAGGTCAAAGAATTATATTCCCTTCTAGAAATGCTTTGGGTTAAAATAGAGGGCCCAAAAGGAACATAAGAACATAAGAGAAGCCATGTTAGATCAGGCCAATGGCCCATCCAGTCCAACATTCTGTGTCATATATATACACACACACACACACACATACACACTGTGGCTAATAGCCACTGATGGACCTCTGCTCCATATTTTTATCTAACCCCCTCTTGAAGGTGGCCATGCTTGTGGCCGCCACCACCTCCTGTGGCAGTGAATTCCACATGTTAATCACCCTTTGGGTGAAGAAGTACTTCCTTTTATCCGTTTTAACCTGTCTGCTCAGCAATTTCATCGAATGCCCACGAGTTCTCGTATTGTGAGAAAGGGAGAAAAGTACTTCTTTCTCTACTTTCTCCATCCCATGCATTATCTTGTAAACCTCTATCATGTCACCCCGCAGTCGACGTTTCTCCAAGCTAAAGAGCCCTAAGCGTTTCAACCTTTCTTCACAGGGAAGGTGTTCCAGCCCTTTAATCATTCTAGTTAACTATGTTAACATAGTTAATTTAGTTAACATAGTTAATTTAACTATGGGAGTTGGTTAGCGCCCACCAAATCAAAAGATAGAGGACAATTATAATATGATGGAAGGATTCAAGAGAGTGGCTAAACGTAAAAACTGTGTCATAATAGGTGATTTTAACTACCCGCAGATTGATTGGGCCAATATGTGTTCAGGTCAAGAGAAAGAGATTGAGTTTCTAGATGCTTTCAATGACTGTGCTATGGAGCAGATGGACTCAGAACCTACCAGGGGTGGGGCGATCCTGGATTTGCTCCTAAATAATGCCCAAGACTTGGTGAGAGATGTAAAAATGATCGCACTGCTTGGGAGCAGTGACCATAACGTTATTGATTTCACAATTTGTATAAATAGAGAGTTGCCCCAAAAGACCAGCACAACCACGTTTAACTTTAAAAGGGGTAAATTATCTGAGATGAGGAGGCATGTGAAGAGGAAACTGAAAGGAAAGGTAAATACAGTCAAAACCCTTGGGGAAGCTTGGAGGCTATTTAAAACTACAATCCTAGAAGCTCAGATAAAATATATACCACAAGTTAGGAAAGGCACAAACAGGTATAAGAAAAGGTCTGCATGGCTAACAAAGTAATGGAAGCTGTAAAGGGTAAGAAGGACTCCTTTAAGCGGTGGAAAACCAGTCCAAGTGAGATTAATAAAAGGGAACACAGGCTGTGGCAAATCAAATGCAAGACTGTAATCAGGCAGGCAAAAAGGGACTATGAGGAGCATATTGCAAAAAACTCAAAGACCAACAATAAAAATTTCTTCAAATATATTAGAAGCAGGAAACCAGCCAGGGAGGCAGTGGGGCCCTTGGATGACCAAGGGGTAAAAGGATTACTGAAGCAGGATAGGGAAATGGCTGAGAAGCTGAATGCATTTTTTGCCTTCGTCTTCACTATGGAAGATGAGAAGTGTTTGCCTGCTCCAGAACCACTTATTTGGAAGGGGTGCTGAAAGACCTGAGTCAGATTGAGGTGACAAGACAAGAGAGGAGATCCTACAACTGATAGATGAATTAAAAACTAATAAGTTACCAGGTCTGGATGGCATACATCCAAGAGTTCTGAAAGACCTCAAAGTTGAACTTGTGGATCTCCTGACAAAAATATGCAATCTTTCATTGAAATCTGCATCCATTCCTGAGGACTGGAAGGTAGCAAATGTCACCCCCATCTTTAAAAAGGGTTCCAGAGGAGATCCGGGAAATTACAGGCCAGTCAATCTGACTTCAATATCGGGAAAGTTGGTAGAAACCATTAGCAAGGACAGAATGAGTAGGCACGTTGATGAACACAAGTTATTGAGGAAGACTCAGCATGGGTTCTGTAAGGGAAGATCTTGCCTGACTAACCTGTTACATTTCTTTGAGGGGGTAAACAAACATGTGGACAAAGGAGACCCAATAGATGTTGTTTACCTTGACTTCCAGTTCTTCATCAAAGGCTTCTTAGTAAGCTCGAGAGTCATGGAGTAAAAGGACAGGTCCTCTTGTGGATCAAAAACTGTCTAATTAATAGGAAGCAGAGAGTGAGTATAAATGGGCAGTCTTCGCAGTGGAGGACGGTAAGCAGTGGGGTGCCGCAGGTCTCAGTACTGGGTCCCATGCTCTTAACTTGTTCTTAAATGATTTGGAATTGGGAGTAACCAGTGAAGTGGCCAAGTTTGCAGATGACACTAAATTGTTCAGGGTGGTGGGAACCAGAGAGGATTGTGAGGCACTCCAAAGGGATCTGTTGAGGCTGGGTGAGTGGGCGTCAACATGGCAGATGAGGTTCAATGTGTCCAAGTGCAAAGTAATGCACATTGGGGCCAAAAATCCCAGCTACAAATACAAGTTGAACTGGCAGAGACTGACCAAGAGAGAGATCTTGGGGTCGTAGTAGATAACTCACTGAAAATGTCAAGACAGTGTGCGATTGCAATAGAAAAGGCCAACGCCATGCTGGGAATTATTAGGCAGGGAAATGAAAACAAATCAGCCAGTATCATAATGCCCCTGTATAAATCGATGGTGCGGTCTCATTTGGAATACTGTGTACAATTCTGGTCACCGCACCTCAAAAAGGATATTATAGCATTGCAAAAAGTCCAGAAAAGGGCAACTAGAATGATTAAAGGGTTGGAACACTTTCCCTATGAAGAAAGGTTAAAATGCTTGGGGCTCTTTAGCTTGGAGAAACGTCGACTGCGGGGTGACATGATAGAGGTTTACAAGATTATGCATGGGATGGAGAAAGCAGAGAAAGAAGTACTTTTCTCCCTTTCTCACAATACAAGAACTCATGGGCATTCGATGAAATTGCTGAGCAGAGGTCCATCAGTGGCTATTAGCCACAGTGTGTGTGTGTGTATTTGGCCACTGTGTGACACAGAGTGTTGGACTGGATGGGCCATTGGCCTGATCCAACATGGCTCCTCTTATGTTCTTATATCCCTTACTGATTGATCAGCGTTTTTTTTTAACAAAATTAAGTTTCCGGGCCCCGAATGGCAATAGGTTCTTTAAGGAACACAAACTAGTAGCTGACTGTGAGATGTAGGTGATCACATATTTACAACAAACTAGGATGGGTTGCGCTCCTTGAAATTATTTATAACCAGTATCTGACTTGTAATGAATGTGAACTATGATATCTGTATCTGATTGCTACCAGTTTTATTTATTTGGTATCTGACTGATAATAAATAGGAACTATAACAAGGTACCATAGTGCACCTAAAAATTACTAACTGTCATATTTGTTTTCATTCCATCCTTGTAATATCTCATTAGTGGTAACCAGGCCTTGAATTCAGCAGGAGCTCACAGGAGCGCAGATCCTGAACCTTTCTGAGGGTTCCCCCTCCTCCTCCCCACCTTCCTACCATGCCCACTGAAGAGTAGGTGCAGCTGCATAACAATTCCTGGATGAGTTCCACCACCTATTTTTCTACAAAATAACCCCTGGTGGTAAGTTTGATAATCTGCAGCTTTATTTCATTCTTTTGTTCTGTAATTAAAATTTAATGTTAATCCAGCAATGGTAGTATGATTACTTTTTTATTTTAAATGCAAATACTCACAAAAGCAGCACTTGGTTGGTACAACAGGAGACTCATCAGTCTTTATGGAAGTATAGTTTTAGAAAAATACACAATATTTCAACATGACATGCTAGTGTCATCAGCACCTACTGAATAATGCCTATAAGATTGTTAATGATGAGAAACATCATTACTGACATTAATAAACACATTAACTTGGCATGGGAAATATATTTTATTTAACTGACCAAATCATCCTCCACCTCCTTAACATTTTTCATGTGTTTCTCATGTGACTAAACAGATTTCTTAGTCCTCTGGTGTTACAAGAAGGCTAGAGGACATCTCTGAACTTCTTCCTAAAACTATACAACAACAAAAATTAGAAAAATGCAACTCCTGCCAGGTTGATGTGATAGAACAAGTATGAGAGCAAGGATCCTAGCAAATGCAACACAAATCATTCAGCTCATCGACAACTTGCATATTAGTGGGAGGGAAACTTTACCATTTCTAGATCTGCTCTTTCCATCAAAATGTGACACCACATCGTTTAAAAAGCACTTCCTTGTTCTGTCTTTTTTCATTCAGAACTTTAAGATCCAGTTAAGCTCACTGTGTAATCAAATGTTACATTTATCTTACCAGTTCATATTTAAGAACTGTTATTGGCTAGAATGTGCGTAAAGGCCAGACAAAGCCTAGTTAAAGACAGAAGAGGCAGGCCCGGGGTTAGGGATGCCTGTACCCTTAGACCAAACTCCACTCCTCTGTCCCCCCATCGATATATTCACACGCGCTTTGTGTGTGTGCCCTGATGACGTTATGATGACATCCGTCTTGGACCCATTCCAGTCCAGTTTTCGCCCAGGCCATAGGACAGAGACTGTCCTAGTCACTCTCACAGATGACTTAAGACGGCACCTGCATCAAGGCTGGTCAGCGCTGCTGATACTTCTTGATCTGTCCGCAGCATTTGACACAGTTGATTATGACCTTATGACCCACCACCTCGCTGTCGCCGGAGTTCGGGGGGTGGCCTTACAATGGTTTTCCTCCTTTCTCCTGGGACAAAGGGTGGTGCTTGGCGAACAGACTTCCTTGCAGCATCCACTAATATGTGGAGTGCTGCAGGGAGCCATTCTCTCACCAATATTATTTAACATATATATGCGCCCCCTTGCCCAGATTGCCCGAGGTTTTGGGCTAGATTGCCACCAGTACGCTGATGACACCCAGCTCTATCTGTTGATGAGTGGACGACCAGTCGCCACCCCTGACCAGTTGTCTGAGGCATTGGGAGCTGTGGCTGGGTGGTTACAACAGAGCTGGCTGAAGCTGAATCCAGCTAAGACGGAGGTCCTGTACCTGAGTTGGGGTGGAGTGGGTATGGGCATCGAGCTCCCAGCTTTGGACGGTGCCACATTGGTGGCAGCCCAACAGGTAAGGAGCTTGGGAGTGACCCTGGATGCCTCCCTTTCCATGGAGGCCCAAATCACGATGGTTGCCAGGTCTGCCTTTTGTTATCTTTGGCAGATCAGGCAGCTAGCACCATATCTATCCCCCCAGGACCTGGCTACAGTGATCCATGCAATGGTCACTTCCAGACTAGACTACTGTAACTCGGTCTATGTCGGTTTACCCTTGAGACTTATCCAGAAATTGCAGTGGGTGCAGAATGAGGCAGCTCGCCTGCTGACTGCACCACCTTTAAGGGTGGGCATTCAGCTGGCGATCTGCAGTCTGCACTGGCTGCCCATTGAGCACCGGATCCGCTTCAAGGTTCTAGTGCTAACATTTAAAGCCTTACACGGCCTGGGACCAACATGCCTGCGGGACCATCTCTTTCCGTATATGCCTAGGAGGTTGTTATGTTCGGCCTCCCAACATCTGTTGGCCATCCTTTGCCCAAGAGACGTCCACCTCGCCTCATCTAGGGCCAGGGCTTTTTCAGTCCTGGCCCCAACCTGGTGGAATCAGCTCCCAATTGAGATCTGGGCCCTACCTGTCTTCTTAGCCTTCCATAGGGCCTGTAAAATGGAGCTGTTCCGCCAGGCTTTTAGCTGAGGCTGCGGGTGTCTATTCTTGATCTGGTTGGCCTCCCCAGCCAGCACTGTCATCTGTGCTAGGAACTGGAATAAAAACTGCCTTCCCTATGAGATATCATGATGTGAGATAGCTAGACTGGGCAATATGTGATGTCATGGTAGTCAGAGTGTTGTTGTCTGTTTATAAAATATTTTTATTGTATTTTATTGTTTTATTATATGTTGTACTCCGGCCTGAGCCCTACGGGGAATGGGTGGAATAGAAATTTACTAAAATAAATAAAATAAAATCATTGTCACATACCCCTACCTTGCCGAGGCTTCCTGAGCCTCGGGAGGCCTCGGCAAAGTCTGGAAGGCAGTGGGCACACTCAGAGCTGGGCACTGAGTGTGCTTGCTGCCATGCCCCCCGACGTCGCTGAGGCCTCCTGAGCCTTGGCAAAATCAGGATGGCAGCAGCCGTGAGGATGCCCTGTGGTGCCCTTAAGCCAAGTGGTGTCCTAGGTGGCTGCCTATGTGGCCTACTCCCACACACCGGCCCTGAGAAGAAGTCAACAGAAAAGAAAAATAAGTTGATGAAAGACTGAAAAGAAAAGAACCTGATGATGGTCAGCTGATGAAACAGGTGAGACTTCCAAAACTATCTTGTGGTGTAAGGTTGCCAAGTCCCCTTACCTTTCTGGCGGGGCCTTTGGAGGGCATTCCAGGAGATGCATGAGGAAGTAAATGATGTTTTGGACCACATCTGGTAAAACCAGAAGTAGCCCAAAATATGAAATTGCTGGCAGCCATATGGGTGTATCTAGGGGATGAAAAATGGACCACTCAAATGGCTGCCAGCCATTTCATGGCCTGTTTCACTGCCCCCCCCCCCCTCTAATTAAGGGAAGAGTAGCAAAACTGATCCATAAAAAGGCTTGCATCCAATTTAGGCTGCTAGTCTAAACTAGCTGCAAGCTTTTTTCAGTGATCAGGATCACTGAAGCCTTGAAGCCATTTTAGTGGTCCTTTTTGTTTTCCCTAGAGTGGTCCTTTCTGCCTTCCCACTCAAATGGCTGCTTTGAAGCAGAACTTCTGGATTTTGGGGCCACTTCCAGTTTTACCAGAAGTGGCCTGAAAAACCTCATTTTTGGGGCGGGATTTTCCCCAAATTGGGGATCCCCTGCTCGGACCAGTGGACTGGGATCTGTATTGTGGTATCTTAGCTCCAGTGGTTTCAGAGAGGAGAAAGTAGTAGTTACTGGCTTCAGAGGTAGTGGCAGTTACTTCTGTTATCTAGAGCAGCTAGGGAAGAGCCTGGTCAGAAAGAAGACTTCAAAGCAAAGTAAACTGCTGCTCTGTGAGTGCTAACTTGGAGTGTTAATTACAAGAAATTATCAGGTAATTGCATATATTTTTCAAATATCCATCTAACTGGGTTGTAATATTTAATACTTGATTATCAAGGGTTCTGTTAAATTATGGACTTAGTGTCTGTTTATCTTACACTTACTTAATACCAAGCTACTGTATTTGTAATAAAGGATATTTTACAGGCAATGATAAATAAAATCAGGAAGTCATCCTAGCTTTATCCCCATGTTACAATGAACACATGTGCATCCTACCCATAGCTAGATAAATGTGAAGTTTTTATCACACATTCAGCCGCATATGCATTGACTATAATATGAAAGTTATAGAACACAGCACAATTAAGTATATACTATTCATGGACTGTATGTGCATTTACTATAACTTGTAAACAGGGCTTGTCACTTGAAGTAGATTATTCTTGATCACAGTTTGTCCCATTTAAGAAAAAAAATTCTATGCCACTTTCATCTTCCTTAAAAATTCATTACTGAACAATTCCTGAAAATGGCCACCAAGGAACTGAAAAGTGGCAAAAAGCATATGAGGGCCAAACAAAGTATCACATTTCTGTCCTGCTTACTCTCATACAGCCCAGAACTGCATAACATTTGCTCTTCATTTACAGTTCATTCACACAACAACTGTGAGGTATATTATGCTGAGGGAGACTGACTGGCCCAAGATCATCCAGAGTGTTTTACCAGTGAATGGGAATTTGAACCAGCATGTTTCCAAGTCCTAATACGATTTTAACCAATACTCCATACCTGTTCTAACAAATAACGAGAAAGAATTGTGAGAGGTCAGGTAAAATGAAAAATGTGGCAAACAGAGGTTCCTAATTTACACTTGGAGGATCATCTATGTCCAAGAAACATAAGGTTACCGGTTTTGCAAATAGTTCTTCTGTAACTTTATGAAATCCTTCCTGTCTTGAGTAACTCTAGGAGAGATCACCATGAGGGAGAGAAAATAAGTACTTGCTGGGAGCAAATGAAGAAAGGATACATAGGATAAACCTGTCACAGAAGTACCAAGTACATCAAAACAAAATCCCAGCAGGACTTCAGGACCTCTAAATGAATACAGAGATCTTTATTTTTAGCTTGCAAACTAGATACTGAACATTAGATTATACAATTCAGAAAAAAAAAATTCCTCAGGATCAGTGTTTCCTCTAAGCTGAGTTAGTGTGAGCTAGCTCGCAGATTTTTAGCCTCCAGCTCACCCATTTTTGTCTTAGCTCAGGAAGGATGGCCCCAGAGCACACTAATTTATGCAGTAGCTCACAACTTTAATGCCAGCAGCTCACAACTTAATGCCAGCAGCTCACAAAGTAGAATTTTTGCTCACAAGACTCTGCAGCTTAGAGGAAACATTGCTCAGGACAGAACCAATATCAGTTGTTTGATAGCATATTTACACCCTTGGGTACTGACTTGTTAGGCGACCCATCAAATAAATGCACAAGGAGTATTTAAGAAGGAAAGGAATGAAGGTGCAAGAGACGAGGACTTTTGGCTTTGCTGATCAGGAGTGCAATACAAACCTGAAACCTCATTATAGGCTAATTGGTTATTACATCATCAAATATCTCCTGCCCTTTTGAGGCTGAAAGGAAAGCACACAGAAACTGGCAACAACTGAGCAAAGTGTAGTTTAAAGGGGGCAATCATGCAGCATCAAGGTTGGAATCTTACAGGATATTGTTGTTTCTGAATGCTTTTAACATTCAGTCTCTGTCTGAACTCTCACTTTATTGTTTCTTCAGTGTCTACGCAATTCCAAGGTGGTGGTGGTGGAGAGAATGAACACATTCAAAATGAACTTTATTGTGTGAAGACTTATTACACTATTAACACATTTTTAGGTTTAAGAGGCACTTCACACATTAACTGCAGAGTGATCTAATGACCCCCAGCACACAAAATTCCTAACCAGCAAGTAAAAATGAAAAGCTGAAAACTGGCACAGCCACAGTCACAAACCACTTCAATATTTCATCTGTCAAAAATGCTAGTTTCTAGAACCATATGCTAAATTATAAAAAAAATAGGCACACTTTTTTAAAAAATGACAAATTGTTTTATATGTAAGACCCACCTTATGATTTCTTCGGTTTGGTATTTGTATACTGCATAGCAAAGCATAGCAAAGTAAGACTGTCAAATTTAGGCACAAGGCACTGAATTTCCTGTGCTGGCAGAAGAAACTCTTGTTTACATTAACTTATTTTTTTCATCGTAGAGGGGGCAGAGGTGTTCCCTCCACTTCTCACATAAAGTAACAGGTGGCATATGATCTTCAAAAGTTCTTTGTATTTTAAACACATCCATCTCATCTGATCAGGAGTGCAATACAAACTTGAAAGCACCACTAGGAAATATCTGGTTAAACATCACACGTGAACAAATCCCACTTTGATCTGTAAAGTTAACAAAGCTTAAAGAAAAATAATCATATGCACCTGGTATTTTTTGACATTAGATGCTAAGGAAGTGAACCAGAACCCCAGGGCTGCCGACTTCCAGGTGGGCCTGTAGATTTCCAGGAATTACAACTGATCACCAGACTACAGATATTGGTTCCCCACAGAAAATGGAAGGTGAACTCCACAGCATTATATGTAACTAAGGTCCCTCCCCTCCTCGAATTGTACCCTCCTCAGACTCCACCCCCAAATCGCCAGGCATTTCCCAACCCTGATTTGACAGCCCAGTATATATTTCAACTGTGATTTCAACTATGGGAAATTTCGACTATGGAAAATTATACTGCTCTTCAGAGAGTATTCTTCCTCACAGAAGAAAATGAAAGTAATGAAAGTCACTGGGTTTCAGTGTTTTGTGGACCTTTTGGACTGAATACCCAGAGTCTTCTGTAGTGCTTGTGTTACAACTAGGCATGGGCATTTTAACCGAACCACAAATCACAGTTCATGCATGAATCAGGTTGATTCATGGATTGTTTCAAACTGCTTCCGACCATACTGCTTCGTTTAATCTTTGCAGTTCATTTTCCCAGACAGTCTGATGCTAATTCAATCAAATGATAGGCAATGCTGAGGGTGGACTTCTGGAAGCCCTAGAAATACCCATAGCAGTTAGTTGTCCGTAGCTTGATTGACAGCTCTGGGAGCCAATCACTGAGCTCCCATTCTGCTCTGTGGGAGCAGACACCCTGACTTTGCACTGCAGCACAAAAAGAGAAGAAGTAGTTTTCATCATGAGAACTGAAGCTGAGCTTTGCTGGGGGGCACCTGCTTTGCGGGGCTATAACTCAGACATTCCAAATCCAATCTTCACCAAATTTGGAGATTGGATAGAGAAGAGCCTGCTGAAGACTCCTGGTGAGTTTTATACCTCCTAAACCTAACAAACCAAGGAACCATGAATGAGGTTAGAAGTCAAACAAATCACAAAATGAACCAAACCACCATATCCCCCAGTTTCATGCCCATCCTTAATTAGAACAGTAAATACAAGTGATTTCAGTAGCATTTTACAATGTAATGCTAAAACAAAGTTATACCCTTTTAAATCCATGGAAGTCAGCAGGCTTATAAGGCAATGTAACAGGACTGCACCCTATTCATTCACCCTATTCATTCTTAGAACAAACCTGCGATGCAATAAAATTACCGTTACAACCAATAATAAGTGTTAGAAGCAGTGAAATGGTCAATGTAAAAACCTCTAATCCCAATTCCAGTATTTCTGCTTGAATTATCCCAAGTAGATCCTACTTGTTGACCATAAACAACAAGAAATTTTAGGATGTGTACATCCATTTCTTAATAAAACCATGTCCCAGTGAGTTTGGGGCCACACCACTTCTTCAGGAAACAAGATACTGTAAAAGACAATATTCAGAACAATAAGCTTAGCCTACTGTTACAAGACTATCTAATCAAAAGGGAACAGAAGAGCAACTTGGAACTTTTGAAGTTTTGCAACTTGTTTTTATGTACATCATTTAAAAAAAAACCACTTTTATCATAGTTAAGGGCTTCAAAAGCTAGAAGTGGCCCAAGCCACCCCCCCAGACCTCTGAGGGGGCCTATATCTAGTAACACTGTATTTATTATTCAGAAGTGTTTGAAACTATAATATAAGTTCAGTGAAGAATGGGGGGGGGGGAGAGAGATATGTAGCTCATATTTGCTTTCTTTTCCAGCTAAGAATATTAAATCCAGAAAAGCAACAGGTGGTAAAAAGTTTCAGATTTTTACAAAAATGTAGCTTTTAATATTAAAAGAAAAATCAATTAGGCAATTAAAAGTTTTGAACATGCTTCTTGATCTGTGATACACAGTACATTATTGGAAGTTATATGATTAAGAAAAAACATACAAGTTGATACTTAATGAAAAATGTTTCACACATATTAAAATGGATAATCTTTAGACTTAGTAATATTTATTCTTGAATTCCTTTGCATAATTAAATTCTCAAATCTTAGCTACTTCTTTCAATTTACAAATGAAAACTATTGCTTAAGATAGACTCAAGATTAGCATTTTAGAAAGTCTACCGAGGGCTATTATTGGGCAAACAAAAGTGCTTTAAAACGGCCTAAACATGATTGAAGTGCACTTCTAAGTTACAGAAGTAAAAAGTTAACAAAAACTTTATATAGTTCTTCCTGATATACTTCCAATGGCACAACATTATTAGTTTCTGATGTCTCGTGTTTCCAGATACAGGATGTTGAAAGATCTTGAATTGTGCCTTAAAGTAATTCAGTTTTTAAATAACCTGGATCACACAATTATAACAATCAGAATGAAAGAATAGACAAGTGTATTTTAAAAACAAAATAAAATTAAATATCATAGCGTAGGCGTTTTAAAAGCATCGATTTTCTTCTCCCCCCCTTTTATTTTGATTTTTTTATTAGACCCTCAAATTACAAATGCTCAACTGTCACAAAAGATCAGTGTTCCTGAAGCACCAGCATTAATCATTTGTTTGAAGTGTATGAAGACAGACAAATAAAGGAAACATCAGAAAATATCATCCTGAAAATGGAGCAGATATCAAAATGATAAATAGCATAACCTATGAGCACTAGTTGCAATGTTGTTGGGTGGAAGAAATTTCTAAATATCAAAAGATAGTGGCATCATTGTCAGGTGGTCCATAAACAAACTATGGTCAATTGATGACATTGGACCTTTTCTTCTTGCTATACTACTGTAAATAAGCATGCTCCCCCTTGCCTGTCTGAATTCTACGTGCCCATTTTCAGAAATGCCGCAGCAGATAAGTAACACTGTCATGTCCGTTTTGTCAACTACATGCTGATGATCCTTTTCTATCTGCAGTTTGGGAACATTATCAAGGTCAGGAGCAATCGCTTAGAAAGCCCTTCCCGATACACATGTATCTAGTAATTTCTGTAAAAATCTTTTGGAAATAAATAGCACAATAATACATATTGAATGAATTATTTCTCATTAAAATGTAAAAATCGAACTAAAAGGCAATTCTGCAAGGAATTTCCAAGTCAAATACAAATGATGTGTGTTTGTGCAAGCTATATTCAGCTTGCAGACACCATAAATTAAAATTCCTTTGTAACGCCTATACTACATTCAATTTTTTTATCTTTGACTCAAGCTTATCCATGTGTTGGGCAGATGCCCACCTCTTTCAACTCTTCTAGCCTACACTTTTGTGTGTGTGTGACAAATTGGTTGTGAGGCATTTACAACTGATGCACATATCACAAAATTATTTCTGCCAAGCTTCCTCCATGACCTGCCCGTGGGACATGACATGCTCCGAGACGCATTGCTCTATCAAACTGAATTTTTCCAGAACAATGCAAATTATGACAAATTCCATCATCCTGCATTATGCGCTTCATGCTAATCTTCCTAATTCGAAAGAATCGGGAGGGTTTGCTGTTCTGCTGAAGGGCACGTTGTCTGATTGAATGATGGTGAAAGAATGTTCACAATCCCCCTCCCCTCTCCTCCTAATCCCAGCTGTGGCCACCTCTGCCCTACCACCATGCAACCTTTTTTTTTGTTATAGAATTTCTTGTAAGGAATTGATTGAGAACCTGTGCATTCTGCTTAGCTTTTTCAGCACATAACAAAATATTACCAATGATCATCCTGGGGTCTTGGAGTTAAAGGGTATTTTATTTTTAGAACAGTATTCTTAAACAAGTGTTGCCCACCAAGTCTTCCTGCTGACTTCTCCAGAGCTGTCAGCCTGTCACATTGGGAATGCACTCTCTCTGAGAAGTTAAACTGTCTCCCATAGTGGCTTTTGAAGCAATCATTTCAATAATAGGATTCAGGCAATTTCCATTCTCAAACACTTTTGACTTTGGGATGTTATGCTGCTGGCTCAAAGCAAAATAGTCAACCTACAAAAAAACATTCTTGAAAAAGTCTCCAAGATACACAATTCTTGAACAATTCCTCAGTGTTTCAGAAGGTGGCAGTGTTACTGCACAAAAGAAAAAACACGCTGCTCATGATATTCTAATCCCATGTTGTAGAAACAAACATGTTTAATTCCCAGAGAACCATATACTTTATCCCATGGCATAATTTACTTATAACATTAAAACTTGAACATGAAACAATTTGCAGCAATAACCATAATTATGCCATTAGTAGCCCAAATGTTACTATCTCAGATCAAGCTAAAATGACACCTAGCATCAAAGATCCTTTGTGATATATTTTTTTGTCATCATTACTGGTATAACTTGCATGTTTTAAAAACATCCAAGGAAGAAAAAGAGCAGAACTTTGAGGATCAGATGATTAAAATTATTCAGAATCATCTGTGCAGTCAAGTGTTCATTCAAGACTAGTATTACAATTATTTTTCATTATAGCACCAAGGTAAGGCAAAAACAAACACTAAACTGTTTTTTTTTTAAATTAAGCTCTGTAACTGAGATTTAAAGCAAATGTATGCTTTTTAAAAACACTATCACTGTCAGTTTTAAAAAATAACTCATAATACAATTTTACCACTTAACAGTGTTTTATTTAAGAACAATTCTATTGTTTACAGAAAAATAGCATCATGCTATTTTGCTTACATTTTAAAAAATGCTGTAAACGAACTAAAAAGACCTAAATATTCTATGCCTCAAGAAAACGTAAATCTCCATCAGCACTAAAACCGCAACTGAAGGTCTATTTATCTATCAGTACTAGAAATATAATCTCTCTTGTGCTGCTACTTTAAATCTGAAGACAATGACTATTTTTGAAAAATGAAGGGCAAGCTCTTCTCTCTTTCTAGGTGAACAAGCTTTACACACACACACTTCATGCAGCATTTCACATACGGGCAACTTTTTATTTAGCATTTACATGCCAGGCTTTAAGGGGAATCTTGCATAATTGGTTTGATGCATTACCTTTGTATGCACCTAATAAATACATAACAGAGATCCACATTAAAGTATTAGTAAGAAGAACAGGAAGATCTTTAACTTTATACATCATTCCTAGTGAGGCTCAAACCCTCAAATGACTATGTGAGCACCCTTTCAGAAAAGGCACCAGGTACACCCTGTGGATGCTGCAGCTTGTTGACATGAACCAGGGCAGGCAGACACCAATAATACATGAAGTGTGGTTCAGAGGCAATTAGGATCAGTTGTCAAGGCCAGGCCATTAATGAAAGAACATGTCAGTGGAGCTGGAAACTTCAATGGTTGAGGGCAAGAAGGCGATTTAGTGTGACAGATCGAGTCCTTCCAACGTCCTCAGTGGTACATGCTAATACCAGCCTTAACAACCTTTTGTGGCAGTGTATAATGTGACTAACATGGACTTTGATTCAGCAAAATGACTGCTGCCACTGTTAGTCTGTCTCATTCCAACAACAGTAAAAGCACTGCTTCAAATAATTACCCACTTCCTTCACCCTCCTCCCCTTTCTCTCTTGTCTAATGCAGTGGGCTTTTATGCATGCCACACAGTTTTTTCGCTAGAAGGTCACGTTTATCATGCTGTTTGCTATTTGTTTATGCAGTGTTCCTTCCATTTATTAATAATAGCGCAAGTAATAAATACTCCCCCACTTCCATTGCCACCAACTCTACAGTAAAATAAAATTAAGAACTCAGCATATATGCTTATGGAACAAGGAAATCACAGCAGTCTATACAGATGCTGCCCTATATGTACATTCCATATGATGTGGAACCAAATGTTTGGGAAACATTGTCAGCAAAGCAATAACCTGATCCTTGTAATGAATAGCAGGTGGGAAACTCATATTAAAATGGGTTCTTCCACTACTGTCATGACACTTCTGCCTATTCCTGTTATTAACCTAATCAAAATGGAATTCCAATCATTTATAAGGATTCCTGCTTTTCTAAAAAAAAAAAAAAAAAAAGGTTTCTTACACATAAGTAACGTAAGAAAACAACATTACAAATAAAGGCCATGTTGGAAGCACATCAGTGTGGTTTTCTAAAGACAGTAACAAATCTCTTATAATCTCCATGGAGCTTTAACTTTGGACCTTGGCACATTTCTGTTTTAAAATGAAACTACCCACATTACTGCTGTTCATGGTTTAAGACGATGATTACCTTCCACAACTATTCACTGATTTTCAAAGCCCAAACAGGTTTATTTAGAGTCTCTTTCTATGCTTTTTCAAAATGTCATAATTACTTTACAATACAAGGCAATAGATGGCTTATGAAATAAATGTATATATCATAGGTGACAAGAAGTCACAGCCTTTAATGAAAGCTCCCATAGGGTTCTAGAGTGGGTTAATATCTCCCCACACACACACACACTAGACATTAAATAGAGAAAAGACAAAATATATAGCTTGATCTTTTTCCTTTTTCTTATTTATTTCCTTTCTGTTTCTTACCTTTGGTCAGCTGATGCAGGCCCTCTCCTATCACCTTTGTCACTTAGCAATGCCTCCACTGACCTTTCCAGAGGCAATACTTAGTTATGACTGACAGGAAAGACTGTTTCTGGTGGGATGGATTTGCTCCTCTCTGGCTTATTGTCACGATACCTTAGCTTCTTCAGTTTTTCTCCCCAAATTGAATTTCTTTTTCAACTTAAAAAAATCTGCACACTTTGAAAGGAGTTCTCTGATCAGAAGCTTATGCACGAAACTGATATATACACTTATTAAAAGCTGGAACAAGCTGCTGACAGGGAAATTGTGCAAATAACTTGTGTGGATCGCAAATCCAGATTTCTGGAAGGTGCCAAAAACTTCCATTTGGTGAACAACTTTAACAAAAAAAAATACCCTCTTATTAATGCTAGAAAATTTATGGCTTGCTTCAAGTGAAATTCTTACACATGCTCATTTAAAGAAAATCTATATGTGAAGCGGTAATGTGGTTCAGCAGAAAATTGTTGACTCTTCATGGATTGTCAGAGGATTTTTTTGCCATAGCTTTTATTTTTCTATACCATCAAGTTAATTTAAGCCAAATATGTGGGAACCCATTCAGAACATTAACAGCACATTTCATACCAAGCTCAACAAGCTTACCTATAATTCACTATTGGTAAGATGAAATCTGTGAAAGCCCACAGTATGTTTTGGGGCAAGGGAATATTCTTTATTCTCTTCTCTATCAATATGTCAGATTCTCAACATGGCCCCACCTGTGGATACTCTGGATAATTTGGTGACTGGAGCCATGGACAGTCAAGCAAGACATTTGCACAAACCTGAGGAATGCCCAGGTTTGCAGAAAAATCTGAAATGTAAGCAAAAACATTGGGGGTTAACCCACCCACCCCCCCATGATAAAAGGGACACTTGCAGCTTGAAGAAACAGATACCCTCAATGGCCATTGTTAGGCAACCAGGGCTAACCCTGCCACTGGGCAAAACAGGCAGTTGCCTAGGGCACCAGTGGACTGGGGATGCCGAACTGGACACCCCCAGGTGACTTGGTGAGGCAGCCACCCACTGGCAGCCTCTCCAAGTTCCCTATGCAAAAGAACAGTGGCAGCACAATATATGAAATACAAAAATACAAAAATACAAAATATTGTGCACAAATACTCTTAACTGGTGTAAATAAAGTTCTATTATAATGAAATGAACAGCCTACAACAGTGGGCATACATTCATACAGTATAAATAGAAATAGAAAACAACAGTCTCAAAACAATATTCCAAGGAGGACCCCACACAGTCACAGAGTTTTCAAAATGAGTACAATGACTCAAAAATAAAGTTCCACAGGAGTCCCTCCGTTGTTTGTTGACTTCTGAAGGACAAATTCTAGCCTTCACGCAAACCCCGGATTTGATTGCGTTCCGCTGCTCCTGCAGCTTCCTCGTAAGTCAACTGTAAACAACAAAAGTGACCGATAAAAACCACCCTAAACCCAAGTGATTTTAACAAAAACATACAGATACAGTAGGTAAAACAACCTGAAAAATCCAGCCAAGTTCTTTCTCAAACGCCCATTTTGATATCTTAATTTGCAGCTTGGGCTGCCAGAGCCCACGGCTTTTTTTAAAGGGACGGACACAGCTGTTGTTGTTTAACCATTTAAAAGAGACCACACCACACTCTCCAACATACCCAAGAAACACCAAACATTATATATAACAAGAGAAATCATTGTGTTGGTTAAGGCCAGAGGGTTCAATGGTGTTTAAACGATGTATCCACCGTGCCTCTTTTTGTAACATGGTCCTTTGTAAATCACCACCTCTACTATCACCAATTTTCTGAATCACAAAGAATTTTAAGGCTTCTAAGTTATGATCAGTCTCAGTAAAATGTTGAAGGAGAGGAACACCAGGAACTTGATGGCGAACCCTTGAGATGTGTTCCAGAACACGTGTCTTAATAGCCCTACGGGAACATCCTATGTACATTTTAGAGCAATCTCCACAGACCAGGGCATAGATGACCCCTTTAGAGTCACAATTAGTGAAACCTGTCAATTTAATGGTTGTTTGGGATCTAGGATCCACATACTCTTTTATTTGTAGAGAGTACTTGCACGCTTTGCAACCCTTGCAACGGAAATGACCAGGGGGCAATCGAGAAGACGTCTGTGCAGTATTCAAATCCGTATGTACCAAATAGTCCCTTAGATTCCTAGATCTACGGAAACCAATTATAGGTGGGGAGGCACATCCTGCAATGCTGGAAACAATACCCCAATGGCGCAAAATGATGTTTTTAATCGCTAATGCCTTCGGAGTATATTGTAATGAACAAAATAATCTTTGATTTTCCCTAGCCTCTCCATTCTGTTTGTTCGTACGCTGAAGCATAAGGGAACGTCCTTGTTTGGCAGCCCTCGTCTCCGCCCCTTTGATGACTGTTTCTGGATAACCCCGTTCCTTAAACTGCACTGTCAGTTGATTACACGATTTTTTATACTCAGTGACTGAGGTGCTGTTTCGTTTCATGCGTAAGAACTGCCCATAGGGTATATTATTCCGCAAAACGGGAGGATGGAAAGAGTCATAATGTAGATACCCATTCTTAGCCACCGCCTTTCTATGGTTCTTAATAGCTAGAGTATTATTGGCAGTGCGATACACCACTGTGTCCAAAAATACAATGGTGTCAGGATCTCTATTAAAGGAAAACTTAATGCTAGGGTGACAAGAGTCCATCCATTCAACTAAACTCTCCAATCTTTCTGCATGTTTCATAATCAAAAAGATGTCGTCCACAAACCTAACAAAAAACAATATGTCTTCAAAGAAAGGGTTAACGTCACTGTTACAATAAAAATCATTTTCCAGCACAGCCATAAACAAACAGGCAATAGATGGCGCCAGAGCGCTGCCCATCGCAACCCCTTTACGTTGCAGAAAAAATTCTTGGTCAAAACGAAAATAGTTATTTTCAATAATCAGGTCCACTAGCTCCAACAAAAAAGGTGTCGGTGGATCCAAGTCCTCTCTCTGATCCAAATAACACTGAGCTGTACTTCTCAAATCCTCAAAGGGAATATTAGTGTATAATGATTGAACATCCAATGTTACTAATGAGGCATCTGCAGGGATATAAAAATCCTCAATCTTAGAGACAAAATCTGTCGTGTCTCTAATAAAACTGGGAATCTTACAAACAAAAGGCTTCAAAAAGTGATCCACAAATTTAGATAGGGGTTCTAGTAACGAACCCTTTCCTGACACAATTGGACGACACAGCTGACACAGCTGTTTTGGCCTTTGAGAGAGGCCTCATTGTGGCTAGGTATGGCAGCAACCACTGGGTAACTTGCTACCACACAAGTCCCAGACCCAAGCCACTTATTCCTGTTCAACAGCAGCCTTTGCACAAAAACCACAAAGTTCTTCCTTAGATGCTTTTAAAACATACAAGTTATACCAGTGATGATGACAAAAAAAATTAATCATGAAGGTTCTTTGATGCTAGTTTGATCCGAGACAGTAACATTTGGATTACTAATACATAATTACTGTTACTGAGGCAAATTGGCTGCATTCAGGAAGACCCGCAAAGCAGTTTTATTTCAGAGGAGACTTATAGGAGGATAAACCGCTTATTCAGATTTGCTTGTGATTTTAATCTGCAAGTATCTTTTATCTGTGTTTGTGCTTTTAATTTTTGTTTTTACCTTGCATGTTTCTTTTTACTTTGTACATTCATTTGTGTTTTTCCAACTTGTAGTACATTGTTGTTACCCACCCAGAATCTAAGGAGAGAAGGCAGGATGTAAATGTTTTAAATACACAAATAGACATCTGTGTTGTACTATACAGAGTGCTCTCCCTCAGGATAACTCTTTAAGGGATTCCCATTTCCCCAGCCCCCACCCCCCTCCAGTCCTTCAGTCACTGTTTCCACAGTCATTGTTCTTTAATGGATTCAGGCTATGATGCAATTAGGCTTTCCTGGGATTACAACTCATTTCCACAGTACAGAAATCAGTTCCCCTGGAGAAAATGGCTGCTTTGGAGGGTGGACTCTTTGGCATTAATAACCCACTGAGGTACTTCCCTTCCTCAAACTGGGTACCTCCCCAGGCATTCCAGGAATTTCCCAAACCAGAGTTTCCAACACTGGATGTGGTTACTTGTTTTCCAATCGGTATTCTTTCATCCTTCTTTCTCCTTGAAACTCCATAGCAGTGCTTTAAGTGGAAATGTGCAGAAATCATACATGCTCAGTTGAATTTAGCCATGACTTACCAGTTATTTCTAATGCTGAGTAACAGAGTGGGGGGTTTTTTTTGGGGGGGGGCGGTCTTTTTACTGCATTATCTTCTTCCTTTGTTATCTACTTTGCATATTATAGTATGTCATGCCTTAAATGGGTTTCCTGCCTGTTTGTATAGTATTGTTATGTAACATTCTAATCCTAGTCCATCTGCACTGTTAACTGGAGGTCTCTAACGATTATTTTATGTTCTGTAATCTGCCTTCAGTCTATATGAGAAAAACAGGCTATAAAGGAATAAAAATAAAAAGAGAGTTCATGCCCTAAGCTCCATGGAGGAAGAGTGGAATAAAATAAACACCGCAGTCCTTATTCTTCTCCTCTTCTAACTGAACCAAATTTGTGCTACCCTCCTAAGTGTCTCAGATTGCACTGAAGCCTCACCAAATCTACCTGCTCCATACTAGAACACGGATTTCTTAAATGTTGCACAAAACACCTGCCTTACACACGCATTCCCAGCAAATACAAGTTCTTTTACTTCCATTATAATCAGGGCTTTTTTTTCTCCTGCTAGAGCCCACAGGAGCAGAGCTCTGCCTGGGCTGGCCAGGGCTCCAGCTGGCCTAAGCTGCCATGCGGCAGCCGCACGTTCCCAGGCCAAGTGGTGTGGCCTAATACACAAACGCTAGGAAATTTCGTGAGTTTTTTTGCAGATAAGATCTCATCACTCCGCTACGATCTCCCCACCACATTTGATACAGTGAGTGAACTCGAGGCACCAAGAACGTCTTCTGGTCCTTTTCTGGATTCTTTCACTCCACTCAGCCTGGAGGAAGTAGACAGGACCCCTGTTACTGTGCACTCTACCACCTGTGGTTGGATCCATGCCCGTCTTGCCTGGTGAAAGCCAGCCAGGCGATGCTATGTGAACCATTACAGGTGATTATCAACCGATCCCTCTGTGAAGGGATCTTTCCCACACCCCTTAAAGAAGCTGTGGTCCACCCCCTCGTAAAAAAGTCATCTGCTGACCCGGCCAAATTGGCAAACTATTGGCCAGTGTCAAACCCACCCTTTTTGGGTAAGGTCATAGAGCGGGCTGTAGCAGCTCAGTTACAGGGGTTCCTGGATGATGCTTCGGCACTGGATGCATTTCAGTCCGGCTTTCGCCCAGGTCACAGGATGGAGATCATCCTGGTTGCCCTCATAAATGACCTCCTGCAGCATCCGGATCGAGGGGCTCAGCGGCGCTGCTGTTATTAGATCTGTCAGCCGCTCTTGATATGGCTGACCATCAGCTACTGACTAGCCGCCTCGCCAACGTGGGGATTCCAAGGTTGAGGACAAAGGGTGGTGATAGGAGAGGAATCGTCCCAGAGACACCCACTTATATGTGGTGTGCCACAAGGGGCCGTTCTATCCCTGATGTTATTTAACATCTATATGTGCCCCCTTGCCAGGTTGTCAGGAGGTACGGACTTGGGTGCCATCAATATGTGGATGACACCCAGCTCTATCTGTTGATGAGTGGCTGGTCCAGCTCTGCACCAGATAACTTAGACCTGGCATTATAAGCTGTGACATCCTGGCTCAGGCTGAGTTGACTGAAGCTGAATCCGATGAAGACGGAGGTTCTCTGAGTTGTGATGGTCCAGGAAGGAAGATTCCCTTGCCGGCCTCTGACGAGGTGCCGTTGATACCGGCCCCTAAGGTCAGGAGTCTGGAAGTTCTTCTGGAGCTTTCTCTGATTATGGAGACCCAGGTGGCAGCCACTGCCAAGTCTGCCTTTTTGCAGCTGCAAGAGGTATGGCAACTGGCCCCTTTCCAGGAGCAGCACGACTTAGCAATGGTGATCCATGCTACAATCACCTTGAGGATAGATTACTACATGGGGCTACCTTTGACTCTGACTCAGAAACTGCAGCTAATGCAGAATGCTGCAGCGCGGTTGTTAACGGGGCTCCCTCGATGGGAGCACATTCAACCAGTGCTAAAAGAGCTGCACTGGCTGCCTATTGTGTAACGAATCCACTTCAAAGTGTTGGTATTGACCTTTAAAGTCCTATATGGCCAAGGACCTGTCTATCTAAGTAAAGTAAAGTAAGTAAAATTTTATTTGTATCCCGCCCTCCCCCGCCAAAGCAGGCTCAGGGTGGCTAACAACAACAGAAACAACAGTACATTAATAAACCATTACATTAATAAACATTAAATTAGCCATAAAAACCAGTTAATACATTAATTAAAAGCCATTATTAATTAATTACATTAAATTGAATTACATTAAATTGAGTTAAATCTAACCATAATATTATCGTTGGCGCTATATCTGTCAGTTGGTATTGATGGCGGATATTTCTTTGTTGTGCACTTGTAATTCAGCTATTCATAAACGCCAGTTTAAAGAGGGTGGTCTTGCAGGCCCTGCGGAACTGATCAAGGTTCCGCAGGGCCCGCACCTCCTCTGGGAGCTGATTCCAAAGATATGGGGCCGCGGAAGAAAAGGCCCATGTGCAGGTGTTCTGGAGTTTGATTTCTTTTGGCCCAGGGGTAGTCAATCTGTTTTTTCCTACTGACCTCAGTGCTCTCTGGGGCTCGTACGGGGAGAGACAGTCCTTCAGGTAGGCCGGTCCTCGGCCATATAAGGGACTGCCTTTTCCCATATATACCCCAGAGAGCACTGCGTTCAGGACGTCAACATCTGTTATCCATCCCTGGACCAAGGGAGGCCAGATTACGCTCTACATGGACGAGAGCCTTCTGTGTGTTGGCCCTTAATTTATGGAACACACTTCCAGAGCCACGAGAGCCCTGCGGGATCTCTCCCAATTCCTCAGGGCCTGTAAAACCGACCTTTTTTGACAGGCCTACAGTAACTAATGCATGAAGAGATGTCACTAGAATGTTGCTGAATACTACCATCTATCTATAAGACACCTAATAGAGCAATGCAGAGAATTAAGAACTATAATGAAGCTGGACCGCCTATGTAAGAAATTTTATAGCACCATTTTTAAGTTTTTAAATTCTAAATTGTTATATGTTTTGATTTTATAATCATAAGGTATTATATTGTGGTATTGTGACTGTGAGCTGCCCAGAGTCCGTGTGGAGTGGGCGGCAAACCAATTTAAGGTAAATAAATAAATAAATAAATAAATGAGCTCCTGCTGGGCTTTTTCTAAAAAAAAAGAAAAAAGCACTGACTGTACTAATAGTATGGGCATTTTTTTCCCATTTGTAAATAAGCATTTATAAAATGTATTCTGCCACAATAAAGTCAGACTTAAAAAGCAGCTTCCTCATTTATTAATTCATGCTTTAATAATATGTTGCCATGTAGATATGGTAATAAATATCCTTGAAAGCATTAGGATCAAAGACCTTTATACTATATACATGGCATGAATAAAAAAAATCCTTTCATATTCAGCAAACCTGGCTGGTATATTGGATGGTTAGTCACTGGACAGCCTTCTTCTGTGCCTTCTTAAAGTTCTGCCACCTTAACCGACAGACAGAGTATCCGGCAGCACTCTCAAGAGTACGAGATAAGCACTGGTGAGAGAAAACTGGGGAGTTCCTCTTCTAGTGGCATAAATGGAAATCTATGTTCTAATTGTTGTTCTTATGTCTTTGTATTTCAGCTTTGGTGTTAATTGTTTTAATGACCTGTGTTTTTTGAGTGTGTGTGTGTTAAAATGTGATTTTATTATGTGCGTTTTAATTTAATTTAGTTGTCCTTGTGGGACCAATAAGGTGGGATATATTTTTTGTAAAATAAATGAAAAAAAATAAGGGAGAAAGTGTTCATAAGGACTTCTTTAGGATTTTAGATCCCATCCTTGCATTGTATTCAGTCACCATCTAGTCTAGTAGCCGCCAATCAATGCTTCTAGAAACGGTACAACTGGCATGAGGCCTGCAGTATTCTCGTGTTATTTTCCTAAAATATGGCATTTATAGATTCCATTTTATCTATGAAAGAAGAGGTCTGCCAAAATGTGGAGGGCTGTGAGATAGTCAGACAAAGCATGCTCCCCAGTCAAGAGCACTTGCTTTTTAGGAAGCATCTACCTCCATAAATATTACAAGGAGAGAAAGATGTGAAACTGGGTCTGCTTTTTGGACCCACAAACACCCTTTGATGATTATTCCCCTGCCCACTCCAAATGCCCTGACCTGAATGGCCTAGACTAGCCCAATCTTGCCAGATCTTAGAAGCTAAGCAGCATCAGCTATGGTTAGTAATTTGGATGAGAAATTACAGAGGTATGAAATGGCAAACCACTTCTGTTCATCTCTTGCCTTGAAAACCTTACAGGCTCACCATAATTTGGCTGTGGCTTGAGGGCAGTTCCATCCCACTTTTGAGCTACTGCCGCCTAAGTTGGGCATGCTATGTAAAGGGAGACAGAGGCATTTTTTTTTCTCTAGTTTTCCTGCTGAAAAAAAACCCCTCAATTTACTTTTAATATAAGCTTTATAAGTTTTTGTAAACAAGACTTGTAATTTTTATCCAGAAGCTATTAAACAGCTTGAGGGTGGTGATTTTCCATAAGGGGGAGAGAGAATGATATACTTTTTTTTTGCCAGATTTTATCACACTCCTTTTTATCACAGAGGTTCTCTAAACTACACCCAAATTCTGAAAAGAAGCAAAAAACTCAAAATACTAGACAAAAAACTCAAAAGGTCAAGGAACCTCTGCCACATGTAGATCTCTACTTTTAGTTCATGTTTGCACTGCCCTTTTTATTCAAACTATAACTAAATGAAACCAGTCATGTAAAAAAGAGTGACGCTAATTTACTGAAAATCAAAAGCCAAGCAATCCAAGTAACCAAACTTATGCCATAACTGAGCACTCCATGTGGCCTTAGGCTCTCTATGGGCTGTGAGCTGATAGCATAGGAGTGTGATAAACTAACAGAATGTAGTGTTTGGCACAGAATTAATGCACTTGGGAGCCCAGACTTTCCTTTTAAAATGTACAACTTTCCAGCACTGCCTGCCTGAACCTGCCTGAAACTGTGAGCAGTATCTGCTGCAGAGGCAGTAGCAGAAGTGACTCAACTAGAATTTATAGTCTGTTTATGTTTAATGTAGAATTTAGATTGTCAGCAATGAACTTCAGTGTGTTTAGCAGAACTTCTAGACATGTCTCCAATGCCACCAAAACCCAAGGTCAAATGGGAACAAAGCCTGTCCATTTTCTGGAAAGCCAGTTTGGTGTAGTGGTTAAGTATGCGGACTCTTATCTGGGAGAATCGGGTTTGATTCCCCACTCCTCCACTTGCACCCGCTAGCATGGCCTTGGGTCAGCCATAGCTCTGGCAGAGGTTGTCCTTGAAAGGGCAGCTGCTGTGAGAGCCCTCTCCAGCCCCACCCACCTCACAGGGTGTCTGTTGTGGGGGAGGAAGGTAAAGGAGATTGTGAGCCGCTCTGAGACTCTTCGGAGTGGAGGGCGGGATATAAATCCAATATCTTCTGCCCAGAAAAAAAGAATTCTGATCCAATCCATGGATGAAGTAAGATAAAGAATCCCAAACTGACAGAGAACTGTTTAACTTTTAGAAAAATGCCCAAATGAATTCAGCTTGCCACTATTTTTAAGGATACTTTCTGTTTGCAAATGTTTTCTCAGGAAACAAGTTCTCTTCCTTTATGCTGTGACAAAAAAGAAGACAGAACATAAAAGAAAACTCTTAGAAAAGAGTTGGGGGGAAAAAGAACAGCCAGCTCAAAGTGTATCGGGAAATTCATTGAACATAAAACCCCATCACGCGCAGTGCATACAATAATGCCACTTGGAGCTTCACCAAACATGTGGTTGTATGTGTGCTATTTTGCAAACATTTTCACCAGACATGACATACACGTCTCCTTCCCTTTGGTAATATTTCATACATCACTGTGAAACGATGAGAAACTTTTGCAAAGGAAAGGGGCAAGTGCTAGTAGAAGAGGGGAAAATGTACAGTTGCCTAGGCAACCAGACAACCACATTCCCCAACAGTATGGCAGGGAAAGCACATTTTGAAGGGCATCTAAATGCACATAACATTAAAAGCTATGCATCTGCATCTGGATTTGCATTGCGATGGAGATGATGTTGATCTGTCCAACATTTTTTCAACTCAATGTTCATTTGGATCAGATGCATATTTGCTTGTAAAACCATCAGCATAGTGCAGTACAGAAAGTCATTCAGTTGCCTGGGTGAGAACGTGCAGAGGTAAAAGAAGCCTAAAATATAATGCCAAAGCAGTAGAATGTTAAGACTGTGAATACTAGCATGGAAAATGCAAGAGGGGTGTAATTTTTTTTTTTTTGGGGGGGGGGTTGTACCCTTTAGACATTTCATTTTCAAAGTTAAAAAAATCAAACCCTACAAAGAGTCAATGGCGGATTATCTCACACATTATAACAGCCTAATAAATCCAGCACAAATTATCATGGCATGGCAAGCCATGTATGCAGCCAACTAAAGCAGCAACTTTAGGCAGGCCTACTTAGAAGTAAGCCCCATTTTATTCAAGAGGACTTACTCTCAGGACAGTGTTTTTAGTGTCACATAAAACTAATTGTGTTGGTCATACACAGATGCTTACAAACAACACTCTGTTATGCATATGCATGCATAAGACCATGTAAATATGTAAAGGATGAAAATTATTTCAAAATTATCATAACAAAAAGGTTGAGAACATAGTAAATATATATGTTCAATGATGTTTGTTTTCACAATTCTGTTATTTTAAAATATTCTGTATTTCCCAAGTAGCCAATTTTTCATCTGCCCAATTACTAGCAATCTTTTCCCCCCACTATCAAGAATATCATTTGTTTCTTTATTGTAGTAGATAAAACATCCTTTCATTGTTTCAGCTCACAAGCTGTGCAGATACTACCCACTGTTCTTGCCTCCAGCACTTCACATTATTGGTGTATTATTTCATGCATGCCCTACTCTTTTATCAATTGCTTTTGAAGTAATGTTAATAGACTAGAAAATTGAGACATTTATGAAGTATAGGCAGTGTTTATGAAAAAATCCATAAAATATGACACAGGCAAGACAAGATAAAAGCAGCATTTTAATAGATTATGGCAAAGAGATCCTGTCAGAAGTTGACAACTGACTCCTCAGAGATCACTAATTTTTATGGGATTAATTTTGTGGTAGTAAGGAGGAAGTTCAATGTCCTAATTAATCTGTAAATAGCACACACTCAAAATTAAACCTTGTGGCCCCTCATTAGATTTTGGCTTCAATGGCTTGTTCATAATTACCACAGGTTTACACAGTACAGTACTGAGGGAGGGGGAAAGGATACAGCATGGGGTTCCATTAAAAAAATCTATTCAAATTATACTTTGTATTTTCATTGATATGTAAGTGGTAAAAGCCACCATATTTACTTAAAAGGAAGGCTAATCTGAATATAAGACAACGCCCTCCAAGTTATATACCCCCCCCATTTACTGGATGTAACTGTAACTTGTATGTGAATGTAAGATGATACCCTAACCCCTTTTAATGGTATAACTGAAAAAATTAGTCTAGTAAAATACTATAATTACATTTATCCACTTAAAAGAACCAAAAGGGAAATGTACTTTTAAAAGAGATGGGTTATTAATTTGACCATTAAATGGCAATGATAAAATGAAATTATTACTTTCTGCTAAAAAGAAAATAATGAACAGTACTATAAATTATGAAAAAGTTGTTTAGCTATTATTTGGCTTTTGCGACTTTTTACTCCAGCCTTTGCAAAATGTGATTTTATTATGTTGTCTTAAGCGACAACATAATTATGTTGTCTTAAGCGAGTTTAGCAAAAATCTTTCACCTAACAAAACTGTACTACATCCAGCATTTCAAACAGGCTAAGGCTTTAGCTGCCAAGACACAGTCAGCTTCAACAGTCTGCAGATAGTAAGGCAATGAATCAAGAGATGCATTTTCGACTACTGATGTAGAAACTTGATACCAGTGCAACTACTCTGAATGCACACTCTAGACCTAGCAAGTTATCACCTGAACTCAGTGTCAGGTTTTCATCCTAATGAGAACTTTTATTGACTAAGTTCAAGTGAAATCAACTCACATCTACTCTGCAACTCTCACGTCCTTATCAAGGAAAATGTCTGAAATATAGTAGATTAACCAAAACCCAGTGTTTTAAAACCTTCTCAAATATATATTTGGGGTGTTCATGACTAATTTTGTTTGGGACCAATGAAATGACTATTTTGTCTAGGATGACAATAAATTTTAATCGAACTTTTATGTAGAGCTGGTTACCTGACTTTAAAAGATGGGGTTTGAAAAAAATATTAAGCTATGTTCTAGCTGGTGTTCAAAAGATTCTTTTTTAAAAAGAAAAAAGGTCATACTTTCCTTGGGTGTGGGTGAAAAATGTTCACTCTACTTTTCTGTTTGGGTTCACCATCAACCATACTAACTTCACAGGAATTAAAACTTTACATGAACAAAGAATGATTTGTATATAATCATTCCTCTCAATAGTGGAAGATAGAAAATATACATTTATTTTATGCTTCAGGGTTTCAGAGTACAAGAGAATAAAATTTCCAATCAGACATAAAGACAAGGTAGTTTTTAAAAAAAAGTTTGCTGAATTGCCTACAAAAAAGTGACACAAAACCCACAATTTCAATTACTCAATGAACTTTTTTAGAATGTTGACCTAGAACATCTAGAGCCAGTTTCGTGTAGTGTTAAGCGTGCGGACTCTTATCTGGGAGCACCAGATTTGATTCCCCACTCCTCCACTTGCAGCTGCTGGAATGGCCTTGGGTCAGCCATAGCTCTGGCAGAGGTTGGCCTTGAAAGGGCAGCTGCTGTGAGAGCCCTCTCAGCCCCACCCACCTCACAGGGTGTCTGTTGTGGGGGAGGAAGGTAAAGGAGATTGTGAGCCGCTCTGAGACTCTTTGGAGTGGAGGGCGGGATATAAATCCAATATCTTCTTCTTCTTCTATTCTAAAAGTGTATTTACAGCCAAGGTTACTAGTAGATAAATACAGACAAATGAACACAAATTTCTGAGCCAGCAAAGTCTGAATCAAGCAAGAGTGCTGTGGAGTGGGCTTATTATTAAGCCCCCATTTTTTCCTGTATAGTACTTTGTATCAAAGCAGAGATTATGCTGCATGGCATGAGCTTTGGGCTGACGCACATGCAATTTCAAGAAAATATATTTGTGTTCTCATTTTTGCTGTAAGTATATCAAATTGGATTCAGATCACAATCTGTGTTAGTTCTGCCATTCCAAGGTCAGGAGGGAATCCTTACAGTATATTGTAGTGTTTACATTTTTTTTCTTCCATTTCCCAGTGTCATTGAAACATTTTCACACTATGTAACACCTTTAAACGGAATAGTATTCATGCCAGAACAAGCACTGAAGTTATTACCTGGCATGTCTTTAAAAATGGGAACATATTTTGAAGCCCCCTGCAATAGCTGGAAAAGGTGAACAAAGTTCAGGATAAATTTCCACACCACTTTTGAGCAATGGCTCATGAGAAAACTGGAACATTCAAAGTAGACACTGGCACAGTTCAGACATAATGCAAAAGCATAGGCTAACTAGCAATAGTGTGATTATCTTAACCACTACAATAGTTACGATTAGTTAGGTTATGTCAAACCAGGATCTGAAACCATGGTTTGAAGTTTATTAATTTTTATTAAATGTTATTTATTTACGTTATATTTATATCCCGTCTATTCTATGCAGAATCAAGGCGGCTAATAAAAATAAGCAGTAAGCAATATTAAAATAATCAGATAAATTGCAATGGTGTTACTTCAGGCATATAATATTTCCTTTCTCAACACGTATAGATCCTAGGTGGTTAGTACTAAAGTGCGATAGATCCATTTGTGGTGGCAGCCCTCTCCAATTAAATGCCATATGCCATCTGAAACAGTTCAGTCTTGCAGGCCCTGCAGAACTGCGATAAATCCCGCAGGGCCCTGATGGCTTCTGGGAGGGTGTTCCAGAGTATTGGGGCTGCAACTAAGAAGGCTCTTGCTCTGGTGGAATTAAGCCTAGCCTCTTTTAGCCCAGGGACAGCCAAAAGATTTTGAGAGCTTGATCGAAGTGCTCTCTGGGGAACATGTGGGGCAAGGTGATCCCGCAGATAGGTAGGTTCTAGGCCATATAGAGCTTTGAAGGTTTATACCAGGACCTTGAAACGGATTCGGTACGCAACAGGCAGCCAGTGCAGCGCTCTCAGCACAGGCTGAATGTGCTCCTGCCTGGGAAGCCCCATTAACAGCCTGGCTACAGCATTCTGCACCAGCTGCAGCTTCTGAATCTGAGTCAAGGGCAGCCCCATGTAGAGAGCATTACAGTAATCAATTCTCAAGGTGACTGACGCGTGGATCACCACTGCTAAGTCACCATGCTCAAGGTAGGGGACCAACTGCCATGTTCGCTGAAGGTGGAAAAAATAGGCTCTGACAGTGGCTGCTACCTGGGCGTCCATAGATAAGGAGGACTCCAGGTGCACTCCCAAGCTCTTAACCCTTGACGCTGGTGTCAGTGGTGCCCCATCGAAGGCTGGTAAAGGGATCACCCTTCCCGGGCTGCCGCAACATAGAGAACCTCTGTCTTCATTGGATTCAGCTTTACCTGGCTCAGCCTGAGCCATGATACCACGGCTTGCAACGCCAGGTCCAGGATCTCCGGGGTATAGCCGGACCAGCCACCCATCAATAGATAAAGTTGGGTGTCATCTGCATACTGATGACAATCCAGCTCATACCTCCTGACCATCTGGGCAAGGGGGCGCATATAAATATTAAACAACATTGGGGAAAGAACTGCCCCCTGGGGCACCCCACAAATAAGTGGGTGTCTCTGGGACAATATTTCCCCAATTGCCACCCTTTGTCCCCGACCTTGGAGGAAAGAGGAAAGCCACTGTAAGGCAGACCCCTGTAACCCCATGTCGGCAAGACGGCTGGACAGCAGCCGGTGGTCGTCTCTATCAAATGCAGCCAATAGGTATAATAGGAGCAGTACTGCCGAGCCGCCTTGATCCAGATGTCTCAGGTCATCCATGAGGGCAACCAGCACCATCTCCATACTGTGGTCTGGACGGAAGCTGGACTGGAACGGGTCCAGTATGGAAGCATCCTCCAGGAAACCCTGTAACTGTGTCACCACCTCCCTCTCTATAACCTTACCCAAAAAAAGCAGGTTTGACACTGGCCGATAGTTGGCCAAACTGGTCGGTTCTATAGATGGTTTCAAGAGAGGGCGGATCACAGTCTCTTTAAGAGGTGTGGGGAAGATCCCCTCTATGAGGGATCTATTGACAATAGATCGAAGTGGATCACATAACACTGTCCAGCAATGACATGTAATATGAATTCTGTCTTAATTTTGGAATGAACATAAGAACATAAGAGAAGCCATGTTAGATCAGGCCAATGGCCCATCCAGTCCAACACTCTGTGTCACACAGTGGCCAAAAAAAAAAAATTATTTTGTATATATACACACACACACACACACTGTGGCTAATAGCCACTGATGGACCTCTGCCCCATATTTTTATCTAACCCCTCTTGAAGGTGGCTATGCTTGTGGCCACCACCACCTCCTGTGGCAGTGAATTCCACATGTTAATCACCCTTTGGGTGAAGAAGTACTTCCTTTTATCCGTTTTAACCTGTCTGCTCAGCAATTTCATTGAATGCCCACGAGTTCTTGTATTGTGAGAAAGGGAGAAAAGTACTTCTTTCTCTACTTTCTCCATCCCATGCATTATCTTGTAAACCTCTAACATGTCACCCCGCAGTCGACATTTCTCCAAGCTAAAGAGTTCCAAGCGTTTCAACCTTTCTTCATAGGGAAACTGTTCCAGCCCTTTAATCATTCTAGTTGCCCTTTTTTGGACTTTCTCCAATGCTATAATATCCTTTTTGAGGTGCGGTGACCAGAACTGCACACAGTACTCCAAATGTGACCGCACCATCGATTTATACAGGGGCATTATGATACTGGCTGATTTGTTTTCAATTCCCTTCCTAATAATTCCCAGCATGGCGTTGGCCTTTTTTATTGCAAACGCACACTGTCTTGACATTTTCAGTGAGTTGTCTACCATGACCCCAATATCTCTCTCTTGGTCAGTCTCTGCCAGTTCACACCCCATCAACTTGTATTAGCTGGGATTCTTGGCCCCAATGTGCATTACTTTGCACTTGGCCACATTGAACCACATTGAATGTTGTTGACTCTGCCTGGAACTCTGACCGGAATAGCACTGGGCTGTGCAAGAGAATGGAAGAAAGAGAAAAGGTGATAAAACTAGAATTTGTCAAAGTAAACAAGGTTTGAATGGTTTCACAAACTTTGTTGTATTTAAAATAAAAGATGGTTTCACATGATGTCTTAACTGAGCCTGAAGCACATACCAGCTATTCATTTTTTAGTATTTATTATGAAAAATGTCAATTTAAAGGTAGAGGATTTGTTAACTACCCCTGTGTAAGGATTGACTTGGATCCCCCAGAGCATTTCCATGAACAGAAGTTTGGTAAAACAATTTTATTAGTAACATATGGTAATAAATCTATATCTATTTCTTACATCTTTAAAAATTTCTTTTATCTACCCCATATATTACTTCCCACCCACCCCTCCCCCTGTTACTTGACCCCCGCCAGTGTTATTTACTTAAAAAAAATATTAAAGGTACCCTTAACTATTAAAACAAGAATTTATATTCTTCTTTTTAAAACTTAATTATTATCAAAAATTGTCCAATGTCCTTTTATTTTCCACTCTTTTTCTATATATCTTCTAAACTTTTTCCACTCCGTCTTAAAAACTTCTAAATCATAGTCTCTTGTTAATTTGTCCATTTTACTCCATGTCATAACTTTTATAATCCAATCCCATTTCTCTGGTATTTTTTCTTGCTTCCACAACGGCGCATACAATGTCCTAACAGCTGAAAGCAAGTACCAGATTAAAGTTCTACCTCCTTTTGGAAATTTTTCCATTTGTAATCCCATTAAGAAAGTCTCTGCAACTTTCATTACTTCATATCCCAATATCCTAGAAATTTCTTGTTGAATCATTTGCCAATACTGTTTTGCTCTTTCACAAGTCCACCACCTATGGCAGAAAGAACCTTCATGCTTTTTACATTTCCAACATCTGTCTGGCATCTTGTTATTCATCTTTGCCAATTTTTTAGGAGCCATATACCATCTATACATCATCTTAAAACAGTTTTCTTTAATACTTTGACATGTTGAAAGTTTCATACAGTTCTTCCACAAATATTCCCAAGTTTCCATCTGTATTTCTTTATTTACATTAATTGCCCATTTGATCATTTGAGATTTCACTACTTCATCTTCTGTAGACCATTGCAGAAGTAATGTATATACTTTTGAAATTAATTTATCATTATCTCCAAGCAGAACTTTTCCCATTTGTTTGGTCTTTCCTTATTCCTTCAATTTTAATATTCTCCACCAAGCTCTTTATTTGTTGCATTTGGAACCAATCATATTTATGATTCAATTCTTCAGCAGTTTTCAGTTCTATTTTGCCACTTTGAATTTTTAATAATTGATTATATGACAACCACTTTTCTTCACCTATCTCAGCCATTATTTTTATTACTTCAGCTGGCACTATCCATAATGGTCTTCTCTCGTCATATTTCTTGTATTTCATCCATGTATTTAGTAAATTACTGCTTATATAATGGTGAGAGAAAAAACCGTCCATCTTCTTTTTCCCATAATACAAATACGCGTGCCAGCCAAATTTATTTCCATGACCTTCCAGCGCCAAAAGTTTTTTGTTTAACAACGTTATCCATTCTTTCATCCACACTAAACAAACTGCTTCATTATATAATTTTAAATCTGGTAGTTGAAATCCACCTCTCTCTTTTGCATCTGACAAAATTTTCATTTTAAACCTTGGTTTCTTCCCAGCCCACACAAATTCTGAGATTTTCCTTTGCCATTTATCAAATTGTTTGCCATCCTTCACAATAGGAATAGTTTGAAACAAATACATTATTCTTGGTAAGATATTAATTTTAATTGCAGATCTTCTACCCAGCAATGACAACTTAAGCTTGTCCCATTTTAGCATGTCTTCATCCATTTTACGCCATAACTTCTCATAGTTATTTTTAAACAAGTCAATATTTTTCATTGTAATCTCTACCCCTAGGTTTTGGTATTAGTTTATCTTCAAAATTTTTAAAATATTTAGCTGTATATCCATCTGGTCCAGGTGCTTTTCCATTTTCCATTGCATTAATTGCATCAACCTCTATTTTTTCAATAGGATCATTCAAAATTTTTCTCATATTTTCAGTTAAGGGTTCTATTTTTATCTTTTGTAAATACTCATCTATCTTCTCTTTCTTCATTTTAACATCTTTAAACAATTTGGCATAGTACTTAAAAATTCTTTTTTTTATTCCCTCTTGAGTAACCAGTTCTTTTCCATCTACCACAATTCTCTTAATTATTCTATTTTCTCTCTTTTTCTTCAATTGCCAAGCCAAATACTTTCCTGGTTTATTTGCTCCTTCAAAGGATTTCTGCTGAAGTCTTTTCAAACTCCATTCCACTTCTTTATTTAACAAATGTCTCAATTGAGTTTGTAATATTGTAATTTCCCTTAAAATTTTCTCTTTCCCTGGTCTTTTTCTCAACTCCCCTTCCTTTTTCTTTATTTCATTTTGAATGTCCAACAACTGCTTTTCTTTCATTCTCTTTTTATTATTCAAAGAAATAAACACTCTTTTCATTACTGCTTTATAAGCATCCCAGACTGTCTGAAAATCAATATCCTCTTTATCATTTACTTGGAAAAAAGCTTTAGTTTCATTTTCTAGGTATGTCACTGTTTCTTTATTCTGTAGCAAATCTTCATTCAATCTCCATCTTCTCAATTTCTTGGACAATTTTGTAATCCACATTATTGGGTTATGATCAGCCCCAATTTTAGGTAAAATCTCTATCTTCTTTGTTATAAGACCTAAGTCTTTGGTTCCCCACAACATGTCAATTCTAGAAAAAGGTTTGTGTCTTGCTGAAAAAAAAGTATAGTCCCAAACTTCAGGGTTAAATTTCCTCCATATATCTTCCCAATTTTCTTGTTTAACCAATTCAAAAAAAGACTTTGGAAATTTTCCTTCTTTGCAATTGTTTTTTTTCCCCTCCAGATCTATCCAATGAGTTCTTAACTGTTCCATTAAAATCTCCCATTATCAAAACTTTGTCATAGGTCAGTTCATCATGTAATGTCTTTAAAAAAATCTTTGCACCATTAGGCGCATACAATCCCAATAACAACGTTTTTTCCTATTCAATATTGTCTCTACTGCAACAAATCTTCCATCTTTATCTTTAAACACTAATTTTGGCTCCAATTCTTGTCTAATATACAAAAACACTCCCCTTTTCTTCTGTTCAGCTAATGAAAAAAATTCTACTCCCAATTGTTTGTTCCATAAAATTTTACAATCCTTTTGTTTAATATGCACTTCTTGCAAACAAATTGTTTCTTAATCCAATGAAATGTTGGAATTTTGTTTCTTAATCCAATGAAATGTTGCCCTTCTTTTTTGTGGTGAATTTAGTCCATTAACATTCCAAGACAATAATTTGTAATCCATCATGGTGCAAATTCTTTATTTTCTTCAGCTCCTGAGCATTTGTAATTGTGATTCTCTTCCCCTGGAGTTCAAAGCTCAAACCTTCAGGTATTATCCATCTAAACCTCATTCCATTGTCTCAATTTTTCTGTCAACTTTTTATATGTTCTTCTGTTGTTTACCACTTGCCTTGGCAGCTCCTTCATGATTCTCACTTTACTGCCTCCCACTATCAATATTTTTTCAAAGTTTTTATTCATGATCCTTCCCACCATTTCCTTTGCCATATATCTTATAACAACATCTCTTGGTAAGTTATTTTTCGTGGCAAAAAGTGAATTCACTCTATACATATAATCATACATGCTTTTAGTCTCTTCAGGGTCTTCATCTAAAAATTCTGCAATTATTTTTATTATATATCCTTTTAAATCACCATCCTCCCCTTCAGGTACTCCTCTCAGACGTATCTGGGTCTCCATCAATTTGCAGTCATGGATTGCCACTTTTTCTTGCATTTTCAACAAGGTGGAATCATATACTTTCATTTTGCCTTCTACCTCCTGCACTTTCTTAGATGTTTCCTCAGTTTCCTTTCTGAGATCTTCCATGTCTTTTCTAATCTCTGCAATAATCTCTTTTTCCGATTCATCTATCATCTCTCTCACCCCTTTCATCATTCTGGCCTCCATTGCCTCTAATTGGTCCTGCATTTTTTCCAATGAAGTAGCCCTTGTATGGGGCTGCTTGTGTTCAGACATTTAAAAACACCAAAAATTTTAATCTCACCAATTTCAAATTTAATTATCAGATTCAAAAGATTAGAGCTTGCTTTTTATAACAAGCCTAATTTCGCCGTCCTCGGAGCTTCCTAGACCAAGATATTAATTTTTAAAACTTTTAAACCCTTTAAAAAACACGAAACTTTGGACCTCACCAATTTCCAATTCAATTATCAGGTTCAAAAGAGTAGGACTTGCCCTTTATAACAAGCCCAATTTCACTGTCCTCAGAGCTCCCAAAGTCAAGATATTTATTTTTAAATTTTTTAAATCTTCCAAAATGGCAGTCGCAACTTTTTACTGCTCCTTGCAATTTTTTTCCCCTTTTAAAAACTTCCGAGGACCACACAAATAATATGACCAATATAATAATATTTTATTTTTTTTTATATATTTTTATTTTTATATCCCGCCCTCCCCGCTAGGCGGGCTCAGGGCGGCTAACAGACACGGGAGTCTCATGATTCACATTAAACAATAATAGACATGGGAGTCCCGTGATTCATAAAACATAACAATTTAAACATTAATTACAATAAATTATTTAAAATACATAAAAACATATAAACATATAAGATATAAAAATAGGTGCTAAAATGATGTATTTAAGATGGCTAAGTGTCTATTCATTCATTAATCAGGTTCTGTCTTAGTTACCACATGGTGACTCAAATGCTAACTGAAAAAGAAATGTTTTGCAAGCCCTGCGGAATTGGTTCAGGTCCCGCAGGGCTCGCACCATCTCTGGGAGATCATTCCGCCAACGAGGGGCTATCACCGAGAAGGCCTGCTCCCTAGTGGCCTTCAACCTAACTTCTCTTGGCCCAGGGATTGTTAATAAGTTCTGAGAACCAGACCTCAGTGCTCTCCGGGGTACATATGGGGAGAGGCGGTCCTTTAGGTAGGCAGGTCCTCGGCCATATAGGGCTTTAAGGGTAATAACCAGCACCTTATAGCGAACACGGTAGACAACCGGCAGCCAGTGCAGATTGCGCAGCCCAGGCCGTGCAGGCTCCCACCGTGGTAGTCCCTCCAACAGCCTGGCCGCCGCGTTCTGGACTACCTGGAGTCTCCGTGTTCGGTACAAGGGCAGCCCCATGTAGAGGGCATTGCAGTAGTCTAACCTCGAAGTGACCGTTGCGTGGATCACAGTTGCCAGGTCGGCGCGTTCCAGGAAGGGGGCCAACTGCCTCGCCCTCTTGAGATAGAAGAAGGTAATATGAGGGTAATATGATCTTCTTACCCTCTTCTCAATTAATTCCAATGATTTTTAATGTCCCGAATTCTTAAAAAAAAAATATTTTTATTCTGGCCTCCCAGCAATGGCCACCGATGTTTCTCAATGGTATATATTCCTAGAGTAGGTTTTCTTTCTACTACTTCCTGCTTTTGTTGCCATGAAGTCTCATTCACACTGGTAAGGAGATCTCACGATACTTGACGTATTTCCTGTCTTGCTCAGATGTACTGCAGGTCTGTGCCAATATGACGATGGTACTTTTTCTTCCAAAACCGCAAGTAGACTAAACAATAAATTCCTTTCCACTTTTTAACAGTTTTTAACACTGTCCTTTATATTTATAAAGTCCAAATTTCACCTCTTCCTCCCCTCTTCTTCCAAGCTCTCTAAATTTTCCTTTCCCACCTTTTAAATTTGTATCTTTAAGCTGTAAATAGTTTCAGAATGAAAGATAGTCATCTGTACCTTTCCTTCCAATTATCCAAGTTTCCACTGGTCTTGCAAAGCTTTAGATGTTTAGCAATGTCCAAGAAGGTTAGGATCCTGCCGAGCTTATGTCAAATAAATGACTCTGAAAAACTTCTGCAGATGATGAAAATGCAACTCTTCATGGAGACCCCTCAAAGAAGCCCCCCCCCCCCCCGGGGACTTCTTCTAAGCCAAGGTAAATCTCCTCAAAGTTTTCTGTGCATATCTTGGACTAATCTCTGAGAAAAGTAGGCAGTAGGCATTAATTTGCCTTCCACTACCCCGAACAGAAGTTCCAGCCTGCTCCTGTTGTGAGAAGCAGCTCAGCGTGACATTTTCCTCCCCCAGAAGTTCTTCCATGAACAGAAGTTGAACAGCCCAGCTGGAGCACAGAAATATGGAGCTGGAGGCTATAGAGTATCCACAGTCATTCAGATACCAAGCAACCTGCCCATTCCTTGCTAGTCTCCCACTTGGCAATACATTACTGCTAAAATGTTGTTCCCAGACTATTCCTTTCAGTCACCACTTTGGTTCACACAAGGGCAAGGGCAGGGTTCTTTTAGTGTTGCATGCCAGCATATTTGTTGTCAGGTTCTTGTTACATTGTGTTTAGATGTTTGTGTGGGTCTTTATAGTGGTAGAGGGTGACAGGTTGATGGGAAGATGGGTTTGGTAAGGTCTTTGAGTGTTTGACATAATGGGCCTGTGCTGATCACCCTCTAAACCAACAGATTTGTGACAGTCATATGTACAAGTTATAGGGTGCTTTCCCACAGTGACTGTTTGTGAGTGGATTTTGGTATTCTTACACAGTAAAAATCCAGTTGCAAGGTACATTATTTAGTGTGTGTGAATGCACTCATAGAGTCAAACAGTTCTTTACTGAATACCAATTTAGCTCATGGAGAATGTCTAATTATTCAGCGCATAATCTTAATGTTAAAAGCTGATTTGGCATGTAGTAATCTGGCTCAATGAGCCTCAAGGACCTGAATGCAGCTCTGTTCTCCAGTATTCTCAGTATAACACCAACCTAGATCTAGACCTCATGGCCTGGGAAAGACAGTTGTCATATTCTATCAGGCCTTCTCACCAATATCCCAATGCTCTATTGATACAACTCTGGATTTTGCACATAACTACCTGACACTGGGGATTCAATAGACAGGAATTCTATTGGCAGTTGTCCCAAAAGTCCTCATACTTGAGCTTGCTGAACTTGGTATTTGGGCCCTAAGGTAGCCGTCCTTGGTGTTTTCAATAAATATGAAAAGAATGCTTGTTGTTGCACTCTGCTGTCTGGTCCTCTTGGTCTCCAAGGCCTGACCTTTCCTTGAGTATGTCCTCTGCTCCTTCTTTGAGTGAGCCTACAACTAAGTCTTCCTTTGGCCTTCCCTTGGCAGCCTCCTTCCCATGCAGTTCTTCCTCCTCACTCTTGGCTAAGCTTGCCTTTTTATCAGATTACAGACCAGGGGTGGCCAAACTTGATTAACATAAGAGCCACACAGAATAAGCATCAGATGTTTGAGAATCGCAAGACATGAACATCAAATGTTTGAGAGCTGCAAGACAAGGAAGAAAGGAAGATGGGGAGAGGAAAAGGAAAGGTTGAAAGAAAGCAACTTCAAATGCATGCTTCAAGCCACCGGCTGGCTTGGCAAAGTGATTTAAAGAGACAAATACCTTCTCCAGGATGGCCAAAAGGGTGATGGTGGCTTCAAGAGTCATATGATATGTGTGAAAGAGCCACATGTGGCTCCCAAGCTGCAGTTTGGCCACCCCTGTTGCAGACTGTGAAAGCTGCCCTAGCGGCTGCAATCCTGCCCCACCCCCACCCCAGCTGTTTTTAAAGCTCGGCTGGGCAGGAAATGGTGCAGGGCCCATGTGCAACTTTAATAGCCTTTCTCCTTCACAGACAGCTGTCTGGAACAGTCCAAGACTCCATTGCTGCTCTGACTGCCATGGTAGCATATCATGGTCCATGTGCCTGGTCATGCACTTCAATTGGTATTACTTAATGGGATGCAGTTACATGTTTTACTGTAGATGTTTTTACATTCCTTTGTTAGATAGCATCTTTTAACCTTCACAGTGACAGGGATTCTATTAGGGCTGTCCACTCCTCCTGCTGGGTGTGGGGGAATATTCCATTCCCTGCCAATGCCTACCTTCACCAATCAGCTGACCAATAGGGAATGGCTGTAAAAATGGCATCCCCCACTCCACCCCCTGCTGGGGACCAGGAAGGCCTGACAACCCTACCTTGGGGAGTTCCTCATTGACCTCTCTGATACTGAAGTTTTAGTTGATCGTTGAAATGCAGAGATGACTTGAGTGGCTGTTACAGTCATTCCCAAATACCCTGTTTCCTCACACAGAGCTCAGTCATATTGGTTTATTGAACAACAGGCAGTGAAACATGAGAGTTTAAGCTGATGGAGGAAACTGCTAGATGAGTAAGCTTCCTGGTTACTTAGCCTCACATCTCATCACTGAATTCTATAGAACACTAGCACTATATGTAGTATTTACAGCATTAGACATTTAAAGTTCAGGGCTACATGTACAGAAATCTATTCAATGAGCCCTAGAGCTCATTTTTGTCATACTACTGCACTTTAGAGGGAATAGGCCATCTCTCTCCACCCCCTGGATGATTCCTTGTAGGCCCCAACTTGTTGCACTTAATCAAATGTCATTAAATAAACTCTGAACAAGTAAGCACAGGTTACAGCCAGGTACAACTGAACCATAACCAAATTATTAGCTCCTACGTTGACAAGCGAGATGAAATTGAGATTCTCTCTCTCTCTCCACACACACACACAGAATGCTTTTAAAAATGTTTCAGGACAACACTGAGATGGGTGAAGTTGTTTAGGTCCCCTTCATGAGATCTGCGACATGTCCTTGTAAATTTGGCCTTGGGCATTCTGGATAGCTGTTCTTCCAAGCATGTAATTTAAAAGTACTTGAAGCACTAACATAACTTTACAATGATGTACATTTAAACCATTTATTCTAGACAATCTTTCAAGGTGTTCTAGAGTAAAGTGCCTTAAACGGTTTGAAAGCACTTTTTAAAACCATCTGTGATGTAAATGGCTATAAGCTATTGGAGGCAGTATAAGCATTCTAGTTGGCATGCAGCTAAAATTATTTATAACGTTTTATGATAAAACATCTTAACACTAAAGCAAAATAAAAAGCTGGCGATGAGCACCAGGGAATTACCTGGCAAACAGAAAGAAGTTTCAGAGCAAGTTAAATAAAATATTGCTTGTCTGAGTAACTAAAAGAATATTTTGATATGTGAAGGTCTGGGTGGGAAAAGGAAAAACCAGAGTGGGTTTTTTTTTCTCTTGAGGACTTTTTGACAATTTACCTTACAGAAAACTGAAACTTTGGGAGTATACTTTAAAAAAAAAAACCTTCCCACAAAATATTTTCTTCTTTGTAATGCCTGATTTTTTAAAAACAAGGTGTTAAACTCAAGATGTATAGTAGTAAACATTTTGATGTAAAACAACATATAGCATTAGATAATTATATTTCCTGCTTGTATTACGTATAAAGCATGTTTACTTTTGAAATATGACCAATTTTGTGCACAATTCACTACTAAGTGCATGATGATAATACGCCATTGAAGAGTTCAATGACTTCGGTCTTGTAAAGTTTAACTTCAGAACCAAATGTGCTATCAGCCCTACTGTGGCTATATGAGACTTTATGTCCCAGTAATGTATTTGTGTTTTCTATTTTCAACATTTATTTTTGTCTGTCTCTCAGATGGCAAAAAACCTGTCACATGTGCTAAGGAAACATAGGGTGCATTAATTTGGGGTTCCTTCTGATGATAAATATTTTTTCTGGGAAATAAATTCTGAAAAATGCCCCCCATAGGTCCAAAAATTGCTGAAAAATTTGTATACTCTGACCTATTTTGCACTTCTTTAACTGCTTTGATTTCATTCAAAAGTTTCTCTCCTCCCCCCCCCCCCCCGCTCCCGCAATTCTACTCCAGATCTTTGACTGACCTTCAGTGCCCTGGATTACTTCCCAATTCCTGTTCTCCTTGCTATTGTGCTTCTGCTGCATCTGATTTTCTGTTCCTACCTTTGATACTGTACTTGTTTCACCTCATCTCCATAAACACCAACCTGCCCTTTCCATTTTTCCTCCTAAAACTGAAACCAGCTGTTCCTTGCATAGCTGGCAGTACTTATCCTTTGAACTTGATAACTGCACGGATCACTTTAGATCTAACCCCTGTCTAGTAAGAAAATGTTACCCCAAACCCCACCCTCTTTTTGTGGCATCGGGGAAAGGAAGTACCATTTGGATCTGAAAATCATAGTTTCCATCATGAGTTTCTACCCTATTACAAATGAACATCACCTTCTGCAAAATGCATAAAAATGGTATAAAGTGGTAAGCTGCATATGCTGTAAAAGAAACAAACAAAAGCAACTGCCAGTAAAAATGGGTGAAACAGAATGGCTCACCAGGACAACATAGAAATTAAAAAGAAGCATATATCATATTACACCTATTTTAAAGCCCAGTATAATTATGTTTTCTACTACTTTGTTCCTTGGCCAGAAAACTCAACTGCACTTTGTATAACTTCATCGTCAATCCTAATTACTCTCCATGAGTTACAGAATTCAATACAGAAGAATTTAAAATATTTACTATACATATGTTTATCTTCTAATTATCATGGTCAGTCTCAAATTAAAACAATTCCAAAGGTCCTGATGTAAATTGATGAATTTGCATATACTACAATGATATCTTTGGTGATAAAAATATGCGACTTCCACATACTGCACTATTCTACAATACTTTTCATCATAATAATCACATCAAAGCATAATCACAATGTTTTTAATTCACAGATCCTTTATTCGAGATGACCATCTCACTATGAAAATGTATGTATCACATAAACTGAGCACCTCAAAATCTTCAGAGGGAGACCCCATGACCAATGTCCAATAGAAGACACCAAAGCACCAAGGACATGGTACCTCAAGAATCACCCAAGTGGACTAATCTGCCTCCAGAACCCCACAATCTTCCATGCAACCCCCAAAGCAAAGAAGGTTAAACGTCCAAGAAGAAGCCTGCATATGCACAATCTAACCATAAGCCATAAGGAAAACACTGAACTTTTTCTTGGCAGGATAAGAACTTCTGCTCTAACAATAGCTCAGGCAAACCAGGAATGAATCATAGAATCATAAAGTTAGAAGGGATCTCCAGGGTCATCTAGTCCAACCCCCTGCACAATGCAGGAAACTCACAGATACCTCCCCCTAAATTCACAGGATCTTTATTACTGTCGGATGGCCATCTAGCCTCTGTTTTGAGCCAGAAACTCTTTTAATTTCAACCCATTGATTCTGGTCCTACCTTCTGGGGCCGCAGAAAATAATTCCATACCATCCTCTATATGACAGCCCTTCAAGTACTTGAGGATGGTGATCATATCACCTCTCAGCTGCCTCCTCCTCTCCAGGCTAAACATGCCCAGCTCCTTCAACCTTTCTTCATAGGGCTTGGTCTCCAACCCCCCCCCCCCCACCACCACCACCACCATCTTTGTTGCCCTCTTCTGGACCTATTCCAGCTTGTATATATCCTTCTTAAAATGTGGTGCCCAAAATTGAACACAGTACTCCAAGTGAGGTCTTACCAGAGCAAAGAAGAAGACTTTAGATTTATGCCCCGCCCTTGTCTCTGAATCATTGACTCAGAACAGCTTACAATCTCCTATATCTTCTCTCCCCACAACGGGCACCCTGTGAGGAGGGTGGGGCTGAGAGGGCTTTCACAGCATCTGCCCTTTCAAGGACAACTCCTACAATAGCTATGGCTAACCCAAGGCCATTCCAGCAGCTGTAAGTGGAGGAGTGGGGAATCAAACCCAGTTCTCCCAGATAAGAGTCTGCACACAACCACTACACCAAACTGGCTCTCTTTTTTGCTTTGGCCATCTAGTGAGATGGTCATCTTGAATAAAGGATGACTGTGAATTAAAAACATTGTGATGATGCTTTGATGCGATTATTATGATGAAAATTAAAAAAGTTTCTGGCTCAACATTAGGGAGAACTTCCTGACCATTAGAGTGGTTCCTCAGTGGAACAGGCTTCCTCAGGAGGTGATGGGCTCTTCTTCCTTGAAGGTTTTTAAACAGAGGCTAGATGGCCAAAGCGATACCATCACTTCATGTGATCTGGACACTATACTTCTATTGATACAGTCCAAAACTGCATTTGCCTTTTTTAGCCACCGCATCATGCTGTTGACTCATATTCAGTGTATGGTACACTAAGACCCCTAGATTCTTTTCGCACATACTACTGTCAAGACAAGTTTTCCCCATCCTATAGCCATTCATTGGATTTTTCCTACCTAAATGCAGAACTTTACATTTATCCCTGTTAAAATTCATTTTATTGGTTTTAGCCCAGTTTTCCAGCCTGTCAAGGTCATCCTGTATCCTGTTTCTGTCTTCTACTGTATTTGCAACCCCTCCCAATTTAGTATCATCTGCAAATTTAATAAGCATTCCCTTGATTCCTTCATCCAAATCATTCATAAAGATGTTGAATGAAACAGGTCCCAGGACAGATCCTTGAGGCACTCCACTTGTCATTCCTCTCCAAGAGGATGAGGAACCATTCACAAACACTCTTTGGGTGCAATCTGTCAACCAGTTACAGATCCGCCTAACGGGAACAGGCTCCAAACCACATTTCACCAACTTGTCAACAAGGATAGTATGTGGAACCTTATCAAAAGCTTTACTGAAATCAAGATAAACAATGTCTACAGGATTCCCCTGATCCAGCAAGGTAGTCACTTTCTCAAAAAAAAGAGATCAGGTTAGTCTGACATGTTCTTGAGAAACCCATGCTGGCTCTTAATAATCACAGCCATCCTTTCTAAATGCTCCAGGACTGACTGTCTGATGATTTGTTCTAAAACTTTTCCAGGTATAGATGACAAGCTGGCGGGTCGGTAGTTACCTGGATCCTCCTTTTCCCCCTTGAAGATGGGGACAACATTCGTCTGCCTCCAATCTTCCAGCACCTCTTCTGTTCTCCAAGAATTCTCAAAAATAATAGCCAGAGGCTCAGAAATTACATCCACAAGCTCTTTTAAGTACATAAGAACATAAGAGAAGCCATGTTGGATCAGGCCAATGGCCCATCCAGTCCAACACTCTGTGTCACACAGTGGCCAATATATGTGTGTGTGTGTGTATATGTATATATATACACACACACATATACATACATACACACACACACACACACACACACACACACACACACACACACACATATATATATATATATATATATATATATATATATATATATATATACACACACACTGTGGCTAATAGTCACTGATGGACCTCTGCTCCATATTTTTATCCAATCCCCTCTTAAAGCTGGCTATGCTTGTAGCCGCCACCACCTTCTGTGGCAGTGAATTCCACATGTTAATCACCCTTTGGGTGAAGGTACTTCCTTTTATCCATTTTAACCTGACTGCTCAGCAATTTCATTGAATGCCTACGAGTTGTTGTATTGTGAGAAAGGGAGAAAAGTACTTCTTTCTCTACTTTCTCCATCCCATGCATAATTTTGTAAACCTCTATCATGTCACCCCGGAGTCGACGTTTCTCCAAGCTAAAGAGCCTCATGCGTTTTAACCTTTCTTCATAGGGAAAGTGTTCCAAACCGTTAATCATTCTAGTTGCCCTTTTCTGCACTTTTTCCAATGCTAGAACCCTTTTAGAACCCTTGGATGAATTAATCCAAGTTAAGCTCTACCACTGCAGCTATCTCAATGCATTTTGGAAATGCTTCTTTCAGTAGTCATTGTTTGCACGAATCCATACATATTTCATATAGGTGACATGAAAGACTACCCAAGACTCTAGAGAGCCATGGTCTGTCAGATTACGCAATACTAACCTTGAGAGATCAATGGTCTGACTCAATATAAGACAGCTTTATGTGTTCCATATCTTAATTGACTCCATATTAGGATTCCCTTATTCAAACTTTACAATATTGATTTTGCATATTTTTGTGTTTTTAAACATGTTTTTTACCAGTAGCCTTCTTATATAACTTTATAAAATTATGTATTCAGTTCTAAAAGAAAGTACGGTGAAAGCCAGTATTTATTTCTCTAAGGATGGCCTGGCACTTCAGTAACTAGGCTCAAACACTTGGAAAGGTTTCACTAAAAGAGCTCACAACCAAGACAATTCTCCATAAAGATGGTAATCCAGAGTAGGACTAAAGATGCCATACCTGTACACACTGACTGTAAGGTCCTATGTTTGCAGGAGCCCAGTGAGAAATGCTCTGCACATGCATGATCTGCTTCTGGTAACAGGATACACCACCAGCTGTCTCATCATACTTGTGTGCAAGGCAATCCATCTGAAATAACATTCCTTCAGGCAAGGCGGCTTCTACACATACTCTGCAACCACAAGATGGCAAAGATAAGTTATAATAGGGATGCCAAATGTCCAGCCCGTGGGCCAGAACCAGCCCGCCCAGGGCTTAACTCAGGTTCCCCAGGCTTTTTTCTGCCCCCTCGTGTCCTCATCATTTGAAGCTCCCAGGTTAACAAAGTTCCCTGCTCTTTCAGTTCCCTGTCTTTTCTGCCTTGTCTTTGCAGGCTGCAGCACAAACAAAGCTGCAAGAAAAATGTGGAATGGACTCTCCATCAAAGCTGTGAGGAGAACATGGAGTGGATTTTCTATTAAGGTCTCTGTGCTCATACAGATAGGGCCCAAGGATCTTGATGGAAGATCCATTCCACATTTTCCTTGCAGCTGTGTCTGTGCTGTAATGTGTTTCAGTGGAGTGGAGACAGTTTCACTTTCACTGTTCCTATATATAGACAGCTAATGCTTAGGCTTCCTGGAGTTGTGTCCTTGCAAATAAAGGGTTGATACTTTGATCCAGCTTGTCTCTGCTCAATGGACCTGACCTAGTGAGTACTCTATAGACCTGACCTAGTGAGAGCCAGTTTGATGTAGTGGTTAAGTGGGCAGACTCTTATCTGGGAGAACCAGGTTTGATTCCCCACTCCTCCTTGCACCTGCTGGAATGGTCTTGGGTCAGCCATAGCTTTCATAGGAGTTGTCCTTGAAATGGCAGCTGCTGTAAAAAGCTCTCTCAGTCCCACCTACCTCACAGGGTGTCTGCTGTGGGGGAGGAATGTAGAGGAGATTGTGACAACTCTGAGACTCTGAAATTCAGAGTATAGAGCGGGATATAAATCAAACATAATCTTCTTCTTCTTTAACCTGGGAACCCACAGTCAAAGGGGGATATTATACTAGACAGCCATTGCCAATATCAGTAGACTGGGTGCAGGAGAGAGAAGCTTGCAATGCCATTGTAGAGCCCCACCAAATTCGAAGTGCCCAATCCAGCTGTCCTCACTCAGCTGATGTGGAACCAGCAAATGAGGTTGCCTGAGGTTCCCACCTCTGCCAGCCATTAGCCTGATGGGGTGGGGAGAAGGCCTCCTCCAGACATCTTCTACCCATGCAGCAATAAGAGCATAAAAACATAAGAGAAGCCATGTTGGATCAAGCCAATGACCCATCCAGTCCAACACTCTGTGTCACACAGTGCCCCCCCCCCCAAAAAAAACCAAGTGCCATCAGGAGGTTCATCTGTGGGGCCAGGACACTAGAAGCCTTCCCACTGTTGCCTCCCTCCCAAGCACCAATCTGGCCTTTTCAAGTCAGTTTTGTATGTTAACTGAAGTTGTTAGAGTTGTCTCCATCCAAATAAATGGCTGATGTTTTAAGCCAGCTTGTCTCTGTTGAATGGACCTGAGAATAGGCGTCTGAATCAGTACCCTAGCCTGGCAACTTACAGGCACAGGGAGACATTACATGGTGTCAGAACTTGTCCTGTATCTACTTTGGGTCTCCCGTTGAAAAGGAAGGTTCCAAATTGCATCCCTCAAAAAGCAATGGAACATTTCAAGCCCCCATCAGACAGATCCTTTAGGGGGAATTTAGGGGAGAACTGGAAGAGATAAGAACAAAGGTTGAAACTGTACCTCACAGTCACCAAGGCTGAAAAAGAGTTAGAGGATTACAATTGCAGTCTTGGTTCACTGCATAGGAGACAAAACCCTTGACATTTTCAATAATTTGCAAGGTGTGCTTGTAGACCCTAACAACGAGACCCTAGCAGAGATTTTAACAGCTTTCCAAATCTACTATGAACCTAGAAAGAGCCCTGTGTTTGAGAGATACCAGTTCTGGCAATTACAATATAATGAGGCTGCTTGATGGCTTTGTCACTGAGCTTAGTCAAAAAGCATAGCACTGTGAGTTTGGTCCTGGAGAAACTCCTAGAAAAGTCCAATCTTACCCTCCAGCATGCAATCAATATCTGCAGAACAAAGGTTCTTACAAGTGTGATATGGTTGTGGCCAAGATACAAGCATTATTCTCTGTGTTCTCTGTGTTCTGTGTTAATTGCTGGGAGGGTTGTAAATCTCAATTTACAAACACCACGGTCTCACATTATCATACCCGCCTGAACAGAGAAGCTATTGAGATTTACAAACACCAGCACAATTTTAACAGAAAGGAAGAAGGCATTTTCATCCACCAATCTTGGTACCCAGCTCTGCAAAACACCCTACAGACTATAAATTGCAGAAAGTCACAGAACAACCAGTACATTCCACAGAACAATCAGCACAGTCAACAACCATCTTCCTTATCTTCACACCCCTTCCAACCCTCCCAGCAATTAACACAGAACAATGGGCACATTCAACAGCCAGTTTCCTTATCACTACCCTTCCAGGAAGCCCCACCAAACAATGGGCACATCCACAAACCAATTGCCCTTTCACCACACCCCCTCCAGCCTAGAAATAGCAGTTCTCCAGCATCCCTGGCCCCACTCAATGCAAAGCAGCCAAGAAGGTCAGAGCGCCTGCTCTGGCTGCAACGCCACTGAGGATGTTCTCCGCAGCTGAGAACGAAACGTCTGGAAGGAAAACTTTCTCCAGTAGAACACGGCACTTGAGCCCGAAAGATTCTACAAACCCTAATCAGGCAAGTGGTCAGGGTGCCTGCTAGATTTAAGGACTATGTGATGGGACAGCAGTAAGGGCAAACTCCAACAGTGAGTCAAGTTGTAGCAACCTATGACTCAACATTTTTGTAGTATTTGGGTTGTTCTGACCACACCAAAGGGAAAAAGGGGGATGTTGTGTATTTATTGTATACATGTATGCAGGGGTCATTTTGTAGAAAAAAAGGTGCAGGAGCTCAGTAGCATATCTCATTTGCATATGCCCTGAGATCTGTGTGCAGTGGGGAGAGAACTCACCACTGCATGCAGACCCTGGCTGGAGGTTCAGGAGCTGTGCTCCTGTGAGCTCCTGCTGAATTTAAGCTCTGCATGTATGTATGTAATGGAACACTGTCCTCTTCTAATATCTGTGTGATTTAGTTTGGACCTATTGGGTGGAGTTCTTGTTTCAGTTTCTAGTTTTGTATGATAGCTGAAGTTGTTGGTTGCTGGGAGTTGTTTCCTTGCAAATAAATGGCTGATGATGTTTTGAGCTAGCTTGCCACTGCTGAATTGAACTGAAAACAGGTGCTTGAGTGAGTACCCTAACATGGGAATCACCAGGCATAAGAGTCCCAGCCAGGTCCGTGTGCTGAAAAAATTCAGTAACCCTGAATATTTTCCATATTTCATACCAATATTGGGATTTGAAAATATTAGGAAATACTGATGTTTTTGGGGTTCAAAAAACTCAAAAAATATAAATCCCCAAATTCAAAAAATACCAATTTGTGTGTGTATGTGTGTGCAAGCCCCTATCAGGAAGGCTCCCACCCTCCTGGCTTTCTGTAAACTCTGCAAACCTGAATTATTCAGTGCAGGCCTCAGATTCAGTGGGAGCTCACAGGAGCACAGCTCCTGAACCTTTCTGAGAGTTCCACCTTCTCCTTCTGAAAGTTCCACCTCCTTGTCCATTGAATAGTATGTGCAGCTGCATAACAATCCCTGGATAGGTCCACCACCTGTTTTTCTACAAAATGACCCCTGATTCAGTGTAATGAAATCTTTTTCAGAAAGATTTCCGCAAGGGATAGGGATTATGGTCTGTAGTATGATTTTTTTTTTTTTGCTATAAGTATGATCCTACTACATAACTCCTGCACCTTTTATTGTGTCAACTTAATGCTCATGTTTTGATTTGGCCTGGTTTCAGCTGTTTTCAGATTTTTCTGCTTGTTTTCAGATTTCTGCAATCCAAACCTCTACTGAATGACCATTCCTGTTGATTTAAACTGTCCCACACTGTGCAATCTCACTGAGTCTCAGTGAGAAAGGCAGACTGTAAATGACACAAATAAATAAATAATACAGAGCTGAGCTTGATAGATCACTGCCTCAGTTTATTACAGTATCTCTATATACTCTGCTGCATAACAAATGGAGCCTTAAACTTAATTGCATTATTTTTGGGCCTCTTCACAACTGATTATATATTGGAATAAAACATATTTTTTTTCCAATTTTTGATGTAAATTACAGGGCATGATATTAATAAGGAACTTTGGATATTTATCTCAAGAAAGTCTTCAATTCACTGAGTGTCACAGAGATCCAATTACTAGTAAAGCTATTACTAAGTAGGGAGAAATATATCTTATTAACCGAAATAAGTAATAAAGTCCTCAACAGAAAAAAAAACCCCAACTTACTTCTTATACAAGATTTTATGCAGCATTAAAATATTTTAATTGTGCAAGCCTTACTTCATTAACTTTATATAATATTAACATTTTTATTAAGAAACAAGAAATGAAATACATTTGAAGATGATTCCACTGAAGACAAATGAGAATAAAAACATACTAGCTCTGAATGAATGAAAAATCAAATATGGATATTCACTAAGAAGGTAAACCTAGGAAAAATGATAATGAGGTCATAGTAGTAGACTAGGGGGACAAGACTGGACTCATCTTTTGTACTGCAACAGAGCTGAGACAGATTGCTCTTTTCTGCAATATGAAAAACCACATGGGAGAAGGTAGGAGCACTAGAGCTTCTGTCTTCTCAGCTACTGAAGAACTGCAACCGACTAGTGCCACATTGTGATCTGCTTTAAAGACCCCCTGAATCATCAAAATAGATTGTGGAGGCTGACAGTTTAGGAATAGAAGGATAAAGACTTGCTACATGTGCGCCAGAACATTTTCAGTTTCTCTGGATGAGTACAGAAACAAAAACTATGGTTTTACCATAGCATTTCTGGTTCTTCCTAGAGCTATCAATTGTTACTTCTGGGTTGTAACTGGAAGTGACATACCAGCTCAGAGACTGGCAGTTACTCCCCTCCCCCCAATTATTTTTCTCCTCTTGCTGCTTGATGAGAGAAGCCTCCTGCCATAGTGAGAAGCCTCCAGCCATAGTGGAAGGCCTGGCAACACTATTTGGTGACAGTCACTATTTGGTGACTGTCTGGCTGTGCGGCAAGGAAGAGATAATTCAGCAGCAGTTTCAAAGAGTGATGTGTCTTGCTGGGAATGGAAGATCTACATTTTTATAAGAAACAGAAGTTCACACTCTACTCTTGAAATGGAGCTGGTTCAGATCCATTCTGCTAATGCCAGGGCTTTCCCTCAGGCACTAGGAGCTTTCTGCCAATGCAAGATATTGTTATATCAGCAGAAAGCTCCATGTTAAAAAAGAAAACATCTCTAAGATCTAATCCTATATCTTTAAAAAGAGATATACAACTAGGGGGAGAGGAAGTCTAGACCCAACTAACAGAGATAGACCAAATCTGGAGAAAAACTTCATAAATAAAGCAATAGTAGCAGTAAAAGTATATCCCAGTATACCATAAATACAAGGCAGCAGTGGTGTGAACCTACCTTGCTGGGGGACACAAATCAAATGCTATCATATAGGCTGAATTTATCACAGAAAAATCTTTCATGCTCTTCATGTACAGATGGACCAAAATAATATCTGTCAATTCCAATCCTTCTGAATTCAGATGAGCTGCATGTGGAAAAATAATGTGGATGTTAGACAGGAGAAAACATTACATCTATACAGAATGATAGTAGGAATATTTCTACAAAGTAGTTGCTAAGGAAAAGAAAATGATAACAGCTTAACTTTTCCTTGGATTGATAGAAGCCTTTAATGGTGTGGAAACCACTACACAAAAATGTTTTGAACAACAATTCTGTCATTACTTTCTAGAAGACTATCTCATATTGAGACATTGTATTTTCTTAAGAAAATTAATTAGAATTAAAGGACAGCATTTCCCAACTCAACACAAACGTGAAGACAGGTATTAACCTTTGCTTTATGCATAGATAGATGAGTGAGGGGGAAAAACACTCTTACTCTTTGCTTCCAGTGCATTATGATCTGAAAATGTGTACAAAATTTTAAGAGGTTTCTGAGTTAAGCAGTCCGTTTCATTGCAAGATATTTTAACAGATGACTGTAACATTCCCTTTTGGTTCACTAACTGCTGGCATTATAATCAGCCACCATGCCTCTGCTTGGAAGGTGAGAGACCAACTATAAGGTCCTTACCAGGTGAGAGGCACCCAAATCTTACCCTTGATCCAGAGCTGGGGCAGATGTAATGATTGCTCTTAGTGTGATGTAATGATTGCTCTTACCGACAGGCAAAAGACTGGAAATGGACCACAGGGTAAGTACTGTACCCCTGTTGCAAATACCATTTTACATTTGTAATCACAGTTAAACCGAGCTAAATTCACTGCTTTACCGGGATTCTTAACCAACTTCAAACCCTACCCCAAAATCCTAATTAAACAGAAAACTTAGTAATCTAAACAAATAGTTGATGTTGATGCTAATATATTGCTGGTACATAGGAACCAATTTATAAAGGTTAGCGTTGCTATCTTCCAGGTGGGGTCTGGTGTTCCCCCAGAATTACAATTGATCTTCAGACTACAGAGTTAGGTTCCCCTGGAGAAAATGGCTGCTTTGGAGAGTAGACTCTATGGCCCACTGAAGTCCTTCCGCTCCCTAAACCTCACCCTTTTCAGGTTCTACCCCCACATCTCCAGGAATTTCCTAACTCTAATTAAGGCACAATATATTTCAAGATAACAGATTTTTTTCAGGGGCAACGAAATAGGTTTGTTCAGATAAATGTACACAAAAACACAAACCATTTGTGGGTGAGGGGGAGGAAGGAACATACCCTCCCAATGTCTCAGTCATAGTCAGGGCTTTTTTCCTGGGGGAATATGGTAGAACAGAGTTCCAGAACCTCTTTGTAGAAAAAAAAATTCTCAAAAAAAATGTAAAAGTGAATAAGGGGCACCAGTATGTTTATCCTTCATTTCCTGCTTGAGAGTTCCGGCACCTCTTTTTCCAGAAAAAAAGCTTTGGTCATAGTTCAGAGCATTTCCCTTCTTTAAATCTGCACTGGGCCATAGAACACATTTTCCTACAAAGAAGCCCAGATTTTGCTCTGATTCAGCCATGATATTTAATACTATATTAAAGTGGTCTACATTTATGGAACAATGTCATTTAAGAGAGGCAGGGTATACATGCTTTTGCATACTTGTGCATGATCCCGTTGTGGCCCTCTTAAGCTGCACCTTTTCCAGAGGCTGAGCACATTTCAGAGAGCTCTGAGAGAGAGCAGATAAGAAGTGCTATAAGGGTGAGGTTTGGCTTTCTAAACAGCTGGGAAAGTTGCTGAGAATTTCTGAGTTTGTGTGACTGTGTGATTGCTGAAAATTCTGAGTTTGTGGTTGCTGGGGAACTGCTGTTTGTTTGGTTTGAGTGGGCTGAAGGTGATTGTTGTTGATTGATTGGGGGTGGCTGTGTTCCTGGGGCAGACTGAGGCCCCACCCTCTTTGCATTATTAAGCTGCACCTTTTGTCAGAGGCGTGAGCCTTTGGCAGGAGCTAAAAGGCTCTTGGCCTGCGGCTCTTAGCCTGGGGGCTGTGAAAGAACCAGGAACCCAGATCCCTATTTTCCTTATGTTCCCAATAAGGTAAGTAGACCCTCCAGAAGGAGAGCCACATAAAAACCCAGGATTTAAAAGGGGACTGCATATTTTCAAAAAAGCTATCATGAAGGTAAAATGCCAGCCGGGGGGTGGGGGCTTTCCAGTGTTTTGCACTGAGTGTCACATGTATGACTATCTGCCCACAGGACAGAAGTCTTGGGTGTGTGCTCGATGCAAGGAGCTCCTGGTCCTCAGGGAACGAGTTCGTACCCTTGAGGCCGAGGTGACTGACCTGGAGAAGCAGAGGCAGTCAGTCAGATACTCGGAGAAGACTCTCAGGGACGTATTAGATGAGCCCCAATCTGAACGTGGCAGCCCCATTGCTGCCAGGGAGCATGAGGGTCGAGAGGGAACAGAGCACCGTACTCAGCATAAGGAGATTCCGCCCTCAGAAGGGACCTCTTCTTCAGTTGGTGAGCAGGTATCCTTTCACGCCAAGGAACCATCCCTAGGCAGGGAGAGAGGGGGAGTCTTGGTAGTTGGTGATTCGATCCTTAGGCAAGTAGACAGCTGGGTGGCAAAACCGCATACTGACTGTATGGTGACTTGCCTGCCTCGTGCGAAGGTAGCAGATATTACGCGTGTTGTACATAGGCTGATAGACAGTGCTGGGGAGGATCCAGTGGTCATGGTGCATGTTGGCACCAACGATGTGGGGAAATGCAGTTGTGAGGTCCTGGAGGAAAAATTTAGGCTGCTAGGCAGGAGACTTAAGGCCAGAACCTCCAAGGTAGCCTTCTTAGAAGTGCTACCTGTTACACATGCAGGACTGGAGAGACAGGCACAAATTAGAAGTCTCAATGTGTGGCTGAGATGATGGTGTAAGGAGGAAGGGTTTAAGTTTGTTAGGCACTGGGATGCTTTCTGGAACAAGCGAGAGCTGTACAAAAGAGAAGGTCTCCACTTGTCCCCAGATGGAACCAGGCTGCGAGTGCTTAAAATCAAAAAGGTGGCAGAGCACCTTTTTAAACTAAATCTTGGGGGAAAGCAGGCAGGAGATGAAATGTCTCTGGTTCAGGAGGACTCATCTCAAAGAGATGAAGGGTTAGCTGTTACTTTTCTACCGGGTAACAGATCAGAGTTGTCCACTGAGATGGTGACAAACAGTATGGCCTGTCTGCCAAAGTCTCGAGGCAGCAGGAAGAAGGTTGCGGGCCTAACTTGCCTGGGAAATTATAGATGCTTGCATACAAATGCTAGAAGTGTTCGAAGTAAAATTGGTGAGTTGGAATGTTTAGAGTTAGGGGAAAACATAGACGTTGTGGGAATTTCAGAAACTTGGTGGAATGAGGAGAATCAGTGGGACAAGGTGATTCCTGAATATAAGTTATATCGGAAGTATAGAGAGGGAAGGGTTGGAGGTGGCGTGGCACTGTATGTCAGAGAGGGTATAAAGTCCAGTCAGACTGAGGTCAGAGAATTAGATTCCCTTCTAGAAATGCTTTGGGTCGAAATTGAGGGCCCAAAAGGAAATTTAACTATGGGAGTTTGTTATCGCCCACCAAATCAAAAGATAGAGGATGATTATAATATGATGAAAGGATTAAAGATAGCGGCTAAATGTAAAAACTGTGTCGTAATAGGTGATTTTAACTACCCGCAGATTGATTGGGACAATATATGTTCTGGTCAAGAGAAAGAGATTGAGTTTCTAGATGCTCTCAATGACTGTGCTATGGAGTAGATGGTAAGATAACCTACTAGTGTTGGGGCGATCCTGGATTTGGTCCTAAGTAATGCCCAGGATTTGGTGAGAGATGTAAAAGTGATCGCACCACTTGGGAGCAGTGACCATAACGTTATTGATTTCACCATTTGTATAAATAAAGAGTTGCCCCAAAAGACCAGCACAACCACGTTTAACTTTAAAAGGGGTAAATTCTCTGAGATGAGGAGGCATGTGAAGAAGAAACTGAAATGAAAGGTAAATACAGTTAAAACCCTTGGGAAATCTTGAAGGCTATTTAAAACTACAATCCTAGAAGCTCAGATAAAATATATACCACAAGTTAGGAAAGGCACAAACAGGTATAAGAAAAGGCCTGCATGGCTAACAAACAAAGAAATGGAAGCTGTAAAAGGTAAGAAGGATTCCTTTAAGCGGTGGAAAGCTAGTCCAAGTGAGATTAATAAAAGGGAACACAGGCTGTGGCAAATCAAATGCAAGACTGTGTTCAGGCAGGCAAAAAGGGACTATGAGGAGCATATTGCAAAAAACATAAAGACCAACAATAAAAATTTCTTCAAATATATTCAAAGCAGGAAATCAGCCAGGGAGGGAGTGGGGCCTTTGGATAACCAAGGGGTAAAAGGATTACTGAAGGAGGATAGGGAAAGGGCTGAGAAGCTAGATGCATTTTTTGCCTCAGTCTTCACTGTGAAAGATGAGAAGTGTTTGCGCGCTCCAGAACCACTAATTTTGGAAGGGGTGTTGAAAGACCTGAGTCAGATTGAGGTGACAAAAGAGGAGGTCCTACAACTAATAGACAAATTAAAAACTAATAAGTCACCAGGTCCAGATGGTATACATCCAAGGGTTCTGAAAGAACTCAAAGATGAACTTCTGGATCTCCTGACAAAAATATGTAATCTTCCACTGAAATCTGCCTCCAATCCTGAGGACTGGAAGGTAGCAAATGTCATCCCCATCTTTAAAAAGGGTTCCAGAGGAGATCCGGGAAACTACAGGACAGTCAGTCTGATTTCAATACCGGGAAAGTTGGTAGAAACCATTATCAAGGACAGAATGAGTAGGCACATTGATGAACACAAGTTATTGAGGAAGACTCAGCATGGATTCTGTAAGGGAAGATCTTGCCTCACTAACCTGTTACTTTTCTTTGAGGGGGTGAACAAACATGTGGACAAAGGGGACCCAATAGGTGTTGTTTACCTTGACTTCCAGAAAGCTTTTGATAAAGTTCCTCATCAAAGGCTCCTTAGTAAGCTCGAGAGTCATGGAGTAAAAGGACAGGTCCTCTTGTGGATCAAAAACTGGCTAATTAATAGGAAGCGGAGAGTGAATATAAATGGGCAGTCTTCGCAGCGGAGGACGGTAAGCAGTGGGGTGCCGCAGGGCTCAGTACTGGGTCCCATGCTCTTTAACTTGTTCATTAATGATTTGGAGTTGGGAGTAAGCAGTGAAGTGGCCAGGTTTGCAGATGACACTAAATTGTTCAGAGTGGTGAGAACCAGAGAGGATTGTGAGGCACTCCAAAGGGATCTGTTGAGGCTGGGTGAGTGGGCGTCAATGTGGCAGATGAGGTTCAATGTGGCCAAGTGCAAAGTAATGCATATTGGGGCCAAAAATCCCAGAACCACACATAGCTGGTAGGCAGTGGCTCAGAATGCAAAATGCTACAGATTTAAGATCCAATGACAGAATAGTAAAATTATCTGGTAAGCAGGGGTTTAGAATGTAAAATGGTGCAAATATAAGATCCAATGACAGAATAGTAATTCATAGGGGTTTTTTTTACAATTCTCTCATTGGATCTTAAATCTGTAGCATTTTGCATTCTGAGCCACTGCTTATCAGCTATGTGTGGTTCTGCGCACTGTGCCGGATTCTTCGTCTGATGAAGTGCGCTTAGAGCACACAAAAGCTTACGTTCTGAATAAAACTAAGTTGGTCTTAAACTTGCAACTTGACTCCTATTTTGTTCTACTACTTCAGACCAACATGGCTGCCTACTTGGATCTATGTGATTTCCATGTGATTTTGTACTGTATCAAAAGGAGTATAGTGTCCAGATCACGCAAAGTGATGGTATCACTTTACTCTGCTCTGGTTATTCATCACCTGGAATACTGCTCTGGTTAGACTTCACCTGGAGTGTTCAGTTTTCAGCACCACTAAGAAGGATATAGAGAAGCTGGAATGTGTCCAGAGGAGGGCAACAAAGAAGGTGTGTGTGTGGGGGGGGAGGATCTAGAGACCAAGTCCTATGAGGAAAGATTGAAGGAGCTGGGTGTGTTTAGCTTGTAGAGGAGATGACTGAGAGATGATATGATCACCATCTTCAAGTACTTGAAGGGTTGTCGTATAGAGGATGGTGCAGAGTTGTTTTCAGTTGCCCCAGAAAGGCGGACCAGAGCTAACGGGTTGGAATTAAATTTAAAAAAAAAATCAGCTTAATATTAGGAAGAACTTCCTGAAAGTGGAACATGCTTCCTTGGGAGGTGGTGGGCTCTCCTTCTTTGAATTTTTTTAAACTGAGGCTAGATGGCCACCTACAAGCAATGCTAATTCTTTGAACTTAGGCAGATCACAAGGAGGAGGGCAGGAAGGGTTGCATCAGTGCTCAGTTCTCATGGCCCTTGCTTACACATCCAGGGAAATGCTGACTGCCACTTTGGGATCAGGCAGCAATTTTTCTCCAGGCCAGTTTGCCCAGGGAGGTTTTTTGGCATCTTCTGGGCATGGAAAAGGGTCACTGGGGTGTGTGTGTGGGGGGGAGATATTTGTGAATTTCCTGCATTGTGGAGGGAGGTTGGACTAGATGACCCTGGTGGCCCCTTCCAACTCTATGATTCTATGAAACGCTGTGGTAAATTCAAGTCCAAGATCATAATTGAATAAACCAGACTCCCCCTCCAAAAGGGCAATATTCTTAGGGCTTGTCAGCATTACCACTCAAAGAAAATTATGTTAACTTATGTAACTAGTATACAACATTTAATTGTCACACTTGAATCACAAAGAGCTCATGCATAGCCTTTGGCATTCAGTGTTGCTTTGCTTTATATCTGCAATGCTAGTTTTTTTGTGTGTGCATCTATTAGAAGATATGTATGAATAAATACATTTTGAAAATAACAAAACAGATATAGCACTGAACATTCTTTCTGCATTTTATAACCTAAAATACTGATTTGCCTCAATTACTATTGAGACTACTATGGCTATTGCATAGTCCGTTAGATGATCTTCAAGGGGCATTAAACCAACCAGTATTGCAACAGAGCTTGTAGTTCCTCTGTCTTCACAGTGTGGTGCAGAACAGGATGGAACAGTGAGCAGACAGCAGGTACTGCTTTCCCGAGAGGGAGGAGGGACTTAACATGTTCCTGAAGAGTCTCAGAAATGTTTTGGCAAAGAAACATGTGGCAGTTTTTTTCAGATGACAGGGCCATAATTCATTAAACATCCCCATTCCCGTGCTCAAAAGAAATAGCCACAGAAAGTGCAAGTATTACCTGGGACAAAAATGCTAGCGGTTTGCCAGATATGGAAAACAATGTTTTAAATGTAAGTAATCTGCCAAAAACAGCAGGTATCTTGCTGCTGGCCAGTGACACAACCACTATTTTTTTAAAAAAAATTATAATGGACAGAAAGGCAAAAGCATATACTTACAAGGATTGACTGAGGTCCATGAAAACATAACAAGAACCAAGTAAATGTTACAGAGCCCCATTGCTTCAATTTACATATTATGCCCCAAAAGATTTATGCTGAACATTGCCGCTCTCACCTACAAGTCTGATTACAGCCTCCTTGCTGATTTCTAGGCTGTTAAGACCTAGCTTAAGGGTCCTTCAGAAAGCAGGCCTACCTTTTGCTTCTCAAAACTGCCAGCACTTCTTTAGCATTCAGTATTCAGTCATGAACTCAGCTGCATGAGCCAAATGTTAAGATTTTATGAGCCAATGCATCAAAAAATTCGTGAACAAGAATACAATCTTCCTATTGCAGCCTCAGAGAGCAATTTCCATTTTTATGAATGAAAAAGATGCCTGCATAAACATTCCTTTATTTAAAAGTGCAAAATGAGGAAAGATGCAAAACAAAATGGAAGCATTTTGTTTTATATGTCAATATCTTGTAAGGATTTGATAGTACAAAATCCAGCTACCATCATTCCCAAGATAGCAATTCGTTTCTTGCATTAAGTACATAAATGAGATTTAGAACCACTGACCTAATCCTAGATGCCAAAATGTACCACAGAAACAGCTTTCTGGAGGACTTAATTTAAAATTATGGTGATAAAGGCAGTTTAGCTAGCAGAAAGCACACACAGGTGGGAGTACACACAGAGAAAAATAGAGGTATGGAAACAACTCCATTGTCTTTTAATAAATATGCAATGAAGAATGGAACAGCATATTTGCCTGATTGCAACTGCTTAAAAAGAATTATTCACATATTCTGCTACCAAACATTATGTATTAAAATTGCCAGTTTTCGCATCATTATTTTAAGACAAGTTATCCTGGATAGCAAATTTAGCAATCCTTTACAATAATGAGATTTTAGCATGAAAGCCAAAGCTATAATCCAATTAATTTTTTGAAAAACAAATTGCTTAATTAAATGCATTTAAATCATTTGATTGATTAAAATTTGCATAATTTGCAGAATGAGGGGTCACTAATTCTCATGAGCCCACCCCAGTCTCCTCCAGCCTGTTACCCAGCAGAGGAAAAACAGGTTGCTTACTGTCATGGGTGCTGGGGACCATGCAGAGGAAGTTGAGCCTGCAGAAGAAACTGTGCCCCTGCCACCTGCACCAGTGCCCCTGCCTCCTGCTGGAGAAGATCTCAGCCCCCCTGCCTCGCCCTCTCGGGTGGCGCGTGTGCGTGACCGCCTCCGTCAGGACCTCAGGGATCGGAGGAGGGCGGCACGCTCACAAGCAAGATGCTCCCTGAGCCCTGAGTTTTGAGAGGATTCTGGCCCTTCCAAGAGCAAGGATGCTTGAGTTGTAACAGGATCCTGGCTGCCTCTCTGAGCCAGCAATTAGCCCAAATGGGCAACAGCCAGCAGAGGGCTATATAGCCGTAGGCTTTGGGAGGAGGCTTTGTGGAAGCAACTAGTTATCTCCCTGACGTTCTAGCATCCACTCCGGCTTGACTTTGGTTTCTGGACTCCCTGACTTTGGCTTGTGACTTCTGGACTCCCTGACCTCGGCTTCTGGACCTCGGACCTGCGATACTTGTACAGTGATTCGGATTTGGCGCCTCGGACCCTCCTGCTTACTGGCTACAGACCTTGGACTGCCCCTGGACTTTGCCTGACCCGGCCCCAGCCGTGACACTTACCTGTAACTGATGATCTTCGAGTGGTCATCTGTGCATTCACACTCATGAGATAGAGCGCCTGCGTTGATCCCCGGATCAGTACCTAAAAAGCCCGGGATTTTTCGCGCTCGGCCCCAGTGAGCATGCGCAGAAGCCCCAGTACGCATGCTCACAAGGACCAGCGTGAGGATCCTGCCAATTCCTTCCTGACTGCTGGAAGTTCCTAAAATAGGGAGACTGTCAGCAGTGGGGAAGGTGGGCAGGTAGTGTGAATGCACAGATGACCACTCGAAGATCATCAGTTACAGGTAAGCAACTATCTTCTTCGTGGTCTCTGTGGCTCACACTCATGGGAGATTAGCAAGCCAAACATACCTGGAGGTGGGAGTAGATGGTCAACCAGAAGAGACAGCTTGCAGCACTACAGCTCCCAATCCAGTCCTCTGCTGAGTATGCACATCCAAAGCATAATGCTTCATGAAGGCATGAGGAAAGGACCACGTGGCTGCCTTGCAAACATCCGTCAAGGATACACCCTTCAGGAATACCACTGACGTTGCCATAGCCCTTGTCAAGTGCCCTTGGACGGGCCCAGGCAATGGCCTTTTTGCTAGAAGGTAACAAAGTCTGATAGTCTCAGTAAGCCACTTTAAGAGTCTCTGTGAAGAGATTTTGGAGCCCAACCGAGGAGCAGCGTAGGACACAAAAAAATGTGGGTCCTTTCAGAAGCTCTTCGAGCGACTCAAATAGAAAAGCAGTGCACGCTTCACATCTAGTGCATGCAGCTGCCGCTCCTCGTCAGAGGTAGGCATTGGGTAAAACGTGGGAAGCCAGACATCCAAATTGAGGTGAAACTGGGAAACCACCTTAGGGAGAAATGAAACATCTGGAGCCAAAGACACCCCTGACTCATGAAAGACTAAGTAAGGGTGGTTGCAACGCATAGCCATGAGTTCTCCCACCCTTCGCGCTGACATAATCGCAACCAAAAATGCAGTCTAAAGCAGTTGTAGGGAACAGGTCGCCATTGGTTCAAAGGGTCGCCTAGTCAGCCTATCCAGGACTAAAGGCAAATCCCACAACTGTGGAGGTGATCTCATGGGAGGATGCAGCATGAGAAGTCCCTTCAGAAACTGTTTCAAGTGAGGATGCGCAAATATTGAATGCCCCTCAATTGGTTCATGCTCGGCAGACATAGCCGACAAATAAACCTTCACTGAGGAAAAGGCGAGGCCAGAATTAACCAGAGATAAAAGAAAATCAAAAATCACAGGTAAACCCGCCAACCGGAGTGGCACATCAGTAGCAGACAAGAACTGGACGAACTTAGCCCATTTTATCACATAAGAGCGTCTAGTAGACAACTTCCTGCTGTTCAGAAGAACTTGCTGGGCCCTATCTGAGAACCCTCAGGGTCGATGAACCAGGCCGTCAACTTCAAGTGAGGCATGTTGTGGTGGAGTACTTGGTCTTCTTGGGCCGACAGGGGATCTGGCTCCGCTGGGAAGTGATGGAAAACTCCCTGCGTGAGTTTGAGCAGGATTGGAAACCAGTTCTGCTGAGGCCACTATGGCGCTACCAGAATGCACCTCGCCTGCTCCCTCTGAAACTTGTTGACTACCTTTGTAAGTAGTGGAAGAGGTGGAAACATGTAAAGAAAAAGACCTTTCCAAGCGAACAGAAGACCATCCCCCAAAGACATTGGGTCCAACCCTCCCCTGGTGCAAAACAAGGGACACTTCCGATTCAGAGCCGTTGCGAAAACATCGATCTGGGGATAGCCCCATTGCCGAAACACTGGTTGGAGAAAGCACCATTGCATTTCCCATTCATGGGGAGACGCGGCTCCCCTGCTCAGGGAATCCGATTGCAGGTTGAGCACCCCAGGAAGATGAAAAACCTTCACAAAGATGTCCAGCTCCAGGTACTCCGTCCCCATCTCCATCGCTAGGGCACAAAGTCTGCGAGAGACCATCCTGCCCTGCCAGTTGACATAGCAAAGGGCTGTGGTATTGTCCATAAGCACTGCTACAGCTTTCCCTACAATCAAGGGATGAAAAGACCGAAGAGCAAAATGGATTGCTAGAAGTTCCAGATAGTTTATGTGGCAATAGGTCACAGGTAATGGCCAAGATCCCTCCACACACAGATTGTTCATGTGGGCACCCCATCCCCACAGGGAAGTGTCCGTAGTTATCGTAACTGTTGTGATAGGTCAATGGAAGGGTGCTCCCTGACCTATATTATCTATTGAAGTCCACCATTCTAAGGACTGTAGGACAGAGGGAGGAACTGTGAACTTCTTTCGCGGGGAATCCTGTAGAGGGCGAAATCTCTTGAGGAACCAAACTTGGAGTACTTGCATGTGGAGCTTTGTAAACACTAATAGGTTGGTGGTCGCTGCCATCAGGCCCAACAACCTCTGTGGCTGTTGTGTCGTGCCCCACCTCCTGCGTTGGAGGAGATGGATGCGGATTATAATGTCCATTGTTCTCTGCTGGGGTAGAAATGCACAATGTAGGTTCGTGTCTAGAAGGGCCCCTATAAACTGAACTTTCCTTGATGGAAGCAAATGTGACTTTTTGTGTTTACCTGCAGGCCGAGGGTTTGAAGGAGCCAAAGAGTTATGGAAATATGGCAGGACAGACAATCTTCCGAATCCGCCACCAGGAGACAATAATCTATATATGGAAAGATGACTATACCTTGAAGCCTCAGATATGCAGCCACCACACTCATCATCTTGGTGAACACCTGCAGCACAGTGCACAGCCCGAACGGAAGAGCTTTGTACTGAAAGTGGTTGGGGCCGATTGCAAATCTGAGGTACTGTCTGCAGGATGGATGGATGCTGACATGGAAGTAGGCATCCTTCAAGTCCAGGGTGGCCAACCAGTCCTCTTGGCAGATGAGAGGGAGAATTGTTTATAGAGTGGACATCCGAAATTTCTGGTACACGATGAATTTGTTCAAGTTTCATAAGTCCATAACTGGTCTCAGTCTACCATCCCGTTTGGAGATCAGGAAATACCAGGAGTAGAACTCCCTGCTCTTGTCTGTTGAAGGAACCAGTTCTATGGCTTGTTTCTCCAACAGGTTGTGCACTTCCTCTACCAGAGGAGGGGAGGGAGGTGCCCTGAGCCTGCCTTTGGCGGGGGAGGGCAGGATATAAAAATAAATTCATTATTATTAATAATATTATTATTATTATTATCTTCTGAACAAACTCTATCATGTACCCCTTTTCTCTAATGCGGAGGATCCATTTGTCTATGGATATGGACTCCCATGCAGGTAAGTAGGGGTGAAGGCGGGTGGGTCCAGAAGTGGGAGGGAGGAACGTGGTTGGCAGGGCAGGAAAGTCAAAGGCCCTGCTTCGGGGCACGGGACCCTTTGGACTTGTTTGAGTTATTCGAAGCTAAAGTAAACTTTGATTTGTTGTTTCCCCGATAGGGTGACCTGCTACCAGTTTGTGAAGAACGAGGACTCCAGGATTGGTCAGGTGAGTATTTTTGATAAGGTCTCTTAGGCCAAGGCTTCTGCCATGGCTTAGATTTTCTAGGATGAGAAGAAGCAGGCACCCCAAGATTCCGGGAGGTTTTAATACTCTTGTCCATTTCTTGCAGGACACTGTCATTGGTGGAACTAAATAGACCTTCTCCCTCAAAGGGAAGGTCTCCACATAGGCTCTGGTATCTGGCTGAAGGGCGGTTGAAGCAACCAGGAGTGGCGGCACAGCGAGATGGCAGAGGTGAGTGTCTTGGCCGAAACGTCCACCATGTGTTTGAAGGCCGCTAACTGCTATTTAGCTAAGGCAAATCCTTCTCTTTGCAACTTCTTTGCTAAAGATCGCTTATCCTCCTGCAGAGAGTACAGTATGGGTGTAAGTTGTTCCCAAAGACAGTACTGATAATGCGCCATACAGGCCGCATAATTAGAGATCTTCACCCCTAAAGCCCCAGCAAAGTAGAAGCGTCTACCAGCATTGTCTATCTTTTCCCCTTCCTTATATGGAGGGGTAGAATGGGTTTTGCAAGCCTTCGATGATGAGGAGACCACCACCGAGTTAGGCTTGGGATGGGTAAAGAGAAACTCAACTTCAGATTCCTGGATCAGGTACATGTGATCTAAGTGGCGTGAGGAGATTGATGTGGATGCAGGCTTCAGTTAGGGCTCCTTGACCGCTTGTAAGATGACTTTGGTGACAGGGAGAGCGACCGCTGTTGACGTGTCCCACTGCATAATGTCAAATACTGTGCCGTCAATAACGGGCTGCGGCTGCAGCATCATAAGGGAGAGAGATTGTGCCATGCACTTGATTAGGTCCCCATAAGATCTGAGGTCTTCCGAAGGGGATATAGGCAGGTCATCTGCGATATGAAATCCATGTGATGGCTCAGCTTGTGTCTTATCTAGATCCTCCACCTCGACATCGGAATCCGACGTCGAAGATGCCTCTCTCACGTCAGAATGCTCCAAAAGCTGCGGAGTAGAAGCGCACTCCAAAGGATGTATCGATACCGATGGGGCTGCCTGAGAGTCTCCAGTCTTCTCTTTGTGTCTCTCTGGAGGAATCGCTACTGACGCCGAAGGAATATGATGTACCAGTGAATGGTGCAAAAGTCTCGAATGGGAAGCTTCTGAGCGCTGATCCCATTCCGGTGAGTCACGAGGAGGATACCATGGGTAAGGCGAATGGTAAGGGTAGCCCCATACGAGTAAGGACATGAACGCTGGTCCCACATCGGAGATGGTGGAAGTCTACGGAGAAGAGCTGTCGACTCTACCTCTCTATCCCGCAGATGTCCCTTATCCAGCCGGAGTGGGGCAGCGGCTCAGTCGATGCAGATGCCTCTAGCTCCTATACCGAACTGCTATCGCTCCGCCAGCGCGAGCCTGACTGGGAGGAAGGTGTTTGCTGGGTCAAGTTGATCTCTTGCTCCGATCTCGAAAGACAGATCAGTTGCAATCCAAGTCTCCCCAACACTGATAAGCTTTTCCGGCTACTGGGTGAAGCTAGCAGTTTCCACAGTGGAGCAGCTTGCGCCAACACTGGATTCAGTGTCAAAGCATCCTGGCATGGGGAAGGAGTGCGAGAAAGTCTGTCCTGTCTCTTGCACTTCTCCTTTGACTTGTGCTTCTTTGGGATCGACTGTTTGATCCCTGAATCGTCCTGATGCTTTTTAGTCAGGGTAGATTCCACTGGGGTGTCGGCTGCCCACTTAATGGCCCAGTCGCGGTCGGAAAGTGTAGCCGCTGATGACTCGACCGAAGGCCCCGTCGACACTGCGACCGTGGGCTACTTCGATTCGCCTGTCGATGCCGAAAGGTCCGATGCCATTTTTGGCGGTAGGAGAGCCAATTCGACTAAGGCCGTTGACAATCTTGCTGCTTGATTTTTCATCTGTTTGGAAAATTTCAAGCAATGCAGGCACGAGTCAACGCGGTGTTCCTCACCCAAGCACAGAGGGCAAAAGGAATGGCCGTCTGGGGGAGCAATCTTACTTCCACACTTCGGGCACCGCTTGAAGAACCCCCAACATTTTCCCATAGGAAGCAGGAACGGAGCGGTGAAGGGTGTGGGTGCCTCTAGGGCAAAAGTCCAACCAAGAGTCATAACAATTTTTTTTTTTAATAACAAAGTCCGGAAGAACTAAAGAAGGCCAATGGGCCGAGGAAAAACCGAGAGAAAGAAAACCGGGAAGAAAAAAACGGTAAGTACCGACCGGAGTACTGAAGGAGATCCTTTCAATGTGGCGGTAAAGAAGGAACTGGCAGAATCCTCGTGCTGGTCCTTGTGAGCATGCATACTGGGGCTTCTGTGCATGCTCACTGGGGCCAAGCGCAAAAAATCCCGGGCTTTTTAGGTACCGATCCGGGGATCGGCGCAGGTGCTCTATCCCATGAGTGTGAGGCACAGAGACTACAAAGAAGATCAGCTACTTGCTAGTGCCCTGAAGGCTCCTTGAACAACAATGGTCTCAGTCAAGAGGCCCCCAGGAGATGGAGTGGCAAACGAAGGGATAGCTTTCTGGCTGCCACGATCTCAGGCAGCTGTTAGGCAGTCAGGAAGGGATATGGGTAGCATACTTTATCAGGGGGAGTGGGCTACTACCTGGATGCTACTAGCCCTTTTAAACTTCCAGAACAACAGAACACACTTCTTTACTGCATCCCAGTTTTCTTTTCCAAGAACGCTGGGAGCAGCTTGGCTGGATGCTGAAATTCTATATAAAATATTTTAAAATAAATAAATAACCAAAGAGGCTGAAGAGGAACGACCCTTGGCACTTACCATGAGGGGTCCTTCTCCTAAGAGGACAGGAGGACATCTTGGGTGTTTTCCCACCGTCCAATCAGGGAGGCAGGAATCTAAAAGATCTTCCTCTTCCTGTGGCTGTGGGAACCACCCCTCAGTTCAGGTGACTCTGAGAAGCAGTAAGACGTCTAACAAGGAAAAAACTCATGCAAATAGTTAACAGGCTGTCAGCAGCAACTGCCCTAACATGGCAGGCTGGCAACCAGGGTAAACCCTAATAGGGGGACAGAAAAGATAAACAGGCCAATAGGCAATAGACATTAGTGATAAGGAGTTCCAGGTGCAGGTTGTAGAACGAGAAATATGAACAGACTGCCCAAGATAGGGCGATAGACAGGAGGGCAAGATGTCCTCCTGTCCTCTTAGGAGAAGGACCCCCCACGGTAAGTGCCAAGGGTCGTTCTCCCTAAGAGGCGAAGGACATCTTGGGTGCTCCCAGAGCAGTATGTTAATCAGGGTGGGGTCGCCCTACTCGGGCAGGACATGTTGAAGGATTCGTCTGCCAAAGGCCGCATCTGCTGAAGCGTAGGTATTCAGTTTATAGTGACGAATAAAGGTGGATATAGACAACCATGTAGCTGCTTTGCACACCTCCTCGACCGAGGCATTCTTATTAAAGGCTGCGTTGGCGGCCGCGCTTCTGGTCAAATGTGCTGTGATCCCTGGTGGAACAGTGCAGTACAAGGTGCAGTGCCTTGTACGCTTCCGTTATGCACTGCTTGATGGCATAACTGATGGCCGACTTGGACATCTTCTGGCCCATTCTGGGCTCTGCTACGTTGACAAACATGGCATCAGACTTATGAAAGGCCTCTGTCCTAATTAGGTAGATCTTGATTGCCCTGCGTACGTCCAGAGTATGCCACGTGCACTCCTTCGGGTGCTTAGGATCCGGGCAAAAGGAAGGCAGGTTGATTTCTTGGCTTTGGTGGAACCTAGATGATATCTTCGGTCAGAAGGTAGGATCCGGATAGAGAACAACCTTGTCCTTGTGAAATACGCATAGCTCTTTCTTGACCGACAGGACACCGATTTCGGAGACCCTTCTGGCTGAGGTTATTGCAACTAGAAATATCGTCTTCATGCGCATTACCCTTAAGGGCACCGACATTAATGGCTCGAAGGGTGACTAGTTAGGGCCGAAAGCACCGTATTCAGTCTCCAAGTGGGGAAGCGGTGAGCTTGTGGTGGAGAACTCAAGGAAGCCCCTCTAAGGAACCGCCGGATGTGTGGGTGAGATGGCAGATGAACGCCATCTACCTGTTGGAGCACTGAAGACAGGGTTGCGACCTGACGCCTGAGGGTAGCTGGCTTCAGTCCAGATTGGAGTCCATCCTGAAGGAATTGAAGGATCCTAGGTACAGTAGGTTGCAACGGATCCACGTCCTTTCTCCTGCACCACCTGTGAAAGGCCTTTCAGGATACGTTATAGATCCGCGTGGTGGATTCTTTTCTGGAGGCCAGAATTATATTGGTCACTTCACTAGTATAGCCTAGGTCTAACAACGATCTCCTCTCAACCTCCACGCGGTCAGACTCAGCCATTCTGGATGGGGGTGCCATACTGGTCCCTGCGATAGCATGTCTGGTCGAACTGGTAGGCGGAGGGGTTCTTCTATAGACATCTGCTGAATTGAAGAGAACCAGGGACGACGAGGCCACCAGGGTGCAACTAGTACGACCTCGGCCCCCAGCAGGCTGATCTTCCTGAGCAGCTTCGGGATGACCGGAATCGGAGGAAAGGCGTAGAGAAGGTCTTGCGGCCATGGGGATGTTAAGGCGTCTGTGGCCTCGCCCGACTGTGGTAGTACCTTGTGAAGAACCGAGGGAGCTGGTGATTCTGGTGAGATGCAAAAAGATCCAGTGCGGATGGGCCGAAGTAGTCCACTATCTTCAGAAACAGAGCCTTGTTGAGAGACCACTCCCCTGCCTGAATGCTCTCCCGACTGAGCCAGTCTGCTTTGACATTGCAGGACCCCTTGATGTGCTCTGCTCTTATTGATTTCAGGTGGAGTTCTGCCCATTCGAACAACTTCGCAGCCTCCTTGTGGAGGGAACTGGACCTGGACCCCTTTTGATTGTTTAGGTAGGCTTTCGCTGCTATATTGTCCGTTCTCACTAGCACATGTTGTCCCGACACTTGGTCCTGAAAGTGAAGCAGCGCCAAACGAATGGCCCGGAGTTCCAGGAGGTTGATCGGAAGGGTTGACTCCTTGGTCGACCACTGGCCCTGCGTGGGAATCTCATTGAGGGTCACTCCCCAACCCGAGAGGCTGGCATCTGAGAACAGTTGTAACTCTCCCTCTGTGGCGTAGATTCTCCCCTGACGCAGGTTGGTGGTCTTGGTCCACCACAGCAGACTCTCCTTGACCTTCATAGGCACCGGGAGTGAGATGGAGTGCCTCTCCATGATCTGGAGTTGGTAGGGACGCAGAAACATTTGTAGCTGCCTGGTATGATGACGACCCCACTGCAGCGCCTCGAGATTGGACATCAGGAGGCCCATAAGCCTTGCTAGCGTCAGGAGCGTCGACGATGATCCCTGAATCACCTGCTGCACTAGCATCCTGGTCTTTCAGATCTTGTCTTCCGGGAGGAATATAGAGTCCAAGTTCGTGTCGATTATCATGCCTAGGTGTTCCAGTCTCTGAGTCGGGTGCAGTTGGCTTTTGGGCAGATTTATTAAGAACCCGTGTTGTTGAAGGCAGTTGACAGTGCGCTGGACGTCCAGTTCTGCATCCCTTCTCGACGACAATCTTATCAACATGTCGTCAAGATACGGGTGCACGTGAATTTCCCTCTGCCTGAGGTGAGCTATCAGATTCACCAGGACCTTGGTGAACACCTGCGGCGCCGTCGCAAGACCGAATGGAAGGGCCCTGAATTGGTAGTGTGACCCGTTCACACAAAACCGGAGAAATCTGCGATGTGCGGGTAGGATCGGGATATGCAGATAGGCCTCTGTTAGATCCAGTGACGACATGTAATCCCGATGATGCAGGGTTTCTGTTATCGACTTGATGGACTCCATTCTGAAGTGCCGGAGTTTGATATTCCTGTTCAGGAATTTTAAGTCCAAAATCGCCCTCCAGTCCCCGTTCCTTTTGGGAATTGTGAAGAAGATCGAATAAACTCCTTGATATCTCTGTTTCAGAGGGACCTGTTCTATAGCTGCAATCTCTAAAAGGTGGTGTACCACTTTGAGGGTGACGTCTCTCCGTCCCAGGTTCGAGCGAAGAGGGGAAATAACGAAGCGATCTGGGGGTGAACGTTTGAACTCTATCGGGTAACCCCGAGAAACAATGTCCAGAGTCCAAGAATCTGCCTGCGACTCCCTCCAGGCTTGGTGGAAGTGTAGCAGGCGGCCCCCTACTGGGATGTGTTCCCAGTCATGCCTTACTGGGCTTGGGGCCCTTCTCGAACTTATCTGATCGATTCGGCTGGTTCCTCTGGAATCGGGAGTTGGAGAAATTTTTGTGAAAATTTTGCTTGGGTTGGTCCCAGGATGGTCTTCTGTACTCTTGTTTTGGTTTGGAGAAGCTGGCTGGGGTACAAAAGGAGCCGAACCCCCGTCTGTCAGGACGTCTCAGAAATTTTGGCATGGCCTTCTTTTTGTCCCGCGTCTCCACCAGGATCTTCTCCAGGGAGTCTCCGAATAGCTTCTCTCCTTGAAAGGGGTAACCTGAAACAATTGACTTTGGGTGGGTGTCAGCTGGTCAGGCCCTCAGCCATAGGCCCCTTCTCGCTACAGTGTTAGCTGCCATCGCCCTGGCGGAGAAAGTGAGAGTGTCCAGGGAGGCATCCGCTGAGAACTCAGCCGCCCGCAGGAGTCTGCTGGTGCCCTCCAGAACCCTCTTATCTGCATCTGGTAAGAGTTGTGTTAAGCGTCTGACCCACACTATCGCTGCTCTGGCCACTATAGAACTAGAGGCAGCTGCCTTGATGGCCAAGGCCGTAGCTTTGTGGCTCCTCTTCGAGGCTAGGTCAATTTTTCTGTCCCAGCTGTCACGGACTGAACCCTGGCCGTCCTCAGCTAGCAACCCCTGGGACTGTAGGGCTGCAACTGGAGCATCCACCAGGGGTACCTGTAACATGTCGTTAGCAAAGGAGGGGAGCTCATACAACTTTTTGATGGAGTTGGGAACCTGCTTGCTGACACTTGGTTTGGCCCATTCTGATTTTAATTGGCGTTCAAAGAATTCTGGGAAGGGGAAGACCTTGTCCGAGGGCCGGTACCTCGGGAAGAACTCTGTGTTCCCCTTGGGCTTGTTTTTGGGGTTAGTCAGGGGACTAGTCGCCTCCTGTTCTTCGGGCGACCCCTGAAGGTCCAGGGCAGCTAGCACTTTGGAAAGGAGAGTTTGGAACTCCTCTGGCTTGAAAAAGCGTGAGGAGGGTTCTGGCACAGTAGTACCTTCTATTTCTTCGTCTGAGAGAAACTCGCCCTCCTCCTGCTCTCCCTCATAAGACTCCTCTGATTGGGACCTCTCGCCCTCCAGGAAGTCACTGGCTAAGGAACCCCTTGGGGCCTTAGAATGGCCCCTGGATCTCTTGGGTGATGGGGACCTGGAGGAGGAACGAGGGCTAGGGGACCTTGGCCTCTTGTGGGTGGCTGCCATAACTGCAGCCCCCACAGTCTGTCTTATCGTGTCTAAAAACTCTGTAAGCAAAGAAGGTCCCATAGTGGGTAAGTTACCAGAGCCCCTCTGGGGCTGGTAGGTCTGCGGCGCTTCCTGGGACGGCTGGTCATCAACGGAGCTAAGGTCTCCCGGCTGGAGGTTGGCATCCGTGGTCCCCCGCCGCTGGAGGCTGCCAGGTTGTTGGTCTGCCTCCCTTCGCGCCTTTTTGCGCCGTTCAAAATGGCCATCGTGGCCGGGCCGCAGCTCTGAGGAAGCCTCCTCGGCTGCTGAAGAGGACCAGCGCCGCTTCCTTTCATTTCTTCTGCCCCTACAGGGCACGTTGCCAACAGCCGAGGCAAGCCCCAAGGTCATGCCGGCTCCGGGAAGCGGCCTTTCAGCCCCATGCGATGCGGCGGGAGCCAAGTCGTCCTCCAGGAAGAAGTCCCTCCCCCGACGTGCCATCCGGCTCCTCTTCACGCCGCGGTTTGAACTTCGGCTCGAGGTTGCCGCGGCGCCGCTCCTCTCGCAGAGAGAGATGAGAGGGCGGGGGAGTAGAAAGGCAAAGAACAGCTGGCCAAAGAAGGTTGCAGGCTTCAGATGAGGAAGAAAAGGAATATTTCAAGGTAGGAAGAAGAAGAAATGGATAGAAAAAAGTTCCCAAATAGTCTATACTCAAAAAAGAATAGGAGCCTATTCTCAGCACTTGCTCTCCCTGTTGAGGCAGGAACAGAACTGAGGGGTGGTTCCCACAGCCACAGGAAGAGGAAGATCTTTTAGATTCCTGCCTCCCTGATTGGACGGTGGGAAAACACCCAAGATGTCCTCCGCCTCTTAGGGAGAACAGCTAATGGTTTAAAAACTGTATCCAAGTCTTTTAATTGATTAATCACACCATTTCTTGATTAAAATCTCGAGGCCTTATTAATATACATTCTGTGCATCATACAGCATTTCTAAAGACCACACAAGCTACCTTGGAGTGATGAAAAGATATCTTTAGCCAGATCTTCCACTCTTAAGCTTTCCGGTGGATGAAAACAAGCACTGATATTGGATAGCCACTGGTAACCTTTCAGGGACTTCCCTGAACATTCCAGTGTCTTACCTGCAAAAATAAAGCATGTGTTCTCATAAGCACACATTGTTTCAATTACTTAGGCATACATATAAAAAACAAAGCCAGAGCTGTATTAAGATTTTAGATTTACTGAACATCAGTCAAACAAGTACTCCAGATATGGCAATGGAGCCAAAAAAAATTTCAACAGAGTGAATGGAAGGATAGATCTACATACTCTCCCAGTGCATCCCCATGAAAAGCCATGCCTGAGGATCAGGGGAACCCTCTGGAACGGAGTGCAATGTGATGGTGGTGGGGAACTCCAGCAAGAAAGGAGAATTTGGAAAAATTACCCTCCTCCCCTGTAACTCTCACACCATTCATAGAAGAATAAGTGCAAGAGCAGATGACAGCTACAAAGTTTCTGAGGGTCTGCAACAATGTTCCCTCTAAGTTGCAGAGTCTTCTACTTCCTGAGCTACTGGCATTACAGTTGTGAACTACTGGCATTAAAGTTGTGAGCTACTGCATAAATTATTATGCTCTGGGGTCATCGTTCCTGAGCTAAGACAAAAATGTGAGAGCTGGAGGCTAAAAATTTGTGAGCTAGCTCACGCTAACTCAGCTTAGAGGGAACACTTGTCTGTAGTGAGAATGGGAATGGGGATATTTTCCATTAAACTCAATCCACTCACAGCTGGCTGTAACCAACCCAGAGTACAGAGCTTTCTATACTTGAGCACTTCCAGCTGAATTGCAGACACACATGTATAGGAATGGGGTGGGGGGGGAATAGTGTTCTGCAATTTACATTAACCATGGTTCTGAACTGAACTTCACTGAACACAGAGTATGATGTATGACATGATAAGTGATAATGACAGTTGTTCATGGCTATACATTGCCCACCTTGGCCTTTCAATATTGATTGTTAAAAAAAAGCCACCTTTGTTCAGCTTCAACAAGCCTTCATTCCTCTGTGCAGTGTTTCACTGAAATAAATAGGACTTCTCAGAATAGAGTAGGATCTAGTGTGAATTCATCCAGATAAATAAGATCTGCAGCCCTACAGCTCAAATTTAAAGAGGCCCAAGAATATCACTGGGGAGGAGATCAACATTGGAAAGCTATAATACTTATTAACCCTAATGGGAATTATATGTCTGAATCTTCCATCCATGCAGAGGAGAGTCATTAGAGTCCAAAAGTGAAAGCCTTGAACTTAACTTCTGAGCTAAGAAAAATGCTGACATATTTAATGGAATTCTGAAGGCAGATTTAAAGGCAAACAAACAAACAAAAAGATCATAAGCCTTCTACTGCATAATTCAAAGTTGGCAAAAAGGTACATTTTCAATAAAGTTAAAATGTTGTTGATATTGTAGATGTCATTAAAATGTGACATCTTGAGGATAACATTAACCATAAAAACCTTTTTCTCATCCCCTTACACTGAGTTGGGATTCTATAACATGAGAATAGAAAGCATCTGCAGAGATAAATCCTCCCTTCCTGTATAGCAGTCTTTTTAAACAAAAAAAAAACCCTGAAGCTAGAGCTTAAAGAGACCTCGGACCAAATGCTACAAGGTGTAGAGGCTGCAGTAATGGGATGTGTGTGTGTGTGGAGAATCTAGAAATATTATTTCTCTTTCTTTGCACAAATGGAAATTTTGCTGCAGTATACTTCCTGTGCCAGCAAAAGGTGGGGGAAATTTTGCCCAATTACTTATTATAGCCCCCATACCTCATGGAGTCTGACCAAGAGTCTCCCCAGCATTAGCTTTTTAGGAGCCTTAGAGGATGGGGAAAGGGAGCAGTGGGGAAAAATTTCCTTGCTATGCTTCATATATAGGGTTGCCAGGTATTACCCAGCTACCAGCGGGGGACACTGGTCCTCTTTTCTGGTATTCTCAGTGAGTGCACAAAGGATGTTTGCCGTAATGTCGCCTGGAAGTGACATCTTAACGCTGGGCACATCACATGGGGATTGGAAAGACTCTATGGAAAGACTCTATCATTTGGAAAGACTCTATGGTTATCATTGAGTTTTTTTCCCAAATGACAGAGCATCCCGCATGTGATGTTATATGGCATGATTATGTCATTTCCAGGTGAAGTCATCACACTGGGAACGTTGGGTGTGCCAGCATTCTTTGGGGTCAGGGCTCCCCTGCTGGCCAGTTTCATGATGACAGATTGGAAGCCCTGAAATGGGGGAACCCTGCCCCCAGCGGGAGCATGGAAACCTTATTCATAGGATCCAATCCACAACAATCTATGCCTGGGACACATGGCTGGGGGTAGGGAGACTATATAGACTGAGGAACAAAAAAAGGTGAGGAACTGGCTTTTTAATATAACAAAAAAACCAGAAATGATAGTCTATCCCCGAAGTACTTTAATTATGACTGTACTTGCATTAAAACTATGCAGAATATACATTTTTCTTAAATCTATTTCTTCTATAAAGACTGTAAATTGTCATCCATTAGATTTGTTTAGTGTAGTCAACATTATATGACACCAGGGCATGTCTATTGTTCACACCATATCTATCTCTAATAATTAAAAATAATTATAAATAGAAAACCCACTAGGCTTCACCAAGGTAGTCCCAGTGGAGTGCCATGTAATACACGGGCTTTCACTTTGTTCCTCTGATGCAGACCATGCAGTATCTTCAAAACAGCTGGCATCGCAAGAACAGCACCTGGGCAGGACTTCGCTTAAAGACTGCACCTAATTGAATTAAATATTGTGACACAGTTAATGTAAAGAACTTTGATAAGCAGGGTTCCTGATAACATAACATATGCAAGAATTCAATATTTTATTTCATTGTAAATTAAGATGCAGAAGCCAGAGTTAAGTATTTATTAAAAATATTGCTGCATTTCGGCACAGTTATGAGAGTTTAATCCCATGGAAATCAATGGGGCTGCACGCATAAATTGAACTGCAGCCTAAGCAAACAGCAGAACATCACAACATAATGATTTAATTTACTTAGTACAATTAACAGAGAATCATTATATAGATAGACCAATGCAAATCAATAGTACACATGGGGACATTTATCATGTTCATGGTAATGGAGACAGAAAAATGCTTTAAATGCAACCAAACATCCTACAGTGCTAGTCTGTAATTTAAAATGAAAGGCACAAGAACATTTTTTGGACTGAACAAAAGAAGAGCCTCCCTTGCCCTACTGCACCCTGCCTGGTGTGCACTGGGCATTTTCTTCTCAACTTTTTGTATGTAGGTAGGTAGTTTAATCATTTTGACATTTGTCATCAGGAAATGAATCTATTGGCTCCAAGAACAACTATAAGTTTTATCCTTATAAAACAAAAAATGACTTAAGTTCATTTAAAACATGTTTAACGTAAATGGACAGGAGATAACCCCTAGTTCACCAGTGGACTACTGGCGATTTCTGTTGGGAGTACTTACTGGCTACTGGCCGCTGGCACTTTTGCCAATACATTTTCTGAAGTAGGTGATCTGACTGAGCATACTTGCCTTCATAATGCATTTAGTCGATTAACTATGCTTTAATGTGAGCAATTCCAATACATTTTTGCTTTTCACATTACACATATTGGTGGTCTACAAAGATTTGGAGGGGGGGGTTAAAGTGCAATAATGGAGTCAGCCCACCCCTGACCTAAAGGAACTGAAGCTTTTGCATGAATAGATGCACAGATCAGACATTTTACATTATGTCGAAGGACCTTCATTTGCCTTGAACTCATTTATTTTATTTACAAAACTTATATCTCACATTTTTTCCTTACAAGATCCACTAAAGCAGCTAATGATTTAAAGCATGCATAATAAAATTACGCTATAAAATTACTAAAATCAACTACCCTACCGAACAATCATTAAATTATTTAAAAGAGTTTAAAATAGATAAAATAATTACATAACATTAAAGGAAATTGTTTAAGAAAACGAAATCACTGAGGGAATGCATTGCCAATTGAAACAAAATAGTCTTTACCCGCTTAGTGAAAGGGGAGAAACAAATCTCCCTGAACACAGTTCCAGAGCTCTGGTGCCATGACCGGAAAGGACCTCTCGCAGGTTGACACTTGCCTAATCTCAAAAGGCAGGAACACCCAAAAGAGTGTGTCCAAAGATGACCATAATGGTCTGGCAGTTTCAGAGGGATCAGACAGTCCTTCAGGTATATTGGTCCCAAAACATATAGTGCTTCAAAGGTTGACCAGTGGCTTGGTGCCCAGAAACAAACTGGAACAAACTGGAAACAAACTTGGCCAGCATAGATGGGCCAAGACTAGAGTGATATGTATTTGTATGAAAAAATAAGTCTATAATGTTAACTGATTGTTAAAAAGTAGATCCTCAGAAATACATCTATAAGTACTTGTAACTTACAAGTCTTAAAAGTGATTTTCAATGCTAAACTTTGTCTACCCAATGGAATCTTTCCTTGGGTATCAGAACTGTAAGCAGTGTGCTCGGCAATATTTGAATGGCTTAAAAATCATCATCATCATGCCACCACCACACAAAGGCCTTACTAGCATCATCCTGAGAGCCAGTTTGGTGTAGTGGTTAAGTGTGCAGACTCTTAACTGGGAGAACCGGGTTTGATTCCCCACTCCTCCACTTGCACCTGCTGGAATGGCCTTGGGTTAGCCATAGCTCTCATAGAAGTTGTCTTTGAAAGGGCAGCCGCTGTGAGTGTCCTCTCAGCCCCACCCACCTCACAGGGTGTCTGTTGTGGGGGAGGAAGATAAAGGAGATTGTGAGCTGCTCTGAGACTCTGAAATTCGGAGTGGAGGGCGGGATATAAATCCAATATCTTCTTGATCACTGCATGACTCATGATTTCTCCTGCATTGAACACTGCTTGATTAAGATTTGCTCACAGTTTCGGCTTACCTAAAATTTCAAAACATAATGAAGCAATTGTAAGTGTTACTTGGCACTGAAGCCAGATCATGCCAATGGAACACATAAAGAATAGTCTTTGGACTACTTAACTTCCAGATACTGAACACTTAGGTAACAGATTAAATCCAAGGCTTTGGTCAGTAGAACAAGTTCAAAGAAATATTTTCCTCAGAAGTCCCCAGAAATAAAACTTATTTTTATTTGTAGTAGACCATACTACAGCAGCATGGGGGGAAGAGTTGCAGTAAATATAGAGTATTGGCCAAAATCCTTCCCCCTAGCTTGTTCCATTCTTACAGCTTGTTCCATTTTCAACAGGACAAATATGTTTCAAACTTATGTGTAGTACACCAGCTTGAAAGTTGATTCACATAAATGAACATACTGACGAGAGAGATTATTAACTCTGGGAAGTCACTTGCTCACATTCTTCTTCACGAGGTTGTTGTCGATATAAATGAGCAATTTCAAAGCATTTTGTGCTCAGGAGTAGAAATAAGTAAATGATAATGTGGCCAGAAGTATTTCTACATAAATGTCAATGATAGTGTAAAACATACAAACAAAATTATAAATTATTAAAACAGATAGCCAGATAGCTTTGGGAACATCCAACATCCCCTTTTTTCTGGAGGCTATTCACCTCTCATACATTAACTACATTCTGGGAAATGCTGTCATTGATGTAAACCAGTTATTGCTTAGCTGGTTTGTATTCAACAAAATCTTGGGCAAAGGGAAAATTCAATTAGCATTTTGTTAAGGTTCATGCCAGTTTACCCCTTAATAATAACTGACTGGGTTGTAGAATTTGCTATAAAGAAGGAAATGAATGAAAAGAGGGAGTGTTACTGAAATAGCATTTAAGCGGGAACACAAACTTCTTTTCAGCTAATGCATTAGTTAATAATATAAGAACATAAGAGAAGCCATGTTGTATCAGGTCAATGGCCCATCCAGTCCAACACCCTGTGTCACACAGTGGCCAAATCGCCCCCCCCCCAAACAGGTGACATCAGGAGGTCCATCAGTGGGGCCAGGACACTAGAAGTCCTCCCACTGTCCTCGCCCCCCACAAGCAAAAAGAATAGAGAGTATCGCTGCCCCAGACAGAGAGTTCTAACAATACACTGTGACTAATAGCCACTGATGGACCTCTGCCCCATATGTATCCAACCTCCTTTTGAAGCTGTCTATGCTTGTAGCTGCCACCACCTTCTGTGGCAGTGAATTCCATGTGTTAATCACCCTTTGGGTGAAGAGGTACTTCCTTTTATCTGTTCTAACCTGTCTGCTCAGCAATTTCATTGAGTTTCCACAAGTTCTTCTATTGTGAGAAAAGTACTTCTTTCTCTACCTTCTCTATCCCATGTATAATCTTGTAAACCTCTATCATGTCACCCCTCAATCGATGTTGCTCCAAGCTAAAGAACCTTTGTTCATAGGGAAAGTGTTCCAACCCTTTAATCATTCTAGTTGCCCTTTTCTGCACTTTTGCCAATACTATAATATCTTTTTTGAGGTCTGCTGACCAGAAATGTACACAGTACTCCAAATGAGGCTGCACCACTGATTTATACGGGGGCATTATGATACTGGCTGATTTGTTTTTAATTCCCTTCCCAACAATGCCCAGAATAGTGTTGGACTTTTTATTGCAGTCACACTGTCTCAACATTTTCAACGAGTTATCTACCATGACCTCAAGATCTATCTCTTGGTCAGACTCCACCAGTTCACAACCCATCATTGTATTTATAGTTAGGATTTTTGGCCTCAATGTGCATTACCCATTGCCCATTTATACTCACTCTCTGTTTCCTATTAATTAGACAGTTTTTGATCCACAAGAGGACTTGTCCTTTTACCCCATGACTATTAAGCTTACTTAGGAGCCTTTGATGAGGAACTTTAACAAAAGCTTTCTGGAAGTCATCTATTGGGTCCCCTTTGTCCACATGTTTGTTCACCCTCTCAAAGAACTCTAACAAGTTAGTGAGACAAGATCTTCCCTTATAGAACCCATGCTGAGACTTCCTCAATAACTTTTGTTCATCAATATGCCTACTCATTCTGTCCTTGATAATGGTTTCTACCAACTTTCCCGGTATTGAAGTCAGACTGACTGGCCTGTAGTTTCCCGGATCTCCTCTGGAATCCTTTTTAAAGATGGGGGCGACATTAGCGACCTTCCAGTCCTTAGGAATGGAGGCAGATTTTAATGAAAGATTACATATTTTTGTCAGGAGATCCACAAGTTCACCTTTGAGTTCTTTCAGAATTCTTGGATGTATGCCATCTGGGCCTGGTGACTTATCAGTTTTTAATTTATCAGTTTACCTCCACCTCAATCTGACTCAGGTATTTCAACACCCCTCCTGAAATCAGCGGTTCTGGAGTGAGCAATCACTTCTAATCTTCCACAGTGAAGACAGAAGCAAAAAATGCATTCAGCTTCTCAGCCATTTCCTTATCCTCCTTTAGTAATCCTTTTACCCCTTGGTCATCCGAGGGCCCCACTGCCTCTTGGCTGGTTTCCTGCTTCTAATGTATTTGAATTTTTTTTTTATTGTTGGTCTTAATTTTTTTTTGCAATATGCTCCTCATAGTCCCTCTTTGCCTGCCTCATAACAGACTTGCATTTGATTTGCCACAGCCTGTGTTCTCTTTTATTAACCTCACTAGGACTAGCTTTCCACCACTTAAAAGAATCCTTCTTACCTTTTACAGCTTCCATTACGTTGTTAACCATGCAGGCCTTTTTCTATACCTATTTGTGCCTTTCCTGATTTGCGGTATATATTTTATCTGACCTTTTAAGACTGAAGTTTTAAATAGTCTCCAAGTTTCCCCAAGGGTTTTGACCCTATTTACCTTTTGTTTCCTCTTCACATGCCTCATCTCAGAGAAGTTACCCCTTTTAAAGTTAAAAGTGGTTGTGTTGGTCTTTTTGGATGGGCAACTCCCTATTTAGATAAATGGTGAAATCAACATTATTGTCACTGCTCCGAGGCGATGCAATCACTTTTATATCTCTGACCAGGTCCTGGACATTACTTAGGACCATGTCCAGGATCAGCTCTCCCCTGGTACGTTCTGTGACCATCTGCTCCACAGCACAGTCATTGAGAGTGTCAAGACACTCAGTCTCTTTCTCCCGACCTGAATGCATATTGACCAAATCAATCTGTGCGTAGTTAAAATCACCTATTATGACACAATTTTAATGTCTAGTTGCTATCTTTAATTCTTTCATCATTTTATAATCATTCTCTATCTTTTGATCTGGTGGGTGATAACAAACTCCCAGAGTTAAGCTTCCTTTTGGGCCCACTATTTCAACCCAAAGCATTTCTAGAAGGGAATCTAATTCTTTTACCTTCTCAATCTTACTGGACTGTATACCTTCTCTGACATACAGAGCCACCCCACCTCCAACCCTTCCCTCCCTATTCTTCCAATATAATTTATATCCAGGAATCACCATGTCCCACCGATTATCCTTGTTCCACTAAATACCCACAAAAATATATTTCCCCCAAACAATAAGCAGTTCAACTCCCCGACTTTACCTTAGACACTTCTAGCATTTGCAATATAAACATCTATAATTTCCCAAGCAAGTTAGGCCAGCAACCTTCCTCCTGCTGCCTTGAGACTTTGCCAGGCAGTCCATACAGCCTGTGACTGTCTCGGTGGACAACTCTATTCCATAGCCCTGTAGAAAAGGAACAGGTAATCCATCATCTCTTTGAGATGAGTCATCCCAAACCAGAGAAATTTCTTTTCCTGTAGGCTTTCCCCCAAGATTCAGTTTAAAAACTGCTCTGCCACCTTTTAAGCGCCAGCAGCCTGGTTCCTTCTTGGGTCAAGTAGAGACCATCTCTTTTGTACAGCTTCCAATTGTTCCAAAAAGCATCCCAGTGTCTAACAAACTTGAACCTCCCTATACCATCATCTCATCTGTGCACTGAGACTCCTAATTTGTGCCTGTCTCTCCTGACCTGCTTGTGGAAGGTAGCACTTCTGAGAAGGCTACCTTGGAGGTCCTGGCCTTGAGTCTCCTGCCTAGCAGCCTAAATGTTTCCTCCAGGACCTCACGACTCCATTTCCGCACATTCTTAGTGCTGACATGTACCACAACCACTGGCTCCTCCCCAGCACTGTCTATCAACCTATCTAGAACACGTGTAATGTCCACTACCTTTGCACTAGGCAATTAAGTCGCCATATGGTCAGTATGTGGTTTTGCCACCCAGCTGTCTACTTGTCTAAGGATCTAATAACCAACTACCAAGACCTCCCCCCTCCTTGCCCAGGGATGGTTCCTTGGTGCAAAAGGATACCAACTGGTGAAAGATTCTCCTCCATATGCTCCAAAGCAGCAGCGGGGCTACCATTTTCAGAGTGGGACACATCTAACAAGTCCCCTCCAAACACCTGACTGTTTCTGCTTCTTCAGGTCAGCCACCTCAGCCTCAAGGGTACGAACGCTTTTCCTGAGAACTAGGAGCTCCTTGTACTGAGCACATACCCAAGACTTCTGTCCAGTGGGCATCATACACGTGACACTCAATGCAAAACACCAGAAAGCCCCCAACTCTCTGCTGGCATTCTGCCTTCATAATTGCTTTTGTAATATACAACCCCCCCTTGTGGAAAGTCTACTTACCTTACTGGAAATACAAGGAGACTAGGTCCATAACTTCCTGATCCTTCCTGGGCTTCTAGCAGAGCCCTCATGCTAAGAGCCACAGGCCAAGAGCTCTTTAGCTCTCGCCCTTCAGCTTGTGCCTCTGGTGAGGTGCAGCCTTATAAATGCAAAGAGGGTGGGGCCAGCTGTCAGCCCCAAGCAACAGACACTTCCAATCAGCAACAATCACCTGATACAATCAGCAACACTCCGTTACAGCCCAGTCAAAACAAGCAGAAACAGCAATTCCCCAGCAACCACACGAACTCAGACAGTTGGATCAAGGAATTGTGCTCCCAATTAAGGATCAGGTTCACAGACCAGAAATGCCTTATATGTGCATATTCAAATAGAGGCTCAGATTCCCTCTATAGCCCACAGAACTGTTCACGGGCTTGCCAACTACAGTTCTTCCTTTAGAACCTAGATCTAGGCAACATCCTCTAAGCCAGGTGTGTCAAACATGTGACCTGTGGTCTGCATCAAGCCCATGGAGGGCTCAAATCCATCCCTGAGCAAACTTCTTCTCCTGCTTCCTTTTCCAGACTGCTGCTGTAGCAGTACTGTAGCTTGGTTCTTTCCCAGCTTCCTCAGTCTTTTTTTGTTTCCTGCTTCTTGCCTCTCTATAACCCCCACTCTCTCAGACCTACATACACAGAGCTCCATGGCTGCTTCTTGCTGGAGATACTAAATTTTTCTCCCCCTGCCTGGCTCACACACACAGCTTCTGCTTCCATCTTCCAGGCTGCTCCTCCACTTTTGGGGAGGAAGGCAGGGGCAGGAAAGAGAGACAGAGAGAAAACAAAGTTGGAGTGAGTCCCATGACAGGTTTAAGACCAAAAACATTTCATTCCATGTATTAGCTTTTATGTGCAAGCACGCTGCTGCTTCGGAGGAGGAGGGAGGGTGGATTCTTCTGACAACCACAATGTACACTGAGAAAATTATTTTGGCTTAAAAATTGGATTTTCCTGTTCTATTCTGGATTTATTTTCTTTAAACAAAGGACTCTGATTAGAAATTAGAACACTTGGGTTGATCCTTATATCTTGGAATGATTTCAGATGTCAAATGATAATAGCACATATTGGTAAAGAGACAGGAAAACTAGCTCTCAATTCAGTCCTGGAGGATGCGTTATCAATTGCAATTCAGCAGTCTCTCTTTCTAATCTCCATTTGAAATTCCTTTGTAAAACCACTTCTACTCTTAGGTCAATGTGACGGTAATGAACGGGTTAACAAGAAAACTAAGGACGCATAGAGCCTGCATCAGGTGATCTGAGGGTGGGGGCCAGAATGCTCGGAACTCTCAGAGGTGAATGACAGCTAATGGCTGAGGGCAGTTAGTGTGAGACAGAGTCTGAGGGAGACTGCTGAAGAGAGCAGTTGGTCTGAGAAGCAGCTGAGACAGAAACTTAGGAGAGTCTTCGAGAGAAGCAAAGCTCACTGTTCACTCTATTTAGACAGCCACGGGGCTGTGTGTGACTAAAGGAGAGTCACAGTAAAAGACCTGAGAGACACAGAGACACTTCTCTTAAAAGCTAAAGAGGTGGTTGAGGGAAAGATGTGGGTCTAGAAGTCTGAAGGGCTGGGAGAAGAGACACCAGTCGACTTAAGGGACTTGGCACATTATATCCAAGAGGCCAACCCAGAATAGTGTTGGAGAGTGAAAGGTGTTTGATCTGTGAAACCTGAGAGACCTAAGGGAACTAGATATTATAAAGCCTGAACTACGAAGGAACTGTTAACTGCTTGAGATACGATATAGCCCAGGTATATATTTCCCATTCCCCAGTTGAAGACGGTGTGTGTATGTTAATAAATTTCTGTGGTTTACTTTAAAGTTCTCTGGTGCCAGTATATTGGGAAAGCTATCGAAGCTGCTGTGGTCCCCTACCTACAAACTGAGTTTATATCCATCTGAAAGCAAAACAAAACCTCCGAAGAGACTAGTATTGAGGAATCCATATTACACCCACCCCTTGCGTTTCATAGTTGTGAGGTAAAATTCAAAAGGAAGAACTGAAGTGGAAGAGGGGCTGGGGTAGCCAGAAGCCGCATATAGAAGCGATCCAGTGAGACCGCGAGGCGGGCTGTTATAGTTAACAACTGAATGTTGTGGTTTCTAACGTCAGACTAAGGCCTATTTATTCTTTGTATCCTCCTGGACTGAACCCTCCTCGATGGAATTCAGACCTAGGTTTCCTGTCCTATTACCAATGCTGGTATCTCCATGCCTCCTATCCCTCTGCATATCACACCTAATCTAATCAAACCTGCTATTGTTATTCACCTGCTATTGCCATTCAGCATCTGAAATCACCTTTATAAAGTCTATATATCTGGTTCCTCCACATTTTGTGGCATGCATGGCCTGGCACAACAAAGTGACGCTAATTTCAGATCCAGCCCTCATAATGACTGAGTTTGACACCTCTGCTCTAAGTGTAGCTGCTGCTGAAAACATTCCAGAAACATCAATTAATCCAAAATTCACCAAGGTAGCTAGCTGACCTAGACTTTAAGCAATGTATATCATTAGTAGTTAAAGCCTGACATTGCCTGCTTGCTTTTATCCAGACTCAAGGCTTCAGTTTACCTTTAAAGCTCTTATTGGTCTGAAAGTCAAGATGACTTAAGGATCACACACCCCCAGTGAACCTGCTCATAGACTTAGGTCTTCAACCTAGGCCTTGCTCCATGTTCTCCTATTTGTTTAGGCAAAGTGCATGGCTCAGGGGATGTTGCTATAGTGCTGATGTGGCCATGCAAGATCCTACAACTTCCCAACTTCATAGCTGGATTTCTTTAAGAAGTTTTAACTTCTGTGAGTCTCCATGTTCTGAAGCTGGAGTGAGTAGGTGGAGTGAATAGGTGGAGAAGACACCGCCTCAAGTATAACAAGAGGAGAAATGTGGCTAGATAGATGTGGCTAGATAGAAATTTACTCCAAGGAGATGTGGCAAGACAGAAATTTACTCCAATGCTGATATTTTGGATCCAACCCATCATAAACAAACAAATCAGTACATAATTTTTAAATCAGCCTGAGTTGTGATGAGGGCAGTTTTCATGACAAATCTGACAAGTTTTTTAAAATGTATCTTCAGAAGTCTCTTTTTCCGGGGGGGGGGGGGGGGGGACTATTGTCAATGTGGCCAAAGGCCACATTAACAGAAGGGAAGGATTATTGCCCTCATTCTGGGCTAGATTTATGACATCATCACTTCTTCAATTACCCACTATGTGACATCATGTTATCACACTGGCTGGATGATACATAGCTAGGAAGAAACAGCCCCAGTTTAAACTAACAAGCAAGGCAACGAAGAAGCTGCTGAGGTGTGAACAGACAACAGCCAGCAGTAAATGATGTGAAAAAAGGAGGTTTCAAAAAGCATCATTTTCATGCCAAAAATGTTTGCAAACATTTGGCATAGTCCTACTTTTGAAACCATGTTCCAAAGAACTGTGGTGCTAGTTCTCCTAAGGCTATTTTGGATTTGATATTCTCAAATATTCAGAGACAAACACACATCCCATGCTGCGTGAAAACAGCTTTTGATACATAAGTCAGCCAGCCTTTAGGCACACCCTAAAGAAGCTCTTGGGGGGGAGGGGGAGGAATAGTGCTTCAAACTTTAACACGTTTTGTTATTGTTGGTTTGCAGATGGGCACCTAAGGCTGTTAGTTAGTGCCTTTCCTAGGCAACAACTAGGTCTTCCATGTTGAAGTCCAGCTATCTAGGCATGAGATCAAACTGACTTTCCAGTCTAAAAAAAACAATCCATACTTTACAGAAAGGGAAGAGTCAAATGACAGTTGGGAACAGTGAGGACATTCCTTCTAGACAAGATATTATTTGATTAACTTACTAGATTTTTTTCATCTTGACCTTCCTTTACAAAGCTAGGGTATATACTATTAGGCAAAATATTTTTTTAATTGCCTTGGAAGCACACTCAGAAGCTTTATGCAGTATCCCTGGGGTCATTTTGTAGAAAAAGAGGTGACAGAGCTCATTAGTATATCTCATTAGCATATGGCACACACCCCTGACATAACCGGAAGTATGTCAGAAGGTAATACCCACTACTCAGGCTCCACCCCAAAAATCTCCAGGTATTTCCCAACTCAGAGCTAGCAAGCCTACCTGGAGAAAAACTGCTTCAAAAGTACAAAGAAACCAATCAAGATGTTAAATGGTTTTGTTATAATTATAAAATCAACAACTCTACAATTAAGGATAGAACTGAATGATAATATATCAAAATCTGATGAGACAGGATCTTCAGTGCCCCTCAGGATGGGCACTCAGAACAAAGACAATTTTAGCAACAGCATCCATTGACACAAAGAAAGATAAGAAAGTCCAAAATGCTAAAGAAATGGAAGGCTGCTTCTTCATCACATGCTTGCTGCTCCACATGCTTCTGCTGCTGCAGATCTTCCTCTGGCTTGGGCCTGCAAAGAAATTAGCAATTTCCCTCAGTTAAGCAATGGGTCTCCTCTCTCTCTGTTGCAGGGCCAGACTGGTGTAATGGTTAAGTGTAGGGGAGAGTGTGAACAGGACTACTCACCTCCTCTGGATTGGGTCATGCTAATTCAACAGTGACCAGAGGTGGACTTGCAAGGATGAAATAACCAATACTGGTGTTGGGAGGGAATCATTTGCAGCAAGCACCTGGGGGACAGAGAGAGGAGCAAAGTGACTGTTGAAATTTACTGAGTGAATTTCTTGTTCTGCACTCTAGGGCCCAGCACAGAAGTCTTAATACCAATAGAAAAAGAAAATGATCTGCTGCCGGGGATGGGGGGAAGAATAGAATAGATAATACAGGAGACATGCTGATACCAGAATTGCGATAGAAAGGAATAAAAGAAAGAAAAGCATAAATCACTCTAGTTAAAAGAGCACATAGGGAATTCTGACTTTAAACTTTAACTCAACTTTGAAGGAGCTGGAGGTGCCAAATTCTGGAGATGTCACAAACTTCCTCTAGCATCTTTGGGGTCTTTGGACATCCAGCGATGAATGATCGACTTGAAGCAGCAACAAATCTGCACACCCTTCACCTCTTTGCAGCTCTGTTAAAGAAGATTCCACAATCTGTTTAATGAGATCCTTTACAAAAAATGAAAAGACAGCATACTTTGCTCTAGAACAGAGTGCACATAGGGAACAATAACTTACTTCACCTTAGGAGTTTCCAAACTTTAGTCCTGGCAACAGACGCCTGTTCTTTTTCAGGTCTTGCTTTGGGTGTCCAAAGTTGAACGATGACCTTGAAGCAACCATGTCTTTACATACTTTGTTGGATCGAAGACTGTTAGAGGTCGAACAATTCTTATAAACCAAGGGTGGTCAAACTTGTTTAATATAAAAGCCACATTGAATAAATGTCAGATGTTTGAGAGCCGCTTGGAATGGACAGTCGGACACACTCTGGCCTGTCAGCTCTGGAGACACCAACCATGCCCCTGTCTGATTCAATGTGCAATCATACTTTCAATCTTAATATTGATTATTTCTCCTTTATTTTTATTCTCCATGGCTTTTGCCTGAATTTTTAATTTGTTTGCCTGTTCAATGCAAAGCACAATGGGTTGGGGGGATCTGAAAATGTCAAAGACCCATTGTTGGTCAGTAGAAATCAAAAATTGGTTTTGTGCAGGTATACTAAATTATATCAGCATCTACCTTAAAATGATTCTTTAATTCTAATTGTCATAATAATAACCTTACTCCCAAAATTACTTTCTCCTATGTGGCCACAGTGGCATGATGAAGATTTCCACCAGTCTGCTTTATATGTTTTGGTTATTTTCCCATTTTTTTTGTGTGTGTGGGGGGGAAACATTAGAAAGCTTGTCAAATCTTAGAGTTCAACAAAATTCTCACAGGGGATTTTAACAATGGAGCCCAAAAGCAAGTATTGGGGAGGGGGGGAATAAGAAAGAAAGAGCAAATAGATGGGGAGGGGAGAAGAGAGGGAGAGGGAGGGAGGGAAGGAGAGAGATGTGGAAAGAAAGCAAATAGATGGCAGAGGGGTATGAGACAAAGACAGAAACAAAGAAAGCAAAAAGATGGGGGAGAGGAGAAAGGAGGAGGGAGGGAAAGGAAGGAAACAAGAGGGGACACGAGGGAATGCGAGAAATTCTGGTGTTGGGTGGGAGGGTGAAGGCAGGAAGGAGCTGGAGCGCAGCCCAGCAAGGCCAGGTGGGGCCAGGTTTTAGTTTGGTGGCTGAACTTAATGTGAGGGATGGAAGGAATGGGCCTGGAGGTAACTGCAGGATGGAGGCCAAAAGGAGGGGTGTAGCAGTCATCAACTCCAGACTCCCTATAGCTCTGCTACTCAGGGGCCACCACATGTGCAACAACAGGGAAGGCTCTGCTAGATGGACAGGCCATGACTCAGCCAGCTCCATGGTGTTGGGACTCCTGAACACCTGTGAGGCTTGGCAACCAGGCGTCCCAACGGCTGTGTGCCTGACTTGTTCTAATAAAGTTTCTTTTTTCTCCTCCCCACTGCCACTGCTGAGAAGGAAGTACCTGAGCAGAGCCAATTAAATCATGTTGCCCTGCAAAGAATCCAGATCTGCCAGGGAGAAGGGGCTGGCTCCCTGTCCCACAGCTGCCAGCCTTTCATCCCAGGAAGCACCAGAGGTGGTCTGGCTGCACTGCTGTCCCTGCTGCCACCAGGGTGGTGTGCCCGGTCCAGCAGATCCAGACGTGGGGAAAGCAGGGTGTGACTGCTGGCTGGTGAGGAGAGGGAAGGGGCCGCATGCAGCTTGCAAGCTTCCGGAGCACCACTCTGGATGCTCCTGCCCCAACTGAGGCCTGAGTATCCCTGATTCTTCACATCTCCCGGGTAAGGGAAAGTGCTGTTCAAACAAATTACAAAGATGATCTGACTCCAGAGGTAATGAGATAGATTTTGCTTACAAAAACAGAAGCACATCTCACATGACATATTCATGTAGGTACATTTAACCTACTGAGAACAGATGAATGTCAAAAAAAAATAACTTGCTGCTGCTCCAAGCCAAGGTAAGAGAGAGAAGAAGAGAGGTCCTATATAACAGAAGGCAAGCAATGGCCAAAGAGGTTCAGCATCTAACCAACTAGAGGATGGTACCAACTGTCAAGTGTACTTGAGAGAATTCTTCTAACCCTTTCCCTCCCAGAATCCTCTTGCATGTTCCAATATCCGACATACACAAGGCAGTCTATCTGCAAGTTTATCCTCACAATATCTTTGTGAGGTAAGTTAGGCTTGAACAGTGACTGGCCCAAGGCCAGACAGTAACTTTCATGGCAGAGTAAGAATTTGAACCAAAGGCACCACACCAGCCTTCATTTCCAACAGAGCTGAAAAAGCATTCTAACGACTTTAGGCCCTATGATTTCACTGCTTGGAGCAAACGGCCATGTTCCTTTACTAAAAATTAAATGCAAAATTACTCAAACAATGCAGGAAATCAATCAGTGTCAACACCAGAACTAGTAGAAGCTTCTTTAACAGCATTAGGCATGGGACTTTGCACCAGTTCAGGCACTTCTGTGTCAACATATGTATAGCTGCCTGTTGTATTCAACATAAGAAAAAAAAATAATCTTCTACCGACAAGGCTGAAATACAACTCCATCATATTAAAAGAAACATTTTTTTTCCACACAAAGCCTTTATTTCTATATAGGACTAATCAAAACTCAAATCCTTGCAATACATGCTGATACTCTCTCAGGTCTGTTACTGCAGAATATTCTTATGTTAACTCTGGGAAGTATTTTTGTAAAATTTATGTTTGCAAAGTACAATTAGTCAATCTTTTATTTGTGCGTCTCATCAGTTTTGGAAAACAATGATAAGGTGCCACATCTGCTATTGTACATGCCAAACTCTACCAAAACAGAAAAAGAAATTGTTCAGGTTTTTCCTTCATGAATTCTCACAGGTGTGGCTGTAGGCATGCTCAGGATTAGGCCCTTGTATACTTCTTAGAATAAAAAGTCAGATTTTGCTACATGCCTCAAGTTTCATGTATACCTTAAAAAGAACAACCATAATTAGCAGTCTCAGTGTCTGACTTGTCAGAGATCTTCAGTTCCACAGCAGAGGAGTCTTGTTGCTACAAAAAAATCCAAAACTGACAGCATTTCTCCCACTGAGCAGTTCTCAAAATAGAACAGAGCCTGAAACACTCAAGAGAGAAGAAAAGGCTCTGATAATCTCTTTGCTTCTTGTTTTCTACCTTGATCACCTCTCCTGTTAAAACAACATTTTGAGGGAGACCACATGCAGCTTCTTGCACCGTGAACAGACATATGAGAGAGATATTACTTGGGTGGGGAAAGATTTGCCATAACGAGTAATGAACAGTTAAAAGAATTTTCTTTCTTTTATAGAGGAAATGCAGAAATGGAGGGAGGGGGCTTCTAGGATTTTGGAAGCTGAAATAAACTCTCAAAAAAGAGGTGGCTTTTAACTAAAGTATCCTTATACTTTTCTTAAGAAAACTCATTCAGTATTTCACTTGACAAAGTAAATTATTTGACTAGAAGATTATAGTGTCCTTTAAAAATATTGAGAATATTTAAACTACTTCCTTTGAAAATTAAAACTTTATAAAAATCATACTATATATAAACTCTGGGTCTTTTTCCAAGCAAGAAAAGGAGAATCCATCTGTAATTAAGGCACTCACAGATGTCAACAGAGTAAGGTGTGAAAACTGGCACTGGCATCAAATGACTATGGTTTGCAGTCTTACCAAGTGCATAGCTTACACCAAATTCAGATAGCAATTCCAATGTAGGTTTACCTTTCAATTAAAAGAACAGAACAAACAGAGATTATAACTTTTAAAAAACTACAATTTCACATGCCCTGTTCTCCTTGGAAATTGTTTGGAATAAGACAAAGAGATTTGTGGCTATTCTGCCACAAGAAGACAAGATAGCAAGAACAGCTGTATACCAGATGTAAGTACATGTATTACAGGATTCTACTTTGGATTAGTATTCAACAGCCAGGATAAAGCAGATACAGGCTGGTTTTTATTAATTGAGATATAAATAATCAATGAGATCAATGAGACTATGAATTTGACCTATATGAGTCAAACCAATGATCCATTTAGCTCAAGAAAGTCTATTTTGACTGCCAGTAGATTTCCAGGAAGTCAGACAGAGAAAGGCATTTCCTACTACTTCATACCTCAGATTATTAACTGGAGATGCCAGGGACTGAATCATGGACCCTTTGCACACAAAGTAAGATGTTAACACTTGTAATCTCCTGTTACAAGAATTCTGTTACAAGAATAAATGATATTATCACACCTTATATCCTTTAATTCAATAAATAAATGATTTCTAGGGCTTCAAAAAGAAAACAAAGGCACATCTAGTATTTTCACATTTGTGGTTTTATTTTAAGGAGAAAACATCAAAACATCAAAAGGAAATGATTCAGTATAAGAACAAATTCTAAAACAAATAACAAAATACAAAAGCCTACGTCTATTAAATGTCACAAGTTCTTAGTCTGACTGCATAATTCTATAAAGTGTCCCAAGACGGTAATTAAAGCCTAAAGAGTTAACAATATACCTTGCTTGACCCAACAAGGAGTTCTCATTTGTCATGTTTCTGAAAGCAAATACGCATGCCTATCTTCTGGAAGAGCCATTAGAAAATTAAAGATCAGATCAGTAGTAAAAACTTCATGACTAGATCCAGGATTTTAGGTTCACCTTATACAAGCACTACTGATTCAGTACTTCTAGATTATCAATACTGTCTGGCAGTTATAGTTTTTATTTTTATTTTATAAACATGCATTCATGAAAATGTTCACTTTTCGATTATGGTTGAAATAATGAAAACACTGAATTTATGGATGGTACATGGTAAAGACTTCTATCTGTCCAGAAGCACAGTCATAAAGTCTATCAGAATATTCAGTCCTTGCATTCAACCTTACATTACTTGAGGAGGGTAGAGTTTAAATGTGCAAGCATAAATGCTCTCCTGTACTGAGAAACAGTTGAACAAAATTAAATATGGAAGTGTGCCTTTGGGTAAAACAATCCTAAGTATAAATGGGAGTATACCCTATGAGCTCTTTTCATGGTACTGATAATCCATGTTATACCAATGTTTATTTCCAATATCTTGAAATCGCTACTGCTAAAACCCAGCAGTTGGAGCCTAGTCCACAATAATTTCCTCCATGGGGTAGCATAAGAGGTTGATTTTAATAGATGGAGGCACTCACTAGCTTCTGTGACAAATAAAATTTTCAGCCAAAGCCCAAACTCTTCCTATGTTACAATTTCCATTCTAATGACAGAAATTTAAGTCGCAATATTAATGTTTTCTGTTTGGAAACCTCACAAGAAATCTCGTAAGTCATCTCACTGTCTTTGTCTACTTCTACCTCTAGATACTGTAAGCCTAGTTCTGTCCTTAAAGAGACATTAGCCTCAGAACTTGGCATCCCTATGATCTTCCACAAAAATAATGACTAAAGGGAATCTAGTATCTCTCTACAAGTCTCGATCCATACTGATCCAGGCCTTGATCCCTACCAGAGCTCCATATAGAAGCTGACCACCTACTTTTGCATTAATAGCAACAGGAACAAACTGGCCACCTCTTATATTTTTAAAAAGTACTATGGCCTTTGTTGTAAGCATTCTTAAAACAGCCCCTCCAGGCCAAATTTGCTTGGAAGTGAATTTTTAATGATTCCTAAATAAAATTCCTAAGTAATTTGCTCTAAGGGTTCCCCATTAATTTGCCAATTGTACTTCTTTGGGTGATTAGATTTAGAAAACACCATCACCTTAGATTTCCTTTGGTTAATTGTCAACCCTTCTGCATTACAATATTCTGAAAACGTCGTCAACAGATATTGGACGCCCACAAGAGATCTAGCTAACAAAAGTGCATAATCCACATATGATAACACTGACATTGGGATGCTAGAAAACGAGAAGAATGGAAGTTTGAGTTTCAAAAAGGATACTGGATCACTTACATACAAACTGAACAAAATAATGGAGCTAGCAGGCATCCTTAACGAATACCCTTGTGTAAAAGAACTGAATTAGACAAATAGTCTTCCAAACTACATCAAACCCAAGCTGAAGGAGGATCATATAACTTCTTAGTTAATTTAGGATTTCTTAATAAATAGCTGAAAATTTCAAAATATGCAGGTTCAGATGCAATTTTGCTTTTCATTGTAACTACAGAATAAAAATGTTACTTTATCGATTTATTGTGGCCTAAATTTCCAACTATAATCATAGTCTCCATCCCATTAAAATGCCAGTGTGATACCACTGCCTACCCTCTACTCCAGATTCAACTCTTTATCTTTTTAAGTTGCTTCCTCTGAAGCTTGCCCTAAATCAGAACAACTTCAACCCCTCAGGGACCTTGCTTTGATCTGCCTTCTCACAGTAATGATGACTGACAAACATCAGAAAAATCTAGAGGTAGAAGTAGACAAAGACAGTGAGATGACTTACGAGATTTCTTGTGAGGTTTCCAAACAGAAAACATTAATATTGCGACTTAAATTTCTGTCATTAGAATGGAAATTGTAACATAGGAAGAGTTTGTACTCAGGACAGCTAGTGTATTGCACATGTCTGGCAAAGTAGCTCATGATACACTGTCTTACTAGGCGGTGTATCCCGTAAGTAAGAACCATATCATTAGAGCGGTGCTGACTAGTAAACCCAAAAGCAAATCCCTGCGGTTAGGTATTTGGTATAATGTCTAAAGGTAGAGCTTGATGTTTGAGCACCACAGATCTGTTGTTCAAAACAGCAGCACTACATTTGTTTCTCCTCTCTTTCCATCTTATTTAGGAATTCTCAGTGTGAAGTTATAACTCTTCCAGGAGTCTGTGCTCTGGATTTTGCAGTGTAATGATGTGATATCATATCGTGAGTATCAATAGAAATTATGGCAGACACAGGATAAATGAGAGATAGAGATGTCATTTTTGACAGCAGCCTCAATTTAATTTTTATACCTAGTTCCACTATGAATCTTGGGGTCATGATAGGCAATGAAAGAAAAGAGAAGACTAATTTTATTCTTCAGTAAAAGAAGTCTTCAAATCTCAGATTTTTAATTAGTTGGGAGGAAGAAAGGAAGATTGCCTTTTTTTTACCTCAAGCCTCCCTGTACTGTAAACAAATGATTCACTGTAAAGATCAAAACCAAGCAGAACCATGTGTGGAACACAGATTTGCATTGTGGTGGGAAATGGAAACATACCACAATACCTATTGTTAAACACAGGACATTTCATATTCTAGGTGTATGAAGCTAGACTTCATGCAATATTGGCCTCATTTTCCCATGATGAATATTTGGATGGTAACTGTGAACAATCATGAATGATAAGTAATAATATTGTTTATGACATATCTACATAACAAAGCTGGTTTGACATGCCAATACCCATGCCTTTAAAATTTATATATACATAATTTGTAGGTAAAATAATCTCTTTTTTTTGCTTTAATGAAAAAGGGCAGAAGAAGCTTTTCAATTATTATGCAAAAATGCATCTTGGAGTTGTGCAGTAATGTATTAAACCAGAACAGTGAATAAAATGTTATTCTCCCTGAGGCACAAGGGCTCATTGTGCTGCCAGAAACAATCTAAAACAAATTTCCAGTGAGCCTTTGTAGTTAAACATGAAGAGATTTATCTAAAGAAAATGCATTACAGAATAGCAAACGAGAGCAGAAGCATAGTATTACACCAAGGCATGCTAGCCAAAATTGTGGAATGATTATAAAATATTCAATTGAGAGAATGTAAAATTAACACTTGTGAAACATAACTAAAGAGGATGACATGTTTGAACACTGAGCTCAACATGCGGTGCATTTAGCAAATACCATTCTGGCTTAATCAACCCAGACTGGGTTTTGATTACTATTATTCTAGTACTAATGCCCTGGCATTTCTCTACACTCAGGTCCAATCTACTGTATGCTCCAGCCTACTTTAATGTCCTTGGCTGTGCCTTTTTCCTTATGACCATTTGTGGTGGGCCTATACAAAACAGCAGAGCCAGGCACATGTGGGGCAGAACAGAAACCGATTAAAAACTCATGTATTACCCATTTTCTCCTTGTCTTCTTACATGCTTTTTGACAGGAAGCTAGGAAAACTAATCTCAAGAACATCCCTGTTTCTCAAATAGTAATTTGACAAGAACAGTTTAAATGGACAAGTTCTATATTGGTCACATTAAGGCTTTGCAAATTAGCCAATTATATGCGATCTGCACTGAAAACGAATTATGATTTCAGAATATATCCAAGAAAGACACCATGATTTATATGCTGATTATGTCTGTTTTAGTTGGTCTTTGGTATTTGAGGATGCTAAAAAATTCTATTAATCAATTATCTAAAGATCCTTTGGTGAGAGAACTGTTTTGCTTTTACTATAGAACTAAATTATAAACCTTTATTGCTCACACCGGAGAGCCAGTGTGGTGTAGTAGTCAAAGTGTAGGACAAGAATCTGTAAAACTCAAGACTGAATCCACACACTGCCATGGAAGATTGCTGGATGACCTTGGACCAGTCACATACTCTCACTTTAACCTACCTCACAGGGTTGTTGTGAGGATAAAATGGAGGAGAGAGAAAAACTATACAAACTGCTATGGGGAGAAAGATGGGATATAAATTAGGTAAATCAATAAACCATTATTGTTCATATTGGTGTACAAACTAGGTATGTTTAATTCCATTGATCAAAGTTATTCAGTACGTTTAATTACTCTTCAGATTGTGAACATGGTGAGTTACAAAAAACATTAGCAATATGAAGAGATTTAGTGGAAGACTACATAAATTTATGAAGTTACTTGAGGCTAATTTTTTTGCTTTCGAATACGCACAGCTCTTTAGCCTTATGGGGTTAAAGTATTAAATCAGCTATGCATTATGCTCTTGAAAAACCAATTGCCCCTCCATATTTACAATTTTTTGAAAACACAGCTTATTGTAACATGACATAAAACAAACTAATCTGAAGTTTGTAATGACTTTTGCCATGATTCAATCACAGCACAAAACAAACAATTCCCTCTTTAACTCTACAAGGCATGAAGTGCATATCACAAAATCTAGACCACAATTCCATAAATGCTAACTCTTTAAGAATGTGACATCTTTGTCTACAATGAATTTGAAATATGATTTGCTATAAAACTGCTTGAAACTGTGAGGCTTTAACAAAATCTTAAACATCTACATAAGACGGAGGAAAGAGCTTCTGAATAGCTAAAAGTAAAATCTTGATTCTTATATAAAATGTTATGCATTTTAATACGATTTTTTGCCTGATTTATGTAAAGCTTTGTGTTTTTCATTTTCCCTACCCTGTCATATTGTAGTGATGTATGGAGCATTTTAGCATCAAGTTTGCCATGAGCAATAAAGTCAGTGCCCCTAAGAAATATTAATATATTTCCACTTTTTCCTCCTCCCAGAGAGTGCTCTCTTATACAGCTTATTTGGTTTCACTTCACATAGTCATCTGGCATAATTTTCAGTCTCATGGTAATATTTTAAGGCTTTGCACTGCTAAAAAAAAATCATTGTCAAAGAAGGTATATACTAAAACTGCACATTTGAGGATAGGAGAGCATGGTGCCAGGAAAAGGGAGAAATCTCTATGGAAGCACTTATTTTGGGGGGGGGGGGATTCTTTTTGATAATGCATAGCAACACTTTCCTTTCCTTATTATGTCTGTCTTCTATTGTAAGATAATAATTGGTTTCAAACTACTAAAACAATGCTGAATTGAACACAGTACGCATATAATCAGGGCTGGCACAGCCCTATCAGTGAGGAAGGCAGCCACCTAGAGCACCATCTGGCAGCAAGGGTAGTCCTGAATGCCTATATCACCCAGTCAGGGATTGCCTGCCTGCAGCCAGAGCTCTGGCTCAGTGCCATGCTGCTCCTGCCCGCTGTCACCTGGTACCTCACCCAGCCAGGGCTAGCCTGCCTGCCTGCTGCCAGGGCTCCAGCACAGCACTGCACTACTCCTGCTGCCTCAGCAGGCCACTGACCATTGGCAGTCTTCTAAATCCATGTTGCCATAGTGGCAGGCAGTGGGTGTGGGCAGAGGCCAGTCCATCTTGGCCAGAGGGAGGAGGAACATTACCTGGCTGGGCCCTGCTCAGTCATGCCCTCCTCCTGGCCAGGGGTGGCTGGCAAAGGAGCTGAGAAGGCTTCCCTGGGGGTGGTGCACTGTGCACCAGGCAAATAAAGTGTTGCCGCCATGTGGACAATGACGGAGGATGACCAGGGCTTTTGAGAAGGGAAAGGGCTCCTTCTCTTTAACCCAGGTGCTGAGCCTTGCCCTCCCTCCCCACAAGGACCAGAGCACGATGCCCACCAAGCAAAGCACTCTCCATGAGCCCTGCCTTGCAGGCCAGAGGGGAGGAGCTGCAGCAGCCGCCTGGCCCTTCCTGACGTGGGTGGCAGGGCAGCAGGTGAACTCCCCAACCCAGTGTGCTGAGGGCAGGGTCTTGGCTCAGGCCTGCCACCACCACCATTCTCACCCTCGCCACCTCCAGCCCCAGCTTGGGTAAGTTCCTGCACGGGGGTGGGGCAAGAATTTGGGAGTGGGAGAGCCTCCAGCCTAGGACACCAAAAAACCCTGGCACCGAGAATGCATATAATACAACAAAACACAGAGAAACAGATGCACTGGCTAACAATTGAGTACTGGATCCACTTCAAGGTGCTGATATTAACCTTTAAAACCCTGAGTGGCCTAGAACCAGCATATCTAAGGTACTGTCTCTCCGCATATACCCTCGGAGAGCCTTGTGCTCTGCTGGTCAACATCAAAGGATGTCCATTTAGGCTCAACCAGACTTTTTCTGGTGTGAGGAAAAACCCCCTTACAGAACATCATGATTACCAGCTTGGTTGCCAGAGCACCTGGAGAAGGGACTCACACATGTCTGGCCAGAGAGTGTGGGTAAAAGGGACTTATGCAGTACTAGCAGCCATAACACTACAAAGACATTCTAAACTGGTACAAGAGTGCCCCCCAGGAGAACGGAAGACTTCCTGTCATTCCGTATGACGTCCATCTCAGCCATAGAGTGGAAGAGATTGCGCCGCCAGGAGCTATCCAGGCGAGCAGTTTTGAAGTTCTGACCATGGAATCCACCATGGAGGGCTAACACCACACGCAGCCATCTTCCTACCAGGCTTGACTCCATTCCAGTGAAGCGGACGGCTCACGTACACACCAGCGGACGGCTCACGTACACACCACAACCTACCCACCCCAGGAGTGGTTAATCGTCCAACCGCCACTTTCTTTGTTTGACGGAACTCTAGACAAGGACTAATGCTCAGAAGAAGACAGAAGAAGAGGAAAACCATCTTCAGCCAGAGCCAAGTTCGTTTGTACAAACTGGGTGTTACCTAGGCCATGATTTGACTCTCTCTTGTCACCCTTTTAGATAAGTCCATTAGTAAGAAGTATCTCCCCACCCAAGTAATCTCTCTATTCTTCATCCCAAATGTCATTTTTGGAGCCTCCCCCTGGTCCATTTCAACCTGAAAGTTCACTCAGGTATCCATGATCCCGGCAAGTCCATTGGTCAAGAGCAAGCACCCAATTAGGTGCCACCAATGAACTTTCTATTGGTTGTCATAGTAGTCCAACCCTTATGGTCACTGCGAAACCTCCCCTTTTTGTGAGGTCACACACCAGCTGACCACTTTCCTCCTCTCTCGTACCTCCCATCCCCTAAGGGCTCAAGAAAGTCCTTAAAATCTGTGGACTAGCTGCCCACAGGTGTGCTTCTATCAGTATCCCAACTTCCATTGCATAGATCCATCTCCGATTCTAAGGCAAAGTTTCGGGTCCCTTCTCCCACTTCCTCGTTCGTCACCATTGGAGCCTTCCTTGAAGACTATGATAGGTAAATATCGCCCTGTGTGTCTACCCATGTGTTCCCCTATCTCTCTATCTATGTTTCCTAGGACTGAATGTATGTTTTGATGAGTATTTTATCTTGTATGGAAGCCTATATTTTTCCTAATAAATTATAATTGTTTTACTTAACTAGAGTCCTTAATATTTTAAGCACTACTTTTCTGGACGTGGAATCCTGTATACACAGGTAAAAAAGATCCTGAGTGAGCCAGGTGCCCACCTGACAATTCCCCAACCTCGTTTTGAGGGCATTTTGGCTTACACTGGCCCCTACCTGATGGAACATGTTCCCACCTGAAATCAGGGCCTTGCAGAACTTATTGCAGTTCTGCCAAGCTTTCGGTTGAGGCAGTGGACACCAATTATCTGGCCTCCCTGCGTAAAAGCTGCCCTGACCATCTGTTCTATGGAGTCCTTGTATGGCATGAGCTGGTATGACTCCTGTTATCACCCGTCCAGCAAATGGGGGGATTCTGGACTATTATATTTATCTTGCCATCTTTTAATTGTCTCATTGTTTTATTTGTTTTAATGTTTGAATTTGTTTTATTTATTTATTTTATGTACTAACTGGTTTTTAATGTTTATGTAACTTGATGTTACCCACCCTGAGGCTGTTTGGGAAGGGTAAGATATAAATTTAATAAAGAAATAAATAAGCTTGTGAAAATCTCTCTGTTGCAAAAAGAGAGAGAAAGAGAAGTGATTTCAATGAAATGTATATGAATAAATAAGCTGCTCAGAAGCTCTTCATACTTGACAATCAGAAAAGATTCTATAGTTAAGATGAAATGACATCAGGTGATGTCCCCACATTTTGGGGGAAAATGTCCATCTCTACCACCACCACCACCACAAAACTTCCACCTGCCCCTCTCCCTCAAAAGCCACAACAGCTAAGCTACTTTCCTCCTTGTTACACAGATTTCATTAAAGACATCTGTAGCAAAACACAGATGCCCAGTAAAGCCTACCAAACTCTCACAGGCCTAATTTTTTTAGTCTACAGTTTGTCTCATGGGTATTGTATATCACACTCAACAGTGTTGTACATTACTTGCATATTTTGCTAAATATCCTCATGCTACTGGTTAATTGAGCCCCATGGTACAGAGTGGTAAAGCTGCAGTACTGCAGTTGGAGCTCTCTGCTCATGACCTGAGCTCAATCCCAGCGGAAGCTGGTTCAGGTAGCCGACTCAAGGTTGACTCAGCCTTCCATCCATCCGAGGTCGGTAAAATGAGTACCCAGCTTGCTGGGGGGAAAGTATAGATGACTGAGGAAGGCAATGACAAACCATCCCGTAAAAAAGTCTGCTGTGAAAATGTTGTGAAAGCAACATCACCTCAGAGTTGAAAATGACTGGTACTTGCACAGGGGACTACCTTTACCTTTTTACTGGTTAATTACTGTATATACTGGCTAGTTAACCAAATACCAGTACATTTTGGGACACACCGTCAGCTCAACCACATTAGTAATGGTTTTCAATATGGGATGGCATCCTTTTCTTGATTCTGCCAAGCCCAAATTTACTTTATTCCATCTGACGACTTTCCTTCCATGCTTGTTGAACATCTCAAGAAATCACTGCAAAGATATTTACTTAGGCTCAAACTGCATGCTACATGTAAAAGTGCTTGAGCTATTTAGATGAGGAAAACCAATTTGAGTAGGGTCATCAGGAATGGAAACATTTAAGCCTTCCCTGCCTTCCCATTTCCTAACTCTTAAAGTGACTCCTAAAATTCTTTTCTTGTCTGCATTTAATGCCTGTTTCTTGTTCTAAACACTATATAGGAGAAAGGTGCCACTGACAAACGACAATGTTCTACTAAGTTCTACTATAAGTTCTTAAGTTCTACTTTAACTACTGCTGAACTGTTCTAAGCTTGTACTAAAAATCCTTGAACAAACAGTATCAGAGAACAGGAACAATATGTAGGAAACTAGCTTTAAGCAACTGTTTCTTATGACTGCGTGTCTAGAACTGCTGTATTTATATAACATGAGCCAATAATCAAAGCCTTCTAAACAGCTCAAAATATTATATCATTTCTGCTATTACTTTTCTTTTGCTTCTATAAGGCATACTATTCATACAATGAACAATTCATACAATGAGCGACAGGGGTCTGTCATACCATGTTGTAAGCATTCTATGATAGCCACAGGTTTAAGTCAAGTCACCATAGAAAGAAATAACGAAGTAGCATCCTATTTTAACATTATATGCTTCCACTGCACCACCCCAACTCCCAGGCAGATTTTTTTGTAATTAATATTACAGAAGAACTGAAAGATGTTGAAGGGAGAGATATAATGGTGAAAATTAGACTTCCCAATGGCAAGAGTAACACACTTGTATTGCTATATGTTCCAAATAATGCTAAAGAGAAATTTTATAAGAACTTCTGAAAGCTACTAGACTTTCAAGAAGGTAAAATTAAGATTTTGGGGAAATGTGAATAGAGTTTTGGACCTTTAAAAAGACAAATCTAAGAAAAGGGGGCAGTCCCTAAGAATATTGTCCAGTATATGGAGTTGCTACATTTGATTGATGTATAGAGAATGATTAACCCAAAATCCAGAAATTACACTTTCTATTCTTACAGACACCAAACTTATTCTAGAATTGATATAGCTTGGATGGCCAAAACTCTAATCATGAGATTCTACCGAAGATATTTGCAGACAACAATTCACCTTTGATATCCTAGCAAGGAAAAAGAACATGGAGATACTTCAAAAGACATGATTGAGAAATGTAAAAAAGTTTATATGAGAGAAACCACATTACGATTGCTTCCAAGAAAAAATAAAGAAAAAATTAAAAGAACGATGAAAATAATAGGAAGAATGCAAATATTGGAAGATAAAAATACCAGATCCCACGCCCCAGTTTTAAAAGAAACTATGCTTTAGCAATTTTTATAAGGCTATAATTTGGTATTTTGTGTTTTATTCATTCATTGTTACTGCCCTACTCTATAAAGACTAGAATTATAACATCATCAATAAATCTTTATGAAAATTGAAATTTAATACTTGCCTTGTCTTCTAAGTGCAATTTAAGTAGACGAAGATAAGCCACAGGAGCAAATGCATCTGCAGAATGCACAACAACTTCTGTTGAATCCCTGTAACAGACAGCCATAGACATTTAAATGGAAGTACATGAAACACTTCATGAATTTGCACTTCATTCTCATATTCCACTGAACAAACTGAGATTCACTTTGGATCTTATGTCATATGTGTTAATGTGCAAATTTTAATAATTTAACAAAAACGTGTTTGTATATTGATTATCAAAGCTATTTTTTTGTAATGGAACCACTGAATATTGGTTATGTCAGTTTAACTTCTAGTCCACAAACCTATCTACAAACAGTGTTTATGATGGCCCATTTTTGAATGTCTTCAAGAATTCAATACATTTGGATAAACCAAAACATTATTTTCCACAAAAATATATTGACTTAGAACTAAATGCCTACAATGCCAAACCCCCCCCCCCCAAAAAAAAACCAACGAAAGCGTTTACAGCATTATGTAGCTTATGCCTTGCCCTGCTGTTTTGCAGTTGCTCATATGACGGTAATACAGTATTATATAAATGTACCCTTAAGGGCATGTTCAGCTGGCATGAATTAAACCCAGATCAATTCACTGCTTATTGGAAAAGTAACTTCCATGCCTGAAATGTCCCAAGTAATAGGATCCCCCAAACAATTTCAGCCAAGAGTAGCCAACTAGGCTACTCCCAAGAGACTCGTTGCAAGATTGTAATCAAATTACCCCCTTCACTGAGATTATTGGTCTATTGTGGAGCACAGCAGACAATGATGCTGTTATATTAGACAATATGTAAACTCTGATAAAAGAGGGGAAAATAGCAATTAAAATATCTCCTGTAAATTCATGAAGGCTAGGTTATCTACTATAACTGTACTGACAAATCTACAAAGTAATGAAGAAATTCCCCATACTTCTATCCATACATTTTAAGAATTTATGGTCCAGAAATAGCCTACTCAGTGCAAACTGGACTGATTCAAAACATTAGCATTCAAAACATCCCTTAGTAATTCAAGCAAAATGTTTAGTATTATCATCCAATGTTGTTAAAAAGAAAAAAAAAGAGCTGGGGGACGGGAAAGGGAAACAGAGTTAATGGAACCCACAGGCTACTGATGTGGCAGTTTATCAAATGTAGCTGTAATGAAAGATAAATATTACAGGCAATTCGCACTTCATGAAAGAATAAAAGTGTCAGTGTGTAGGTACCAGTTTTACTGCAGGCCATAATCAGCAAGTAAACGAAAGTGCAAATGTCTAAAAAGTTTATAGCTTTCTATGAAGGCCCCATCTTGTCAGGCCTTGATTTAGGTTTGTGGAGGGCTTTGCCAGTGTTAAACAAAGTGAGTGTTTCTGAACTTAGAGGACACGTTCTGCTGCTGCCAACAGAAGTGGCCTCAAGCTAAACGTTAATACATTCCCAGTGCTAAAACTTAAAAGGAAAGGGAAAGTGCAGTTCCTTACACAACTATTTTCTTCTTAAATAGAGGACAATCCAACGTGAATGTTTCATATTCTCCACCTTCTCCACAGATATGGACTCCATAGTTCTTCGAAAGCTGGGGGGAATGGCCAAAAAAGTTATCAGTAAAAATATACTACTCTTATAAGGACAGAGAAGCAGAATAAAGTGTAGCATTCATAGTAGATGCTGTGATAAATCATTATCTATTAAGGTGCTACAGATCCTCTCTCACAGACACTGATGATCTCTTCAGTTTAACAGAGTCACAAAATAAGGCCACTGTGTGCCTGTGTGAAAAACAGAAAACGGATGTATCATGTTTCAAACACATGAAAAGAGACAGATTTTAATGCACCAGGTTTCTGAATTGACTGATTGCCATGTAAGAAGGTTAATTTACAACCACATTTCAGCGATCATGGACTTTACAATGCACATGTGAGTTTAGTCATGGAAACAGTGGCATAATGGCAATTTATAGTGCAACCATATGGGGGCATATTCTACACAGAAAGCCATTTGCAAGAATAAGCTTCCTACATTGCTCCAGAAGGCTGCGATCACACACACTAAATAATGCACTTTCAATCCACCTTCCAACTGGATTTTACTGTATAAGCCAGAAGTAAAAGTGCATTATTTAGTGTGTGTGATCGCAGCCCATGTATACGATTTCGAATTCCCTTCACTTTAACCTATTAAGTGGTAAGGTCAGCTGCAGAAATAAAGTCAGCTGCAAAAATAATCAAAAATACATAACCATCATCTTCTTTGAACACTCTGAGAAACAGCAACCACATCATTGCAAAATAAGTTTTCTTCTTGACTGCAGTGGACTTTGATGTCAAGTGTGTATTAAACCAAGAATCTGCTTAGAATTTCTACTGCACTTGAACAATACACATTCCATTTATGATATTTATTATCCTCATAACCATGTTTAACATATCTTCAGAGTGAACAGAAGCACAAAAGAAGGCCACAGGTCTGCATACTGTTAAATAACATTGATCTCCACAAATTGCTTTATGATAAAATTAAGAGTCCTTTCTAGCCACAAAAATAGGAGAGGGATGATAGCTCTGGTGGAATAATTAAAGGTGGGGGTAGATGAAATACCTGTTCAGTGCAGTTGCGTATTTAATACTATACACATAATTGCTTGGCAAAGATGAAATCTACTAGAATGTCAAATCTTGCTGTAAGATACTTATCGCAAATTTCAGATGTGTCAGATTTCAGCACACACTTACATTCCAGACCTAAACTTCAGCAACAAGGTTTCAAAGAGCAGACACCAGTGAGTACTGGTTCCAATTAAGTTCCAAGCACAGAAGTAACCACCTTAATTCTTATGTACCAGTAGAAGGTTGTAAAAGAGAAGACACACTGCTCAAAGTGTCGCTACAAGCATGGTACGGAACCTGTCCAGAACAGAATATACGTGGCTGATATACTACCACAGAAATAGCAGTACAACAAGGCATCTGAATACAGAAACAAATTTTTCTGCACTTTAGTCATTTATATACTTTGTATATATACTTTGTATAAGGTTTTTCATCAGGTGGCTATTTTGCTTCCACCCCCCTTCAACCATTTTTCTGTGAGGGGAAATCTACAGAGCAAATGAAGATGTTATCTGCTATATTATTAATCTCTGTTTACCCATTTTGGATGGTAAATTGAAATCTTATTTTTAAGTAAATAATCAAATAAGCTTTTTCCTCCCAAGTCTACATTATCAAAGACATTTTCCTTTTAATGAGAGAATATCTCTTTGTCTAAAAATAACCAAACATTCACTTAATCAAGTTTTCACTTCCAAAACTCACACTGCTGACATAAGAGATAGCTCCACCTGTCAGAAGCTGCTGTAAGGTTTTTGTAGGACAAATCTATCAAGAATAATTAATGTTGATGCAATAAGAACAGACAACTTACAAAACAATTAGTCAAAACAGCTTATTCTACTTCCTGCCCAAAACTACTGCAGAAAAGCTATCTGCGATCCCCCCTCCACCCACAAGTAAGAACAAAAACCTTTTCTAAATGTGCTTATATCAGGAACAACCAAGTGTAAGGTTGTTCCTCACAACTGATAACCTCACATAAGTATATCACAGTAAGAAATGATGTTTTCAAGTTATTTCTAAATTGTTGGTTCCAACACTGTCTCTTGGATGCCACAAATCCTTCCTGGACCTCAACATCAAAGATGTAAACTGCATGATTACACAGCAACATTGGTCTGTTGTGCCCCAGTCGTCTGTGTCCCATTCCCCTCCCCCTTGCTGCAGGTTTCTTTGATACTTGTGAAAGTCTGAGAGTTTTTTTAACTGGTTTCACACTGGACATCCTGCTGTCTGATCCCACTTCAGCAAACCCAAATTGTCAGGAAGGTCTTACTGGTCTCTTGTTTTCCTGGCCACCATTTTTTTTTACTAGAGATGTGTGCATAACTGCATATTCACCTCTCTCTCTCTCTCTCTCACACACACACACACACACACACACACACACAGAGGAGCTTCTCAAAACTGTATTTACAACTTCCAAAGAAAAACAGCTGTGTATTTCAGCTTTTTTCTGTGCTTTGTGGCACACTCTGCTTTGTTGCAGCTGCCCCCTTTCCTAGAGCATCAGGACCTAGCAACGGTGATCCATGCGACGGTCACCTCAAGATTGGACTACTGTAACGCCCTCTACATGGGGCTGCCTCTGTGCCGGACCCGGAAATTACAGCTAGTGCAGAATGCGGCGGCCAGGCTGTTGCTTGGTCTCCCAAGATGGGAGCATATACGGCCGGGGCTACGCGGACTGCACTGGCTGCCGATTGTATATCGGGTCCAGTACAAAGTGCTGGTCATTACCTTTAAAGCCCTATATGGCCGAGGACCGACCTACCTGAGGGACCGTCTCTCCCCGTACGAGCCCCAGAGAGCACTGAGGTCAGTAGGAAAAAACAGATTGACTACCCCTGGGCCAAAAGAAATTAAACTCCAGAATACCCGCACACGGGCCTTTTCTTCCGCGGCCCCATACCTTTGGAATCAGCTCCCAGAGGAGGTGCGGGCCCTGCGGAACCTTGATCAGTTCCGCAGGGCCTGCAAGACCACCCTCTTTAAACTGGCGTTTATGAATAGCTGAACTATAAGTGCATAACAAAGAAACATCAAAATAGTCCAGTCTGGAGATCCGCCATCAATACTAACTGACAGGCATAGCGTCAAATGATAATATTACGGTTAGAGTTAATGTAATGCTATTACATTAGTAACGGTTCTTAATTAATGTATTAATTGGTTTTAAGGTTAATTTAATGTTTTATTAATGTATTGTTATTTTCTGCTGTTGTTAGCCGCCCTGAGCCTGCTTGGTGGGGGAGGGTGGGATACAAATAAAATTTTACTTACTTACTTACTTACACGGCATGGGAAAGGGGTTACTTGAAAAGAGATGAGGTTTTTTTTCCAGAGGGATGATGCCTTTGATTCCAGCTTTGTTCCAAGCTTTTAAATAAAAATGCCAGGAGCACACAGGACACAGGATGAGACTTCTCTATTATTTCCCCCTGGCTTTGAAATGTTTGAAATGTTGAAGTTTTCCAATGCACAGTTTAACCACCAATTCCCCCACACTAGACTACATATCTCAGCAGTCTCCTTCAGCAACCCCATTGGCCACCAGCTGCTGCCATTCTGCCAGGAGTTTGAAGCATTGCTTCCCATAAGCACTTATGTGCATGCTCAAGATGATGATATTGGATTTATATCCCGCCCTCCACTCCGAAGAGTCTCAGAGCGGCTCACAATCTCCTTTACCTTCCTCCCCCACAACAGACACCCTGTGAGGTAGGTGGGGCTGGAGAGGGCTCTCACAGCAGCTGCCCTTTCAAGGACAACCTCTGCCAGAGCTATGGCTGACCCAAGGCCATTCCAGCAGGTGCAAGTGGAGGAGTGGGGAATCAAACCCGGTTCTCCCAGATAAGAGTCCTCACACTTAACCACTACACCAAACTGGCTCTCAAAGACAACTGTCTCAAAAGACAAATGATTTCTAAAATGCCCACTGGCCCACTCCACGGCTGCTGCATCTGATCAATCAAGCATGGGGAAAGCACAGTAAGGTGGGTGAAGGGGGGATGTCTGATCAAAACTCTCCATTACAAGGAAAACTGGATCAAATCGGGAGTGGTTGAGCCTCAGAAAATCCAACATCTGGCCACACCTTGAAATACCAACTCTAAGAATGGTTTCAAAACTGTGTCCTGGGAGGCATTAATGTAATGGAACAGAACTGCTATAAAGAGGTAAATTGATAGAATAGTTCCAGGTTCTGGGAGGTCCATTACTTGCCTCTCTTTCCAAGCTGCTCTCTCTGAGAGTAGGTGATTTAGCAACAGATGGAAACCAATGAAGAGTCATGGGAAGATGGAATAATTTTGAAATTTCCCATAGCAAATCTCCCCTAGAAGCCTCCAGAAGCTCTCAGAAACCTGAGCTGTTTAATTCCCCTCCTTCCTTTGATATACTCTTTACTGCTCACATCATTCCCTGACTTCAACACCAAAGATACAAAGTATATGGAAATTTTGAAGCCATGGGAAAAAAGATTCCCCTCAAGCTTTTTTCCTGATTTTTTTTTAACCTTTGAGGGAACTTTTTACTAACCAAGTAAAAATATATTTTACCATTGTAGCATTCTTACCAGTAAAAACATGTCTCACCATGGTAACACATAAAATGAATTAACCAGATAACATATAAAATTGTACTATTTAATCAGATTTCAAAACATAAATGCCTTCATCTTGTGGGGCACAACTTTAGTTGGGGCAGTTACAAGCAAGCTTAAGTCACATTCTTAAGGGTTAATACACAGCTAGGCCTGACTGAGAAGAAAGGATAGAAGAGTTACCAACATTTCAGTCTTATCTTAACAGAGACATAACATGCACTATGCCTTACCACGTTTCTACTGCGTTTCTAAGCAACAACAGAATGGGTTCTTAGAGCCCAAACTGGATTTATCTGGCCAAGGTGCATGTGATGTAGAAGTTCTTTCCTATTCAATGAGCAGCTGTACACCTGGCAAAATGTATCAGTAGTGTGTAGCAGACGCTCATGTAGGGTTGCCAAGTCCCCACTGGCTACTGGTGGGGGACTTTTTTCACACGTGCAGCACGGTGACATCACCTGGAAGTGACATATCACACCAGGCATGTTGCATGGGGATGGTCTAGCAATTAGGGGAAAGCTCTATGGTGTATTTTATTTATTGGTTATTGTTTTTACTGTTTAATTTTAATGTGGTATTTTAACTCTGTTTTATAGCTTTGCATTGTTACTATTATATGTTGTGATCCGCCTTGAGCCCGGTTACGGGAGAAGGCAGAATAGAAGCCTACAAAATAAATAAATAAAATTGCTAGAGCATCCACATGCAAAACCATAGAGTTTTCCTCAAATTGCTAGAGCATCCCCGAACGACATGCTGGCACGATACATCACTTCTGTGTGATGTCATTGCACCACATGCCGCCACGCATGGAGCTCTTTGGGGGTAGGGATCCCTTAGCAGTGGGGATCCCCTAGCAGTCTGCGCCAGTGGGTTTGGGGCCCTGAAACCAGGGGAAACCCCGCCCCCAGCAGGAGCTTGAGAAATTATCCTAAATGTTGCAGCCAATTAATATATGTATATGCTAACATGTGCCAATGTGTCATACAGGGTATGTAAGATTGTGACCATTTTGAAAGAAGGCAGAACAGCTTGGTATTGCAGGCTTTGGCTTAGCTCTGCTTTCAATTTATTGCAATAAACTTTTTTTCCTTCCTCCTTCACCTGGACTTTAGCTGCCTGTTTTTTATTGACATTCAGATCTGCAGATTTATACAACAATCTCCTATAATAAAAATTGCAATACTAAAGAGAGATTGTGCTGTATACTACTGCCCCATATGCTCCCTTCGCACATATCTTAGTTTCTATCATTTGAAAAGTAGGAAAAAAAAACGATTGAAAATAGATAACATTTTGCAGTAAACAAAAGCAAACCTGTTATTTGTATAAAACCAGACATAAACTTCCAGCAGGATTAGTGGCATATTGGGATACTGAGTTAAACTTTATTGACACTGAAAACAATGAACTATTCAATAGTTGCAACTATTATAACACTAAATTGTGGAGAAAATTAATCACGTATGCTTAAACAATGCATTACTGAAAATACTCTCCACATTTTATAAATCCTGTGAATCATACTGCATTTTAAAAATTCTACACTTTGAATACAACCTAGTCTTTAAAAGGCCAAGTCAGACACTGCAACGACCTCTCGGAGCCCTTCCCAATAGGCACAGGTGTAAAGCAAGGCTGCGTTCTCGCGCCAACTCTCTTTACGATCTTCTTTAGCATGATGCTTCAAAGAGCCGCAGTAGATCTAGATGAGGACGATGGTGTCTACATCCGCTATCGCACCGATGGCAGCCTGTTCAACCTGAGGCGACTAAAGGCACACTCCAAGACAATGGAAAAACTCATCCAAGAGCTACTGTTTGCTGATGATGCTGCACTCGTCTCCCACTCGGTATCAGCTCTGCAGCATATGACGTCCTGCTTTGCAGAGGCTGCCAAGCTATTCGGCCTAGAAGTTAGTCTGAAGAAGACAGAAGTTCTCCACCAGCCTGCACCCCAGGAAGATTATCACCCTCCCTGCATCACTGTGGGTGAATCAGTTCTGAAGACAGTCCAGCAGTTCAGCTACCTGGGGTGCATCATCTCCTCAGATGCCAAGATCGACAAGGAGATTGACAACAGGCTGGCAAAGGCAAACCGTGCATTTGGCCGACTGCACAAAAGAGTGTGGAGCAACAAGCATCTGAAAAAAGGCACAAAGATCAATGTTTACAAAGCGGTTGTGATGACAACCCTCATCTACGGCTCCGAATCGTGGGTTTTATACCGTCATCACCTGCGACTCCTTGAGCGCTTTCATCAGCGCTGCCTTCGCACCATCCTCAACATCCACTGGAGTGACTTTGTGACCAACACTGAAGTCCTCAAGCGGGCAGAGGTTACCAGCATCGAGGCACTGCTGTTGAAGACGCAGCTGCGCTGGGCAGGGCATATTTCTAGGATGGAAAACCACCGCCTTCCCAAGATTGCCCTGTATGGCGAACTCTCCACCGGCCATCGAAATAGAGGGGCACCAAAGAAGAGGTACAAGGACTCCTTGAAGAAATCCCTTAGCACCTGTCACATCAACCATCACCAGTGGTCTGACCTAGCCTCAGATCGCAAAGCATGGAGGCACACCATCCACCAGGCTGTCTCTTCCTTTGAGAACACACGCATAGCTGGTCTTGAGGACAAAAGGAGATTGAGGAAGAATTGCACTGCTACAGGACCAACCCTAAATCAGACTTTTCCCTGCAGCCGCTGTGGCCGGACCTGCCTGTCCCACATTGGTCTTGTCAGCCACCAGCGAGCCTGCAGCAAACGTGGACTATTGCACCCTTCTTAAATCTTCGTTCGCGAAGCCAAGCCGAGAGAGAGAGTCTTTAAAAGCATTTCAGTCATTCCAAAAGGCAGAATGTTTCATAGTGAGTTTTTTAAACCAGTGATTACCCTAAATTTTGAAATTTTTTGCCAGGAAACAAAATGCGAAGGATTCTATTCTATTCTATGACATATTTGGTTCTTACCTTTTTTTCTTTTTTTGCTCTTTTGTCATATTTTTTTCTGCATTATGGAGGAGTTCCCTGAGTATGCAGAAACTCCTCCATTCTCTGCTTCTGTGATCATAATCAGGGACAACCACTTTTAGAAATTACTGAATTTTCTAATAAACAATTTAGAAACCTGGGGAAATTGCCTTGCTTTTCTGCATAAATCACTGTTCTGAGTATGCATCTGATCAGTATGCCTCATGGACAAACCAGACAAGACAAGCAAGAGTGACTGTAGCGTCTGTGCTTTTGGAAGGGTGGCATTAGCAGGAATCATGGGAGGCCTGAACTGTGGCTACAGAAATAAGGAAATGTTACTTCAATCTGGTCCCTGTTACTCACTATCAAACTATTGCTATTTGCTCCAAATAGGAAACTTATAGGTACCATACAGGCCAAACGGCAGTTTTTAGGAGACTGTTAAATCAGGAAAATAGCAAAAGGGAATAGGCGTAACCCTCGCTCCACTAGCTAGCACTGCAGTACCAATCCCATTTAGCACCTCAGAGCTGCAGTTTACAATTACAAAAAAATAAATCTAATCACAGATCACCAACCACAAGTTAACCAGGCATGGTGAAAGCCTTGGCCTCTATGCCTTGTTTGCCCTTCAGAATAACTGGTTAGCCACTATGTGAGACAAGATACTGGTCAACAAGGATCATTGGGCTGGTCCAGTAAGGCTTTTCTTATATGTTCTTATGTTCTAGAGCAGGGATGGCTAAACTGTGGCTCAGGATTCTTATGCGGCTCTTTCACACATATTGTGTGGCTCTCAAAGACCCCACTGCTGGGTTAGAGCAAGTTTGGCCACCCCTGTTCTAGAGGCTATGGTTCAAACAGTTGAGTGTATAGGTTTTAACTGCATTATTTTGTGTGCTTTGAACAACCAACTGATCTGTAATTAGCTAAAAATCTAAATAAATACACACTCATCTCTCAACTCAGATGTAAAGCCTGAATTTTTCTTTATTAAGTGTACATGAGGCTTTAAGGCAACTATATTGTACTTAAACAATCAAGGGGTTGACAAAATGACAAAAAACAAAGGAAGTTTTCTGAAATTGGCCCATTTCCTTTTGATGCAGTACTCTCACTTTCTGACATACATACACCACCCCCTGACAGAATTCAAAGGAAATATTTTTAGAACTGTAGCCTCAAGTTCCTCTGCAGCTGGTGTTTATATTTCAGTTACACTAAGCTACAAAGTTAGCTAAATAACTAGTAAAATATTTATCTTCACTGACTTTTATGGCAAAAAACCACCACACAATCCACCAACAAGAATGAGTATTTACCTGTAGTGAAAATATGTTCATACTATCCTATGAAGTAACTTCAGCACAGCTGAGATGTCCACACCAAGTAGAATATCTCAATTACTGTTGTCACTGTTCTTTTACAACAAAATCTAAGTAGAAGGATTAAGTAGCTACCTACCTCACCTCTAGCAGTGGGGACAACCAAAGCAAGGCCTCAGTGGAAGATCTTCATGAACCAACCCACAAGAGGCCCTAATGAAAAAATCTGAAGCCCTCTACTAAACAATCATCTGCACCCAAGCTGCTGTGTCACTCTGGAGGTAAACTAGTGCAGGTATGGAAACAGGAAAAGTAACAGCTAAGCCTAAAACTGAGATGTCCAAGTTTGGTTTCAAATCAACCTCTGCTTTTGTGAACAAACTCAGTAGCTTCAGCACATGTATCTAATTGCCAACCTGGCCAAATCTGTGGATACTTACATCTTGGGACCAGTGTTCCCTTTAAACTGGGTTAATGAGAGTTAGCTCATAGTTTTTCAGCCTCTAGCTCACACATTTTTGTCTCAGCTCAGGAAAAATGGCCCCAGAGCAAACTAATTTATGCAGTAGCTCACAACTTTAATGCCAGTGGCTCACATGAAGTAGATTTCTTGCTCACAAGACTCCACAGCCTAGAGGGAGCGTTGCTATAGAGTAGAGCCATGGAAAAATGAGAGACACATTTCTACAAACTTGATAAATGCCTCAGAAATCTAAAAAAGAAAATAAATGGGGGAGGGGTTAACCCCACCAAATGATACAAGGAATGCCTGTAGTTTTATGAAACAAATGCCTTCACTGGCTGTTTCTAGACAACCACAATAATATTGTCAAGTCTGGATTTCTGTCAGGGAGAGGGGGTAAAGTCCTTTCCAGGAATGTTTTGGCCTTTGAAGGACGCCTGAGGGCCAAGCCCTTCAGCACACTGGGCAACTTGCTAACATGTAACTTGCACAATTTACCCAGGCCTGGTTGCTCGCTACTAACAGAAGCCACCCCATGAAAGCCAGTATTTGTAGTGATCAGAGTTTAAGACTAGGATTGAGGAGACTTGGTTTCGAATCCCCACTGTTCTATGGTGCTCACTAGATGAACTTGGGGCAGCTACGCAATTGGAGCCTAACGTACCTCACAAAGTTGTTGCAAGAATAAAATGGAAGACAGGAGAATAATGTAAGCTGCTTTCGGCCCCCTTTCATAGTGAAAGGGATATAAATGAAGTAAATAAATATAGTTGAAGATGGGAAGGGGCAGATAAAAGGTAGGTTGGTAGGGGCATATAAAAGGTAGGGTGGGAAGGAGAGAAGGGGGCATGGAAAGGTGAAGACACAGGAGTTGCCAAGATAAAAGGAAGAGGAAATAGTGTGGGAAACAGATGCAGGGAAAAGTGAGGTGCCCCCCACAAATTCTTGTGGGTTCCATCCTATTCAATTGAGCCTGGCCCAACAGCAAATCGATGCAACTAGACCATAGTTTTCTTGGGAAGAGGCTGCCAGGGGGAGGGAAAGAGGAAAAGCTGGAAGTGGGGGGGGGGAGATAAAGGTAGGTTAGCTGGTGGGTAAGAAGAAAAAAGCAGGAAAGGGGAGAGGTCATGGGGGTTTCCAGGGAATTGAAAGAGGAAACAGCGATGGAGAGGGAAATGACATGCCCTTCATAAATCCCTGTGGCTTTCCTGCTTTTAGATCATATTTCATATTCAAAGGGTTTGAAATTATATATATTATTTCACTGCATGTATTAGGGAACTAATCTCAAATGAACACTGCAATTCACAAGTGTATTTTTTTACCTTGGACCAACATTAATTATACGGTTCAACTATTCTAAAATTTCTGAATATTTTCTGTAGTCTTTAGTTTTTTGTCATTAGTCTGCTTTCTGGGTGTGAAGCAGGTATCAGTGGGGTGTGTGAGGAGAGGCATTAGTAAATTTCCTGCATTATGCAAGGGATTGGACTGGATGACTCTGGAGGTAGCTTCCAATTCTATGATTCTATTATTCTTGATGACAATTTTCTACCCGGATATTAATCTATTTTGCAGAATTTCACAATAGAATGCAGGTGAACAGCCCAATCATTATATACCTTACAAAAAAGGAATCCTTCCATCGTTCATACATTAAAGATCCATTTTCCTACATGTAAATTATCACCCTGCCCTGACCTGGATGACCTAGGCAAGGCCAATCTTGGCAGATCTTGGAAGCTAAGCATGATTGGCCCTGGCTAGTACTTGGATGGGAGATCACCAAAGAATACCAGGATCGCTTCGCAGAGCCAGGCAATGGCAAACCACCTCTGATCATTTCCTAACTTGGAAACACCACAGGGCTGCCACTGACAGCACTTTTTATCTCCAAATCATCTCCCTGTATGAAAAAAAACCTATTTCCTAGCTAACATTTCTCAAAAATATAGGTAGTTAGCATTTGTCCAATTAAAGTAATTCCTTTGAACACTTTCCACATTTAGTTACTTATAAACCTTTTCAATAAAGCATATGTTGGCCTAATGCCTGTTTCTGAAAGCAGTGCTTCATGAACTAATTGTTATTAATTCCTCCACAAATAACGACTACGTTTTATTTTCTGAAGCACAGAATGTTTTGAGTATTTGTCAGAAAATACTTACTTCTAAAAGATAGGGTTCCATTTCATCCAGTGTTTTTCCTAGATGTTTATCTGGATCTAAACCTGCCAAGAGATGTTAAAATATATTTTAGAGAACAAAGTACTGCAAGAGCGTCAAACATTTTTTTTTTTTTTTAAAGCTACTGTTTTGGAAGCCAGTTCCTGTATATCAAAAATACTGTTGAGGCAAACATAAATGTTCCTAGCCAGAAAACACTCTCCTATTCCCTTTGAACAACTGATTTTCATCCTTGGGAAAAAATAGGTTGATTTCCTTTGCCTTGCACATCAACTGGAAAATACATTGTTTCACTGCCTGCTTTCCATTCAGAGAAATTTCATCAAGTTGAAAGGGAAAATGGGCAGTGTCTACTTATGATAATGAAAATAGCCCATGGGTATTATATATGCAGCCATGCCCAACAGTTTACATGAAACAGTTTAGTGTAAACAATGTACAAGTCTTTGATGCTAGAGACTGAACTTTGGAACCTTATTTATACAAAGCATTTGAATTATCCATTAAATATATGCCTTCCTCAAGGCAATTCAAGGTGACAGTTCTAAACTTTCTGAACATATGAAGCTGCCTTATGCCAAGTCAGACCTTTGATTTCTCAAGGATAGTATTGTCCACTCTGACTGCAGTGGCTTTCCCTGGAGTCACACAAAAAAGTCTTTCACCTCACTTACAATGTAAGTTGCTAAAGATTGAAACTGGGACTTTCTGCATCCAGAGCATCTACTGAGCCATGGCTCCTCCCTGATTTTATAGAGTCTCATATAATAAAGGGTCTTCTTATTTGCTAACAGTACAATCCTGATAACACTTTCCTGGGATTAAGCCCATTTAACAGACTTGAATGGGATTCTAAGTAGAACTGCTTAGGATAGCACAAGAATTTCTTGCGTCCATCCCGAATTAACTGTCAATCAGTTTCAATGCAAACACCCCCAAAGTATTAACTTCATGATGAGAAGGAGATAGTGTTCTGTTTCACCATTCATATTTTATAAGGCTTCATCCTGTTCCCCTTCAGCCATCTTTCCCACCCCCTTAGCCTTGTATGTTGAAAATGTTCCAACCCCTTGATCATTTTATTTTTCCCTTTATGCACCTCTTCCAGCTCTAGGATATGCTTCAAAGGTCTCTTTCTGAATATTTTTTCCAGCAAATGTAGTTTTAAAATAACACGTAATATTATTTTATTTTAATGTTATTTTCTAACAGGAACAATTCTGAGCTCATATTATCTGCAGAACAGTATGTCAGAACTCTGTTATTGGAAATCCATTCAGTCCATTAAAAATAATCACTTGGTTATAAATTCTACTTACTAAACATGACTGTTCACAATATTAATGACAAAGAATTACAATATATTACTTACATTTTAATTATTGATATTTTTGCTCTTCTTAATGATGGATATTAGACAAATACAGCAAAAGAAACCACAATAAAATTAATCATACTGTATTTTTTCCTATGTAGGGTCAGCAGGGTTGAGGGGAGCAGAGGAAGCAGAAGAAAACCTGGATGGATGGATAAACCCACAACAAGGTCCGGCATTTGAAAAACTCTTTGCAGAATTAGGAAATTAATTAGGAGGAAGAATCATAATTTGCAGTGCTGACATCTATTTTACTTGACTTGCATGTATCAACGGGAAGCAATTATGATTCAATTAAAATATTCAGTTTTATTACTTTTCTGACTGACCTTGAAGTTAATGCCCATTTTATTTAATTGCATCATCTATGAATAAATGTTAACCCTAGCATGTTATGCTCCATTATTTTCAGTACATTTTTCAACTCTCCAAATGAATTATATCAGTCAATTTATTATGCACTGTCAAGAAAGCAAGCAAAGCTTTATTTCTTTAAGACAATTCTAGTTCCCAGTACGAAGAAACAGCTTAAAAGGTATGAAAATACTGTTTAAGAGTGCAATGCAAGGTTAACTGTATGCAATTCCCATGACCTGTAGTGTAAAATCAGTATGTGAAGGTACTAATACTACAAAGCAGTGATATTCACTCAGTGGCTCAGGAGCAACATGTGACTCTCTGACATACCAACTGTGGCTTTTCTGAGCACCATCCGCCCATGTGGAATTTACCCTATCTTCATGAAAGTGGATAGATCCAGGTGGGCAGCCATGTTGGTCTGAAGCAATAGAACAAAGTAGGAGTCCAGTAGCACCTTTAAGACGACAAAGTTTTATTCAGAATGTAAGCTTCTGTGTGCATGCATACTTCATGAGAGCCAGTTTGGTGTAGTGGCTAAGTGTGCGGACTCTTATCTGGGGGAACCAGGTTTGATTCCCCACTCCTCCACTTGCACCCGCTAGCATGGCCTTGGGTCAGCCATAGCTCTGGCAGAGGTTGTCCTTGAAAGGGCAGCTGCTGTCAGAGCCCTCTCAGCCCCACCCACCTCACAGGGTGTCTGTTGTGGAGGAGGAAGATAAAGGAGATTGTGAGCTGCTCTGAGACCTGGAGTGGAGAGCGGGATATAAATCCAATATCATCATCATCATCATCTTCAGAGATGAAAGTGCACAAGGCCCTTGCCTGGAAGGGCTTGTAGATGTCAAGTGGATCCCACCTTGAAACAGCTGCTGCCAGAGCAACAAATAAGCTGAATGCTTCCCTCAGGTACAGGCAACATACCAGGAATGACATGTGGCTCCTTTGATTGATGGCAACTGCAAATGTGGCTCTCTGTGAGCCACAGAATGAGCGCCACTGGTATAAAAACTCTAAATGCAATTCTGACAAAACTTTCTTCTTTACATCTTTACTGAAGAACAATTCTCTTCAACTCTCCATGCAAAAAAAAAAAAATCCCTTCAAAACTGTTTAAAATTTAAAGTGAAATCAGATGTGGTTCAGGGCTCCTATGGAAACTGCAGGTGTGCAGAGAGGCAGATGTATATATATTTGTTAAGAGGGCAGACAACAAATTCCTTCAGCCACATGTATTAATACTGCAATAAAACTTTAACAATGTATGCCTTTCTTAGTGGTGTCTGTGATTTACAATTATCTGACTACAGAAACAAAAGTTACTTTTTTGGCGTTCATTTTACACAGTTGATAGAACCTGCAGACAAATGGTGGGGGTGACCTTTGGTGTATGCACAATTGTAACTAACTAACAAAATATTTTTTTTACAAATTTAAATCCATTTTTGAAACATCTTAAAAGTTGCCTCAAGCAAGTCTCTGGAGAGGCAATATATATATTTTCTAAATACTACAGTAAATACATACTTATATTCAAAATCTCTTAAGAGAATTAGTAAATAAGCAGCTTCAACTAAAGGTTCTTGAAACATTCTGAAGACTGGCATTGAAAAGTCTACAAATATTTTATGTATATTAAATCAGAGAGGAGAAGGAAAAAAGTTAAAGTTTAAGCGATTATGACAAGGAAGAGTCATGATGACCAGGTTCTGATCTCATGTGGTACATATCCAGATCTGAGATCAAGAAGAGTAACCTAAAGTTTAAAGAAAAACATTAGTTATGATACCTGTGAAAGAGGTTATTTCAGCTGGCCCTTTTTAATCAAGCGAGAGCTGCACCCTCATATAGCCAGCAAGAAGTAAATCTGTATTCTAGCCGTGTACTTGGTAACCCAGCTTACAGTTGCAAGCAATATAGTAGGATAGTATGTTACTCATACTAAAAAACTGGTTAAATGGCAAGAAGCAGAGAGTAGGAATAAAATAAACAGATCTCACAATGGAGGAAAGTGAGCAGGGGCTCTCATAAGATCAGACTGGGACCACAGCTACTTAATGTATTCATATATTATTTGCAATAGGGATGAGTCATGTAGAAACCAAGTTTGCAGATGATATTAAATTATTTTGTATCCTGGAAACCCAGGCAGATGAACTGCAAGAGAATCTCTCTAAACAGGGTGAATGAGCAAATGAAATTTAATGTAAAGTAACCCAATCCTAACTTCATTTGGGTAACAAAGATTATTAGCGGGTTGCAGTATTTTCTTATGAGAAAAGCCTGGACAGTCGGGGATGTGTCAGTTCAGAAAAAAGTCAACTAAGGTGAGGCATGATATAAATTTATAAAATTATACATGGTATGGAGAAAACTGATAGCTGTTTTCTCCTGTTCCATAATGCTAGAACTCAGGGAATCCAGTGTTGTTGGAAATCTGTTTATTCAGTCTATTTAGTTATTTATCAATGAGTAACTAAACTGTGGAACACACTGGCAGTGGATAGAGTGATGGCTTTAAAGGATTCATAGAGAAGACATGGGAACCACCATATATAAAAGCAGAAAACCTCTGGATACCAGTGCTAGGAGGCAGCATTCAAGGAAGGTCTCAGCCTCTACTCCCTGTTTGTTGTGTCTCTATGGTAACTTGGTTGGCTGTAGTGTGAAACAATATGCTACACTAGATGAACTACTGGTTTCATCTAGCAGGATTTATGTTCTTATCCTAAATTTATAAAATCTACATTCAGGAGGCAAAGGACAAACATCTTGATTAGAAAATTTACAAATGGGAACCTGTAAAACTTGCTGGGGAAGAGATCCACCAGCTCGGCCGGCTGCTTGCACAGTTTTATGCAAATCAGGGAGGGTCCCCCAAGTTTGCAGGAAAATGTATTTAGTCTGTACATGGCCCCAACTCATGGATTTAAATATCTGTAGATGGTGCCATGTTGATTATTGGATATATTGATTTACAACCACAGTATGCTGCTTTTCAACCATAACAGTTCTTTAAATGGATCATAGTACTAAAATGTTGTCAGGGAGACAATATTGTTAGACAATATTAACAGACCCCATTTAGTGTACTGGGCATTGGAGAAGATAATTTTTAGATTTTGTTAGTTGGCCAATTTAAGAATTTTAAGGAAGAAAGATAAGCATTTTCTTTAGCCAATCTGTCTTCATAATACAAGTGTCAAACAAATCTAGGCTACTGCAGTTGACTCACTCCTAGCTCTGTTTTGCCTCAAAAGTAGAGAGAGCAAAGGGCAATGCTCTTCAGAGTGTTTTAAAAGTCCTTTTTTCTGCCTCAATTACTGCTCTTAGCTAATGCACCCAGTGCTCAGAACTCCCAGTAATGGAAACTATTGGAGGGATGGACAGAGAAGAGAATGAATAATCTTACAGATGTTGCTGCCTTACAAGGTGCACAGCAGTGGCTACAGTGAAACAGGCTTCCCCCAGAACCTCCCCAAATAGGTTGTCAGGCTTATTTTTGGGAGCCTATCATTTTTAGTTTTTCACCACAACTACTGCTGCTGCTGTTCTGTATTTCTTCATCTACAGGTAAGTAATTGTTCTTGAAAGGACCTGTCCAATAAAACAAATGCAAGATGAAGAGTAATAGGTCACTTAAGAAAGGTAAAGAAGATATAGAAAAGGTACTGAGGGACTACAAACTCATCTCACTTCATAACTGACTTCTAAAGTACACACACCACATGTGATGTACTTTGAAAGTCTGTTCAGAGCAAATGTGGGCAACATATCCGGTATGCCTCCAAGGAACAGTTTTGAATAACCTATAGGATAAGCAGAAACTACCCACAATTTTAGAAGAATTATTCTGTAAATTCTATAATTATTCTGAGGAAAAGTTGCTGGCCAAGTGATGCTCCAGCTGGCAATGCCCCAATTTCACAACATTTCTATACATAAATGGTTTGTAAAAAGTTAATTTTGTCAAAGTCAAGTGTTCAAAGTCTTGACTCTGTTGAAGAAAATGGTAGCATCAGGAAATAATGGCTTCCTTTAATTAACTCTGAAAAAGCTCTGAAGAGGAACATCATGTTTAGCTAAAGAACCACCATGTTCTTTTGGAAACTACAGAGGGCAGGAATCAGTTTCAATAGGACAAAATTCAGGCCTTGTGTAGGTGGAGAACAACAAAAAAGCAGAAAGACTGCAGAGGTCCTTTCAAAATGTGTCTGGTGATGGGTTGTGAAAACACCATGAAGAATTCTGTGGGTGGATGATAAGATGATGTGACAGATAGAAGGACTCTGACAGAAGGCATCAAAAAGTCGTGATGTTTCAGATTGTAGAGAATATCCTCATAAAATGCAAAAGGAGAGAAGACACAATTGGAGAGAAACACAAGCTGAAAATGCTTGGCGTTGAGAAAATAGCCCATAAATATGGAGAATACTTCCACAAGTTGATTATTATTAGCCAACTGGTAAATTTTCATCTGCATGTGCATGGGGCATAGGCTTCATGGAAAGAGAGTAATGAAATGTGGCCTCAGAGATGTGTCAGCAGAACTTTTACTGCCCAGTGGTAACCTAGAAGTTAAAACATTCTGATTTATTGCACTCCACTGGACTTGGGGAAGCTGCACTGTGCCCTTAAGTTTGGGAATCAAGGACAGGTGATGGCTGCTTTGGAAGGATTCAAGTAATAAGTTATAGCGTATGCAAGATGACTCTGTCAAGCAAAACATGATTGAAGAAATATGTTCTCTGAGGAGGACAAAGGAAGATAGAGATTACCAATACACAGCATAAACTTTAGAAATGAGGTTGGCTCAAAATTACTTGGGTTAAAAAATCCAACGAAATATGCTACATATGTTCATTTTGACCAAAAAGAGTCAACACTTGTAAAGGTCTACATATGCTTACTTACATCAATAAATAAGCAAAAACCCTTCCTAAAACACCAGACAGATAAATCATTCCAATTTTATTCAAAGTTATTCTGCTCCACCAACATACTATACTGCAAAGAAACTTGGTAAACTCTGTACCTTTGATGTTCAAGGGGAAGTGAAAGAAAAGTTTCCCCATCAATGCTGTTTGCAAAACATAACACCCACTGACTCACATGGCCTACTTTAAAAGGAAAGTTAGAGTGAACAGCTCACATGTTATCATAGATTTCATTCTATTGCCTTTCAACAAAAATAGTTTTTGCTATAACAAATGGTAAAACAGAAGGGGACAATATGGTTAACCATGGGAGGCACATATAGACTCCAGGTTCTTTTGACATGTACATATGTAATGAAGTAAGGACTCTGTATAGAAGGGAAAGTGGTTGAAAGCAAATTACCAGCATGTATTTATGATAGTATCCCATCTGTTTTCATCCCATTGAAAAGGCTCAAGTGGTGTAAGTTGCAGAGAGAGTAAAACATAATTATCAAACAACTATAAGCCTTCTTCATAACTTTTTGTGTATATGTGTATATAGGGATCCCAATCCCTCGGTCCCAGCAGGGGATTCCCCGATTTGGGGAGGGCTCCCCTGCCGCCGGCCAGCTGGCCAGCGGGGGAAATCCCACCCCAAAATGAGGTTTTAAGCCATTTCTGGTAAAACCAGAAGTGGCTCAAAAAAACGGAAGTGCTGCCCCAGAGCAGCCATTTGAGTGGGAAGCACAAAAGACCACTCAAATGGCTGCTAGTGACTTGAGTGGTCCCTTTTGCTTCCCCTGGGGAAACAAAAAGGACCACTCAAATGGCAGCAAACCTTCAGTGATTCTGATCACTGAGGAGGCTTGCAGCCAGTTTAGGCTAACAGCTTTCCCTTTTCAGAGATCATTTTTGTTCCTCCCCCCCCCCCCCATTAGAAGAGGGGAGGTGGAGCAAAACTGGAAATGAAATGACTGGCAGCCATTTGAATGGTCCGTTTTCATCTCCCTAAATACTCCTCAAATGGCTGCAAGCCATTTCCTGTTTGGGCTACTTCTGCGTTTACCAGAAGTGGTCCAAAACTCCATTTGCATTCCCACCCACCTCCTGGAACATCCCCCCCCCCCCAAAGGCCTCCACTGGAATGGTAAGGGGACTCAGCAACCCTAGTGAGTGAGTGAGTGTGTGTGTGTGAGAGAGAGAGAGCAGCCAGCTACTGAGAAATGAGGAAATAACTGTATTCAGGAGAACTGTGCTGCTGTATTTTTATTTCTTTATATTAGGGAACGGAAGATTTGTATCACTTACCACAAAGCTTCCTTCTCGGTGGACTGGCAGTGGGTTGGTCCGACTACTAGGTATAGGCTCCTCCTCTTCATCACAGGGTCGGGTCTTCCAATTGATCCAGAGGGGGGAGTGGCCTATACCTCCCAGAACTCTCCAGTTGTATCCAAGCCGTATCCCCCTATAGAAAATAACTTCCAAATCCTCCCCATTAAACATACTCTAGTACCGAGTAAACAAGAACAATTTTATTATGCTTCAATGTACCATACAGAATGGATAACTGAACAAGAGCATTACAAACCACAGTACAGTAACTTATTCCAAAGGAAGGAACAAGCTCCAGAATCCATCTCCAGGAAGCCGTTCAACCACCAAAGGGTGGGCCGGACCGACCCACTGCCAGTCCACCGAGAAGGAAGCTTCATGGTAAGTGATACAAATCTTCCATTCTCCGGTGGTCTGGTCAGTGGGTCGGTCCAACTACTGGGACGTAACAAAGCTGTACATCCCTGCGCGGGACTGGCTTCCCTGTTTAGAGTGCATGCTGCAGCACACACCTCCCAAAGGCTGCCTCTGCTGAAGCCCACTTATCTACCTTAAAGTACTTGGTAAAGGTATGCACTGACCTCCAAGTTGCTGCCTTACACACAGTTTCCAAAGAAGGAAAGGACCTATACACTGCTGATGTCGCAGAACCCCTCAAAGAGTGAGCCGTGATCCCATTCAGAGGGATTTGACCTTGGGCCTTGGAGAGCCAGTTTGGTGTAGTGGTTAAGTGTGCGGACTCTTATCTGGGAGAACCGGGTTTGATTCCCCACTCCTCCACTTGCACCTGCTGGAATGGCCTTGGGTCAGCCATAGCTTTTGCAGAGGTTGTCCTTGAAAGGGCAGCTGCTGTGAGAGCCCTCTCCAGCCCCACCCACCTCACAGGGTGTCTGTTGTGGGGGAGGAAGGTAAAGGAGATTGTAAGCCGCTCTGAGACTCTTCGGAGTGGAGGGCGGGATATAAATCTAATATCTTCATCTTCTTCTTCTTCATCTTCTTCAGTAAAATACATTCCCGCAGCCATCTACTAAGAGAGGAAGTGGAAACCTGTCACCCCTGTGACCTTTTACTGAAAGTCACAAACAAGGAATCAGACTTTCTGCAGTCTTTTGTACACTCAATATAAAAGCTAAATGCCCTCTTAACATCTAGACAGTGCAACTCCCTTTCCTTGGGAGATTTAGGATTGGGGCAAAAATTTGGAAGCACCAACTCCTGAAACCTATGAAAAATAGAATTAACTTTAGGGATGAAAGATGGGTCTGGTCTAAGCACAACCTTATCATTATGAAAGACACAGAGTTCCTTATCAACAGAAAGGGCCCGTAACTCAGACACCCTACGTGCTGTGGTGATTCCCACTAGAAAGAGTGCTTTTAAAGTCAGTTCTTTAATCCCACATGATGCCATAGGCTCAAAGGGATGTCTACACAAGGCATTCAGCACTACATTCAACTTCCACGAAAGGAACCTATGAACCTGTGGCAGTTTGAGAAATGCAGTACCCCTCAAAAAACGCCTAATATGCGGATGCATGGACAAAGCCTTACGCCCCTGCACCCCTTGGATAGCAGAGATGGCAGCCACTTGACGCCTCAGTGTACTAGTGGAAAGCTTTTTGTCCGCCCCCTCCTGTAGGAAGCAAAGAACACCTTGAACCTTCACCTTCAACGGATCCCACCCTTGCTGGGCCGACCACGAAGAGAAAACCTTCCAAGTGGTGTTATATACTCTGTTAGTGGAGAATCTACGTGACGCCAACATAGTGTCCACCACCCTCTTGGCATAATCTAGACCTTCGAGCTGCAACCACTTAACCTCCAAACTGTCAACTGTAACAGGTCCGGCTGAGAATGTGACATGTTGCCCTGAGTCAAGAGGTCGTCCCTCCTTGGCAGTCGCCAAAGGGGTTGAACCGACAGCCTCAAAAGTTCCTGGAACCACGCCCGTCTTGGCCAGAAAGGAACCACAAGCACCATCTCTGCCCTTAACTCCACTACCCTCTGAATCACCCTGGGCAATAGTGGAATGGGTGGGAAGGCATAAAGTAGCCCTGTTGGCCACTCGCTACTGAGCGCATCGGTCCCTTCTGCTTTTACATCTCTGTTTTTGGCGAAGAACCTGTCCACCTACCGATTCTCTGCCGTGGCAAACAAGTCCACCGACACTGGACCGTATCTGTCCACTATCAGACTGAAGGTATCTCTGTGCAGCATCCACTCCGTCTGATCCAGAAAACGTCTGCTGAGCCAGTCCACTTGCAGGTTGTCCTTTCCGGGAACATGAACCACCTTGATCGACAGAAGATTGGTTTCCGCCCACTCGAAAAGAACCTTCGCTTTGGCGTGAAGAGATTTCACCCGGGTTCCTCCTTGTCGATTCACATACGCCTTGGCCGTTGAGTTGTCCATTTTGACTAGGACATGGCGACCTATCAGGACTGCTTGTAACCCCAACAACTCTAGACGAATCGCTCTGAGCTCCAAGAAGTTGATACTGCGCTTCATTTCTTGGGGCTCCCATTGTCCCTGAATCATTTGCTCCTGCGAGCGGGCCCCCCACCCCCATAGACTGGCATGGATGGCCTGAAAGAAAGCAGACCGGATCCAGCCACAACTGCAACCTCTAGTGGCAACGTCACCAGTTTGCGAATTTTGTTCCCTATAATGTCCTGGAAGGGACGAAGGAAAAACTGAAGGGGTCGAGTGTGGAACCTGGCCCAAAACAGTAAGTCCTGACATGAGACCATCATTCCTAGCAACTGCGCTAGAGACATAACCGATACCCTGTGTTGTTGCAGAACCCCTTGTAATAGGGAGCAGAACTTCTTCTGTCTCTCTACAGTCAAGAAAACTCTGTCCATGGTCGTATCTATCTCTACCCCCAAGTGCACTAGCCTCTGTGAGGGAAGATTGCTCTTTTCCACATTTACTACAAAGCCATGACGATGTAACATAGTCATGGTCTGCTGAATGCCCTCCAGACATTGTTGGTATGACCCCACCTTCGCCAGGATGTCGCCCAGGTAAGGGAACAGGGCCACACCTTGCAGTCTCAGCTCCGCCACCAGCGTTACCAAGATCTTTGTAAACACCCGGGGAGAGGACTTCAGGCCAAATGGCAGGGCCCGATACTAAAAGTGCTTCCCCCCATAGGAGAAACGCAGAAACTTTCGGTGTGATTCCCTAATGGGAACATGTAAATAAGCCTTGGATCGATCCAAGGAGGCCATGAAATCCTGTGGCTGAATGGCTAGCAACACTGACCGTAAGGTCTCCGTCTTGAAATGCTTCGTTTGTATGAACTTGTTGAGCCATTTCAGATCCATAACGGTTCTGAACTCCCCATTCTTCTTTGGCACTAAGAAAATTACTGAATAAACTCCCAGCCCCTGTTGGGGTGTTGGGACTAACTCCACAGCCCTGATATCCACCAAATGCTGAATTGCTGACAACATTGCTCTGTGAGAGGCCAGATCCCGCTTCCATGGGACCCAACGAAAGCGGTTGGGAGGGACGGAGTGAAACTCTATAGCGTAGCCCTGTGCCACCACCTCCAATACCCTCTGGTCTTGAATAGAATGATTCCAGGTGTCTGCGAATAGGGAGAGATGACCCCCTATTCTCCCTGTCTTCTGGTGACCAGCATAGTCACTGGGATCCCCCTTTTTTTTGAGAGGGGTTTAGCATTCTGGTCTGACTTGCCAGAATAGTAGGTTTTAGAGTCACGCCCCTTCTGTTGCCACTTTCCTCTAAAGGAACGAAAGGGACCTGGTCTAGAAGGCTTCTTGGAGTCTCGAAAGGAAAGAAAGGATTTCCTCTGTTTTGCCTCTTTACCCTTAGAGGGTAGGACCTTCTTTTTATCCCTGTTCTCAATGAGCTACCTATCTAAGCCCTCTCCGAACAACAAGGCCCCTTTAAAGGGTACCGCTGCCACCCTAGCCTGGGCTGAAGCATCTACCTCCCAATTTCGAAGCCAAATGTTGCGCCTAGCCGCCACGCCACAGGCCATGGCTCTAGCCGCTTGCTGCATGGTATCTAATGAACCATCTGCCACAAAAGCAGCGGATAAGCAATCTTTTTCAGCTCGTCCTTGAACTCCTTAGGAGCTCCATTATCCACTGCTGCTAAATTATTAGCCCAAGTACACATTGCTCTGGCAAACAATGAGGATGTCGTGGCTGCCTTAATGGCCTAGGCTGCCGCCTCAAATTCCTTGCGCAAAGCCTGCTCTATTCGTCTATCACATGGATCCTTGGGTAAACCATCTGCGTCCATAGGCAGGACTGAATTAGAGATAAGACTAGTTACAGGGTCATTTACCGCTGGTAACTTTAGCCTCTTAGTGGCCTGCGGAATTAGGGAATAGAGCTTAGAAAAAACTTGCTGGGTGGCCTTGGGCTTAGCCGGCCGTTCCCACTCTGCTTTAACCATAGCAAAAAAGGCAGATGGAACCCCTGTTTGAGAACTACTCAGTTTCAGCATCATTTCCCCTGAGCCTGTGGGAAGGTCAGGATCCAGTTCTTTCTTTTCTTTAGGAGTTGCCACAAAGTTAAGAGTCCTTAAAAACTTAGGGAGCAACTTTGAATAATATTCGAGGGGGGAAAGCCTAGATTGCACTGTAGCAGGCTGTTCTTCCTCTTCTGAAAGCTCCCCTTCCTCCCTGTCTGACTGCTGATCAGAGCACTCCAACTCCTCAGCCGAACTTGGGAGAGGCGAATCTAAGCCTAAATGAAACCTGCCCTTAGGTCACCATTCCAGAGAGTCACTAGGGCTGGTATCTCTGCCTCTTTTCCTTCCCTCCTGTTTCCTTTGCAACGTCGAGAAAGCAGGGGAGTCCAGGTGTTGACGGAGGTCCTGCCCCAGCTCCTTTAGCATTTCTTGCTTAAGCCACTGCAGCAAATTTGCCTTGGCATCCTCCCCTAAGAGACTGGGGTTCTGAGCCTCTTGCTGAGAGGCCAGTGTCCCTGATAGAAGAGGTAGGTCGAACTCACTGGGGGAATTGCTCTTTGAACTAGCTGCCATTTCATTGCCTCCCCGTGTCACTGGAAACAAAAGTGAAAGTAGAGGCAATAAGAAAATAAAAGGGCAGGAAGGGCATAAAATGGAAGGCAACATGCCTTCACTGCACCCCCTGTCGGATCTTAAGGCGTCTTCCACCCTTCCCTCGGTCCCTCTAACGGCCCCCGTGAAGGGTCTCTCCCCACTGTCATGCGTCTCACCGCAACTCAGTTTGGGCTCCAGACAGTTCTGTCTGCACCATGCCTCTTCCCAGGGCTTCAGTCGATCTTCCCAACCATGGCAAGCCCTTTCCCACTGCCGGGTGACTTACCGCGCTGCAGTTTTCGGACTCACGTGGCTTTGTGCCACTTTCCTCCCACTCTGTTCCTGTCACGTCAGCAAGGAAATGGAGCTCCAGAGGGCTCTGCCGTCTCCGACGATTGGGCCTACTCACGAGTAGCCCTCCAACAGCTTGCCTCTCTGCCAGTTTTGTTGGGGACCAACCCCTATGCTCCCAGCCTTCGTTCTTCTTCTTCGTCTGGATCTCCCACGCTTTTTCCAAAGGCGCTCAGAAGAAAGCCGTCCTGCTTCATGCAGGGCCAGGAAAAACTGGAGAGTTCTGGAAGGTATAGGCTACTCCCCCCTCCGGATCAATTGGAAGACCCGACCCTGTGATGAGGAGGAGCCTATACCCAGTAGTCGGACCGACCCACTGACCAGACCACCGGAGAATGGGGAAGTCTCCCGGCCACACACCCCAAAGTCCTCAGGTATTTTCTTAGACTTGGCAACCCTATGTGTATACATGGCTTTATAGTATGAAAGCACTATTATGGGACAAAAGTTATTATATTATATTCTATTCTTACTTATGAACAATATGACACCTTATTATGGAAATCTCAAAGCATGAAGTTTGCCTCATAAGACAGATCTTTGCCTCATAAGACAGGGACGGCTTCTCCCCCCTCTTTTTGGCGATTATGCACACGGGGCAGTTAGTTACAAATTCCGACACGTCTCGCCGTAGGGACAGCCACCAGAACTGCCGGTTTACTAAGTGAAGGGTTTTGACATAGCCAAAATGCCCAGCTAGCTTGGAGGAGTGGCAGAGTTGTAAAATTTCCCTCCGGAGCCACTCTGGGATGTACAATTTCTCCCCCCTGTACCAGAGCCCATCTTTCCCTTTCAGCATCCCTTCGGGGCGGTCCTTTCCCTCCTGCTCGGTTTCTGTGGCAATGCGCTCGCGACTAATCCCCTCCAGCTCCCTTCTTTTTTGGGACCGAGTAGTCACCATGGCCGCCACTTGGGAGGGCGAGATTAGCGAGTCCACCACCTCCTCCCGCTGACTCTCGTGTTGCGGGAGGCGGGAGAGGGCGTCCCCGGGATGTGCCTCAGGGTAAAGTCAAACTTGGAGAAGAAACCTGCCCACCGGATCTGTTTTTCACTGAGTTTCCTCTTCCCCGTGAGGGCCTCTACGTTTTTGTGATCGGTCCACACCTCAAATGGCACTTTGGCCCCCTCCAGCCAAGATCTCCAGGTTTTTAGGGCAAACATGACTGCGAACGCCTCCTTGTCCCAAACTGACCAATTTCTCTGCTCGTCTGAAAATTTTTGGGAGATGTAAGCGCATGGCCGCAGTTTCCCTTCCCCATCCCTCTGCATGAGAATGGCTCCTACGGCCACGTCGGAGGCGTCGCATTGAACCACGAAGGCCCTTTGCTCATCGGGGTGGCTCAGGACCGGCTCGGTGGTGAACAGGCGCTTGAGCTGGTCAAATGCCGCCTGACATGCGGGAGTCCAGTTTAACCTGGCTCTCGGCCGCTTGGCTTCCGGCCCCTTCCCTTTTGTCTTTAGGAGCTCCGTCAGGGGCAGAGCGATTCAGGCGAACCCCTCTATGAACGCCCTATAAAAATTTGCGAACCCGAGAAATGATTGGAGCTGTCTACGTGTCCTCGGCGGAGCCCACTCTAGCACCGCCTGCACTTTCGCGGGGTCCATGGCCAATCCCTGCCCTGACACCCGGAAGCCTAGATAGTCTAGCTCGGTCCGGTGAAACTCGCACTTGGATAGTTTGGCATACCGTTGGTGCTTGAGCAATGTGCTCAGCACCTCTCTCACTAATTTCACATGGGACTGCTCGTCTTGTGAGTAAATAATGATGTCATCAAGGCACACCACCACCCCCTTGTACAAAAACTTGTGGAGCACATCATTTATAAAGTTCATAAACACTCCCGGCGCCCCCTGCAACCCAAACGGCATAACCAGGTATTCAAATTGTCCCATCGGGGTATTAAACGCCGTCTTCCATTCATCCCCCTCCTTGATGCGCACTCGGAAGTATGCGTCCCTCAAGTCCAACTTAGTGAAATTCCCCCCCCCCCCCGACACCGTGTTCAACAGGTCCCGGATGAGGGGGATGGGGTAAGCGTTAGACATCGAAATCGTGTTTATCCCGCAAAAATCTGTGCGAAGTCTAAGCGAGCCATCCTTCTTCTTGCGGCGTGGGGGCCGTGGCGGGCCTAATGAACCCACGCTCCAAGTTCTGATCTAAGAACTTGCGCAGTTCCTTCTTTTCCGCCCACCCCATCTGGTACACTTTGGCTTTAGGCAAGCTCTCCCCTGGGATCAGTTCTATGGCGCAGTCTGTGCTCCGGTGGGGGGGTAATTGATTGGCCTCCCGTTCGCTAAACACCTCCATTAAGTCACGGTAAGCGCGGGGGACTGGGTGTGCCTCCTCTACCGAGACGCATGCCCGCTCTTTGGCTACGGGAGCCCGGGGGCCCCACGCTGTGTTCCACAAGTGCGCTTTACACGAGGGGTACGGGAACCTGATAGTCTGGGCCCTCCACCGGATTAGGGGCTCGTGCTTTTCTAACCAGCCCACCCCCAGGACTACTGGGTAGGAGCACGAGGGGGCAATGACAAAAACCTCGTGGTCCCAGTGCTCCTCGATCCCCATGGGGCAGGCTTGCGTTTCCTTCGTGCACGGTTCTCTGCACATCACTGACCTGTCCATTTGCTCAAACAGCATGGGATGGGGCAGCTGTGAGCTCTCCAAACCCAGGGCCTCCACTACCTTTGGGGAAATAAGTTCTCGGTTACACCCCGAGTCTATTAAGGCCTGGATCTGCAAGAACCTTCTTAGCTTGGGGTTTAAGAGTTTCACATTGACAAAGTACAACCGTCCCGTTACTCTCACTGTCAGTGGTGCCTCTTCCCGCTTGACCTGCTGGTTGGCACCGTTCAGAGCAGGCCGGCCTCGTTTCCCGCCGGCTCTTCGACCCAAGCCAGGTCAGCCAGCTCCGTGGAGAGCAGCACCTCCTCGTCCAGCGGCTCCTCCGGTGCCACCGCGTTGCTTTTCGCCGTGTCCTTAGGGCGGCCGGTCGTCTTTTTCGGCCCTGGGGCGCTGGGCTTTGCAGCGGGCGGGGTCGCCCGGGTGGGAACCGGCAGCGGGCAGCTGGCGGCGAGGTGATTCGGGTCCCCGCAGCTGTAGCATCGGCGGGCCCCCACCGGCACCGCAGCAGGTAGTCTTCTGGCTTTTGGAGGCTCGGGCCTCCCCGGGGTCCCCTTCGCCTGGCTCTTCCCGGACTGGTGTTGGCGCAGCATCGCCACCCGCTTCAAGTTGGTCTCCACTTCGCCCGCCAGTTGGATCCACCCCACCAGGGTGTCTGGGCTCGCCTGGGTAAGGGCCTGATCCAGAATACTGGCGTTCAGCCCGTTGGAGAAGTGCTCAATTTTCATCAGCTCACTCCACCCTCGCACCCTGGCTGTGTTTGCCTGGAAATCCACGGCGTACTCGCGGATGGAGCGGGACCCTTGTTGCATGTTGCGGAGAGCCGCCAACGCGCGGGTCTCCTGCAGGGGGTCCTCATACTGGGTCAGCAGGGCTTGGAGGAAGGTATGCACATAGTCCAGATCAGGGCTCACGGTTTCGCACAGGCTCACATACCAGCACTTGGCCGCTCCTCTCAGCTTCGAGCCCAGGTAGTCCACCCTGCTGAACTCGTCGGAGAAGGAGTTCCCCCAGTAATACATAAAGCTGTTAGCTTGAATGGCGAAGTAATTCACCTCCTCCAGGTCCCCGTCGAAGGTCGGGTCCAGCTCATGCCCCCGGCCCGCATCGCGGGGGGCCAGGGGTGCTGGTGGGGCTGCTGGTATCTGGGAAGCAGCGCCTCTCGCAGGGGCTGCCGCCTGGGCCGGAAGGCCCGGGCGGCCTTGGGTCACCGGTTGGGCTGGTGGCTGGCGTCGGGACCCGGTCACCCCCAGGGCTCTTCCCAGTTGCGCCGTCAGGGTGTGCATCTCGTCCTTCAGGCCCCGGATCGCTCCGTCAACCTCCCGCCGGACCATCGAACGGAACATCTGGTAGTCCTCGTCGTGCATGTCCTTGGGCCTCGGTTCCCCGCTCTCCGCCCCTCTGCACTCAGCACCCACGTTGTTGTCCTCCGGGACCTGGACGACAATGATGCTGTCCGCCTCTCCTGACTCGATGAGACCCGGTTCGGCGGCCTCGGCTGCGGCAATCCGGACTTGCTTGGTGTGGCGAGTCAGAATAGCCTCCCAGCGGATCGGGGCCTGCTCCATGATGGTGGTAGAGGTCCTCGGTTGATACTGCCGGGGCGTGATCACTAGCTGGAACTGGGGGGGGTGAGTCCGCGGCTCTCCTGGAGTCTAGGACGTGCCACAGCGCCTCTGCCCCTTCCAGATCCATGTTGATGGGAAGTTCTCCGTTGTCCGGAATCTGCTCAGCCATAAGGCTTTAAAGTTGCCGGAAAGGTTGAACTTCGAAGGGGAGTCTCGCAAAATGTCAAGTCGGCTGACTCAATAACGAGACCTTTTGATAAAAAGTTTCTAGTTTATTGAAATCATTGTATCCAACAGCTAAGAGATTGCGAGACTGAGGAACATACAGTAAGGATAATCATAGAAGGTGGTTTTCAAAGGAATTCTTTAGGGAGGGGGTACTATGCAGGGCACATTCACACATTGATGTTACAAATCGTTCTCAGGCCGGTTGGCCTTGGGCAAGGCGCCTCTCCCCCATTGCCCAGTCTGAGAAGGCACTATTATCTCTTTCACATGCTTCCATTGCAGAGCAAAACTACATAACAAAAGACAGGAAGAGGGGAGGGGGGAAGAAAAGAGCTAACAGCATTGGCATACAGTATGGCTTTTACCCAGAATGCTTTCCCCTGAACCAAAGATGTCATACAGGCTTGACCAGAGCTGAAGCAGACTTGACACTTAGTTAGTTAATTTCATGGATTTGTTGTTCCGATCCCCTGCAAGCAGGCTACACAATGTAAAATTTCTCAATGAAACGAAGTGGATTACATTAGGTAAATCAATATAGTCAAATAGGATGATACATCTATTAAGCAAACTAATAGGACTACAAATTGTAGAACTTTGAAACGGAGCTATCATCTGGAGAAAGCATAAGTCATTCATTAATGTGACATGTTACAGTATTTACAATAGCTCCATTTTCTTTACAAAAACGTCATCCTCAACAACTCTCTTACATAGTCTTCCATTGGCATTATACAAAGAATGACCAGTTCCTTTTACATCAACTTTTGGGCTGTCCAAGCCTTGAAACTTATCACAAAGCAGGCTGGATTCTAGAGGGCATTCAATATTGAATTTTTCTCTCCCACCCTATTTTCAGTGTCAACCAGCGGTGGAATTCTAGCAGGAGCTCCTTTGCATATTAGGCCACACACCCCTGATGTAGTCAATCCTCCAAGAGCTTACAAAAAAGAGCCCTGTAAGCTCTTAAAGGATTGGCTACATCAGGGGTATGTGGCCTAATATGCAAAGGAGCTCCTGCTACAATTCCACCCCTAGTGTTAACTCTTAAGAATATAAGAGAAGCCATGTTGGATCAGGCCAATGGCTCATCCAGTCCCAACACTCAGTGTCACACAGTGGCCAATATATGTGTGTGTATGTGTGTGTGTATGTACACACACACACACATATACTCACACACACACAGACACATATATATATACTGTGGCTAATAGCCACTGATGGACCTCTGCTCCATATTTTTATCCAATCCCCTCTTAAAGCTGGCTATGCTTGTAGCCACCTCCACCTCCTGTGGCAGTGAAATCCACATGTTAATTACCCTTTGGGTGAAGAAGTACTTTGTGAGGAAAAGCCCCCTACTTTTCATACATGTGGACATCGTGATCGCCAGTGTGGTTGCCAGGGTGCCTGGAGATTTGACTCTCACACATCTGCTCTAAGAAGTGGACTTTGCTTACAGTTTCTAAGGCTTATATGGCAGCTTTGCATTCTACATCTCTCAAGAGTGTTAGCCAGAACTACAGACATGCTCCAGCTGCTCCTTGTGTGCCCAGTCTTGGCCACCGCAGTGGAAGAAGTCAGGCCACCATGTTTCCAGCCTGGCTCCATGGACCTAAAGCTAACAACAGCAGAATCCATCTTGCTTTCCTGACCCAAGCATACTCCACCAGGCTGAACTCATTCCTTCTTAGTGGGAAAGTCACACGTACACACCCTAGCCTGCAAGCAACTCATTTACCTCATGAATGGATTAATAGCTCCACTGTTGATCCTAATTGCTCAGCAATACCAGAACAATAAATCTTGCCCAGCAGAAGATGAGATAAGAGGAAGGACATCTCCTGTCTTCATCAAGTCTTTTGTCTAACCCGGGTGGTACCTAGGCCAGTATTTGATTCCCTATTGTCACCTTCCCAGCTAATCCCATTTAACCTTAAGTATCCAGCCATTCCCATTCTCACCCCAGTCTAATACCTTGGAGCCGCCCCAGGCAGCATTGCAGCTTGGAAATTTCCAGGTTCACCGGACTAAGGTGAAGTTCATTGGTCAAAACTGGCATCCAATTAGGTGTCAGCAAGGGATGTCCAGCCTTCTTGGTCATCGCAGAGCCTCCCCCTGCTCCTCCCCAAGACCTCCCAGCCCCTGAAGGGTCTGAGGGAGCCTATTTAACCTCTGACCCAACTCCACTCATGTGTGCTTTCTATTCAGCAACCCCCAATACCCGCTGTATAGATCCATCCCCGATTCCTGATCAGTTTCGGGTCCTCCCCCATTCCCTCATTCGTCGCCATCGGAGTCTTCCTTGGAGTCTGCGAGAGGTAGTATCACCCTGTATGTTTATCCTTATATGTACCCCTATCGATCTCTCTATATTTCTTTAGATCTGTGTGAATGTGTGATTGTTTTGTACCTTGTGTGGAAGAACTATTGTTTCAAATAAATTACAATTGATTTTATTAAATTAGAGTCCAGTTTATTGAGCATCACTCTCTGAATGGTTGAGCCTGGTATACATAGATAAAAAAGATTCCTATTAAAGCCAAGTGTCCATTAAACTAATTCCCCAACCTCGTTTTGAGGGCATTTTGGCTTGCAACTTCCTTTTATACGTTTTAACCTGACTGCTCAGCAATTTCATCGAATGCCCACAAATTCTTATATTGTGAGAAAGGGAGAAAAGCACTTCTTTCTCTACTTTCTCCATCCCATGCATAATTTTGTAAACCTCTATCATGTCATCCCGCAGTCGACATTTCTCCAAGCTAAAGAGCCCCAAGCGTTTTAACCTTTCTTCATCGGGAAAGTGTTCCAAACCTTTAATCATACTAGTTCCCTTTTCTGCACTTTTTCCAATGCTATAATATCCTTTTTGAGGTGCGGTGACCGGAATTGTACACAGTATTCCAAATGAGACGGCACCATCGCTTTATACAGGGGCATTATGATACTAGCTGATTTGTTTTCAATTCACTTCCCAATAATTCCCAGCATGGCATTGGACTTTTTTATTGCAATCACACACTGTCTTGACATTTTCAGTGAGTTATCTACCACGACCCCAAGTTCTCTCTCTAGGTCAGTCTCTGCCAGTTCACAACCCATCAACTTGTATTTGTAGCTGGGATTCTTGGCCACAATGTGCATTACTTTGCATTTGGCCACACTGAACCTCATCTGCCACGTTGACGCCCACACACCCAGAATCCACAGATCCCTTTGGAGTGCCTCACAATTTTCTCTGGTCCTCACCACCCTGAACAATTTTGTGTCATCTGCAAACTTGGCCACTTCACTGCTTACTCCCAATTCCAAATCATTAACGAACAAATTAAAGAGCATGGGACCCAGCACTGAGCCCTGCGGCACCCCACTGCTTACCCCACGTCCTCCACTGCAAAGACTGCCCATTTATGTTCACTCTCCACTTCCTATTATTTAGCCAGTTTTTGATCCACAAGAGGACCTGTCCTTTTACTCCATGACTCTCGAGCTTACTAAGGAGCCTTTGATGAGGAACTTTATCAAAACCTTTCTGGAAGTCAAGATAAACAACATCTATTGGGTCCCCTTTGTCCACATGTTTCTTCACCCCCTCAAAGAACTGTAACAGGTTAGTGAGGCAAGGTCTTCCCTTACAGAACCCATGCTGAGTCTTCCTCAATAACTTGTGTTTATCATTGTGCCTACTCATTCTGTCCTTGATAATGCTTTCTATCAACTTTCCCGGTACTGAAGTCAGACTGACTGGCCTGTAATTTCCCAGATCTCCTCTGGAACCCTTTTTAAAGATGGGGGTGACATTTGCTACATTCCAATCCTCAGGAACGGAGGCAGATTTTAATGAAAGATTACATATTTTTGTCAGGAGATCCACAAGTTCAACTTTGAGATCTTTCAGAACTCTTGGATGTATGCCATCTGGACCTGGTGACTTATTAGCTTTTAATTCGTCCATCAGTTGTAGGACCTCCTCTCTTCTCACCTCAATCTCACTCAGGTCTTTCAACACCCCTTACAAAATTAGTGGTTCTGGAGCAGGCAAACACTTCTCATCTTCCACAGTGAAGACTGAGGCAAAAATGCATTCAGCTTCTCAGCCATTTCCCTATCCTCCTTCAGTAATCCTTTTACCCCTTGGTCATCCAAGGGCCCCACTGCCTCCCTGGCTGATTTCCTGCTTTGAATATATTTGAAGAAATTTTTATTATTGGTCTTTATGTTTTTTGCAATATGCTCCTCGTAGTCCCTTTTTGCCTGCCTGATCACAGTCTTGCAGTTGATTTGACACAGCCTGCGTGCCCTTTTATTAATCTCACTTGGACTAGCTTTCCACCGCTTAAAGGAGTCCTTCTTACCTTTTACAGCTTCCATTATTTTGTTTGTTAACCATGCAGGCCTTTTCCTATACCTGTTTGTGCCTTTCCTAACTTGTGGTATATATTTTATCTGAGCTTCTAGGATTGTAGTTTTAAATATCCTCCAAGCTCCCCAAGGGTTTTGACTGTATTTACCTTTCCTTTCAGTTTCCTCTTCACATGCCTCCTCATCTCAGAAAATTTACCCCTTTTAAAGTTAAATGTGGTTGTACTGGTCTTTTGGGGCAACTCTCTATTTATCCAAATGGTGAAATCAATAACGTTATGGTCACTGCTCCCAAGTGGTGCGATCACTTTTACATCTCTCACCAAGTCTTGGGCATAACTTAGGACCAAATCAAGGATCGCCCCACCCCAGGTAGGTTCTGTGTCCATCTGCTCCATAGCACAGTCATTGAGAGCATCTAGAAAATCAATCAGTTTCTCTCGACCTGAACACATATTGACCCAATCAATCTGCGGGTAGTTAAAATTACCTATTACGACACAGTTTTTACATTTAGCCGCTATCTTTAATCCTTCCATCATATTATAATCGTCCTCTTTCTTTTGATTTGGTGGGCGAAACAAACTCCCATAGTTAAATTTCCTTTGGGGCCCTCTATTTTGACCCAAAGCATTTCTAGAAGGGATTTTAATTCTTTGACCTCAGTCTTACTGGACTGTATACCTTCTCTGACATACAGAGCCACGCCACCTCCAACCCTTCCCTCCCTATCCTTCCGATATAACTTATATCCAGGAATCACCGTGTCCCACTGATTCTCCTCATTCCATCAAGTTTCTGAAATTTCCACAATGTCTATGTTTTCCCCCAACACTAAACATTCCAACTCACCAATTTTAATTCAAACACTTCTAGAGAGAAGGGTGCTCCAAAGAGTGATGGTGAGAGCACAGAAGATTTGTGGATGTTCTCTCCCCTCATTGGTGGATCTGTATGATAAGGGATGTAGAAGAAAGATACAAATGATCTTAAGGGACCCTTCACATCCGGGCCACTCACTATTTGAGATTTTACCGTCAGGTAGGCGATATAGAGTGTTGAAGGCAAAGACAAATAGATTCAAGGGCAGCTTCTATCCAAGTGCCGTGGTTAAGCTAAATGCAGCGTTATGAATGGTTATGTGTTTTTAGATGCATTTAAATGGTCTATGTATATGTCCTTTTGTGGGTGTTGATGTGTTGGTATGTTTGTGGAAGAGCACCTCATTTCGTTGCTCTCATTTTCTTGAGAACAATGACAAGAAATTTATCTATCTTAATATGCAAACATCTATAATTTCCCAGGCAAGTTAGGCCCGCAACCTTCTTCCTGCTGCCTCAAGACTTTGGCAGACACTCCATACTGTTTGTCACTATCTCAGTGGACAACTCTGACCCATTACCCGGTAGAAAAGTAACAGCTAACCCTTCATCTCTTTGAGATGAGTCCTCCCGAACCAGAGATGTCTCATCTCCTGTCGGCTTTCCTCCAAGATTTAGTTTAAAAACTGCTCTGCCACCTTTTTTATTTTAAGCTCCAGCAGCTTGGTTCTATCTGAGGGCAAGTGGAGACTGTCTCTTTTGTACAGTTTCCGCTTGTTCCAGAAAGCATCCCAGTGCCTAACAAACTTACCTTATTGGGAAATAGGGATTTGGGTTTCTGGTCCTTACACAGCCCCCAGGCTAAGAGCCACAGGCCAAGAGCCCCAAAGGCTCGCGCTTCTGGCAAGGCACAGCTTAATAATGCAAAGAGGGTGGGGCCACAGTCTGCCCCAGGAACACAGCCACTTTTAATCCATCAGCAACAATCACCTTCAGCCCACTCAAACTAAAAAAACAGCAGTTCCCCAGCAACCACAAATTCAGAATTTTCAGCAATCACACAGTCACACAAACTCAGAAATTCTCAGCAACTCACCCAGGTGTTTAGAAAGCCAAACCTCACCCTTATAGCACTTCTTGTCTGCTCTCTCTCAGAGCTCTCTGAAATGTGCTCAGTCTCTGGCAAGGCACACCTTAATAATGCAAAGAGGGTGGGGCCTCAGTCTGCCCCAGGAACACAGCCACTCCTAATCAATCAGCAACAATCACCTTCAGCCCACTCAAACCAAACTGCAGTTCCCCAGCAACCACAAACTCAGAATTTTCAGCAATCACACAGTTAAACAAACAGAGAAATTTTCAGCAACTCCCCCAGCTGTTTAAAAAGCCAAACCTCACCCTTATAGCACTTCTTATCTGCTCTCTCTCAGAACTCTCTGAAATGAAACTCTTCATCTATCCTGCTTGGCAACTTAGAATGTGTTTAATAGTAGTATAGCAGTTACCGCTTGTTAATATTATAACAGATATGAGGAAGGGGTTTTTTTAAAAAAAATTACACTTTTATTGAGAAGTCCTTACTTACATACATTCCATCATAAGTAAACACAGTTCAAAAGCAATGTCAAAATCACACAAAGAACAATGAGATAGTTACAGATTAAAGAAAGAGTCAAACACAAACATTCAAACAGAGGGAGCATTACTGTTCAGTCCTACCTAAACTAGCCTTTAAAAAATATAGCCAGTCTTTAAAAATAGCATTAGGGGAGAGTTAATATTTTCCCATAATCTATCAAATTAGTAAAAGCTTGCTTTCCCTCCCTTCACCCTTAAAATGCATAATAATAGAATGCTAATCTGCCTTAGAGGGAACAAATAAAGGACAAAAGTTATTTATATACTTACTTTATTCATATCCTGCCTTTCTTCCCAAGGGGGACCAAAGTGGCTTATATCATTCTCATCTCCTTTGTTTTACTCTCACAATAACCCAGTAAAGTATGTTAGGCTGAGAGTGTGTGACAGGTCCCAAATCACCCAATACACTTCCATGCCAGAATAGGGATTTGAACCTGGGTTTCTCAGATCCCATAGAGGCTATTCAGCTTAGCTTGTTCTGGGCCTCTTAGACTTCTCTGCCCACTTCTGTTCTAGATTAGATCCCTCTATTCCTCTTCTGTACTTCTTCACCCAAAGGGTGATTAATATGCGGAATTCACTGCCACAAGAGGTGGTGGCGGCTACAAGCATAGCCAGCTTCAAGAGGGGTTTGGATAAAAATATGGAGCAGAGGTCCATTAGTAGCTATTAGCCAAAGCATATTATTGGGACTGTCTGGGGCAATCATGCTTTGTATTCTTGGTGCTTGGGGGGGGGGGGGAAGTGGAAGGGCTTCTAGACCCACTTGTGAACCTCCTTTCTTTTTCGGTCACTGTGTGACACAGTGTTGGACTGAATGGGCCATTGGCCTGATCCAACGTGGCTCCTCTTATGTTCTTATGTACAATTTATCTCTTTTGTGCTTTTGTAAATACTTCCACATAATTTTCTTCCTTAGGTATATGTGTGTAGGGCATGCCACTACATTATATTTATCCTGTTCTACTAATAATGATCACAAAGCAGGAGAATGTGAGGAAAATTGAAAGATGACTCCCTTTGTTCCATTTGTCCCCAAAACACATCTTACAAATATATATTTCTGATTATTGTTAATAACGTGAATTGCATTACTGAGTGAATATATTGAGGAAATATGTCAGAAAAAAGGTCATCTACATTTATATTCTACAGGGCAAGGAGAGGCTACAAAAACTCTGCCTACCAGTGTAATTACCATACTATGTGCTGGCTGAGTGGCAAACAAGGGATTAAAAGAAGCTAGGGGAGAGGAAACATGATATCCTTTAATACAGAACATGTTTGGCATACACATAGTTTTACAAGAAAATAGAATAATAGCTAGGAGTTAAAAGCCATCAGATACACATGCAATCCAAATCATTTAAACTAATTTTATTGAAGATAACAGCCTTTCTGAAGACCCAATATTAAAATGCCTTCTTTTATTTCCAAGATAATTTACTATTAGGAAGATAAAGCAAGATATATATGCATTACCTTTGCACATGCTCTTTAAAAAGTTGTGATAAACACCTCCTATTGTGAAATTAAATGCTTCAAAATGCCAAGAGGTTGTATTTCAGCCTTAATGTACAATGACTATTTCAGAATTTAGCAATGCAAAAGTATGTTTAAAATGCAAACAAGAAGGGAAGGGATACATATGGAAGACAGAGTAATTTTTTGGGTTTTTTGTACTATTTATTTCCTTCAACCAATGCGTACCTTGAGACCAAACACATGGCTGGCAAAAGGAGTACAAAGGAGTAGCCATGTTAGTATTGTAGCAAAATAAAAGTCCAATGCAACCAGCATTTCAAAAGAGAGTGTCATAATTTTGATCATATGATCAGAATTCTGTGCAAAAATCATCAACAAGTACTACCAGAATGCTGGGGGATCAAGGCAGAATGAGGATACCCCTCTGGATAGGGTTGCCAAGTCCAATTCAAGAAATATCTGGAGACTCTGGGGGTGGAGCCAGGAGACACTGGGGGTGCAACCAGGAGCAAGGTCGTGACAAGTACAATTGAATTCTTAAGGAAGTTCTGGTCATCATATTTAAAGGGACTGCACACCTTTTAAATGTCTTCCCTCCATTGGAAAATGAAAGATAGGGGCACTTTCTTTTGGGACTCATAAAATTGGACCCCCTGGTCCAATTCTTTTGAAACTTGGGGGGTGTTTTGAGAAGAGGCACTGGATGCTATCCTGCAAGTTTGGAACCTCTATCTCAAAAAACAGCCCCCCCCAGAGCCTCAGATACCCAAAGATCAATTCACCATTATACCCTATGGGAATTGGTCTCTATAGAGAATAATGGAGTACCCTGCAGACATTTCCCTCCCCTCCCTCCGCTTTCTGATGACCCTGAAGCAGGGGGAGGGCCTCCAAACCGGAGGATCCCCTGCCCCCGATCTGGGGATTGGCAACCTTACCTCTGGATCAGATGGAAGTTGAATGTAATTACTTCTATAATAGAATGATAGAGGGGCAAGAAAATGGATAAAATGGAATGCACACAAAAGTTCTTGCACGTAGCCTGGAAGTACATCTTTTAGTCATAAAAGGTCATGACTGACTATAAAATAGGTGTATTTGTGTTCTTATGCCAATAAAGGTGCATGTATGTATATATAAAATAGGTGAACAACAAAGCAAGCAAGCAATACCTTGGCCAGCTGTGTAGGACTCTTTTACAAGAAAGAATAAAAGGGAGTATAATGGCATGGTATGTTTCTGGAAAACTACTGTAGACTTTTTCATTTAGAAAACTGTAGGCTCCAAGTGCTACACAACCATGTTACTGCACTATGTAGGATAGAGAAATAAGCCTTTATGTCAGCCTGGATCCTTCTCTACGTTGCCAAGAGTCACATTCTGTGACCTGAGATGAAGTTCTGTGCCTGGTTACATTAAAAAACTGGCACATACGTCATTACAGTTATGAAAAAGTAACAACAACATGGTGGCTACAACAATAGCCTTCCATGGAGATTGTTGTTTTTCAACAGGTATATCCATGATGGATCAAAAAGTCTAGGCAACCTTCATGTTTTTATGAGTCCTGCTACACAAGCACTACCGGTGGCAGGCTTGCAAAGAAGTAATATTCTATAAAAAATGCCAATTCTGCTTTCCACAGCCACCAATTATTGGAATTTTATGTGCCCTCTACATAGCTAAAACAAATTAGGTACCATCTTATCAGTTAAAAATCTGCAGTTTGTTCCCATACTTCATTTTTTGCCTCATGGGCAGGTATGTTTTAAGAAAAAGGGGGGGCACCCTTATTTGTACCTGTCCCCCTCTCCCTTCTGAATATTTTGAAATATGGTCTTTATAGTTTTGGTCTTTTTGTGTACAAAATGAATTCCTACCAATATCCTTGTCTTACTGTAGATTCTCAGTTTGCCCCTGTGCTGGTCATGAAGGTACTGATACTCAAGCAGGGGTGGTCTCAGCCATGAAAAATCCAAAGCAGCTGCCCCAGGCCCCAAGCTTCAAGGAATGCAGTGAGACCCCCCTATCACTTCCCCCTGCTACCAGAGTGGTTCTTGGGCCCCATGTTCAAGTTTTACCATGGGCCCAAGAATCACTAAAACACCCTTGGTGTCAGGAGCAGAATTTCAGGAAGCAGGGTTGTCAAGCATGATTGTTTTGATCCAGTATTAAGTTTAATTACTGTCTTTTCTTCTATTATTTCCTTTCCCATTGCTGCATATCAAAGCTAAGCAACCCCTTTCAGTTCTCACCTCCCTTTTTCCTTTTCCCACCTTTGAGTAGCAAATGTAGGAATGCCATGCTTTTGATTATAGAGAAAAAGGAGGCGCCTCCTGAGGTCTCCCGTTCAATACTTATCAATGGTAATAAGAATGCATAAGACCGAGGGAAGTTTCAACTGCAAAGATAGTAGTTTGCATAGTTGTAATAGTTCACACGTCCTTGTTACGTCTTTAAGCTATCTTCTCTATACTATTTGATGTAACCCTTAAAGCTTCATACCGTGGGTAACTCTGTATCACTTTCAAGGTGTTCCACCTTGAAGCAACAATGGATTATCAATAAACTGAAACTTTGTATTCACCAATTGCTTAGTTATTTGAAACTTCCATGCTTGACAAGGGTGGACTGAAGAGGGAGCAGGGAAGTCCCACTCTCTAAGCTTCATTCTGCTCATAGATCTCTTAGTATACAAACCAGTATATAACACGTAAAAGAAAGGAGGGAAACATTTTGAGGAATTATGAAAGGTCTGTACTAACAGTTTTAAAATTTAGGTATTCTCCCAAAATCATATGAAAATGAAACCAAATCTGAAAAATTTATATTAGCAGACACAAATCAGATCACACTAGGCTCATGTTAAGTTTTTCACGTAGAAAAGGTTTTAAAAAGGCAAAACCTACATGAAAACTCCATTGGTACAGTCAGGGTACATCAATGTGACTACCTCAATTTAGATCGATTGAACCAGTTTTAAAATATAGAAGGCATAAATGTAGCACAGAGATACAGAGCTGACCATCTCTATTCTAATATGTTGAAAGTTCACACTAGTCATGACCTCCAGGTTGTTTCAGAACATCAATATAGTGCAATAAACTTTAGCATACCCCAGTATAGTATTAACAAAAAGCAGTTTTCTTAATCTTTTCTTTAGTTATTAGATTAATCTTTTAATACACTTTTGCTCATTCTACTTCATATGAAAAATTAATATTGCAGAACTTCCCTTTAAAAACTACTTTTTGTCTTGGAAGATCTCAACAAATTTAACTTAGTCTACTTCAATTTTAAATACACTTTTGGAAGTTCCATGATGTTTCCCAGGTTTACAACTAGTATTAAAAGCCTATTATGTATTTCTTTTTAGCTAATTATCATCAGAATTAGTTAGGCTTGAAGCAGGAATCCTGAAGTCTAAAGTCCTATGCACCTTTCTGGCAATCAGGGGTAGAATTCTAGCAGTTCCTTTGCATATTAGGCCACACACCCCTGATGTAGCCAATCCTCCAAAAGCTTACAAAGCTCTTTTTTGGAAGCCTTGTAAACTGTTGGAGGATTGGCTACATCAGGGAGTGTGGCCTAATATGCAAAGGAGCTCCTGCTAGTATTCCACCCCTGCTGGCAATCATCTAACAATTTCAATACTTGTGTGTAGGTCCTTCTGTAACCAATACTAGACACAAAGTACCCCAGCCCAAGACTCTCAATCTTGTGCAGCATGGCCAGTTATAAATACTTTCAATGTGAACGGAAGATTCTGTTCACTTACCGTGAAGTTTTCCTTCTCGGTGGTCCCAGAGTGGGTCAGTCCTGACCTATTGGAATATAGCTCCTCCTCTGCATAGGCAGGGCCAGCAAAGCAAGTTCCTCACAAGAGGGGGTGCTATTCTCCTTAACTTTCAGTTTGTCTTCAAGCCAGTCGATTCCCAACTAGAAACTAGAAAACAAACTGCAACCAAGGGAAGAACACCACAGTAATATCTGTCGCCCCCTCCCAGACCCGGAATCAAGGAAGCATACGCAGAATCATCCAACTTCCTTTACTCATAACGGTGGAACTGGACAGTTGGTACAACCAAACCAGAACGCCCGTAACCAATAATTCCCCATATGCAATTACATGGTCCACAGTAACTCAGCAGAAAGACAAATGCCCGAACTCCCAGGCCACCCAGTGTATTGATGCAAAGACTGAGTCAATCCCAAACTGGGTGGGAAGGACTGACCCACTCTGGGACCATCAAGAAGGAAGACTTCACGGTAATTTAACAGAATCTTCCGTTCTCCAGTGGTCCCAGTAGTGGGTCAGTCCTGACCTATGGGACATATAACAGCAGTTCCCGAGGGCGGGCCCACTCAGTCCTTTGGATCAAATAGCAGCCTGCAACACCCTCCTACCAAATGCCGCCTCAGCTGAAGCGAGCTTATCAATACGGTAGTGCTTTGTAAAGGAATGAACAGAGCGCCAAGTGGCCGCTTTATACACCACCTCCATAGAGAGGAAAGCTCTGTAAGCTGCAGAAGTGGCTGCTCCTCGTAAGGAGTGAGCTGTGATGCCTGATGGAGGCTCCAATCCCCTGGCCTTATACGCCTCGATGATGCAGCCTCACAACCATCTACTAATTGTAGATTTAGAAATGGCTTTACCCAGGGCTCTGGCACTAAAAGAAACAAATAAGGAAACAGAAGACCGTAGAGAGATATATATATACCTGCGTGCCTGTGGTGGATTAAGGAGAGACACCCCGCTTAAAAAGCGTTTGATGTGTGACTGTTTGGATAGCAACTTGCCCTTCCTATCACCTATCACCGCTGAAACGGCCGGTACCTGCCTTCGGAGGGTGTTGGTACTAAGTCCCTTCTCCAAACCCGTCCGAAGAAAGGCTAGCACGTCTGCTATCTTAGCAGCCATTGGGTCTGCACTGTTCTCCTTGTATGTGTATGTGTGTGTGTGTGTGTGTGTGTGTATATATATAATTTTGGGGGGCCACTGTGTGACACAGAGTGTTGAACTGGATGGGCCATTGGCCTGATCCAACATGGCTTCTCTTATGTTCTTAGAGGCTTAGTTCTGTCCAGGTAAAAGCTTAAGGCTCTGCGAACGTCTAGACAGTGCCATAGTCTCTCCTTTTTGTGCTGCGGATTGGGACAAAAGGAAGGAAGAACAAGCTCTTCCGACCTATGAAACAGTGAATTAACATTTGGGACAAAGGCTGGGTCAGCTCTCAAGACCACCTTATCTAGATGGAAAAAACAAAGATCTTTGTGTATAGACAATGCCTTCATCTCAGACACCCTGCGTGCCGAAGTAATTCCCACCAGGAAAATCGTTTTAAAAGTAAGCATCTTTAAACTGCATGAAGCCATAGGCTCAAAAGGCTTGTGACTTAATGCCTCAAGCACTACATTCAAATTCCAAGAAGGGAACCTGTGTGCCTGCGGTGGATTAAGGAGAGACATCCCTCTTAAAAAGTGTTTGATGTGTGACTGTTTGGACAGCAACTTGCCCCTCCTATCATCTCTCACCGCTGAAATGGCCGCTACCTGCCTTCGGAGGGTGTTGGTACTAAGTCCCTTCTCCAAACCCGCCTGAAGAAAGGCTAGCACGTCTGTTATCTTAGCAGCCATTGGGTCTGCACTGTTCTCCTGACACCAGGATACAAAGGTCTGCCAAGTGGCATTGTACACTCTATTAGCAGACATTCGTCTAGAGGTCAGCATGGTATCTACAACCCCTTTTTGGTACCCCAACTCAGTCAGTTGCCTCCGTTCAACTTCCACGCTGTGAGTCTTAGCATCTCCAGTCGTGGACACAGCGCCTCTCCCTGTAGCAGAAGATCCTTCCTTAGCGGAAGTATCCAGGGTTCAGCTACCCTGAGACACATCAACTCCTGGAACCAGACCCTTCTCGGCCAAAAAGATGCTATTACTATTACCTCCGCCTCCAATTCCTGAGCAAGAACCTCTGCAGCACCTGCACTGGAGGAAAGGCATAAAGAAGAGTCTTGGGCCACTCTGTGTGCAACGCATCTGTGCCCATGGCCTTTTGAGTTTTTGTTCTTGACAGGAAGTTTGGAACTGAACTTGATGGTTTAGTTCCGACGCGAACAAGTCCACCTTTGGAAACCCGAACCTCTGGCAAACTTGGCGGAAGACCATCTTGTTCAGCGACCACTCTGCTGGATCCAGGGTCTGACGGCTGAGCCAGTCCGCTAACACGTTGTCCTTTCCCGCAACGTGTGTCGTCTTCAGGGACAGAAGATTTGTCTCCGCCCAGTCCATCAGCAGAGTTGCCTGTCACTGCAAGAGTTTTGATCGCGTCCCCCCTTGCTTGTTCACAAAGGCTTTCGCCATCATATTGTCCGTTTGGATTAGAACACATTGGCCTTTAACTATGTCTGAAAGGTGGAGCAGAGCTAGTCTGATTGCCCTCAGTTTCAGGACACTTATACTGTTGGAGGTCTCCTGACCAGACCAGCGCCCTTGAACCATCTGTCCTTTTGCATGTGCCCCCCAGCCAAACAAGATGGCATCTGTCATCACGACTGTTCGAATTGGTTCTTGCAGAGCCTGTCCAGCTTGGAACCGCTGTGGCGACAACCACAATAGCAAGGCCACTTTCACCCGTTTTGGCATTCTTACCTGGAGCGGCTTCCTCTGAGCAATGGCTGTCTGGAAGGGATGTAGGAAGAGCTGGATGGGTAGTGTTTGGGAACGTGCCCATTGCACAAGGTCCTGGCTAATCTCTTCGTAGGGCTTGTTCAATCCTTTTATCCGTGAGGTCCTTTGGTGTGCCATTGGCATCCAATGGTAGGATGGAAGAGGAGGCGAGGCTGTTAACTGGGTCATCCACTCTGGGCAGCTTGAGCCGTTTCATGGCCTCTGGAATAAGAGTGTAAAACTTGGAAAAAACTGAATGGGTCACCTTTGGTTTGGCTGGGTGTTCCCATTCTGCCTTCATAATGGAGAAAAACCCTGCTGGCAGTGGTACCAGCTGTGGCTTAGATCTGGCCTTAGGAATAGTTCTCTATGACCCCACTGGGAAATCTGTTCCTCTTTAAGTTTAGGGTCATAATTCAGTTCCAAGGCTCTGACAATTGTAGAGAAGAGCTGTGAATAAATGTCAGGGGGAACAACCTATTCTGAGATGGTTGAATTATCTCCACCTCTTCCTCAGAAAGCTCCCCTTCTTCCTTTGAGGAAGATAGTTCTGAGTCCTCAGAGTCTTCCCCTAGCTCAGACGCTTGAAAACATTCCAAATCTATGCGTCTCTTCTTTCTCTGGAAAGGGGCAGTCTCAACTTCCTCCTCTACCAGATGCTTAGTCTTTTTTGTGCATTTTTTAGATTTCGGCTTGGGGGTCTGACTAGGATCCTCTTTGCTAGACTGTACTTCTTGTTTAACTATCTGTTGGATCCAGGCAAAGAGATTTGCCTTGGCCTCTGTTCCAGATAAATCCACTATTGGGCTTTCTGTCTGGTCCTCTTGAGAGGGGGAGTCAGACAAGTCCAAATCACATATAGCTGTGTCCTTGGCCTTGGGGAATTCAGATGGGGTAGCCATTTTGAAGTGCCCAGAATACTGTAAAAAGAGAAGACACAAAATGGCCATTTTTCCCACCTAAATTTTCCTTCCCCTTCCACACCCTGTAGGCCCTGTTCATGCCTTGCTACTGGGCTGAGGGACTCCCTTTCATTCTCTGGACCTCCCCTCCGCCTGATCTTCCTTTATGGAAGTAATCAGCCTCTGGACTAGTGCTGTTGTGCCTTCTGGAAAAACCCTGGCACTAGAGGCCCTTGAGGCTCAGTTATGCCAGTGAGAGGAAGCATGGGGGGGGGGCAGACTATTCATTAAGTCCTCCCCCAGGCAACCTTGCACAGGCCGCCCTACTTTCCCCCATTCCTGAACTTCCTCCTCCACCAAAACCCCCATTCCATGGGTCTCTGGGACCCTACCTGTTCCTCAGGAGGGAGGAGTAGTTTGTTGTCGTCCTGTCCGCCCTGTGTGCGCTGCCGGGTCCAGACAGAGGCTCGGGATGTCCACTGGGCCACCAACACGTGTGCTGCTGTCTCCGCTCCAGTCGTCTGCAGTCTCCACCACTCGCCGCTGTGTTCAGGGAGGCATGGGGAAAACTGCAGCCACGTTCCTGAGTCTCCCGGCTTCTGTCGGACTCCAGGAAGCTTCAGGTGCCGAGGGAAGGGGGGAGAGTAAGCTGCCCCGTCCCTTTCCTTGTCGCTTCTGCGGTCTTATTATTTTTTATTATTTTATTTTATTTTTTGCAAAGTTGAGCCGAAGCTTAGCTGGCACGTCCTGCTCTGGAGGCAGTGCCAAGCAAAACTGAAAGTTAAGGGGAACAGCACCCCCTCTTGGAAGGAACTTGCTTTGCTGGCCCTGCCTACAGAAAGGAGGAGCTATATTCCCATAGGTCAGGACTGACTCACTACTGAGATCACTGGAGAATGAGCTGTTGTCTCATAGGTGGTAGGACAAAGTCTCCAGTGAAATCTCACAATTACCATAAACTCACTACGTGTCCTTAGACAATCTACTATCTCTTCCTTAGTACTTCCATCTACAACAGGGGAATTACTAGCCTACAATACAGTACTGTTGTAATGATTACAAGAAAATAATGTGTATCAAGCACTTTGGAAACCAAAACTGCCATTAATATGCATCACCATCATCATAAGGGGTAGCTGTCAGGATCTGCTGGAACTGGATTGCAGTCTTTCACTTCTCATTTCCTTAGCTGCTTTTACCTACATGGTTATTTATTTATTAAATTTATATCCCACCTCTCCTGCAAATGGGCTCAGAGTGGATAACACCATATTGCATATGCATTAAAAACCTGTTAGTACAAAAAGTTCTTAAAATAATTAAAAACATTCCTGTGTCCTGCTCTGTTTTGAATTTTCTACCAGATCTGCTTCCTTAAGACTCTGCTGCCCATTCCTTTAGTACCTTGATTAAAAAGCCTAATTTCACCACCTTTTATAAGGCACCCTAAACGTACACCCCTTCCACACCCTGTAGGCCCTGTTCATGCCTTGCTACTGGGCTGAGGGACTCCCTTTCATTCTCTGGACATGCATTATTCCTCAGACTTTTAAATGTGTTATTCCAAACACATTTACTGCAATTTAGCGTAAAAGCACTTTGATTATTCATCTAAAAGGTAAAGCGGTAACCATACCTTAACTTCTTTGCTACTTGATATGTTCAGCAACTTCATACCTTAAACCTACTTTAATGAAGCCACAATTATTATCTCACACACACACACATGCATATATATATATACACGCTATCCAGCAGCTTACAGCTCTGATACTCCCATCAAAGCTGTTCCCTTTTTGTGAGGATGGCCAAGAGTAACAAGTCCAAGAAAAGCCTAGATGAAACACATTACCTTCCTCAAGTAAAACTTACCTTCACCTAATATTAATTTGTAAAGACAGATTTAGAAAAGTGTACTAAAATTAAAGTGCACTTACTTGTATAATTATGCATTGTCTGTAGTTTTTACACCTTCCTAGAGACGTCATTAAACTAATGGAAAACAGAACTATAGGAGGTTGTGTAAGCATGCCATTGTTGATGAATGTCAAGCTCATGTTACATATTTGCTTATCCCTTAACATCTGCACAATGTGCCATCTAATGCATTATTCCTCAGACTTTTAAATGTGTTATTCCAAACACATTTACTGCAATTTAGCTTAAAAGCGCTTTGATTATTCATCTAAAAGGTAAAGTGGTAACCATACCTTAACTTCTTTGCTACTTGATATGTTCAGCAACTTCTACCTTAAACCTACTTTAATAAAGCACACAATTATTAAGGTACTGCAGAATGGCCCCAGAGCATACAAGCTCCATTAAATTTGCTTACATCTAATTATGCCTGCCCTAGGCAGGTGAGAAATTTAGTCCGGTAAGATCTGCCTTTTTATCTGTAGCCAAAAAAAAGAGGCAGCCATCTCTATCTAATTACTATCTACAACTATTTATGGCATGTGTGCTTTAAAGGAGTATGCCACAAAGGACTCTTTGTGTACCTGCAAGTCCATTCTAACTTGCTCTAAGTTGCTGTGATACAAAAGGCAAGTTTATCTTGCTTAAGAGAGGACGAAAAAGTCACCAGCAATGTCACCCCTGCAGTCAATTTCTGTACTGCTCAAGGCTTACCAATTTCTGCAGGATGGTTTATTGTATTAAAATTGTTTTGGTTTACAAATTGCAATGTAGCCTTGTAAATAAATATGGGCTAAATTATAAATACAGCTCCAAAGAACATTCAAAACCAAATGAGTGAGAAATATGATTGTTGTGACATGCAATCTGTATGGTTGGTAGGCATACACAAATCTTCAAAAGTCACAATGATGTTTGTGCTACACAGTATTATACTCTAAAGAACATATTTTCTTTTTTGCTGACTGAGACCCAAAGAAAAACCTGCTCTTTCAAAATATGTATTGCATGATGTAAGGAGTAACACAGGTAATTTCTGAACATGGATCTTCTGTAATTTGCTAGCAACGACAGATTTTTTTAAAAAAAAATGCTCTTCCTTTGTATAAATGATAAGAAAGCAAAAAAATGAACCTACAATGGTCTCCTTTTAACTGCTCACACCAGAAGTGCTGTAAAAATAAAATGATTCTGGCAAATCATCACAGCTAAAGAAGAATTAATATTTTATTATGCCTTCTAATAGATACTCAAGTTCCAACATAATATATTTTATATTTAATAGCAAAGCTGAAGGTTTTTTGTTAGCTCTTACCCAACATTACCCTCAAGAAATGAACTCTAGCTTTAAAAGTCTGATAAAGTGGTAGGGAAAAAAAGAAAGTCTTGAATGCTTAACAGAAATTGTCCAGTTCATAGGATGACGATAGGGTTTGATTCATGCTGAGATTATACAACACAATTTATCAGAACTATATTTTTATCCATCCATGTAGAACAGATTCTTTCCTATTATACTGGTCATTCTTTGATCTAATGGGCCACAAACCTCTACTGACCCCAAAAGCAAAAGGTTCCTTTGTCAAATTTTATATCTAAAACCTCATCTAATACTTTCACGTAAAATACTGTTCAGAGGATTGTAATTTTGAAATGATGTATTGGCCTATTAATATGTTTCTCATCAGTTTGTGTGGTTACATACCATTCAATAAACTTGACTTCAATACTGTGCTTGGACACATCCTTTTGTCTTTGTGATTGGGTAAGTAATCTCCCACAGTGGGTCAGTTCAATGTTAAAATCACTACTACATCAAGGAAAGTCAAACAATGTGTTGATTCTAACTCTACTTTAAAATTAAACTTCAGACTTACAGTGTCTTCAATATGAAGCATATTTAATAATTTTTTTAAAAAAAATCTATTAAGTTATTTCTGCCTAGTATTCCAATTTACCAGGAATAAGCACAACTGCTCTTAAAACAACACCCAGAATCACATGTTATAAAGTGATGTGAGTCTTGGGTTGCCAGGTCTGTGTTGGAAAATACCTGGAGATTTTGGGGTGGATCTGGGAGAGGGTGGGGTTTGAGGAGGGGAGGAACCTCAGCATGGTCAAAGGCCACAGAGTCAAACCCTTCAAAGCAGCCATTTTCTTCAGGGGAGCTGATCTCTGCCAGCTGGAGATCATTTGTAAAAGTGGGACATCTCCATGCCCCACCTGGAGGCTGGCAAACCTAGTATGACAGCTCTATGTTCAGCAAATATCTTTCATCCAAAAGAGATCACAGCAGTGTCTCAAGTGAAAGTGGGAAAAAACAGAATCAGGTCAACTGTACATACACACAAATGCATTAGAGTCACAGCCATCCAACAAGGAAAAGCCCTCCCTCCACAAGATAATGGATTTCCTTGTCAAACTGCTCATGTTCAAATAAAATCTGCTTCCTTGTAACTTACCCAAATGGGTAAAAATATAGATGAGGGCAAATAAGAAAAAAAAAAACCTCTACTCTTTCTATACTCTTCTTTTTGAACTTCAGAATAAAGTTGTTGCATGGATACCTAGGAGTAGAAAGCGATAAAGTTCCAAATGGGATGGAACTGCAAGAACCCAGCTCTCTGACTGGTCTTTGAAAGCTGAAAGGAAACAGAATCAAGGATACAACATGATAGGAGGCAAGCGGAGTAGAAAGGAAAGGGTACAAAGGCCACAAAGAGAAAAGCTGGGGGTAAAACTAGGCAATGGACTTGAGGCATTGTCCTGACAATAAACTGCACAGATTTGTTGGGCATTGCAAAGTTATATATTGGATAATGCTAGCAAAATTTTTCTTGTCCTTTTATTATAGTTGATTGTACTTTATAGCGATAATGGTCCAATGTCTAGCAAACTATTTGAATCACTCATATATGAGTGAACTATAAACTATTGCATTATGGATGAACTATTATTGATAAACGCACTTACTGAGCAAATTTAATGATGGCCATGAAAATAGCCTCTTACTTTTTCACTGTCTAGTGTGAAAAATATTTATCATTTACAAGTTCCATTAATTGTTTAGACATACTGTCATGCAACTGCAATTCAGATTTATACTGCATACCTCACCTGCTACAGTCTTCACTCTTTCATCACATTTTAACTACAAAACAGATTGCAGTAATTTAACAGTGAAGCATTTTCCGTTTGTTAACATTATCAAAAGCAAAATAAGCAAAAAGCTGTGATTTCATTCTTACCAAAAGCTGCTACTTTTATTATTATGGCTTCAATGTTTGAAGACATCATTTCTTTGAGCAAAGTTTCCTGGTTCTGACGCCAAAGATAAGCTAAGGGCTGTAGCTTAAGCCGTTTGCACCTATTTGAACATGGGAAAAAAAAATTTTATTTTGAGCTTTAACCAAAACATAAGTTATTAATTTGTGTTCAAGTTTCTTGGGGTATTCTAATGTCAAGCATAAGTATGTTCTAGGACTGCCCCCTTTTTACCTGGAAAGCTATGGACAATCTGTCCATTTAACATATCAGGGGAACAAAAGGAAGAGGCCAGCCAAGAAACTTGAAGTCAAACTACACTGTAATCATGAATACCTAGTCACATTATTTTAACTACAGTATTCTAGATCATTACTATATAACAAAATATGTGATTCCAAAAGTGTGCATAGCATATTCCAAACTGTTTGTGAGGATAAAATGGAGGAGGGATCTAAGCTTCCCACAATTTCCCCCCACTGGGGAGAAAAGTATGGTATACAATTTATTTATTTTTAAAGACATAGGTTATCCATATGAAATTTAAAAACAAAATCATTTTTTTAAAATCCACATTTCATGATTTATTGATCTTTGTTAGAACTTAGAATTCTGCAATCAGAGCAATCTTACTAATTTCTCATGAGAAAAAGCATAACTCCAACAGCACACTTTATCTGAACCTCCAGATGATCTCATCTTCTGCAAGGTTCACATGGAAGAAGGTGTCAGACTCTGTGAAACTAGGTCATAGGTATCCAAAAAGCACACCTTGAACCACAGAGTAACAAGAGCTGCTAAAAGCTCACTGGGATGGGATGCTCTCTGCAACTACTACCTTATAACAGTTGCGAGATTAATGGGTCCGCCATAAACTTTACACCAGCTTCAAAGACAGTCCTGCAAGGTGTGTGGATGAATCAGGCCAAATGCTTGAACACCCATGTATGGGTAGTATGCAGGAGTACTTTTCCCCTCGTACTTTGCTGGTTGAGTGTGTGTTAAGCATTATGTGTTCCAATGTCAGGAGAGTGCAAAAGGCTTCTGCTTACCACAGTACACATATCAATCAGCACAAAAATAGTATTGGCCACAGTCATATATAACAGAGCAAGATTTCTCAGTATGACCATGAGAGCTTTGAACTTTGTGGGCTCATGTGCTCCCTCTTCTCATGCACAGCTGAGAAAGTAATCACATCTGCATTTGTGGCCATTCATAGATTGTAATTCAGGCTTTATGGCAAATGATAGCTCGTTCTTTTATCTCCTATCCAGAATTCTAAACCAGGATTAAGCTATGGTTTTAGAATTCTATTGTGATGACCAAAAAACAAGCCATAGCTCATAATTCAGATGAAATGGCAAAATATCATATGTTGTGAAAGCAGAAGTGATTGATGTGTGAGTCACAGACAAGGGGAGGAAGAAAAGAGAACATGATCTCTAGGATCCCAAGACTTGTTCCCACAACAATGAAGCATGATTTGTCAATGTGCGACTGTAACCATTATCTATATCAATCTAATTACCAGACTGCTTCCTAATAACATAGATTGCCAAATGGGAGGTTTAAGATGTAGTCAAGCTACTTGTTCATGGTCATTTAAAAGGGAAAAAAACATTTTAGCCATGGCAATTATCACTGGTGGGAAGGGGACCAGACCGCAGCAAGTGCTGGAAGCTTGGACCAGTGCAGGCCAGTGGGGGCTTAGGGGGTGGCCAATCCAGCAATTTAAGGCACCACCCCAACTGCCCCATTTGCTTTGTGGCTTTTTGCACCCAGATCACCATCGCTCCACTCTGCTGCTCCATATGCTTTAGGAATTCCAGGGCCCACACATGCTCACTGAGAAGCTCATTGGTTACAGAAGACCTGCACCCCAGGCAACGCTGGGACAGGGCCATAACCAGGATTTGGGGGGGGAGGGAGTATGGGGGGAGGCACACCAATTTAATTAAATTAGACTGAATTAAATTTACATTAAATTATCAGAGGAGGTGTGGCAAGTAGGCATGGGTGCACTCCAACTTAGCCCCATGTCCTTCTCTGCCTTCTGCTGACATGGAAGGGAGAGCATCTGCTGACTATTGCTGGGCTCAATGATAACCCTGGGAGCAGAAAAGGCAGCAACAACCTCTGGTGCGTGGCTTTCCCTCTCCCTCGTCTTACCGCTGGGGTGGAGATTAGAGAAAGAAGGAAAGCCAAGCAGGTGAGGCTTTCCAAGACTTCTGACCCAGTGCATTCCCAGTGCATGGTCTTCTGGGCCTGGTGCACAGAGTTCCCCGGCAAGCCAGCTCCATTGCGTGGCTCCCCAAAGCGCTTCACCACCACCTGCCTGGGCTCTCTCTCCCTGCCCCCTCCCAAGTGTTGGCTCCTTTTCCCTTCCATGCTATTTCCCTCTTGACTGAAACTTGCTCTGGTTGCCTTGCATGGGTTTGAACCACCAGCAGAAGCCCTGGTTGCAGCCCCTGCCTCCTGATCCCTTCTGTTCACCACATGGACTTCCCAGAACCAACCCCCAAAGAAGATCCTCACTTCCCTTGTCCCTCTTTTTTGGAGTCTTTGCAACATCTTTCTCCTACTGTAGTGCAAGGGAAAAAAGAAAACTGGAAAACTGGGCTAAAATCCAGCCAGTTACTTTAGGAGTTCCCCTATAACTTTTGCACAAGTGTGCTTTTTGATTTTTTTTAACAACAGATCCCCAGATTATAAACTGGTTTTGCGCTGTCTCCCAATGAATAAAGGGTTTTCCTATGCTTTCAAAGAAATTGCTTTTAAAGATAATTGCTTTTAAAGAAACATGAGTCCAAAATTCTCTTGAAGAAGTCATATAGCTCTTTGAATACAGGTACTTTCGCCATCACCTTGAAGTAGATAGTCAGATCACAGGAACTAAGCAGAGTCAGCTGTGGTTAGTGCTTGGATGGGAGATCCCCAAGGAACATCAGGGATGCTACACAGAGGTAAAAGGTAAAGGTAGTCCCCTGTGCAAGCACCAACTGTTTCTGACCCTGGGGTGACATCACATTACGATGTTTTCACAGCAAACTATTTAATGGGGGTGGTTTGTCATTGCCTTCCCCAGTCATCTACACCTTCCCCCCAGCAAGCTGGGTACTCATCCTACCGAAGGATGGAAGGCAGAGTCAACCATGAGCTGGCTACCTGAACCCAACTTCTGCTGGGATCAAACTCAGCTCGTGAGCAGAGCTTGAACTGCAGTACTGCAGCTTTTACCACTCTGCACAACAGGGCTCTTATAAGACAATGGCAAAATACCTCTGCACATCTCTTGTCTTGAAACCCCTACAGGTTTTTTGCTGCAACCTGACAGCTGCAACTTGGCTGCAATTCAGCTGCAATTTGATAGCAAAAAAAAAAAAAAAAAGCCTGTTGCCACCAATTGCAAATCCAGTTAAAAACATATTATTTGTAGTTTTAGGATAATTCTGAGACAAAGATGTAATTTATATTAACTGTTAATAGGTGGGGTTGGGAGGAAGAGAAATGTTTCACTGTAATTGCAAGGCACATCAAATCCTTTTTGCTGTATGTCCTACTACCTGTGGGTTGGACCCGTGCCCGTCCTGGCTTATAAAAGCTAGCCAGGCGAAGCTACGTGAGCCACTGCAGGCTATTGTCAACAGATCTCTCTTAGAAAGGCTCTTTCCCACATCTCTTAAAGAGGCTGTGGTCCATCGCATCTTGAAAAAACCATCTGCAGACCCAGCTACGTTGGCAAACTATCGGCCAGTGTTGAACCCTTTTTGGGTAAGGTCATAGAGCGGGCAGTGGTGATTCAGCTACAGGGATTTCTGGATGACACTTTCCACACTGGATCCATTCCAGTTCGGCTTTCGGCCAGGTCACGGGATGGAAACGGTTCTGGTCGACCTCATAGATAACCTCATACGACATCTGGATCGGGGTGGCTCAGCGGTACTGTTATTATTAGATCTGTCAGCCACGTTTGACACAGATGACCATCAGCTACTCTCTAATCGCCTCGCCAATGTGGGGATTCAGGGGTCTGCCTTGTAATGGATGGCCTCTTTTCTCCAAGGTCGGGGACAAAGGGTTGGCAAACTATCGGCCAGTAGGGGAAGAATCATCCGAAAGCTTGGACTGCAGGGTATGGTTCTGTCCCTGACGTTATTCAACATCTATATGCTCCCCCTTGCCCAGATTGTCAGGAGGCATGGGCTGGGATGTCACCAATATGCAGACGACATCCAGCTCTATCTATTGATGGATGGCCACTCCAACTGTATCCTGGAAAATCTAGACCTGGCTCTTCAAGCTGTAGCATCATGACTCAGGCTGAGTCGATTGAAGCTGAATCCGACGAAGACGGAGGTTCTCTATCTGAGCCGGGGTGGCCTGGGAAGGGAGAACCCATTGCCGGCTCTTGACGGGGTGCCACTAATACCAGCCCCTAAGGTCAAGAGCTTGGGAGTGCTCCTGCAGTCCTCTCTGACAATGGAGGCCCAGATAGCAGCCACTACCAAATCCACTTTTCATCTTCGGCGGGTACGGCAGCTTGTCAGAACTTGTAACTTTCCTGTATGCTGAACCTAGTAATGTTAGCCTGACTGACTCCATGTTGGAAACGTTCTACTAACCAAACACTATTGCCTTCATGCCTACTAACCAAATGCCTTTGCATTTCAAACAAACCCGAGTCCCTGACGGGCAATTGATAGACTCTGGGAAGCCTCTGCAGGTGTCCCTTTGAAGCTGGATTGCCAGAGCAAAGCAGCAGGGTGCCTTCCTCCGCTTTGCAGATAAGAGGCCTGGGAACAGACAACTGTCTCCCAAGGTGTGAGAACAAGGTCTATTGTTTCTGTTACCCTTGTATAAAGAATGCGGCGATAGCCACTCCGGTTATCAGAGTCAATTTGCTTCTCCACTGAATGTAGTTCTCAATAAACGCTTTAACTTTTGAAACAAAGTAATGCGTCTTGTCTGAAGTTCTCCAGTTCTGACACAGCTGGCCCCTTTTCTGGAGCATGACGACTTAGCTATGGTGATCCATGCTCCAGTCACCTCAAGAATAGATCACTATAATGCTCTCTACATGGGGCTACCTTTGACCCTGACTCAGAGACTACAGCTAGTGCAGAATACTGCAGCACAGCTGTTAATGGGGCTCCCTAGATGGGAGCACATTCGACCAGTGCTGAAAGAGCTGCACTTGCTGCCTATTGTGTTCCGAGTCCATTTCAAGGTGTTGGTTTTGACCTTAAAGCCCTTTATGGTCGGAGGCCTGCCTATCTATGGGACCACCTTTCTCCGCATGTTCCCCAGAGAGCACCGTGTTCAGGGACACAAAATCTACTGTCCACCCCCAGACCAAAGGAGGCCAGGCTGTGTTCTACACGGGCTAGGGCCTTCTTGGTGGCAGCACCAGAAATGTGGAATGCCCCCTCTGGAGGCCATAAAGGCCCTGCGGGATCTTTCTCAATTCCACAGGGCCTGCAAAACTGAACTATTCCAACAGGCCTTCAACACCTAAACCAGAAAACGAAAAATCCCGCCTATATTGAAGCTGTATAGCACCACAAAATGTTTTTAAATGTATTTTATTGGTTTTAAATTGTATTATAGATGTTTGAACTGTTAGCTGCCCTGAGTTGCAGAGAGGGTGGGATAGAAATTTAAAGTAATAAATAAATAAATAATAAAACAGGGTCATATCTTTCTATTCTAGAATCTCAGTAGTCATGAACAAATAATGCTGCTGTATCCTGAGTCAGACCACAGATCTATCAAGGTCAGTATTGAGCTTCTAGAGCCTCAGGCAGTGGTCTTTCACATTACCTGCTACCTACCTGATCCTTTTAACTGAAGATGCCTGGAATTGATCCTGAAACTTCTATATGCAAGCCAGATGCTCTTATCACTGAACTTCCAACCCACCCTCTACCACTCAGCTATGACCTCACCAAGCCACAGGCCCAATTTTTGTACTATAATATCTCAACATTAAAGACATTAAACGTATTAGTCCAATCAGATTTACATTCTTCAAGCTAGCCTCTACTTCCTGAGACTTATAATATCATGCTTCTCATTTAGACTATGCTAGCTAACCAAATGGCAAAAAAGAACAGAAAGAGTTGGAGCATTTTAAAGCCTTGATTCTATTTTCATATAGGTTCTTACAGAAGAACTGAATAACAGTTGTACTCTGCTTTCACATATGTTTTTAAAGGTACACAATGAACATAGTACTTTTGAGTGTTGAACAGCATGCTGTAACTCAGGCTGCATAAACCACAAATTACTCTGTGCTCACTTGATTTAAATGAACATTCTGTAACCAAGAACAATTACAGCTTAAGTGTCCAGTCTATAACCACTAAAAACACCAGTGCTGCCACTCATTTCAATGAACTGTCAATGTGCAGTACAAGTATAGGATAGTTTTACTTACACATCTTCCACACGGACTCGTTGATAGTCTGAAAGAATGGCACCTACTGAAACACATTTTACATCTTCTTTATCCTGGAATTTAAATAAAAAACACATATACATGAGCATTCAGCATCTACAAAAGAAAAAAAAATTAGAAGCATTCATCAGCTGAATTTACTCTCCAACAGGTAATACCTCTACTTGGCCTGAATTTGTTGAGCTGAAGGAAAACTCTGCTTTATGCTTCTACTACATATTGATGACGCCAATGTAGAAGCAATGTATTTGTTTCCTATTTATCACTATTTTTTTTATTTATTTGAGATTTATATCCCGCCCTTCCCACCAGTTGGCTCAGGGCGGCTTACAACATATAAAAACTAACATAAAATATAAAATTATGCATAAAAATTAACTCTCCAAATTTACATAATTAAAATCTAGACATTCACATAATTATGTACTTAAAACATTCAAGACATACGGCGGTCTTACAGCTACACTCAGTTTCAAATTCCCATGTTTCAGCGTTTCAGTATTTCAGTGCTGGTTAGTTCTAGTTGGTTGTAAGCCAGCCGGAAGAGGACTGTCTTACAGGCCCTGCGGAATTGAACTACACATATCTACAAATTCTTCTCACAATAATCAGTGGGTGCCATTAACTACTCACAGGAGAAAGAAAGTTGGAACCAGAAGGCTGGTATTTCAGGATGATGCTCATCTCAACATCCTCAGCATATCAAGTCATCCACAGAAGATTAACAAATCTTTTTACAAACTATTTTTGATTTTTGCTGCTTAGTTTCTATTAAATTATACTGTCATTTTCTAAGTATCATATGATTTAATGCCAAATTTCAAGTGCAACCCCATATAGTTGCGTTATACAAGCCCCTGAATTGGATCTTGGCTAAAGTGGGAATTTCCACTAATTCCTCCTTGCTGTTGCACACACCCTTCATGTCATTCTTCAGGCTCTCTACTAGGGATGGGCATGGAATGCAAAAATGGTGGTTCATTTTGCTTTGTGGTTCAATGAGTTGCCCGAATCGGCAGTTCGGTTCATGTTTTTTTCCAATTTCCCCAACAATTTATGGATATGGTTCTGGAAGGTGTACAACAGCCTCTGACTGGGTTAGAGATGTCAAACTTGTGGCAATCTCTTTAGTGGACTCTCCTCTAACAGCTTTCCAAGTTTGGTGCAAACTGGATTTCAGGGGGCTGAGCTACAGGGAGGGACGGTGGCTCAGTGGTAGAGCATCTGCTTGGGAAGCAGAAGGTCCCAGGTTCAATCCCTGGCATCTCCAAAAAAGGGTCCAGGCAAATAGGTGTGAAAAACCTCAGCTTGAGACCCTGGAGAGCTGCTGCCAGTCTGCAAAGACAATACTGACTTTGATGGACCAAAGGTCTGATTCAGTATAAGGCAGCTTCATATGTTCATATGTACAGCCCCAAAAGCAGGTGCCCCCAGTAGACTGCTCTCCTAGGAGCAGAGGAAAGAAAAGGAAGCCACCCTGCAGCTTCTGGTCAGTTTCACCCCCAGGAAGCTTGGAAACTGACTAGATGCTGCAGCTCTGTTCACCCAGCCCCTGCACTTTAAATAAATAAATATTTATTTATTTACTTTCCATTTATATCTTACCCATTCCAACCGGACTCAGGGCGGCTAACAATCATATAAAAACCAACATTTCAATTTCAAATATAAAACAATAGGACAGTCAGTTAGAATTTAAAACAATTTAAAACAAAGTATTGGTGCTATACTTCTATTCAGTTTCCTGTGGAAATGACTAGATGCCACAGGGGACCAGGGAGAGTAGAGCTACTGCTTCTGGAAACTGACCAGAAGTGCAGGTACCAGCACCAGGATGTCTGGGGAAAATGAAGTAAAAATGAACCAAACAACATGCTAAGAAAAAAGGCCAGTTCATTTTATGTTTCGGTGCAACTGGATCATACAAACCAGTTTGGAATGAACCACGATTTGGCCATTTTTAGCGCAAATCATGATTCATGGTTTGGTTCATGCCCATCCATACTCTCTTTCCCTGTAGGTCTGGGGGACAGCCTGGGGAGGCTGGTGTTTAGGGAAAGGGAGTGACCTTAGTGAGTTAGAATGCCATAAGGTCTACCCTCCAAAAGAGCCATTTTCTCCAGGGGAACTGATCTCTGTAGTATATAATTCCAGGAGATCCCCAGGCCCCACTTGAAAGCTGGCAATCCTAACCATGACTAGTTCCAATGATTAGCACCACAGCACACTATTTAGTACTTGCTCATTGACAACATAATTGCATTTAATGTGCCCACTGCTTTGTCAACCTTTGCATTGTTAATATCCAGAAATGTTCCTGTATCAAAGGCACTGCTAAAATACAGCTACATTGTATCTAGTATATTTCCCTCCTCCATACTCTTCAGTACTATTTTTAAATGTTAGCTAGATATATAAGTGTACTTATTTCTAAATAGACTCTTTTCAACATTTTCCATAGCATCATACTAGGTTTTTAAAATACCTGAACAGAGTATTATAACTTTAAAAGCCTATTTCTGTTGCATATATCTTTGATATGAAGATAACCGAACTGCCACAAGTTTTACTTAGACATTTATATAGCAGCCTTAGGTTTAAAGCACTTTTAAAAATTATATTAATTAATCCTTCTAACAACCTGGTGAGTTAGCATAGCAAAAACTCTATCACTCTGCAATTTCATGAACAAAAACCATTTTCTCTGTTTAACTGGCATTACAAACCTGTAAATAAGTGTGCTGCACATCAAGTAAACTAGTGAACTCATTCAGTGCTCAAAGTTCACTTAGTCTTAATCAGGGGTGGAATTCTAGCAGGAGCTCCTTTGCATATTAGCCCACACACCCCTGATGTAGCCAATCCTCCAAGAACTTACAAGGTTCCTTTTTGTAAGCTCTTAGAGAATTGGCTACATCAGAGGTGTGTGGCCTAACATGCAAAGGAGCTCCTGCTAGAATTTCACCCCTGGTCTTAATGCCTGTCACAGATGGCTGATTTATACATTGTGAACATTACATACAAGACATAAGTTCTTCCACGGAGTTAGCTATTTGTATAGAGAGGTTCATTGTGCAGAGCAGGTGATTTTCTCACAGTAGCCACATAAAGCCCCTCCCTCCTTCAAAGAAATGTGACACAAAAATATCCACAACATCATAAATGACTGTACACTGGAACTGGTCATATAGCCAACTGGAGGGGTAGTGATCTTGGACTTGGTTCTGAGCAGGCCTCAAGACCTGGTGAGATATGTAGAGGTTGTTACGTAATTGGGAACAATGTCTACAAGGTTCAGCATTCAGGACAGTGAAAAGTTACTCCAAAGCCCAAAACTATAAAATTTGATTACAAAAGAGGGAACTTTACAAAAATATAAGGAATAATGAAAAGAAAGCTGAAAGGGAGTCAAATCCCTAGACGATGCTTAGAAGCTGTTTAAAACTACACTAATTAAAACCCAGATAGAATGCATTCCACAGATTAGGAAAGACACTGTCAAGTCTAAAAGAAAGCCAATGTGGTTAGCATTGCAAGACAAGGAAGCTATAAAAAGTAAAGAGGCTTCTTTTAAAAAGTGGATGGTCTGCCCCAATTGAACAGAAGGGACTACAGACTCTGGCAAAAGAAATGTAAATCAGTCATTCAACATGCAAAAAGTCATTCTGAGGAGTGGGTTGCTAAAAGCATCAAGACAAACAATAAACATTTCTGTAATATATCTGGAGCAGGAAGCCAGCCAGAGAAGTAGTGTGGCCTTTGGATACCAAAGGAATAAAGGGATTGCTAAAGGAAGATGGGGAGATGGTAGAGAAGCTCAATGATTTTTTTGCTTCTGTGTTCATTGTGAAAAGTGTAGGACATGTACCAGCCACAGCTCCTGTTTTCAGGAAGGGAGTCGGAAGAACAGAACCAAACTGAGATGATTAGAGAGGAAATTCTAGACCTACTGGGAAATTAAAAACCGATAAGCCTCCAGGTCCTGATGGCATAAACCTTAAGGAACTCAGATGTGAGATAGTTGATCTACTAACCTGTATAAATAACCTATCACTAAATTTAACCACTGTAACAGAAAACTAGAAAGTAGCAAATCTATACCAATTTTTAAAAGGGGTTCCAGAGGGAAAACAGGTAATTATAGCACAGTCAGCCTAACATCTGTCCCAGGTAAATTAGTAGAACCTATAACAAAACACAGAACTCTTAAGCATGTAGAGGGACAAAGCCTGCTGAGGGGAAATCAGCATGGCTTTTGAAAAGGGAAGTCCTGCCTCACCAACCTTTTGGAGTTCTCTCAGAAACTGAGCAAGCATGTAGACAACAGAGACCTGGTAGACATTATATACCTTGAATTTCAAAAGGCTTTTGAGAAGGTACCTCATCAAAGACTCCTGAGTAAACGTAGCAGCTGTGGGATAAGAGGATGATTTTTCTTATGGATTAAAAACTGGTTAAATGTCAGGAAGAAAAGAGTAGGAATCAATGGACAGTTCTCATAATGGAGAAAAGAAGTGGGATTCCACAAGGATCCGTATTAAGGCAGTACTATTAAACATTCATAATCATATTCATAATTCATGATCTCAAAGTAGGAGTGAGTAGTGTAGTGGCTAAGTTTGCAGATGACCCCCCAAAAAAAAAAAAATAAGGAGACCAAAGCTGACTGTGGACCTCCACGAACGGTGAGTAGGGGACTGTTACCGGAATTGGGGGGGGGGGGGAGGAGATCTCCTAATATTTTTTGGAGGAAATATTAGCTCTTAGGAGGCCTTAGCTTGTGAGAGGCAGTAATAGGGAAACTTTATTTATTTATTTATTTATTATTTATTTATTACTTTTCATTTATATCCCGCCCCCTCCGCAAGCGGACTCAGGGTGGCTTACAACATTATAAAACAATTAATCCAATAAAACATATAAAACCATAATTTACATATCAACTTTAAAACCATTCTATAGCGCTATTTCAATCCAGTATAGGCGGTATTGACTTCTTAACTATGATCTGACCCACCGGTGTCCGGTGGCAGCCCTTTTTCAGTTAGACCACAAAAGCCTGTTTAAACAGTTCGGTCTTACAGGCCCTGCGGAACACAGATAAATCCCGCAGGGCCCTTATAGCTTCTGGGAGGGTGTTCCAAAGTTCTGGCGCTGCCACCGAAAAAGCCCTCGATCTCATTACACATAGCCTGGCTTCTCTTGGGCCAGGGGCGGACAACAGATTTTTTGTCCCTGATCGCAGTGCTCTCTGGGGGATATATGGGGAAAGGCGGTCCCGTAGATAGGCAGGTCCCTGACCATAGAGGGCTTTAAAGGTTAATACCAACACCTTGAAGTGAACTCGGAATACAACAGGCAACCAGTGCAGCTCTCTCAGCATTGGCTGAATGTGCTCCCGTCGCAGCAGCCCCATTAGCAGCCGTGCCGCAGCGTTCTGCACTAGCTGTAGTCTCCAGGTTAGCGTCAAGGGTAGCCCCATGTAGAGAGCATTACAGTGATCTATTCTTGAGGTGACCGTAGCATGGATTACCGTCGCTAAGTCGTTGCGCTCCAGGTAAGGGGCCAGCTGCCGCGCTTGCCGAAAATGAAAAAAGGCAGATCTAACAGTGGCTGCCACCTGAGCCTCCATTGTAAGGGAGGACTCAAGGAGCACGCTTAAGCTCTTGACCTTGGGGACCGGTATCAGTGGCAAACAAGATCTAGGGCTTTCTCGGTGGCAGCACCAGAACTTTGGAACACCCTCCCAGAAGCTATAAGGGCCCTGCGGGATTTGTCGGCGTTCCGCAGGGCCTGTAAGACCGAACTGTTCAGACAGGCTTTTCTGGTTGACTGAAAATGGGCTGCCACCGGACATCCTGCAGAAGCTGGCGATCATAGTCAGAACCCACTACCGCCAAACTGGATTGAGACAGCGCAAATAGTTTTAAACTGATAAGTGTATTATGGTTTTATATGTTTTATGGAATTGATTGTTTTTATGATATTGTAAGCCGCCCTGAGTCCGCTTGCAGAGAGGGCGGGATATAAATGTAAAGTAATAAATAAATAAATAAATAAATGTGAGAGTTTAACAATCCACTGATAATCCTTGATTGCTGGAAAGATAAAACCGTCCAGTTGTGGGGATGGCCCATTAATTAGGTGACAGGATTAGGAAAGGAGAAATCAAGGTGTTGGGGTTTGTGATGAGGAGTGATTTATCCTTTCCTGTGAGCTAGAATACCTCTTTGTTTTGGATGGGGGGAAAACCTGTTGCCTAGAGACACCTTAGAACCACCTCCCAAAAAAACAAGCACAGATTTGTCCTTTGCTGCCAGGAACCATTTTGTTCAGTCCTACCTTGACCAGTTCCGCAGGGCCTGCAAGACCGTCCTTTTTAAACGAGCATACATCGACATCGACTGCTGAATTGTTGTGAATAAAGGAACCGCCAGCACGGTCCTGCTTAGGGACCTACATTACTATGGAACTATTCAAACTGGCAGAACCAGCGCCAGAATATCACTATCGCTTCCAGATTAATTTAAATCAACTTAAATTATGTATTTTAAATATACTAACTGGTTTTTATAATGTTTAATCTTTTATTATTAAATTTAAAGTTTTTATTCATTACTGTAAAAGTATAAAATGTTGTCAGCCGCCCTGAGCCGCCTAGGCGGGGAGGGCGGGATACAAATAAAATCTATTATTATTATTATTATTATTATTATTATTATTATTATTATTATTATTACTCCATCTTAGTTTATAATGTAATCTTCAGAATTCACTCTGGTCCACTCCTGATCCAAACAAGGCTGGCACTTGTACTGTGAAAGAACTGGGGGTGAAAAATTATGAGGGACATCTATTTCCCAGTGTGCCCTTTGCAAGGGTACATGGGGGGGTGTCTAACAGGGACAATGTGGCAAATGAAGTTCAATGCTGGTAAGTGTAAGGTAATGCACATTGGAACAGAAAAATCCCAACTTCAAGTATAGCCTAATAAGGTCTTAGCTGAGACTGAGAGTGAAAAAGATCTTGGGGTCATAGTGGATAGTGCAATGAAAGTGTCAAACCAGGGGGCTGCAGTGGTGAAAAAGGCAAACTCTATGTTAGGGATTATTAGGAAAGGGACTGAGAATAAAACTGCCAATACTATAATGTCCCTGTACAGATCCATGGTGGGGCCTCATTTGGAATCCTGTGTACAGTTCTGGTCACCCTAACTCAAAAAAAGACATCGCAGAGCTGGAAAAAGTACACTGCACTGCTAATGTCACCGAGCCACATGGGAGGCGCCCAATTCAATTCCCCCAGAAGGCTGGTGCTCTAGGCAATTGCCTTGTTTGCCCAGTAGCAGAGCTGCCCCTGTGGAAGATAAGTCTGTCAACAGCTATTAGCTATGGTGACTAAGGAGAACCTCCACATTCAGAGGCATTAAGCCTCTGAATCCCAGAGCCAAATGGCAACATCAAGGGAAGGCCTCAGTCTCTATGCCCTGTTACTGGACATCCAGAGTTACTGGTTGGACACAGTGTGAGACAGGATGCTGGACTAGATTGAGAGCCATTGTAGATTGTAGTTCCATTGTAGATTGTAGTTCCATTGAGAGCATTTTATCTTATTGCCTCTGCGTGTGGTTTGGGAGCTGCACGGAAGCAGAGAGAAGGGTGCTCCGAAGAGTGACGAGAAGAGCACAAAAGATTTGTGGATGTTCTCTCCCCTCATTGGTGGATCTGTATAATATGGCATGTAAAAGGAAGATACAAATGATCCTAAGGGACCATACACATCTGGGCCATTTGCTTTTTGAGATCTTACCGTCAGGTAGACGATATAGAGTGTTGAAGGCTAGGACAAACAGATTTAAGGACAGTTTCTATCCAAGTGCTGTGGTTAGGTTAAATGCAGGGTTATGAAGGATTATCTGTTTTAGATGTATTTAATGGTTTAAATGGTTTTAATGGTTTTATGAATGTTTAATGGTTTTATGAATGTTTATTTAATGGTTTAAATGGTTTAAATGGCTTTATGAATGTTTATCCGTTTTAGATGTATTTAAATGGTTTTAATGGTTTAAATGGTTTAATGGTTTTAGATGTATTTAAATGGTTTATGAATATGTGTGTTTGATGTGTTGGTATGTTTGTGGAAGAGCACCTCATTTCGTTGCTCTCTTTTTGTTGAGAACAATGACAATAAATTCATCATCTATCTATCTATCTATCTATCTATCTATCTATCTATCTATCTATCTATCTATCTATCTATCTATCTATCTATCTATCTATCTATCTATCTATCTATCTATCTATCACTTGTCTGATCCAGCAGGGCTCTTCTTATATTCATAAGGTCTTTATTCTCTGCATACCAATAGTCTCTTTATACCAATTCTTCTTCAAAGAGACCAATCAGATTCTTCTCAGCCAGTTCTCAGTCATATGGACCTAACTCCTTTCTCATCTCCAATCTCTCCCCTCTTTCTCTGATTGGAGGAATGGCAGAGTACTACTGCACCTTGGACTCACACCTATATCTTTGGGGTGCCTAATTTTAACTTTCCCAGATGTTCCCCTGGTAAACTTGCTAAAGTCTGGCTTTGTTTTCTGTTGTGCTCAGTCCCTGTATGTAAGCCTCCTTCTCACGTCACATGGCCAGCACACATACCATTCTGCTCAATAGCAATTTACAAATACTATTCTGCACATGAATATGCTTTTGCTCACCAGCTTGCCTCCTATTTGTATGCTCTGGGTTCTTACACATTGATCAAGCCCAGCCTCACTTCAGCATATTGCCTGGAATTCCTGTCTCATCACCTGTTTGCCCCCCCTTGCCAAGCACCTTCCTCCAAGGTATAGCTGGTGTGCTAGGTTTAGAACTAGATAGTTCCCCAAAACAGAAAAGGATAGGTAATATTCACTCCACTGTCTATTTTATCTTCTAAGTTTACTCCTCCTCTTTCACTTTTTCTCTTATGTATGCCTTTTCTCCTTGAAGCAACTGCTGGACAGGTGCAACAACCAGGTACTGCTATTGACAGTGTGGTATTTTGAGCTGAAATATACTAACACAAAGGTCACCAACCTTTTTGAGCCTGTGAGCATTTTCGGACTACTGACATAGGATGGTGGGTGTCTGCCATAGTAGGCAGAGCCAATGACAAAAGGGAATGAGATCATGCTTAACTTTTATAGTAACTGGGGATGGGCATAAACCGAACATCAAAGACAAAATTTGTCTTGAATTTTGCATTGTTCATGGTTCATGAACCGAAGTTTTTTCTCAGTGGTTTTCTTTTCCTTTTCCTTTTTTATCTGATCAATAAAAATAAATTCTGACACAAAATAAAAATAAACCCTGTTTTCTGTTCCCTGTGAAAGCCTCAGAAACAACTGAGTGGCAGGGAGCAGAGTGCTACCTGCCGCTCAGCTACTTTTTGTGCTTTCTGCAAACCTCATCTAAAGGGACAGCAGTCCCAATTTATTAAAGGGACTGCAGCCCCTTTAAATGGGGTTTGAAGGGCTACAAATCACAAAGCAGTTTGGTTCATGAATAAACATCCAGTTCAATTTGGTTCAGTTTGCATTTTTCCGGTTCACGCCCATCCCTAATAGTAAGTCTTCAACAAAGTAAGCAAAAATTCTGCTTAACTAGATTATTTTTAGAATGAATATATTATTTAAAATATTTTCTTGAATACATATAGCTTATTTTCAGTCACTGCTGACAAAACAATTTTTTTTAATTTGCACAGCCAAAGATCACCAGCAGCCAATCAGAAGCTTCACTTCAAATACACGTGCCAGTCAAATTTATTTCCGTGACCTTCCAGCACTTAGTGTTTTTTATTTAACAGCATTATCCATTATTTTATCCACACTAAACAAACTGCTTCCTGATATAATTTTAAATTTGGTAGTTGAAATCCACCTTTCTCTTTTGCATCTGTCAAAACTTTCATTTTGATCCTTGGTTTCTTCCCAGCCCACACAAATTCTGAAATTTTTCTTTGCCATTTATCAAATTGTTTACTATCTTTCACAATGGGAATAGTTTGAAACAAATACATTATTCTTGGTAGAATATTCATTTTAATTGAGCTGTTCTACCCAGCAATGACAAATTTATTCCATTTTAACATATCTTCATCCATTTTACGCCATAGCCTCTCATAATTATTTTTAAACAGATCAATATTCTTCATTGTTATCTCCACAGCCAAATATTTTACCTTGGAGGTAACTTCACAGCCCATTAGTCTCTGCAATTCTTGTTGCTTATTTATTTGCATATTTTTACATAGAGGTTTTTATTTTTCTTTATTAATACATAGTCCCGCCAACCCCCCATATTCTTGTATTTTGGCTAACAACAAAGGTGTGACTTGTATGGGGTTTTCATTTATAAACATTATATCATCTGCAAATGCTCTGTATTTGTAAGTAAATCCTTTTATTTTTAATCCTTCTATTTCTTTATCTTCTTGGATCTGCATCAGTAATATTTCAAGAGTCATTATAAACAACAGTGGAGAAAGTGGACAACCTTGTCTTGTACCTTTAGTAATTATCATATCTTCTGTAAGATCAGCATTTATACATAACCTTGCACGTTGTTCAGTATATATTGCTTTTATATAATAATAATAATAATAATAATAATAATAATAATAATAATAATAATAATAATAATAATAATAATAATAATAATAATAATAATAATAATAATAATAAATTTTATTTATATCCCGCCCTCCCCGCCTAGGCAGGCTCAGGGCGGCTAACAACAGTTCAATAAAATTATACAATATACAATATAAGGCGATTTAAAACAACATTTAAATTATACATTAATTTAAAACAACAATCTAAAACCAGTTCCAAATGTCTAGGTCATTCCATAGTTTAAACGGCGGTGATCTTCCTGATGTTATTCTGAACACTTATATTATGGCAGGGGTCACTAGATAAATCGTTGGTGGATTAAACAGCCATCCTATCAACGTCTACAAAAGCCTGTTTGAAAAGGATGGTCTTTTATCATTCTTATAAAGCTTTCTCCCAGCTCCATTTTCTCCATTACTGCAAACATAAAATTCCAATTTAAATTGTCAAATGCTTTCTCTGCATCTGCAAAGAATAATGCTACTTCTTTTTCTGGATGTCTTTCATAATATTCTACAATATTTACAACAGTTCTGATATTGTCTCTTATTTGCCTTTTGGGAAGAAACCCCGCTTGATCTTCCTTTATAAAATTTATCAAATGTTGTTTAATCCGTTCTGCCAAGATTCTTGTATATATTTTATAGTCATTGTTTAATAGCGAAATTGATCTGTAATTTTTTACATTCGTGACATCTCTATCTTCCTTTGGTATCAACGAAATAACAGCTTCTTTCCATATATTTGGTATTTTCCCTTTTATTCTTATCATGTTCATCAACTTCTGCAATTTTGGTATTAACTCATCTTTAAAGATTTTAAAATATTTAGCTATATATCCATCTGGCCCAGGTGCCTTTCCATTTTTCATTGCATTAATTGCTGCTTCAATAGGATCATTTTTTTTCAATTGGATCATTTTTTCAATTGGATCATTCAAAACTTTTTGCATATTTTCTGTTAAGGGTTCTATTTTTATCTTTTGTAGATACTCATCCATCCTTTCATTCTTTATTTTAACACCTTTAAACAACTTGGCATAATACTTAAAAAATTCTCTTTTTATTCCCTCTTGGTTAACCACCTCTCTTCCATCTACCACAATTTTATTAATAATTTTATTTTCTCTCTTTTTCTTCAGTTGCCAAGCCAATACTTTCCAGGTTTATTTGCTCCCTCAAAAGATTTCTGTTGCAGTCTTTTCAAATTCCATTACAATTATTTATTTAACAAATGTCTCATTTGCGTTTTTAATATTGTAATTTCCCTTATAATTTTCTTTTTCCCTGGCCTTTTTCTCAACTCCCCTTCTTTTTTCTTTATTTCATTTTGAATGTCCAACAGCTGTTTTTTCTTTTGCTCTCTTATCTTTATTATTCAAAGTGATCAATATTCCTCTCATTACTGCTTTATAGGCATCCCAGACCATCTGAAATTCTATATCCTCTTTGTAATTCATTTGAAAGAAAGTTTTAGTTTCTAGATATGTCACTTACAATAAACAATAAATTCCTTTCCACTTTTTAGCACTGTCTTTTAAATTTACAAAGTCCAAATTTCACCTCTTCCTTCTTCTTCCAAGCTTTCTAAATTTCCATTTCCCACCTTCTGAATTTATTCTGTTTAGCTGTAAATAGTCCCGGAATGAAAGATAGTAATCTGTACCTTTTCTGCCAATTATCCAGATCCACACTAGTCTTGTGTAGCTTTAGATGTTTAGCAATGTCCAAGAAGGTTAGGATTCTGTCGAGCTTATGTCAAATAAATGACTCTGAGAACTTCTGCAGATGATGAAAATGCAACTCTTCCCAGAGATCCCTCAAAGCCTCAAAGGAGCCCCCCGGGACTCCCTTTTAGCCAAGGTAAATCTTTTCAAAGTTTTCTGTGCATATCTTGGACTAATCTCTAACTGAGAAAAGTAGGCAGTAGGCATTAATTTGCCTTCCACTACCCCGAACAGAAGTTCCAGCCTGCTCCCATTATGAGAAGCAGCTCAGCTCGACATTTTCCTCCCCCGGAAGTCCTATTTCCTTGTATGCTTGACTGATTTTTATAATAAAAACCATCTATATTTTACCAAACATTCTCCTCGTTATTTGGAGGGAGGTTCTGGAGGTCATCTCTTATATACATAGGTTCTGTATCCCGCTGAGCCATAGTTGCCCACCACTCTAATTCCCCTACCTCTTATTGAGGGCAATTTGACTTACAATAAAACCACTTGTGCTTTCAGGTATGCACATGTGGGGTCCTATAGATATTGGGAATGCTACAAAAAGCAGGGTACTGGTAGTGTATACAGAACTGATGCACATAAAGCTATCTTCAAACGATGTGGTCTACACATCTGCCAGCTGGTGTGACCCCTCTCCTCACAATGTACATTCAAAAGACACAGTTTGGACTGCCTGAACAGAACTACCATGAGTTACTTACGGCCTTCATACAAGCTTTAGAGTTAAATAAGTATTTGAACTTCAGTTATCTACATTCCACTCTTTCCATTGTATGATACAGAAATAGTTTGTTCAGAGTGTGGGTCCATTACTATCACACTTTTCAACAGGTTGACCATGGACAACCTTATAACAAAGTCATTGTATTCAAGAAGCTGATTTAAATTGAAGCTTCATCCTGACAAGATGGAAGCGCTACTGGTTGTTGGAAGGTCCGACCTGTGATTTAAAGTCTCACCCATTCTGGATGCAGCTGCACTATGTCAAAGCCCCCTTATCCTACAAGAAGGCTTTGGGTGAAGGTCAAGAACAAAACATACAATATTGGGGAGTGAATCCTCACTGCCCAGGGTAATGAGCCACCACCAGCCCCTTTAAGCTAAGCCTCAGCTGACAGACCTAGGGATCAAGTCTCCATCCCTACCAGATATTAATCAAGAAGTCAGCCCTGCAAGGTAAGACACTTCAAGTTGCGTTCCATAAAGAATTACCTGGTAGCTATAGCCAAAGAGGCCAAGTACTGGGGTTAGACTGAAATTCAAAAGCCCAAATAACATGACAGGAGTATGATAAATAGGTTTTTTAAAATAAATGTGCAAAAGAATACAAATACAAAAGCAATGCAAAGCAGAGAAAAATAATAACACTAAATAATTATCCTGGAATACTTATTCAGGTTTTAGTACTATGGCCCAGATATTACCTGGTCGGACTGAAGGTACAAAGTCAAGATAGAATGCCAAAGTCCAAAATCCAAAAAACAGAGGTTCCAACTGCACAAGGACCTACATTCAAAAGGATGCCAAGAAGAAAAGCAGGCCCAAAGGATCAAACTAGAATGAATGGTCTTCCTTTATGACAAAAGAATGTCCACAGCTGGCCTGATCCTGTTCAGCAATCAGGTGTGTTGCCAAGACCTGTGACCACATAGCTCTGCAGCTGCAAAATACTCGCAAGCAAAGAACTCACTGGGGTTCCTTGTGCTAATAAGACAGAATATGAGTGTGAAACTCCCTTGACACTCCAAGGTCCATGATCTCACTTGCCCCTATGCCTGACTCCCTCTCATTCTTTATCTCTCTTGAAACTGCAAGCCATCCAGACACTTATTTCCCAGAGAGGAGTTCTCAATAACTGGACTAAGCCCAAAATCCCAAATCAAGACTTGAAAGGCCACAAAATGGCTAGAGAAGGCCAGTTTCATGACACACTGTCCTTGAAGGAACAGGTCCATAGTCTCCTTGACCCAGGTTTACTGCTCAATAAGCAGATAGCAGCTGTAGCCAGGTGTGTCTTTTACCAGATTTGACTGGTTAGCCAGCTGTGGCTTTTCCTGGGCAGAAAAGATCTGGCCACGGTAGTTCATGCTCTGATTGCATCTAGATTAGTACTGCGATGTGCTCTAAATGGGGCTACCCTTGACAAGTATTTGCAAACTTCAATTGGTACAGAATACTGCCAGCAGCATGCTGACTAGAGTGAGTCATGGGGGATCATGTCACTCCTATCTTGTTCCATCTACATTCAATCCCAATTTGTTTCCAGGAACAATTCAATTTGCTGTCTCTGACCTTCAAGGATTTGGGACCAATATACCTGAAGGGCTGCCTACTCCCTTATGAACCTGCCTAACCATTATAGTTATCTCCAGATGCCGTGCTTTGGGTGCTCCTGTCTTCTGAGATTAGGTAGGTGACAACCCAGGTGAAGGCCTCCTTGGTTATCATACTAAAGCTCTACAATTTTCTCCCTAAGGTGATTTCTCTTTTCTGTTCTGTGGTATCTTTGTCCAGCAGGTAAAGACTCTTACGTTGTTTCATTTGGCATTCCCTCAGTGATTCCTCCATCTTGACCAATGTTTTCCTTGATTTTTAAAATATTTTGTACATATCTTAACTATGTTTTAATTTTTTTTAATAATGTACATTGCAAGGATTGGTATTTAATGGTTTTATCATGTATATTTTAAATAGTTAGCCACCTGAGTGGCCCCTTGAAAGGGCAGAAAGGTGGAATATAAATTTTGAAAATAAATAAATAATAAATTACTAAAACTTTAATTTGTTGGCAAATGAGAAAGATTGTGAAGCATTTCAGAATAGAAACCACAAGTTTCTACAGATTGCCCAATTTGCTAGCAAATTAAAAACAATATAAGTACACGTGCTTTTTAATCCTCTTGTTACACCATTGTCTGAGTTCAGCAAGAAGAAAATTAGTGATAATGCTTTCCATTTAATTAGTATATTACATGCACTGTAATTATTAGAGGGAAATGTTATATTAAGGGAAGCGAAAGTTAGCAGTAAATTACCTTGTAGTTATTGTCAATTTCCCAAGCTACTGCTCCTTAAGATAACCCTCTCCCTATGGTCCTTCCGGTAATTTTTCTTTGCCTGATAAACATGATGATTAAACTGCACACAGTGCAAACCTTTGATACTTTTTAAATTAAATCCATGCCCAGCCTAAGGGCTGTGTCTGATTTCAACTAAATGTGTCAGTTAATCAGATAAAAAATTATCAGTAACTCAAAGAAGCAGCAGCCTAAGGCTTCATCAGGGCTAGGGAGAGCTGAATAAAATAAGACATTCAGACAATATCATATTATGAGTAAAGGTTACTGATAAGCATAAAGCCAAACAGAACTGTTCATCACCTTAATAATATCTATCTTTGGAGAACCGTTATATACAACAGTCAAATTATTGCTTTTTAGAAAGCAATTATAAAAATGGGCCCCTATGCTAGTATACTATTTAAACTCAACATGCAGTGGGGGGAACTAAGAACTGGACTTGCAAAAAATAGATTCCTGAGAAAAGATCACACAAAAACACACCTTATTTTGTTTTCTTTTCAAAACACATTTTTATTTTAAAAATTAGCCCAAACACACAAATTGCCTCCTCTTTCTCTGCAGTTCACACCCATTCCAACAATTACTAATAATTCTTTTCTATCTTTGATAATCTTCTAAGGATTGCCCTTCAAGTTTTATCCCCTTCACTCACCCACCTCTTTATTTAATCATACAAGAAGTAATCAATCCCTTTATCTGCCCCCCTTCCCAGACCTCTTTCTGCATTAGTGTTACTGATGTTTTAAATTCTTTACCAAAATCATGTTTTCTTTGTGACACTTCTTCAATTTCTTCATTGTATTCTCATTTCTTCTGTGACCATTCCCTGCACAAATTCCTTGTCTTTATCTTTAATGCTTCCAAGATCTATGCTTACTTTCGTAGTTTTTTTATATGCCACTCCTGCCTCCCGTTATAGACAAACAACATTTTCAAATGTTCAAAAGTCTTCTCCTAATACAATCCCACAATTCACTCTCTTGCCGGGGCTGAAGCAGATATGTGCCACCTCTATACTCCCTTATATCGCTGCTCAAAACCTAGTGCAAAGGCATTGGCTTAACCTATTCATTCCCAACCATTGCCATCTGCCACATTCATTCCTGCCTCTGTCTCTCCATCCTAGGGTTGCCCAGTCTGTGTTGGAAAATACCTGGAGACTTTGGAAGTGGATCCAAGAGAGGGTGGGGTTTGGGGAGGGGAGGGGCCTCAGCATTGCACAATGCCATAGAGTCCACCCTTTAAAGCATTAAAGCAGCCATTTTCTCCAGGCGAGATGATCTCTGCCAGCTAGAGATCAGTTGTAAAAGTGGGAGATTTCCAGGCCCAACTTGGAGGCTGGCAACCCTACTCCACCCCCACCATTGTTTATTTTGGATCACAAAATCCTTGAAGTGCAATTTAGATCACAAACTCCTTCTGCTTCTGTACCATCAAAGCTTTTCCATGTAAATGATTGATTTATTCCATTTTTAGCCCGCCCTTTCCAAAAACGGGCATAGAGCTGGGTACAACACAGCCATAACATATAAGTAGATTTCAATATACATATAGATTTAAAAATAATAATAATATACATAAAGGTAGATTTTAAAAGTATCAACATTTAAAATCACTGCAAGGTATCATCAATAGATCCCTGATAGTAGGTATCTTTCCCACGCCCCTTAAAGAGGCTGTGGTCCGTCCCCTCTTGAAAAAACCATCTGCAGATCCGGCCATATTGGCGAACTATTGGCCATATTGGCGAACCTTTTTGGGTAAAGTTATAGAGAGGGTGGTGGCAATTCAACTACAGGGATTCCTGGAGGACACTTCCGCACTGGATCCATTCCAGTCCGGCTTTCGACCAGGTCACGGGACGGAGACGGTTCTGGTCGCTCTCATGGATGACCTCCTGCGACATCTGGATTGGGGTGGCTCAGCAGTGCTGCTGTTATTGGACCTGTCAGCCGCTTTTGATACGGTTGATCATCAGCCGACTGGCTGCCTTGCCGACGTGGGGATTCAGGGGTCCGCCTTAGAGTGGTTGACCTCCTTTCTTCACGATTAGGGACAAAGGGTGGTGATAGCGGAGAAGTCATCCCAGAGGCACTCACTCACATGTGGTGTGCCTCAGGGTGCGATTCCATCCCCAATGTTATTTAACATCTATATGCGCCCCCTTGCCCAGATTGTCAGGAGGTATGGACTGGGTTGTCACCAATACGCAGATGACACCCAGATCTATCTACTGATGGGTAGCCAGTCCGACTGTACCCCAGAAAATCTGGACCTGGCTCTTCAAGCCGTAGCATCCTGGCTTAGGCTGAGTTGGCTGAAATTGAATCTATCTGAGCCAGGGTGGTCCAAGGGGAGGGGCCCAGCTGCCGGCTCTAGACGGGGTGCCATTGATACCGGCCCCTAAGGTCAAGAGCTTGGGCATGCTCCTTGAGTCCTCCCTTACAATGGAGGCCCAGGTAGCAGCCACTATTAGATCCACCTTTTTTCATCTTCGGCGAGTGCAGCAGCTGGCTCCTTTTCTGGAGCACAATGACTTAGCAATGGTGATCCATGCTACGGTCACCTCAAGAATAGATCACTGTAATGCTCTCTACATGGGGCTACCCTTGACGCTGACTCGGAAACTACAGTTAGTGTAGAACACTTCGGCACGGCTGCTAATGAGGCTCCCTCGATGGGAGCACATTCAGCCAGTGCTGAAAGAGCTGCACTGCCTATCTATTGTGTTCTGAATCCATTTCAAGGTGTTGGTATTGACCTTTAAAGCCCTTTATGGACAGGGACCTGTTTATCTGCGGGACCCCTTTCCCCATATATCCCCCAGAGAGCACTGCGTTCAGGGACAAAACATCTGCTGCTAACCCCTGGACCAAAGGAGGCCAGGTTACATTTGACACGAGCCAGGGCCTTCTCGGTGGCAGCACCAGAGTTATGGAATGCTCTCCCGGAGGCCATAAGGGCCCTGCGGGACCTTCCTACATTCCATAGGGCCTGTAAGACCAAATTGTTTCGACAGGCCTTCGATGCCTAAACTGAGAGATAGCTGCCACCTGACATCAGCTAGAGTTCCCGGTGACCAACCGTCTGAAAAGCCCAATTAGATGCAATGGAAGCCAGGATAATGAAGGGGGTGAAAGAAATGATAATTGCCTCTAAAAAAAGAAATAAGAAAAGATATTGAGAACTCAAAAAAAGAATTAAAAAAAGATATAGAGAATCTCAGAAATGAGACTGTAGTAATAACAAAAAAAGTACACGAGGTGTTAGAGAGAGTGAAAACACATGATTCCACCTTATTAAAATTACAAGAAAAGGTGATAATACATGAATGCAAGCTCATGGAGACACAGATTCATCTGAGAGGTGTACCAGAAGATGAAGAATCTGACTTGAAAGAATACATAATAAAAATAATTGCAGAATTTTTGGAGGAAGATCCTGAAGGGAATAGAAATATGTACGATTATATGTATAGAGTGAATTCACTCTATGCAAAAAAGAACAATCTGCCAAGAGATGTGGTCATAAGATTTATGACAAAAGAAATGGTGGGAAAAATCATGAACAAAAATTTAGAAAAGACATTGATAGTGGGAGGTAGTAGAATAAGAATTATGAAAGAGTTGCCAAGACAAGTGTTTAATGACAGGAATGCATATAAAAAACTGACAGAAAAATTATGTGTCAACGGAATGAGATACAGATAGATAATACCTAAAGGTTTGAGCTTTGAACTTCAAGGGAAAAGGATTACAATTACAAAACACACAGGAACTGCGCAGATTTTATAGAGAAAATAAAGAATTTGCACCATGGATTACAAATTAATATCTTGGAATGTAAATGGACTAAACTCACCACAAAAAAGAAGGGCAACATTTCACTGGATAAAAAACCAAAATTGTAATATAGTTTGTTTACAAGAAGTGCATATTAGACAAAAGGATTATAAATTTTTATGGAATAAGCAATTGGGACTAGAATTTTATACATTGGCTGAACAGAAGAAGAGAGGAGTAATTTTTTATATTAAAAAAAGAATTAGATCCGAAATTGGTTTTTAAAGATAAATATGGAAGGTACATCGCAGTGGAAATTTTATTGAATGCTAAAAATACTTTGTTGGTGGGACTTTATGCTCCAAATGGTGCAAAGGACATTTTTTTAAAAAATATTACGCAACATCTTGATGAAGTGACTTATAAGCAAATTTTGTTGATGGGGGACTTTAATGGAACAATCCAGAACACAATAAAAAGATCTGGGAAGAAAATATGATAAAGAAGGGAAATTGCCAAAATCTTTTTTTGAACTCGTTAAACAAGAGAGTTTGGAGGATATATGGAGGAAGTTCAATCCTGAAGTACGGGACTACACCTTTTTTTCAGCTGGACATAATTCTTTTTCTAGAATTGACATGTTGTGGGGTACCAAAGATCTGGGACTTATAACAAAGAAGATAGAGATCTTACCCAAAATAGGAGCTGATCATAACCCAATAATGTGGATTACAAAATTGTCTAAAAAGTTGAGAAGATGGAGAATAAATGAAGATTTACTATAAAATAAAGAAATAGTGACATCTTTAGAAAATGAAACTAAAGCTTACTTCCAAGTTAATGATAGAGAAGATATAGAATTTCAGACGGTATGGGATGCCTATAAGGCAGTAATGAGAGGAATATTAATAACTTTGAATAATAAAGATAAGAGAGCAAAAGATAAACAGATATTGGACATTCAAAATGAAATTAAGAAAAAAGGTGAATTAAGAAAAAGGCCAGGGAAAAAGAAAATTATAAGGGAGATTACAATATTGCAAACACAAATGAGACATTTGTTAAATAAGGAAATGGAATGGAATTTGAAAAAATTACAACAGAAATCTTTTGAGGGAGCAAACAAACCTGGGAAGTACTTGGCTTGGCAACTGAAGAAAAAGAGAGAAAGTAAAATTATTAACAAAATTGTGGCTGATGGGAAAGAGATGGTGGACCAAGAAGGAATAAAGAGAGAATTTTTTAAGTATTATGCTAATTTATTTAAGGGTGTTAAAATAAAGAAAGGAAGGATTGAAACGTATTTGCAAAAAATTAAAATAGCACCCTTAACTGAATATATGGAAAAAAAATTTCAATGATCCAATTGAAAAAATAAAAATTGAAGCAGCAATTAATGTAATGAAATCTGGAAAGGCACCTGGACCAGATGGTTATACGGCAAAAATTTTTCAAATTTCAAATTAGTACCAAAACTTCAAAAATTGATGAATGCGATAAGATCAAATGGGAAAATACCTAATACATGGAAAGAAGCTGTAATTTCGTTGATGCCAAAGGAAGATAGAGATGTCACAAATGTAAAGAATTATAGACCAATTTCATTATTAAATAATGTCTATAAAATATACACAAGAATCCTGGCAGAACGGCTTAAACAATATTTAATAAATTTCATAAAGGAAGATCAGGTGGGTTTTCTTCCTAAAAGGCAAATAAGAGACAATATTAGAACTGTTGTAAATATTGTAGAATATTATGAAAGACATCCAGAGAAAGAAGTTGCATTATTTTTTGTGGATGCAGAGAAAGCTATTGATAATCTGAACTGGGACTTTATGCTTGCAGTAATGGAGAAAATAAAGTTGGGGGGGAAACTTTATAAGAATGATAAAGGCAATATATACTAAGCAACATGCAAGGTTATGTATAAATGCAATCTCACAGATGAAATGAAAATTAGCAAATGTACAAGACAAGGTTGTCCACTTTCGCCATTATTGTTTATAATGACTCTTGAAATTTTATTGATGCAAATGCAAGATGATGAAGAAATAGAAGGAATGAGAATTAAAGGTTTTACTTATAAATATAGAGCATTTAAGGATGATATAATGTTTATAAATGAAAATCCTACACAAGTAACTCCTTTGTTGTTAGCCACAATACAAAATTTTGGAGAATTGGCGGGACTTTATGTTAAAAAGGAAAAATCAAAACTTTTATGTAAAAATATGCAAGTAAATAAACAAAAGGAATTGCAGAGGCTAACGGGATGTGAGGTTACCTCTAAAGTAAAATATCTGGGTGTGGAAATAACAATGAAGAACATTGATTTGTTTAAAAATAATTATGAAAATTATGGCGTAAAATGGATGAAAATATGATAAAAGCTTAATTTGTCATTGCTTGGGAGAATAGCTGCAATTAAGATGAACATTTTGCCGAGAATGCTGTATTTATTCCAAACTATCCCGATTGTGAAAGACAGCAAACAATTTAATAAATGGCAAAGAAAGATTTCAGAATTTGTATGGGCTGGAAAGAAACCAAGGATTAAAATGAAAGTTTTAACAGATGCAAAAGAAGGCGGAGGATTCCAATTACCAGATTTAAGACTATATCATGAAGCAGTTTGTTTGGTGTGGATAAAAGATTGGGTGACATTATTGAATAAAAAAACTTTTAACGCTAGAAGATCATGGAAATAAATTCAGCTGGCACGCTTATATGTACTATGGAAAGAAAAAGATGGATTTTTTTTCTCTCACCATTACATAAGAAGTAATTTGCTAAATATCTGGATGAAGTATAAGAAATACGGTGATGAGAGAAAACCACTATGGATAGTGCCTGCAGAAGTAATTAAAACAGCTGAGCTAGAAGGAAAATGGATGTCATACAATCAATTATTAAAAATACAAAGCGGTAAGATAGAGTTGAAAACTGCTGAGGAGCTGAATTATAAGTATGATTGGTTTCAAATGCAACAAATAAAGAGTTTGGTGGAAAGTGATATTAAAACTGAAGGAATAAGACGAGAACAAACGGAAATGGAAAAAGTTCTGCTTGGAGATAATGAAAAATCAATTTCGAAAATCTATAAGTTACTTTTAAAATGGTCTACAGAAGATAAAGTAGTGAAATCTCAAATGATTAAATGGGCAATAAATGTAAATAAAGAAATACAGATGGGTACATGGGAATATTTGTGGAAGAACTCTATGAAACTCTCAACATGTCAGAGTATCAAAGAAAACTGTTTTAAGATGATGTATAGATGGTATATGACTCCTAAAAAGTTGGCAAAGATGAATAACAAGATGCCGGACAGGTGTTGGAAATGTAGAAAACATGAAGGTTCTTTCTACCATATGTGGTGGACTTGAGAAAGAGCGAAAATGTATTGGTAGATGATTCAACAAGAGATTTCTAAGATTTTGGGTTACGAATTTAACAAAGTTGCAGAGACTTTTCTGTTGGGATTACAAATGGAAAAATTTCCAAAGGAAGATAGGACTTTAATCTGGTACTTGCTCTCAGATGCTAGGACACTGTATGCGCAGTTGTGGAAGCAAGAAAAAATGCCAGAGAAATGGGACTGGATTGTAAAAGTTATGACATGGAGTGAAATGGACAAGTTAACAAGAACCTTAAGAGACTATGATTTAGAAGTATTTAAGATGGAGTGGAAGAAGTTCAGAAGATACGTAGAAAAAGAGTGGAAAATAAAAGGACATTGGACAATTTTTGATAATGACTAAATATAAGAGGGAGGAGGATATGAATTTTGGTTCTTATTAATTAAGGGTACCTTTAATAATAATGTTTTAAGTATAGTACACCGGCGGGGGTCAAGTAACAGGAGGAGGGGGAGATAGAAAGTAATATATGGGATAGAGGAAAAAAGTAGTTATTAATTATGTAAGAAATTGAATATATTACCATATGTTACAAATAAAAAATGTTTGAAACCGAAAACTCAACTAAAAGCTTGTCTGCCCTAAGACCAAGGAGGAGAACAGATTTTCATCTAAGAAGAAATAAGTTTACTTTTCCAGGAAAGGAAGAGAAATTGTGGGTTTTACGATCAACTATACATATGTGTATAGCTGTACACACAAAAGGGCCTTGATTGGGTGTTTCAGTCTCTCCCACCAAACCAACATGATAAAAAGGGGACTAGCAGAACAAATAAAAGATGGCTCGGTTCATCACGTCTACCTCACAAGAAAAAATGTAGGACAAGAGAATGTAACCTGCTTTGGGTCAAAATGAAAGGTATAAATAAAGTAAATAAAATGAATAAATTTTTAAAATCTCAGATATAGCACAATACTATCAACAGACTGAGGCTTAAGAACTGATACTTCTAATGATGAAGTAACATTTATGGCATATCCCCAGCATACACTAATATAGTTTCAGAGAAGCACAGATGATCTAAGAAATTCCTCTTCTGACAATGAAAATTAATATAAAAATCATTCAGTCCTCTCTCTTGCTGTTTCCAATCCATAGCAGAAGTAGTATGTTAAATCAGTGTCCTGATTTGTACTATATTGCTGAAATATGAAAGCCTTCGGAACAGCAACCTTAATTGCATTTGCTCAAAGATGTTGAAACTATGCAACAGGCTTCAGAAATTTTGAGAGAAAGAATATGGGATGTCAACATTTGAAAGAAATAAGTCACATTTCAAAATATCTTACATCATCAGACATTCTACACTGAATTAAAACAAATTTCACTACTAAAGACAAGACTTTCTCAAAACAAAACAAAAACTCTGTTTTGCAAAAGAGGACTTATCACTCTGGAACGCATTAATATGAATGTGCATTGTGAGTTGGACAAACTGTATTGTCAAAAGGAAAAAAAAGGAACTGGCAAGATAATCATCATGTAGGCGCTGATAAAAAGTTTTTTTATTAGGAAAGGTATTATTACAACACATAATTGGAACAAAGAAGTAGCAATAAGTTTAGCTACCATTTCTGTTTTCTGGTATTATTTTATATGATTGAGAAGGGTTTTTTTTAAGCTGATGGTTATGTTTTAGATCTAGTTGTTCAACATTAAGTGATGATGTAATTATATTTAATATATTACTTTCTTATTCTTTGTTGATGTGTTTTTACACCAGGCGTTTCCACCTCAAATAGAGATGGAGGACCTCAAACAGTTCAATTCTGTTCTTACAAAACTTCTGTAGAGATGAGAAATAGCATAGTTCAAAATATTTAAATTAAATGAACCAATTATTTGAAAAGAGTGTATGTGATAGTGAGGTTCTGGAAAATACATTTGCATTCATGACATAACAAGGAAATGACTCAGGTAAGCACAACTTTGCAGAGAAGAATAAAATAGGCACAAAGTGCAGTGATGCTGTACATTCAAATAACAAATGATGTCACGTCAAAGGCAGATTTAGAGAGGTGTATATAGGATATACTACAAATACAGAGACAAGTAATATTGCCCATATAAGAAGCCCTCTTGATTTTACTGGCACAAAAAAAAAAATCAGTTACAATTATGTTTGTTCGAAAAGCTATTAAAGTCATGGTAAAAAAATCACTCCAGGCTGGTGCTCAACCAAAACTCATCTGTACAGTTTCACATGCTTCCATTTTCCTGTAGCTTTTTGACAGCTGCCTCAAACATTTCATTGTTTTTCAACTGAGTCCTCAAAACACTGCTCAAAGGAAGCAATGATGAAAGTCTCAAAATACTCAGGTGTTTACTTCCTTTGTTCTCCTCCTCATTCTTTTTTTTTTCTTAAATGTGTCTAAGCTTGGGGAAAAACTTATCTTGATTGAGCAAACCCTCCATCAGCTTCCATAAGCCCTCCTCCAATGCATGGCAATGGTGCAAATTGGTACCAGCCCCATAGGTTAGGGAAGAGCTTACAAAAGAAAACCAAGGGTTTTTTTCTCAGTTGGATGCACTTTCCTATGTCCAACTCCCTCCCCCATATCAAGTCTGAGGAACTTCCTGAATCTTGACCATTTGACAAGGACTACCCTTTGATCAAGGACTACACAACTCTGAATTCTTTTAGGAAAAGAGCAATTGTTTAAGTCATCCAATCTAGCTACAGTGAGAAATGTGATTATTTGTTTGTGGATAGGACATGGAGCAAAAAAAAAAAAGACCAAAAATTGAGAAAAATATGCAATTTTAAAATGTCAGCCTGTAATAATCTGTCTCATGTTTACATTAGGCCAAGGTGATATCCCAGCATGCAGAGACAGCCACAAATGCCTTGTGAGGATTTAATACATTGGATTGATTTATCCTGGTTAAGGAATCAGGAGCAGGCTACAGGATTGCATGCATCTTTTCAAGCCAGTTTCTAGGATTGCTAACTCTGGCTCAGCAAATTCCTGAACATGTGGACATGGCACCTGAGGAGAGCAAAGTTTGAGAAGGGGAGAGAATTCAGAAGAGATGTGATATCATGGAACAGGGCTGGTCAAATTGTGGCTCGAGAGCCACATATGGCTCTTTCACATATATTGTATGGTTCTCAAATCTCCCATTGCCCCATCTGCCAGCTTGGAGAAGGCGTCTCTTTAAATCACTTCTCTGAGCCAAGCCAGCCAGCAGCTTGGAGAATGCATTTAAAGCTAAGATTGCTTTCTTTCCACCTCTTCTTCTCTCCTTCCTTCCCTCCCTGTCTTGCGGCTTTCAAACATCTGAAATTTATTCTATGGGGCTTCAGAGCGGGCACGTGGGAATAGGCAGTGTCGGCAGCCGCTTCAGGTGCCACCCTGCCTGGGGGGCACTGCTGGGTACCCCTCTCTTCCCTGAGTGGAGCCAGGACCCGGGGCCGGCACTTGCACAGCATGCTCCTTTCAAGGAGCACAGTACACAGGCACAGTGTGTTAGCAGTGCCTAGCCACTTTTGGGTGGAAAGTGGCCAAGGGACACTTTTCCATTGTGCTCATCAGTGTAATGGGAAGGTGCTGTTCAGCTGCTTTTCGGTTGAAAAACAGTGCACTCTTTGGAGACTAAAACAGTGCACTCTTTGGAGACTTCCAAGGAAGCCTCTAAAGAGCGTACTGCAAGGGAAAGCGGTGGCGCACAGCACTGTTGTGCGCCACACATCGCTCCCTTGTCCCCTGCTTCCCCGGTCTGTACTATGACATCACTTTTGATCACATCATCATGCTGTCCATACACAAAGTGCACACTTGATGATTTCTCCTGAGGGAGTTTGGTGGGGGGCACGCAGTGCAGGGGTCTGCCTCGAGTGGCAAAACCCCTAGCACCAGGATTGTGTGGCTCTTATGTTAAGCAAGTTTGGCCACCCCTGCCATAGAGTCTACCGTGCAGAGGTGGCATTTCCTTTAGCAGAACTATGTATTTTGGAGGTCAGTTGTATTTCTGGAAGAACTCATTCCCTCTGGAATGTTAGCAACCCTTACTTCTGTCCTCCCATGGACAAAATCTCACCTTAACCATAGGACTTCAGTAGCACTTGAGTTGTGGTTGATACTTAGTACCATCAATTAAAAGCTGGTTAGAATTCCAAGTTATGTCAATATTCACAATTTATGGTACTGACATAATCACTATTTTCCCAGTTCATACAGTCCTTTGTTTATGGAAAATTCTGGAAGTTTATACATGTTCCATGTTATATAAGAACATAAGAGAAGTCATGTTGGACACATCCAGTCCAACACTCGGTGTCACACAATGGCCAAAAAACCAGGTGCCATCAAGAGGTCCACCACTGGCCAGGACACAAGAAACCCTTCCACTGTTGCCCCCCCCCCCCGGCAAGCAACAAGAATACAGAGCATCACTGCCTGAGAGAGAGAGTTCCATCTATACCCTGTGGCTAATAGCCACTGATGGACTTCTGCTCCATATGTTTATCCAATCTCTTTGTGAAGCCATCTATGCATGTAGCTGCCACCATCTCCCGTGCCAGTGAATTCCATGTGTTAATCATTCCTTGGGTGAAGGAGGACTTCCTTTTATCCGATCTAACCCAACTGCTCAGCAATTTCATTGAGTGCCCATGAGTTCTCGTATTGTGAGAAAGGGAGAAAAGTACTTCTTTTTCTACCCTTTCTATCCAATGCACAATTTTGTAAACTTCTATCATGTCACCCCTCAGTCATTGTTTCTCCAAGCTAAAGAACCGTAAGTGCTTTAACTCTTCATAGGGAAAATGTTCCCACCCTTCAATCATTCTTTTCTGCACTTTTTCCATTGCTATAATATCTTTTTTGAGGTGTGATGTCCAGAATTGTACACAGTATTCCAATGAATGTTTACTCAGAAGAAAGTCCCACATTTTTCAATGTACTTTACCGTATTTTTCGGACCATAAGACGCACTTTCCCCCCCCCCCAAAAAAGTGGGGGGGGAATAGTGTGCGTCTTATGGAGCGAAGAGTGTACGCCAGCGAGGCTGAGGGGGGCACTGCGGTGGGAGGCGAGGGGGATGGGCTGCGGCGGTTCCCGTTGGCTGCCTCTCCCTCTGCCAGTGGGCCGAGGCGGAGAGACGGAGCCTGGCCTCCCTTTTTGCCTGCAAGGTCTGCAGGAGGGCCGCCGCGTCGCGGGGTGCTTGGTGGAATCTGCCCTGTCAGTACAGGCAGGGAGACGGAGCCTGGCCTCCCTTTTTGCCTGCCAGGTCTGCAGGAGGGCCGCCGCTATCGTCGGGGGGGCGGGGTGCCCGGTGGAATCTGCCCTGTCAGTACAAGCAGGGAGATGGAGCCTGGCCTCCCTTTTTGCCTGCCAGGTCTGCAGGAGGGCCGCCGCCGCCACTATCGTCGGGGGGGGTGCCCGGTGGAATCTGCCCTGTCAGTACAAGCAGGGAGACGGAGCCTGGCCTTCCTTTTTGCCTGCCAGGTCTGCAGGAGGGCCACCGCTGCCGCTATTGTGGGGGGGGGGGGGTGCCTGGTGGAATCTGCCCTGTCAGTACAGGCAGGGAGATGGAGCCTGGCCTCCCTTTTTGCCTGCAAGGTCTGCAGGAGGGCCGCCGCGTCGCGGGGTGCTTGGTGGAATCTGCCCTGTCAGTAGAGGCAGGGAGACAGAGCCTGGCCTCCCTTTTTGCCTGCAAGGTCTGCAGGAGGGCCGCCGCATCGCGGGGTGCTTGGTGGAATCTGCCCTGTCAGTACAAGCAGGGAGACGGAGCCTGGCCTCCCTTTTTGCCTGCCAGGTCTGCAGGAGGGCCGCCGCTATCGTGGTGGGGGGGTGCCCGGTGGAATCTGCCCTGTCAGTACAGGCAGGGAGACGGAGCCTGGCCTGCCATTTTGCCTGCAAGGTCTGCAGGAGGGCCGCCGCGTCGCGGGGTGCCTGGTGGAATCTGCCCTGTCAGTACAGGCAGGGAGACGGAGCGTGGCCTCCCTTTTTGCCTGCAAGGTCTGCAGGAGGGCCGCCGCGTCGCGGGGTGCCCGGTGGAATCTGCTCTGCCAGTACAGGCAGGGAGACGGAGCCTGGCCTCCCTTTTTGCCTGCCAGGTCTGCAGGAGGGCCGCCACCGCTATCGTCGCCAGGTGCCCAGTGGAATCTGCCCTGTCAGTACAAGCAGGGAGATGGAGCCTGGCCTCCCTTTTTGCCTGCCAGGTCTGCAGGAGGGCCGCCGCGTCGCGGGGTACCTGGTGGAATCTGCCCTGTCAGTACAGGCAGGGAGACGGAGCCTGGCCTCCCTTTTTGCCTGCCAGGTCTGCAGGAGGGGCACCACCGCTATCATCCTCATGAAGAACTGAGTTTAAAAAATGATTAAAAGGGGGGGGGAGAGAAAAAAACGGGGGGTTGGGGGGGAGGGGGAATACCGTAATCAAAAGCTATGGGCCTGCCAGAAGAACCGCACCGGACCCAAGGCGTTCACATGGTGAACATGCCCGAGGTTCTCGCAGGTCTCAGCAGCCGCTGTGGGGCCACACAGGTATGGTAGTTCCAGCGGCTCTGGCTGGGCTCAGCTGCTGCTGCTGCTGCCGCCCTGCATTCGCGTCTTCCTGCAAGCTCTGGGGCAGGCAGCACCTTCAAGCAGAGGATCTCACAACACCCCCCCTCCCGCTCGCTCGTCTGGTCTGTACCCTCCCTTTGGGGGAGAAAAAGGGGCTTGTGCTAACGATGCCAGGGCTGATCAAAACCTTACAAAGAGCGGCCTCCCCCCCCCGGGTCCGGTGCAGTTCTTCTGGTGGGCCCATAGCTTTTAATTATTCCCCCCCCAAACCCCCGCTATTTCTCCCCCCCCCGCCCCCGCTTTTAAACATTTTTTAAACTCAGTTCTCTCGGAGATCACTGTAGGTGTGAGTTTTCCCTGAAGACCGAGACAGCTCCAATTCGGAAGTGCCCATGTGCTCTCCTCTATACGCGTAATGCTCCATGAATTTCTTACCGGGGGTGCTTGGGGGGAGGACTGGGACTCTCCCCTTTCAGACATGATTGTTATGAACTGAGATTGCGGGGGTGGAGGGAGAGTGCTTTGCTCTTCTGCTTTCCCCTATAGAGCCATGCACGCCCGACAGGGGGCTGCTCTGGATGGTCTGCACATTTGCTGTGGAATGCCATGGCGTTTCACAGAGACTGCCCCAGGAGGCTCCGCTGAAGAAGGCGGCGCAGCCTGGGTGCCCGGTGGAATCTGCCGGTACTCGGAGTTCTTCATGAGGATGATAGCGGCGGCGGCCCTCCTGCAGACCTGGCAGGCAAAAAGGGAGGCCAGGCTCCGTCTCCCTGCCTGTACCAGCAGGGCAGATTCCACCAGGCACCCCGTGACGATAGCGGCGGCCCCCCTGCAGACTTGGCAGGCAAAAAGGGAGGCCTGGCTCCGTCTCCCTGCCTGTACCGGCAGGGCAGATTCCACCGGGCACCCCCCAACGATAGCGGCGGCCCTCCTGCAGATCTGGCAGGCAAAAAGGGAGGCCAGGCTCCGTCTCCCTGCCTGTACCGGCAGGGCAGATTCCACCGGGCACCCCCCGACGATAGCGGCGGCGGCCCTCCTGCAGATCTGGCAGGCCAGGCTCCGTCTCCCTGCCTGTACCGGCAGGGCAGATTCCACTGGGCATCCCCGGACGATAGCGGCGGTGGCGGCCCTCCTGCAGATCTGGCAGCAAAAAGGGAGGCCAGGCTCCGTCTCCCTGCCTGTACCGACAGGGCAGATTCCACTGGGCACCCCGCGACGATAGAGGCGGCGGCCCTCCTGCAGACCTGGCAGGCAAAAAGGCCATTGGGGTTTGACATTCCTGGGTCTGATAGTGGCGAGGGAGATAGATAGAGCGCGAAGCTCGTTAGTGGTGCAGACTCGTTCCAAGCGGTTGGCAGGGTGCATGCATTGAACTCTGTGTTGCCCTGAGCATGCAGCGACTGCATGGCCCGAAGAATAGGGAGAGGCCAGGCAGGATGTGGTAACTGGGCTGGGCGGAGGCTCCAAAGCAGGAAGCGGAGGCTGCAGAAGTTGCTCCCGGTGCTGGGTTTGCAGTGCTGAGAGGCTCCCCGCGCGGTTTTACTGGCGAGATTGGAGGGGGGGTTGTTTTGCCAGGATTGAGAGGGGGAAGGTGCCCAGATCTGGGTGCACAGCTTCAAAAAATTTTTTCCTGTTTTCCTCCTCTAAAAACTAGATGCGTCTTATGGTCCAGTGCGTCTAATGGTCCGAAAAATACGGTAATTTCCAAAGGACTCCTACCTCATCTAAGGGGCCACCATTTGTATCTTCAGAGGTATACAGAGAAAGTTAAAACAAAATCTCTATGAAGCACATAGAATGCTGCAAACTAATATGGTTTATATTTAACTATTATTACAACTACTTAATGTGAGCTTGTTCACGAAATTTTATTTATTTATTTATTTAATTCAATTTTTAGCCCACCCTTCCCGTAGAACGGGCTCAGGGCGGGTTACATCATAGAACCAGTCAACAGTAAAAACAGTAAAAGACCAATTTAAAAAAATATAAAATCTAAGATTACAAAGACTAAGGTGGCAGAATTCTGCCTTACAGATGCGACCTATTGTCCACATCCAGCAGATCTTGTAGTCCTGAAATGGAATGAGGGATGGAATGAGGGGGGGAAGCCAGTAACAAGTGATGCCCACTGCCTCAGCTGAAAGCCTGGCAAAAGAGCTCTGTTTTACTTGTCCTGCGAAATTGAAGCAGATCCCACAGGCCCCAGATCTCCGGGGGGAGCTCATTCCACCAGGCAGGGGTCAGGGTTGAAAAGGCCCTGGCCCTCGTCGAGGCCAGATGGACGTCTCTGGTACCGGGTATTACCAAAAGTTGTTGGTATATGATTTAAAAATGGGAACTATAACTTAAGGTTTTAAACTGAACCTTTTTTATTATTCAAAATTCCCTTGATTCAGTTCAATCCATCTTAATTGATAATAAGTTCAGGAAAGACAAAGAGAAAGGGCAAATTATTTTCTGTTTATATTATTATGTGTATGATGATATAAATTATGATTTTATCTCCTCAAAGATGAGGTAATAACTACTGGCTTATGCTTGTTTGTCTTTCCTCCAGAATTTATACAAATTCCCATAGGGAGTATATATCAATAGCTACTAGCCATGGTATCTAAATGGTAACTACATGTTCAGGGGTAGGTTATGCTTCAGTTCAGGTTGTTATCTCAGGGGTGGTGACTGCAGAGGGCTGGAGGCCTAGAAGAGATGAGATGCCACAGAGTCTGTCCTATGAAGCTGCCATCTCCTCAGGGAACTGATCTCTAAAGAATGGGAATAATTTTTTAATTCCAGAAGAACTCTGGGCCTACCCTGAGGTTGGTCACCTGTCCTCAATACCAGATGCTTAAGGACAAACAGGCAAAGGCCGTAACCTTCACAACCTTCCAAAGACAAAGGAAACAAACCACCAAATACATGCTAAAATAATGGTCATCAAAACTTCTATATAATTCCACAATTTAACAGACTAGCATCTTCCTAATTTACATCACAGGGCTGTTGTAAGGATAAAATGGAGGAAAACAATGAAAGCCTTTGAGTCCCCATTGGACAGAAAGGTCAATATAAAATAAATAAGAATAAAATATTTAGCTTTATTGTTGCAAAGTCTGAGAATATTCTCTACAATTTAATACCATGAATCTGCCTGGAACAGAAGTAGGGATGGCTGGCCATTGGTCACCATTCCTGGGAGAATCCAGGGCAGAGCACTGGGAAGATATGACATCTAGTAAGGTGTGACAACATAATTTCCAAAACCTGAATAGGCACCACCCCACGTCACTCACACATTGTGGGACGTCATTTCTAGCCTGAGCCTTTTCTCCTGTCACTTGGAGCAGCAAGGGCGGGAGAAGGCTTGATCAACAGGAGGTCTCCTGCTGTAAGCAGGCACATAGCATCCCTGGGCAGAAATTTATTCCCCCACTAAGTTATCCTATCCTCTTCCAGCCACAGCAATGTAATCCAAATATTGGTTCTTGTGAGCTCCAGTCCAGTAAAGCACACAGGTGAGGCTTCGTTTAAAACAACAGGATCAAACTTTATTCAGAATAAAGGGAATCCTAGCACAAAACAGCCAAGCAGTTTTCTAAATCATCATGGTTTTCTAAATGATCATTTTTTGACCACTGTGTGACACAGAGCGTTGGACTGGATGGGCCATTGGCCTGATCCAACATGACTTCTCTAATGTTCTTATGGTGTTAGCTTTTAAAATATGCAATAAACAATTTTTTCAAGCATGTGTATTACAATATGGATACCACAGTGACAAGAACATGACATTTACAGTTTCTCATCCTTGCTTTATATCTTACATAAGCTCCCATTGTTCTCTTATATATCCCTGTGCTTTGCTAGCAGATGTTACTGTGGTCTACTGTGGCCTTCAGGATAGCTACTACAGAACAATGGCTTCAATTTTCCAGTATGTTTCTATCTATAGGTCCATTCTATCCCCACATGCCTTCTAGTCTAGCTACATGTCAGCAGGTCTAATGCTAACTGCAGCAGCTTTAAAATCAAAATGGTGTGAATATTGCTCATCGTTCATATATAAAGTCCAAACAGACAAATCAGCTACATATCACAGGAACAATAGCCATAATGTTCCATAGCAACAACAAATCAAACACGTGTGAAAAGATTACAATCCCTTTGCCAGAATTACATGGATCTAGAGGAGAGCAAGGATTTTTACCTTCAATAACAATGCTTCTCATCTTTGTTGTCTATTTGTCAAACCAAATCAGTCTCCAATCCTATTCACACAGTGTTTTGTCACAACTACTGGTCACCATTCCCTTGCTTCTGAGTTAGATGCTGAGAGAACTCACCTTTAGTTATTCCCCTGGTAGAGTTAAGATAACTACTTCACCAGCAACAACAGAAATGAGGTTCTCTCAAGGATTAAATCTGAAGCAAGGAAATTTCTTTCACCTAGGCCTGGAATGCCTAGGTCTGATCCTCTAAGGTTATGAAGCCTCCAGGCCTTGCCTACTGACCTATTTCCTGGCCTCTTGCTTGTGCCAGCATACCAGCCCTCAGAGCAACATGCACAAGACAGCTCAGTTGCCTCCCAACCCACATGCTGGCCCTCCTTCTCTCTTCCCCACTGTCCCCATTCCTTCACTGGCAAACCACCACTCCCCAAGCCCACTCTCACCAACCCCCCTCATGGTCGCCATTTTAAAAAAAATGTGGAGCTAGTTTGTGTGGCAGAGGCAGTGCCAGCCACATCTCCCCCCACCCTGTGTAGTAGCTTCGCCAATCCTCAATGAGCTGCAGTTGGAGGCAGGAGGGACAAAAACAACATGCCTCCTTTTTCCATCTTTGCTCCCATTCCCCCCACACTATTTTACTTCAGCCTCTTAGCCTCACCCCCTAGCCAGTGTGGTGCAGTGGTTAAGAGAAGGGGACTCTAATCTGGAGAACCGGATTTGATTTCCCACTCCTCCTCCACCGGATTTGATTTCCCACTCCTCCTCCAGCTAGGTGGCCTTGGGTCAGTCACAGTTCTCTCAGAGCTCTCTCAACCTCACCTACCCACAGGGTGTTTGTTTTGGAAAGAGGAAAGGAAGGCAATTATGAGCCACTTTGTGACTCCTTCATGTAGTGAAAAGTGGAGTATAAGAAAAACAATTCTTCTTTCTATTTCTTGACAGCTTCAATCACATAAACACCTCATCACATGTGCCTGCTCATCTGCTAGCCTTCCAGCAGTCTCCCTCCTTCCTCCATGTACCAGTTGCTTGCAGGCCAGGTAAAAGCCCCTGGATGGGCCAGTTCTGGTACCTGGCCATATGACTGACACCCTTAGCCTAATTAGTTACCTAGAAAATTGCCAAGAGCTCCAAAAATCCAGGCAAGCAAGGTCTTACAATCCTTGGAGCCAGATTCCAACAGATCCAAAAGTCTTCTAAACACATACCAGATCTCTCTCTCTCTCTCTCTCTCTCTTTCTTTTGCACAATTGAAGCTTCTTACAGTGCACTGGAAGTTGACTCTCAAAATGGAATGCAGAAGACTATACACAGAAGTTGTCCCCAAGACCCTTTAAATCCTACCATCAGCAACAAGCAACTTAGTGTGGGCAGAGCCTAAATTGGCATATAAACCTAAAAATACAATTACACAGTAGATTCTATACAGGTTTGACAAGAGCTTAGCCAATGCTGAAAATAACTGAACTACTGCTACAGAAGTCAATGTTTAAAACAATACAAACAAAAATACCCTTAAATCAATCACAGGTCACAAAAGCAACATCTATAATTCTACCATAGACTAAACAAAAGCAGAAGTTTTCAGTCTTTACCTTTTTACTATTTTTCTAGCTTCAGACAGGAAATAGGCTTTTTAAATATATAGAGCTCATTAAAGAGACGCACTAAACTGTTCCATAATGGTAAAGGATTTCATATTCAATGTGCAGCTCTGAACTCAGTTTAATGGTCATGTCCATAACACAGTTGTCAGGATACTTTTAAATTTGATACTTTAAAGAAAACAACTGACATCATGAAGTTAATTATTAGAACCTTGCTTTGTCAACTCTTTACCAAGTTTCAGAGACACATTAATAGAAAAATAATACCCATTTATGAAGATAAATATTCTCTATGTACATTTTAGGGGGAGGATCTCTCCTTGGCGACAGCACAGGAATAAAATAAGCAACCATATAAAATGTGGCTCTTTCCTGTTCCCACCATTAAAATTAATTCATGTGATCCATGGGAACAAAATGCTCTGCACATGTATCATCAAATGTCATCAAAATGTATCATCAAAATAGAATGTATCATCAAAATAAAACAATTCCCAGACCTCCATGAGATTTTTTTAAAATTAGGTCAAGAATGAACAAGAGTTGCCTGATGACTTTGGACGGGATCCTACGGTGCCCTTGCCCAAGTGGAAGACATTTAGAGGGACATATTTCACATTTTGCCACTGAGTAGACCCAGTGAGTTGGAACTAGTAGCCAACACATCCCTAACTGACCCCAAGTTCTCAGGAGCAGCATTTCAGGCGGCATGAGAGTGGAAACAAACAACCAAGGTAAGAAATAGCCCTTCCTGAGGGCCTCAGAATCCAACCCATAGTTTGTGTGGTATATAAATTTCAGTCTAACAACAATATATATCTATACATTATAAAAAATTAAAATAATAAAAGTGCTAGATACAGATTAAATTAATAGTATCTACTAATTCCCAGTTTCCATTGCAGATCCCCTTCATATTGTTCTTCAGGATTCACTATCCCTACCCCCAGGAACAGTATTTCTATTGTTAGAAAAATGTAGTTTGGATCCAACCCTTTGATTCCAGCTATTTGACAAGATACCTACAGAAAAAGTTAAGTATACTAGAATTAGCTGTATAACTGGGGGGCAGGGAGAGAGACTCTAAGGGAACATTTTTGTAAGACTTAGAAAACAGAGCATGAAATGAAGAGCTTTAAGCAAAGTTTCTATATGTACTCCAGGGCTTCTAAGGTTACAGTACCTCATATGCCCATAAAAAGCCTTATAGAAAGTCTGGGCATTCTTTACAGCAGCCTACAAAAAAATACAAGGACATTCAGTCACAAGGAGAAAGATGGAGATTCCTAGTGTGTGCACACAGCCATTTGGCATATGTCTAAGATTCTTTATAACCAGGATTTTGTCCCCAAAATATTTCATAATCTGGTAACTACAGGAAACTGGCAAAAACACACATTTCACTTTGCATATCATTAAGAGCTGTACAGCAATTGCTTTGAGCTCAAAAGAACCAATTATGAATGAGTCACTCAAATGATCATTAACAAAAGATTTTTATAATTCGTAATTTAAATACTATTTGAATAAAAGCCTCTGAAGAGAAAATGAAATAAAGAAAACAAAATTAACTGTGATACATTGAAAGAAATTAGAGTTTAACAATGTCTTGTCATTTATTTACTATAACAAACTAAATGCACACAAGAACAATAAGAGACAATGTCTGAAACAATACGAAAAAGGACTCTGGTGTTTTAGAGTTCTAAGCAGCAATTTTCAAATATCTTATTTGTGACATCTAACTCAAAAGCCAGCATTCAAAAACTAAGTGACAACCAAAGTCCTCAAGTGTATTAAATCGAACTTAAAACAGGTACAGAAATATTTGCAGATTTAAGAGGATTGTATTGATGTACATTTGCTGTATCAAATGCTCAAAACAGGACCTTGTTGTAAGTATTAATAAAGAGTAAGATACTTGGTTAAGAATCACCTGACTTTAAACCAGCTTCAAGCTGATGCTCAAAGTATTGTCCTAATAAGAAGGATGAGGAGAATTACGAAAAGGAATAATTTACAATCTAATCCTAAAAATGTTTACTTGGGAGCAATTCCCTTGGATTTAAAGAGGCATAACTGCTAGAAAGTAGGATTATGATCAAAGAGACCTCCTCCCAAGAAAGCATGTATGGGACTGAAGACTCAATCTAAAAAACATTCCCAGGCTATGCACAGATAACTGAAGCAATGCTGTGACCAGTTCCAGATCACAGATCCTGACTTCATATAAAATATCTATTTCAAAATCTATTTCTTATCAAACTGCTTTAAAATGTATGTCATTGGCACCAAAACAACTTCTTTTTTTCAGCCTTAGAACTGCATGAAAGAACGGTCAAAGATTGGACTGGGGTTGCATGCAGTGATCTAAAGTGCATAAGGGTTTATTTGCCCTTATTTTGTCTTCTTTCCCCTTGCACTCCAGGAAGAACCAATCCTGAGGATCCTCTGGCCCTAATCTGCTGTTTTCAGGGATGCTGTTCGAGGGGAAAACACCCTCTACTTGTGCAGGGAAAGGCCCTGTCTTTACACTGAGGGCTGAATGTCAATATCACACAATGCAGCTCTGATAATACAGCACTCCAGTGGAAATGCCACCTTGTTTACTTAATCCTATACTATACGACTCTGCACAAAAACATCAATACTCTTTTCTGCCTCAAACAGGATTCTACCCTACTTCCTTACTTCTATCAGCTAGCAACTTTATGCAGCCAAGATGGACTTTAGTCTGTACATTCTAGGAAGTTTTTGAAGGTATGATATAGTAAACAAGAAAGTTCTCACCCCATAGCACTTCGTCAATCAAAAGTGCATCTTTTTCAAGATTTTTACTGCCATATTATTAGTATTTATGGAGATTTTCCAAGCCAAATTTCATACAAACCTAAATCAAATGTTTTCAGATTAACTATATATTGTATTTTTAAAAACAAAAAAGAACTATTCTTTATTTGCTACATATTTTGAAAAATACTGATAACTAACATTTAACAACATACAGCTATGGTATTTTTCTAAATAGGTTGTGTTCTGGTTTGCTTGGTTTTTTGAGTTAAAACACCCCCTCTCTCCCTGTTCTTTGTTTTTATGTTTATTTGGATTTACTGTTTGTAAATATTGATATATTCTGTGGTGTAACTTCAGTCAACATGAATAGTTAAAAATACACTGATGAAGCAACGAAGTTCAGTGGATAATATCGAGTGTGTCCCATACATAGCATAAAGCTGCTACCTTGCACTAGCCTGAAGTAGAAGAAGAAAAGAGATTAGATTTATACCTCATTCTTCACTCAAAGTGGTTTAAAATCTCCTTTTTCTTCCCCTTCCAACAACAGACACCCTGTGAGGTAGGTAGGGTTGAGAGAGCTCTTCAAGAATTGCTGAACAGCTCTGCTAAGAACTGTGTCTGAACAAAAGTCACTCCAGCAGCTGCATTTGGAGGAGTGAGGAATCAAACCCGGTTCTCCCAGATTAGAGCCCATGCAAGAAAGCAAGAATGCGAGAGAGAAAGAGAGAGAGAGAGAGAAAGAGAAAGAGAGAGAAAGAGAGAGAAAGAGAGAGAGAGAGAGAGAGAGAGAGAGAAAGAGAGAGAGAAAGAAAGAAAGAAAGAAAGAAAGAAAGAAAGAAAGAAAGAAAGAAAGAAAGAAAGAAAGAAAGAAAGAAAGAAAGAAAAAGAAAGAAAGAAAGAAAGAAAGAAATCTGAGCAGATCTAAGATGAGGGCTTTAAACTAACCTAATAAGGAGGACTTTCAACTAAATTGTATGGGGGAGCGAGACAATAATTCAAAGCCTCGTATGATGCCAGAAACTGGGGATAAGAACATTAAAAATTTGCAGAGAGTGGCACATACGTTAGGTAAGGTTAACTTGCAGGTTTGTACAGAAACTAAACCCACAGGATGCATAAAATGTGGATTCCAATGTCTCTACACTAATGCACAGAGTATGGGAAACAAATAGGAGGAACTGGAAGTCCTAATACAGGAAGGAGACTATGACATAATAGGCCTTAATGAAACTTGGTGGGATGACACTCACAACTGGAATATTAGGATTCAGGGATACAACTTATTTAAAAGGGACAGACAAATGAGAAAGGGCAGAGGCGTAGCAGTATGTTTGAAGGAGGTATATGCTTGTGAGGAAATATGTCAATCTGAGCATGGCAGCTTAGTTGAGAGTCTCTGGGTAAAAATAAAAGGAGTAAGAAATGACAGTGATATTATTATGGGGGTCTGCTATAAAACACCAAGCCAGGCAGAGGACATGGATGAGATACTCCTACAACAGATTGCAAAGTTCTCCAAGAGATACAGTGATTATGGAAGATTTCAATTACCCGGACATCTGTTGGAAGTCCAACTCTGCTAAAAATGAAAAGTCAAATAGATTCCTAACTTGTCTTACGGACAATTTTCTTTTCCAGAAGGTGAAGAAGGAAACAAGGGGATCTGCTATCTTGGATTTGATTCTCACCAACAAGGAAGAATTGATTGAAGTGGAAATAGTGGGCACCCTGGGCAGTAATTACCATGTGATTTTGGAATTTCTTAGGAAAAGGAAAAGCTATATGTAGTCAGCCTTATAGACTTCAGAAAGGCAAAAGTCAATAAACTTAGGACTATGCTGGGTAAAATCCTATGGTCAGAAATACTTAGGAAGAAGGGGGTTCAGGAGGGGTGCGAGTTTCTTAAAAGCGAAATACTGAAAGCGCAATCACGGATTCCTATGAGAAGAAAAAATGGAAAAAGCCTAAAGAAGCCAAGTTGGCTCCATAAACAGCTCTTTAAAGACGTGAGAAACAAAAAAAGACTCCTTTAGGACTTGAAAGACGGGCCTTATAACCAAGGATGAATATAAACAAATCATTAGTGCTTGTAGTGAAAAACTTAGGAAAGCTAAAACTCAGTATGAGCTTAGGCTGGTCAAAGATGCTAAAAACAACAACAAAAAAGGGTTTTTTCTTATGTTCAGAGTAAAAAAAAGAGCAAGGACATAGTAGGCCCATTGCGAGGGCAAGAAACTGAAATTGTAACAGGTAATGAAGAGAGGGCGGAACTGCTCAATTCCAACTTTTTCTCAGTCTTCTCTGCTGAGGGAAACGGTGCTCAACATGGAAAAAACAGAACATATAAGGAGGGTATGAAGTTCCAACCTAGGACAAGCATAGGGGTAGTACACAAACACCTAGTTTCTTTAAATGAAACTAAGTCCTCAGGGCCAGATGAATTGCATTCAAGGGTTCTAAAAGAGCTTACGGATGTAATTTCTGAGCCTCTGCCTAGTATTTTTGAGAATTCTTGGAGAACAGGAGAGTTGCGGGAAGATTTTCCCATCTTCAAGAAGGGGAAAAAAGAGTATCCGGGTAACTACCGACCCATTAGCTTGACATCTATACCTGGAAAAGTTTTAGAACAAATCATCAAACAGTCGGTCCTGGAACACTGAGAAAGAATAGATGTGATTACTAAGAGCCAGCATGGTTTTCCCAAGAACAAGTCATGTCAGACTAACCTCATCTCTTTTTTTTGAGAAAGTGACCACCATGCTGAATCAGGGGAATGCTCTAGACATCGTTTATCTTAATTTCAGTAAGGCTTTTGATAAGGTTCCACATACTATCCTTGTTGACAAGTTGGTAAAATGTGGTTTGGATCCTGTTACCGTTAGGTGGCTCTGTAACTGGATGACAGATCGCACCCAAAGAGTGCTTGTGAATGGTTCCTCATCCTCTTGGAGAGGAGTGACAAGTGGAGTGCCTCAAGGATCTGTCCTGGGACCTGTTTTGTTCAACATCTTTATCAATGACTTGGATGAAGGAATAGAAGGAATGCTTATTAAATTTGCAGGTGATACGAAATTGGGAGGGGTTGCAAACACAGAAGAAGACAGAAACAGGATACAGGATGACCTTGACAGGCTGGAAAACTGGGCTAAAACCAATAAAATAAATTTTAACAGGGATAAATGTAAAGTTCTGCATTTAGGTAGGAAAAATCCAGTGCATGGTTATAGGATGGGGGAGACTTGTCTTAGCAGTAGTCTGTGCGAAAAGGATCTAGGGGTGTTAGTGGATCATACGCTGAACATGAGTCAACAGTGTGATTCGGTGGCTAAAAAGGCAAATGCAATTTAGGGCTGTATCAAAAGACATATAGTGTCCAGATCCCTTGATGGTATCACTTTACTCTGCTCTGGTAAGACCTTACCTGGAGTATTGTGCTCAGTTTTGGGCACCACATTTTTTGAAGGATATAGACAAGCTGGAATGGGTCCAGAGGAGGGGCAACGAAGATGGTGAGGAGTCTGGAGACCAAGTCCTATGAGGAAAGGTTGAAGGAGCTGGAGATATTTAGCCTGGAGAGGAGGCGGCTGAGAGGTGATATGATCACCATCTTCAAGTCCTTGAAGGGCTGTCATATAGACGATAGTGTGAAATTGTTTTCTGTGGGCCCAGAAGGTAGAACCAGAACCAACTGGTTGAAATTAAATCCAAAGTGTTTGGGTTCAACATTAGGAAACAAGTAGGAGTGGGCAACTGTGAGTTGCTTAGAACTCTACATTTCATAACTATTAACTTGTTTGTGTAACTGACATCTGCATTTTTAGTACTAATAAAACATTAGTAAGTTATTGCTTTAAATCATTGGTCATCACTGAACCATGTAAATTGACTAAGTAGTTTTGGTCAGCCGAATGCCAGCTATAATACTTCTCAACAGATGCTCGTGAAAAAACTCTACTGGCCATTACAGTGATCTGCAATTTCAGCTATAGTGATATTTGCAAAATTACCTGATTGTAAACTGGTGTTTTATACAAAATCCACATTAGGCCCAATTCACACAAAAACTGCTGAAGAGCGACTATTTTACAGAGTAAATACAGCTTCCAAAGTGAAGCACTTATGACCACAGTGCACTATGTGGATCTGCCAATTTCACAATTCCAATTGTAAACTGCTAGTTCCTTGTAGAATCTGCAAAGGCCATTTCTTTGATGACGAGGAGCTGTCACTCATTACCATACACTGTGACAAATTTAGGGGCTTATGGTTACTGTTTTAATATGTAATTAACCTTGGTTCACTTAGAGGCTTCTGTGGCAGGACATTTCATATTCTAAAAAATAATGAAAAGCTCGACTCAAGGATAATTTTGAAGTGAAATCAAAAGGAATCCAAACGAATATCCTAATCTTCTAAAGCAAAACTGAGGTGAGTTACACATTTAACATACCTTCCACAAAAGGCATACATTGTTGCATCATCCAACTAAATAGTAAATGGAATTTCTTTTCCATTCCAATAACCTTAAAAATTGCCAAGAAGAGGTTATTGCAAAAAGACAGGTTTGAATGGAACCTTAATTTCAAGCCTGATGACTATATCTCTTCAAGAATTGGCGGGGGGGGGGGACTTTATGAAGCATAGGGGGAAAAGACTCCAATAAGAATGTTTTTGTTCAATTTCCTAGCAAGATCAAATCATTAAGACATCAAAGCTGGTCAATAAATACAGCAAAGTTTGGTTACCTCTAGTGGTATCACATATTTTAAAAAAAATCCAACTCTGATGTCTAAACTACAGCTTAGTGCTTTTTGAGATGTTTTGTGAACTGGACCCCAAGAAGACAGTTCAACAGCACTGACTCATACAGTGCTCATAGTCACAGCACACAGAACCATTATCTAAAGGGGGGGGGGGGTGATACACAAATCAAAGTGTATTGATCTCTACCAGGGTTGATTTGTTTTTTCATTTAAGATTGCAACCAGGGCCTAATAAAGAGGCCCTAACATTCCATTGCATCAGCATGCAAATGCAGGTCACAGGTATTGCTCCCTGCCTTACTCCACAAATAACAAGAGCACCCTACAGGAGCTCCTGTTTTAAAGTTCAGATCATAGAGAAAGGATAACTCACAAAAGCTCATTCATCGCAACACCGGCTCCTAAGACCTGATTCACCAGCCACTTTTCATAAAAATTCCAGTGCTATATTCCTACTTCACATGGGGCCATTACTGTATTGGACTGGAGCAAAGATTAAAAACTGATGAGCACAGACGGTTGGATTGTGGGAAAGGAGGATCACACTTGCTTTGAAGGAAACAAATCTGGAGGGGAAAATACCTAGAAATAAAATTAGTTAGAGGGAATTAACGGAATGGACATTAAATTATGTGCAGAAGTGTGTTGTTAGATTATTAATTCTGTATGGTTAGAATGGGAGCTATATCTCCTATTGTCACATTGAGAGGGACTCTTTCAGCAACAGTGAATGAGAAGCAATAGCACATGCAAGCTGTCAGGCTGGGGGAAAGTTAAGATATGCACTGGGAACTAGACTACTGTATAACTCCACTGCCCTGGGAGAAAGACATTAAATAATGCAGGTATCAGAGAATATCAGATGACTTCATTTGTTCACAAATGAATATATATACAAAAAGTTGTCGGTAGTGTAAGACAAAGCTGGAGGGGGGACAATTTTTTTACATTCAATTTTTATACACACACATATAGACAGAGAGAGAGAGAGGGAAAGATGAAGAAATACACACAGACACACATGAGATGGCCAGGAATGCATTTTACTATTCTTTCATTAAAATGTTTAAAGCAAAAGGGCTCATAAGCAGGGCTCACCTTTTTTTTTTTTTTACCTATGCCTCATCCCATAAACACACACACCATAGCATTTCTTATTCAGCTTCCTTCTACTTTGCATGGTCCCCTCACTCTTCCACTACCCCATAAATACATAAAAGTCCCTGTCTTAGTCACTGGGAGACTAAGTGTGATAATAGAATTTGTGCATGAACAGCTCCTTTTATTGACAATTTTCACAAAAGCTTTTCCAGGTTTCGGTGTCTTAAAATTCAGTGAACAGGGACCAAATGTCCATGGCTTATATTATATAGTATATCATCAATAACACACTATGCTGTACTGCCATAAAGTAACGTAATTGAACTTGTGTCACCCCTTCTATTACATGGTGCTATTTTCTGAGATTCCACACTTTGTTTACTAAGGATTTTTTCCTCTTGTAGTAATCAAATTCTTGCACTCTTGACAAGCTTTCTCCACACCTTCACTCCACACACACCCCAATCTGTTCTTGTAAAGTTTGAGTATAAATTAATTTACTTTATTTATACACACACACACACACACACACACACACACACACATATATATATATATATATATATATATATATATATATATATATATATATATATATGAAGTGTTCAGAGTTGATAGATGTTTTCTGATCTTCTGCATGATGAACCATCATCCCACCCCCCACCCAAAAAAAAATTAGCCTACAATGCTTTCTCAGTCCCCACAGGTCATTTGTGTTATCTTTTCCTATCAGTTCATAAAAATTGCTGCTCTCAATGCAAGACACACAAATCCATTTAAAATAGCCATGGCCTCAATCCAAATTTCTGTTAGGTGCAAACACATACATGACACTCAAAATACCAATGGAAAGGTAATCCATATTGTACAGATGAATAGTGCACAGGGAGAGGTACATTGCAATCCATTACAAATACACACTAGACAGCAACTTCCACATAAATGCAGTATGTATTCATAGCAGACTGAAATATGTATCATTATACACATTTTTTCCAGAAAAAAAGAAATCATGCATTTAGTTATCATTGAATCATCAGCTTTTATACTACATTTATAAATTAGTTACATTTTATTGGAACAAAAATTGTTGTCTGGTTATCTCTGAGTGTTACAGTAAATAATTCCCCTCATGCCTACATATATGATAGGATTTAAAATACCTAGAAAACCGCAGGATTTGATGTGGTAAGTGAATATGAAAATCATTGTGAGCAGAAATAAAAGGAAAGGAAGGCTGATTTAAGAGATGGCAGAGCTCTATTTGCCACCAGAAGGTCTAAATAAGAAAGGGATACAACTCAGGAAAAAGCAGTTGCTTTGCCATTAGTAGGGGACAAGTGTAGTGTGCTCCTCCATAGCCACAGAGGAACTGAGCTTTTAAAGCTACATGATTTTTTTTCTGTGTCACAATATGGTAATTTTTTTCCTAATAAAAAGTAACAGTAGACCTGCAGAGAACTATGGTATATGCATACAGTGATATCCCAAGAAATCTCCTAAAAATTAACAAGACAATACCCGCACACAGCACAACACAACACTAAGAAGAATTACTAGAAACTATTAATATAGCATCACAACAGAAACAGTAATGCAACATAATATTGTATGCAATATTTCCAGTCATAGTGTATTCTGCATACAACCATTTTCTTTATTTAGAAAAACTGATCTTCAGCACAATAGACAGAATGGGACACTTTGGCACCAAAGAAAGCTGGAAAGTATGGGAAGAATATTACTCAAGAACCTAAAAATTTGACTTTAAAAGCAATCAGAATGTATAGATGACAAGTGACATTGCTTCCATCTTAATTTGGTCTGTAGGTGAATTACTGTTTTTAAAAATCCAACTGTAACTCATATAAAGAGCTTTATTGTCTATGTATTCATCTTGTCTCTCCTCATATTTGTAAACACAGCTAAAGGTTAAAACCCTGATCTCACAAGTCCCCGGCACTGTGAAGATATGCATCTATATGAACTTTGTGGATGTGGTGGAATGTACAAGCACTTAAATATATATATAATATATCGTGTGCACTGTACATTTTTAAAGCATTTAAAATATTCTTTAGCACATTCTATGAGGTGCACAATCCTTGCCATGCTGTTTCCCCCACCATGTACAGTACTTGAATCGCCTGGCCAGAAACCAGTTAAAATGCCTATTGTAATTTTTACAGGATAGTCAATCAACTTCAGTTAAACTTGGCCAGAGTCTATAGTTGGCTTTTCAGATCTAAAGAAACGTTTTATGCAAATCACTTATTATGCAATACTTTTTTTCTCTGTCTTAATTACACAAAACTCACCTTTTAGCACAACACATATGTGTATGAAGGAAGATGAGTCTCATGGCAAATGTGGCTCTGAAAGCATGTATTGATCCTTTTTCGGAAACATAATTCACCATTCTGTAAAGCAGTACTTTGGGGGATGATGATGCAGGCAATGAATAAGTCAACCTGGCAATTGGGTAATAAATAATGACTGACCCACTTTTCCCAACAATACCTCTCAGATCCCCATCAGTATAACATGAAGGGTGATGCTGACAAACTAGATACTCCCAGAACCAAACTATATTTAATATGGAGTAAATCAGGAATTGAAAAAAAGTGGGGGGAGGAAGAGAATGTAAAATATTTTATATGATAAATTGAAATGCTTCTCCATGCCTGTGCTCAGAATCACTGTTTTGGAAACTTGCAGGTTAGGAAAGAGAGGGATGCAAGAGTTTTGGAGAATGTAAACGAAGCAATCCCACCCTTTTAATAGACTTTATCTTTCTTTGTTTAAAAAAACCGATAATTTTTTAAAGAATCAAACTAATGATTGGCAAATGTAGAAAAGGCATCTCCCACTATCACATCAATGGCTATCAAGATGAGAGAAACACAAGTAACCCAAAAAAATAAATTTTACATAGCTGCAGCAGCAAAAAATGTTCACACACCCCAAAATATGAACAGCCATCCAATAGAAGGCTGTGTAGGGGCTGAAGTAACCAATCATTTTTTACTATAATTTTTTTAAAGAATTTTAGGATACAAAGTTGGAGTGCTTCTGTGGCATGATTTTGAGGAGGGAATAAAAAGAGGTTTAAATTGCTTTTGTGTATGGATGATTCATCTCTCTCTCTCTCGGCTTGACTTCGCGAATGAAGATTTAAGAAGGGTGCAGTAGTCCACGTCTGCTGCAGGCTCGCTGGTGGCTGACAAGACCAATGCGGGACAGGCAGATCCGGCCACAGTGGCTGCAGGGAAAAGTTTGATTTGGGGTTGGTGCTGTAGCAGTGCGATTCTTCCTCAATCTCCTTTTGTCCTCAAGACCAGCGTTCTCAAACGAAGAGACAGCCTGGTGGATGGTGTGCCTCCATGCTTTGCAATCTGAGGCTAGGTCAGACCACTGGTGATGGTTGATGCGACAGGTGCCAAGGGATTTCTTCAAGGAGTCCTTGTACTTCTTCTTTGGTGCCCCTCTATTTCGATGGCCGGTGGAAAGTTCGCCATACAGAGCAATCTTGGGAAGGCGGTGGTTTTCCATCCTAGAAATATGCCCTGCCCAGCGCAGCTGCGTCTTCAACAGCAGTGCTTCGATGCTTGTAACCTCCGCCCTCTTGAGGACGTCAATGTTGGTCACAAAGTCACTCCAGTGGATGTTGAGGATGGTGCGAAGGCAGCGCTGATGAAAGCGCTCAAGGAGTCGCAGGTGACGACGGTATAAAACCCACGATTCGGAGCTGTAGATGAGGGTTGTCATCACAGCCGCTTTGTAAACATTGATCTTTGTGCCTTTTTTCAGATGCTTGTTGCTCCACACTCTTTTGTGCAGTCAGCCAAATGCACGATTTGCCTTTGCCAGCCTGTTGTCAATCTCCTTGTCGATCTTGGCATCTGAGGAGATAATGCACCCCAGGTAGCTGAACTGCTGGACTGTCTTCAGAACTGATTCACCCACAGTGATGCAGGGAGGGTGATAATCTTCCTGGGGTGCAGGCTGGTGGAGAACTTCTGTCTTCTTCAAACTAACTTCTAGGCCGAATAGCTTGGCAGCCTCTGCAAAGCAGGACGTCATATGCTGCAGAGCTGATACCGAGTGGGAGACGAGTGCAGCATCATCAGCAAATAGTAGCTCTCGGATAAGTTTTTCCATTGTCTTGGAGTGAGCCTTTAGTCGCCTCAGGTTGAACAGGCTGCCATCAGTGCGATAGCGGATGTAGACACCATCGTCATCATCTAGATCTACTGCGACTCTTTGAAGCATCATGCTAAAGAAGATCGTAAAGAGAGTTGGCGCGAGAACGCAGCCTTGCTTTGCACCTGTGCCTATTGGGAAGGGCTCCGAGAGGTCGTTGCAGTGTCTGACTTGGCCTCGCTGGTCTTCATGTAGTTGGATGATCATGCTGAGGAACCTTGGGGGACATCCTAAACGTTCCAAGATTTGCCATAGGCCTTTCCTGCTAACGGTATCGAAAGCTTTGGTAAGGTCGACAAAAGTCACATATAGACCCTTTTTCTGTTCCCTGCATTTCTCTTGGAGCTGCCTGAGAACAAATACCATGTCGGTGGTGCTCCTGTTAGCTCTGAAGCCGCACTGGCTCTCTGGGAGGAGTTCTTCTGCAATGGTGGGCACCAGTCTGTTCAGGAGTATTCTGGCAAGGATTTTGCCTGCGATGGAGAGCAGGGTTATCCCCCGGTAGTTGGAGCAGTCTGACTTTTCTCCTTTGTTCTTGTGTAGAGTGATGATGATTGCATCGCGAAAGTCCTGTGGTAGTTTGCCTTGTTCCCAGCAGGTGACAAGTACTTTGTGAAGTGTGCTATGTAGTACTGTGCCCCCATGCTTCCAGATCTCTGGTGGGATTCCATCAACTCCCGCTGCCTTGCCACTTTTCAGTTGCTTGATGGCTTTAACAGTCTCTTCTAGGGTGGGGATCTCATCCAACTCTGTTTTCACTGGTTGAGGTGGGGTGAGGTGGATTGCTGAATCTTGAACTACGTGGTTGGCACTGAAGAGAGCCTGAAAATACTCCGACCACCGGTTCAGTATGGATGCCTTGTCTGTGAGGAGCACTTGGCCGTCTGCACTACGCAAGGGACTCTGAGCCTGATATGATGGGCCATATACTGCCTTCAGGGCTTCGTAGAACCCTCTTAAATCACCAGTGTCTGCACACAGCTGGGTTCTCTCTGCAAGCTTGGTCCACCACTCGTTCTGAATGTCTCGAAGCTTGCGCTGGAGGTTGCTACATGCAGCGCGAAAGATTGCTTTTTTCCCGGGACAGGAGGGCTGAGCAAGATGTGCTTAGTAGGCAGATCTCTTTTTCGCTAGTAATTCTTGGATCTCTTGATTGTTCTCATCAAACCAGTCCTTGTTTTTCCTTGTGGAGAACCCGAGGACTTCTTCAGAGATCAACAGGATGGTAGTCTTTAGGTGTTCCCAGAGTGCTTCTGGAGAAGGCTCTGTGGGGCAACTGGGGTCCTCAATTTTTGACTGGAGTTTTGCCTGGAAGGCAGCTTTAACTTCAGCTGACTGAAGGCTGCCAACCTGAAGCTTCCTCTGAGGGATACCTCCTCTCCTGGGTGTGGGTTTAAAGTGAAGACGGAGATTGCAGTGTACAAGACGATGATCCGTATGACATTCCGCACTGGGCATTACTCGGGTGTGTAAGACATCTCGAAGGTCTCTCTGGCGCACCAGAATGTAGTCGATAAGGTGCCAGTGCTTGGACCGTGGGTGCATCCAGGTTGTCTTCAGGCTGTTCTTCTGCTGAAAGATAGTGTTGGTGATGGTGAGCTGGTGCTCCGTGCAGAATTCTAGCAGGAGGCGCCCGTTATCATTGCAGTTGCCAATGCCGCGTTTGCCAAGTACTCCTTTCCAGGCTTCCGAGTCTTTACCTACTCTGGCATTGAAGTCGCCAAGGATGATCACCTTGTCCTCTGTAGGGGTCTTCCATACGAGGTTGCGTAGACCAGCATAGAACTTGTTCTTTTCTGCAGGATCTCCTTGAAGGGTTGGGGCATACACACTGAAGAGTGTTGCATGCTGCTTGTTTTGAAGTGGGAGGCGCATGGACATGATGCGATCTGAGTGACCTGTTGGCAGGTTTTCGAGTTCGGAGGCAATGGAGTTCCTGACCATGAAGCCAACGCCAGAAAGGCGGCTCTCAGCTTTTGACTTACCCGACCAGTAGAGGGTATAGCCAGCACCATGTTCTTGAAGACTACCTTCCTCAGGGAAACGGACCTCACTGAGAGCTGCTATGTCAATATTCAACCTGAGAAGTTCGTGGGCAACTAGAGCAGAGCGTCGTTCAGGGCGACCACTGTCTACTGTGTCAAGCATGGTTCTGATGTTCCAACACGCAAGCTTAAGTCTTTGCACACTTTGTGAGGCAGGTGCATGCCTTTTCTTTGTTGTTATTTTTCGACCGCAAGTAAGGATGCCCGTTGACCGCGGCTAGCCAACTGGGGTGGGGGAGACGAGCTTTGTTTAGGCCACCTTTTCTAGGCCCCTCTCCGTGTGGAGCAAGCAGTGCTGTCCCTAGATAAGGCTGCTTGGTCGTTCAGGGTGCTGCCGAAAGATACTTTCGTCTCCGGGTCAGCTTCAGGCGACCAATACCCTGAACCGCCTACATGCAGGATTGGGACTGCGGCTTCCAGTGGCATCTTCCACCTGCCGTTTCGCCCCTTGCCCATTGCTGCAGGACTTGGTGTGTTGTGGGTTGTGGATGTGGATATGCCCTTCAGGCCTGCGCAGAGGAATTTTTAGGTGAAGCACAGTGTGCGCGGTACTGGCTCCACCCTTTCACCTTGGGGTCATCTGCCATGGCCCAGTAAGCCGGGACGCCGGCAGCGAGTCCTCCAGGTGGTAGGTGTTACATTAACAAGCTCTATCTGCCCGGGTTTGATGTTAGAGTTTTCCTATGCAATTCATATGCAATTCATAACACAAGATCAAAAATAAAGCTAGATATGCTGTCATACTTCAGGAATAGCACCTCAGAATGATGAAGAGATGTAAAACTAAAGCTTGATGAAGTTCAACTATATACAAGAAACTTCATTCATGGATAACTGAATATGCAAAACAGCGTTCATTGCCTTGAAACAGCACAAATGTATCAGAGAGAACATAGAGAGTTGCAGACCTCTGAACACTGACTGACATTATGACTGAACAGCAGAATGACTGAAGACACTATATGTGAAAATGCTCAGAGCTATTCACCATTAAGGGAAAGACTCAAATTTCTGGCAGACAGCTATTATACTTGTGGCTGGCTTATTCATTAAGATAAACATGATTAAAGGTTGTTTGTACAAGAAGAGCACCACACATGGTCTAAGACTCTAAGTCATTATCAAGAACCTTAAAGAGCAATCCTAAACAAGTCTACACAGAGGGAAATCCCATTTCATACAATAGGGCTTATTCCAGGAATGAATTGCAGCCAAAACCAGCTTTCTTATACAGATAACACTACCTGGATTTGGGAAGCTTCCTTGACACTTTGGTCATTTCTTATATGGTATGATCTCCTTCCCAGTTCTGTAAGCATCTCATTACAAAAGACATTTAACACAAATTGGGGTGTCACAAACAAACCTGGGCTTCCAAATCTTAGGTTTCCATATTCCTTCCACCCTCAGCCCACAGAGTTAAGAGCAAAGACTTTCTGGTTTGAAATAAACCACAGTTCACTGCAACATATGAATTACGGCTCTTAGAGAAATTCCAGCTTGTTTCATGCCTGCAAACTGGGATTCTAAACTGTAGTCCAATTCAGATGTTCCAGCAAACTGTGGTTCACTGTTAGCCCTGGACCCTTTCTCCCACCATTGATGGACTGTGCTCACTCTGGCTCAGTGCTAGATACATAGGACTCTTAGTCACCATGGTCTTAAGTTACTAAAAAGCACAAACCAGTCTGCTTATATTAACATTGAGTTTTGTTGGATACAGAGCATCTGGGTTTAAATACCAGTCCAAAAAGAACATTTCCCCAATGTGAACTATGCCACAGTGACTGAAACCAACTTCCAGCCAGAATTCATAGAATCATAGAATTGGAAGCGACCTCTAGGGTCATCTAGCCCAACCTCCTGCACAATGCAGGAAACTCACAAACACTTCCCCCTAAATTCACAGGATCTTCATCACTGTCAGATTGCCATCTGGCCTCTGTTTAAAAACCTCTAAGAAAGGAGAACACACCTTCTGAGGAAGCCTGTTCCACTGAGGAATCGCTGTCAGGAAGTTCTTCCTAATGTTGAGCCGGAAACTCTTTAGATTTCATTTCAACCCACTGGTTCTGGTCCTACCTTCCAGGGCCAAAGAAAGCAATTCCACACCATCCCCTAGATGACAGCCCTTCAAGTACTTGAAGATGGTGATCATATCACTGCTTAGCCACCTCCTCTCCAGACTAAACATCCCCAGCTCCTTCAACCTTTCCTCATAGGACTTGGTCTCCAGAATGCTCACCATCTTTGTCGCCCTCCTCTGCACCCATTCCAGTTTGTCTATATCCTTCTTAAAATGTGGTGCCCAAAACTGAACACAATACTCCAGGTGAGGTCTTACCAGAGCACAGTAAAGTGATACCATCATGTGATCTGGACACTATACGTCTTTTGATACAGCCCTAAATTGCATTTGCCTTTTTAGCCACCACATCACACTGTTGACTCATGTTCAGCGTATGATCCACTAACACCCCTAGATCCTTTTCGCACAGACTACTGCTAAGACAAGTCTCCCCCATCCTATAACCATGCACTGGATTTTTCCTACCTAAATGCAGAACTTTACATTTATCTCTGTTAAAATTCATTTTATTGGTTTTAGCCCAGTTTTCCAGCCTGTCAAGGTCATCCTGTATCCTGTTTCTGTCTTCTTCTGTGTTTGCAACCCCTCCCAATTTCGTATCACCTGCAAATTTAATAAGCATTCCTTCTATTCCTTCATCCAAGTCATTGATAAAGACGTTGAACAAAACAGGTCCCAGGACAGATCCTTGAGGCACTCCACTTGTCACTCCTCTTCAAGAGGATGAGGAACCATTCACAAGCACTCTTTGGGTGCGATCTGTCAACCAGTTACAGATCCACCTAACGGTAACAGGATCCAAACCACATTTTACCAACTTGTCAACAAGGATAGTATGTGGAACCTTATCAAAAACCTTACTGAAATTAAGATAAACGATGTCTAGAGCGTTCCCCTGATCCAGCATGGTGGTCACTTTCTCAAAAAATGAGATCAGGTTAGTCTGACATGACTTGTTCTTGGGAAAACCATGCTGGCTCTTAGTAATCACATCCATTCTTTCTCAGTGTTCCAGGACCGACTGTTTGATTATTTGTTCTAAGACTTTTCCAGGTATAGACGTCAAGCTGATGGGTCAGTAGTTACCCAGATCCTCTTTTTTCCCCCTTCTTGAAGATGCAGACAACATTCGCCCGCCTCTAGTCTTCTGGCACCTCTCCTGTTCTCCAAGAATTCTCAAAAATATTAGGCAGAGGCTCAGAAATTACATCTGCAAGCTCTTTTAGAACCCTTGAATGCAATTCATCTGGCCCTGAGGACTTAGTTTCATTTAAAGAAACTAGGTGTTTATGTACTACCCCAATGCTGATCCTTGTTTTGCAGATACCTGTTGCAGTCACGTCAGTCTTCGCATTGTGTTTGGCTCTGGTGTTACAAAAGACAGTGATTTGGCACTAGATTATCCCATTATATTTCTTTGTTTTAGCAAAATTGACAATAGGTAAACCCATCATGGCCCATTAATCCTTTTTCCAAACCTCCTGGGAGGCTCTCCCTTAGGTGATATCAGTGGTCACATGTAATAAGGTCAGTGGACACATGTACTGATGCCAAGGTACCACCTGACACTGCCTGAGGGTACGAATTTGTCTATAACAAGGTCAGTTTTTGGCCATTCGGGTGTATCTCTTGTGGTACCTCTAGCTTGCTGCTTGAGCCACCCCCAAATCCCTGATCAGTATTGGGCCCTTTTATTGGCGAGTTACACTCGTCGTTTCTCGTCCTCCCCCTCCTTTACCATCATCACTATTGATCCATGCTGCTGGATTTTTCAAGACTGGTAAAGTATGTACCTGTCTGTGTTTTGACCCTTTGCGTTTATCCAAATCCCATGCTATTATTCCTAGGGCTGTATGTTTGCTAGTGTGATTTATTTTCTATAAGTTTGATCGATTTTTCTAATAAAAATCCTTTTAGTTTATCATCCAACTCTTCGTTATTTCAGGGTTTCCTGGTATACTCCCTCCTTTATACATAGGTTATTGACTCTGTGCATTTTGCCAACTTTGCCCACCTTTATAAATTCCCCATACCTCATCAGAGGGCAATTTGACTAACATCACCAGCAAGTTGTCAGTCTTAGGTCTCATTCACACATTCTACACTGCTTGAGACAAAAAGCAAACCGGTTCAACAGGGAGAAAGATTATATTATTTCACTTTGTTTGAAGTATTTGTTTTCTATTTATACATAGCGTTAATATATATATGGAAAACTTTCAGTTACATCAGGATTTCAGATAGTTTAGTTGTTGTTTTTTTGTCAAATGCATTAAAGAAAGGGTATAAGAAAACTCCACAGATTTTTGTGAGAAGAGTCATTTTAAATCACTGACACAAGGACATTCCAAAAAAAAAAAAAACCTCTACTCTTTGTGATGTTCACTTTTACCAGCATCATGCCACATTCAAGCTACTCACAGAAGGGACCCCTCCCCACCAAAGCTTTTCCTAGCTGCAAAAGTCACTTTAAAATCCACAGTAGAAGTTGTTTTTATGCACCACTTTTCTCCACCTTAAGCAGTCTCAAAGCGGCTTACAATTAACTTCTCTTCCTCTCCCCACAACAGGCATCTTGTAAAACAGGAGGGGCTGAGAGAGTTCTGGAGAACTGTGACTGGCCGAAGGTCACTCAGCAAGCCTCAAGTGAAGAGGTAGGAAATGAAACCCAGTTCTCCAGATCGGAGTTTGCCGCTTTTAACCACTATACCATGCTTCCTTTTTTTGGAATTACTCGTATTGAAGGAAACGTTTCTCATCAGCTTTCTAACTTTTTCCAATTCACACATCCTGTGTTCCACGCTATATGCAACTTGGGCAGGGCTAGATCAAGCACCTGTCACATCTAACACAGTGGAAAGGGTGAACTTGACTACTACATTAGGCTCTGAAAAAAGACCTTCTTTCTCTTCATACATGGTAGTTCCCCTCCCCTTCGTATTCATGGTAATCTTCATGAACCAAGTAATGTGCTTTGTAAATGAATTCATTAAAAAGATTTAACACTGGATCTTTACCACTTTGTTAAAAAACAAAGTGTGGAAATAGCAAACAGAATTAAAATACGCACTAGCAAAATTCATTTTCTTCCTGAAACATTTCTTTCAGTCACAAAACCAAAATAATTTTCTTTCATAACCTAGTGAAGATGAAAATCAAAGAAGGCTGTTCCTATTTTGGGGTGTAGTGATGTAAAATTATCACTGACATTTTAATTAAAAAGAAATGTATGTAGAATAAACATAAGATTTCCCGTAACACTTTGCAGTGAGTGCTCTGTCACTCCTTTGTACAGTCTTAGTAAATTACACAAGTTCTCACTTGGCATAGCAAGTGTAATTCATTGTCCCTAGTAATGTAATCTACATTTATCATTATTTTAATTAAACTGAATCTTAATTTGCTATCTTCACTTCCAAGAAAATATACCTTGTTCATTTTATCACCATCACAGACAGCATGTTGTCTTAGCCATCACAGTTCTGAATTTAAAATATTTCTTCCTTTATTTCCCATGGACATTATTTAAATGAATTCTGCAATTTCTGTTTTGTTTATTACATGTCTTCTTTTGCTGTGGTCATATTTAGCTATACAATTATTTGTGTAGGCAACACATTTACTTGGAACTAAGTCCCTGTCAGTCAAAGTGGGTCATAACATCCCAGTAATAGATAGGCTTGGAGTATAATACTGTGCAAATTCGCCTACTTACCTACTCTCCCCATTTCATTTACTGTTCCCAGAATTGCAGCCACAGTATCTGCTAAAGGAAGTTATAGTGCTATGATGATAACGTTTCATAGGTATCAGCTAGTTTATGATAACCACTTCATTCAACCTAATGTTTTGTGATAACTGCCATCACATTAACTATGTGAGTCCTCCCTAAACCCTGTCATCCAGATTACCAGTGGGCAACCCCCCCCCCCCCATACCTTCTACCATGATTCAGAAGGGCTCAGGAAACCCAAGAAATTTCCCCAAAGAATCAAAAATAGTTCAATTTTCCTGCAAGCCCAATTGTTAAATTAAAACAGAACTCCTAGCCACTCCATACACCCCTCCCCATCCCATACCACTTTAATTCACCTGGCAATAATAACAAGAACAACCCTCACTTGGACCTGAAAGTATGGACTCACATGCTTGGGAAAAATTACATTCCTTAAGACCTTGGTGCCTAGCTTCAGAATCCTAGGCACCGTGGAAAAAGTTGTTTTTCATTTGAGATTACAATTTGAGTTAGAAAAAAATCCTCTTGGGGAATGCAATACAGATTATAGCAAAACACCATGAACAGGGCAGATTCATATTATAAACCGTCCTTATTTCTGCAATGTCACTAATCTAGACTGATGGTTAAAGACAGAAATATGGAGGAAACAGGATTTAAAAAAGAGGCTATAACTTCTAGCTCAGTGTTTCCCAACCTGTGGTTTGAGACTCAAAAGTGGGTTGTGAAGCCTCTGAAAGCAGGTCATTCACAGGCCATCCTTCCCTGATAGCTGTTCCTGCCTTTCAATTTTTTTTCTTTCTTCTTCCTCCCTGACAACTTCTTATATTCTCATATCTTGTTTTATGCGCAATAAGGTGGGGGGGGGGGGGAATCCATCCAGACATTAGAAACTTTATGATAGTAACCAGAAGAATGGTGGAAAAGGCTGAGAGTAAGCGGGAGTGGTTAAGTGTGCTCGGCAAAACAGAGGAGAAACTAGGGGTATACAAGAAAAAAAATTGGTCTTTCAGTTTCAGATATATCAGACTCAAAAAATATTGGTAAATACCAAATTTCCCGAGTAGCAATACTAATATAGTACTGGGTTTCGAGAAGTATTCAGTATTTCCAAATATATTTGGGTCTATTATACCAGGGGAGAACAGGAAAGTATGTTGAAATGCCTTCCCTTCCCTCTCCAAGCCCCCTGCCACTTCCACTGGTCAGTTTCACTCCCTGCCATCAACTGCTAGATTTAGGCTATTTAAGCCTAACAGCTGGCAGGTGGAAGGGAGTGAAACTAACCAGTGGATATGGCCAGGTGACTTGTGGAGGGAAAGTGTTTAAACATGCCTTCTCACTCTTTCTTCCCTTTCCAAGTCCCCAGTGGGCTGGTTGGGGCAGCCAAGGAGAAAGGGGAGGCATGTTCAAATGACTCCCCTTCACTTCCCTATCCACCCCGCCATGGAGGAGAGGCTGGAGAAGCCAAGACAGAAAGGGGAGGAATGTTTAAATGCCTCCCTTTTGCTTCCCCAAGATGCCCCGCTTCAGGGGCTAACTCTGGGAGGAAAAGAAAGGCATGTAAACATGCCTTCTCTCTGTGTCTTGCCTCCCTCAGTCTCCCCACTGTGGCAGGGCAGCTGGAGGAAAGGAAAGGGAAGGGAAGTCAAGCCATTTTAACATGCCTTCTAGCTCTCCCTTTTCTCCCACAGGCACCCCAGCACTGCAGGGTGACTTGGGGAGGGGACAGAGAGATGTCATGTTTAAATGCCTTCGGCAAGGAGGGGAAATACATTTAAATCTAACAGTTGTCCAGCACAGGACAGTGCAACTGAAAACTTGTCAGTTTTACTCTCCTCTACCAGTAGTTGTTAGATTTAAATACTTCTCTCCCCCACCCCACCCCAGCCAGCGGCTGAGGGAAGTGAGGGACGTCAATAATACCCCAAAAGTCCCCAAAAGTTGAATAAATTTGGGAAACTCTATTCGACAGAGGAAAAGTTTCCTGTATTTGTATTCATCTTAGGAAATACCAAATAAATACTGATATGACATTTATTTGGTGTGGGGTTTTTTGTTCGGGGAGCCAAATACACACCCCTAGGAGAAACAGAAGCTATTGCATACATGCGGTCAGGTTCAGTGCTGTTCCTTCAGCAGCCCAAACTCTTGGTCAAAGGCAAGAATGTAACCTCCATCTGCAAAGACCATGTTTGGGAGCAGCTGCATCATTTTTGTAATGTTTGTTGGTTTTCCAGAAACATCTGGCTGGCTACTGTAGAAAATGGAATGCTAGACTAGATGGATACCAAAGTCACAGCTCACTTAACGAGCCAAACAAAACAAAACAAAAACACCTTAGGTTGGCCTTGGACTAGTCACCATGACAAATAAGTATGGATTATTATTCCAAAAAGGTTGGGAACCATTGCTCTATCTTAAAAGAAAAATCCTGAGTATAATGTTAGAAAGATTTCTGTAGCAGAGATGGTCTAGGCTGATCCTGCACTAAGCAAGGGGTTGAACTATCAGCAGTCCCCAACCTTTTTGGCACCAGGGACCAGTTTTGTGGAAGACAATTTTTCCACAGACCAGGGGTGGGGGGGGGGGGGGATGATACAATTGTGCACTTTATTTCTATTATTACATTGCAATATATAATGAAATAATTCTACAACTCATGACCCTTAAATAGTTTACTCCTTCTGTCTCTTGGAATAGCCATTAAGAGATACTGTAATATAATTTTCTTCTATACACAGGATTTTCAGTTTATAAAATACAGCATGCTTCACATGTACATTAACACCTCATGCTATAGTCATTTAACTTTAGAATTTTTCCACTACACAGTATCTTAGACTTATTGGAGGTGATTGAAGGAGATAGGGTATAAAATAAATAAATAAATAAAGTCCCAGTCCCAAGTACTGTTCAGAAATAATTCAAGAACCAGAACCATAAGGGAGAGAGGAAAGGCTGGATCCTAGAGAATGCACTTTATATAGAATGTACAAATCTGAATTTGTTCATAATAGCACAATGAAATCTATTCACATTCAAGGAGGGAGAAGAGGATTATTAGGACTCTGTAAAGATCTATTTAGTGGGCACATCAATACCTGTAAATGACTGGACCATGCATCTAACAAATAGTTACAGTTACCATCTGGGGCTTTCTATAGCCTCAAATCTGGGTATTATTCAGGGATTGGGCTAAAAGAATAAATCCTGTTTGGAGGTTCATAGTCCTTCTTTTTAAAAAAAAAATGATGATAAGGAAGGGGAAGGAACACAAATGGGGGGCAGGGGGAAGGAGAGGCAGAGACAAAGGTTTGGGAGATGAGGTGTATTTTTAGACGCTGTTTGAACTGTTGAAAGGAAGAAGAGGTGTGGGGGTTGGGAGGCAATGAATTCTATTAAAAGTTATTTAAATGCGTTAAGTTATTTCTGTTGTTTAGAAGACGCAAATTTAAAAGGGAAACTTATTTATAAAATAAGTGTGGGAGACAACTTGATGTCAATGTTATCTAGCCTGCACAAGTATTGATATAGATGGACAGTTTTGTTCCTCCACCCCGCCTCAGTTAGGAAAATACAGCAATTGGGTACAAATTACATGATTCACCATAAAATATCTTACATTCAAGCTCTGATGCTATGAATCATTGTTGAGCAGGTTGCTTTTGTGCAAATTTACTTCATTTATTTATAGCTGCATGGGGTAAGCTTCTTTAAGACAACCTTCAGAAAGAAATTCCAGGAAGAATCAACAATTCCATTGACTTAGACACACCTAATAAAATTTGAATATTTGCCCTGAAATGATCACAACAGGTATCCTAAACAATTTGGAAAATCTTTTTATTCTCTAAAAGCTAAAGCAAAAATAAAATAAAATAAATAAAAAATAAAAAATAAAAGTTACTCAAGAAAAAGGGCTTCTGACCAAGCAAAAAATCAGACTAATAACCTATTTTGCTACAAGCTGTTAAAAAGCTCACTCTTTCAAGAAACTGCATACAGGAAGACTACAGAGGGCACTGTTGTATCAGCTTTAGAACTTTCATAGGCAACACTAATACCTAAAGAAAACTGTCAAGAAATCCAAACCCAGAGTGCAGCATAGATGCAAATATACTAAAACCTAATACATTAGAAAGCCCAAAACACTGAAGCGAAGTTTCTGAAGACAGCTGGACTTGGGGGGAGGGGGGGAAAGAGACTCCACATAACAGAATGTCAGACTGAGAGGATGACTACAATACCTACATATAACAGTTCCTTTTGTAGTCTTGTTCAGTAAAAAAGGTAACTAATCATAGCACTTTCTTTGTCCTTCACCAACAGCATCTCCTTATAAGAACCCTACTTTCCAAATGAAAAACAAATATGAATAGTGACACAGTTTTACCATATTATCATCATCACAATCATAAGAAAGGTATATTTTCACAATATAGTTTTCTTTAGAAGACCAGTACCATTATGCCACTTCTGTTATTTTTACTTTCCATTCCTGCTAGGATATAAAAAATGCAAATCTCATCTTAAGGATTTTGCTTTTCTGTCTTAAAGATATTGCTCAGGGGAGCTTTAGCAACATCTTCTGTCCATCTTATGGTGGTTGATGGCATAATAACATGATTTGCTCATAATCTAATCAGTATATCTCCTCAGCTAAGTCCAGTGAAAGATCTTCTGGGGTTTTTTTTGATAAAAAATAAAATAGAAAGGTCCAAGCTGGTCCATGGACTGAATTAGTCTACACAAAATCATTTTCCATGTTGCTATATTATGGGTACTTATATCATTAATCATTGCTGATGCACTCCAACGAAAGCTGGATACCATTTTATTTTTCTATTGCAAATATATTTCTATTCTGCCCATTCCCCGTAGGGCTCAGGACGGAATATTTTGAAATATTCAGTAAAAGGCTTGGTTTTTTTCTTAAATTCTTCCTTGCTTTCAATAGCATTATAAAGACCAATTCACTCAGCCATTTTGACATATTGGGAATGTGCAGTCAGTGCACCCAAATGCACTTCACTATATAGTAAAGCAGTCCTGTAACTGTTTCCACATCTAGCCTACCTACACCCCAACCCATATTTACCACAATACCACAACTCTGCCAGAGGTGTGCAATTGATTTATCAGCATATTTACTTCTGGTGTTGAAACATATATCATGTTCTGTGATGCTTCACTAGATTTAAACTTCATTTAATCATTCGCCCTGGCTTACTTGCTGGCAAAGCAAATCTTGTGGAGAGGAAGAAAGACAGAATGTCACCCATTCCATCCATCACCAAAAAGAGAAAACAAAAAAAAAGTTTATTTCTTCTTTGGTCTGAAATCATATTCATGTTAGAATGTTACATACTTAAACATCCTATTTCAAAGTGAAAATGTTCAAGTTCTATTTTTTCTTTAAAAATGAAAAGCAAGTGCAGTTCTCATGTCTTATTTAATAAGAATCCATTCATCAAACTGTTTTTTAAACTGAGGCTGCCCCAAACCATGCATTATATTGCATTCTATGTAAAGCAAAAAAAAAGCATTTTGAGAAGTTTCACAAAACAGAAATTATTATATCATGTTAATGACATGTATACTAAAAAGATTTTAAAAATATTAACAAAATCCATGATTATGCATGTTGCATGCAACATTTGAAAACTATGCCAGTTAATTTACTGAAATTTCGATTGTGAGTAAAGCTGCTTGTACCAAGACATACAGCATTGTTTTTTTTCCTATATAAGCATTTCACTTAAGGATAATAGCAGTGCTTCTAAAGGAATATAAAAGCAAAGTGATTAGCGATCATTACCGTTAATTAGTGCTCACTTTGCATTTAGAAGGATGAGACTCCCTTCTTAATAAATTGAAAGTTTCTTCGGAAGCACTGCCAAACCTACACTAGGTAAGCATTGGACTTACCTACTGATAAGCAGACTAAAAAAAAAAAACCCAAAAAACTAGCGACAGACCCAGTTAGTGAAGTCCAACTTTTAAACAGGAAAAGGTTTGAAAGGAATGATTATGACTGGAAACTCATATTTCACATTGTGTATTCTCTCTGATAAAAGGAGGAAATGTGTGTTTATCAATGTGCTTTGAGTGCACAGTTCATTTGGCGTCCTGTAAACAATGCCAGGTTGCCCATTTCCGAATACATGCAAGAGTCTTACAAATCCAGAACACCATATTCAGCAGGCAAGGTCACCTTAGTAGTGCCCTGGAAACAGAAAATTAGGAAAAGCTGGCAATCAGAGGTTTAAGGTTGATCAGAAAAAGGAATAAAAGAGGCTTTCTAGCCATCTTTCACCACCAGCCCTGCTGTCTCTGCTTATTCAGTATTTATACAACAGAACTGGAGGGAATGAAAACAATTCCATACACCTAACAGGAACAAATTCATTGCAAATGCAATTAACCTAAAAGTGCAAATTTCTCATGGTCAAAAAGAAGTCTCTTATGGAAGAAAAATGTTGCAGAATCCTGGCGTAGCAAGAACATATTCACTAGTTTTCAGATTAACCACAAGGAAAAAATTCAGATGATAAGAATTCTAGATAGAGAAGTTAAACATCTGGAAAAATGGGGCAGCTTCTGGAACTGATGTTTGCCACTCAGACCCACTATGTTTACTTGGAAATAACCCACCCTGATCTAATTTCACTTCCAGGTCTTAATGCTCTTTTGGAAGTTGTTCAGTACCAGATCTTTTAACCTGAGAAAGTATTTGGAAGCCAAGGAGCAGTATGTTTTCCACAGCAATTATGTTTTAAATGATCTCTGTGTGTGTGTGAAGGCTTTTTTGAGCAGGAATGCACAGGAACGCAGTTCTGGCTGGCTTGGTGTCAGGAGGTGTGGTCTAATATGCAAATGAATTCCTGCTAGGCCTTTTTCTACAAAAAAGCTGTGAGAGTGTGTGTGTGTATAACTCCATCCTTCTGGAATAATCTTCCCTGCCTGCCTTCAAAAAACTCCTGAAAGGATGTGTAATTTAGATAGGCTTTTCATAACCAAGGCTAAACACAGCTGATAAAGCTAGCTGGGAAGCCACAGAAAACTTCTAGCAACAGAAAGGGAAACAATTTTTACCAATTTCCCTGTCATACTGTTCCTGGGGATCCTCCATACCCCAGGAGAAACACATTGGGTTTCAGGGGGAAGGGAAGGTAAAAAAAAAGTCCCTTGAAGTCGCAGAGAATTACCACAGGATCAAAACTTGATTCTATATAATAATAATAATAATAATAATAATAATAATAATAATAATAATAATAATAATAATAATAATAATAATAATAATAATAATAATAATATTATTATTATTATTATTTATACCCCGCCCTCCCCACCGAAGCAGGCTCAGGGCAGCTGATTGGTAATATGTATATCAGATTGGTGTATCTGATTGGTAATATGTTCTTCTGAGGAACCAATAAGGGTCAGCTTAGGAAGGTGACCACTATGAATTTTTCCCTGTCACCTTCCCTGTCACTATGAATTTTTCCCTGTCACCTCAGGCACCCACACAAAAGGAGATTGAGGAAGAATCGCACTGCTACAGGACCAACCCTAAATCAGACTTTTCCCTGCAGCCGCTGTGGCCGGACCTGCCTGTCCCACATTGGTCTTGTCAGCCACCAGCGAGCCTGCAGCAAACGTGGACTATTGCACCCTTCTTAAATCTTCGTTCGCGAAGCCAAGCCGAGATTGCGTATAAATTCATTTTATTTTTGCAGTAATTAGCCGTGAGGCTAGTGCTTTTTCCATTTTCGGTTTCACATGGCTTCCTCTTTTGATTGGTATAAACCAGGCCTCAGATTCAGTGGGAGCTCACAGGAGCACAGCTCCTGAACCTTTCTGAGAGTTCCACCTCGTCCATTGAATAGTATGTGCAGCTGCATAACAATCCCTGGATGAGCTCCACCACCTTTTTTCCTACAAAATAACCCCTGGTATAAACTGCAAACCAGCAATTTTCTTCTGGGGAACCATTGTTGCCAATCACTCAGGATTACAACTAATCTCCAGCTGGCAGAAATCACTTCCCCTGAAGAAAATGGCTGCTTTGCAGGGTGGACAAATAAGCAGGGTGCTTAAGACCAATAATGTTATCAGAGAGAGAGTGTTGTTCTGAAAGGTATCTGAGGCAGAACTCACTGGGGCCAGTCCTGACTAGGGCTGTCAGTTCCAGGTTGGTGGAAAATTCCTGGAGATTCTGTGGTGGAGTTTGAGGAGGGCATAGGGCTTCAGAGTGTGGTCTGCCAGCCCAGGTTCTTTCTGTGGAAGCTGAGTGGGTGATTTTGGACCAGTCACAGACTTTCAACCTAACTCCTCTCACAGGGTTGCGAGAAGAGAATGATGCAAGGTTCTTTGGTCCCGCCCCACACACAATGGAGAAAGAGAGCCTATGTAGAGACTGCAGGGAGGGGGAAGGTGATGGAAAGCTGAAGTCAGAGGGGCAGATAAAGGGAAGGAGATAGGGTTGCCAACTCCAGGTTAGGAAATTCCTGGATATTCCTGGGGCCTGGAGATGGTGTGGGTTCAGGAGGGGTGGGACCTCAGACAGGTACAATGCCATTTCCTTCTAGGGAACCTCTGTTGCCGATCTCCAGGTGAGGTCTGGAGGTCACTCAGAATTACAGATGGCAGAGATCATGTCCCCTGGAAGTTGAGGGGGGAGTGACTGCTTTGAGTTGGGTGGGTGGGAAGACAGCAAGGGGGCACTTGTATGTTTCTTCACAACAGGCCTTACTTCTAGTTAAGCCATAAGAATAGAACAAATCCAAATATAACTGTGACGGACTCCGGCAAGTTAGCCTGGAAGCTGGGAACAGCCTTGCAAGGATTGGCTGGGCCGCAGCTATGGAAACAGAAATGTAGTGAATTGAGAGACGCTTGGAGGGAAGTAAAACACCTCAGGGTTTTAGACTGAGTTCAGTTGGAGCTTGAGTACTGAACAGTTAGGAATGAAGACTGTGTATTTAGGCTGGTCAGTTGCTGAAGCAACTAGAAGGAGCTGAGAACAGCCAGTGGGGCTAAGTTCCTTGTGTGGACAGAGCTGAATAAAAAACTCCTGTCAGTGAGAGAATTTTTGGTCAGAAGGGGAGTCACAGCCAGGCACCTTCTGTGAGGAAAAACTCTCTGTGGAGGTCTGTCAGCACAACAGGACAGACTTATAGTGAAGCTCTCTAACACTCTGAAGAGAGGATTGGATTCTTGTCGCTAGAACGAATCCCAAGATACAGACTAGAAATCTAGCTGGGTGGGACACACAGGAGTGAGGAGCTAGAAATTAGCTCTTAGAAGTGTGAATCCTGAACGCTAGTGTGCACATCTGTGAGGGAATATTGAGCTGGCACAAGTCAGGAGTCCTCAATGTGAATGGCAGTTTATTATTTTTATGATTTGAGAAGGCCATACCATAGTGACTGCAAGGTGTTCCTAGTGGGACAGTGGCTCAGTGGTAGAGCATCTGCTTGGTAAGCAGAAGGTCCCAGGTGTTCAATTCCCAGCATCTCCAACTAAAAAGGGTCCAGGCAAATAGGTGTGAAAAACCTCAGCTTGAGACCTGGAGAACAGTTGCCAGTCTGAGTAGACAATACTGACTTTGATGGACTGAGGGGCTGATTCAGTATAAGGCAGCTTCATATGTTCATAGTGCCAAGTAGACACTGCCTGCTTGTCCAAAGTTCTTGTATTTATAAAAAGCCTGCTTGTTTATAGTTTATATTTTATAACTATCTCAACTTGATAACTCTCTGGAGTTTAGAGATTGTTTGTGTTGTTTTTCTGCCTGTCCACTGATTTGTTTTGATAACACTAAATAATATTATTTTATTCCTCTCCCTTACCTTTTGTAAACCAATAAACATTCTTTTGTTTTTGAATTTTAAAAACGTATGGTGCCTATTTTTAGAATCCTTACAGGATTCTATACGCAATAAGCATGAATGAACAACATCAACAATTCAAATGCACAAAATGTTGCGAATTGACAAAACTGACTCAAACCAATATTGTCAATTTCACAATTTGAGTCAATATTGTCAATTTGCAACATTTTGTGCATATGAATTGTTGATGTTGTTCATTCATGCTTATTCTTTATAAATTCATTTTCTTTTTTGCAGTAATTAACCATGAACCTAGTGCTTTTTCTATTTCCGGTTTGCAGTTTATGGCATTGCACCAGTCTGAGGTCCCACCTATCCTCAAACCCCACCCTCTTCAGGCCCCATCCCTTAAATATCCAAGAATTTCCTAACTTGGAGTTAGCAACCCTATCTCCTTCCCTTTACTTGCCCCTCTGACTACAGGTTTCCATCGCCTCCCCCCTCCCCGCAGCCTTTATATAGGAAAAGGACAGTGTTTCTCCACGGAGTGGGGGGCAAAGCAGCTTATACCATTATCCTCTCCCCCCGTGTGATCTGAACAACAGCCCTGTGAGGCAGGTTAGGCTGAAAGTCTGTGACTGGTCCAAAACCACCCAGTCAGCTTCCATAGCAAGAGCCTGTGTCTGGCAGGCCCTACTCTGAAGCCCTGACTCCCAGGCCTCAGATTCAGCAGGAGCTCACAGGAGCACAGCTCCTGAACCTTTCTGAGGGTTCCACCTCCTCCTTCCCACCTAGCCCACTGAATAGTAGATGCAGCTGCATAACGATCCCTGGATGAGCTTTACCACCTATTTTTCTACAAAACGACCCCCACTGACTCCTATGCCTTCCTCAAATTCCACCACAGAATCTCCAGGGATTTTCCACCAACCTTGAACTGGCAGCTGAAGTCAGCGCATGAGTTCTGCCTCAGAGGCCTGTAGTGACATCTTTCTGACCAACAGTCTGGCAGCCATAGTCAGCACTGGGCCCAATGAGTTCTGTCTCAGAGGCCTTTAGTGATCCCTTTCAGACCAACAGTCTGTCCCTGACTTTCTCTGCTGTCTCTCTCCTCCTTCCTTAGCCAATCGAAGGAAGGTTTCCTCTGTGAATCAGTGCGACAGGCAGCTCAGCCAATGGGGGAGAGTAGGGAAAGGCAGTAACTGCCAGATCTAAGGTTTGTTGCATTTTACTGACAAAATCAGCTTAGCTGGGTAGCAACAGCCACTTGGGCAGGAAAGCAGAGCAGACTCAACCAATGGCACACAAGTACTCTTGATTGATAGTTTGACAGGCCAAAAGTTGATGAAGTGCAGTCCCACCCAGTCCCAACGAACCCGGCTGCTGGAATTTGCAAACATGGAAACGGTTTTATGTCTATGGATTCTCCCTCATGGTATAGTTTGTTGTGAGCCGCTTTGCATCTCTTTCAAAGGAAGACAGAATAAAAATATTTAAACAAACACTGAAATCATGAGTTGGGAGAAGTTAATTATAAAGGCCACAACTCAAATACTCAAACATTGTTTGAAATTGTGAATTCTCACAATGTATAACAGGTATAATAGGTATAAAGATGCCAAACCAAATAGGCTAATCATTTGGGATCTTTCTTCTGCTATTAAAGAATACCATGAGCCATTGGCTGCTGACTACACAAATCCCTAGTCCCCAAAGATTCTTTAGGTGAATGGCTAAGTGCTTTGTTCTTTACAGTGAACATTTCCTGTAGCTTATGATGCCTTTCACACAATATACATATTGCACAATATTTTCATTTCTGGTTTGCCATGCTCAGTTGGATTTTTAAGTGACTGGTTTTGCTATTTACCGTCTATGTTGGTGGGCATGCTTCAATGAAGAAGGAGAAAATACCATAATTGGAGCCAAATTTTGTAGAAACAGCAGCTGCTTGAATGAGGATATATGAATAACAAGTGCACTAACACCACAAATATGAACAATAGCAGATTAAACAAGATAGGAATTGCATACAAGGCAAACAAGGACATTGTGATAGATTCCAAGAGGTACTTAAAGACAGGGAATCACAAGGTGCTAGAAGCTGGAAGAAAAATGCTTGGAAAGTTCTTGAACAACCAATCAGAATGTATATAAAGTACACTTCCAAACAAGGCAAACCAAGGTTTCCTGTGCATCTGAGCCTCAGAACAGGGCTCATGGCCTTAACAGCATCCCACTCTTACTTTCATGGTGCACTCAAGAAAATCAGAACAGCTAGCAGTTGTATATAAAGTACACTTCCAAACAAGGCAAACCAAGGTTTCCTGTGCATCTGAACCTCAGAACAGGGCTCATGGCCTTAACAGCATCCCCACTCTTACTTTCATGGTGCACTGAAGAAAATCAGAACAGCTAGTGCTGATTCTGTTTGCCTTCCCCCATTTTTCCAGAGCCACAAAAATCCTGGTTCTGGCACTAAATGAATACTATATCATCCCACAATCCCAGTGAAGCACAGTGATTAGACATACAAGTTACTTTTTAAGTGGGCCTTAAGCAAGCTGGTCAGCCTCAGTTTTCCATCCGTCCAATGTGACAAAGTTCCTCTACTTCACACAGACATTGTACAGATTACTGAGCTATAAAACAGTGCCACCACTTTACTACATACTGAAAACTTTTGTTCAGTAGCGTTGATAGGAAGATGATAACAAAGCTAAAAGTTCTTCATGCCAGAGAAATTTATTCTCTGGAATGCACACCCTGCAAAACAGACCACTGATGCTGGACAGTACATATTGTGCTGCCATGTGGAGTCTGCTTTAAATCGCTTCATGTGGCGGCTATTATCACAAGTCATTCATGTGCAACAGCTCACCACAGAGAGTAATTTTCTCAAAGCCAGTGCAAATGACTGGGGAAAAAAGGCCTATGCTGGCACGGGTGGGGGGAAGGGGGGAACTGACATGCATAGCAAACCACTGCACATAAACTGCTGACCATGTGATAACAGCTCCTAGAAAGAAAATTCAGGGTGACCTCCACAAGGCAATCACAGTATACAGACCAGTCCAGAATCAAGAGATGAAGTAAAATCATAATTCCATGAAACTAAAAGTATGTTTGCAGGGACAGATTTATAAAATTCAGTATAATAAAAGCACAGATTAGTATTTTTCAGCCCTTCATATACATCTGCTCATGTCAAATTCAGATACATAGATGGGTCCTCTCAAATGAACCATTTTGTATGCAAAATGTACATGCCTTCAATGTATATGGAGTAAAACCATGCTCTGGATCCAACTCAATGGTTTAAAGATGATACCATTTTATTGTGTGCATCAAACACATACAGCAACTTCTATCAATAGTTTTAAATGTTGAAAAAGAACATTAGAAGTTTAACACACAAGATTCAGAGTGATTGAGCCTTGGTTTCTGACAGAAAATTTATGGACAGGCAAGGTAAGAGGCTAAGGGTAACTGGGAACTGCACTTCAGCACTTTACGCTTCAACATAAAAATTCACAATTATTATAACCAAAGTATATGCAATCATGAAATCTGTTTCTGTTCATTATTTTGCCCACCCCAACCTCCACAGCCACCTACTCATGTGTTTGAAAAATGTTCTAGAAGAGCTCTGTACAGTTCACAACACAACTGATCTAAAATAAAAGTTCTGAAATAACCAAAAGCCTGGAACTTGTTTGGTTAATGGGAGGTGCACTGGTTTAAAATGCTAACCATACTTACAAGAAAGTAACCCCACTGAATATAGCACAACTTACTTCTTAGTAAACAGGAACAGGACTTCACTCTAAGCTTGTTGCTAGTGCAAAGCCAAAGTTCCCAGTCTTGCAAACCTCTTTTGCAGTCTTGCAAACCTCTTTTGGAGCACAGTGCCTAACTTCATTGCTCAAATATACACTGAAATTAAACCAGGTTACTAATCAACAATCGTGCAGAAAGAGACATACTAAGAGCATATAGTTGACCTGTTGATAGAATATTAAAAACCAAAACGATGCACGCACTATACTAGTACTGGGTTGGGCAGGACCCAGAATCACACAAGACACACAGGCTTTTTTCACACTTACCAGTGGAAACCGGAAGGGAATCGGTACTGTGCCGCCTTGAAGTAATCTGAGACAGGGATGGGAGCTTTCAGAAACATGGTTTTTTTTTCCAGTAGGGTTCTGGAGTGACTTTGTGACCAACACTGAAGTCCTCAAGCGGGCAGAGGTTACCAGCATCGAGGCACTGCTGTTGAAGACGCAGCTGCGCTGGGCAGGGCATATTTCTAGGATGGAAAACCACCGCCTTCCCAAGATTGCCCTGTATGGCGAACTCTCCACCGGCCATCGAAATAGAGGGGCACCAAAGAAGAGGTACAAGGACTCCTTGAAGAAATCCCTTAGCACCTGTCACATCAACCATCACCAGTGGTCTGACCTAGCCTCAGATCGCAAAGCATGGAGGCACACCATCCACCAGGCTGTCTCTTCCTTTGAGAACACACGCATAGCTGGTCTTGAGGACAAAAGGAGATTGAGGAAGAATCGCACTGCTACAGGACCAACCCTAAATCAGACTTTTCCCTGCAGCCGCTGTGGCCGGACCTGCCTGTCCCACATTGGTCTTGTCAGCCACCAGCGAGCCTGCAGCAAACGTGGACTATTGCACCCTTCTTAAATCTTCGTTCGCGAAGCCAAGCCGAGAGAGAGAGGGTTCTGTGATTGAAGCAAACCATTTCATACTGTTTCGCTTTTATCTCGCTTCCACCAGCGCCAGCCGTTTACGTGCCCTTTTTTGCCCACCAGCACGCGATCTCTGGCGCTTTTTTTTGGAACATCTTTTAAGATTGCTATAGAGCTATAGCGATGTCTCACAACAGCAACACCATAGGAATAGCTGGCCTCCATTGAGATGCCAGAGATCACCGCCGCTGAAACTTGGTAACAGGTGCCCAATTGGAAACACAGTTCAAGTGGGAGATCAGGGCACCAGGCATTGGTCTGTCACCTGTTGCTATCACTTCCATGCCCGCACGGGAGTCAGGGGAATGTGATTGGTTTGTAGGTGACTTTGAGGCACATTTTTTGGGGGGGGAGGGGCTGTTGCCACCTGGAGAGAGGTTGCCCATAGGGCAACAGGTTTCGGCGGGAGAACATACCAACAGTGATTGGTGAGACAGATGTTGCTAACTCAGCTTGATGTGCACCCATCCATGCCCACAGTCTTGCCATGGTCTGATGGCTGATCACCCAGAAAGGTGATGGCAGACAGCCTTCTTAACGCTTCCTTCCCCCTTCAGTATTCTATGAAGCTCCTTATAAAAAGGGCATGTGACTTTTTTATTTACAGGATTGGAATTATGTGCAATTACCTACCTGTATTCTGCTCTCAGACTTTTGATTTTACTCCTACATTCATTTCTCTGCTGTCCTGTCATGGCCACGTTTGGCCATCTCAGCTGAGACTTTTTGATAGCAAGCATAATTCCTATGGGATGTCTGCAGAGCATCATCTCCCCATACTGCTAGGAGATCCAGAATCTCCTGCTCACTCCAAGCTACACCTCTTGACCCACTCATCCTCTTCACAATTCCTGACAAACCACTTACCAACCTATTAAACCAGACAATCCGCTCACCAACTACAACCCACAGAAATCTGTGGCTTCCCCCACTGACATTTATACCTGCTGCAGTTTGGTACAAGTCACTTTCCAGCCAATAGCCTGTGGGCATGGATGGGTGCACATCAGGCTGCGTTAGCAACATCTGTCTCACCAATCACTGTTGGTATGTTCTCCCGTCGAAACCTGCTGCCCTTTGGCAACCCCTCTCCAGGTGGCAACAGCCCCCCCCCCGAAAAAAAAGTGCCTCAGAGTCACCTACAAACCAATTACATTCCCCTGACTCCCGTGTGGCCATGGAAGTGATAGCAACAGGTGACAGACCAATGCCTGGTGCCCTGATCTCCCGCTTGATCTGTGCATCCAATGGAGCACCTGTTACCAAGTTTCAGTGGCGGTGATCTCTGTCATCTCAATGGAGCCCAGCTATCCATATGGTGGTGCTGTTGTGAGACATCGCTATAGCGCTATAGCGACCTTAAAAAGCGTTCCCCCCCTCCCAAAACAGCTGGAGATTGGGCGCAAAAGGGCACGAAAACTGCTCCCGGATTAGATACTGGACATTTCACACAGCGCCCCATACCAATTTCAACCCGGAAGGAGGTGTTGAAAACTGGAAGAAGCTGCTCTTTGTTAGTAATGACTCAGGCATGCCTCACTACCGGGACAGCTGCGGGACTGTGTGAAAAGGTGACAGTAATCCGGTAGCAGCCAGTTACTGAGTCGGGTCTGTTTGAAATGCCAGCAGAAACCCGTTACTGTTCAGTAACTGACCAACCTCCATACCGGAATACTTAGGCTGTGTGAAAAGCTCATATTCTCAGCTGCATAATTCAGGGGCAGAATTACCCCTACCCTGGTATTCATAGGGTTACTACCTCTCATCATGGATATGTTGTTTAGTCATTGTGGCTATCTGATGGATCTACTATTCCCCATGAAGTTGTCTGATCTCTTTCTAAAACCAGCTTAGGGCAACAGATTCCACATTAATTATCTTTTCCTTGTAGAAGTACTTCCTTTTCTCCATCTCAGATCTACTGATCAACTTGGAAAGCTTTAAAAAGCTTTTCTCCAGATGAAGACTGATGTCTTATTCTGAAGTACAATCCTTTCAAGAGATTCTCTTCACAGGCTCCCATTATTTTATGACTAAATACAAGCCAACAATATTTACTTATTTATCATTGGATTTATATCCCACCTTCCTCACAAGCAGGCTCAGGGCAGGTCACAACAGCCTAGTAACAGTACAAATAAACAGTTCATAACAGATTAAAATCTCAAAATCAACACAGCACAACACTATCTCTGGTGCCCACCAATGCCTCCCACTGGCGCAAGGCATATAAAGACTAACAACAGAGCCCGTTCAGCAGATGCCAGGACGGTAGCTGAGTATCTTCCATGGCTAATCTGAAACATTAGCTCAGAAAAGTAAAAGAATCATTGGAGACTTTTGGCTCCTGCAGAATGTTCTCTGTGTATGGGCCTATATGCCTTAGACCAGGGGTCCTCAAACTTTTTAAATAGGGGGCCAGTTCACTGTCCCTCAGACTGTTGGAGGGCCAGACTGCCGTTACTGTACAAGGCCGCAGGCCGTCAGTTCTCTGTCTTCTGCATCTCTCTCCCTTCCCCACACCACACACCCCGGCCTGGGAACTCACCTCACCTCGGTATCACCTCACACTCTGTCTCCGCCACCTCAGCCCAGTGCCGGAGTGTGCGTTGCTAACGCGAGTTTAGGTCGAACGTCACTTCCGGTCTGATTTTGCCATAACCCGGCGGGCCACATAAACATCCTCAGTGGGCCGCATCTGGCCCGCGGGCCGTAGTTTGAGGACCCCTGCCTTAGACTAATTGCTTTATCAGGAGAGAAGAATGACCTCTACTTTAGTAACTGATTGTTCCAAGGGAAGGGGAATATCTTTTTATTTTAAAGTTATACATCCATCCCACCTTCCCCACAAAGCCTCGAAGAGGTGTACACAAGACAATGAGTTGCTGACAGTACTGTTAACATTAAAAAGACAGAAATCATGTCCCAATCTCATACACAGAAGCAATCTGTTTAGATTATGCGAATGTCTATACAGATAATGTGAGTTCAGAGATACAGATGAAACACATTTTCATTCATACTGCAAATCCCAGCTACCAATACAAGTTTATGGGGTGTGAACTGGCTGAGACTGACCAAGAGAGAGATCTTGGGGTCGTGGTAGATAACTCACTGAAAATGTCAAGACAGTGTGCGTTTGCAATAAAAAAGGCCAACGCCATGCTGGGAATTATTAGGAAGGGAATTGAAAACAAATCAGCCAGTATCATAATGCCCCTGTATAAATCGATGGTGCGGTCTCATTTGGAGTACTGTGTGCAGTTCTGGTCGCCGCACCTCAAAAAGGATATTATAGCATCGGAGAAAGTCCAGAAAGGGGCAACTAGAATGATTAAAGGGCTGGAACACTTTCCCTATGAAGAAAGGTTGAAACGCTTGGGACTCTTTAGCTTGGAGAAACGTCGACTGCAGGGTGACATGATAGAAGTTTACAAGATAATGCATGGGATGGAGAAAGTAGAGAAAGAAGTACTTTTCTCCCTTTCTCACAATACAAGAACTCGTGGGCATTCGATGAAATTGCTGAGCAGCCAGGTTAAAATGGAAAAAAGGAAGTACTTCTTCACCCAAAGGGTGATTAACATGTGGAATTCACTGCCACAGGAGGTGGTGGCGGCCACAAGCATAGCCACCTTCAAGAGGGGTTTAGATAAAAATATGGAGCAGAGGTCCATCAGTGGCTATTAGCCACAGTGTGTGTGTATGTATAAATTTTTTTGCTACTGTGTGGCACAGAGTGTTGGACTGGATGGGCCATTGGCCTGATCCAACATGGCTTCTCTTATGTTCTTATGTAGGACCACTGGACAGGCTGTGTATTTATAAGTTAAACACATTTATCCACTACCACCGTGTACCCAGTTACATGCAACAAGAGCCGGGTCAGGGCCTTCATTCTTTTCCTAAGACTATCACAAACCAACATGAAGCACTCTCTCTTTTCCTATAAATTACCCAATTATTTATTGGCATATGCAATTCTTCAAGTGCAGTTTTAGAACCAACTTCAAAATGAATTCAGCTGTAAAAGCATGGTTATATGATGTCTATCATTAATGCAATTGAATCCATATATTTATATCTTTAAATTCTCCTGCAGTGGAATTAATATCTTCTCAGAACAAAAAAAGAAGCCAAAAAACCACCCCTTACTTATTTAGTCCAAGACAACTTGATACCATCTCTTTCAAGTATAGTTATAAATATCATGCACAAACTTCCAAAGCAGAAGTTGTCAAGATTTAACATTAGCATTAATTTATGTCATAACTGACTGTTATTCTCAAGATAATAGCAAAGTATTCAGTCCATGCTGTCTGAAGGAAAATGAAAAGAAACTTTGTCCTGTCACTAATCATTTAATTAAATCGATCCATAATACACTCACTTTATGTTTCTTACAATCTAATCCCAAGATTTGCTGCACCAGTGTGGAAAAAATTTAGAATAATATATACCAACGATGATGCCAGCACACTGTCATAAAGCATGATTCTACACAAGTATTGCAAACAGATGCTCCAACATAAACATGTAGTGTTGGGTGGAGGGGAGGGGACATGTCCCTTAACAATTTTCCATTAGTCAAGGCAAATGGTGCAACCTGATTCAAACTGAACAATCAATGCAGTGCTAATGATACACAGTAAAGTCTTATTCTTCAAAACACTACAGTAATACTTCAAGTTCACATGAAGGAACTACAATTGCAAATGCCCTTATCTAGCACTCTTCATAGGAACAGAAGACTAAGATATTGGATTTATATCCCACCCTTCACTTTGAGTCTCAGAGCAGCCTACAATCTCCTTTATCCTCCTTTCCCACAACAGACACCCTGTGAGATAGGTGGAGCTGCTCAATTCTCTTTGAAATGGATTAGACACCAGTGAAAGTCCAATTCTTCCTGGTGTGTGCACTTTCACCCCACATTTCCAGCAGTCTGATCACTCCATCATGCTCTCACAGTGTTTGGGAAGTCAGATTGTTTAGTTCCAGTTTGGTGCCATTTTTTTTTTTTGAGGCAGTTAGCAAGGCACACATAACTGCATATTCACACCTCACCTTCTCTCCCTCACAGCAGCCTCTTGAAACTGTGTTTTCTTTTTTAAAAAATTCAAAAGAAAGACCCCTGCATGTCTCAGCTTTCTCCTGCGTACAGCTTTACAGCACGCAGTGTGTGGAAGGAGTCAATTGACAAGATGAGTGTTTCAGAAGTGGAGGGAGTCTGAGAACAAAACCAGGGGCTCCAGCTTTGCTTCAAAGTTTTAAATAAAAATGGCATCAGCACACAGGACATAGGACGACGCTTCCCTATTCTCTCTCTCTTCTACCCCCCCCCCAAGCTTTTAAACATTTGAATTTATCAAAAGCAGTTTCAAAAAAACTTCACCCACTCTGAAATACATATCCCAGAAGTCTCCTTTAGGAATCTCATTGGCCACCAGCTGCAGCCATTCTGCCAGGAGCTTGAAGCACTACTTCCCATAAATGCTTGTGCAAATGCTAGGAAGAGAAATTATTTTTAAAGGGTTGTCCTCCTCCCTCCTCCCTGACTACTGTGTCTGATCAATCAAGGACTGGGTGAAAGTGCACTGAAGTGAGTTAAGGGGGTAAGTCTGATCAAAACTATCAGTAAAAAAAAAAAAAAGATCAATTAGAGGTGGGGCCACACTGGATCAAACTGCACATCCGACCATAGCCTGATCTATTTTGAGGTGATGGTGTGCACCTCTCAGAGTTGGGCATGGACATCTGGTTGTACAGAATCTTGGATGCTTTGCTGGGTCGGCTACAGGCTTAGAAGCTTTGGTGGGAGTGGGGCACAGTGGTCTCCCACAGTGCAGTTTGGGCACTGGGACACATCCTTTAGAGAGAGGCTGTTCCTTTGTGCCCACCTCCCCCATTTGGGGGGCTCCCATAAAGGGGCCTGGGATTTGGAAGCACTCAGCTGCATGCCCAGGTGGAGGCTGACAGCTGGCTTCCACCATCAGCTGGCAAGGGGACCATGTAATTTATTTATTTATTTATTTGATTGACTGATTGATTGATTGATTGATTGATTGATTGATTGATTGATATCCCACCCTCCCCACTGAAGCAGGCTCAGGGCGGCTGTAGAGGTTGGAGCCCACAGTGTCTTGGTATCCTGTCACTCCACAGTTGATGCCCCAGGCTGGGGTAGGGGCTCATCGGGCAGCAGGCAGGTCACCCAATTCCTGGATCTGTCCCCATCCTGCAGCATTGCTCCTTTATCTGTACTAATAAATCAAGCTGTGGTCCTGTTTTACCAAGAAATGGTTGTGCATGTGTTTATTCCTTCCAACACCTCAGCCTCTATCCCTCTTTGAACCCCACAAACCATCTTTAGCTGATAAAAGACACCTGAGTGTTCAGGAACAACACCAGGTCCAAGGGAACCTGCATACCTGGATCTTGAAGAGAAAGGCTCTATACAAGTAAAACATATGTGAAAGTATCACATGGATTTCTAACCAACAGTATTGCCTTTTATTTATATAAACAGCCTGCCACTGCATTCATGGAGTTCTACCCTTACTCAGGCAAACCCTTGGCTCCATCACTCACCATTTTGAATGTAAAAAACTTTTAATTGAGATTAGTAAAATTGCTATTGAACCCTGGATCAATTAAGTGAAAGTCAGGATTAAACAGGAACCAAATGAGTATGCTACAACTTATTTTTTTTCCTTGAAGCTCTGTGCATACTAAAAAATATTCTGCCGAACCTATCACAGATCTCTCTGTAGTGGAGCACATCTATTGTTCTACAAAGGAAATTCCAGTTCAGAAGAAACATAAAGATTACTATATTCCAACTGATAGAAACCATATTTCTTTTGCTGATAATCTTTTCTTACAGAACAATACCAACAAGTATCCTATTGAAAATCATTGGCTGTTGCTCAGCCATTAGCATAATAGTGACTTTAGCCTTGTTTCATGAATACAAATTTGGACCAAGAAAACAGCAATAACTCTAAACATCACCCAACCCCCACATAAAGTGTCTGTTATCCTCTCAATTAAACTGTTCTTGTTCACACCATAATAACAAACTAACAAAAATGAAATCATCTTCAAATTCTAAAGTAATTTAATTACTGTTTCATTTGTCAGTGTTCTTATACCTTCAAGAACAGTAGGTGTATCTGGTTAAGGTGTATCTTCACACACACAATAAGTACCATTGCTTATGTGGATTTTGGATTATGTGGACATGAGCTTTCCAATGCACAGTCAGAGTCAAAGCATCAGGCTATGGACTAATATTCTTGTTGACAAATTGGTAGCATGTGGTTTGGATCCTATTACTGTTAAGTGGATCAATAACTGGTTGACAGATCGTACCCAAAGAATACTTGTGAATGGTTCTTCATCCTCTTGGAGAGGAATGACAAGTGGAGTGCCTCAAGGATCTGTTCTGGGATTTGTTTTGTTCAACCTCTTTATAAATTCTTTGGATGAAGGAATAGAGGGAATGCTTATTAAATTTGCAGATGATACTAAATTGGAAGGGGTTGCAAATACAGCAGAAGACAGAATGGTCTTGAAAGGCTGGAAAACTAGACTAAAACAAATACAACAAATAACGTTAATTTTAATGAGGATAAATGCAAAGTTCCGCATTTAGGTAGAAAAAATCAAATGCATAATTATAGGATGCAGACTTGTCTTGGCAGTAGTATGTGCGAAAAGGATCTAGGGGTCTTAGTGGACCACATGCTGAACATAAGTCATCAGTGTGATAAAAAGGCTAAAAAAGCAAATGCAATTTTGCACTGTATCAACAGAACCATTGGGTTGAAATTCAATTAGAAGAGTTTTCAACTAAACATTAGGAAGAACTTCCTGACGGAGCGGTTGCTCAATGGAACAGGCTTCCTCAGGAGGTGGTGGGTTCTCCTTCTTTGGAGGTTTTTAAACAGAGGCTAGATGGCGATCTAACAGCAATGCTGATCCTGTGAATTTAGGCAGATCATGAGGAGGACAGAAGGGTTGCATCAGTGCTTAGTTCTTGTGGTCCTTTCTTACATGCCAATGGAAATGCTGTTCACCACTCTGGGAACAGGCAGCAATTTTTCTCCAGGCCAGTTTTGCCAAGGATGCTGGAGGATATTTTTTTTCTTTTTTTGCCATCTTCTGAGCATGGAGCAGATGTCACTGGGAAGGTTGGGGGAGGTATTTGTGAGTTTCCTGCATTGTGCAAGGGGTTGGACTAGATGACCCTGGAGATCCCTTCTAACTCTATGATTCTTTGATTCTACCCTTCTTCAATCCTCACTTAGGAAAGAGTACAGATAACCTTATGCCAATCCATATATTCCAGACTAACTTACTTCACGGGGTTTTTGTAAGGACAAAATGAGGAGGGGAGAACTGTATACATCGTCCTAAACTCCATAGAGAAAGAATGAAATAAAATTAGACAGGCAGAGATAAGGATGTAGCTAAACACATGGAAACACATCTTTCAAATAAGTAAATGAGAAGCTTTAAATGAGTATTTGAGTGAAACTCTCAATAAATTTATGCTCGCTCTTCCAATAGGTTACTGGTTTTTAAACATAACTATCTGAATATCACCACCAAGCTGAGTAAGGAAAATGATGTAAACAATGCATTCAACCATTTTGCCTTCAACCATGCATTTAACAATGCATTCAAGCAGCCAGTTTGGTGTCGTGGTTAAGTGTGTGGACTCTTATCTGGGAGAACCAGGTTTGATTCCTCACTCCTTCACAGGGAGCAAAAACTATTATGTATATCTACTGTATTTTGTAGCATAAATCAGTTTTTACTACTATAATGGGGTCTTTAGCCTGAAGTCAGGAAGCTACAATCAAGTGCAGGAAAAGCTATAAACTAAGACCCATTTCATCAACATTTATAATCTATGGGGAAAAATAGGATATACAGTAAAAACACCAATGAATACAGAGTTGTAACTACATGCTTTACATCTACAAATCTTATTTGTAAATAACTTTTTCTTATTTTTAAGTTAATTAAAGCTACTGGGCAACATACCTTAACAAGTTTTAGAAGATGATAAAGGTCCTCAACCTCGTCACCTTCATGCCTAGTATACGTTTTGCCAGTGTCCACACTAGTACCCTTAATGGTGCGACGATAAAGAGGCAAACCCATTGCTTCAGCATAAAGTTCTATGGCATGATGCCCAACTGTCTGATACATGTAACTGTCCAGTTCATCTGTGCCTTCTGAAACAGAGATAAACAAAAGATTAAAACTACATTACCTAAGGTTGGATCCAGCCAACTGTTTCACAACCTCATCTAATTCCCCTCCTTATTATAACCCCCATCACAAGTGCAAGTTATGTCCTGATTAATTTGATCAATAAGTACTGGCCCTTTGAAACTATCATGATGCAAGTGCAGAAATAACCACAGAATCCATTTAACTCTCAAGACTACAGTCTGATTATACACATTAAAACAATAGCGATGCAGTGTGTAAATTTTAATTATAAAGCATCGGTTTATGCAGCTTCAAGTCAGCCTCCATCGGTATAAGCCATACTCAGGTTCTGCTTTCAAAAGAAACCACTTTGATATGCTAATCCTACTATTCAATAGGATATCACATAAGATCTGAGCATTATGCAGAATCCATTGATTAACAGCTACTTTGTTCAACAAGAGTCAAGAACTCTGAACCAAAAAAGATCATTCACACCTGAAAGAGTACATTCCTATGCAGTCATTCCAGTTTAAGCCCACTGAAATGAATGGGCTTGGAAAAGAATAACTGCATAGGTCTGCACCGTCAATTTTAGAAACAGACCAGCTCCACACAAAATATGCAATGAACATTTCTTGATTGGGATGCTCAAGACACTCATTCTTTAATACATCTAACTATATAAAGCTTCCTTGAGATGTCATTTCATTTGTCTGTGTAGACCAAAATTGTCTTGTCCAGCTTGCAACAGTTGTGCTTCCCAAGAACCTACAACCAGAAAAGCTTGAGAGTGAATCGAGGACCTTCTGCAGGCAAAGCATCTGTGACTGAGAGGGTAGGTTCTGCCTCCCCCTAACAGCAACCAATGGAAGCTGACAGAATGTTGGTGAGAGGAGCAGATGAAAGTACCCATTAGTTCAGTTCAGTGGGAATTTGGAGCAGCACCTGGGTAAGAGCTGACAGTTCTGAGCTAGCGAGAGCCAGAAAAGTAGCATTACATTGGCTGAGTAAAAACTATCTTGTAACAAAGAGCCCTAGAAGTGTGAACTGAGAAACTTTGTATGTATATATTTATGAATCACTCCCCATGTTGTGTTAAACTTTCCATAAAAATTGACTCCCTTTGTATTAACCTCCTGACTGGATGCCTGACTGGATGCCTGTTGCCTCAGGAAAAGAAATGCATATATGCAATTGCATGGCTTAGTTGCTATACATCTGTGAATAAATAGTGGCAATGTAAAAAGAAAAAGAGAGTTTAATTCCCAGCTCTATGAAGTGCCTAGGGTGATTGACAGTTGGAACTAGCCTGTCCAGTCTGGTGAAGTCTCTGGGAAAGAGGAAAGAGGGGACTCAGGGATCTCTACCTAATGAATAGATAAGAGGCAAGTAGCATACTGTAACTGTAACTACGTGTAAACCTGAACTCATGTAACAGAGCTTGTGGAGGGTGGAAGGATCTCTGAGTAAAAGGCATCACAGCATCTACCACTTATATTCCCCTTCCTGTTTGAGTTAGGATTCTTCAGCAATAAGTATTTGCCTGCAAGTAACTGAATCACAATTTTTTTCATACCTCTCCTACGAAACACATGAAAGTCTATCACCAAGGTCTATTTGGGTCTTTTGTATAGAACCTATTTCTTTGATGCACTTTATAAATAATAAATTAGTGGCCAGCATCCACCCATGCCTTTAAATTTTATTAAAATTGATTAGTACCACTTTCCCACCACCAAGGAATAGTGTTGCAGTAGGGAAGGAGAAATCAGCAAAAGACATCATTCCCTTATAAGAAAATTTAAGTGTCCTTAAGTTTTTGAAAGAGAGCCCCGTGCCACAGAGTGTTAAAGTTGCAGTCCTAAGCTCTGCTCACGACCTGAGTTCGATCCCTGGCGGAAGCTGGGTTTTCAGGTAGCCGGCTCAAAGCTGACTCAGTCTTCCATCCTTCTGAGGTCGGTAAAATGAGTACCCAGCTTGCTGGGGGGAAAGTGTAGATGACTGGGGAAGGCAATGGCGAACCACCCCGTAAAAAGTCTGCCATGAAAACGTGAAAGTTGCAGTCCTAAGCTCTGCTCACGATCTGAGTTCGATCCCCAGCAGAAGCTGGGTTTTCAGGTAGTTGGCTCGAGGTTGACTCAGCCTTCCATCCTTCCGAGGTCGGTAAAATGAGTACCCAGCTTGCTGGGGGGAAAGTGTAGATGACTGGGGAAGGCAATGGCAAACCACCCCGTAAAAAGTCTGCCATGAAAACATGAAAGCAACGTCACCCCAGAGTTGGAAATGACTGGTGCTTGCACAGGGGACCTTTCCTTTTTCTTTCCTCAAGTTTTTGAAATGGTGTTCTGGACACAGGCTAGTTTTAACACTGGTACTTGATCTTGCCAGCATGTCAGCAGGAATAAGCTGCAACATCGTCAACCACATCTGGATTAAGAATGCTATAAAATGTAAATGAGCATCCCATGCCATAAAAAATACCTTCAGCAATACTTAAAGGTAGTCATTTTGTTGGTTTTAACAATGTATCACATTTCTGAAGGGGATTCATTTATATAAAGACAAACTAATGAACAAGATTACAGTGAGTTTGTTTTCCAAGCTGCTAAGGAAATAAATCACTCTAGACTAATCTCTTCTACCTATTCTTCCAGTTAAAAAAAAGAAAACAAAACAAAACCGTTACAAACATGCAACAGAAAATAAATGTGCATTACACAGAAAAGATTCAGTTCTGCCCTGCATGGCACTATAAGTTAGTCTACTCATGGCCAAGCCAGACATGACATTGGAAATTATATGGAGCTCCCAGCATTGTTGTGTGTTTCTTCTTGGTGGAAGGCATATGTAGCCCCAATTCATATTGGAATCATGCCACAAGGGAAAGGGAAGATAAGCCTCCCCCTGCTATTTTTCTCATCTCAAATGAGAACTGCTATTTTCAGAGCAAGCATACAGGTAGGTACCTATAGATGAAAACTCTAGACACTGGATACAATCCCTTGACAAATTCTTTCACTCTGGGGTATGTAGTACAGTAGGTATAAGGGAAGAGCTTGAGGGCTGTTCTACAAGAAATGAAGACTTCTCACCTTGGTTTTCAGCAGGTCTTAAATTGGCTAAGGCAACGATCTCATGCCCAGCAGCAACACAATGCATCATATTGTAACAGCTGTCTTTTCCACCACTAGAAAGAAAGAAAAAAAGATGTATTATTTGATAATTAAACAAGATTACTAAAAACAGCCCTGTAATGTTATGCTACTTCTTTCAAAACAACAAAATATACACATGACATTATGCAAATAGAATGTTTTTTTAAAAAAACTGCTTTTTAAAATGCTTGTGAAACTGGATGTTCATAATTGGGATATACATCCTGATCTATAAACACTCTGGAGCTCTGGGGTGCGGATGGCATTCCACACTAGCACAAAAGGGCACATTCTGTTGAATATGAAGAAAGCTTTGTGTGCCCAGCCCACAGCCCCAAGAAAATAACGGAATACAGGATCATGAACAAGGTTCTTACTACTAACTCTCTGGAGCAAACATACAATTATGGCCTTAAAAAATAGCTTCAATGAGGTCACTACTTAAGTACAACATCCTATGAAGTTTTTAACTGCTATTCTAACAAGCAACCAGCAATGTACAGAATATTGGTTAAAGATTTTTAAAGGGCTGTTGTACATCAAAGGGAGGAAAGGCTTGGAATTTTATCGTCTGGAGTTTTGTATGACAATAAGTTGGTGTAGTGTCATTCTGCTTGAACGCAACTATTAACAAGTCTTGAACACGAGACAGTTTTTTGCAACAGAAGAGCAAGCTTTAAAAGCACTTATTGTTAAATCTCAGTTCTCAGTGACTTCACATGGGGTGAATCAGAAATGCAAAACAATGTTGTGTGGGTGCAAGGCTGCCATCAGAGACAATTTAGCTGCAAAGGACATTAGGCAGAATAAAAGCTGCTAAATACCAAAGTACTTGTGATGCACAAATGCTTGATTCTTTACAGATAATTTCCCGGGCTTTAAAAAGAAAATGCTCGATTTGCTACTATTTCTCCAAGCATCAATATGGATTTGTACTTTAAAGAAAAAAGTAAGCACATATAAAGAAAATGGGGGGGAAAAACCTTTACACCAGTTTCAAAAAGGACTAATAAAGAATGTATGAAGAAGACTACTGAAACAGCAGCAGTTAATAAACCTTTTAAAATAACTTGGACACAAGGAATTCAATTGGACAAATCAAACACATCATTTAAACATATATATATTTACTGTTTAATCATATATATATATATATATATATATATATATATATATATATATATATATATATATATATGGGAGGAACGGTGGCTCAGTGGTAGAGCATCTGCTTGGGAAGCAGAAGGTCCCAGGTTCAATCCCTGGCATCTCCAAAAAAGGGTCCAGGCAAATAGGTGTGAAAAACCTCAGCTTGAGACCCTGGAGAGCCGCTGCCAGTCTGAGAAGACAATACTGACTTTGATGGACCAAGGGTCTGGTTCAGTATAGGGCAGCTTCATATGTTCATATATATATATATATATATATATATATATATATATATATATATATATATATATATATATGCATATATATATATACATATATATATATGATTTATTAGATTGGTTTTTAAACCACTGTTTAATCATATATATAAGATTATATATATATATATAAATATATATATTTATATATATAAATAAACTTAGCCATACACACATTGAATGTAACATGAGAATTACTCAACACACTTGTAAAGAAAAAAATCAAGCATACACTACATGGGTGGTACATGTTTTTACTGTAACTTTTGTTTCTGCAACTGAAAATACCAAAGATTGAACCTGGAACTGCATGCAAGCAGCTGTTCTGTGACTGAGCCATGGTCCCTCTATTGGGCCCTCACCTTTGTGAGGTCAGTAGCTGTGTGCTATTTGTATGCTGTCCTTTACTGTTTAGTTGACTACTGATGGTAGACAGAAGTGCACATGTAATCAACCATGATTAAAGACAGGTTTGGGGAGGGGGGAGTTTGAGAGCAAAGGGGTGGCTTTGACCAATATTTTTCTGCAAGGGTGGGAAGTCTCCACCAGCACATCTGCATGTGGAATTCTCCCTTTAGCAATAGATAGCTAACACATAGGAGGAGAACTTTGTCAGATGTCTTAAAAATTAATTGGAAAAGAAACACCTAAAGAAAAGCTTTCAAAAGACTTTCCTCTAAGACAGGGGTGGGGAACTTTTTTTCTGCCAAGGGCCATATGGATACTTATAACATCATTCACAGGTCATAAAAAATTATCAACTTATAAAAAGTGCTCCGCCGAGGGAGAATGATTCAGGCCAGCAAAATTAATGCAAATAATTGTTTTTCTAGTTGAAGTCATGTGGGGAGAGCCTAATCTGGCACACACATGCAAACACACCCGATCCGCAAATGCATAGGTCCAGGGCTTTTTTGTAGAAAAAGCCCAGCAGGAACTCAGTAGCATATTAGACCACATCCCCTAATATTAGTATATTAGGCCACACCATCTGGGATAATCAAGTGCAAACTGAACTGTGACAGTAACTTTTCCAGGCCCTGCAGCAATTCTGGCCAGCCAGCCAGGCCCCAGGGAGGCTGGCGCACAGTACATCTGGGCCCTGTGATCCCTGCCTGGCCCTGTGGAGGCTGCTGCTCAGTGCGGCTGGGCCCCATGATCATCGCTGGCCAGCCAGGCCCCAGAGAGGCTGCCACATGGCTCAGTTTGGCCCAGCAATCCCCAAGGGCCACACCAAGTGACCTCAAGGACCATATACGGCCCTCAGGATGGAGGTTCCCCACCCCTGCTCTAAGAACCAGCTGCATCAGCTGTCCAACAATTGAAGTCATTCAAATTTCTTATGGCATCTTTCCCTCTAGTATAGCCATTTTCCATTATTTCCTGAAAACACTGAAGACAATAGTCACAACATTCAAAGAAAACAAAGAGGTTGCCTGAGATTGCAATCATCAAGTCCTTCCTCCAGTAACACCAGATGGAGAACAACAGAGTGGTTGACGGGTTGAATTGACTAAATGCACTTCAAAGAATGTTTAAAATCTATGGAAGGAAAAGCAGATGCTGAAGCCTTAAAAGAGGTGTCAAATTTAGATGGAATCTACGGCCAACCCTTCCCCCCACAATGCAGATATCCATGGGCTACACCCACCACTTTTTCACAAAAACACATCAAGTCTACTTGAATTCACCAACCTCGCTATGGAAATATTAAAGTAATTGAACTCTGTGCATTGCACTCCACTTTCCTATTCTTGACACCCAGCTTCTAAATTAGAGGTAATTAGGGATAATGGATAGGGGGGAAAGTAGACTGATATTAAGGCATATGGTTTCTATCCCTGGAGACTGTTGCATAACTGCATGGAATGTGGAAAATGTCACAGGCCACATTAGAGACTCCTTAAAGGATGTGATAAATCCTCTGGGCTTTATTATTCACAGTTCTCAGTAAAACAGTAAGGCGCTACCTCCAATCTTCATTTTTAAAAATGCACTATGATTTCTGCCCAGGTTTATCCCCCAATAAAAGCAATGCCAATAAGGTCTGGTTCTCCGCATATCAATGAATGATGTTGACAGGTTTCTTTTTCCTTTCCAAAATGGCATACCTCCTTCGGAGGCAATCTTTCTTACAGTTCTAACTTGACGATTAAGGAACCATATCAAAAGTGTCCTTCCAGGGTGTCTGGTGCCTTTGAATCTAACTTTGAATCCTTATGGTACCCTCTCCTCACTTCCACCTCTGGTTTACCTGACACTCCTTGGTTATCTATTATGGCAAAATCTATCCTTATCTGACACTATCTCCTTCTATCCCCTTTCCTTCTTGTTCTTTCCACTCCAGGTATTCTGGCACACAGTATGGCTATTCACATACCCACAATTCTAACCTTGTGTTATTGACTTCAAAGGTACTGCTTGGTAATTTGACCATCTTTTTTCACATCCTTGTTTTTATTTTTTTTTAAAGTTTATAATTCATAATTTATATTTTGGCTCTCTATGTATATTGCTCTCTCAGTGTTTTTGTAGTACTTTTCTCTATTTTTTTGTATTTATTTTTTTATCTGAGGTCACCTCTCTGCAAGTTTTTCTAATAAAGTTGGGGAGGGGGGGTTGTTTTTTTTAAAAAAAGTGTCCTTGCAAATATTCCTTGATTGTTTAAAGGAACAAGTTAAAGGAAAATAACATAACTATATGGTCAGAAAAGCGTTATCAGATCAGTTCTATTGATTGCTTTGGTCCACTGAAGTAAAAATTAGGAATTCTTTTAAAAGCAGCTGCTCAAAGATGACTGCAGATTACTTTCTCTAGTGTCAGGACTGCTCTTGTGAGCAACTCATACTGCTGAAAATGTGAGTTTCCTACACCTATGTATTTTCTCCCCAGTCCCAATTATCTCCAGAAGTGAGTGGAGAAACCTGAACTAGACAATGAGCTTCAGTGTTAACTGTAGTAATTCTTGCTCAGATAAACTCTTAGAAAAATGCAACTCATATGTGGCTTTTTTTATACCACAATACAAAGTACACCTTTTCACTGACATATGTGCATTCAGAAGCAGGTGTATTGAACTGAAAAATGAGATTCTCATTCTCACAAGACAAATATATATCTTCACATACGTTTCCATTCACTACTGTTTATGAAAATGCAACCCGAGAAATGCCCTCAAACCTCAAGCGCATTGCATGGTATTAAAATATAGGCAACCTTGCAGCAGTCATAGGGCAATCAGGATCTCAATCTCTCTCTCATCTCCATAACAGTTTGGAGATAAATCTGGTTCGAACCTAAACTTGCACCTGCTGGGATGGTCTTGGGTCAGCCATAGCTCTGGCAGAGCTTGTCCTTGAAAAGGCAGCCACTGTAAGAGTCCTCTCAGCCCCACCCACCTCAAAGAGTGTCTGTTGTGGGGGAGGAAGATAAAGTCACTCTGGGATTCGGAGTGGAGGGCGGGATATAAATCCAATGTCTTCTTCTTCTAAAATATCACCCATCACTAAGTTATCACAGATCACAATCCATGATATTCCTGATCTTTAGTATTTTCCTGTCTGAAAATATCAGTCTTCCCTTACTCTCCCAATACCACTTCCAGTCCCCCAAAAGGATCTAAAAAAAATATTGAAACTGTTGACACTGATGTGTTTGGTGCTGCCCTCAAGCAGTTTACAGACCAAATCACTGAAGGTCAACAAAAATAATGATCTTTATTCAATCTTATACATTCTTCCTTAGATTCACAGGCTTAAAATAGGTTGGGAGAAAACATCCAAGACTAAGTTTGCAATGACTAGCCTTTCTCCTCAGTGAGTGCACAGCCTACTGTTTCTCAAACTAGAAGCAGGATCCACTGCTGAAATGAAAAGCTGTAGAAAAATATCTCTAGGAAAAGTGTAACATAAACTATTTTTAATTATTATTCTTAGATAACTTCTGTTAAACAGTAGGGACCTAGCTCCATTGGGGCAGATGAAAGAAAGGCACAGGGCTAAGCACCTGCATCAGCAGGCCCAGTTCCTCAGGCTGAGTAACATGGTGAAAGTACAGAAGTCAAGGGGCAGAAAGCTGTCAATATGAAGTAGTTTGGCAGACAGGTGAAATAGTGTGAGATGCATTATCTCTAGGTCTGGAGGACAGGAAAAATGGAACACTAAATAAAATACATTTGGAAAGGACATGATTTAATGATTTTTTTTATACCCCTGCTTATCCTAAGTGCACTGACAAATTCCTGCAAAAATAAATTGAAATGAAGGGTAAATGAATCCAGTGCCAGCCTTGCTCAATTCCCTCTCTAGACTTAACATCACGTTCAGTTCCCGTGTACTGACCCCTCTCTCAAACGGCAAATACATAGGGACCTTTAAAATAGGGTCGTCCCGCCCCCCATGCTCTGGTTGGAAAGAATCAAGCAAACAAAAACACCGTGTTATATCGATGCCTAGCAATTCAAAGACATCGCACTGCTTGACACTTGTCAGTTTGCACGCTGAACAAGCTCAACGGGAAACATGAAGGAATCGGGGGAGCAGGAAGGAGATTTCTGTTTGCACCAGAAAAGGTGGCAGATGAGAGGAGAGTCTCAGAGACTGATATTTATCTACTCCCGAGCTTTCCGTCTCCCTCCCCACCCCTGCTGTACAGTATTTCCTCCTCAACCCCGTGCAGATATTGTTTGACTGAGGACACAGTAATTGGGTTTTTCTTCTCTCTCCAGTAATTATTACCTGATTAAAGCCACTACTTTCATCATGAACAACACCCTCTCTGGGCTGGATTTAAGTGTCAATACGAGACCCCACGCAGTAAAGCACCAGCCTCACACCGAATCTCTTCTAAACCACGTTGCTCTCCGGCTGTTGCTGTTTGAGGCTCCTTCCTTTCCTGGGAAGACCCTCCTGCTCGACTCTGTCTTTGAAAGTGCCTGAACCAAGAAAACCCCGGCATGGCTGCGATACCACTCTCTGAGGCACATATGCTGCAAAATTATTTTATTCTGTTCGTTCAGAAATGCAGTTGCCGTTTCAGTTGCAGTGGGAGCCACGCTCCGTTACAGTGAGGGAAGGAGAGGCTAAATTTCAGGCAACTATTTGAACACCTACGAAAGGGCATTGAGGCTGTTGCAGTGAGGGCGTGTTTTTTTTTTCCCGCATAGCGCACTTGCGCTAGGGACGTGCGGACTTCCCTGGGTATGTGAACAGCAGTTGATCTGTGCTAGAGAATATGGACCCACGGTGTGTAGGTTTTAACGCTGCCTCTGAGTACGTCCAAAGTGGGGTTTTGCTACCGTTGAGTATGTAATCGCATCCATCTACAAATATTGGAAAGGGAAGGGGGGCTTTAAGCGTCAGGCTTGACTTGTAGCATTCTTTGTATCAGTAATCAAGTCCTATATAAGAAATAAAATCTTGAGGTTTATAGCCTGGACCGAAACGTGATTATTTAAAAAAAAAAAAAAAGCCCCACGGAGTTTAGTTGGCCTTATATTCCTGTTAGGACTGTTAAGAGTGCAGCTCTGCTTTACTCAGAAATAAATCCAATATGGTTTTAGGGTTGCAACGTCCAACTCAAGAAATATCTGGGGACTTCGGGGGTGTTTGGGGATGACTTTGGGGATGGAGCCAGGAGCAAGGGTGTGACAAGCACAATTGAACTCTGAAGGACTGCACACCTTTTAAATGCTTTCTCTCAATTTGGAAGAATGAAGGATAGGGGCACCTCCTCTTGGGACTCATAGAATTGGACTCCCTGGTCCAATATTTTTGAAACTTGGGTGTTTAGAGGAGAGGCACCGGATGCTAAGCTGATAATTTTGTGTATCTACCTCAAAAAACAGGCGGGGGGCAGCTACCCACAAATCAATTCTCCATTGTACCCTATGGCAATCGGTCTCCATAGGGCAGGATGTCAAACTCATTTGTTATAAGGGCCAGATCTTCACCTTGTCAGGCCGGCAGGGCCGGTGTGTGGGAATCAGCAAGGTAGGCAGCTGCCTGGGCACCATCTTGTCGCGGGGGCCCTCTCTGTCTCTGCTGACCCTTATGTTCCCAGTCATCCTTTCTTTGCTCCGAGCAATCAGAGCAAAGAAAGGATGAAGTGGTGCCTGCCCAGCTCCCTCTGAAGCAGGAAAGGGAATAAGGGGCAGCTGAATTCGCATTCTTTCTATTTTCAAAAGTTTTATTAGTTTCAGAAAAGATGGGGGGATAAGGATAGGGGGAAAAGAAAGATAAAAGCACAATACATTCTGATCTTGTTCTACATAAAATACTTTCAAAAAACACAAGTATGATTCTACAATATTTTCTTTACATAAATTGTCCCATATTATTTTGTCTAAGCTGTATATAATCCATTTTAAAATTTTATTGTATAGGTCTTTTGTTATTTTCCAATAATTTTGTCAATTTCAGTAAAGGTAAATTTTATAATATCAAATACAGGAAAAAAGAAATCAGTTCACACCAAAGAATCTTAAGAGTCTTGAATCTCCAGCCAAGCATATAATTTCATCCAAAATTTTCTTGCTTCTTCTTTAGATTTCCCAGCCATCAGCTGAGATAGAAAGTCCAGTTCTGCTGTCTCTAGAATTTTCCCACCAATCCATTTTCGTGGGAATTTCCTGCGATTTCCATCTCTGTGCTGGAAGGATCCTAGCTGCTGTGATAAAATGTGCCAACAAATGTCTCATCTCTCTCCAATAGTCCTCAGGAAATATGTTTAATAAAAATAGTTCTGGTTTGAAATGGATCTGAGTCTTCATGATCTTCTGTAACATTTCATGCACCATTTTCCAATAGTCTTTCACCATCTCACACGTCCACCACATATGGTAAAAGGTACCAATCTGTTTAGTACATTTCCAACATTTGTTAGACATATTGGTATAAATCTTACACAATTTCTGTGGGGTCAAGTACCATCTATAAAACATCTTGTAAAGGTTTTCTTTGAAGGCTACTGACCAAGTTAATTTAACATTAAGCTTCCACAGTTGCTCCCAATCTTCTAATGAGATATTATAACCAAAAAATTTTTGCCCATTGAACCATACAGTCCTTTACAACTTCATCTTGTGTCTTCATTTGAAACAAGTACGCATATAGTTTGGAGATTAACTTTTCTTGTGGGCCCAAAAGAATTTTGTCAAATAAGTATTGTTCTGTATTAAAGCCTGTTGCCTTGTTTTTAGCATATCTGGATTCAACTTGCATTCTCAGCCACCAGTTCATTTTAATGTCCATATTTTCCAATTCTTCTTTAGTTTTCAATTGATTATCTTTTCCCAACAAATCATCATACCTATAGCTCTGATTTGATTTTAAAAGATTTGGATGTGTAAATGCTTCTGCTGGTGAAACCCATCTTGGAATTTTTTGGTAAATTCTAGTCTTTAACCATGACCATGTATGAAACAAGGATTTTCGAAACCAGTGATTCTTAAAATAGGAGTGGCCTTCAAGTCTTTGATACTACAAATATGCATGCCATCCCATAGCTAAATCATGTCCTTCTAACAACAATTGTCTCTTGTCCTTCAACAATATCCAGTCTCTTATCCAAATAAGTGCAGATGCATTATAGTACAATTGCCAGTCTGGAAGGCCCATGCCTGCTCTTAATTTAGAGTCCTGCAATGTCTTTAATTTAATTCTAGCTTTTTTACCTTGCCATACATATTTAGCAACCATCTTGTTTAATTCTTGAAAAAATCCACTATTTAAGAATATTGGGATAGTTTGAAACAAAAATAGTAACCTTGGTAAAATATTCATCTTTATTAAGGCTATTCTTCCAATTAAAGTACAAATCATGCCATTTTTCCAAACCTTTTTTAATTTCATTAAGTAGTTTGTCATAATTATCTGCTTTTAAGTTGCTACGCCTGTTTGAGATAACCACACCTAGATATTTGATTCTTTTTTCTTACAAAAATCCTGATTTTTGCTGGAAGGATTGAATTTGTTCCATCGTCATATTCTTTGTCAAAAATTTTGTTTTATGATAATTAATCTTCAACCCTGCCCAATAACCAAATTGTTTGATTTTATTTGTCAGACACTCTATTGAGTCCATTGTCTGAATTCACATTCTTTCCAAACTCGCAGCTCGGCCCACCCCTTGCCCCCCACCCTTTTCTGCTTCAGAGGGAGCCAGGAAGAGGTCGCCTCCTTTCTTGCAAAGAAAGAAAGAGGCAGCCTCTTCATGACTCCCTCTGAAGCAGGAGAGGGCCGTGCACAAGAGTAGAGTCCTTGGGGAGGGGGTGTGGGGTTCTGCCTGGGGCGCCAGAAGCCCTAGCACTGGGTCTGTGGGTAGGGTTGCCAAGTCCAATTCAAGAAATATCTGAGGACTTTGGGGGTGGGGCCAGGAGCACAGGTGTGATAAGTAGAATTGAACTCCAAGGGAGTTCTGGCCATCACATTTAAAGGGACAGCACACCTTTTAAAATGCCTTCCTTCCATAGAAAATAATGAAGGATAGGGGCACCTTCTTTTGGGGCTTGTAGAATTGGACCCCCTGGTCCAATACTTTTGAAACTTGGGGGGCATTTTGGGAAGAGGCACTAGATGCTATACTGAAAATTTGGCACCTCTACCTCAAAAAACAGCCCCCCCTGAGCCCCCGATACCCGCGGATCAATTCCGCATCATTCCTTATGGGAATTGTTCATGGAGGTGCATAATGGCTGTGGGGGTGGGGCTTCCCCCACCGGCCAGCTGGCTGGGGGAGGGGGGAAGCCTGTAAAGCCGGGGAATCCCCCGCTGGGACCTGGGGATTGGGAAGCCTATCTGTGGGCCAGGCCATGTGTGTCATAAAATGTAATGCCAGGTAGGGAATATATACACTTTATATAGAATACAAACACCACACACACTCAACCTAATCATACCTCACTGGCTTGTTGAGCCTCAACCAACAGAAGGAAGAGAGGCTTGGCTCAGTAGCTCTGCTGTGCAAGAGAGGAGCTTTGCTCTGTAGCCTCTGTGTGATTGAGCAAGACTGGCAAAGCAAGTTGTGGTTTTATAATTTTTATTAATTTTAACTACAAAAAGAAAAAGCATAAGAACAAGTACAGAAACATCAAGGGGAGGATTACAGAGTGGGAGATCAGAAACAAAGAAAGCTGCAAATATACTGTATCAGTTACATTTTTACCTCAAAACAAAATACCTAATCCTTTCTACCTGCAAGTATTGAGTTTTCCCCTTATATTCTACCGTCTTCATTTTCCATTATACGTTTTTTACTAAGCTATTACTTAAAATATAAGTCTGAACTATTCTTCAGCAAACATAGATATAAAAAAAAATCACCAAGGTCTCAACACAGAACTAACTGGATAAGCTTAACCATATTAAAAATACAAACTGACTTGTTATTTTAACAATATCATCATTTAGATAGGCATAAAAAACAAATATTTCTTCATCCTTCTAGCTTACATACTTCTGATTTTATAATTTTTATTGATTTTAACTACAAAATAGGGAAGCAAGAGCAAAAATACATAAAAGGGGGAAAGGGCATGTACAGAGTGGGAAGAACAGAAACAAAGAAAAGTACAAATATATCAGTAATAATTCTACCTCCATATAAAATACCCAGATCATTCTACCTGCAAATATGAAGTTCTCCATATATTTTACCATCCTTGTCTTTCATTATAGAACATTTTTACTAAACTATTACTAGCAATATAAATCTAAACAATTCTTCTTAAACACAAATAAGTATAAAAAAATTCAAAGCCATCTCAACACAAAGTTGGCTAATTTAGCTTAACCAATTTGTTGGTTTAACAATATTCTTATTAAAATAAGCACATAAAATCATATCTTTATCCTTAACAAATTAAAAAGATACAACATATTAATTTGTCTATCTCAGTATAAACAGTTTCTCCAAAGGAGCATATTAAAAACAAATCTGCCAGATTACAAAACAATTCTGTTATCTGCCTTTTTAACAATTAATCCAACTCTTATACCAATATGAGCAATTTCACCAAATAAACATACTAAGAATAAATCTGCTATGTAAAAATAAATGTGTTGTCCGCACTCTTTAGCATTGATCCAAATTGACTGTGTATTTAACTAAAATTTCAACAACTCCCTTCCTTCCTTAGAATCTCCCTTGGTCTTTTAAAATCACATATCAATTCATTATTAATAATTCCATATTTGTTTACCCACAGGAAAAACCAGAACTCAGGAATCCTTCCCACCCAGACATCACACTTTGCCTTTTAAAATTGTGTGTCAGTTCTTATTGAGAGTTCCATATCCAACTATCCACAAAGAGGGAAAAAGTTCAAGAGTCCTTCTTCCTGAAAGATTTCCACATTATAATTTGCTGGCCGGAATGTACCTTCTCTCTTCTCAATGTGGCCAGCCCTCTCGATAATGGGAAGAAGAATTCTTCCCATTATCGAAAGGGCTGGCCACATTGAGAAGAGAGAAGGTGCTATTTCTTCCTCTCAGCATGACTTCACTAAATCTTGATTTCCGGTCTTGTTTTGTAACTGCGCCATAAGGATCCATTTTAGTTTTCTTTTGTTCGTTTCGGAGCAGATCACTTTCCCATTCTAATTCTGCAGACGTCACCAGAATCTCTTTAGTTCTCAGCTCATGTAGATTTGAAAGTTCGCTAGCTTTCAGCATAAAAGCTCCCATTTGCTTTTTAATCAGCTGCATTAATGAGCTAAGATCCTTTTTCAGAGAAGTAATATTCCATAATATATCTTTTTTATAAGACATTTTGCTTGGCAGTGCCATTTTTCTGTCAGCAAACTCAGTCTCTTAATCCAAGTTGAAAAGTAGCTTGAAGATCCTGTTAAATCGTCATTCCAAATCAGCTCCAGCTGAGATTTCAAATATTATCATTTCAATTTCAGTGAGATGACAGGGACCAATCTCTCTAGAATATATCTAGTTTATGTTCAGATTATATTGCAGCCAAATAATAGTCTCTTTAACATATGTCCAATTATAATACGGGTCAATTTAAGTATTTATATTCAATCCAATTCAAGTTATTACCGATACTCAAGATTGCTCTTTGACTTTTTGAGGCCTCATTTGCAGGAGAAGTAGGCATATAGTCAGCCTCTATCCCTTCCTTTGAGCTGCCCACTCGCTGTTATGTAAAACGACCCATTAGCCAGTGGTATTGAAAGCTCACTTACTTGCCAAGTAGAATTGCCACGCTAGAAGTAGAAAAGCAATACATCAAAAGCTTACTGAAAGGAGCGAAAGAAAGCAGTCAGGCATTCATCTTTTTCTGCTGTGCCAGCTATCATGGCGGCAAAGCCTTGGGACATGCAAGAAGAACAGGAGCAGCCACCGCTGAACCCCTAACTTCCCACATGAGTCCCATGCCGAAGAAAAATTCCTCCAGGATCTTCCCTCCAACCGCCTGATTCAAAGTTGCCGCAGGAGGACGAACTGCGGACACCCCCGAAGTCAAGATGATGTAACCCGGAAGCTCTATATTTCAAATGGATAGAGAAAAAGATCAAATTTAAAATAATGTAAAAAGTGGAGAGATAAGGGAAAAAATGGTAAACAAGGAGCATATTAGTTTATCTATCTCAATATAAGCAATTTCTCCAAACAAACATATTAAGAGCAGGTCTACCAGGTTACAAAATAATTGTGTTGCCTGTCTTAAAAATTAATCCAAGTTAACTGTTTATTTAAAATTCTTTTCAGAACTTTTCAATCCTTTAGTTCTTATGTCATATTAATCAGAGAGGAACAAACTTATTATGTCCCAAAAATCACACTTTGCCTTTTAAAATCGCATATCTTGCTGAGAGTTCCATATTATCCAGTTGCCTACAGAGAGAGAAAGCAATTTGAAATCCCTTCTTCCTGAAAGTTTTCCACGTTTTGATTTTTTTTGATGAAATGTGCATCCTCTCTCCTTAATGCAAGCACCCCTCTGAGTAACGACAGTAAAAATCCCATGACATTAGATCCTCTCAAAAATACTTCAAACAGCCTCTAAGGTTCTTCTTAGTAACTGAGCCATAAGGTTCCATTTTAGTTTCCTTCTTTTCATTTCCCAACAGATCTTTTCCCATTTCCAACTCCACAGACATCACCAAGATCTCTTTGTCACTTTGCCCATGTAGATTCAAGTTTTCACTAGCTTTCAACATAAAAACTCCCATTTGTTTTTTATCAACTCTGTTAATAAATCAAGGTCCTGCTTTAGAGAGAATATGATGTCCATTGTATCTTTTTAATATTTAAATTTCGCTTTGTGATGCCATTTTACTCCACAGAATGACTCAGTCTAATAATCAAAGTTGAAAAGTAACTCAGAAATCTAGTTAGTTTATCCTTCCAAATCTCCACCAGCCATATATCTTGATTGTTGCCATTTCAGTTGTACTCAGACGACAAAATCAAATCTCTTTGGAATATATCTCATATGTTCAGACCAGATTATAACCAAATAATAGTCTCTTTATCACTTATTCAATTATAATCTGGGTCGATTTAAGTATCTATATTCAGTCAAATTCAGATTGTTGCAGGCATTCAAAGTTGTTCTTTTTATCTTTTGGAAGCCGGATTCACGGGAAAGTGTGTGTGGGGGGGAGAATTCACCTCTTTCCCTTCCTTTGGACTGACCCATTTGTTGTTATGTTAAACGACCCATTAGCCGATGGTATGAAAAGCAAACTTATTTGCAGAGTAGAATTGCCATGTTTGAGATAGGAAAGCAATACATCAAAGGCTTGTTAGAAGCAAAGAAAGCAAGCAGTAGGGTGTTCACCTCTTTCTGCCATAATGACGATCAAGGCAGCGGAGCATTGAAGCGCACAAGAAGCCACTATATCCCTGTCTTCCTGTAAAAGCCCCATGCTGAAAGGAAACCTCTCCAGGGTCCCCCCAGAGGTGCCACGCCTGTGGCACCTCTCCAACTGCTCAATTCAGGGGGCCGCAAGAGACAAGCTCCGCGGACCCCCACTGAGCTCAAGGCGACGAAACCCAGAAGTTTCGGCAAAGCAGGTTGTGATGCAGAAGGAAGCAAGAAAGGGAGAAGGAAGCAAACAACAGTGAGTTGCTTGTGGGTCTGATAGAAGCCCTCCAGGGGCCTCATTCGGCCCCCAGGCTGCATGTTTGACACTTCTGCCATAGGGTATAATGGAGGGGGTCTTGGTAAAAGGCGAATCTAAATGGATCCCCATGAATTTATATTATCTTTACATCGAAACAAAATAAAATCACCATCACACAATAGAACGTGTTTTAGACTATAGGTAGCACCACAAAAATCACTCATCTATGTATTTGGGGCGCCACAACAGTGCAAAAACATGATTCCAAAGCACGGATCCTTATTAATCCATATGATTTTTATGCTGGAATTAAATCAAAGCACCATCATGTAGACAATGTCTTAGACCAGGGGTGTCAAACATGCATCCCGGAGGCCAAATCAGGCTCTCAGAGGGCTCCTATCAGGCCCCCAAGCAACTGGCTGTCATCTTCTTTCTTCTCACTCCCTCTTGCTTCCTTCTGCATAACAGCTTGCTTTGCAAGTCTTACTCAATAGCACAGGAACTATAGAGCAACGTCTCTATTTTCTCCATTGGCTGAGGCTCCTCCGTTGGGGAAGAAAGGGGGAAGAGAGCTTGTTTTGCCAGGCTCAATTGCACAGCAGAGCTACTGAGCCAAGCCTCTCTTCCTTCTATTGGCTGAGACTCTTCCCCCCCTCCTGGCCCCCTGGGGAAGGAAGGAAAGAGCCAGAGCTTCCTTTATCCAATTCCCTGGATCCCATGGGAGAGATACAAAGAAAGTGGAGACTACCAAGGAAAGAAGAAGAAGAAGATATTGGATTTATATCCCGCCCTCCACTCCGAAGAGTCTCATAGCGGCTCACAATCTCCTTTACCTTCCTCCCCCACAACAGACACCCTGCGAGGTGGGTGGGGCTGGAGACGGCTCTCACAGCAGCTGCCCTTTCAAGGACAACCTCTGCCAGAGCTATGGCTGACCCAAGGCCATTCCAGCAGGTGCAAGTGGAGGAGTGGGGAATCAAACCCGGTTCTCCCAGATAAGAGTCCACACACTTAACCACTACACCAAACCGGCTCTCCAAGGAGACCAAGGAGTGCTAATGTTTTAAGCATGTTTTAACTTTTTAAAAAAAATCTTTAATTGTGCTTGTGTTCTTTATAAAATTTATATCTCTGCTACCTAATCTTAAATAGGTATACACACAGCCCAGCCCAACATGGCCCAGCCCAACAAGGTCTCATTTATGTCAGTTCCAGCCCTCATAACAAATGAGTTCTATGCCCCTGTCTTAGACTATAAGCAGCACCACAAAAATCACACTTCCACAGATTCGTGGTGCTTCAACAGTGCAAAAACATGGTTCTCAAGCATACATCCTCATGGTTCCCCATAATTTTTGCTTTGGATCCCCCAAGCTCAGCATCAAATCTAATGTCAACGGGCAGAGCTTGCATCACAGATGTCGTGGATCCACAGCTTTATGGCAGCACCATGGAGCAAAAACATGGTTTTGAAACACAGCTCCTCATGGATCGGCTCCCCATAGATCCTCAGGGTTTTTGCATTGGCTCACCATCAAACCATATATCGTGTCCATGGGAAGAGCTTGCACCCTAGAAATCATGGATCTATGGCTTTGTGGCAACACCAGGCAAGAAACACCATCTTCAGGGATCCTTGTAATTTTTTGCTTTGGGTTCATGGATCCACAGCTTTGTGTCAACACCATTCTACAAAAACATGGTTTTGAAGCATGGCTCTTCTGTAGTTTTGCATTGGGTCACCCCAAATGCACCATCAAATCCCATATGTCCATGGCCACAGCTTGCACCACAGAAATAACAGATCCATGGCTTCATGGCAACACTGTGGAGCAGAAACAAGGTTCCAGATCATGGATCCTTATGACTTTTGCTTTGAATCCACCCAACTTTACCATCACATCATATTTCATGTCCATAAGTAGAGCCTGAACCACAGAAATCATGGATCAAAACAGGGATCCTCAGGGTTTTTGCTTTGGATCACCTCAAACTCATCCTCAAATCACACATCATGTCCATGACCACAGCTTCCACCGTAGAAATCATGGATCCACAGCTTTATGGAAACACTATGTTATAAAAACGTGGTTTTGAAGCACAGACCCTCATGGATTTTCATGATTTTTGCTTTGGGTCATCCCAACACCTCCATCAAACCACATATCATGCTCATGGACAGAGCCTGCATCACAGAAATCATGGATCCATGGTTTTGTGGAAACACCATGCTGCAAAAACATGGTTCTGAAACACTGATCCTCATAGAATCTCATAATTATTGTTTTTGATCCCCCTCCCAAGCTCACCAGCAAATAATTTATTATGTCCATGGACAGAGCTTGCACCACAGAATTCTTGGATCCACAGCTTTGTGGTGACATCATGATGCAAAAACATGGTTCTGGACCATGGATCCTCATAATGATTGTTTTGAGTCATCCCGATATTGCCATCAAATCACATATCATGTCCATGGGCAAAGGATACGCAACAAAAATCACTGATCTACTGCTTTGTGGTGACCCTATGTTGCAAAAATATTGTTCTGAATTACGGATCCTCATGAATCCTCTGTGTTTTTGCATTGGATCACCCCAGACTCACCATCAAATATCATGTCCATAGCCACAGATTTCATCACAGAAATTATGGATCCATGGCTTCATGACAATACCACACTACAAAAACCCGATTTCAAGACATGGCTCTGAATGGATCCTTATGATTTTAGCTTTGGATACTCCCAAGCTCACTATGAAAACACGTATGTCCACGACCACAACTTGCATGGTAGAAATCAAGGATCCATTGCTTCATGGCAACACTATGCTGCACAAACATGCTTCCAAAACATAGATCCTCATGGATCCTCAGGATTGTTGCATGGTGTCACCCCAACATCACCATCTAATCACATATTGCATCCATGGGCAGAGCTCACACAACAGAAATCCCAGAGCCGTGGCTTTGTGACTACATAATGAAGCAAAAACATGATTATGAAGCATGGATCCTCTGTGTTTTTGCACTGGGTCACCCCAAATGCATTATCAAATCACATATCATATCCTTGGCCACAACTTGCACCACAGAAATCACAGATCTACATCTTCATGGCAACACCATGCAGCAAAAACATGGTTCTGCAGCATGAATCTTCATGGATCCTTATGATTTTTGCTTTGGATACCTTCAAGCTCACCATCATATCAGGCCCCTGGGCAGAGCTTATACCATAGAAATCACAGACCCACAACTTTGTGGCAACACCATGAAGCAAAAATATAATTATGAAGCACAGAACCTCATGGATCCTCACGAGTTTTGTGTTGGGTCATCCCAAACTCTCTATCAAATCACCTATCATGTCTGCGACCACAGCTTGCACCACAGAAATAAATCCACAGTCTCATGGTGACAACACGCTGGGGGAAAAAATTGATTTAAGACCATTGATCCTTAGAATTAATTAGTGGCTATTAGCCACAGCATATTATTGGAACTGTCTGGGGCAGTGATACTCTATATTCTTGGTGCTTGGGAGTGGGGGGGGGGCAAAGTGGAAGGGCTTCTAGCCCCACTTGTGAACTTCCTTTTTTTTTTGGCCACTGTGTGAAACAGAGTGTTGGACAGGATGGGCCATTGGCCTCATCCAACATGGCTTCTCTTATGTTCTTAATTTTTGCTTTGAATTACCACAGACTCTTCATCAAATCACATTATTGTATCCATGGCAACAGTGTGCACCACAGCAATTATGGACCAATGGCTTCGTGGCAACATTCCTGCAAAAACAATGACGACATTGGATTTATATCCTGCCCTCCACTCTGAAGAGTCTCAGAGCGGCTCACAATCTCCTTTACCTTCCTCCCGCACAACAGACACCCTGTGAGGTGGGTGGGGCTGGAGAGGGCTCTCACAGCAGCTGCCCTTTCAAGGACAACCTCTGCCAGAGCTATGGCTAACCCAAGGCCATGCCAGCAGGTGCAAATGGAGGAGCGGGGAATCAAACCCGGTTCTCCCAGATAAGAGTCCGCACACTTAATCACTACACCAAACTTGGTTCTCACATCAAACTGGCTCTCACACCAAACACGATTCCAAAGCATGGATCCTTATGGATTCTCTGGGTTTTTGCATTCAGTCACTCCAAACTCAATATCAAATCACATATTGTGTCCATGGACAAAGCTTGCAGCACAAATATCACACATCCACAGGTTTTTTTTTTGTTCATCCCATATTCATTAACCATCAAGATATCCTATCCATGACCACAGCTTGTAATATAAGAATTGCATGTCAAGCACTTTGCGTCACTGCCAAAGTGAAAAGACATGCTTCTAAACCATGGATCTTCATGGATCTTTATTTATTTATTTATGTTATATTTATATCCCACCCATTCTGTACAGACTCAAGGCGGCTAACAGCATAAAATAGACAGTAAACAAAAACAATAAAACAATCAGATAAATGACAATGGTGCTACTTCAGGTGGATCATGCAATATTTTCTTTCTCATGCGCACAGATCCTGGGCAGTTTGTAATAAAAGCACTATGGATCTAGATGTGGTGGCAGCCCTTTCCCATTAGATGTTATATGCCATCCAAAACAGTTCAGTCTTGCAGGCCCTGCAGAGCTGCGATAAATCCCACAGGGCCCTGATGGCTTTTGGAAGGGTGTTCCAAAGTATTGGGGCCGCAACCAAGAAGGCTCTTGCTCTGGTGGAGTTGAACCTAGCCTACTTTAGCCCAGGGACAGCCAGAAGTCCTTAGACTTTTTGTTTAGTCTCCTGAATTCACCATCAATCACACATCATGTCCATGACCACAGAATGAACCTCAAAAACCACAGAGTGCTGCCAAGGTGCAAATACTGCATCAGATACTTTGATCCTCATGGATCTGCATGATTGTTAAATGGGTTCCATCAACATACATTGTAAGGTCATACCAATGTTAAGGGAATGACCCACCCAAAAATGTGTCTGAAATGATTCCACATTAGCATGAACATGGTTTTAAAATGAAAAATCATGTCCATAGCCTCCAATGTAAAGAACCACATATGGAACTTTCTGATGCCACCAAGCTGAAAAAATATCCAAGGCAGACATTGTAATGGTCTTATCTGACATCAAACTATCAAATGGTTTCAGGGGAAAGTGGGCTGTTTGGGGTGGGTTTTTTTGTTTTTGCTAACTGCGAATGGAGGTTTAATAGCAATTTTTTTGGCCAACAGATTTTTGTCAATGCAAACTTCTAAATAAGGGATCTCTAATGGGGTGCCTATGAGTGCCATGGCACCTGCTACCTTTCCTGGTACCTTCCAAGTGTTTTTGGAAAGTGGGAAGGATCAGGTGGTGAATTGTGCCCAGCATGGCTTCTGATTGGTCAATGAACATTTGATTGGGTGTGCAGACTTTGGTAGATGTTGTTTTGGCAGCATGGTATGAACACAAAGTGGGGGTCAGGAGAAAGATGTGAGTCTTCTTGTGTCCTCATTGGGGAGAGAGGGGAATATCAGTGAAGTGAGAGCCTCACAGAGCAACACAGCTGCCAACACAGCTGTGTTCCAATATTGCTAGTAGACATGGATTGGATCCTGTGAAAAAATCTCCACTAATGGAAGAGGGTAGGGGTTTTTTTTCTGATTCTTCCCTCATGCTGAAAACTTTCAACTTCATTGTCATGCTGTTTCCTCATAGTTCACTTTTCTTTAAGGACAACTTTTTGGGGAGGGACATTTTGTGCTGCAGTAGGAGGACAGAGTCATGGATGTCCTGTTCTGCCCATGGAAATCCCTTCCATCAGTACATATTTACGATGGGATCCAAGTTCATATTTGTAGCTTCCATTTGCCATAAATTCAAGGAGTCTTGGAACACTTTCATCCATTACCCTGGATATCCCATTATCCCATCCATTAACCTGAGTCCTTTTAGCCTAATAAAGCCTTACATAGTTTTCTTCTTTTGTTCCTAAAAGTCTGCTCTAGAGTCTGACAGCACCATTGTTCCTTACAGAATGGAACAATGTTTGGTATACCAGCTGGATGGACAACAAGGGGAGACAAAAGTAGTCATGAGTATTGACTGTTGAAGCATCTGGGAGGGAATTCTGGAGTGCATCTTCTGAAAATAACTCTGATATGTCAACCCTCTTGTCAACATCAAGCTTTAATCAGTTCAGTCTTTTTTGTTGCTGGGTCTTCCACCTTGTAATTGAGCCTGACACACACAATTCATTCTTCCCTCTGGCTCTGGATATATAACTCTTGTCATGGTCAATTATTAGGTGACAGGACCTGAAACCAAAGACTGTTGCTTAAAAGCATCTTGTACAGACAGACTACACAAATGAGAGAAAATTCTAATTTGTCTGGAGTACAGAAAATGAATTTCCATCACTGAAGCACTTTTATCTGTAGTGAAGTATTTCCTTTAAATAGAAAGAAAAGAAACTGATTTTAAGTTGAGCCAATATGCTGAATAAATAAGTACATGGTAAAAAAAGTTATGATTCTGACTAGTATTTATACATACCATTAGCTTCGCCCATTAAGTTGCTCTATTTAAGTAGAATTATGGTCATTAATGTTACTCAGCCATTGGGTATAACTTCTCCTCTTCCTGAGATGAACTCAAGAACTTGTGCAATGTAACTCTATACCTGCCCCATGATGCAAGACCTCTACTGTTTTCACATATGTAGGAGCATGAAAGGAATATACTGACAATTGTGTCACTGCATCTAAAGGTGTGGTCAGACAGTAGGTTTAGCATGGTTTGGGTGCACCTCTAATTTGGTCCTTATTTTTTTGTTTGGGGCAATTTTATTTATTTATTTATTTATTCGATTTATCAATTTTGTCTAAACATCTACCCTTAGTCTGCTGCTCTGCATGCTTACCCCATGGTTGACAGTTCAGATTATTGCTGCATGGTAACCATGGAGCAGGCAGTTGGGGAACATCCTTTTTTAGTTTGTTTGTCTTTCATGCATGCCCATAGGCATGTATCCAAAGCACCAGCACCTTTTTGACAGCTTTGCAGTCCCTCTGCCAAATACTGTGATCACTGGTTGCTATACAACTGTTTTTCTCCACCAGAAATCACACCCTTTTCTGCCTAATTTACTCCCTTTCCCACTCATTTCATCAGGAAGTTTTCCCTTTTTCTCTCTCCATAGAGCTTTCCTGCCAGAGCAACATTATGAAGTTACTTGGAATAAAGTTCTGGGGGCAGATATGGGAGCCCCAGAGGCTCTGGAAGGCCTTCCGGGACCAGCGCCGGGTGCTCCGCGGCCTCCCCGCAGCCTCCGCTGGTCCCTGGAGGCCCTCCAGAGGCTCTGGAGGGCCTCCAGCGACCAGTGGAGGCCGCGGAGAGGCCGCAGAGCACCCGGCGCTGGTCCCGGAAGGCCTTCCAGAGCCTCTGGAAGGCCTTCCGGGACCAGCGCTGACCAGCGAAGGCCTCCCCGCGGCCTCCGCTGGTCCCTGGAGGCCCTCCAGAGTCTCTGGAGGGCCTCCAGGGACCAGCGGAGGCCGCGGGGAGGCCGTGGAGCACCCGGCGCTGGTCCCGGAAGGCCTTCCAGAGGCTCTGGAAGGCCTTCCGGGACCAGCGCCGGGTGCTCCGCGGCCTCCCCGCGGCCTCCGCTGGTCCCTGGAGGCCCTCCAGAGTCTCCGCTGGTCCCTGGAGGCCCTCCAGAGGCCCTCCAGAGCCTCCAGGGACCAGCAAAGGCCGCGGGGAGGCCGCGGAGCACCCGGCGCTGGTCCCGGAAGGCCTTCCAGAGCCTCTGGAAGGCCTTCCGGGACCAGCGCCGACCAGCGAAGGCCTCCCCGCGGCATCCGCTGGTCCCTGGAGGCCCTCCAGAGTCTCTGGAGGGCCTCCAGGGACCAGCGGAGGCCGCGGGGAGGCCGCGGAGCACCCGGCGCTGGTCCCAGAAGGCCTTCCAGAGCCTCTGGAAGGCCTTCCGGGACCAGCGCCGACCAGCGAAGGCCTCCCCGCGGCCTCTACTGGTCCCTGGAGGCCCTCCAGAGTCTCTGGAGGGCCTCCAGGGACCAGCGGAGGCCGCGGGGAGGCCGCGGAGCACCCGAAGCAGCACGCCGAAGCAGCCTGTCACTAATAACACAGGTCGAGATGCAGGACAGGAACCCGGAAGTGACCGACAGGCTGCTTCAGCGTGCCGCTGCGCCGGCCCCCTGGGCCCCACAACGATGGGACCGATGCCACAGGGACGGGCTCGAAACACTCTATAACCCCTCAAAAGAACAGCAGTCTAGCTCGCTTCCCCCGAGCCCTGCCGCCATAAGCCTCAAGGGGGCTCATTTTGCGGCATCTCCCGGCGGGAGGGTGGCACCCGCACGGGACACATATCAAATGAAAGAGGGGGCGCAGGGCTATCAGAAACAGCCGGCGGAGGGAGTCGGGAGACCACCCCACTGGGGGATCCACACCCCAAAAGTGATGAAGGTGGCGCAGATAGAGCCAACAGAGCAAACAGGACAAAATAAATAGGCTGCATTATGCAGCACAGTTGAGAAAGTGCCTTATCCCATATACTGATGAAGTATATACAGGATTTCAGAACAAAATTGTTTCCGGCGGTGATATTTGGGGGATTTTTGGGGATGTCACAGGAAGTGCTGTGAAGTCACTTCCTGTTTCCGGCAGTGGCATTTGGGGGAAATTATGTCATTTGGGGGAAATGATGTCACAGGAAGTGATGTCACTTCCCATTTCCGGCAGGTGACGCGGGGGAAATGATGTCACAGGAAGTGATGTCACTTCCTGTTTCCTGTGGTGGCATGCCGTCACCGTGCGCACCCCTACCTTCCCCCCCCCCAACGTGTCCCTGGCTGGCCTTCAGACATTATGGTCACCCTAGCTCCCCCACACACACATCTGGTCTTATATAGAGTCAATAGGATAGGAAATGATTTGTGATACATAATAATGCAATTAGTCTAAGTAACAGACAAGGATCACATTAAAAGATAATTTTAATATTGAAATATATCTTTAAAAATATTTGTCATCCTTTTCCTATACTGACTGCATTTGGGTACCCTTGGCAAAGCAGCTTCCTTTCCTGTTGGCTCTGTGCAAATCCAGATGTGTGGGGAAACACTGGAATAGCAGGAGAATATCTACATGCCAATCTCGAAGGATAGATGTTCAATCAGTAAAAATCTAACTCCTGCAGTCAAAACATTCACCAGGGACTCCAAGCTGTTCATTATTGCTGATCCCCTGTCAATCTGCTGTCCAGCCTGAGCCAGCAACCAACTATAAGATCAGTGTGTACACCTATGAACACATGGAGGAAGTACTTCCCAGTGTACTCTTATTTCTTTGCTTCCTATACAAATGAGGAGAATAGTGCTCAATACTCAAAAGCATGAGCTTCTGTCTCAACACCTTGTATATCCAGGACAATCCCATACAGTTGGACTGAATGCACAAACTGCACTGTTCTGGCAAGCATCCCTAACTATATTTTAGACAGCCTAAAACTAAAACCCCTCAAAAAAACAGTGGATTGGATTTATGTGCAATGCATTCTGGCTATACATAAAAAAGGTGAGAGTGTACCAGCAAAACAACACAGTATTTTAGACAAGTATTCCACATAGTTTACCACTTAGAGTGCTGGTATGCAATTATGAGAGATCTAATAGAACATATAATCAATTTTCATCACTATTCACATCCAAACATTCTCCCCCCCCCCCAACAGACTGATGCAAATGCACTCTTAGGATGCGATCAGATGTACTGTTTGATCTGATATCATTGCTTTACCCCTCCAGATCTAAAATGCATGGTCAGACAGTATCATCCCTATCCTGTCCCACAGTCATAAGCACCCTCCAATTTGGGGGTTATACTGGTGAAAGTCTAGGGCTATGGATTTCTCTGGTTTCACCATGCATTTATGGATGTCTGAACTCTCTGTTGTGATGTCAAGGTGTTAGGGAAATCTGAACCTTTCAATCCATTTTCACTCCTTTTAAAAAGGTCAGATAGCAGCATGCACATAACCACATTTTTGTGCCTGGATTGCATATCACCGCTTGCTCATTTCACCACCTAAATATTCTGTTAGGATTGGGAGTCTCTGGAGGGCTTCCAGCGACCAGCGGAGGCCACGGAGAGGCCTCCACCACCGCCGCCGGGCCCCGCGCGCGGGCGGGGAAGGCAGCGAGGGAGGGAGGGAGCGTCCCTGCGCGTGCGCAGGGGCCCTGCGCAGGCGCAGGGACGCTCCCTCCCTCACTCGCCGCCTTCCTCGCCGGCGCCCGCGGCCCACTGCCTCCGGGGCTGGCTAAACCGGGACCTCTAAATGGTCCCGGTATAGCCAGCCTGGGAGGCGGGAATAGGGGGCCAGAACCGGGACATTCCCGGGCTCCCGGGACGGTCTGGCCACCCTAGGGGGAGCATCCCTAGAAATGGCAAGAGGAGATCCACATACTAGTTTCCAAGATCAGTTGTTGATCCAGCAATAGTAATCTGATCATGTGAAACATGAAGCCCCTTTTTTACTTCTGAGTTAAGGCAGTAAAGTTCTATGGATATAGATCGGTTCTATAGAGAATTGAATTTTCATTGCACTCAGTAGATAACTGGCTTCCTTTTGTATTTACCTAAAAAATAGTGATGTTAATGCTATGTAACCTATTCTGAAATCTATGGCTGTTTAGTTCTATGCAAACTGTTATAATTTTTCTCTTGGAAGTTTCACAGCAGTTTAAGATTCTAAACATGGAAATCTTGGCCATGAATCTTCATGAAATAGATCTTACTTTAAAACAAGAAATGTATATGTATTTACATCTGCCTTATATTACAAGATTTGTTTTGTTTCTTCTGCAGATCACAGATACACTACCAATATATTGCCTTGGTTAGTAGTTAGAAATGAAATCTACAAAACAGAAGGCAATTAAGTGAAGTAAAATGGAATCAGAGGCCAGAGTTACATTTCCATAGGCAGAAGGTTCAAAAACTAATAATTCAGGAACAAGAAATTCCTTCTCTTACTGTCAACGTTTAACCACCTTCTTAAATAAAGTATAAAATATTGCTCTGAATACAAGTGATTGGGAAAAGGGGGAACTGTGAGTAAAGTATATAGCTGAAGCTTTGACACAAATCCAAACCAAATACAATTAATACTTGATGTAAAAATGGCAAGTATTTGGACAATAAATCGTGTGTAACTAAGGTAGCTGTGAGGTCAGCTTGAGCTTTGGAAATGGTTTCATTACCTAGAGTAATGATACGTAATAGGAGTCAGTTCAGTCTCCCATTCTCCCTCTTGGGGAATCTCAACATGAAGCATAACACTGAAATTTTGTTTCTTCCACATCCTTCAGTGGGCAGCCAGTGTTAAAAACACTTAAAGGCAACAAACATGCAAATCCTGAGCACATTTGTAATCCTCATTCTGGCTTGAATTACATCAATGGCAGGAAGATTTGATGTCACTTTATCCTTTCTGACCAATAATTCTCTGTATTTCCTGCAAGAAATTTGAGTGATGCAAATGACCTTATTTTTACAGCATGCTTTTATTAAATAGTTTATTATTTTGGCAGACTAATAAAGATTTTGGTATTTGCTTTTATTTGCAATAATATTACCACCACATAAAAAAGGATTTTATGTTCTTTTTGAGGAACAAGGAGGATAAAAGTGTTGATGGATAGTGCAACTGAGGCATCAGCAATGAGCTGGAAATGAGACACATAAATATGAAAGCAGAGCTAAGAAAATAGAACTGCACCCTTGGCCTTTCTTAAAAGAACATGTGCACGCCATGGCTCATTCACACTCGTAACAGAAACGCCTTTTGTTTCAGCCTGTTGGGGAAGGCATGCAAAGTCTGAGTCACTATTAATATTCTTGCTTTTTGGCATCTTTCTAATAATTAATAAAATCATGAAATTGCTCCAAGATATTTGAGCACTATGTTTCTAATCAGCATTTTTTTTTTAAAGAATGACATCTGCTTCATTCAGGATACAAGATAAATATCTTTTCCTTCTTAGAATATTCCACCAACAAATTGAAGGGCATTGTCCTTGTAGGCAGGTAATGATTTAAAGAAGAACATTATTCTGTATCATATCATTCCGCAGCATTTCCTTAAAAGTGCTCACTTCAGTCTTGTTCACAATGACACTGTAAGAGGCATAAAAATCACATATTTTACTGATAGCAAATGTGGGACTGGGGGAAAAAATAGTGACTTGCCCAAAACTACCCAAGACCACTGCCTCTTCTGAAGCAGGCGGCGGCATTTGGCTGCCCCCGCATCTCCTCGAAGGACACACAAGACTGGAGAAATCAATTGGAGCTCAGCACAGGAGTGCTGGCCAATGAGATGCTGGCTCGCCAGTCAGGTCTGGTGTCAGCCACCCCTCATGCTGAAGGGGTGGCTGACGCCAGACCTGACTGGCAAGCCAGCATCTCATTGGCCAGCACTTCCGCGCTGAGCTCCAATTGATTTCCCCAGTCTTGTGTTTCCTTTGAGGAGATTGGGGGGGGCAGCCAAATGCCACCCGCTGCTTCAGAAGAGGCAGCGGTCTTGCCTGCCCACCCCTTGAATGAAACACAACACAAGTTATGGGTTAAACTGGGAATTTTATTTAAACATAAGCTGATCTGCAACGCATTAAAGCACGAGTTGTATTGTGCTTGCAGAGCAAGTGTCCTAATAGGGCAAACCCACCCCGGCTCAGAGCCAGGTCCGGGATCCCTCCAGACATTACTCATCACAGCCCGCACAATAGTGCATAGAGGGAAAGGAGTTAGGGTTGCCAAGTCCAATTCAAGAACTATCTGGGGACTTTGGGGGTGGAGCCAGGAGACTTTGGGGGTGGAGCCAGGAGACATTGGGGCGGAGCCAGGAACAAGAGTGTGACAAGCATAATTGAACTCCAAGAGAGTTCTGGCCATCACATTTAAATGGACAGCACACCTTTTTAAATGTCTTCCTTCTATAGGAAATAATGAAGGATAAGGGCACCTTCTTTTGGGGCTCATAGAATTGGACCCCCTGGCCCAATCGTTTTGAAATTTGGGGGATACTTTGGGGAGAGGCACTAGATACTATATTGAAAATTTGGTGCCTCTACCTCAAAAAACAGCTCCCCCAGAGCCCCTGAAACCTCCAGATCAATTCCCCATTATACCCTATGAGAAGACGTTTCCCTCTCCACCCCCCCCCCCCTCGTTTCTGGCAAATCTGCTTCTCACAGCAACACAGGCACACCAGCTGGGCACTTTATGGTATGGAATAGGAAGCCGGCAGAACTCACCTCCGGAGGTGCAAAGGCACATGGTCCTTTGGGGGCGTGGCTGGGCTCCCCTCCCTTCACCGGCCAGCTGACTGGGGGCGGGAAGCAGCCTGAGAAAACTGAAGAGGTCTGGCTGCTGCGATCGGGGCTGGGTGGGAAGGGCTGCCGTTCTCCCCCTCCCCCCCCCGCTTTCCCTTTTATGGCCAGCGGGGGGAGGAGGCTCCAAATCGGGGGTCTCCAGGCCTAGCGGGGGATTTGGGAACCCTAGAAGGAGTGCACATTCCAGCCCACGACTGCCAAGCCTTAAGGCTCGTAATATGCTCCCCCAACCCCAAAGAGGCCCCCAACTGAGACACCCTGACTGCAAAGCCCATAGGTACCCAGTTTGAGGACCCCCCTTATTGCTGATATCTCAGGGTGCTTGCCAACTCAAAATCCCTTCAACCCATGGTTTTTCCATCAAAGAGGGGGTTAGCCTTGGCTTAACTCCCTTCCCACCAACCATGAATCCTGCGGTCACAGACCGCTCTGCAGATCAGCTAAGTAAATGACTGACCCAGTAACCACATTGCACCTGAAAAAGATGCAGCACCAAGGACTTGATCCCCGATGGGGACTGCCAACCTAGTGCCTGGATCATTGCCACCTGAATGCACAACCCAGCCACCCACAGCAGGCCACTGTGGTGCGATGCTGCAGAATACCTGACGGGTCCGGACTTGCCTAGGCCTACCCACCAAAACACTGTCAAACCTGGCCTGCTGTAGCAGCTCCTTGTGGCTGCTGAAGCTCCACTGTGTAAGGCACTCCATGTAGTAGCTTCTGGTCCATGCCCAGGTACGTAGCTCCAACCTCCTTCGATCTCCCCTTTGATGTTTAAGAACCTGCTTCAAACATGGTGATCAAAAGTGTACATTAAAGTCCATAAAATTGTACTTATACACCTCAATGCTATAAAGAAAAGTTTGATTTTGTTTCAATAAACACTAAATTAAGCCATCATATTGTACTTTAGATAGTCAACTGAAAAGTTTTGTATTCTGTAGATATATGCAACTAGCAGGCCTCTTGTAATTAGTTTATGTCTACCTTACAAACCAGTTTGTAAAGATGCAGAACAGAGAAAACAGCGTTCCCCAGACTGGCTTTGGTGATGAAGGTCCAGAGCCTTGGCCACATATGGTTAGCAAGGGAAAGCACAAATTCAGGCTATACCCAGATATGACTGCCCTCCTCTGCCATATCCTCACGCTTCTGCATCCCCCCCGCAAAAAAAAAAAAAAATCAGGGATGCAGACTATTGCCTACAGGTGCCAGGCTGTATGGGGGGAGCAGGATCCTGCTGTAGAGGAAAGGGTTTTCCCTTAAAATATTTGTTACCAGCAATGCTTTTAAGTCTCTTATTTTTAATAGGGAAATTAGCTAAGAGACTTGGTAGAGCAAATTAGGAGCGAAGGATCTTTGCTTTCAATGATACAGAGTTCGGGTTTTCAGCCAAAAATAGTCCATGCAGTGATATTTATAATGTTTTACTCAAATAAATGTAGGTGTTGCGATACAATCATTCCTTTACATATAAATAATATAAGCACACACAATACCTAAGAAATAAAGAGGTGAGATATAGCAGGTGAGTCAAAGAGGTCAGTCAAAGGGAAGACACACAGGACATACTACCTTTCACCTTTTCAGGTGTGCAGAGGTCTATTTGGGACTTGAAGATGAAGGCATGCACGGCCATGTGCTATGACTGAGAGACCCCCCCCCCCTTACTTAGGGTAATAGAGGGGGAACAATTTGGTTACATGGTGTCCAGGCAGAGAGAGAGAGCAGGCATGGCTTGCAGTCCTGTATGTAATCTTTGGAGGGGGTGAGACCAACCCAGAAAAGGGGCTGGCTTGTGTGGTGGGCAGTGGTTAGTCTATTCTGGGTATCTGATTGGGTGCCCACCTTAATCCAATGAGTAGAGCAGACTCTGGTCACCTGGATGGATCTTCAGGTAACAATAGTGGGGCTGATTTAGTAATGTCCTCCCAATAGGTTACGAAAGGTCAGAATGTGTGTTAATGGTTTGGGCGGTTCAGCAAAGATACCCCTGGGGAGAGGCAAGCATAGAAAACAAAGAATCTTCCCAGATGTCGGACATTATCATAGCAGTAGACAAAGAGAAACTGAGTCACAGAAAGAGCCAAGGAGATGGCTGATTGATCAGTAGCTGAGAATTAGGTTGTGAACAATACTTACCAGCAGTTTCCATGTTATTTTGCATCCTGTTTGGGTGGAGGTGTTGGGGGAGGGAATAGGTAAGATCACACTGAGAGACAGAATTCAGGCACCAACCAGAACAAGCTCTCTGCGTGGTTTGCTCCACTTTAGATGGAGTGTTTTCTGGTCGGACTCCATTTTGTTGCCCGGAATAGGAGACCCACATTCTCTCTCTAGGCACTGGGGTACTCCATTTTATCAGGCAGTGCCTCTCAGTAACAATTCCCCCCTTTGCAGTTGTGCTTATCCATGGATATGATGACCGCACAGTTGTGGTGTCAGGTGGCGCTGCCATTGGAGAACTGCACGTCCAGAAAAGAAGTGTAAGAATAGAGTGCAAATGGTGAGGAGAAGTGAATGGACAGATTGTAAAGTTCAGGGGTATCGATTGTATAAAAAAAATTTAAGACCTTGAGTTTTTCTGTAAGCTCAAGCCAAATTCAAAAATAAGCCAATTAAAGAGGAGGCTATACATACTGCATATATATACATGAGTATGAGTGTGGGTGTCTCTGCACATCTGGACAGGCAGAATTTTGCAATACACATATTTAGTTTAAAATTGTAAACATAAATCTTGAAATGATTCGATGAAGCTTATTGATCTATCACTAAGACAATACTTCCTAAAATGCAATAAAACAAAACTTATCAGGATTCCTAAGACAAACAATGCTAAGGGAAATGTGCAGTGACAATTACAGGCAATAATACAGAGTATGCGCAATATGAGACATATGTAAGCAAGTTAGACTATGAAATGAATTAACTCATGTGCCTTCATAGCAAGCAGCTTATTGTAGCATGGATGATTTAGACAACACATTCAAACATACTTGAGCATTGCCAGAGATGGGCAGTCCATACTGGTACAGACTACATAACAGATTTCTTTATTTGTCTCCCCCCTTTGCTAACCATAATTTTTTCTCTCTTTAGGGCTAATCCCAAGCAAAAGTCCATGGGGGTGTATGTGACAGCCTTTATTTCACAGGGAAACCTGGTTTTATTGCAGTCAACAGGAATTCTTCTTGTAAACCCAACTTGGAATTGGCAACGGTGCCTTCCAGCCTGTCCACCTGTGAGCACTGAGCAACTTTGAAATTGGGGAAAGAACCAAAAGGAGCAAAACATTCACATATGACCATGTGAAGGGCGATTGTTTACCATTGCAGGGGGCAGTAAAAGCAGAACAAAATGCATACATTCAACCAAGAAGAAAGGAGCCTTAAAAATACAGTAGTTTTCCCTTACAATAGTTGAGCAAGAGTTGAACTCACATTTTAACTGTGGCCTGTGACCTGTGATTCTATTCACAGAAGGCATTTTCATACCTAAGGCCAAAAACTGCCTTTCTCAAACTATTTATGTTCCATCCAATATTTATTCATGCAGAAGAGGAAGCAGAGGAAAGCTACTTATAATGTGAATGAGCATTCTGACTTGAGAAAATTTTAAATTCATGTTTTGCTTGCTTGTTTAGTTTCAAATGTTTGTATCTCATTTTTCCCCCTTGATGCAGGACTCCAAGTCAACCTACATTATGGTTCACTTCAATCCCATTTGGCAGAAGCACACCTTTAAACCTAATGCAGAAAAATGTAGTTCGCCCTGATTTTTTTTAAAAAGGATCATTCTGTGTTTGACTTTTGGAAACAGGAATACAAGCTAGATAAAGATATACAAGAAAGCAGGGCTTTTTTTGATCAGGAACACAGTTCCGGCTGGCTTGGCATCAGGGGATGTGGCCTAATGTGCAAATGAGTTCCCGCTGGGCTTTTTCTAAACAAACAAACAAAAAGCCCTGCAAGAAAGTATATTGTATGACAGTTCTTCAGTAGGAAAAATGTAAAGTAATACAAAGCGCAAGGCTGCTTCAGTTACTCCCTTTGTATGCAAAATGCTTGACCATACTTATTACCTTTTATCAGACCTGTAAACTGAGCCCTTAAAATTCTACCATGTTGAGGCTAAGAAAGGAAATAGCATCTTCAAGGCCATTAGGGTCTTAATCTAGGAGTAATTTAAAGTCAAGGCATACTGTCTACTTCTAACCAGTACACTTTGCTTGACACAAAATGACCATTTTTATTCAAGGGCATCCTCACTGTAACCACAATACCAAACCCATGTCTATTTTCATCTGAGCCGCTTGGTCGGGGAGGGCGAGATACAAATAAAATCTATCTATCTATCTATCTATCTATCTATCTATCTATCTATCTATCTATCTATCTATCTATCTATCTATCTATCTATCTATCTATCATCTTTGTATGAAACTCTAATGTTTGCATGTGAAAATAGTTACATGTTTGTTTTGTGAAAGGATGTGTTTCTTTAAACAAATAATTATGTTTCCCATATATGGTATGGTAAGATACTGAATATTACTTATTATACTCATATGTTGTATGGAAAAGCACAGGAAGTATTATTTTGGAAAAGGAATCATGAGAAATCTACTTGGTATTATGTCATTCCTTTATATGAGAGTTTACTTCATTTCTTAGAATGATCATTTTTCAGAGTGATCTAAAAGGCAATCAGAAGACAGGATTCACAAAATCTGTAGCTGGTAAAAGTGTGCATTTAACAATCAGAGATATGCCAGGGTTTAGAATTTCAAGAGTTGCTTGTACCCTGTGCCAGTGACTCTTTCTCTGCCAGTAGTAGTCATAGTTTTCCTGGGCTGGCATCCAACCATCATGGCATCTAATGAGTGGCAGGGCAACATTTGTACACTTGGAGGTGAAATTGAAAGTTACACTGTTAGAGTGGTGATGAATTTGCATCACTGAACGTTGCCTAGCAATAAGATGAAATGCTAATGCTGACTATATAACTATATAAGGGGGAAGGGGGGTTGCATTCACACCCCAAACTGTACACTTTAAAAAATGATATTGAACAGGAATAAAAACTGCATTTAACATTTAGCTTTTTAGATTGGAGTTAATTGGTGAGAGAAACCCTGGCCTAAATTGTGTTGGTTAGTTCATTGTAATTCAATCCATTAAAAACACACACATAATTTAGGAGTTATTAATTTAGGCACCATGTACCTGGAAACTGCCTGTCTGAAAATCTCTCTCTTTTGTTTCCATACTCTGCAAATATGAAATAAAGAGGGAATCATTCTTTGAGGTATGCAAGTATTCAATATATTCTTTGTGTGACAATTCTAGTGAATTAAAACATCCCCCAAAGAGAATTTCTTGACTAGACATTCCCTTCATTCTGGTAACCAAGTGTGTGTGTTCAAGGTGGGAAATTTCATGGCAAGGAGGAGTAACATGAAGGCCAGTTGTTCTTTTGTACTTGTCAGTCTGTATTCTGCAGGTATCAACCTGACACGCTTATACCTTAGTGGATTCAGCCATCGTAGCCCACAGCAGCAGATATGGTTCTGTGTTTTATTGCCTGTGGAGTGTTGTTACAAATCAACATTTTCCACCTGTTCTAACAGCCTGGCATATTATTTTCTTGATATGTGATGATACAATACCTCTCAGGTTTGCTAAGTAGCAAAGGGAAATGTAAGCAAAAGAGAAGGGTTACCCACTTTCACAGGTTTTCAATGCTTGGGGTTCTGCTTGTCTGAGAACAGTAAGAATGGCAGCCATATTTTATAGCAGCCATATTTTATAGTATTTCTTTGGCCTCTGCCATCTGGTGTAGGTTAGTTTTTCCACTGCCAACATTTCCCTGGAGCCGCAGATACCAAAATCTTTCATTCCCAAGTAAATGTCTAGACTGAATAAAGTGAGCTTTAAGACAGTATTTTTTTTCTTTCTTTTTTTTGTATACTGCAGTTAACTGCTAATGATGCCATCGCTATGTACACAGAAAGATGACTTGATGGACGTAGCATATTTTAATTCTAGAATATATGACATCTTCAATCTTTTTTTTCTTTTGTGTGTCTGTATTTCTACCAACACATTGATCTAATTAAATTAAAGCTGCTATCTTAACTCACCTTTAATCGTTTCAGCAATGGGCCTGAGCTTGTGTTTAGAAACGAACAGCATAGTTCAAGGCAGACTCACAAGCCAAATGGTTTCCCAGTCAAGTCAGGATTCACAGTTTGCTTGCATATGCCAATACGTCACCTGCTCTAAATCCCCTACAAATGTTTAGACCATGAATTAAGCTCATTGTTTTCAGAACGAATGCTTTCTACATGAAAAAAAAAATGTACAAACAATGTTTATGGGCTCTATAAACACTTCTCAAAGGAAAGTGTTAGAGAAGTGATGACCAAACTGTGGCTCAGGAGCCACACAAGGTTCTTTCACACATATTTTGCAGCTCCCAGAAGTCATTGAGGACAGGGCTGGCCTTCCCACTAGGCATTTGCCTAGGGCACCAGGCTGGGGAGGGTGCTAAATTGGTCCCTCCTGGCCTGGTACCATAGGCAAATGCCCAAATTTTGCCCTGCAAGGGTTCCTGGCCAACATGCAGTCTCTGGCCGGCATGCAGTCTTTGTGTCGCTTTCTGAGCATCCTCCGCGGAGGGCGGGGGAGGGGCCAGAGCCCAAGAGGGCAGGGGTGGTGCCATGGAGGGGGTGGCGGGTGGCTGGTCTGCCTGTGGCACTGCGCACCCTAGGGTCATCCCTGGTCGAGGAGGAACTTAATGCAAGTTTACTCTCAAGTAAGTGCACTTCGCTTTGGGGCATCAGTCAGTCTCTGAGTGCTGACCCATAGTTAAGTGACTATTTCCACCATGTGTGAAGCAGGGAAGGAGGGGATAATAGGCAGGCTTGCAAATAGGCAGCTCTTCTCCTCCATCGCAGAGGTTGCCTGTAGACCTAGAATGGAAAAAGAGCACAAGAGCCAAGGGAGACAATGGAAGAAGGGACAGAATTAAAGAGGATAGCACAGGGTTCCCCCTTAGTTTCATAGCTCTTGTAGGACATGTACTTACTAGCCTTGGTGTCAAGGCAAAGATAAATATATAATGATGCAAATGATGGTCAGTGACTTATATGATACATATGTGTTTCCTTCTCCCATTGGTGCTAAAATATAACCCCCTAACTTTTCCCTATGCTGGTTTTATAAGGACTGTTATTTCAACTTTTTTTTTTTTTAAAAAAAGTCTCATTCTAGCATGATCATGTTGTAAAATGTATGCATACGTATTTTATCTTTCTGTGCAAAGAAAGTATTAAAAGTCTTAATAAAGATGTGTGTGTTCACATTTGTTCAACTCTTGTGGCTCTCAAACATCTGACGTTTATTCTATGTGGCTCTTACTTTAAACAAGTTTGGCCAACCCAGTGTATGCAGTAAACCCCAATGTCAGATCACCTAAAAAAGTAATAAGGTATATTTTGTCAACTTTGAACAACCATTCAAAGTGTCTCTTTGAGGTATGTATGTGAAATTATTTTTGTTTTCCACAATAAGCAAGCCCGCAAATTAGAAGTATGTCAAGAATTACCCACATTTAGCATACAAAATTTGCTCATGTGATCACTTATTGTGGGGTGTTTTCCATGGTCCACCTCCTCTTGTTCCTTTTCTAATCTGGACTTGGTTAAAATGGTACCATCCTGAAGAAACTGTAATGGTCTCCCTACTGCCTGATGCTTCCAGAGCAGGGCTTTTTTTCCCTGGGCGAACACAGCAGAATGGAGTTCCAGAACCTCTTCTTGGAAACAAATTTATCAAAAAATGTTTTAAAAGTTCATGAGGGGACACCTGTGTGTATCTCCTTCATTTCACTCTTGAGAATTCCAGCACCACTTTAAAAAAAAAAAAAAGTCCTGTTCCAGAGCCACAGAACAGCAAAAGAAACATTTTCTGTACTGTAGGTGACCTGCTTCTCAAATGTCCAACTGCAATGCTTTTAGGCTTCATTTGAAAAGGGGAGTTCATCCATAGCATTATCTTATTTTACTCTCAGAACAACTCAGTGAAATACACAGAGAGTCAAGACTACCCAGTGATTTTTATGGCTGAGGGCTGATTCCTGTTAAACTGAGCATCATGACAAGTGTTAACTGCACCTTCATGGTGCACCTTGTTTTGCCTTAAGGGATATGCACATAAGTTATTTGAACCTGTGTGCACTGTGCATTATTATACCTGGTCCTCCTTAAAATGCACATGTGCAATTCTCTTTTGATGCTCCCTGTATTCAGTAGAAGAGTTGATTCAAAACTTTTTAGAGTAATGGCCCTATGCAGATTTGAACCTGAGTTTATCACATCAAGACACAGAACTGTAATCACTGCATGACCTTTCCTCTATGGAGCCTTTCCTGATCCCTTCTAATCTCTTGTCTATTTCCCACAGCACCACTGCTCATAATTCCGGTGTTTGTAGCCATCAGTATCTCGGGACAATGCCACACGATACCCTGTATCCTTCTCTGTTTCTCATGTGTCAAGATCATGCTTCATGGTTGTCAAGGACCCAAGGAGTCCATGGGTCCCCCGGGGCCCACACAAGGAGCCAAACCTTTGGTTTAATTTTTTAATGAAGTTTATTCAATTTCTACCAAGTTCAAACATTTATTTTATAAGCAACACATTACTCTAAAATCATAAAGCAAAAAATAAAAACCTATCTTAACTATCTAACACTTTTCAAGACTTGTGTTAGATGGCAAACCTTAAATCCCAGGAGTTCTTTGGGTTGCTAGCAACTGAAATTAAAGCATATTGTAGTCCATGCCTTTCTAGTCCATCAAAATCTAAGCTACTCTCTCTTCTTCAGGGCCTTATCTCAATTATAATTTTTAGGTCAAGCAACATCAAAAGGATGACAGCCAATCAGGACATATTCTTGGTGGAATCCTCTAGAAAATTACCTCATCATTCCTGATTCTCCCTCTCCTATCTGTAGGCTGCAAGTTAATTAACAGGTCTTCAACTCTGTCCTTGAATATGATAAGGACTGTGTGGACTGAGAGACCAATTAGTAATACCTGCAGGACAAAGCAAGCCTCTTGCCATTCACATTAACCCTTAAGGGGAAGACCAGGGACGCTTTGCCTCACAATGCCTTTATGGCTTCCTCACAGCTATGTTCTACACACACACACCATTGACCCACATCTGAGAATTTTTCAAAAACACCGTGTCACTGTGTCGCACCCCACACGCACACCTGGGGGCATGCCACCCTGCCAAGTCTTGATCTGTCTGATGAGATACTCCTGAAAATGGAGGGGGCAGGGTTAGGCTCACCTCAATCCTCCTCCTTCCAGTCGGAGTGTCAGCAGTCAGACTGCCAACACTTTCTGATTGTGGCTTTTTCCTCCCCGGTCTCACTCAGAGCCTCCTTTTATTGCTGCTCCCTGTTTACACTGATGGTGGGACCTTTGCCCATCAGCCCAGGACTCCCTCCACTGGTCCTGGCCTTGTCCTTTCCATTTCCTGGGCCTGCCCCTGGGTTTCTGTTCCCTTGGCATGGGGCATGCCTGTCCCCTTGACCATGACTGTCTGTCTGTTGGAGATCCAGCCTCCTGTTGATCTGGCTGGACATCATCCATGTCTCTGCCACCAGGCTCATTGGGTCCTCCACCCATCAAGTAGCCCCACTGGTGATCTTTTCCTTGCTGCTGTGCCTGTCTCACTTTGAATCTCTGCAGGGTGAATCAGGTCTGAGGGGTGTAGGGTTGCCAGATCCTTCCTAGCCACCTGTGGTATGGTTGCTGGATCCATTTTGGGAAACGCCTGGAGATTTTGACATGAAGCTTGGGGAGGACAGGGACCTCAATAGGGTACAATGACATAGAGTCTACCCCCCCCCCATCCATTTTCTCTAGGAGAACTGATCTCTGTAGTCTGGAGATGAGCTGTAATTCTGGGGGATCCCCAGGTCCCACCTGGAGCTGGTATCCCTAGTTCAATGGCAGCAGACCGTGTTGCAGGCCGCTTGCGCAAGGGCAAGTATACTTCACCTCCCAGCAGGGCAAGACCAACCATGGCAGGTGGGATGAGTCTGGGTGCACTTCAGCTGTCCCCGGACACATTGCAAGACTTCTTTTACATGGACAGGCTTTTGGTAGCTGTGTCTAAGCTGGGCATTTAGATTTATGCTCCATGTTAATTTTAACTGACATTTGTGTGTTGTCCAAAATCAAAAGCAGAAAGCAAAATTCATCTTTGTGTTACCAGTATCCTCACACATCCATAATCTTATGCAATGCTAAAACAGCTTTTGTGGATCATGCCAAAGTGTTCTGTATTTAAGGAGACAATTATTGTTCTTCAAGTCTAAATCCATATTAAATTCACTGTATGAAAACAAGAACTATCTATGTTTAAGTGTTTTTCACTACAGACAGCATGATGTTCTTAAGCTACCGAAAGTAAAGAAGCAGTTTTAGGCCACATGCTGGGAAAGGATACTAATGACATTCTCAAAAAATAGACATAATGTAAACAAATACATATGTACGAAAAGTCATAATCATCCTCCATCTCAACAAACAACATGTTTGCCAAACAATATTTAAATTGCGTGTTATATAGTAATTATATTTAGCTGCTATTATTATTACAATTTAAAGCACGTAAAAGTAGAGCTGCCAATTTCCTGGTGGGGCAGGGAAAATAGGTTAGAGAAACCTCCACAAAGACTAGCCTCCAAAAAAGTACAAAATTTACTATCAAATTAGAACACTTCAAAATGTCTAAGTCATTCTATATACAAAAGTAACATAAGGAACACCAGAGACCCCACCCAAAGTCCTTTAAACAATAAGTCAATGTACAAAATTTCTTATCAGATGGGAGTAGGTCACAATTCCAACAATGAATTTCTCCACAGAGACCGATTCTCTGATGTTTTCTCCTGCACAGCCAAGCGCATTGAGTGATATGTGATGCGATAGTACTTTATCCCATGTTTTGCATTAGCTTCTACAAGCTTTCAAAAATATTTCACAATTCCAATGCTGCTGCTTATGATTGCTTTCATTCAGTATGGTCAATTGATCTCCGGACTACAAGGATCAGTTTCCCTGCAGAAAATGACTGGTTTGAAGAGTAATAATAATAATAATAATAATAATAATAATAATAATAATAATAATAAGTTTTTATTTATTATGGCATCATACCCTGCTGAAATCTCTCCACCCAACCCTGCCCACCTCAGGCTCCACCCAAAATTTCTAGGAATTTCTCAACCTGGAGTTGGCAGTCATATAATATAAATGTGCATGGGGGATTCTGACATGTATTCATATTACAGTAGTAAGGCTTTTTCATAGAATAGCATTTATGAGAAGTTCCTTAAAGTTTTCATTCTGTGAGTTTAAATCAACAAGTTTAGTTCATTGTAAGAGCAGGCCAGAGTCACACATTGCCCTTCCCAAATCTGGATCTGAATGACATTTTTTGCATCTCTTAGGTCAATATCTGTACCTGGAGAAGTTGAATCCTAACATGCAGCAGATGGAAGGTACTGGTCTGCAAGAGCAGAAGGCAAGGTCCCACTCTTTATAATAGACCCAGCCAATCTGCAGGCTTTATCCTGTCAACTAATTCATAGGGATCACTGTTGCATATTCCCTGTATTTTCTTCTGTGGTTGAAGAGGGATCTGAGGTCTGACCTCTAATTATGATGCTTTTGGTTTGAGCCACAGAAATCCTGACACAAGATGCCTGGAAAGATTATGAAGAAGATATTATGAAGAAGTCTTGGGTCAGCCACTTGGAACATATAAGTGACAACCAGCAGAAGAACTGGGAAGGGGTAGCTGTTAGTGACAGTGTGACATTGGTTCCCAGGAAATTCCCAGAAATAAGCAATTTCTAGATTGGACTGATAATATTTCCACAGCTTTCCAGAGTTTCCAATAATTCTTACAGAGAGTTGTCACTCTTTTTAAAAAAATTCTTCCACCCCCACTCTGAACAATAGTAGGAAAGAGGAGGTGGGGAAGAATTCCCTGTCCCCATAAGAGAATAGCAACCCTTGTGCTATGCGAACTGCATTGGTTGCCTATTTTCATTGGGGACCAGTTAAAAGAGCTTGTTATCACTTTTAAAGCCCTTCACAGTTTTATGTATTGGTTTTAACTTGCTGGATTTTTTTTGCTGTTTTATCAATGTAGTTTATGCTGTTTTGTTAGCTGCCTTGAGATTGCAAAGATAAGGAAGGGCATAAATACTTTAAATAAATAAACAAAAAAAGGAAATTTAGCTATGGGAGTTTGTTATCGCCCACCAAATCAAAGAGAGAGGACGATTATAATATGATGGAAGGCTTAAAGATAGCGGCTAAACATAAAAACTGTGTCGTAATAGGTGATTTTAAGTACCCGCAGATTGATTGGGTCAATATGTGTTCTGGTCGAGAGAAAGAGATTGAGTTTCTTGATGCTCTCAATGACTGTGTTATGGAGCAGATGGTCTCAGAACCTACCAGGGGTGGGGCGATCCTGGATTTGGTCCTAAGTAATGCCCAAGACTTGGTGAGAGATATAAAAGTGATTGCGTCACTTGGGAGCAGTGACCATAATGTTATTGATTTCACCGTTTGTATAAATAGAGAGTTGCCCAAAAAGACCACCACAACCACGTTTAACTTTAAAAGGGGTAAATTCTCTGAGATGAGGAGGCATGTGAGGAGGAAACTGAAAGGAAAGGTAAATACGGTCAAAACCCTTGGGGAAGCTTGGAGACTATTTAAAACTATAATCCTAGAAGCTCAGATAAAATACACACCACAAGTTAAGAAATGCACAAACAGGCATAAGAAAAGGCCTGCATGGTTAACAAACAAAGTAATGGAAGCTGTAAAAGGTAAGAAGGACTCCTTTAAGCGGTGGAAAACCAGTCCAAGTGAGATTAATAAAAGGGAACACAGGCTGTGGCAAATCAAATGCAAGACTGTGATCAGGCAGGCAAAAAGATACTATGAGGAGCATATTGCAAAAAACATAAAGACCAACAATAAAAATTTCTTCAAATATATTCGAAGCAGGAAACCAGCCAGGGAGGCAGTGGGGCCCTTGGATGATCATGGGGTAAAAGGATTACTGAAGGAGGATAGGGAAATGGCTGAGAAGCTGAATGCATTTTTTGCCTCCGTCTTCACTGTGGAAGATGAGAAGTGTTTGCCTGCTCCAGAACCACTAATTTTGGAAGGGATGTTGAAAGACCTGAGTCAGATTGAGGTGACAACGGAGGAGGTCCTACAACTGATAGATGAATTAAAAACTTATAAGTTACCGGGTCCGGATGGCATACATCCGAGAGTTCTGAAAGAACTCAAAGTTGAACTTGTGGATCTTCTAACAAAAATCTGTAATCTTTCATTGAAATCTGCCTCCGTTCCTGAGGACTGGAAGGTAGCAAATGTCATCCCCATCTTTTAAAAGGGTTCCAGAGGAGATCTGGGAAATTACATCCAGGGTTCCAGGCCAGTCAGTCTGACTTCAATACCGGGAAAGTTGGTAGAAACCATTATCAAGGACAGAATGAGTAGGCACATTGATGAACACGGGTTATTGAGGAAGACTCAGCATGGGTTCTGTAAGGGAAGATCTTGCCTCACTAACCTGTTACATTTCTTTGAGGGGGTGAACAAACATGTGGACAAAGGAGACCCTATAGATGTTGTTTACCTTGACTTCCAGAAAGCTTTTGATAAAGTTCCTCATCAAAGGCTCCTTAGAAAGCTTGGGAGTGAGCAGTGAAGAGGCCAAGTTTGCAGATGACACTAAATTGTTCAGGGTGGTGAGAACCAGAGAGGATTGTGAGGCACTCCAAAGGGATCTGTTGAGGCAGGGTGAGTGGGCGTCAACATAGCAGATGCGGTTCAATGTGGCCAAGTGCAAAGTAATGCACATTGGGGCCAAGAATCCCAGCTACAAATACAAGTTAATGGGGTGTGAACTGGCAGAGACTGACCAAGAGAGAGATCTTGGGGTTGTGGTGATAACTCACTGAAAATGTCAAGACAGTGTGCGTTTGCAATAAAAAAGGCCAACGCCATGGAAGGCAATGGCAAACCACCTACGAATGTCTCTTGTTTTGAAAACCCTACAGGCTGACCATAAGTTAGCTTCATATAGCACTTTCCACCACCACCACCCTTTCAAGATTAAAACTCCTTTACATTTAATCTCATGGAAATGAGCATGTTTGTACTGATGCAAGTATTAAAAATCTATAAGGTGCCTAGTAATATCTGCCTTTTAATCCTAACTGCTGGTGTGGTAGGGAAATAATGAGGCGCACACTTCTGGTATGAAACGAGTATTTTACTGTTGGTACCAGTAGCAGGGTCCAGTCTGAGCAGCAATGCTCCAAAAATACTGAACCCCCCTCTTTGGTCCTCCGTCTGTCTTTTAAGCACAAAGCAAGCTTGCAGGCTGGCACTTTACAAATTATCTGATTCAACTTCTCCCCACCCCCTTTGCTGTACCTTCCAGTACTTTTCCACTGTGAGTCTGCTATCAGCTTTTAGCAAGAAGCTCCTTCAGAGAGGCCTGTCTGTTATCAATACGCATTTGTGCCTTCACATCCCTTGAGGCCTGTCTGGTTTTAACACATTGCAGCTACTTCAAACATCAGACATCCTTTTTGCTTTTAAAGGCAAGAGCATATTTTCATTCATTCATTCATTTATTTATTATTATCGAGGTCTTCATTAATTATTCAGGGGTCCCCCTTCACTGGTTCATGAAGCTAAACCTGAAAGAGGGATATTTGTGTATCTCTTCATTTAAAAGGAGCTAACAAGTAGACCACAAATTAGTAGCACTACTAGACAGAAAATCTGTAAACACATCCCCTAAAGCAGTGGTGTCAAACATGCGGACTGTGGGACAGATCTGGCCCACACAGGGCTCAAATCAACCCCCCCGAGTGACTTCCTTCTCTTGCTTTCTTTTCTAGGGTTGCTGCTGCAGCTGCAAGGTAGCTTGCTTTCTCCCCTTCCTCTTTAGTGGCTCTTTGCTTCCTTTTTCTTCTTGTTCTTCTTGTTCTTCTCTCTCTCTCTCTCTCAGAGCTCCATGACTGCTTCCTGCTTCATACAAGCCTCCCCCCATCCCTCCCCCCCTCTCTTTCTCACACACAGAGGAAGAGTTTCTGCTTTATTCTTGGAGTCAGGGAGGAAGGGAGTGTGGATAGATTCTTCTGACAAGCATAGTGTACATTGAGGAAATTGTTCCTATCTGGATTTATTTTCTTTCCAAAAGACCCTGATTAGGAATTAGTGGACCTACATTGAACATGAGTCAGCAGTGTGATACAGTAGCTAAAAAGGTATGTATGTAAAGGCATGCCTGGACATGTTGGGTATAGTGTCCTGAGCTTGAGGCGCAACACAATAGACTGAGAGGATCCAAAGATCTGCATTCCGATTGGCTGCATAATCTGGCCAATTGGGAGGCAGTAGCAGAGGATCCTAGGATCAGCCAATGAGGATGCATATTCTAACGAAGGATTCAAAAAGGGCACAATCAAAGAAGTGTTTCTGTTCTTCGGGGCTGGGTTTCTCCTGCCCCAACTGTATATATTGCCACATGTTTTGGTGCTTAGCAGTAGTTTGTAGTCACTTAGTAGACATGCTGAATCACTAATAAAGAGCTTTAATCACTATGCAAGAGCCTCCACATTCATCGAACCCAACATTTAACAAAAAGCAAATGCGATTTGGGGCTGTATTAACAGAAGTATAGTGTCTAGATCACATGAAGCAATGGTATCGTTTTACTCTGCTCTGGTTAGATCTCACCTAGAGTCAGGGGGCTTTTTTGTAGCAGGAACTCCTTTGCATATTAGGCTACACCCTACCAATGCATCCAATCTTCCAAGAGCTTACAGGACTCTTCTTACAGGGCCTACTGTAAGCTCTTGGAGGACTGGCTACCTCAGGGGTGTGTCGCCTAATATGCAAAGGAATTCCTGCTACAAAAAAAACCCCTGCCTAGAGTATTGTGTTCAGTTTTGGGCACCACAATTTAAGAAGGATATAGACAAGCTGGAATGTGTCCAGAAGAGTGCTACAAAGATGGTGAGGGGTTTGGAGACCAAATTTTATGAGGAAAGACTGAAGGAGTTGGGTATGTTTAGCCTGGAGATGAGATGACTGAGAAATATGATCACCATCTTCAAGTACTTGAAGGGCTGTGATATAAAGGATGATGCAAAAGTGTTCTCTGTTGCCCTAGAAAATCAGACAAGAACCAATGGGCTAAAATTAAATCAGAAGAGTTTTCAACATTAGGAAGAACTTCTTGACAGAACTGTTTCTCAGTGGAACAGGCTTCCTTGGAAGGTGGTGGTCTCTGTTTATTTGGAAGTTTTTAAAACAGAGGCTAGATGGTTTCATTATCAATTGCAATTCATCAGTCTCTGTTTCTAATCTTCCTTTGGAATTCTTTTGTAAGAGTACTGCTACTCTTAGGTCAGCAACTGAATGTTGTGGTTTCTAATGTACAAATCTGCAAGTTATGTCCCACACTAATGTCAGAATTATGTCCATTTATGCTTTGCATCCTCCTGAACTGAATCCTCCTGGATGGAATTGAGACCTAGGTTTCATCATCAACACTAGTATTTCCATGCCTACTACTATCCATTCATCTCCTATTGGCATTCAACATCTGACATCACCTGTTACATTTTATGGCATGCCTGGCCTGGCCAAGTGACACGTCAGATCCATTCCTCTTAATAAATTAGTTAGTCACTTCTGCCCTAATGCAGGTTACAGCCAAAACAAAACCATACATGCACAAGTTCAGTTTCCCACCTGGTTTCTGGTTTTCAAGAACAGGGATGGGATTTTCAATAGTACCATCAATATATTATGCTTGTAAATGCATTTTTCATTTACTAATGCATTCTGACTGTATTCTAATCATATAACAACAACAAAATCCTATTGATTACAATAGGAAGTTTTTCTTTAAAGAACTGAATTTGTCTGGCCAACTGCTGAGTAACAGTTTTTTCTGCTAAGAAGCTAAAAGCTTTAGTCTTGCCTACATTTGTTTGACTAGACAACTGAAAATATTTTATCTCACTTTGAAGTAAAAGGAGTGGGAAGCATTTCATGTTATTTGCAGCAAGTTGGAACCTCCTGTTTGAAATTATATTCCAGCAATTGGTTTTCTTCCTGGAACTAGGTCGTAATTTTTCTGGCCTTGACAGAACTGGCACACAGTTTCCAGAACTTATGTGCCAGCCTTAAGTATATTTTCAGTAACAGAGTTGTCAATGTAGAAAATGAGGCCCTGTGGGGAGTTCTAGAGGCTGATCAAGGTATGCAAGTCTTTCATGTTACTTGTATAAAAGAGATCAATCTATGATATGGCCTTTTAGAAATGAGAATGTAACCATTAGAATTTCTTGATAAGACTGTAACCATCTAAACTTCAACCATAGCCTTCCTATCTTGCGTTGTGACACTTAGATCCTATGACTATATGAACGGAAGGAGACTGCACCCTTTCTCTTTTCCCAGTAGCTGTGTAACCCCAAAATCCTCTACTGTGGGGCTACAAGATGCCTTATGCTACTGAGGGCTACCATGACAAGGAAGAATCAGGTGAATTTGTTCACTTTTAGCAGTGGAGCAAACTGTGGAAATGTTTCTCAGAAGTTATTCACTGCAGCCCTCTATTCCTCAGCAGATAAGTTTGGGGAGGCTCAAGAGACTTAACGGTGATAGGAAAAGTGGAGAGGAACTTCTTGTACAATTTCCTTCTATTTCTTCCTCTACTAGAGAACTTTATACTTAAAGAGAATAACCAGGCAACCCTCCTGGTGAGTTTTTAGAACCAGTATAGTATAGTGGTTAGAATGTAAGACTAGGATCTGGGAAAGCTATGTTTGAATCCTCACTCTGCCATGGAAACTTGCTGGGTGACGTTGGGCCAATCACACATCTTCAGGATGTAAATTGTTTGGGTATCCAAGGGGGAGAAAGTCGGGGTATAATGAAGTAAATAAATACATGCCATGGTTGCAGGATCCAACCCATTGGTAGCAGTCAGATCCCTTCTTCCACTGGGGGGTAGTTTATAGGTTAAAAGAATCAGAAACACATTTCCTAATATCACCCCAATACTTTAAGTGCAGGACACTGCTTGGGCCAGAATGACAGCCAGGCATCAGCCTGGGATGTCAATTTCAAGGTGCAAGTCAGAACAGCTTAGCATACTACTACCTCCTACTCAGGAGAAATGCAGGACTTCAGAACGATGGATCACTCAGGATCTATTGATTCACTCAGTATAATCCCATCAACACCCAAGCCCAACTTCCCCTTCACCCATTACCCTTTATTGAGCAGCAATTAATCAATGCTTAAGTCTATTCAAAAGAGCCCTGTGGTGCAAAGTGTTAAAAAGCTGTAGTACTGCAGTCCTAAACTCTGCTCATGACCTGAGTTCGATCCCTGATGGAAGTTGGGTTTTCAGGTAGCCGGCTTGAGGTTGACTCAGCCTTCCGTCCTTCCGAGGTCGGTAAAATGAGTAATCAGCTTGCTGGGGGGAAAGTGTAGATGACCGGGGAAGGCAATGGCAACCCCCCTGCCCATAAAAAGTCTGCTGTGAAAACGTTGTGAAAGCAACGTCACCCCAGAGTTGGAAATGACTGGTGCTTGCACAGGGGACCTTTCCTTTTCAAGTCTATTCACCTTCCCAATTACTCTTTCCATATGGTGCTTGCAGAGTGATCAAGCCCTTCATATCTCTTTGTCTACCTCTGGACAAACCATTAAGTTGTTGTTTTCTGGCAAGGGTGTGTTTTGCCCTATAACTATTGCTATCCAGCAGTGTGTGTGCGTGCCTTGAATCCCTCCTCACATACCCCACTTGCCTGTGGGTCTACTCTTTTGCTTCCCAAAATGCTAGTCATTTTGCTCTTTGACTACGGCCTCCACAGACCTTTTCAACATCGGTAGTTCCCTAAAAATCTCTCCCCTTCCATCCTGTTTTTCTTAGTTAGTTGTCATGAGTGTATATGCATTTTTGTTTCCTTTTTTTTTTACTATAAACTTTTCCAGTTGAACATCTGCTTGGTTAATTTTAAGAGTTCTTTTAAAGGAAAAAATTCTGGTGTACATAGGTGGGGATCCCAGTTACCTGCCTCTTACTCTGTCTCCTTTAGCTAAGTCCCTCAATTTAAGTGAAGACTGCCTTTTTGGGTAACACCATAGTCTGCCATTTGCTGCTAGTTGATGCATCTATAGATACTAAAAGTTTAGGATGTTCCCATTGAAATTGTGCAGTTTTTAAAAACTACCTTTATATAAGTTCAATAACCACAGTCCGAGAAAATTAAATTCCATTTGAAGTAAAGGATATTTAAATAACAAACATTTATTTAATGTTCATGTGACCACATCCAGCATGCCTTTATTCATTTGCTGTCCAGTGGCTTTTCTGTTGGGTATTTGAGAACAGAGTGTGTTAACATGAAATATTCCATTCATAGGTCAACTGGGGAAGACTGCTTGACATTTGGACCGACATTTCTGCCAAGGAACAGGTTTTTAAAGTTTCATTTCATTTACTTATTTAGTTTATATCCCGCCCTTCCCACCAAAGCGGCTCAGGGCGGCTCACAACACAAAAGTTCTAACATAGGATTAAGTTTTAAAATACATCAATTTACAACATTTAAACAATAAACCAGTTAAAACAGTAAAACAAAGCCATTTACCAAAGTACTATTCTACAGCCTTCTATTTGAAATTTTCAAGTACCGATCAGTTGTATGCCAACCAGAAGAGGACTGTCTTACAGGCCCTGAGGAACTGCCCAAGGTCCCGCAGCGCCCTCACCTCTTTCGGTAGCTGGTTCCACCAGCAAGGGGCTGTGATTGAAAAGACCCTGTCTCTGGTCGACTTAAGTTGGGCCTCCTTTGGCCCGGGGATTGCAAGCAGGTTTTGAGAACTCGATCTCAGCACTCTCTGGGGAACGTGTGGGGAGAGACGGTCTCTGAGGTAGGCAGGTCCTAGACCATATAGGGCTTTAAAGGTAATAACCAGCACCTTGTACCGAACTCAGTATATTATTGGCAGCCAGTGCAGTCCCCGGAGTCAAGCTGGATGTGCTCCCATCTAGGAAGCCCTAATAGCAGCCAGGCAGCGGCATTCTGCACTAGCTGCAACTTCCAGGTTTGGCACAGGGGCAGACCCATGTAGGGGCATTACAGTAGTCCAACCTCAAGGTGACCGTTGTGTGGATCACCGTTGCCAGATCATCATGCTCCAGGAAAGGGGCCAACTGCCTCGCCCGCCTAAGATGAAAGAATGCAGACTTGGCAGTGGCTGCTATTTGAGCCTCCATTGTCAAGGAAGGCTCCAATAGTACCCCCAAGCTCCTGACCTTGTGCGCCGTTGTCAGTGGCTGGTAAGGGGAATTCCCTTCCCGGGCCACGACGACCCAGGCAAAGGACCTCTGTCTTGGCTGGGTTTAGCTTCAATCCACTCAGTCTGAGCCATTTAGCCACGGCTTGCAACGCCAGGTCCAAGTTTTCTGGGACACAGGCAGGCTGGCCGTCCATAAGTAAATAGAGCTGGGTGTCATCAGCTTACTGATGGCAACCCAACCCATACCTTCGGACAATCTGGGCAATGGGGCGCGTATAGATGTTGAACAACATCAGGGAGAGCACCGCCCCCGAGGCACCCCGCAATCAAGCATGTGTCTCTGGGACAGTTCACCCCCAATCGCCACCCTTTGTCCCCGACCTTCAAGGAAAGAGGAAAGCCATTGTAAGGCCAGCCCCTGAATCCCCGCGTCGGCGAGACGGCAAGTTAGCAACCGATGGTCGACCATATCGAACGCTGCCGATAGGTCTAACAACATCAGTACTGCCGAGCCACCTCAATCCAGATGCCGCTGAAGATCATCCACCAGGGCAACCAGCACTGTCTCCGTCCCATGGCCCGGGCAAAAGCCGGACTGATGGGGATCAAGAACGGAAGCATCCTCCAGGAAACTCTGTAGCTGCAATGCCACTGCCCTCTCAATGAGTTTACCCAAAAAGGGCAAATTCGAGACCGGCCGGTAGTGTGCCAATTCGGCCGGATCTAATGTTGATTTTTTCAAGAGAGGGCGGACCACAGCCTCTTTAAGGGGTGCTGGAAAATGCCCTTCCATCAGGGATCTATTGATGATATCACGTACAGGATATCTAAGCTCCCTCTGGCAGGTTTTAATAAGCCAGGAGGGGCACAGGTCCAGATTACAAGTTGTAGGGCGTGCAGATAGGAGGATCCTGTCAACTTCTTCCAGGCTAAGAGCACCAAAACCATCCAGAATATGATCCAAAGACAGGCACGAGGCACGAGAAGTGTCTTCTCTACAACATAACTTTCTCTTTAGAGACAATAAATAGGCAAGTGTTCTGGTGAGTCTCAGAATACTATTAAACACATTAGGCCCTTTGTTGATAATATGAGATCTCTGTGTGTTGTCTATGTTTAGTCTGCAGTCGACTGTTTTTATCTGTAATTATTTATTGATATTGATTTTGTGCCTTGCCCTAATGGTCCTGATGGGCTTACAGCAGAATTGTAATTTTATGAATTTAAGTAAATAAATAAAATGTGCTATATCCAAAGATCAGGTTCCTGTATTTTTATTTAAGAGCTGACATGATTAGGAAAGAACTTTGCCTGATATCCTGGAGAGCTTCAGCAAGTAGAGTTGACCTGCTCTACTGGCCACTGGACACTGTGATTCAATATAAGAAATTTCCTTTAGCAGAGTCTCATCTCACTTACCTGCTTAGGGTTTAGTAGTTATCCGTCTAACCTCTCAACAATGAGGAATACAATTTCTCTAGCAAAATGCACCCACAATCAGCATTCACAAATGGCATAATTTCCACCTTTTTGCTCTCTTCCCCCCGGGCCCATGGATGTAGCTGGCAGTCATAATTGGAGTTATTTATTATTTGTCATTGGATTGCTATAATGTTCTGTAATTTGCTGTTAATTGGTTTTATTTTCAGCAGCAGGGATTGGGTGATTTAGAAATAATAATAATAACAATAATAATACCAACTGTCCAAAGCTAGGACTGGCTCCCGCCTCTGGTCTTCCTTTCACAGCACAGCTGACTATTGTGGGTATACCCCAGCTGGCAGGCTGCCACTAGTCCTTCGTCATGGATTGAGAAGCTTCATAGCCCAGTGGCTAGGGTTGCCAACCTGTGGGGGTGAAGTCAAGACTATGGAGATCAGTTCTCCTGGAGCAATGGCTGCTTTGGAGATTGGATTGTAAGGCATTATGCCCAGTGAGGATCCTTCTCTCCTTTAATTTCACCCTTCCCAGGCTTCATCCTCAAATCTTCATGAATTTCCCGACCAAGAGGTGATAACCATGGCAGTCGGTGAGGCAACACAGGTTGGGCTAGGTAGGCAGCCCTAATATTAGCTCCAGTTTGAAAGACAATTGTTCAAAGTTATCAATTAATTGTGAGGTAGATCTCTGCTGATAACTCCCTCTGCCCATCAGTGCTCCATTGGCCAGCCAGAGAAAAAATAAATTTTAAAAAGCCACTGGCTATAGAGTTTCCAGCTATTCCTAGAACTTAGTGATATCATGGCCAGGTTGTCCCCAGAAGTGATGTGATACTGTTACACCAACAGTGCCCCCAGTGTATCCATACACACACACCCAGATTCCCACAGGTTGCCAGCTTAGTTCAGTTCAAATTTATTGTTACAGTCAATGACCAACTCACACATTCGAATCACAAACCTTTTGCATACAAAACATATAATAAAACCCACAGTGGCATTTGTAAAATTGGGTTTCTATGGCTATAACAAAGAGATTGGATAAAACAATAATAAAATTCATTTAAAATTTGCATGAAATCTGGCAGCCCTACCTAGTGGTATTGCAATCCCATATTATTCATTTACATAAGAGCTTCCAACTCCTTGGTCTGGTTACTCTTAGGGTAAACCAGGGCCTCAGATTCAGTGGGAGCTCACAGGAGTGCAGCTCCTGAACCTTCCTGAGAGTTCCACCTCCTGCTTCCCACCTTGTCCATTGAATAGTAGGTGCAGCTGCATAACAATCCCTGGATGAGCTCCACCACCTATTTTTCTACGAAATGACCCTTGGTGTAAACATTACTATTTGTGATGTTTCCACATTAGTCTTTGGTAAAATATGGAAGAAAATTACTTCATGGATTTGCATTGGGATTTTTATCCTTACACTGATCCAACAATTGGAACTACCTGTACACAGTCCTCAAGAAGAATTTAAATGTGTGTCAATCAAGTATTTGAAAAAAGAGAAGATGAATGACTCCCAACCCTCTCCCTATTCACCTTCCTTCTGCTGACTACTGATTTCAAGTTTCCAGTTATATTTATACAGCTATGTACTTAAAGCTCTGGCAGAAGGACAGCGGAGAGGAATACTATACCTGAAATACTCAGTCCCGTTGTCATTATACATACAGAAGAAGAGTACTTTAGCATTCATATAGCTAACTGGATTAGAAATAATCTTAATGTTCCTGATAACTAATAAACTGTTTTTGGTAACTATAACTTTTCCATGTCTCACAGCCAAAATTCTTATGCAGAATATGTAGGGGAAGATACAACGACTCAGATAGCCCTCTAGGTCATGCCCCTCTATTATTCCAGTCCTCCCCCATCCCTTTTCCTTCTTGCTATGCAAAATTTGCAGATTCTTTGGCTTTGTTTCCTTTCTGATTCTGTGATTTTCCTGCTGGTTTTTCAGCATCAGAATCCCCAGGTGTCCATCCGCTCTCGTTCACTTGAAATTCAGACACCAGATGGTGCAAATAACTGAGTAATTTCTCCTCCAAATCAGATGCAGCAAACAGGTGGACTGCTTCTGGTTTAGGTTGATGAATCTCAAGGTATCAAAGCCTGGCTAGGTGAATGACAAGTTCTTGACAATGATAAAGAATGTTCAGATATGACAAAGAAGGCTTTTTAAAGAAGCTACATATTTCCTGCTACTCTGCAGCAATTGCTTTTCATGATTAATTTATTGTGTTTACTGTAATCTACAAAGGCTTTAAAAATAGAAGCACACACATATAAATACCTAGCTAAGGGTATTTTAGTAACTATTTCAAAAATTGGGTTGGATCACATGAAGGATTTCCGAGGATGGAAGGGGGTGATTTTTGACAATTCCCCCTTTTCATAGCAGACCTCGAACTCCTCCTTCCCATGCTGTTCATGAAGGTCACTTGTTCGCCAAGAGCAGTATTTCAGTGGTTATTTTGGGCTGCAACAGGAAGGGGGAAGATCAATGGACAAAAATCCCATGGACAGAAATCTCTTTGGTTCACCGAAGTCTTCCATGAGATCTAACCCATATATAGTAATATTGTCACTTTCCATGTTAGTATTCTGTCTGAAGATGACGAAGAATTGATGTTATCTTGTGCTAAAAGCTAGGCATACTGCAGACTTCAATATGAAGAGAATTGCCCAGTAAGCTTTCCTTGTTCAACTCCTTTGATTAGACACAAGGTGAACTCCTGATCAGATCATCCTGTTGAAGTTCATGTTGAAATTTGCTGTTGAAGTTTAAGTTGAATGGTTTTGTGTCTGCACTGTAGCCACATATTCTGCAGGCCCAGGTAACTGCAGGCTTTAGTTGTTTAAGTTTGTCAACCTCTGAATTGTTTTCCATGGTTGCAATTTTATTTTTAAATGAAACTGAAATTGGCACTATTACAATACCTTTACCTTTCACTTTACTATTCTTTGGCATTACTGGTGTCATAGCATTTTAGAACTAATCAGCTAAAAGTGGGTGGAAATACAGGTATAATTCTGCTGGTCTCAGTTAATAAAGGGTGACGTGATCATAACAAGCAGATGCTAAAGCAGTCAAAGACTCTTCTTGATTTCAAACAAGTTTCTTTTTTTTAATGTGCCTTTTAAAAATGGTGGCTGATGAGGGGCAGGGGGAGGACTACTCTGAAGAAGTTCAGTCAGGCCTTGAATTCAGCAGGAGCTCCTAAACCTTTCTGACAGCCCCCCTCCTCCTCCCCACCTACCTTGTCCATTGAATAGGAGGTGCAGCTGCATAGCAATCCCAGAATTAGGAGAGCAGCCAGCCAGTCACCAGGAGCTTTTCCACACCCCCAGCAGCCTTCATCACCCTTTTCCCACTTCTTTTGGGCAGCAGGTGACTTGCTGGACTTTTGACTGGAGGGGGGGGCAAGGAAAGCCCCAGGCGAACAAGGCCTGCTTGGGCTGGCTAGAGATCCAGCCAGCCTAAGCAGGCCTTGCTCGCCTGGGGCTCTCTCTTCTTGTGTCTGGTTGCTTTTGGCTGGTGGGGGGTGGTGGCATATGCTAATGAGTTATGCTAATGAGCTCCACCATCTATTTTTCTACAAAAAACCCCTGAGTACAATAATCATGTGAGAAGCAGTCTAAATCCTTTTCATGACATACCCTAGCTCACCAAATGACCAGTTCCCTGCTCACAGTTGGCTAACAGGATGTGAGCCAAACCAGTAGGTGTTTAAGCATGCCTAGTGAGAAGCAGTACATAGAGTAACAGATGATATTGGACTTAAGCCATGGAATACTGACTTTAAAACCAGACTGTAACATGAAGCTCCAAGTTATCATGGACCAGTCACTATCACTCACTCTGTCCTATTTCACAGCCTTTTCCAGAGCACAATGAGATAGCTGCAAAGCACACCATCCTAAGCTCCATGGATGGAAAAAAAAGAATAATAAAATACTCGCCCTGAGCCTGTTTTTGGGAGGACAGGATAAAAATCTGAATGAATGAACGAATGAATGAAAATAAAGAATGCAATGATCCTAAGTTAAAAGGGCAAAAGTGCATTGAACAACAGATATGAACAACTAAGATAATGTACATGAAGAATTTTTACACTGGATATATAATAAATGAATGCTAATTATTATCTATTATCATATATCACAAGTTACGAAACACATCTCCTGTCACACTTACTTTTATTTCAGGAGGATTTATCTGAGACCTCCAAGTAAGCCTCATTAAGTGAATGAAGGTTTTTTTCAATTTATGTCAGGCTCATCAAATATGGGTTGGATCCTATGAAGTGTGAGCAGAAGGCACTTGCAGCCACGGATTATTTCCCATTTTCTCCTTTCCCCAACCATATTATGAGGCCTCAAAAAATCTGCCGTTATTCATTATGGGACCTGCGTGGACAACAAAATCCAGTCCAGGAAGTTGCAGTCAGAATGGGGAACCAGGAAAAAGAAGCATTACTGGTAAAAATGGTGCATGTGGGTGATTTTCCATCACCATTGCAGCCACTGTTGGCAGCTTTTTTGTCCATGTCGGTCTTGCATACTTCAGCATCCACTTTTGGGAGATCTCAAGGGAGAGGCAGAAAAGATCCTCATAGTCCCTTTTTGCCTGCCTGATCACAATCTTGCACTTGATTTACCACAGCCTATGTTCCCTTTTTTTTAATCTCACTTGGACTAGCTTTCCACCGCTTAAAGGAGTCCTTCTTACCTTTTACAGCTTTCATTACTTTGTTTGTTAACCATGCAGGCCTTTTCTTATATCTGTTTGTGCCTTTCCTAACTTGTGGTATATATTTTATCTGAGCTTCTAGGATTGTAGTTTTAAATAGCCTCCAAGCTTCCCCAAGGGTTTTGACAGTATTTACCTTTCCTTTCAGTTTCCTCTTCACATGCCTCCTCATCTCAGAGAATTTACCCTTTTTAAAGTTAAATGTGGTTGTGCTGGTCTTTTGGGGCAACTCCCTATTTACACAAATGGTGAAATCAATAACGTTATGGTCACTGCTCCCAAGCGGTACGATCACTTTTACATCTCTCAACAAGTCTTGGGCATTACTTAGGACCAAGGGCATTACTTAGGCTATGTTGAAGGATGTTATTCCAGGTTCTACCCAGTTGATTTTCAATCCAGCACTGACTTCACAGGTCTATATGGTCGCTCAGGTGAGAAGCAGAGGGGTAAAAGATATTTTGAAAGTCAAATATATGAATTATTAACTCATACAAGCATCACAATGAATGTTAAGTCATTTGACTTAACATTCATTGTGATGCTTGTATGAGTTAATAATTCATATACCTGTCCAACCTGTCCACACATAGGTCTTGGACATACGGAATGCCATACTCATTTCAGATATATATACAACTTCTATTTAAACAAATTAAGCCCTTCCAAGTGGGAAACATCCATATATATTGGACAGCTCATTACTGGAAGACATTTTCCAGAGTATGTATGAACAGAATGAAAGGATAACATAGATTTCAAAATTACATAACAAAGAGATGATTGCTTAATTTTTTTTTAAACTGCAAACCTCCTGGTTTCTCAAAATACAGTATGGGGTTAGTAACTAAGACAACAACATTTACTGCTTGCACTGGTGTTATCCACCAAAATTATGTTAGAAGCTCTGCATATATTTTAGAGTTGTTGGATGCATCATCGTTATTTGGTGAAATGCCATGCCATGCACAAACTGATCTTATTTATGAAAACTACAGTACATTCAAACAGAAAAAAATGTTAATATTAAAATCATTTCATCTTTGGAAATAGCCTTTTGTAAAACATTATGCCTGTCCAGTGTTTGAGACTTTTAAAACTAGATTGGACTTCAGGATAGGATCCAGCTTTGGAAGGCAAAGGAATAGGTTTGACCTAACAGGTCAATTAACTCCCTAACTTGTATAAATCTGTGGGGGGAAATTCCTTTTCAACCCACGCTTGCAATCTGCTTATGTTCTCAGGCATGATGATTGACATTCCTTTTAACCTAGAGAGGCACATATGTAAGTGTTATTCTTACATACATTTTTTTTTAAAGTTATAAACCTCTATCAGTTCAAGGACTGTATCTATGTGCCAATGGAGATTTGTAGCCAACTTATGGAGAGGAGAAAAATGATGGGGAATAATGAGACATGTAAGCTCAAGAATTATGGTGTGGAGAAAGAAAAATAGGTTTGGTTGGTAGAAGGAAATAGATTAAGGAAAACTGAGCTGGGGAAGAAAAAGGGAGCCAGGGAATGGGGGAAAGAAATCCAGAAAAAAGAAAAAATTATTAATATGTAGTGGGAGTTTAACAAAGTAGAAGAATTTTAATTTCATAAATATTGTTTTACAAACTGTGTTCAGAGCACATAAAAATCTTTTTTTAGAATTAAAAATGATTTTTAATCTAATTTGTTCCATTCTGTCAAATATGGTCAGACATTTATTCTATGTTATAATGCAGAAAGAAGAAAAATTCCCTCCCGCTTTTTGTCTTGTATTTTCAGCACTGGGATTCTGAAGATTATTACTTACATATTTTAAATGGAAACTTCATAGAAAACAAGCCAAGCTTGATATTTTTGCATGAGTAACAAGTGAAGAAATGCTTGTCAGTCTTTGTCATAGCCCACTCAGACTGTTACATAATATATTATGAACAGGGCAGTACTGAATATTCTTCAGTATTGATTTTCAAGTCACAAACAGCTATTTTGAGTTTGAAAGTTCTGCTGAGGAACACTTAAAATGTGCAAATATTCACCTTTTCCAGTTCTGTTCATGCCATTGGTTCATCTGCTCCACCCCCCATATTTAGTCACATTGATGATTTAGCCAATTAGGGATCATATTAATGAATAGGATGATGTCTTCTCAGATTTGGCTACATAATGTCAGTGAGAGCAATTGAGAGTGAGAGCAAGGAAGTACAATGTGAATTAATAGGAGAAGGGCAAAAAGTTCTGAAAAATTGGCCAAAATGTTTGGGGAAATTTGTAAGTAGGTTCTGTTCAACTTATATTACTATAAACTTCAGTTAATATACAATCATGAAACAGACTGCAAGAGATCTAGGATAAATGGACTGCTGGATCCTCTGGCATGATATGAATGGTGTATATATGCCAACAGGGCCGGCACGTGGGAGTAGGTGAACTAGGCGTCCCCACCCCACTCACACTGTCCCTGAGCCTCTGCCACTCTTTTGGCTCTGAGGGATCTGATCCCTCAGAGCCAAAAATGGCATTCCCCGGTGTCTTCTGAGGGTGCTAGGAAAGGGAAGGGCCGAGTATTCTTTCGACTCTGAGGGATCGGAGGAGCTTCCCTTGATCCCTAAGAGCTGAAAGAGTGATGTTTTCCTTCCCCGGCATCCTCCGAGGAAACCAGGGAAGGGAAGGACCGAGTGTTCTTTTGGCTCTGAAGGATTGGAGGAGCTTCCCCCAGTCCCTCAGAGCCGAAAGTACCATTTCGCTTCCCTGGCATTCTCCAAGGGCACCGGAGAAGGGAAAGGCTGAGTGTTCTTTTGGCTCTTAAGGATCAGAGGAGCTTCCCCCAATCCCTCAGAGGCAAAAGTGGCATTTCCCTTCCCCGGTGTCCTCCAAGGGTGCCAGGGGAAAGGAAGGGTCAAATGTTCTTTCAGCTCTAAGGGATTGAAGGAACTTCCCCTGATCCCTCAAAGCTGAAAGTGGTGTTTCCCTTCCCTGGCATCCTCTGAGGGTGCTGAGGAAGGAAAGGGCCTAGTGTTCTTTCGGCTCTGAGGTATCGGAGGAGCTTCTCGCAATCTCTCAGAGCCGAAAGTGGCATTTCCCTTCCAATTTTATAATTTTTTTATTGATTTAACTACAAAACTACAAAAGAAAGAAGCATTGCAAAGAATACATAAAAAAGGGGGGAAAGAGGGATTGACAGAATGGGAAAACATAAACAGAAAGCAGTACAAATATATCAATTATAATTCTACCTCCCAATAAAATGCTCAAATCATCTACCTACAAGTATAAAAATCTCCATATAGTTTACCTTCCTTTCTTTCATTACCAGAAAAAAAAATCCTTTTGATAAACTAGTAGTAGCAATATGAATCTAAACACTTCTTCTTAAACACAAATAGGTATAACAAGTTAATTTTTTTTCCAAAACTGTCTCAACGCCAATTTTATCTGATTTAACTTAAGCCTATTAAAGGCACAAATTAGATTGCTGGTTTAACAAAATCCTTATTAAAACAAGCACATAAAAATCATCTTTATCCTTAACAAATTACATAGGATATAACTAAATAATTTCTCTATCTCAGTCTGAACCATTTCTCCAAAAAGCATATTAAAAAAAAATCTACCAAGTTACCAAATCTACCAGATACACAACAATTATGCTATCTGCCTTACAATTGTTAATCCAGCTCTTACAACAATATGAGCAATCTCATTAAGTAAGTATACTGTAGATACATCCACTATATAAAGAAACATGTTATCTGCATTCTTTAACATTAATCCAAATTGACTATATATTTAATTACAGTTCTACCAGCTCTCTTACTTCTTCAAAATCTCCCTTATTCTTTTAAAATCGGATATCTGTTGCCCACAAAACCCCCCCAAAATTCAGGAATCCTTCATCCCAGTGACTAAAAACTTTAAAGTTCCTTTAATTTCTGCATCCATATTACATCAGAGTCAGCCCATTTGATCACAGCTTGCCTTTTAAAATCACATACCATTTCTTAATCAGAGTTCCATATCCCACCATTCACAAAAATAAAAAATAATCCAAGATCCTTCTTCCGGAAAGCTTTCCACATCTTGATTTGTTGATCGGAGTGTACCTTTTCTCTTCTCAATATGGCCTGCCCCCTCAACAGCGGGAGGAAGAATTCAACACCATTTTCCCCTCTCCACGTGACTTCACTGGATCTTGATTTCCAGTCTTGTTTTAAAACTGCAACATAGAGAGCCAGTTTGGTGTAGTGGTTAAGTGTGCGGACTCTTATCTGGGAGAACCGGGTTTGATTCCCCACTCCTCCACTTGCACCTGCTGGAATGGCCTTGGGTTAGCCATAGCTCTGGCAGAGGCTGTCCTTGAAAGGGCAGCTGCTGTGAGAGTCTTCTCAGCCCCACCCACCTCACAGGGTGTCTGTTGTGGGGGAGGAAGGTAAAGGAGATTGTGAGCCGCTCTGAGACTCTTCGGAGTGGAGGGCAGGATATAAATCCAATATCATCTTCTTCTTATAGGAGACCATTTTAATTTTCCTTTGTTTATTTCGGAGCATATCACTTTCCCATTCCGATTTCACAGCTGTCAGCATACTCTCTTTAGCACTCAACTCCTGTATGATTGCAATTTCATTAGCTTTCAGCATAAAACAACTAATTTGGTCTTTAATGAGCTGCATAAATGAGGCAAGATCTTGTTTCAGAGATATGATATTTAAAAAGATATATTTTTCATGAGACATTTTGCTAGGCAGTGCCATTTTTCTCTTATAACAAACTCAGTCTCTTAGTTCAGATTGTAAAATAGCTTCAAACTCCTGCTAATCCACATTCCATGACAGCTCCAGCTGAGATTTCAAATGCCATTCTTTCAAATACAGACAGGCGATAGAGACAGATCTCTCTGGAATATATCTCCTTTATGTTCAGATCATATTGCAACCTAATAATAATCACGTTAGTATAAATCCAATTATAATCCCGGTCAACTTTAGTAGCTATATTCAATCCAATTTAAATAGTTAAGACTACTTGTAACTTTCCGAGGCCTCCTTTGTCTTCTTTTGAGCTAGTCTCTTGTTGTTATGTAAAGTGACCCATCAGGGAATGGAATTGGAAAAGCACCTACTTGTTAAGTAGAATCATCACATTAGGAGTAGAAAGACCCTACTTCAAAGATGTACTAGAGAAAACGAAAGCAAAAAAGCAGTCGGGCATTCTTCTTTTTCTGCTGGTGTGCCAGCTTTTCATGGCTGCAGAGCTTCAGGACATACAGGAAACACAGGGGCAGTCGCCGCTGAACCCCTCTCTCCCCGTAAAAATCCCATGCCGAAGAAAAAGCCTCTTCCAGGCTTTTTCTATGGGGGCATCACTTCTGTGACACCCCTCCAACAGCCAGACTCAGAGTTGCCACAGGAGGACGATCTGCGGACCCCTCTGAAGCCAAGATGACGGAGCCTGAAAGTCGGCATTTCCCTTCCCCAGATGTGTTTCCGCACTGAGCCCCCAGCATGATGACATCACTGTGACATCATCATGTCATGTGCATACTTTGCACACACACAGAAACTTTTTTCAGGGGAGAGCACACATTGGGGTTCTGCCTTGGGGCCAGAACACCATGCACTAGGCCTGTATGCCAGTGATACTCTGTAACTCAGGAAATGTGTGACTCTTTAATGTGTCACCTGTGACTCTTCTTAGCATTATTCTTCAATGTGGTACCTAGCTCGTGTTCTGGGAAAGTAGGTGGGGTCATTTCACTGCTGTGTTTGGAGTTTCAAGAGAGTTTCCCCTTAAAACAGCTATCAAAAGTACCAGGGAATGTATAAACTGTAAACCTCCCTGACCTGCAGGTCTCATGCCATAGATGGAAGAAAAAGCCTCTAACAACCTCCCACTCTTTCCCACAGCTTTCATGATCTCATCCCAGCACCTGAGTTGCTACCAGGAGGAGACTAAGTTGGCTGCAGAGAAGAGAGAGTAAATCTCCCATGCGATTACCCACCCAGGATAAGAGTACTCTGGCCAAAGTGAGCGGTGATGGTTTTATTCTCCTTTCTCAATGGCTAACTGGTTCTTCTCTCATTTTCTTGCTTGAGGTGCAGTGCCAAACTTGAAGCACAGGGAAGCATTTACTTTTTAACATCTCATAAAGAGTTTGAAGCACTCCAAAATTCACTTACTGTTTTGTATAATAACTCTGACTTGCAAGCCAGATGCGCAAAGGCTTGCTTAGGGACAGACTGCCCAGCATGCTCAGAGGTTCTTCAGTAATTAAGAGGGTTAAAATTATTGCTATATATTTAAATATTGTTTTCTGCTTCTGTTAGGTGGGGAAGTGCACAAGGCATACAGTGATCGTCGTCCTTTTGGTTGATGGGAATGGTGGAAGTGGCTCATTGTGAGCTGAGGAGTGAATATCACTGTTATATTCACTGTAACCACTGTAAGCCCCCCCCCCCAAGTATCCCTACAGAAGGCACACTGAAAACAAGGCATCCCTCACAATCCTTCACCCCCAATTCTTTCACAGTACAAGTACCAGACTTATTTGACTCAGGAGGGGGCCAGAGTGAGGTCTGGAAGTATACAGTACAATTGAGATGGAGTAGGACCAAACAAAATGGTTCTGGCAGTAAAAGGACATGTCTGTGCTTATTATTTTGGGAGGTAGCATCTCCAGGCTACTAGTTTCCCCCCATCTAAAACAAAAGAAGTATTTCTATCTATTGTGGAGCCACAGGAAAGGTAAGATTCCTTTTTTTCACAAAAGCCCAACACCTCCTGGCCCCATTCTCTGAGCAAACATAGAACATTACACTTTTGTGTCTAGTACCTGGGAAGCATTCAGCTCACCCTCATTACACAATGGGAATCCAATCAAACAATTATATAAACCACTTAAGCAGTGCTGGCTCTATGGCACATGGCACCCTAGGCAGGCTCCCCCCCCCGCTGCCCCCCACCATGCTCCACTCCCCCCCCCCCCCCGCTCGCCACAACAACACTGAGCCCTACTACCAGCTTTTCGCAGTGGTGTCTGCACGTTTTGTGAAGAGACAGATGGAGGAGGCTCCCCCCCCTTTCCAGAACTGGAAATGAGAGGGGAGCGAATTCTCCTCTATCCATCTCTTCAGAAAACACGCAGATGAAGCTGCAAAAAGCCAGTAGTAGGGCTCAGCATTTTTGCAGTGAGCTTCGGTGGGGAGGTTGGCGGCGGGAGCATGGTGGAGGGGCAGTGGGAGTGCGGCAGCAGCAGGGGGGAGGGAGGCAAATTTAGGCAGTTGCCTTGGACACTGGGGGGGAGCCCAATTCAGTGCCCCCTTCCTTCCAGCACCCTAGGCAACTGCCTAATTTGCCTAGTGGACAAGCTGGCTCTGCACTTTAGACACTCATTAATACCTTCAGGACATGTTTTCGACTATTTAAGGAGACACTCCAGATATCTTCAGTGTGTTTCATCTTGCTAGAGACTTGCACCAAACCCTGTTTGGTCTGCATCCTCTGCTTCATAGATTCCTGGGACCCCATTTGGACAGGTAGCTATATATCTTTCCCCCTATCAACTTCACCCCCTCCATCCACTAACTACTATTTTCTGGTGCTTGTACAGTATGTGTGTTAGTTTAAATTCTGCTTAAGTGTGTGTGTTAAAATGATTTTAATTTTTTTTCCAATAAAGACTCCTTTATTAATAAATTGGTTTGGTCATTTCAAAATATATCTCTCTGAACTAGTACTGGTATACGCTTTGTGTAATCTTGCTCCTAAGTAGCTCTACCTAGGTCTGCCCCTACTAATTCCTCCCATAAGAAGAGGAGACACACACCCCCTCCAGCATTTCTGGTAACACCACAGTACACCCAATCCAGTCAAAGACAAGCATTTTTTGTATCCCTCTGATTCTATTGGAATACATTAAGCTTCCTTATAATGTGGTCTACCAAGGTTAGTATCATCTTCTTGCTGGTAGCAGCTCTTCAAACTTTTAGAGGTGTTTCATATCATCCACTACCTGAGCATTTTAACTGATGATGCCAAGGGCTGAACCTGGGACCATGTGAATGCAAAGCAGCTACTGCTCTCCTCCAATGTCTTTAATTCTCATCAGTTGAAAACAGTGAGACTTTGGGTGCTTAACCTGGGCTGTACTGTTTCTTAAAAAAATTGTGCGCATTTGAAGTTTCAATTAAATATAGAGGAGGAGGCAGATTACAAGATAGGTTGAAGCTTTATTCTGAAAAGTGAATGAGCATTGCTCCCATTAGTCCAATAGGGTCTCACAGAATATCTTAAAATTATTTAACACAAATCATCTTGGTGTCAACAACCCATCATGGATAACAGAAGCCGCCATAGTATTTGGGAACTGAGTCTTGGCTCAGTTTTTAGAGCAGAAGGGCAATCCTTGATATGCAAAAAAGTCTATGAAGTAGATTATTTGGTTTTCAATTAACCCCTCCTCATCTCAAAGTGTTGTTCAGACTTTGATATTTTTCTGAAGTATAACCTCAGTATTTATATTGTGGTGCATATTCAATTACATTCCTTTACCCATCAATTCCAGTGGCCAGGATAGGTTAAACTATCTATTGTTAGTAATACATACAAACTATTTTAGCTACAATTGTAATAATCTTAAGAGGGGATTTTGTGTGTGTGTGTAATAGGACAGGTGGAAATAGTTAAGTGATAATCTTCTACTTTTCCTCCCAAATGACTGAAAACATACTGTCTAAGCTTTCAAACACATGCTTGACTTCTGATATTTGGCTCATGAATGGGTTTGATGTGAACACTCTTGGTGAGAACGTTTTTTTTGGTTTTTTTACAATTGAAGATTCATAAACCCAAACCTCCGTTGCATCTTTTCTGTTTCTTATCTACTTTAGGTAGCACAGTTGAAACATTTATTTATTTACTTTATTTATATCTCACCTTTCTCCCAAATGAGAACACAAAGTGGTTTATATCATTCTCCTTTCCTCCATTTTATCCTCACAACGACCCTGCAAGGCAGGTTAGGCCAATAGTATGTGACAGGCTCAAGATCACCCAGCAAGCTTTTATGGCAGAGTACCTGTGTTTCCTGGCATCTGGTTCAACACTTTAACTACTACATTATGCTTTTACATATCTGAAGACATGCTTCTACATATCCTGATTCCAGTGGGTAGCCATGCTGGTCTGTAGCAATGTAACAAAGTTAGTCCAATGGCACCTTGGTTGGTCTTAAAGGTGCCATTGGACTCTGTTACCTATTCTGTGTTTAGTATATATTGAGCGTGTTCATTCTACAGTTATACAGTTGTAGCAATGGAAGTGTGTGTGGTAGGAGGGTCAAGGTGATTTTTTTTGCCCTGAAATATAGCATAATCTTTATTACTTGAGCACCAACCTATTAATATTCAGCTCATGGAGTAAAAATTTACCTCCGGTCAACTCTGTATTGGGCTGATTCATCCTGACTACTTTCTTGCAAAAAATATCTCAGACCGAATTAATTATATTTTTAGGGCTCAAAGAAAACATTTCCAAACTGCTTCTAAAAGTGATATTCCTCTCTAATGTTATATCAAAACCTTGGCATGATATTCAAATTGTGTGATCAAGATGATATACAGCATTGTTCTCTTTCCTGGGAAGAAGCCTGATTGAGTAGAACTGAATAGGAATGTCCTCATATATTCATATCAGTCATCTGCAGGCATCATCAAGTGCCTCAGATCTCTCAGAATTCTATGACTCTTATGTTTTGTCCACCAAAATGGTGAACTTTTATACTGGGCCCTTTTTAAAAAAATGGGCCATGTACCTATTCCCAAGGTAAGCCAATTTATGCACACACATTTAAAGAAGAACATGCATAGACCTGGGTCATATGTAGTCTCAATGTGAAGTGATCATTGGTTTGGCAAGTGTCTGTATGACTTAGTCATTGCGCATGTGTTAAGAGAATCAGATTATGATGTGTTATTATTTAAATTTTATTGTTTTATTGATATATTATATATTGGTATTGTATACCACCCTGAGACTGGTTCCATCAGGGAAAGCAGTTGATAAATTTAATATATAAATAAATATTCAATTTCCAACTTATGGCAACCTGGTCATTACTCGTATTTATTTATTTTCATTTATAAAAAGTATTTGAAAACAGCACTACAGAAGGCCAGATGCACTAACGCCCAGCGTTTAGAATGCAGCACTTAAGGGAGTTAGATTCATATTGCTACTGTTGTATTTCTTTCTTCACACAATGAGGTAAAGCAGTGCTAACATACTAGGTCACATATTAAACCAATTAACATGCAAATTGTGACATGTAAAGCTGATTGATTAGAAGTTTCCCAGCATTAGGAGCCACTTGAACCTTATTTTGGTAATACAAATTGGACTGGACCCAGGCCTTTAAAAGTGGGGTTTTTCCCTCCAGTGAAATACAGTTAAGGAGAATCCATCCGTGTCTTTCATTAATTGATATTGCTGTAGGTTGCTCACAATTGTTACTCCATTCCTCCAATGAGTCATTTAAATTTAAATTTTCCTCCCACTTGGTTGCAATCTTTCCCTGTAGACCATTATGTTTACCCAGTAGGAACTTATATAAATTAAAGTCTCTTTTGTAACAGGCTACATAACCATTTAACTGGTACTACAATAGGTTGTGTTTTAGTTCTATGAGAGACCTATATTGTGTGATCTCCCTGAGAATAGTCAATAATTGAAATAGTCAATAATTGAAATACATTTGAAAGTGAGACTGCAAAGTAGTGAGGCCTAATCTTAAAACAGTATAGAAATATTTGACTATTATACAAATAACAAAAGCATATTGTTTCCTGGTTATTCAACTACACCAGCAGACTGAAGTTTAAAAACTCTGCGAACAAAAAAAACAACTTCTGCAAAAAATTACAATTCTAAAATGGAATATATTTTAGACTGGTTTCTATTTACTTGGGTATGTTAGATTGTAATATACAGGCAGGGCCGGCCCTTCCACTAGGCAAATCAGACATTTGCCTAGAGCACCAGCCCTGGGGGGGGGTGCCAAATTGGGCCCCCATATGACCCACAGAGGCCTTCCCCTTCTACCAGTTTGCTCCCTCTCATGTTTGCTTGCTGCTCTTCCCGCTCGCCCGCCTTCCCCAGGCCCCTGCCGGCTTCCCTGCTGCCCTTCTCGGGCACCTGCTACCTTCCCTGCTTATCTGCCACCTTCCCTGGGCCCCTGCCACCTTCTCTGCTGCCCTTCTCGGGTGACTGCTATCACGTTCTCAGTGTGCAGGCAGGCAAGAGTCCTAAGACAGTCCAAGGTCAAAGTCCAGGATGTCAAGCAGGAGCCAAGTCACCAATGCAGAATCACAAACTGCAATCAGAAGTCAATGTCCAAAAGCCAAAAAGTCAGGGTGCCAAGGAAATCAAGCAGGTCAGAATCAGGAATCAAGGAGGAGCATGGATACAAGCCAAAGAATAGAATTGTTGCTTTCACAAGGTTACCAGTCGCTTTCGGTCGGCGGCTGTCTTGTAGGCCTCTTTAGCCTGTTGGGGCTGCTCTCGGAGCAAGTCCTGGAGAGCCCAAAGTTCCTGCAGGTGTGCATCAGCAGCAGGGACTACTGTGGGGGGCAGGACTGCAGGGAAGAAGCGAGGGTGGTACCCATAAGTGGCAGCAAATGGGATCTGTTGCGTGGATGCATGTATGGCGTTGTTGTAGGCAAACTTGATCAGGGGTAGCAAGGCGACCCAGTCATCCTGCTGGTAGATGGTGTAACAACGCAGGTATTGTTCCAGCGTGGCATTAGTGCGTTTGGTCTGCCCATTCATTTGGGGATGGTACACTGAGGACAAATGTACCTGGGTGCCTAAGCTGGAGTGCAGGGCTTGCCAGAATTGGGAGGTGAACTGGGGGCCTCAGTCTGAGATCAAGTGTGCCGGGAGCCCGTGCAGGCGAAAGACGTGCTGGATGTAGAGCTGGACTGTTTCAGGAGCTGTGGGCAGCTTGGGACACGGAACAAAGTGAGCCATCTTGGTGAAGAGGTCCACCATTACCAGGATGCAAGTGTGCCCCTTGGACCTGGGGAGCTCAGTGATAAAGTCCAGGGAGACGGTGTCCCATAGTCCCGCAGGTGTGGATAGGGGATGCAAAAGCCCTGGGGGCTTGGCCAGTACATCCTTGACCCGCCAGCAGACCTCACAGGAACCGACATAGCGTTGGCATGGACGCGAGGCCACCAGAACTCCCATGTGAACAGATGCAGGGTCTTGTGTTGGTCGAAGTGCTCTGCAGGAGGGGAGTCATGGGTCAGGCGAAGCACATCAGCTCGGAGGGGTCCCAGAGGCACATATAGGTGCCCACAGTGCAGGAGGAGACCTTGGCGGTTAGAGAGGTCCCCGGCCGGGCCATCTTGTACTTGCTGGGCCCAGGGGTCTTGGGCCTGGCTGGTCTGGATGTCTGCAGCCAAGGTCGGGCGAGTTGTGGTGGCAACGAAGACTGAGGGTGCAAGGATGAGCCCAGTTGGGGTCTCCTCCATTAGAGGCACAGCATACTCCGGTTTTCGGGAGAGGGCATCCGTTTTCCTGTTCTGGTTCTGTGGGATGTAGGTAATCTGGAAGTCAAACTGGGAAAAGATGAGGGACTACCGGATCTGACGATGGGTGAGGTGTCGAGTAATCTGTAGTTGCTCCTGGTTTCGGTGGTCAGTCAGGACCTAGACGGGGTGGTAGGCCCCTTCAAAGTGATGCCTCCAAACCTTGAAGGTGGTCTTAGTGGTCAGGAGTCCCCACTCCCAGATGGTGTAGTTGCGCTCTGTGGGTGTCAGCTGCCGTGAGTAGTATGCACAGGGTTGTAGTGGCTGGGAGGGGTCCTCCCGCTGGGATAGCACTGCGCCAAGGGCCATGCTGGAGGCATCAGTCTCCACTGAGAACAGCAGCTGCGGGTCTAGTAACACAGAAGCAGCTCAGTGGTGAAGCAGGTTTTTAGGGCGGTGAAGGCATGGTCTGCCTTTGGAGTCCAGTGATATGGCCCTTTGGGCTGGACGAGCTGGGTCAGAGGCATGGTTACATCGTCAAAGGCAGGGATGAACTGGCGGTAATAATTGGAAAAGCCAAGGAACCGCTTTATGTCCTTGCAGTTCCGCGGCGTCTGCTAGGTCAGGACCACTTTGACTTTGTTTGGGTCCATCCGAGTCCCATGGGGTGAGACGATGTGGCCAAGGAACTCAACTGCCGTTAGGTTGAAGACACACTTCTCTAGCTTGTGGTAGAGACAATGTTCGCACAGACGTTGCAGGACCTGGTGGACGTGCCCTGCGTGCTGGGTGAGGCCTTGGGAATAAATAAAAATGTCATTTAAATAAATGATCACAAAGCAGTCGAGCAGGTTGCGGAAGATGTCATTCATCAGTCTTTGGAAGAAAGCAGGGGCATTGGTCAGGCCGAAGGGCATCACGAGATACTCGTACTGGCCATAGCGGGTACCAAAAGCCATCTTCCATCCGTCTCCTGCGCGGATCCGCACCAAGTTGTATGCGCCCCGGAGGTCCAGCTTGGTATAGACCTGGGCCCCCTTAAGGCGATCCAATAGTTCTGGGATCAGTGACAAAGGGTAGCGGTCTTGGACGGTGATTTTGTTCAGGGCCCGGTAGTCATTGAAGGGACGGATATTGCCGCCTTTCTTCTTGACAAAGAGAACAGGGGCAGACAGTGGGGACATGGATGGCCAGATGAAACCCCGTTCCAGGTTTTTGGTGAGGAAGTCCCTCAGGGCTGCTAGCTCCAATTCAGACATGGGGTAGACCCGCCCCATAGGCAGAGGTGCCCCTGGTACCAAATTGATGGCGCAGTCATAAGGCCGGTGCGGGGGGAGCTGATTGCCCCCTTTTTCCTCAAAGACATCGACAAAGTCTGTGTAGGCCAGGGGAAGTAGATGATCAGTAGCCGGGGCGGCAGTGGCCAGGGTGACTGACCAGGCCTGGTGAAAACGAGGGTCCTTGAAGCTCAGCTTTCCCTGTGCCCAGGCCATGAGGGGGTTGTGCTTAACGAGCCAGGAGAGTCCCAAAATGAGGGGAAAGTGGGTCATGCGAGCAACATCGAATTGTACTTGCTCGTGATGATGTTGGATCTGGAGCGTGACTGAGTGGCCGGTAATGTAGGGTTCAGGGGACCTGGCTAGGTGCCCCAAGTCGGGGGGTCTATTCAGACTTGGGGCTGGTATTTTACTGGCGGGGGTGGCATGGTACTGGGCTGGGTGCACTTGGCAGGGCAGCCAGAGGAGAAGTGCCCCGCCCCTCCACAGTACAGGCAGAGATTCTGTGAGCAGCGCCATGCTTTTTCCTCAGAGGTGAGCCTTGGCGTGCAGCTCTGAGTTGCATGGGCTCGGGGTTGTCAATCTCGGGACTGGTGTGCATCAGGGTTGTCACCGTCGCTAGGTGGTGGGGCAGCTAAGAGGGACGGGTGCTGCTTTGCGCTCGGCGGCGGCTTTCCAGGCGGCCATTGATGCGGATACACAGCGTGATTAGGCCTTGCAATGTGGTCGGTCGGTCTACTTGTGCCAGCTTATCAAGGACTTCGTTAGCCAGCCCCTCCATATACTGGTCCATGAGGGCAGCCTCATTCCAGGCCAGGTCTTGGGCCAGAAGCTTGAACTCGGTGGAGTACTGGGAAACCGAGTCCCTACCTTGCTTCAGGGTCTGGATCTTCTGCTTGGCAGTGGCTGCTTGCTGAGGGTTAGCAAATGTGACCGCCATATGATCCAGAAAGCCCTGGTAGTCAGTCAGGCTAGAAGCAAGGGGGTAGTCCATTTAGCTGCCTGCCCCTTTAAGAGACTAACAATGAAGCATACCTTGGTCTTGTCATTGGGGAAGTCTCTGGCATGTAATTCAATATACAGTTTGCACTGTGCCAGGAATGCAGGAAACTTCTCCACCTTCCCAGTGAACTTCTCTGGGGGAAGCACCGGGCACTTGGGTGGGGCAGCGACAGTGGCTTGCTGCTGCTGTTGCAGGTAAGCCACCATTTGAGTGAGGTGCTGTACCTGAGTGAGCAAGGTTGCTAGCTGCCCAGAGCCTCTGCTTGCCTCATCCATCTTGCAGAGTGAGTGTGTGGTGGAAGCAATCTGTCACATTCTCAGGGTGCAGGCAGGCAGGAGTCCAAAGCTAGTCCAAGGTCAAAGTCCAGGATGTCAACCAGGAGCCAAGTCACCAATGCAGAATTACAAAGTAGAATCAGAAGTCAATGTCCAAAAGCCAAAAGGTCAGGGTGCCAAGGAAATCAAGCAGGTCAGGATCAGGAATCAAGGAGAAGCGTGGATACAAGCCAGAGAATAGACTTTTTGCTTCCACAAGGTTACCAGGTCCTGGGTGGGAGCTATATGGGAGTTTCAATCAGCCTGCTCCCTGGGTGGCAGTGACTCTGCTAGAACTCAGGGCTGAGAGATCTGAAGCATCGGCGTGCCTCTTGTCTTCGCTCTGAAAGTTCTCTCCGGAGCCTGCTTCAAACTCTTGAGATAGGAGGAGGAGAGCTTGGAGGAAATTGATCATCAACAGCTGACACTGATGCCTGGAGAGTGATTGATTGGCCAGCTGCTGTTTGTTCAGCTGAGGAACTGGCTGGCAGCTCTTCCAGGTCTGTTAACCCTTCCAGCTCCTCCTTGTCAGGGCTCATGACACCTGCCACCTTTCCTGGACCCCTATTGGCATAGTAAATAAGCATTGTTTCTAGGACGCCTGCTGTCTTCCCCGCTCGTCTGCCACCTTCCCTGGGCCCCTGCCGCCTTCCTTGCTCGCCTGCACACCACTGGAAGTACCTGCAAAAGACTGCACCCTGTCCCTGCAAAAAGCCAGTGCAGGAGCAGCAGCCCTGGTGTAAAAGGGCTGCAGCAAGCTGCCTGGCCGATCTGGCTTGGAGTTGTTTTTGTTTTTTTAAAGCTGTGTGTGCCTTTGAAGCTAGGCTGAATGGGGGCATGTTATAGAATCAAATAATTTTCATTCATTCAGCATAAGGGATAAGAAGTATAAAAGCCAAAAGGCCCCCACTTTTCCCCAGTTTCTGGCAGTTAGCTATTAGCTTCCTGCCTTCCTCTATGTGGGCTTAGGATCAGGCCATTGCATTTTTTTTGCTAACTTTCTACTTTCAGACTTAGAGTTAGACCCCCCCCTTCTTTGTTCCTAGTCTTTTAATTTTTCCACAGCATTCGTTCTTCTAGTCAGCAATAAGTAACATTTTGTTTAGGGAAAGTTTTCACATGAATACAATTTATGGCATGTAGCATGAGAAGTTTAAGGAGAGATAATGTACAAGGACAAGCTATGAACACAGCTGAGAGACATGCGCATAAATTCTGTTACTAGGGGGAGGGGGGAGTGTTGCTGGGCAGAAGACGTTGTAACTTTTTAAGTGTATGGCCAAAGCCCCAGCCTCACGGCCGGTCGAATTAGACTGTAAGCTCTGTGGCCAATGACAAATTGCACAGAGCGAGATAGGGGTGACGTCGGGAATTCTTTAAGAGGCAGGGGGTTGGTCAGGCTAGGTAGAGAAGGTCGTTTTGCTTGCTCTTCTCTCCGCTGTCTGCAGAAAGCGAAAATAAAGCTGTTTTCTCTGAACAAAAAGGTCTCTTGCCTGGTAATTGCTGAGAAGGGAGGGGCACAGCCCCAAACCGGTTAACAGGCAGAGTGACGCTGGAGAACAACTTAGCTGTTGGTAGGAAGTTCCCTCCATTTGTTTTACAGCCCCTCCAGAACTCATTTGAACGTTAAAATATGCCCTCTGATTTCCCAGTGTTACTCTGACAAACTGCGTTCAATGTGAGATGTGAGGGAGATTTCTGTTGGGGAGTGGGAAGACAGCTAAGGGGAACATGACAGAGGTTTATAAAATTATGCATGGGGTAGAGAAAATGGGGAAAGAGAACTTCCCTCCCTCTATTAATATTAAAACAGCACTCACTGAAGTTGAAGGGTGCTAGATTCAGGATGGACAAAAGAAAATGCTTATTTACTAAACAAGTTTTTAATTTGTGGAATTCATTGCCTGCCAACATTGTGATTTCTAGGAGTCTTTAAAGCAATTAGAATGGTTAAAACAAACAAACAAACCTGTAGCTGACTTGTTTTTTTTCAGTATTATGAATGTGAGGCATCCAATGGCCCCCTTTCCACCCCCAAATCTGTAGGAGTTTCCAAACAAATTAGGGCAAGGAAATCTAAGGATTTTAAAAATATATTTGTGCTAAAATTGTGTTCTGTAGAGAAAGAAAATGAAGGATTGCTGTATTACTTGTTCTCACAGTTGTTTTAAAAATAGCAATTTCATGTTGCTTTCTTAATTTTCTTTTGTGTGTGTGTGTGTGTGTGTGTGTGCACCTGGTAGTCATGGTGGTAATTTATTGGTTTTTGAAAATTGGTTACCAGTGCCGGGTGGGGTGTGTGTGTGTGCCAGAAGTTAGGCTTGCTTAGGGCGCCAGATAGGTTAGGGCCGGCCCTGTATACAGGTGATTGTTGCAGAGTCGGTCACTAATCTATCCCAGCACTATTTGGGGACCCACAGGCCAGGAAAGTATCCCCCTAGGTTGGATATATCTGATTCCACACAGTTAGGTTTGTCTAATGATTAGTTATTCATTGGATCTACTCTCCTTCCCAGAAGCATCTCCAAGACTATCTGAAAGTTTAGATTTCCCACCAGTAGCACAGAAATCACACATCTAGAGAAGATATATGAAAATGAAGACACTATCAGAATCAAACACTATCAGAATCAGAAGATACTTTTACACATTAATCTCCTACTTTGACATACTTATTGCGCCACTGGTTTTCCTCCATAATTAAATCCAAACACATTGTGACCTATAACCTTACCTTGTTATTGCTATTTAGTCTTTGCATATGTCAAATATCTTCATCTTTACATATGTCAATATCTTAATTAATTTGTGTGCTAATTTGCCATTTACCTATGTAGAAACATCTCCCTGTATATACAAAATGTTAGCTTCCATTTCTATGTATCTGAAGAAGTGTGCGTGCACACCAAAGCTCATACATTGAATAAACTTTTTGTTGGTCTTAAAGATGCCACTAGACTCAAAATCTGTTCTACTGTTCTTAAAATGTTGTATCATACCATAATTCTTTACTCTTAGAACATGTATTCCTTTATTTGCTGTTTACCTCACTTCATTGCACTTTTGGATACCTTTACTGCAGAATTAGAACCTCTGTCATCATATGTTCTGAATGAACTGTTCCCCATATAAAACAAAGACTGGTTTATGATACCTTGCATCTCTTAACTCCATTCCTTCCTTCCCCCTTCTTCTTCTGTAATTATGGGCATAAAATGGAGGGAAATTGCATCTTAGGATGTGACTCATGAAAGCACATGCTACTGATAGCCTCTAAGGTGCCACTGGATTTCTGAAGCATAGGGAAGAGTATACATAGCATAAATTCAGGAACTGATGTGTCTAACTTCAATGTCTTACAAAACTACATTTCCCAGCATACCCAGGTCTAGCTTCTCTGTTAGTTCTGAATGGGTAATCTTGGCTCTGGCAGGCACTTGTGCTATAGTGAGTATCATGCACTAGAGATGTAAGGTTCTTCGAAGTGCATGAGGGAGTCCTTGGGATCCTGACAGCCGCTTGCTTTTCCAGGGAAGAGAGCCATAAAATGCACCATGAAATAAGAACAGTAATGATGCATTTCCACATACCCATTTTCTCTACCTTCCAGGGAGGGCAAGATCAACAGCTGTTGTAAAACATGATCTGGGCATTGAGATGTGTGGGCCATGCAACCTGGGTTGTTTGGGAGATCAGTTTAAATCTTCCCATGTGACAGAGACTTCCCTGAATCTGGATTGCATAGAGGCTTCCCACCTGAAAAGGTAGGAAGATTAAAAGAAGATGCTAACTGGTTATGCTTTATTTCCAGGTTGTTGGTTTAAAAGAAATTGTGTTACAACTCATTCAGAAAACACCAGTACATAACAAAAGTTTGTTTGTCTGTAAATGTGTTTTATCTTGCCCTATCTTATCAACTTGCCCACTGAAGACCTTCCCAAATAATCAAAAACAACACATTTGTAGGATATCTGTACTAGCTCCTAAGCTAGCTCTTTGATAATCACAGTGTTTACTAATTCATCTTTTAAAGAAATTGTGAGAGAACAGTGGAAATTAAATAAAAACATTACAAAATGATGCTATTCTGGCAGAGGGTGGTGGGGATTCTGTCATTCTTGTGTTCATGTTGAAATCACCAGTACATCCATTAATACCCATGGTATTTGTATAATCAGTTGCAAGAAGCGTTTACAACTGCAAATAACATGCTAGCAGGCAAAGAAAAGGACACATATATCCCACTGACAACACTGTAATTTGATTTCAGGGAAAATATCCCCCCCCCCCTCCAACAGTAGACATGATTGTTGAAGAAAGATGTTTCAATCTGTCAGAACACAGGAATAGAAATGGGACATTTATTGTGGGCAAAGGCTTAAATTGTTTGTTTCCTTTTCATGTTTAAATTCCTGCTATATTTTGAGATATATCATGATTTCTCAGAGATATGACAGATAAAAAATTTAAAGGAAAAAAAGAAAAAGAAAACTGATTTTATTAATTCACTGAACTGGACTACAGACAGGATTCGTAGTCATTGTCTTCTGGTCCAAGCAAGATGTTTTCGTTGGAGATATATAGCAGCCCCACTACAATTGTTTGTTTTTAAATTACACTGCAAAAAAGAGCAATTATAAATATAAGGTAAAAAACTGATGACTCAGTAACAAATAAACAGGAGTTCATTCGGATTATTTAGGAAATGTCCTGTGATCTCCTACGTTATTATTATGCTGAAAATGGGAAAGAAGCATATTGTTCAATGCAACTTGACTTACAATTTAGGTTTCTCGGTTTCAGATACATTTCCTGAAGTATAATCTCTTGATTTTCATGTCTTCTTGGTGTGCTTCCAAAACCTTGGGAAGTGAATTAGCAATCAATTTGCATCTAAATCTCGGCCAAAGGGATGTGGTTATTATCATACATAGTCCTCCTAATTATTGAAAAGCCCAAGAAAACTAAGCACAGCATGCATCTGTTACTGCTTGACCACACTGCCAAACATGATTTGGCAAGCATAGAAATGTACATTGAACAGACCCTACAGTCTCATTTGCATTTGGTTTGCAGTAATTGTAGGAAAGTTACAACTGAACTGGCTTGCCCTCTGTTATTAGCTTGCATAATTTCTTTTAAAAGTGCAAACTCAAAACAACAATTTTAAAAAATACCCACTGGAAATTCCCTTCACCCATGCAGGTAGCTTTTTACTTAGAAAATCATTATTACTTTATTTTTTATTTTTTGCTTATGTGAATCAGATCTTTAAAAATAATATCTGTTTTTCTTTTGTGAGTGATAACACTTCGTCTTTGATCTTAATGCATGGATGCTTTTGTCACTAAATATTGTAACTTGTGGAGTACAAGCATGTTACTGATGGTTGTTAAAGTTCAGAGTGTTTATTAACCCTATTATAGAAAGGAAAATTATTTGCACCTGGCTTCTCTTCTGACTCAGTAAGAAAGCACTTTGATCTTGCAGGCTGCAAACATCATGCTAAATGTGAGAGAAAGTGCTAAGTATGTTGGGTGTGGTGCAAATAATGACTTCAGAGGTGTCAAGGAGCATTATTAAGGGCAAGGTTCTATTACATATATTTCAAAATAATTTATGAGACATCATCCTTTACTAAATAATTTCATAATGGTAAGTATGTTTAGAGTTACCAGTGCTGGAAAATATTTTAATGTGTGCTGTAACATTAACAACTTGTGACTGTCTGACAGTCTGATGTGAAACTCCTCTACTTCTTTGGTAGATGGGAAAATAAAATGTCCCCTCTCCTTGATACCTTCCCAAATCATCCCAGGATTAATTCATATTGGACTTTTGTCCAACATTCTGTTCTTTATGTATTCGTTGGGAGTATTCAAAAACAAAAGAAGCATGAAAGCAATACCAACAAACAATGAAACCTTTAGATTTTACAGAAGGCCTGAGTCTTAGTGACTACAATGTTTATTATTGTGGCTCCTTATTATAAGGAGAAAAGGGAAGTGGAGTAGAGTTACTTTAAATAAATACAATTTATTACCATATGTGGGAAACCTGCAGGTAGGGTTGCCAAGTCCAATTAAAGAAAAATCTGGGGACTTTGGGGGCAGAGCCAGGAGACTTTGGGGGTGGAGCCAGGAGACATTGGGGGTGGAGCCAGGAACAAGGATGTGACAAGCATAATTGAACTCCAAGGGAGTTCTGGCCATCACATATAAAGGGACAGCATGCCTTTTTAAATGCCTTTCTTCCATAGGAAATAATTAAGGATAGGGGCACCATCTTTTGGGGCTCATAGAATTGGACCCTCTGGTCCAATCGTTTTGAAACTTGGGGGGTATTTTGGGGAGAGGCACTAGATGCTATACTAAAAATCTGGTGCCTCTACCTCAAAAAATAGCCCCCCCAGAGCCCCCAATACCCATGGATCAATTCCCTATTATTCCCTATGGGAATCGTACTCCATAGGGAATAATAGAGTGCCTAGTAGACATTTCCCTCCCCCCATGCTTTCTAAAGGGGGGGGCCTCCATACCAGGGAATCTCCCCTCCCTGCCCCCTCCCTCTCTCTCTCACACACACAAACACTTACTGTACTTGGTCTTCCAGCAGAATGTGCTTGCTGGGAAAATGAAAGCAAGGCTCCACAGGAAAAGAAAGGGAGGGGCCGTTCTCCATGGAAACTGTTACTTTCCCATGAAGCCCTTCCTGTTTTCTGTGCAGCCTTAAAGGGACACATTTTAAAACGGATCAGAAGCTCTACAACATGATGCCTAAAGGTATGTTCTCTCCCCCCCCGCCCCCAGATTTTTTGAGAGCGGGGGAGGAGGATGTAATTTTGGGGGTCCCCCGCCAGGGTGGGGGGGGGGCTGGGAAGCCTACCTGCAGGGCTAGTCATCCTCATAATTTTTGGTGCAAAAGGCAGAACATTACGTAAGTAGCTGTTGAGTTGAGCTGTTGAAGCAAAAGAGTGATTAGGAGGACAAAATTTCAGTGATGCTAGTCACCCTGAATGCCTGTGGAGCCTGTTTTCACGTTATGTTTAAGCTGGTTCTAGATGGTATGGGTGTGTGTGGCAGAGGGAATGTTTACCCAAGTGTCCAATGTTTACCCAAGTGCTTATTGAAAAGAAAATTCACCCATTAGGCTTTTTAACTGATCATTTCCTTTTACTGGAAGAAACTGCCATTTTTTAGATAATCAAACAATTTTTGATTATCTTGAAACTCAAAAATTTTGCCCTCTTCAGCTCCACCTTTCATCCCATCAAGCCTCTCTGAACCTCACAATTCAACAAAACCAAATGGCCAAGTATTTCTACAACCTTGAAGCCCTTTCTCATCGTAGAGTATTCACACTAGCCCAACTAAATGCTTTTTCTTCATATATGTTATTGGGTATATTCAAAAGAATTCCCCTCCATGAAAGGTTGTATAACTGTGCCTTAAAATCTCTTGATTCAATTCAACATATTATTTTAGACTGTCAACTACATATAGTTGCATGCCAGAAATTTTTATCGTTCTTATCGTATTCCAACTCCAATGCTAACAAAGAATTATCCAATATCTTTTAAATGATACCAACCTTGAAATTACAGTTTTGGTTACTACATTTTTGCCTGAAGTGGTCAAAACCAGATACAGGCTTTTCAAATGAATTGTATGTATTTTACCAATTATTATTGTATATTAGTCAGCTGGATTTGTTATTACATGTATTTTATTCCTGTTAAGCCATTAAAGGAGACTGACTATTTGCTTCATGTATAGACTGACTTTCTCATGCACACTCGAAGCAACATATATTCACTTTGCAAATGAAATCAGGGACCTGTATCTTGATAAATGTGGAGTATGTATCTCACATTTATATGTACATGCATTGAATGTAACATGATAATTACTCAAACATATACAAAGAACAGTCAAATGTACATGCATTGTACATGTGTTCAATGTAACTTTGACTGATAGCTGCTGTCCAGAGTTGCAGACAGAGATCTTTCCCATTACCTACAACCTGATCTTTTTATCTGCCAGGGTAAAATGTGGGAACTTCTTCATGAAAAGTAAACATTCTTCTCGCCCACCCACCCACCCTGCACACATCATGGCTTCTCCTCACACCACCTAATGTTTTGGATTTCATGGAATAAGGCTACCTGATAACTTGGTAGGAGGTAAACAGCCTGAAGAGGTCAGTGAGCATAGACTCCACATTTTTTTTTATTATTTACCTCAGTTACACCCCACCTTTCCCCTCAGTAGGGACCCAAAGGGGCTTACAGTGTACTCCTCTCATCTCCTTTAACCTTACAACAACCCTGTTATTTAGGTTAGTTTGAGAGCCTATGGTCACCCAGCAAAATTCGATGGCAGAGGGATTCAAACCTGATTCTCCCAGTTTTTTGTCTGACACTCTTAACTGCTATGCTAACCACTACATTGGCTTCTTAATCACCTGTAAAAATGCCTACACACAAAAAAGACATTATTTTTTTTTTAATCCTTCTAGAAGGGAAAGAAAGCTGAGTGAGAATATTGATTGTGGGTGAATAGCTGGAAGATGCCCCAAAGAGAGAAAGCAGCAAGGGCAGATGGATTTCTCTCTTGGTTGTATTCTCTACTGAAAGAGAACTAGCAGGATTATGCAAACATTGCCACCCTAAATTTATTGGCATCATTTGTTGGACAATGAGAACAATGGATTCACCTTATCATGAAAAAAATAATAATGATAAGTTGAGCCCTGTACAGACTTTACCATCTGAACCAACTTTAAGGAAAAGTGTTATGACATTTTGATGAATTAAAATGCTGTGTCTTTGAAATCAGATTGTAATGTGACCATTTGCCCAGTTTAGTTAAATGTAACCCACCATCTGCATAAAGTAATAATGCATGTAGCATGCAGCCTGTTGAAATAAATTGCTGGGAACAAAAAGAGAAAATGAAACAATGAATTCATTCTAAGCAAGCTTGTAAAATAAATATTACAACACTATTGACCCAGTGGGGTCATGTCATTAACTGTGAAAAGAAGAAGAAGATTCCATTTTGAATACTGCACCCATCTGCTACAGTTTCCAATTTGACCTTCCTAAGGTTGCCAACCCCAGGTTAGGAAATTCCAGGAGATTTTGGGGATAGGTAGGGAGGGGTTTGGTGAGGAGAGGGGCCTCAGCAGGTATAATAGCACTGACTTCACCCTCCAAAGTAGCCATTACCTCCAGAAGAACTTATCTCAGATCTCCAGACTCCACCTGGAGGTTGGCAATCCTACCAGAAATATATGCATGCAACAAGTTTTTATTTAACCAGTTTTCTCTCAAGCATATTCACATGTCTAACTATATACCAAGGGTGGCCAAACTTGCTTAACGTAAGAGCCACAAGTCATGAACATCAGATGTTTGAGAGCCACAAGTCATGAACATTAGATGTTTGAGAGCCTCAAGCGAGGAAGGAAGGAAGGATGACTTTCGGGGACTGGAAAATGGAGAGCTGAACTGCCTTTCACAAGGGAGGCAGCTGGAACCTCTGTGTGAGGGTAGAGAAGACAATTCAATGCCTACTACCTACTTTTCTCATCTAGAGAATAGTCCAAGACACGCTTGGGAAACTTGGAGGAGATTTACTTTGGCAGAAAGGGAGCTCCAGAGGGGGCTCCTTTGAAGCTTTGAAGGATCTCTGGCGACGAGTGTGTTACATCATCTGCAGAGGGTCTCCAGAGTCATTAAATTGACTTAAACTCACCAGGATCCAGCACCTCTATACTACAAATAACATCTGGATTACAAATAGGATGGTGTCTACTTGGATAGCTGCTGCTGAAGGTATTGAATTTTATCTTTCACTCCGGGACTAAAATAAGGATTTACAAAAATAACTAAAAGGTGGCAAAAAGACTATATCATGCTTATATAAAGAAGAGGAGGAGGGGTGAATTTGGGACTATTTAATATTAAAGAACAGAGTTTAAAAGTGAAAAAAAACAAGCATGTTTTGAATATTTGCAGTTTCTGAAAAACACCCCCATCGTCACAGCATTGCTGGTCAGTATAATTCCACAGGAAGTGACATTTTGTACCATCACGTGATTTGACTACCAATGAGAATGGGATTTGGAGGCAAGTAAAGCAGGAAGTAACCATTGGAAGAAGGTCAAATTGCAAGTCAGCCAGCCTACTCTAGGACTGAAAAACCACAGAAAAACATCAGCGGCCATTAAAGGAAGGGCAAAATAAAATATTTTTTTTAAGTGTTTGGGACTTGGCATATTTGGACATTATAAAGTTAACACTATTGGACAATATTGTTGGAAACAATTATAAAGGCCTGAAAAGGAAGAAATTTTTTTGAAAAAAGGGGTAAGAAAAGTCGCAACCGCCATTTTGGATTTATTTTAAAAATTGAAATATTAATATCTCGGCTTGGGGTGCCCAGGAGCAGCGATTTTAGGCTCATTGGAAAGAGCAAGGTTTGCTCTTTTTAAATCTGATATATTGTTTCCAATTTGTTGAGACCAAGTTTTTGAGTTTTTTTAATGTCAGATCACAAGCCAATATGTACAAGGGCCATATCAATGGAAAAGATATGGGAGCAGTTAGAGGCTATGAAGCAAGGCTGATGAAAGGAATGAAGGAACGTAAGAAAGCAATTAAAAAGGACATTGAAGCTAGTACAGTGGCATTAGAGAAAAAATTTGAAGATCTTAAAAATGAAACTGTGGTAACATCAAAAAAGTGGATGATGTGGAGAAAAAAGTAAAAGAATATGATTCCACCTTAAAAAGTGTGCAAGAAAAAGCTGTATTGCAGGACTGTAAGCTTTTTTTATTACTTCAGCTGGCACTATCCATAACGGTTTTCTCTCATCCTCATATTTCTGGTATTTCATCCATGTATTTAGCAAATGATTTCTTATATAATAGTAAGAGAAAAAACCGTTCATCTTCTTTTTTCCATAATACAAATACACGTGCCAGCCAAATTTATTTCTGTGACTAAGAGTTTTTTGTTTAACAGTGTTATCCATTCTTTTACCCACACTAAACAAACTGCTTCCTGATATAATTTTAAATTCGGTAGTTGAAATCCACCTCTCTCTTTTGCATCTGTCAAAATTTTCATTTTGATCCTTGGTTTCTTCCCAGCCCACACAAATTCTGAAATTTTTCTTCGCCATTTATCAAATTGTTTACTTTCTTTCACAATGGGAATAGGTTGAAACAAATACATTATTCTTGGTAGAATATCCATTTTAATTGCAGCTATTCTACCCAGCAATGACAAATTAAGTTTGTTCTATTTTAACATATCTTCATCCATTTTACGCCATAGCTTCTCATAATTATTTTTAAATAGATCAATATTCATTGTTATCTCCACACCCAAATATTTTACCTTGGAGGTGACTTCACAGCCCGTTAGTCTCTGTAATTCTTGTTGCTTATTTATTTGCATATTTTTACTTAGAAATTTTGATTTTTCTTTATTAATACAAAGTCTCGCCAACTCCCCATATTCTTGTATTTTGGCTAATAACAAAGGTGTGACTTGTATGGGGTTTTCATTTATAAACATTATATCATCTGCAAATGCTTTATATTTGTAAGTAAATCCTTTTATTTTTAATCCTACTATTTCTTTATCTTCTTGAATCTGCATCAGTAATATTTCAAAAGTCATTATAAACAACAATGGGGAAAGCGGGCAGCCTTGTCTTGTACCTTTGCTAATTATCATATCTTCTGTAAGGTCTGCGTTTATACATAGCCTTGCACGTTGATCAGTGTGTATTGCTTTTATCATTCTTATAAAGCTTTCTCCCAACTCCATTTTCTCCATTACTTCAAACATAAAGTCCCAGTTTAAATTGTCAAATGCTTTCTCTGCATCCGCAAAGAATAATGCTACTTCCTTTTCTGGATGTCTTTCATAATATTCTACAATATTTACAACAGTTCTGATATTGTCCCTTATTTGCCTTTTGGGAAGAAACCCAGCTTGATCTTCCTTTATAAAATTTATCAAATGTTGTTTAAGCCGTTCTGCCAAGATTCTTGTATATATTTTATAGTCATTATTTAATAGCGAAATTGGTCTATAATTCTTTACCTCATGACATCTCTATCTTCCTTTGGTATCGACGAAATAACAGCTTTCTTCCATGTGTTTGGTATTTTCCCTTTTATTCTTACCATGTTCATCAACTTCTGCAATTTCGGTGTTAACTCAACTTTAAAGGTTTTAAAATTTTTAGCTGTATATCCATCTGGCCCTTTCCATTTTTCATTGCATTAATTGCAGCTTCAATTTCTATTTTTTCCATTGGATCATTCAAAACTTTTTGCATATTTTCTTTTAAGGGTTCTATTTTTATCTTTTGTAGATACTCATACCCAAACTGCACAAACTGATGAATATTATAAGAATGGAGGGGAAAGTACTGAATACGTGGAAAGAAGCAGTGATTTCTTTGATTCCAAAGGAAGATAGAGATGTCACAGATGTAAAAAATTATAGACCAATTTCATTGTTAAATGTGGATTATAAAATATATATGAGAATACTAACAGAAAGACTTAAACAATTTTTGATGAACTTTATTAAAGAAGAGCAAGCAGGATTTCTTCCAAGGAGACAAATAAGAGATAGTAGAACTGTTGTAAATATTGTAAAATACTATGAAAGACATCCTGAAAAAGAAGTGGTGCTATTCTTTGCGGATGCAGAGAAAGCTTTTGGTAATTTAAATTGGGGCTTTATGTTTGCGGTGATGGAGAAATTGAGATTGGGAGAGAATTTTATTAGAATGGTAAGAGTAGTATTGTCATGGGTGCTGGGGACCCTGCAGAGGAAGTTGAGCCTGCAGAAGAAACTGTGCCCCTGCCACCTGCACCAGTGCCCCTGCCTCCTGCTGGAGAAGATCCCAGCCCCCCTGCCTCGCCCTCTCGGGTGCCGCGTGTGCATGACCGCCTCCGTCAGGGGAGGGACAGTGGCTCAGTGGTAGAGCATCTGCTTGGGAAGCAGAAGGTCCCAGGTTCAATCCCTGGCATCTCCAAAAAAGGGTCCAGGCAAAGAGGTGTGAAAAACCTCAGCTTGAGACCCTGGAGAGCCGCTGCCAGTCTGAGAAGACAATACTGACTTCGATGGACCAAGGGTCTGATTCAGTATAAGGCAGCTTCATATGTTCAGCTTCATATGTTCATATGACCTCAGGGATCGGAGGAGGGCGGCACGCTCACAAGCAAGACGCTCCCTGAGCCCTGAGTTTTGAGAGGATTCTGGCCCTTCTAAGAACAAGGATGCTTGAGTTGTAACAGGATCCTGGCTGCCTCTCTGAGCCTGCAATTAGCCCAAATGGGCAACAGCCAGCAGAAGGCTATATAGCTGTAGGCTTTGGGAGGAGGCTTTGTGGAAGCAACTAGTCATCTCCCTGATGTTCTAGCATCCACTCCGGCTTGACTTTGGTTTCTGGACTCCCTGACTTTGGTTTATGACTTCTGGACTCCATGACCTCGGCTTCTGGACCTCGGACCTGCGATACTTGTACAGTGATTTGGATTTGGCGCCTCGGACCCTCCTGCTTACTGGCTACAGACCTCGGACTGCCCCTGGACTTTGCCTGACCCGGCCCCAGCGGTGACAGATTGCTTCCACCTGACAAACACCCACTCCACAGGATGGATGTTGAAGCAAGTGAAACCACAGGACTACTGGCTGCGCTCCAAGCCCAGGTACAGCAGCTAACACAGGCAGTGGTGCACTTGCAGCAACAACCTGCGGCCAGTGCTCCAGCCAAGTGCCCAGTTCCCCCACCTGACAGATTTGGGGGTGCCATGGAAGAATTTCCTGCTTTCCTAGCACAGTGTTGGCTGTACTTCGAACTGAGAGCACGGGACTTCCTTGATGACAAAACAAAGGTGTGTTTCATCATCAGTCTGTTAAAGGGACACACCCTTGCTGGTTGCGTCCTCTCCCCTACTGACTAATTACCAGGGGTTTGAGGCCCACCTGTCTGCTGTCTTCTCAAACCCAGTCCACGCAACCACAGCCAACCGGAAGATCAGGGCGCTGAAACAAGGCAACTCCTCGGTGGCTCAATATGCCACCGAATTCAAGCTCCTGGCCCAAGACTTGGCGTGGAATGAGGCTGCCAGATGGACCAGTTTACCGAGGGGTTGGCAGAGGAAGTCCTGGATGAACTGGCCAGGGTAGAGCAACCACCCACGCTCCAACAACTTATCACCCTCTGCCTCCGCATCGATGGCCGCCTGGAAAGTCGCCGCCAAGCCAAGACCAGAGGGCGCCAGCTCCCTGCGCCATGCCACTTGGTTCCTCGCCCATCCCCAGCTAGTACCAGCACCGAGGATGAGCCTATGCGGCTTGGAGCTGCTCGACCCCTCCTGACCCCAGAGGAAAAGACCAGACGCCGCACGCAGAATCTGTGCCTCTACTGCGGCACGGCAGGCCACTATGCCTCTGGCTGCCCTGCTAAGCATCGGATACCCGGACCTTCGCTGCCACCGCTGCCAAAAGGGCAGCCCCAGGAGTAAGTGGACCCCCCCCAGCCTGGGGCGACTAGCTGGGTCCTCCGAATAGCGGGCTGATACCCCGGGGCCGTTCCTGCTACCAGTCAAACTCCGTCTGCCTGACGAACGCTGGCTGTTCATGTATGCCATGCTGGACTCGGCCCACTGTTTCATAGATGCCGCCTTCGTAAAGCAGCACCAGATCCCGGTGCAGACAAAAGAGATTCCGATGCTGGTGGAGGCCATTGACGGGCGCCTCCTCCGTTCTGGGCCCGTCACCCAGGAGACCTGTCCCATCACCTTCCACGTCCAGCAGCACCAAGAACAGCTGCAGTTTAATGTCGCCCGCATGCCTCGCTTCCCGCTGATTCTCGGCCTTTCCTGGCTGCAGCTACACAACCCCATCGTGGACTGGGCCCAGCAGGAACTATGTTTCCAAGACCCATGTCCTCATCTGACTCCTCCCACCACTCTAGCAGCCGGCATCCTGATTGGTGGTCCTCAGCTCCCTCAGAAGTATGCGGATTTCGCCGATATCTTCGAAGAGACAGGAGCGGATCAGCTTCCCCCTCACCGGCCCTATGACTGTGCCATTGACTTGGTACCTGGGGCACCACTCCCGGTGGGGTGTCTGTACCCTATGTTGGAGCCTGAATTGGCAGCTCTGCGAGACTTCCTGGACAAGAACCTGAAACGCGGATTCATCTGACCCTCGACCTCTCCCCTGTCTGCTCCAGTCCTCTTCGTGAAGAAGAAAAGTGGGGAGCTCCGGCTGTGCAATGATTACCGGGCCCTGAACAAGATCACCATCCACGACCGGTACCCTCTACAACTGATCCCTGAACTCTTGGATCACTTAAAGGGGGCCCAAATCTACACCAAGCTGGACCTCCATGGAGCGTACAATTTGGTGCGCATACGGCCCGGAGACGAGTGGAAGACCGCGTTTGGGACCCGATACGGGCAGTACGAGCACCTGGTGATGCCCTTCGGATTGACCAACGCCCCCGCTGTCTTCCAGAGGTTTATGAATGACATCTTCCGGGACCTGCTCGACCGCTTCACAATCATATACCTAGATGACAACCTAATTTACTCCCGTGATCCTGCCCAGCACTCCGAGCATGTCCGCCAGGTCCTGCAGCGCCTACGAACCCATGGCCTCTACGCCAAGCTGGAGAAGTGCGACTTCGACCTGCGCTCTGTCGAGTTCCTCGGTCACATTGTGTCACCGCAGGGGATCCTCATGGACCCGAAAAAAGTGGAAGCGGTCCTGACCTGGCAGGCTCCTCAGAATCGCAAAGACCTGCAGCGATTCCTTGGTTTTGCCAACTACTATCGGCAATTCATCCTGGCCTATGCATCCCTGACAACACCCCTGACTCAACTACTCCGCCCCAAAGAACCCTTCCGCTGGTCCCCAGAGGCCGATAATGCCTTCTCCACCCTGAAGACCCACTTTGCCACCGGGCCACTCCTGAGATACCCTGACCCCCAGCTTCCCTTTACGGTGGAAGCTGATGCCTGCAACGTGGCCCTGGGAGCAGTGCTGTCCCAGCGCGAGGAGCCGTCTCAGCCACTCCAGCCCTGCGCCTATTACTCGTGCCAGCTTACTGTTGCGGAGAGGAACTATACCATCTGGGAGAGGGAGTTGCTCGCAATCAAGGCGGCTTTTGAGGTTTGGAGGCATTACCTCGAAGGGGCTTGCCACCCTGTTCAAGTGCTCACTGACCACTGGAACTTAGAGCACCTCCAGACCACCCGCCGTCTCAACCAGCGCCAGATCCGATGGTCCCTCTTCTTCTCCCGCTTTGACTTCCGGATCTCCTACATCCCCCATACCCAGAACCGGAAAGCAGACGCGCTCTCCCGGAAACCGGAATACGCCCCTGCTTCTACTGAGACCGTGCCCGCTGCTCCCATCCTGCCGCCCTCAGTGTTTGCAGCCACCTCCACTTCACCCACACTCGTGGAGGACATTCGTGCTAGCCAGGCCAACGATCCCTGGGTCCAGCAACACCTCCAGGCACTCCAAGATGACTAGGCAGGCGAGTTCATGACTTGAGGCGGCCTCTTGCTACACCGCGAACACCTCTATGTGCCGCCTGGGCCCTTGCGGGCAGAAGTGCTACGCCTGATCCACGACTCGTTACCCGCCAGGCACTTTGGACAGCATAAGACCACCCACTTGCTGACGCGAGAATTCTGGTGGCCATGAGTTCGCTCCGATGTTGCCCGTTATGTCAGCTCCTGTGATGTCTGCCGACGGGCCAAAGACGTCCCGGCCAAACCCTCGGGGTTGTTACAGCCCTTGCCCACACCCTCAGGACCCTGGGATACCATCTCGATGGACTTCATCACGGAACTTCCACGATCCAAGGGTCAGACTTGCATCTTGGTGGTCGTCGACCTATTTACCAAGATGGCCCACTTCATTCCGTGCCCGAAACTTCCCACAGCTCAGGAGACAGCCCAGCTCTACCTGCAACACATCTTTCGTCTGCACGGACTCCCAGCCCACCTGATCTCAGACCGGGGCCCCCAGTTCTCCTCTCGGTTCTGGCAAGCCCTCCATTCCAGCCTGGGGACTCGAATGCACCTGTCCTCAGCCTACCACCCACAGACAGATGGTCAGACAGAGCGCACCAATGCCACACTAGAGCAATATCTCCGCTGTTACACGTGCTACCAGCAGGACGACTGGACCACTCTGTTGCCTCTAGCGGAGTTTGCATACAACAACACGGTCCATTCCTCCACCCAAATGACCTTGTTTGCTGCAACCTACAGGTATCACCCTCGGTTCTTCCTGGCAATCCTGCCACCCACGAATGTCCCCGCCGTCGAGGCCTACCTGCAAGAACTCCGCGCCAGCCAAGACTTGCTCCGTGAGCAGCTACAGCGGGCCAAGGAAGCCTATAAACTGGCTGCGGACCGGAAGAGGCAGGAAGGCCCCCCAATGCAGCTGGGGGATCAGGTGTGGCTCTCAACTCGCTACCTGCGCTGGCCTGGTCGGTCTCACAAGCTGGATGCGCGGTTCATTGGACCCTACCCCTTCATGGAACAATTAAACCCCGTCGCCTTCAGGCTCCAGTTGCCACCCCACCTCCGCATTCACCCCGTGTTCCATCGCTCCCTCCTTGTTCCAGCTGCACCCCCTGACCCAGCTCGTCCTCCTTGCCCACCACCGCCACCACCGGTGTTGGTGGATGATGAAGAGGAATACAAGGTGCGCCAGATCCTGGACTCCCGGTACCATCGTGGAGGCCTCCAGTACCTTGTGGACTGGGAGGGATACTGCCCAGAAGACCGGTCTTGGGAGCCCGTGGACAATCTTCATGCCCCGGACTTGGTGCAACGGTTCCACAATGACCACCCCGACCTCCCAGGCCCCTCGACGGAGGGGGGCCCTGGGGGGGGATAGTGTCATGGGTCCTGGGGACCCTGCAGAGGAAGTTGAGCCTGCAGAAGAAACTGTGCCCCTGCCACCTGCACCAGTGCCCCTGCCTCCTGCTGGAGAAGATCCCAGCCCCCTTGCCTCGTCCTCTCGGGTGGTGCGTGTGCGTGACCGCCTCCGTCAGGACCTCAGGGATCGGAGGAGGGCGGCACGCTCACAAGCAAGACGCTCCCTGAGCCCTGAGTTTTGAGAGGATTCTGGCCCTTCTAAGAGCAAGGATGCTTGAGTTGTAACAGGATCCCGGCTGCCTCTCTGAGCCAGCAATTTGCCCAAATGGGCAACAGCCAGCAGAGGGCTATATAGCTGTAGGCTTTGGGAGGAGGCTTTGTGGAAGCAACTAGTCATCTCCCTGACATTCTAGCATCCACTCCGGCTTGACTTTGGTTTCTGGACTCCCTGACTTTGGCTTGTGACTTCTGGACTCCCTGACCTTGGCTTCTGGACCTCGGACCTGCGATACTTGTACAGTGATTCGGATTTGGCGCCTCGGACCCTCCTGCTTACTGGCTACAGACCTCGGACTGCCCCTGGACTTTGCCTGACCCGACTCCAGCCGTGACAAGTACACACTGAACAATGGGCAAGACTTTGTATTAATACAGATTTAACGGAGTATATGATGATCAGCAAAGGAACAAGACAAGGTTGCCCTCTATCTCAGTTGTTGTTTATAATGGCTTTAGAAATTTTGCTGATGCAAATACAGGAGGATAGAGATAGAGGGACTGAAACTGAAGGGATTTTCCTATAAATTTAGAGCATTTGCTGATGATGTTGTGTTCATAAATGAAAACCCATTAAAAGTAACACTACTGCTCTTGAGTAAAATACAAGAATATGGAGAACTGGCTGGATTTTATATAAACAAAGAGAAATCAAAAATTTTGTGCAAAAATATGAGAATTGAAAAACTGAAAGATTTACAGAGCTTAACTGAGTGTGAAGTTACGACTAAAGTAAAATATCTAGGTGTGGAAATTACCATGAAAAATATTGACTTATATAAAAATAATTATGAGAAGTTATGGCATAAAGTGGAAGAAAATATGTTAAAATGGAATAGACTCAATTTGTCATTATTGGGATGAATAGCCGCAATAAAAATGAATATTCTACCGAGAACAATGTATTTATTTCAAACTATTCCGATTGTGAAGGACAATAAACAATTTATTAAATGGCAAAGGAAATTTTCGGAATTTGTATGGGCTGGGAAGAAATCAAGAATTAAAAAAGTGTTAACAGATGCTAAAGAAAGGTGGATTTCAACTACCAGATTTAAAACTATACCATGAGGCGGTGTGCTTGGTGTGAATAAAAGAATGTATAACTCTGTTAAATAAAAAACTTCTAGCATTAGAAGGACATGGAAACAGATATGGGTGGCATGCATAGATGTATTATGGTAAAAGTAAAATGGACGACTTTTTCTCGCACCATTATATAAGGAGAAATCTGTTAAATACGTGGGTAAAATATAAAAAATATGGAGATGAGAGAAAGCCGTTTTGGGTAGTGCCAACGCGAGTAATAAAAATATATGCTGAAGGTGAAGGAAAGTGGCTATCATATGGTCAAATACTGAAAATTCAAGGTGGTGAAATCGAACTAAAGATGGAAAAATTAAGTATAAATATGATTCGTTTCAAATGCAGCAAATTAAAAATCTGGTGGAAAGCGACATTAAAAGTGAAGGAATAAGAAAAGAGCAAATCGAACTGGAAAAAGTTCTGCTTGGAGATAATGAAAAGTTGATTTCAAAAGTATATAAACTATTACTGAAATGGTCTACTGAAGATGAAGTAGTAAAATCTCAAATGATAAAATGAGCAATTAATACTAATAAAGAAATACAGATGGAAACATGGGAACACTTGTGGAAGAACTCTATGAAAATTTCAACATGTTATAGTATTCTGCCCTGGCTATGGGATGGAGATGGCTTTGATCACATGTTATAAAATGATGTACAGGTGGTATATGAAGTTAGCAAAAATTTTAGCAAAAATGAACAATAAGATGTCAGATAGATGTTGGAAATGTAAAAAGCATGAAGGTTCTTTTTACCATATGTGGTGGACCTGTGAAAGAGAGAAACAGTTTTGGCAAATGATTCAACCAGAAATTTCTAGAATTTGGGGATATGAATTTAAGAGAACGCCAGAGGCTTTCCTATTGGGATTACAAATGGAGAAATTTGCAAAAGAAGATAGAACTGTAATTTGGTACTTGCTTTCAGCTGCTAGGACATTATATGCGCAGTTATGGAAGCAAGATAAAATACCAGAAAAATGGGACTGGATTGTAAAAGTTATGTCATGGAGTGAAATGGACAAATTTACAAGAATCTTGAGAGACTATGATCCAGAGGGATTTAAAATGGATTGAGATAAATTCAGAAGATATATAGAAAAAGAATGGAAAATAAAAGGACATTGGGTGATTTTTGAGAATACCACTTAGGTTTTCAGAAGAAAAAAGAAGATGAAATATAATAACTGGGTGGGACTTTATATATATATAAAGTGTGTGTGTGTATATATATATATATACACACACACTTTATTTCTTCTTATTAAGATTCTTTTAAAGTTAAAGATACCTTTTGATATTAGAATTTTAGGCAATTGACACCGGCGGAAGTCAAGATTTGGGGGGAGGGGAGGAGGGATAAGTGTAATGTATGGGGAAGGTAGTAAGTGTTAATATTTTATTAGTATTGGACATAATTACCATATATTACCAAATAAAATTGTGTTTAAAGAAAAAGAAAGGAAGGAAGGAAATAGATGGGGGAAGGAGAGGTGGAAAGAAAGTAACTTTAACTTTAACTGCATGCTCCAAGCCACCAACTAGTTTGGCTTGGAGAAGTGATTTAAAGAGAGAAATGCCTTCTCCAAGCTGGCCAATTTGAGAGTCCCACGATATGTGTGAAAGAGCCACATGTGGCTCCTGAGCCACAGTTTGGCCACACCTGCTATATACTATTAGCAATAAGTGGCCCCCATCTGTGGATACTTAAATCTGCATATTGGGGCCACACAGACACTAAACAGATGTTTCTGCAAACTCAGGGAACCCTGTATGTTTGCAGGAAAATCTTACAAAACCCCCCCTATGGGGATGTGGTTTAAATTCTTCCCGTCAAATAGCCCTTCAGGCTCAGTGTGCAGTGGTGTTAGTAGCCCAGGAGCCACTCTGAGCCCAGTGGTGAAGGCACAGAAGCCTGGCAGCTGCTTTGGGCCTGGTGGCAGAGGTATAGCAGACCAGGAGTCACAAAGGGCACAGCGATTGCAGACACACCAGGCTTGGCACTGAAGGGGGGATATGAGATTCCTTCCCTGAGTCTCCTTCCCACTGGAATCCTCCCCCAAGAGAGGATGCATCATGGCAAGCCTGGCAGGGGGACTGGGAGCTGTAACAAAAGTTGCAATTGCTGACAGAGTTCAGGAGCTGTGGCAGGCCTGGTGCTGGAGGCCAGGAACTGTTCTGGGCTTGTGGGCATTGATATTGTGGGAGGCAGAAGCAGCGTAAGGCTTGCCCAAGGCAGCTGAAAGGGTGGAGGGGTTTGGAGAGCCTCAAAAATTCCAGTGGCAAAGGCCAGGAGCCATATAGGGCCAGCCAACATCAAGGTGAGGGGTGAAGTTGTAATGCAGCAGACGTTGAGATAGACGGTAGGAGTTGTACTGAACTTGCCTGCAGCTGCAACTGAGGAGGGAGCAGCCGCAATATACATTCATTTATTTATGGAAATTTCATCCCACCTTCCCCCACAAGTGGGCTGAGGTTGGGGTACAGTGCAACAGCAAAATATGCAAAAACAATTTCATATAATTTAAATTGTTGTTGTTGAATCTCCCAATCTCTGCCACTGCAGGGCTCTAGGTGATGTACAACATTTAATTAAAACATCCAAGACCATAGGATAAAATGCATAAGCAGTACTAATACAAAAATCTAAGAACCAGGCAGCAAATTTCACTGTTACTTCCCATTCCAGATCTCTGGCCACCTCATGAGTAGGGCAGAAGAGGAACAGAGCAAGTGTGGAGAGCAAGGCAAGGGTGCCAGCCAGAATGGAAACCTCAATCCAAAGCCTGGCAGAACATCTCTGTCTTACAGACCCTGCAGAACTGCGTAAGATTCCGCAGGGTCCTGATGGTGTTCGGCAGAGTTCCACCAGGTTGAGGCCAGGACTGAAAAGGCCCTGGCACTGGTCAAGCTAGATATTTTTGGGGCCATGTACCACCAGCAGATTACTGTCCAAGGAGTGTAATGCTCTTCCATGGACATACCAGAAGAGATGGTCTTGCAAATACATTGGTGCCTGACTGCTCAAGGCCTTGAAGGTCAACAGCAAAACCTTGAACTTGATTCAGTACTTCACTGGAAGCCCTTGCAGCTGACACAGCAAAGGTAGTATATGTGCTGTCTGTGATCCATGATTCCCATCGGGACTCATGTCACCACATTCTGAATCAGCTGGAGCTTCCAGGTCAGTCTCAAAGGCAGTCCAGCATAAAGTGAGTTACAGTAGTCTAGTCTCTAAAACCCCCAGTTAAACTACATGATGGTGAAATGGTAACATATAAACTTAACTGTGTGTGACTCCAGACAGAGCCATCAAGACAACAATACAAGTTGGTATCATAATTTGCATGGCTGGATGCAGGGGGGTGCTTATCAGAGCAGGGGAGGTCAGATGTGATGCGGCACCTGCCACCTCAACCAAAGGCCTGGCAGATTCATAATAGTATTCCATTAGATCCTCAAGGAAGTAATAAATTTCTGGTATGATTTCAAAATGTTCTGAATACTTCATTCATATATCATAGAAAGCTATTTAGTAAATGTAAGAAACAGAGCCTAGTTAATCTCTTATAAGTGCATTTAAGTGGAACTATTACATATGGTTTTTAGTCCACAATAACTTTGAGTGTTATACTGTGTTTTGTACCTTTAAGAAAGAACTATTCAAACACAGCTGCATGGAGTTACCTAGAATAGTTTTCTTTAGGTAGAGTTAGTTTCCAAGGTTGTTACAGAGAGCATTTTTCCAGCCAAATTCAGGTTTTTGCATCTGTTTAGAGAAGAGGTTCAGGACTGGCTTGTTCCTAACATAAACATCATGTAGAGAGCATTTTGCTAGCCAAATTCAAAAGGCGTTTGCATCTGATTAGAGAAGAAGTTCAAGACTGGCTTGCTCCTAATATAAACATAATGTAGATAGAATTCGGTGTAGTTATCTGGGAGAACCGGGCTTGATTCACCACTCCTCCACATGCAACTGCTGGAGTGACCCTGGATCAGTCATAACTGTCAGAAGCTGTTCTGGAAAGACCAGTTGTCGAAGAGATTTCTTAGCCCCACATACCTCACAGGGTGTCTGTTGTGGGGAAGGTAAGGGAAGGGAGATGGTAAGCCACTCTGAGACTCCAAGTGAAGGGTGGGTTAGAAATGCAATCTCTTCTTTGGCCCTTTCTACACTCAGGTTTGATCCAGATTCTGTGAGCACTCAGTCTGCCTGCTACAGATCCGCATTACCTAAATTGATTCTGCTTTTAAAAATTTGCTTTAAATCTTTCCAAATGAAACAGTGGTATCTGCAAACTTTTACTTCTGTATTTGCATTGTTTAACATATGCCTGGACTATATTTTTCTTTAAAAACTAGCATTTTGTGGTACTACAAGCTGTGTGCTAGGTGGTGCCTCCAAAATATTCCCCTTAAACTTGATATGTTTAACAAAACTAACTTTGCCTTAGCTTAAAGTAACAATTGTTTTCACTCATTAAAAACCCCTACAGATTCTTCCATCATGTTGAAAAGGGGGCATATCATTACTGAACTGTGATACCCAAACAAATTAAAATTAGAAGCTAGATCACCATGGATCACACTGAGATGTAAATTAACACAACAATCTTACATTTAAACTCAAACTATGGAGGCTTTAGGGAGGAGTTTGGAAACCAAAGGAAAAGTTCTACAATTAAGACTTAGATTTGGATCTGGAGAAAGCTCCAGGCTGAAACAAGTTTGGAGAACTGCGTGGCAGCAACAGGGTGAAAGTGGTGTTGATACACATTTCCACAAAACAAATGTAGGAATTAGAAGAAACCACAAGGCAAAACAGAACTGAAGATGGCATAAAGGTAGTTTTGGAATGCGCACAAAGAAAGGATCAAATGGATCATGTAGAAAGGACTTTCTTCTCTTCATTTGCCAGCAAAATTCAGAAGGCTTTTGTATCTGGTTAGAGATCCGAGTGGTCCCACCATTGCTTCTTTTGTATCTGGTTAGGACTGGTTTGTTCCTAATATAAATAAAAACACTTAAGCGGCATTGAGAGATAAGTTTTTAATAATAATTAGTAATATATTTAAAAATTGTTCACTTCCATTCAGCTTTGTGTTGTTATAATTATCATTGTTTATTCCAGGATGATAAATTTTGAAGGAAATAAAGAAGTTTTAGAAAGCTTTTTGCCAGTCAAATTCAATAGGCTTTTGCGTCTGTTTAGAGAAGAGGTTAAGGACTGGTTTGCTCTGAATATCAACACTGAATTGTAACAAGAAGCTGATAACTTTGAAGAAAATAGGAATACTTCTGAGGAAAACTTTTGACAAAATGAGCCTAAATCTGGGTGCTCATTAGATGGACTTTTCTTTGTAACATTGTGATGTTGTACTTCTTTATAATGTATACAAAAGATTTATATGACTCTTTTAAAAGTTTTACTAAAAGTGTTAGCCCACACAGCACAGTACTTGATTCTTTGTATTTCCTGTAACATGAACTGTGATTTCCAAGTTGTTTTTTCTGCTCAAAGTTAGGCAGATGTCTCTTGGACCAAGGATCACTAGTAAATGTTCAGCTAAGCATAAAACTTTGCAGTGCTGTCCCCCATATCCCTGTATTGGTGAGGCAGTAGGCCATCAGGTATTAATTGACTGTGCCAACCACTGCTGTCAGGTCAAGCAACAACAGCAGTGCTGACCAGCCTAGATCTAGGTGTCTCCGGAGGTCATCCATGAGAGTGATCAGAGCCATCTCCATCCCATAGCCAGGGCAGAAACTGGACTGGAATGGGTCCAGAATAGAGGCATCATCCAGAAAAACCTGGAGCTCTTCTGCCACTGCTCTCTCAACTACCTTACCCAGGAATGGAAGGTTCAACACTAGGCAGTAGTTGGCTAGGACCAAGGGGTCCAAAGATAGTTTTTTCAAGAGTGGTCCCACCATTGCATCTTTTAAGAACCCTGGAAGGTCCCTAAAGACAGGGACAAGATAATTTCTCATGGGAGGAGTGAATTTTGTCACTACTGGCCTTAACCAACCAGGACGAACATGGGTCCAGTAGGCAAGTGGTGGGCTTCACAACTGTCAGGATTTTGTCAATCTCCTCCTGAGAGAGAACTCTCAGGAACTCATGTGTGAATCCTTTTCCTCTCTTAGTTTTAACCCCCCTCTGTCATCATTTAGGGTTGCCAAGTCCCTTTACCGTTCCAGCAGAGGCCTTGGGGGGGGGAGTTCCAGGAAGTGGGCAGGGATGCAAACCAGAAGTAGCCCAAAACAGAAAATGGCTGGCAGCCATTTATGTGGTACCTGGGTGTGTGTGTGAAAAATGGACCACTCAAGTGGCTGCAGCCATTTCATGGCCAGTTTCGCTCCCCCCACCCACTTCTAATCAGTCTAAATTAGCTGCAAGCCTTCTCAGTGATCAGGATTACTAAAGCCTTGCAGCCATTTGTGTGGTCTCTAGGGGAAACAAAGCAGCAAGGAAACCCTCCCCAAACTGGGGGATCCCCTGCTCAGACCAGGGGGTTGGGATCTCTATCATCATTGCCAGGGCTCTGTTGCAGCTCCTGCTTAAAAAAAAAATAAAAATAAATTAAAGTTTGTAGACTGTGTGGGCAAGAGTGGTGATACTCACAAGGGTGGATCTTTCCCCCCACAGCTTTAATTTACATTTAACTTAAAGCAGGAGTTGGAACAGAAAACTGACAATGAGGAGGGGTTAAAGCTAGGAGGAGGAAGAGATTTCTCACTCCCCACAAGTATCAGAGGTCTTCATTTATTAATATCTATTAGCTAGTGGGTTAAAATTATGCATAGTTTTCCAGCACTATTAGAGCATCAGTCATTGCAAGAAAAGAATTTTAGTGGTTTACAAAGCTGTATCCTGCAGAACCCTACACACAGTCTACCAGGAGGTGGTTCAGAATGTCCCATTGAAATGACTGGGAACTGAACAGCAGGTCTTTAGAGCTGTTGGGCAGCTCCCATTCATTTCTGTGCAGCTTAACCAGCAGAACTTCTCAGGAGATTGCGTTGCCGCTGTTTTGATGCAGAATTAATATGAATTTATGTTCTTGCCAGGGGTTTTTTTGAGCAGGAACGCACAGGGATGCAGTTTAGTCTGGCTTGGTACCAGGGGGTGTGGCCTAATATGTAAATGAGTCCCTGCAGGGCTTTTTCTACAAAAAGCCCTGTGTGAAACAATGGTGATGTCAGGGGTGTGTGGCCTAACATGCAAATTAGTTTCTGCTGGGCTTTATCTACAAAAGGAGCCCTGGTCCTTGCAGCTTCCATTTCTCCAGTAAGGTTTCATTGCTTTGTAGATACCAAGGGATTTTTACATTATGCCATTAAAGGTTTGGTATGGTATGATTTTTACAATGGTTTACCCATTCACATTTCAATCTGAGCTTTCTGAACCTTAATTAGTATACTGGGATTATGGCTTGGATTGCAGTCATGCAGCCATTCCCCATGTTTGTTCTTTACTACTCTCCTTAAGCGATACAAGGCATTGCAGTTTAAGGCAGAAATTCTGTTTCCTTCCTTTGTGAGCTCCATATCTCTGGTTCTCAGGTTCTAACCGGGTACTTCCTTCCCATGGAGACTCCTGTGCTGACACTCTCACAGCCGGCTGACAATCACAGCAGTACATCTCTCCCTGCCATGCACTATGCCACTCTCAATTACAGTAACTGTCATGAGTTTCTGCCTTTTCCTCCTTTGCTGGAGAGGTGAGTTTTCCTGGTTTTCCAGATTCCAGGCCACCTTCACCTGACTTTGGATTGGACCCCGGCTAAATTTTTCACTAATGAAAGAGCAGGGACATTTCCCACTAGTTCCCTTGTTCCCCTGCAGACCGCTCTTTTGACTCACATGCTGTCCCCAAGTATCCTTTGTCCTTCAAGAGCAGCATTTTGGAGAGTGGACTGCCGTAGGACTATGGAATGGAAGAATTTTTTTGTATCAGTATTACAAATGCTTTGTGTGAACAGAAAACTTTTTCTGGATATATTGGAGTGAACGACTTAGCATGCCTGGACATTGTGGTGGGGGGGTACTACATTACTCTAAGTGTTGTTGTTGTTCAGTTGCACAGCCGAGTCCGACTCTTTGCGACCCCATAGACAAAGTCACGCCAGGCCCTCCTGTCTTCCACCATCTTCTGAAGTCTGCTCCAATTTGTATTTGTTACATCAGTAACCCTGTCCAGCCATCTCATCGTTTGCCATCCCCTTCTTCTTTTGCCTTCTGTCTTTCCCAGCATCAGGATCTTCTCCAGTGAGTGCTCCCTTCTCAGTTGGTGGCCAAAATATTTGAGCTGGGTTGATTTCCCTTAGGACTGACTGATTTGATCTTCTTGCAGTCCAAAGGACTCTCAAGATTTTTCTCCAGCACTACATCTCAAAAGCATCTATTCTTCTGCGCTCGGCCTTCCTTATGGTCCAGCTCTCACAGCCATACATTACTACTGGGAATACCATCACTTTGATTATACAGACTTTTGTTGCAAGGCTGATGTCTCTACTTTTTATTATACTGCCCAGGTTCGCCATAGCTGTCCTCCCAAGGAGCAAACGTCTTTTAATTTCATGGCTACAGTCACCATCTGCAATGATCTTGGACTCCAGAAATGTGAAGTCTGTCACTACTTCCATATCTTCCCCTTGTATTTGCCAAGGTGTGATGGGGCCGGATGCCATGATCTTAGTTTTTTTGATGTTGAGTTTCAAGCCTAGTTTCTTTCACCCTCAACAAGTGGTTCTTTAGGTCCTCCTCACTTTCTGCCATTAGAGTGGTGTCATCTGCATATATGCATAGAGTGGTGTCATCTGAGGTTGTTGATGTTTTTCCCGGCAATCTTAATTCCAGCTTGTGCTTCATCCAGGCCAGCATTCCTCATGATGTACTCTGCATATAAATTAAATAATCAGGGTGGCAATATACATCCTTGTCAAACTCCTTTTCCTATTCTAAACCAATCAGTTGTTCCATATCCCGTTCCGACAGTTGCTTCTTGACCCTTATACAGGTTTCTCAGGAGACATGTGAGGTGGTCTGGAACTCCCATGTCTTTAAGGACTTGCCACAGTTCGTTGTCATCCATACAATCAAAGGCTTTAGGGTAGTCAATGAAACAGAAATAGACGTTTTTCTGATACTCCCATGCTTTCTTCATAATCCAGCGAATGTTGGCAATTTGATCTCTAGTTCCTCTACATCTCCGAAACCCAGCTTGAACTTCTGGTAGTTCCTGATCGACATACTGATGAAGCCTAGCTTGCAGGATCTTTAACATGATCTTGCTGGCATGTGATATGAGTGCAATGGTGCGATAGTTTGAACATTCTTTGGCATTACCCTCCCTTGGGAATGGAATATAAACTGATCTTTTCCAATATTGTGGCCACTGTTGTGTTTTCCAAATTTGTTGACATACTGTGTGCATCACTTTAACAGCATCATCTTTTAGGGCTTTGAATTGCTCAACTGGGATACCATCATCTCCACTCGCTTTTGTTGTTAATAATGCTTTCTAAGGCCCATTTGACTTCACACTCCAGGATGCCTGGCTCAAGGTCAGCGATTTCACTGTCATGGTTGTCAAGTACATTGAGATTCTTCTTGTAGAATTCTTCTGTGTATTCTTGCCACCTCTTCCTGATCTCTTCTGCTTCTGTTAGGTCCCTACCGTTTTTGTCCTTTATCATAGCCATCTTTGCACGAAACGTTCCCTTAAGAACATAAGAGAAGCCATGTTGGATCAGGCCAATGGCCCATCCAGTCCAACACTCTGTGTCACACAGTGGCAAAAAAATGTTATATACACACACACACACTGTGGCTAATAGCCACTGATGGACCTCTGCTCCATATTTTTATCTAAACCCCTCTTGAAGGTGGCTATGCTTGTGGCCGCCACCACCTTTTGTGGCAGTTAATTCCACATGTTAATCACCCTTTGGGTGAAGAAGTACTTCCTTTTATTCATTTTAACCTGGCTGCTCAGCAATTTCATCGAATGCCCACGAGTTCTTGTATTGTGAGAAAGGGAGAAAAGTACTTCTTTCTCTACTTTCTCCATCCCATGCATTATCTTGTAAACTTCTATCATGTCACCCCGCAGTCGACGTTTCTCCAAGCTAAGGAGTCCCAAGCGTTTCATCCTTTCTTCATAGGGAAAGTGTTCCAGCCCTTTAATCATTCTAGTTGCCCTTTTCTGAACTTTCTCCAATGCTATAATATCCTTTTTGAGGTGCGGCGACCAGAACTGCACACAGTACTCCAAATGAGACCGCACCATCGATTTATACAGGGGCATTATGATACTGGCTGATTTGTTTTCAATTCCCTTCCTAATAATTCCCAGCATGGCGTTGGCCTTTTTTATTGCAAACGCACACTGTCTTGACATTTTCAGTGAGTTATCTACCACGACCCCAAGATCTCTCTCTTGGTCAGTCTCAGCCAGTTCACACCCCATCAACTTGTATTTGTAGCTGGGATTCTTGGCCCCAATGTGCATTACTTTGCACTTGGCCACATTGAACCGCATCTGCCACGTTGATGCCCAGTCACCCAGCCTCAACAAATCCCTTTGGAGTTCCTCTCAATCCTCTCTGGTTCTCACCACCCTGAACAATTTAGTGTCATCCGTAAACTTGGCCACTTCACTGCTCACTCCCAACTCTAAATCATTTATGAACAAGTTAAAGAGCATGGGACCCAGTACTGAGCCCTGCGGCACCCCACTGCTTACCGTCCTCCACTGCGAAGACTGCCCATTTATACTCACTCTCTGCTTCCTATTACTCAGACAGTTTTTGATCCACAAGAGGACCTGTCCTTTTACTCCATGACTCTCAAGCTTTCTAAGAAGCCTTTGATGAGGAACTTTATCAAAAGCTTTCTGGAAGTCAAGGTAAACAACATCTATTGGGTCTCCTTTGTCCACATGTTTGTTCACCCCCTCAAAGAGATTTCTCCAATTTTCTTGAAGAGATCTCTTGTCCTTCCCATTCTGTTATTTTCCTCTATTGTTTTGCATTGTTCCTTCAGGGAGGCCTCCTTATCTCTCCTTGCTGTTCTCTGGAAATCTGCATTCAGTTGGGTGAATTTTTCCTTTTCACCTTTGCCTTTCGCTTTCCTTCTTTCCTCCGCTATTTGTAAAGCCTCATCAGACAGCCACTTTGCTTTCTTGCATTTCTTTTTCTTTGGGATGGTGCTGATTTTTGCCTTCTGTAAAATGTCACAAACCTCCATCCATTGTTCTTCAGGCATTCTGCCTATCAACTCTAGTTCCTTAAAACTATTCTTCACCTCCACTGTATATTCATAAGGGATGTGATCAAGCTCAAACCTGAATAGCCTAATGGCTTCCTCAGTTTTCTTCAGTTTAAGCCTGAATTTTGCAATGAGTAGCTCATAATCTGAGCCACAGTCAGTTCCAATCTTTTTTTTTTTTTTTTTTTTGCTGACTCTAAGTAGGGATGTGCAATTTTCTTAACTGGTATTTCTCAGTTTGGGTCTATTGGACATAATTTTTTTTTTTTTGTATTTCCAAAAACTCCCAGAAACCAACAGCAGCATGGTATTCAGATCTGGGATTTTTCAGAAATTCTGAATTTTTTCATGGCCAATAGACCCAAGAGTAAAAATATCAGTTAAAATGGCTTCTCCTGCTGTGTGGTTTAAACTGCTCCCACCTCTCTGATGTTTTCAGATTTACCAAGAATCCCAAAATATATCCAGGATTTTCTTGGATTCCCCCCCCCCCCAAAGAAAACCAGGATATCTTTGGGAAGCCAAAATATACCACAAAATGTAGGCTGTGGACCTGGCATGTGTGACTGAGACCTGCATGTGAGATGGAGAGACAGTAGCTCTCTCACAAGTAGCTCCTCCTGGGTACGCGTTCCTTTACCAATCATGGACTAGTGGGTGGGGGAGACGGGTGGCTCTATTCATTTGGAAGGCTTACTCCTTTCAGGCGTTTCTGCCTCCAGCGATCACTGGCATTGAGTGAATTGGCTTGTCATGGGATGTTGGGGAGAAGTTGGTGGTGAGCATATTTTAGCTCGCCCCAAAGCTACATGGACTCTATGCAGCTTCAGATGGCTCTGCAGGATCCTTAGCCCCCTGGTGACTCAATAGATGAATTAGCAGAGATGAGGCACCATTAACTCTCTATGGCCATCATTGAGATTGCTCCCTGGCATACTCTTCACCGCTGTTTGTGGCTTGCACCGTGGTATACCCGGGAGCTGGGGCTGTTGAAATGGTGGCTTAGATGGCTAGAGAGGTGATGGTGGCCTGCTCACAACAAGGTGAGCAGAACATCTTATAGGCTTTTTATGAAGACCTATGAGATGGCAGTCAAGGCCACAAAGAAGGCTTACTTTGCGGCCCAAATGAATGGGAGCTTCCTGGCATGATTATTTAGTACAGTTTGGACAGTTACTAAGTTGCCACAAGGCAAACCAAGTGTTAGGGAATTGGAAATTGGCTGTGAGGCTTTCGCTAACTAATAAGGTCTTATCACTTCTCTGACCTCCCTGCCACTTTTGTTACAGTGAGTGAGCTTGAGGCCTTTGGCGCAAGCCAAAGGGCAAGAGCTAAAGGGCTCTTGGCCTGGGGGCTCTGTAAGGACCAGGAACCCAGATCCCTAATTTCCTTGTTCTCCCAATAAGGTAAGTTGACCCTCCAGAAGGGGAGCCACTTAAACAAACAGGATTTAAAGAGGACTGTATATTTTTTAAAAAAAGCTATCGTGAAGGTAGAATGCCAGCAGGGGGGTGGGGGCTTTCCAGTGTCTTGCACTGAGTGTAACATGTATGACTATCTGCCCATAGGACAGAAGTCTTGGGTGTGTGCTCAATGCAAGAAGCTCCTGGTCCTCAGGGAACGAGTTCATACCCTTGAGGCCGAGGTGACTGCCATGGAGAAGCAGAGACGGTAAGTTAGGCACTCGGGGAAGACTCTCGGGGGCGTATTAGATGAGCCCCGCTCTGAACGTGGCAGCCCCGTTGCTGCCAAGGAGCGTGAGGGTTGAGAGGGAACAGGACACCGTGCTGAGGATAAGGGGAATGCGCCCTCAGAAGGGACCTCTTCTTCAGTTGGTGAGCGGGAATCCTTTCGCGCCAAGGAACCATCCCTGGGCAGGGAGGGAGGGGGGTCTTAAAAGTTGGTGATTCAATCCTTAGGCAAGTAGACAGCTGGGTGGCAAAACTGTGTACTGACCGTATGGTGACTTGCCTGCCCGGTGCGAAGGTAGCGGACATTACGCATGTAGTAGATAGGCTGATAGACAGTGCTGGGGAGGAGCCAGTGGTCGTGGTGCATGTTGGCACCAACGATGTGGGAAAATGCAGTCGTGAGGTCCTGGAGGAAAAATTTAGGCTGCTAGGTGGGAGACTTAAGGCCAGGACCTCCAAGGTAGACTTCTCAGAAGTGCTACCTGTTCAATGTGCAGGGCAGGAGAGACAGGCGCAAATTAGAAGTCTCAATGTGTGGATGAGACAATGGTGTAAGGAGGAAGGGATTAAGTTTGTTAGGCACTGGGATGCTTTCTGGAACAAGCGGGAGCTGTACAAAAGAGACAGTCTCCACTTGTCCCCAGATGGAACCAGGCTACTGGCGCTTAAAATCAAAAAGGTGGCAGAGCAGTTTTTAAACTAAATCTTGGAGGAAAGCCGACAGGAGATGAAATGTCTCTGGTTTGGGAGGACTCATCTCAAAGAGATGAAGAGTTAGCTGTTACATAGTGTGCACAGCTGACTGTTTGCAAAAATGGAACCTCAGGGTCTGGATAATGGGAAACCTTTTGTACTGTATGTTATGTATTTTGTTTGCTAACATGTCAAACACAATAAGGGTGCAAACATCTCCCCCAGAAGCCTTTGTGTGCCTGTTTGCATATTTATATGGAAGCCTCCTCATAATTGGGTCTGAATGATGCCATGTGGGCCCAGGACTGAGGGAGGCGGAGGAGCCCGATCTGACTTGGGTAACATCGGAGAACCCTGCATTGAGCATGCTCTGCGGAGAGTTTGGCTTTAATCCGGGCATTCTCCATAAAGACGGGGTGGGAAGACTAATGACTGCAGCCAGGTGCTCTTTATCTCGCTATCCATCAGGACATTCACATACCCAATAGACAAAGGGAAAAAGATCCTCTTAAAACCCCAGTATAAGAAGCTTATCGGGGGTGAGGGGGGGAGAAGATGAAGAGAAGACTCAAGGTTGACATAGGAATAGGAGACAAATGTATTAGATTAATTATAGGGAATAATGTATGAATTCACTTGTAACCATGAATTCTAATATATTTGTGTGTTTTTCTAATCAATTGTTGTCATAATTGTTTGTGTTTTATCAATCAATTCTTATTATTTATCTGGCTGAAATAGCAGCAATGATTTTATGAACTCAACATTTTATATCAATGATTGTAACTTTGTGTTTTAAATGCTGGCCATTTTGGCTTACACCACCCCATCCAGGTCCTTACTGACCACTGGAACCTGGAGCATCCACAGACTGCTCGACACCTAGCCCAGCGTCAGATCCGGTGGTCCCTCTTCTTTTCATGGTTTGACTTCCGGATTACCTACATCCCACAGAACCAGAACCGGAAAGTGGACGCCATCTCCTGAAAACTGGAGTACACTGTGCCTCTAATGGAGGAGACTCCAACTGGGCTCATCCTTGCACCCTTGGTCTTCGCTGCCATCACGACTTGCCCGACCTTGGCTGCAAACATCCAGACCAGCCAGGCCCAAGATCCCTGGGCTCAGCAATGCCTCCTGGAAGTTCAAGATGGCCCGGCCAAAGATCTCTCTAACTGCCAAGGTCTCCTTCTGCACCATGGGCATTTATACATGCCTCCAGGACCCGCCGAGCTGATGTGCTCCACCTGGCCCACAACTTCCCTCCTGCGGGGCGCTTCAGCCAACACAAGACCCTGCACCTGCTCACGCAGGAGTTCTGGTGGCCTCGTGTCCATGCTCACGTGGCCCGCTATGTCAGTTCTTGTGAGGTCTGCCGGCAGGCCAAGGATGTATCAGCCAAACCCCCAGGGCTTTTGCATCCCCTACCCACGCCTGCAGGACCTTGGGACACTATCTCCCTGGACGTTATCACTGAGCTCCCCAGGTCCAAGGGGCACACTTGCATCCTGGTGATGGTGAACCTTTTCACCAAGATGGCTCACTTTGTTCCATGTCTCAAGCTGCCCACAGCTCCTGAAACAGTCCAGCTCTACCTCCAGCACGTCCTTCGCCTGCATGGGCTCCCGGCACACTTGATCTCAGACCGAGGCCCCCAGTTCACCTTCCAATTCTGGCAAGCCCTGCACTCCAGCTTAGGCACCCAGGTGCATTTGTCCTCAGTGTACCATCCCCAAACGGATAGGCAGACCAAACGCACCAATGCCACGCTGGAACAATACCTGCGTTGTTACACCAGCTACCAGCAGCCGCCTTGCTACCCCTGGCCGAGTTTGCCTACAACAATGCCATACATCATCGACCCTGGACTGCTTTGACCCACTCAGCTTGGAGGAGGTTGACAGAATCCTTGTAACTGCACGCCCTACTATATGCGATCTGGACCCATGCCCCTCCTGGTTAATTAAGGCCTGCCGGGAGGAGTTAGGATGTCCTATATGGGACATCATAAGTAGATCTCTTTCGGAGGGCTATTTTCCAACGCCCCTGAAGGAGGCAGTGGTTCGCCCTCTCTTGAAAAAGGCTACATCAGACCCGGCCGAATTGGCTCATTACCGGCCGGTCTCAAATTTGCCCTTTTTGGGCAAAATTATCGAGAGGGCTGTGGCGTTGCAGTTGCAGAGCTTTCTGGATGACACTTCCACCTTGGATCCATATCAGTCCGGCTTCCGTCCGGGCCACGGGGTGGAGACGATGTTGGTCGCCCTCATGGATGACCTCCGGCGACATCTGGATCGAGGCGGCTCGGCGGTATTGCTGTTGCTAGACCTATCGGCTGCGTTCGATATGGTCGATCATCGGCTGCTGACCCGCTGCCTCGCCGACGCAGGAATTCGGGGGCTAGCCTTACAGTGGCTTTCCTCCTTCCTTGAAGGTCAGGGACAAAGGGTGGCGGTTGGAGGAGAGATGTCCCGGAGACACCTACTTAATTGTGGGGTGCCTCAGGGGGCAGTTCTCTCCCCAATGTTGTTTAATATCTTTTTTTTTTCAGTTTTCAACGTTTATTTTGAACATGTCTGGCAACACAAAAATAAAGAATAAAACAAGTTATCTACATCTATTGTCCACTTATACAGTTAAATTCATATTAGAAGAGGTTGATTGTGGAGAAATCCAATCATAATTACATCTTCTACTTAAATAAAATTACTAATATAACAATAATATTCATAGATATATCAGTTAAATCATTTTTTTTCCAACCAATTATAGAATTTTTCCCATTTTTCTAGAGCTTCGCTTTTTGGCATCCCTCTAACTAAATTTGTTAAAACATCTAATTCGGCGACCTGTAGTATTTTTTGAATTAATGCATCTTGCTGAGGGCAGCTCTCCTGTCTCCAGAATTTGGCGAAAAGAGTTCTAGCCGCCGTCAAGATATAAACTACTATATATTCGTCTTCTCGGGGGATTTCATCTCTGAGAAAAGAGAGTAACATTAACTCTGATTTAAATTGTATATTTACCTTTAGGATCTCCGATAGCATTCTATGAACACGTACCCAGTATCTTTTCGCTATGTTACATGACCACCACATGTGGTAAAAAGTACCATTCATTATACCACACTTCCAACACTTCGGAGAAATAGTGGGATTAATTTTATTCAGTTGGACCGGTGTGATATGCCATCTGTGAAAGAGCTTGAAAAAATGTTCTCTATAATTAGTCGGTTTTACAATCTTATAATTGCTCTTCCAAAATAAGGCCCATTGTTCTAGAGTTATATTTTTCTTAAAGTTTTTTGCCCAGTTTATCATGGGTACCTTAACCATTTCATCCTCCAGTTTCATTTGCAACATGTAATTGTAAACTTTCTTAATTACTTTGTCTTGTCCTGTAGTTAATATTCTATTGAAATCAAAATTCTCCTTAGTGAACCCAAACAGTTTATCTTTATTATACTTGGTTGTTATTTGGGTCATTACCCACCAGTCTAGTTTAATCCCCGAGGCTTCTAAATTCTCTTTCTTTCTCAGTTTATTCTTATCATCAAGCAGATCTGTGTATCTAACCACCTTCATCTTGTTTCTTAACTGAGGTTGAACAGATGCTTCTTCTGGGGAGATCCATCTAGGTGTTTTATTACCATATATTTTTCTCTTAATTTTCAACCAGGTCTCACAGAGGGCTTTTCTATTCAGGTGACTTCTGAAATACTTTTGGGTTTTTTCTATGTACCAAAGATTGGCGTGCCAACCTGCCTGTAGGTCAAACCCTTCTAGTGTCAGAATACGGTTGTCTTGTAATGTTATCCATTCTTTTAACCATAAGATAGCACACGCTGTATGGTAAACCTCAAAGTAAGGGAGACCTAGTCCTCCATTTTCTTTTGAGTCAGTTAGGATCTTCCATCTAACCCTGGGTTTTTTTCCTTGCCAAATGAAGGATCTTATCTGTTGATTCAATTTGTTAAAAAAAGGTTTCCTGACAGCAAAATTAGCCATTTGTAAAAGAAACAAAACTTTTGGGAGTATATTCATTTTAATTAGAGCCACCCTTCCCATGAAAGATAAACTTAAATTAGCCCACTTTTTTAGAGCTGATTCCGTATCTTTTAATAGAGGGATATAGTTATTTTCATATATGGAGCTACATTTATTTGTTATTGTTATGCCGAGATACTTTATTTTTTTTTCCGTTTTGAACTCCGTTCTTCTTTCTAGGTCTTGGATCTCTTGTGGGGTCATATTTTTAGTCAATATTTTTGATTTTTGTTTGTTTACCTTTAACCCAGCAACCTCTCCATATTCACTTAACTCCCTTAGGACCTCCTCCACTGACTCTAAGGGCTTTTGGAGAATCAAGACCATGTCGTCTGCATATATCAGAAGTTTGTATTCTTCTCCTTTTGTTTTTAATCCTCTAATTTTAGTATTCCCTCGTATAACATTGTTAAGGACTTCCAACGATAAAATAAATAATAAAGGGGATAAAGGGCAGCCTTGTCTAGTACCCCTACCTAAGATTATCTCCTCGGTCAAGTCTCCATTTACAATTATTCTAGCTAATTGTACATCATAAATTGCTTGAATGTTCTTAATAAAGTCCAACCCGAAATCCATTTTGTTTAAAATTTTGAACAAAAAATTCCAGTCCAAGTTATCAAATGCCTTTTCTGCGTCAAGAAAGAAAAAAAGCAACCGATTTATCCCTGTTTAGTTCATAATATTCCAATGTATCTAATAGCATCCGAATATTGGTTCTCATGTACCTCCTAGGTAAAAAGCCTGTCTGGTCTGGATGTATTAATGTATTTAAATTTTTTTTTCATTCTGTTGGCCAGAATAAGGGCATATAACTTATAGTCTACATTAAGAAGGGATATAGGACGGTAAAATCTGATATCATCAACTTCTCCATCCATTTTTGGGATAAGAGTGACATTACTAGATCTCCAAGATGTTGGTAATTTGGCTGAGAGCCAGACTTCATCAATTAAGTTTTTAAAATGATTTATAATAGTATCTTTAAAAGTAATATAATACTCAGGAGGGATACCGTCTGGTCCAGCCGCCTTATTTTTCTTTAATTTAGTCCAAGTTTCCTCTACTTCACACATTGTGATCGGGCCATTTAGGATCTTCTTCTTTTCTTCTGTTAGCCTTGTCAGTTGTTTATTAGATAAATAATCATCTTGTTTTTCCTTATTCAGCTCCACCTTATTATACAGATTTGTGTAAAAATCTCTTATTATTGTCTTCAGATCTTCTATTCAGGTTTTATGTCTCCCCTCTTTATCTTTCAAAACTTTAATTGTTTTCCTTTCCCTTTCTTTCCTGATTTTATAAACTAGCCATTTTCCTGGCTTATCTGCCTTTTCAAAAAATTGTTGTCTAGAATATGCTATTTTTTCTGTCAATTTCTTCTAAAAATAGTAGAAGGTATCGAAATAAAGAAAGAACAACAAAAATTTCTCCTGATATCCATTTTAGTTTTTTCTCCATTTCTTCTGCTAAAAGAATATTTATCTGATGTTGGATAAAAGTAATTCTGGCCTTCACCTCTCTTGGATTCCCAGTTTTCTGTTGTTTCTCATAGTATTTCAATTTTGTTACAAGTTCATTGTAAGATTTTCTTTGTTCTCTCTTCCTCCTCTTTGAGTAACGGATGGCGACTCCTCTAAAGAAGGCCTTGAATGCGTCCCAAATAACTGGGATCTTCGTGTCTTTCTCCAAGTTGAGTTTAAAAAATTCCTGAATCTCTTTTTTAGCTACTTCCAGAAATTGAGTTTCTTTTAAAATTTGCAAATTGAGAGACCATCGAGGATTTCTTGATTGCTCCTGTAGAGATAACAAAATTGGGTTGTGATCAGCGTATGACTGAGGGAGGATATCAACTTGGTTAACTGACAAAATCATACTCAAGGATACCCAGGTCATATCTATTCTGGACCAAGATTTATGTGAATGTGAATAAAAAGTAAAATCTGTCGTGTTCGGGTTCTTTGTTCTCCAGGCATCTACTAAATTTAATTCTTCAGCCAGCTTCAAAAAAGAATTAGGTAGTAAATTCCGATTCTTCTTCTTTTTTTGAGGGTCGTCATATTTTTTATCCATTTTGATATCAAATATCGCATTGTAATCGCCAACTATGCAGTACCTATCTGAATTGAATTCCCTAAGTTTCGTGCACAATACTTGATAAAATTTTTCTTGATTTTCGTTAGGGGCATAAATGTTCCCAAGGATTGTTTTAAGTCCATTTAACTCCAACTCGACTATGATGATTCTTCCTTGTTCATCCGAAAATAGGCAGCTCAACTTAATGTGATGAGGAACAAAAATAGCTACCCCTTTCTTCTTTTTAAAAGGATCACATGAAGCATATAAATTACCCAATTTCTTGTTTTCCAAATATTTCACATTGTCCTTCCTAATATGCGTTTCTTGTAGACAGATAATATAGGCGCCAGATTTTTTCAATTGCAGAAAAGTTCTCTTCCTCTTCCCGGGTTCATTTAATCCGTTAACGTTCAAAGAGAGTATTTTAGTTTCCATCTTAGAATTCATTTTGGTGAGTGAATACTATCCGATATCATGGCTGAGTCCTTCTTAGTCTGGAGCCTGGTTTTGATCTTCTCAGGTTTCTTTTTGGGAGACTTATCATCAGAGAACTTCTTAGCTCCTTCTACCTCCTGTTCGTCTCCCGATTCAGATCCATTTCGCTTCACAAACTCATCACAAAATTCTTCCATCTTTGCCTCAGTAGTAATATTGTATCTCTTAGTTTGAAATGTAAAGAAAAGACCTTGCGGGATAAGCCATCTAAATTGAATTTCTTGCTTCATTAACCAAGTAGACAATTTCCTGAACTTGAATCTCCTCTGTCGGACACTCCAGGGTATCTCTTTCAATACTTTGATCTTCGTTCCCTTCCAATTCATTTCATAATCTCTTGCCTTCCGCAGAATCCTTTCCACAGTTTCTGGACCGGCGAACTTTACTTGAACTTCTCTGGGAAGTTTGAATTTCCTTATGTAGCTCGAAGAAACTCTTTTGGCCCAAAGAATATCTCTTGGACCTTCTTCCAATAGTTCTTCATCATCAATAATTAAGATGTCTCTAATTTTACTGATTATATCTTCCTCCTCTTCTTCTGGTAGATTTTGAAAGCGAAGAATAGTTGAAGCTTTCTCCATTTCGAGTCTCATCACCCGTTCTTCTAGCTCCATCAATCCTGTTTGGTTTTCTCTAACTGTATTGATTGTGCACTTCTCCCGATCTTCCATTCTCTCAACTTTGGCTGTCAAACCATGAACTTGTTGTGTATTGGCCAACAGCTGCTTTTGAAACTCTGCCAACTGATCATTGGTTTTCCTAATTTGAGTCATCAAGTCTGTTTTCAGTCCATCTAAAGCTTCTTGGTTCTGTTTAAATCCAGCAGTAACTGTACTCTGTAATTTTCCCAACGTGTCTTGGTTGACAGCGGCTTGCACCTTACCTCCCCCTGCCGGAGGAGTACCTTGTAGGTATTTTTTAATCTTTGTTTCCGTCATAATGATGCTACTGTCACTAACCTTATAAACTGACCCAATTTGTCATTTTCAACAGCTCAATATATCAATAAGCGGAAAGACTATCAATAATCAATATTCAGCTAAATAACTTCTTAAGCTCAGTCAGTGATTCAAGATTATCTGGATTCCAATAAAAATGCTCAATAAGTAATACAGCAATTCTATAAAAATCAATAATTCTTTGAGCTCAGTCAATAATTGAATCAATTATTAAGTATCAGATATTAAATCAATTCATTTCATTAATGTATTAGGGATTAACTATCAAAATTTAGCCCTAGAATTATTTATAGTAAGTGAATAAGTAAATAACTCAAAAATTACAGTTCTGAGTCAAGAAATAATCAACATAAGAATTTACACAGTCTTATCTTCTCTGTTCCTTATCTTCTCTGCTCCTTCTTCTTTCTTCTTTCTTCCCTTCTCTTGTTACTTAACTGTTTCAGGATCTTAATATTGTCTTGGTAGCTTAGTGTCCAATTTTAATGTCTTAGTGTCTTAGTGTCAAATAGATTTTTAGCTGTCTTCAGTGTTCTAAAAGCCAAGTTCTAGTTTTAGCCCTAATAAATCCCCACGTTTTGAAAGATGAAAAGGAAAACGTTTTCTAGAGTCCAAAAGTTCCAGTCTCTTATACTCCAAGAAGGAAGGTTTCAAAGATCCAGATATAGTGCCTAATCCGTTTCCAATAGTTATAAATTTAAAAACCACAATCTTCAATAGAGAGCAGCCGCAGCAAAAGCTGCCAAGAACCACTACTCTACCCTTTGAGCTGATACCAACGATTAATTATCCCAAAAATAAGTATTTGCGTAAACAAAACCCATCCTCTTCAACAAGGTGAAAAGTAAAATAAAAAAAGAAAAATAAGGCTCCAGCGAAAGCGCAGATGAAAGGCAAAAAAAAAATAAAGAAAACCAGAGGTGGACAAGCGAAGGGGGGGGGGGAAGTTAAAATCATCAAACGCACTCAGAAAGTTTCTGTCTCAGCTCACCACCAACGCCGCCTGCGTCTTCCACGTCCGGCCTCCTGAAGGAGGACCTCAGCTCCCGTCCGCCATTACCGACAGCTTCCTCTCTCCTAACTCAGATCACAGTTCTCACATCGGTCACGGACTGACAGCCACTTTTAATGTCTCAGAGACAGGAAAAGAAGGATCGCTTCTCAACCCCCTACTTCCCCCAGTCTTCCTTCTGCCAATATTCTTTGATCACAGCCAAGCTCTTTGATGTTTCCCCTCAAAACGATCACTCATTCAGTCGCCGCTAAGCCTCCAAGCCGCCCGCCTCCTCAGCCATTCACGTCCTCCACCGATGCACACGCCACGGCTCCGCTCCCTATCAGCCTGTGCAGCACACAAACCGCTTACCAGCTTTATTTTCTTCTCGCCATCACCATGAGCTGCACCATTCGCATTCCAAGGGTGGGACGACCCAGGTAGGAAAAAAAAACGCTACGGAGTGCACTTAAGGGAGTTAAAGTTCCTCTCCAATCTCCCTTTCCCGGCGGCACAGTTAAGCACCGAGGTGTTGCTGGAGTATCGGCCAGGGGGAAAACTGGCGCTGAGTGAGGAACCTCCGTTCCTCCCCCACGTCCAGAAAGCCCCCCAGGCTTCGGAGCGTCTCCAGACAGCTCCTTAAGAGGTACTTCCCGGCCGGGAAGCCCCCTCGATTACCCCACAAACAGAGTTCCCTCCCGAGACGGGGAAAGGAGCTCTGCGTCACTCCGCCATCTTTCCGGAAAAAAACTATTTTGAAAATGCTAACAAAGTGAGTAGATGGTTGGCTTACAAATTAAGGAAGGAAAAGGAGAAGAAGATCATAAAAATGTTGAAAAATGATGCCAAGGAGGAGGTGTTTCAAAATTTTCAAATGAAAGATATTATTCAAAACTTTTATAGGAATCTGTACAAAAAGCAAGAGATTGAACAATTCAAGCAAGAAAATTATATTAAAGGAGTCGAAATGAAACAATTAACAAGGGAACAGCAAGCAAGTTTGGAGAGCCCAATCTCAATGCAGGAATTGGTTGATGTAATTAAAACCCAAAAAAGTAACAAGACCCCAGGTCCAGATGGACTTCCGATTGAGTTTTTTAGAGCCTTTGAAGATTTGTTATTGTTGCCCTTTAAGAAGGTAATTGAGAATGTCTATCATTCAGGCGAGACTCCAGATTCTTGAAAAGAAGCGCTTATTACTCTCATTCACAAAGAAGGCACCGACCCATCAGAAATTAAAAATTATAGACCAATTTCTCTTTTAAATAGTGATTATAAGATTTTTGCAGCAATTTTAGTGAATAGATTGAAGAAGGTGATTACCGACTTAATTCATGAGGATCAAACAGGTTTCGTCCCAGGACGACTAATGAACCAGAATGTGAGGCTACTTTTAAATGTGATTGAATATTACAGAGATCACCCGGACAAAGAATTTGCTGCTATTTTTGTGGACGCAGAAAAGGCTTTTGATAATGTTAATTGGAATTTCACCAAAGTGACATTGGATGCGATTGGCTGTGGTGATAGGTACCGCAGAATGGTCGAAGCGATTTACTTGAAGCAGAATGCGAGAGTGAGTTTTAATGGAGTGATGTCTGATTTAGTAGAAATACAACAAGGCACTAGACAGGGATGCCCATTATCCCCATTGCTTTTTATCTTGACGTTAGAACCTTTAATAAAGAAGATTAGAGAAGACAACAAAATTCAAGGAACCAGAATTAATAACGTGGAATTTAAGTCTTTGGCGTTTGCGGACGATTTAGTATTTATCTTGGAACAACCCATCTCTTCGATAGTCCCTCTGAAGCAAAGACTACGAGAATTTGGAGAAGTATCTGGTTTCAAACTGAATGTGTCTAAGACAAAAATTTTAATGAAAAATATTGAGAAAATTCAAGTTGAATCTTTAGAACAGCTTTCAGGATTTAAGCAAGAAAAAAAGATAAAATACCTTGGAATTTATTTGACGAATGATTTAAAGACTTTGTACAGAGACAATTATGAAAAAATATTGAAAGAAATACGGGATGATCTAACTAACTGGAAAGATCTCCATATTTCGCTCTTAGGTAGAGTCACTACAATAAAGATGAACATTCTTCCAAGGATCTTATTTCTCTTCCAAACAATCCCAATCACCTTACCCAAACTATTTTTCCAGAAACTTAACTCTATGATCAAGTTGTTTATCTGGCAAGGGAAAAAGGCCAGAATAAAATTGAAAATTTTACAAGACAGCAAATCAAGAGGTGGTCTTGCTCTCCCAGATTGGAATCTGTACTATAAGGCTTGTTGTATTGCATGGTTAAGGGATTGGTGTAAGCTAGATAATAAGAGACTAATGACTATTGAAGGCGTAGGTTTGGGAGAAGGCTGGCACAATTATATGTGGTATCACACTCCTGTAAAAACTGGACGCTTTTGCAGACACGAAATAAGAAGATCCTTGTATAAGATTTGGGATGAAATTAAGCTGATGTATACTTATACTCCAAAGTGGTTATCTCCGATAGAAGCTCTGACTCACCCCAACTTGTATAATTGGGATAACCCACAAGATTATGCCTATTTGTTGAATAGCCAAAATGATTTGATTGAGGAAGAACTATCTAAGTTAAATTGGTGGCTTCAGTGTCAACTCAAATCAAGATTTCAGAAAGATAAAGAAAGGGGCTTTTCGAATAAACCAATTGAATTAGATCTTATTTTAGAGTCCAAGCAGAAGATAATTTCTAAAACGCTACTTCAAGTTAAGATGCAGGATGAAGTTGTAAAAGAAGCTTGGATCCGCTGGCTTAAGGATTTTGGCTATAATATTGATCTGGATGAATGGGAAAAATTATGGAAACAGAATTTAAAACTAATAAAGCCAACTGATCTCAAAGAAAATCTATATAAAATGGTATATAGATGGTATCTTACACCAAATAGACTGGCCAAAATTTACCCCACATACTCTAATAAATGTTGGAAGTGCCGAGAAGTTGAAGGATCGTTGTTCCATATATGGTGGCAATGCAAAGAAGCCAGAAAATATTGGGCTCAAGTTAATATTTGGATTCAAAAAATCTTGAAAATACAAGTTAAGCATGTGCCAGAATTGTATCTTCTGAATATCTGTAGGCAAAATTTGCCTACGACCAAACTGAAAGTGTTACTGTATATAGTTACCATTGCTAGAACTTTGTATGCCAAGTATTGGAAAAATGATAGAATCCCGAACAGAGACGAATTCATTAATAAGCTGTTGGAAGTCGCTGAATCTGATCTAATGTCCACAAGATTAAGAGAGGGTAATGTGCAAAAATGTCAGGAGGAATGGGACCCCATTTATAAATGGGTCAAAAGTAGAGGCTTCGACATGGAGTAGCTAGAATTTTCTTTTTTCCTTTCAAATCCTCTCCATCCCCCAGTGTGTATGATTGGGATGTAGTGGTAGAAGTTAGACATAGATGTGTTTTTGACTGTATGGCGCGCCCAAGCGTCTAAGGTGTTTGGAATGTATCTTTTTCGTATGATTAATGTTGATTGTATTTGTTCGTTCTTTATTCTTTCTTTTCTTTGTATGTCCATCTTTTCTTAATAAAATTTCATATATTAAAAAATAAAATTCTCCTGATAAATGTTTACGTGCCTAACGATATGCAGGGGGCATTTTACAAGGATTTATATCATAGGACGACTAAGTTTAAGTATGAAAATATCTGCGTGATTGGTGATTTTAATGCGGTGACTGCTCCTAAAATTGATAGAAGTCCTAGAAACTACAATAATAATAAAAAAAAGAAGAATAGAAAGTCGTCAGGAAGTAATGTATTACCGGAAGTCTTTTTTAAAATGGTAGAAGAACTTGTCTTAGTGGATGCATGGCGTTCTATTAATCCGAATAAGAGAGACTATACCTTTTTTTCTAATAGACATAAGTCATGGTCAAGGATAGACATGGCTTGGATATCAATAGGCCTAGCGAAACTAATCGAAGATGTTGAAATTTTACCTTCCACTATAGCCGATCATAGCCCTATTTTACTATCTATAGGGCCCAGTAGAAGAAGATTTTCAGGATGGAGGATGAATGCAGGTCTGATGAAAGATAAAAAATTCATTCAATATATAAAAGAAGAAATAAATTTCTTTTTCCAAACAAATGTACAGAAGGAGGTTTCGTATACAACAGTCTGGGAAACTAGTAAGGCCTTTTTCAGAGGGTTAGTCATTAATTTTTGAGCAAATAAAAGACGAGAAGAAAGCAAAACTTTGGCGAATTTGATGGACTCGAACAAAAAAGAAAGACAATTAAAGGCAAATCCATCATTACAGGAAATTAAAATTGAAATTAGAAATTTGCAACATAAGATTGTTTAATATCTTTATGCGCCCCCTTGCCCAGATTGCCCGGAGACATGGGCTGGGTTGCCATCAGTACGCTGATGACACCCAGCTCTATTTATTGATGGGCGGCTGGACCGCCGACACCCCTATAGATTTGGACCGGTCGTTGCAGGCTGTGGCAGACTGGATCAGGCTGAGTGGGCTGAAGCTGAACCCAGCGAAGTGCTACTGGGAGTGCTACTGGAGTCCTCCCTGACAATGGAGGCACAGATAGCAGCCACTGCGAAATCCGCCTTCTTCCATCTTAGAAGGGCGAGACAGTTGGCCCCCTTCCTAGAACGTAGCAACCTAGCAACAGTGATCCATGCAACGGTCACCTCGAGACTAGACTACTGTAATGCTCTCTACATGGGGCTGCCCTTGTGCCGAACTCGGAAGTTGCAGCTAGTGTAGAATGTGGCAGCCAGGCTGCTACTGGGACTACCTCGGTGGGAATATGTGCGGCCTGGGCTGAAGGAACTGCACTGGCTTCCAATTATATTCCAAGTTCGCTACAAGGTGCTGGTTATTACCTTTAAAGCCCTATATGGTTGAGGACCTGCCTACCTTAGGGACCGCCTCTCCCCACATGTTCCCCAGAGAGCACTAAGATCTAGCTCCCAAAGCCTTTTAAGGATCCCTGGACCAAAGGAGGCCAAACTGAAAGTAACGAGGGAGCAGGCCTTCTTCATAATGGCCCCCCACTGGTGGAATCAACTACCGGAGGAAGTGCGAGCCCTGCGGGACTTTAATCAGTTCCACAGGGCTTGCAAAACCACCCTCTTTCTGCAAGCTTATAAGGAGCCCTGAAAGTGATATCTAGCCCTCGGAATACATCTATTGAACATAGCACCTTAATTTATTGTAGTTTTAACTTTTTATGTAACTGTTTTAAATGTATTTATTAACTGTATTTTAAAATTGTTTTATGCAAAATCATGGTGTATACCATGTCTTGTTAGCCGCCCTGAGCCTGCTTCTGCGGGGAGGGCAGGATACAAATAAAAATTTATTATTATTTATTACATGTGTCCACGCAACAGACCCCATTTGCTGCCACCTATGGGTACCATCCTCGCTTCTTCCCCGCAGTCCTGCCCTCCACAGGAGTCCCTGCTGCTGATGCGCACCTGCAGGAACTCCAGGCTCTCCAGGACTTGCTCCAAGAGCAACTCCAACAGTCTAAAGAGGCCTACAAGACAGCTGCCGACCGAAAGCGACTGGTGGGGCCCCCACTGATGCCAGGGGACCACGTCCAGCTCTTCACCCATTACCTGTATCGGCCTGGCTGGTCTCGCAAGCTGGATTATCACTTTGCGGGGCCTTACCTGATCACGGACCAAATCGATCCTGTTGTTTTCCGGCTACTGCTGCTGGCCACCTTCTGCATCCACCCGGTCTTCCACCAGTCCCTCCTTGTTCCTGCTACACCACCGGATCCCATCCGACCACCACCTCCAGCGCTGCCACCTCCTGTCCTGGTCGATGACGAGGAGGAATACGAGGTCCACCAGCTCCTGGATTCCCGAATCCACCATGGGGACCTCCAGTACCTTGTGGACTGGGAAGGCTATGGCCCCGAGGACCGTTCATGGGAACCCCGCAGACAACCTACATGCCCCTGACCTCGTGCAGCAGTTCCACATGGCCTACCTTGACTGGCCTGGCCCGTCTGTGGTGGGGGGGTCCTGCGGGGGGAATATTGTCATGAGCTCTGATGAGGAGGAGCTGGAAGGGTTAACAGACTTGGAAGAGTTGCCAGCCAGTTCCTCAGTTGAACAAACAGCAGCTGGCCCATCAATCACTCTCCAGGCACCAGTGTCAGCTGTTGATGATCAATCTCCTCCAAGCTTTTCTCCTCCCATCTCAAAAGTTTGAAGCAGGCTCCGGAAAGAACTTTCAGAGTGAAAACATGAGGCACGCCGATGCTTCAGATCTCTCAGCCCTGAGTTCTAGCAGAGTCACTGCCACCCAGGGAGCAGGCTGATTGAGACTCCCATATAGCTCCCACCTTGGTAACCTTGTGGAAGCAACAAGTCTATTCTCTGGCTTGCATCCACGCTCCTTCCTGATCCTGACCTGCTTGATTTCCTTGGCACCCTGACCTTTTGGCTTTTGGACATTGACTTCTGATTCCAGTTTGTGATTCTGCATTGGTGACTTGGCTCCTGCTTGACATCCTGGACTTTGACCTTGGACTGGCTTTGGACGCCTGCCTGCACCCTGAGAACGTGACATAGGGTGCCATCATTATGTGGATGACATCCAGCTCAGTCTATTGATGGGTGGCAAGTCCAGCTGCACCCTGGAAAATCTGGACCCAGTGCTGCAGGGTGTAATGAAATGGCTCAGGCAGAGTCGTCTGAAACTGAGTCCAGCAAAGATGGAAGTCCTGCACTTGAGTCACGGCAGCCTGGGAGGAGACATACCCTTATCAGCCTTTGATGGGGCGCCTTTGTTGTTAGAGCCTAAGGTTAAGAGTCTAGGGGTCCTCTTGGAGCCTTCACTGACAATGGCGGCCCAGGTGGCTGCTACTGCCAGATTAGTCTTTTATCATTTTAGGTGGATAAGGCAGTTGGCTCCCTTCATAGAATGCAGCAACTTGGCAACTGTGATCCCTAGATCACACTGCGTTCACAATCTCAAAATCTTTTAATGATCCCCGGGCTGAAGGATGCCTGGCTGTCTACCACCAGGGCCTTCTCTGTGGCAGCTCCCACATGGTGGAATGTGCTACTGGAAAACATCAGAACCCTGCAGGACATCCCAGTTTCACAGGGCTTGTAAGACCAAACTATTCCACCTTGCATTTAACAACTAATGGGGGATAGCTTTCAAGTTGCCACATAACTGACAATCGTGGCCAACATTACTTTAACAATATGAGCACCATATTCGATAAGATCCTCAGGTAATATCGGTAGCACTATTGGTTACCAATGTTGTACTTTTAATTATTTTATGATATAGTAATTTCTTGATGGTTTACATTTTGTTTCTATGTTGTATTTTATTGATAGTTAGCCACCCTGAGCCCGCTATGGGGAGGGTGGGATATAAATCTGATCTGATCTAATCTAATCTAATCTAATCTAATCTAATCTAATCTAATCTAATCAATAAATAAATATGGTATTTTTTGGAATTTTTTTGGCTTGGGTAGACCCAAATGCATACTCCTAACTCTAAGGGCGCATAGGTGTTATCTCCTTTAATATGATGTCTCTCTTTGTTATAACCTGGGAGTTGCCCTCTGACCTCTCCTCTCTCTCTCTCTGTCCCTCAATCTCTCTACATAGCCTTCTATGGAGATGTAAATTTCTGCAGGTTTCTTCTGTAGATACTAGGCCCTCATACTCCCACACATGATGCCAGACAAGCTGGCCATTTGTGTTAGGGAAAATACTGTTTAGATTTGGTTTCTTTTTTTTTTTTTTTTACTGCAACCTGAACATGAACTGGATCTACTTGAATAAATTAAGTTTACCTTTTTGCAATATACTACTTGGGAGATTTATTTACTACACTAAATATCTCGCTTCTAGGACTGGGCAATATTAACTAAATATCCCAATAGATACACCCCTCTGCTTTCCTCTTTGCCCAATATATTCTGAGTATATTCAGTCTTGAAAACATACTGGGGAACAGTCAGCCAGACTCAGAGAAGAGAACAAGCCAGGCTGGCTGGGGAAGAGACTTTTGTTTGTGTTTTTTTAAAAAGCAAAAAGTCACCAGAAGAAAAGGTTGTGGTCAAGGAGAAGGTGGTGCTTAGTTCTTTCTCTGTTAGCAATTTGTCAGCTCAAAATTGCTCCCCATCTGCCTTTCCCCCTTCTGATAGCTCTTATATCGCTTTCCCTGAAGGAAAGCAGTTGGGATTTAATTTTGAGACAAGGTACAGTTGGTAGGAAAGAAATTACCCATCTCCCCCTGCACCTGCCAACCCTATGTAAACCAATGCACCTAGATTACTTCATTTTTTTAATGAGACACAAACAGCTGGCAAAAGAGTCACATGACAAAACGTTGCATGTTGTTTGACCATATCTGGGATTCACTTGACAGAGTTGCTTTGTATATTTCAAAAATCTCTTCCTGGAAAGAATTTTGATGTATGAACTAGCAATGCCTGTTTGGCATTCCCTCAGTGATCCTTCCTTCCTGCACTTTAAGTTTTAATTTTTCATGTTGTTGTTGGTTTTAATAGTTTTAAAATGTGCTTTTTGTTATGTATTTTTAAATTTGTTAACCCGGGATATAAATTTTGTAAAATAAATAAAATACATTACTAAAAATTGCTGCCTGTGCATGTGACACAGAAAACTGTGGCAAATTAGATAGGCTAATTCCTGCTCAGAATCTGAGGCTTGCAGCCTGCAGCAAAGCTGCTAGGCTGCTTTAGACTGGTTTGCCTCCCTGGGAGGGAGGAGTCAGTGTTTGCCCGTTTGGGTGCGCAATGTTGGGGGCGGGGTTTGGCTGTCTTGACAGCCAGATTCCCGTTCCATGCTTCAGTTGGTCCTGTGGACGATCGGAGCGTGGAAGGCTTTCTGTGCGTCGGGTTGTGTGTCGAAGAGGCCTCCATTTCTGTGTCTATTTGAGAGTGCGTGGAAGGCTTTGCAGTGGTGTCAGTGTCGTCGTCTGATGTTTCAAGGATTTCAAAGCATTCTTCCTGGCTGAGTTGTATTGGGCTGGGGTGGTCTGCCAGGGGCCCTGCCTTTCAGTCCTTCTGTTGAGCCTGGGGGGGGGGGTGGTTGCCCTTTCCCCCTTTTCTTGGAGCCTGGGGTGGTCTGCTCTTTCTCCCTTGTCTTGGGAGGTAATTTGGTGCCTGGGGTGGTCTGCCCTTTCCCCCTTTTCTTTGGAGGTATTTTGGGGAGGCTTGAGTCCCTGGGGTGTGTTTGGTGTGACTTGGTTGCTGGGGACTACCTTATTGAGTAAGGGGTGAGTCTGCGTTGGCCATTTTAAGTTCCTTCATTGAGAGGGGTGGCTGTCTTTATAGAGGGCACTGATGGGTGGCCATTTGAGGTCTCTTCTTTGTGAGGGAGGGTGGCTTTGGAGAAGCACTGGTGAGTGGCCATTTTAAGTTCCTTTCTTGGTGAAAGGGAGGCAGCCATTTTAAGAGGCATCTGTGAGTGGCCATTTTGTGAGAATGTTAGGAGGTAAAGGGTCTGGTAAGCCCAACAGCAAGAAGCCAGCGCCTAGGGCACCCAAGACTCCTGATAAGAGGCCACCACCCACGTCATCCTCCTCTGATGAGGAGGGTGATGTAGCAGTTGATGCTAATTGTTATGTATTGACTTAAGATGGTACCGCATGGCGAGCCCGACAGAAGGCGACCCCTGGGTCCCCGGATGTAGCTCGCCAGTCACCCCACCCACCAAGACCTCTGGCGGGAAATTTGGACTGACCAGGATTGGCCTGGTCAAACCAGGGGGGCTGTCCGGGCGATGTATATAAGCGGGGCCCAGCCCGCGTGTTCTTTTGTCTGGTAATGTACTCCCAATAAAGAATGTTGCCTTCAAACCGTCTTGGTTCTCAGTACATTACAGTGGCGATGAAGGTGGGATCCTAGCCCGGGAAATCTAAACAGGGCTACGAGGATCCGTCGGAGATGTCGAAGGCAACCCATCGGGCGACCACCGCTGCCGTCACAGCCACCATGGCTAACCAGAGTGGAACAACGGGCCGTATCGAAAAGTTCAACCCCGCGAATCCGGAAGGGTGGGAGACCTACACGGAGCGGGTCGAGTGCTACCTGCGAGCCAACAGAATAGCTGAAGACTGCCTAAAGAGGGACGTTCTCCTTAGTGTCTGCGGAGTGGCCACGTTTGAGATCGCGAAGGGTCTCTCGGCCCCCGCAAAGATCACGGAGAAGTCCTATGAGGAGACAGTCAGACTTCTCACCAGCCACTTCTTGCCACAGCCCTCATGGGTGGCCCGCTGGTTCCTCTTCCACCAGAGGGACCAGGCAGCGGGAGAGACGGCTGCCGACTACCTGGCGGCTCTCCGCCAAATCGCGGGCAACTGCAGCTTTGCACAGCTGGAGGAGACCCTGGCGGACCGTTTCACATGGGGCCTGCGAGACCAGAGGCTGCAACAGAAGCTATTCACGAGGGAAGAGCTCACCCTCCAGAGCGCCTTCAACGAGGCCATAGAGTTCGAGCGGTCCACGAGGACCTTTCCCAAAACGAGAGCTGACGCCGTCCACCAGGGAGAGATGGACCCCAGCGGACTGGAGGAAGAAGAGGCACTCCAGCTGCGCCACCAAGCAGGGATGGGGCCATGAGTTACCCAGAGCAATGGAGAGACCACCCTCGACCAAGTGCGCCAGCTGCGGCGACCCCCATGAGCGAAGAGACTGCCCCTACCGTAACGTGGTCTGCAGGAGCTGCGGCAAGATGGGCCACATTGCGAGGGCCTGCCGTGCCAGACCCCCCCCCGCTGCCGCCAGTCAACAAACCAGGAGTCGACCGGTGAATACGCGACAGCCTCAACCAGCATCCAGGTAATGAACTTGCCAGATGAGACGCCCCGCAAGGTCAAGGTCTCCGTCAGGATCAAGGGCAAGCCCTACCTGATGGAACTGGACTCAGGTTCCTCTATTTCTATAATCTTGAAGGAATCTTTGAGGAAGCTGTGCCCACGTGGCCGGCCCAGCCTGCGGATGGCAGGTTTCGTGCTTCAGGACTTTCAAAAGAACCCTGTTCAAGTCCTGGGTTGGGCAACAGTGGGGGTGGAATACAACGGGTTTAGGGGCAAACTCGACTTACTGGTGGTCAAACGACAGCTCACCACACTGTTGGGACTAGCTTGGTTCCGGCCACTGGGAATAAAAATCGTGGGGGTACAGCAGCTGGGGGTGCGGGGATTCGAAGAGGTGTGTAAAGAGTTCCCGGAGGTGTTTGATGGGGCCCTGGGTTACTACAAGGGCCCTCCCATATCCTTGCCCCTTGATCCCCACGTGCGGCCCGTAAGGTTGAAGGCCAGGCGGGTCCCGTTTGCCTTGAAGCCCAAAATTGAGGCCGAGCTAGACCGCCTCACAGCTCAGAAGGTGCTGGAACCCATTTCCTATGCCGCGTGGGTGAGCGTGGCCCCGGGGGTATTCCAGAATCTGATGGATTCTCTCCTTAAAGGGATCCCCGGGGTATAGCCGTTCTTTGACGACGTTTTGATCGCCGCCCCAGACGCAGAGGAATTCAGCAACCGGCTGCGAGAAGTACTTCGCTGTTTCCAAGAGGCCGGTCTAAAAGTGAAGCGGGAAAAGTGCTCCCTGGGGATGCCCAGGGTAGAGTTCTTGGGGTTTGTGGTGGACGCAGCAGGCATCCACCCGACACATGACAAAGCCAATGCCATTGTGGAAGCCCCCACTTCCACAAATAAGGCAGAACTACAAAGTTTCTTGGGGTTATTAAACTTCTATCATTCATTCCTGCCCCACAAAGCCGCCATAGCGGAACCCCTCCACAGACTCCTAGACAAAAATGCCCCATGGGTATGGGGGAAGGCACAGGACGCTGCGTTTCAGGCGGTAAAAGGGCTGCTCATCTCCAATGACGTGCTCCACCATTTTGATGAGAGCCTACCAGTGGTCCTTGCTTGTGACGCATCGCCATACAGGGTGGGCGCCGTCCTGGGGCACCAACTCCCGGACGGGAGGGAGGTTCCTGTGGCCTACTACTCGAGGACCCTGGCCCCTGCAGAGCGGAATTATGCCCAGATCGACAAAGAGGCTCTGGCAATCGTGGCGGGGGTACACAAGTTTAATGACTACTTGTACGGGCGGCGGTTCACCATAGCCACAGATCACAAACCGCTCCTGGGCCTCTTAGCCCCAGACCGCCAACCACCACAGATCTTATCACAGTGTGTGCTACGGTGAAACCAGTTCCTCAACTCCTACACGTACATCCTGGTCCACTGGCCGGGCAAGGCGATGGGCCACGCAGATGCACTCAGCCGCTTACCGTTGCCCACCATGGGCCCTGACCCAGCACCAGCCCACCATGTGATGCTCATAGAAACATTCCCGGAGTGGCCCCTACACGCAGCCGAGGTAGCGAAAGCCACAGGGCGAGACAAGATACTCGCGTGGGTTCTCGACTGGGTGGTAAGGAGCTGGCCAGTGGGAAAACTGGGCGAGGAGTTCAGGGCATACACAATGTGGAAGGAGGAACTAGCTGCCCACAAGGGGTGTCTTCTGTGGGGCAGCAGGATGGTGGTGCCCCCCCCCCCGCTACAGAGGCAAGTTGCTAGAGTCCCTCCATGAAACTCATCCAGGAATTGTTAGGATGAAGGCCTTAGCACGTAGCTATGTCTGGTGGCCAGGGATGGACGAGGAGATAGAGGGTTGGGTCCGGAAGTGTAGAGCGTGCCAAGAATCCCGACCCGAACCACCAAGCGCCCCCGCGCAATGCTGGGAAACTAACAGGAAACCGTGGTCGAGGATGCACGTCGACTTCGCGGGGCCCTTCCAGGGTCAAATATTTTTCATCTTGGTGGACGCGTATACCAAGTGGCTGGAAGTCATTCCGGTGGCATCCACCTCCACAGCGGCGGCGATCCGAGCGCTGCGCAGGGTCCTGAGCACTCACGGAATTCCGGACACCATCGTCTCGGACAACGGGACCGCCTTTACCTCCAGGGAATTCCAGGAGTTCCTACAGAGGTACTTAATTCGGCACATACGGTCCGCCCCATTCCACCCGGCCACAAACAGCCAAGTGGAGCGAATGGTGCACACCACAAAGGAAGCCTTGGGTCGCATAGTGCAAGGGGACTGGGACCACCGTTTAGCCGCCTCCCTATTCGACAACAGGATAACCCCCAACCTCATCACAGGGGTAAGCCCGGCGGAATTACTAATGGGGCGCAAGTTTATCACAAGACTGGATAGGCTGCACCCCGACCGGGCCTCGGACATCCGCGGGTCCCCCGAGATCAGGGAAGCGGCCAGGGGATTCTTCGTGGGAGACCCAGTGTACACGAGGAACTACGCGAACGGCCCCGAGTGGGTAGCGGGACGGGTGCTGCGTTTCTTAGGGTCCCGCCACAACGACGTAACCACGGAGGAGGGCCGAATCTTGCGGAGGCACATTGACCAAATGCACCGCCGCACCCTGCCAGATGAAGCAGAGGCCATGCAGGACGGAGAGGAGCCCACCGCCACGCAGCCCCGACGAACAGCCCCACCGACCACTCCGACTGAGCAGGTAGCGGAGCCACACCGAAACGAAGAGGACGACCATATGGCCAGAGCCCCGGGCCAACTGGAGGGCGCGAGCAGCCATAGGCCGGCGGTTCCCCACACGGGGAACCCACCGCCCCGTCCGCATCAGCAGCTGGGCCCCCGACAGAGCCGGTGGCCACGCCAAACCCCAAGGGTCCCCCCGGAGGTCGACCAGGATGCGCACAGCTCCCGCTTACTTGAGGGATTATGTGTCCTGAGCTAAGGGGGGAGGAGTGTTATGTATTGACTTAAGATGGTACCGCATGGCGAGCCCGACAGAATGCAACCCCTGGGTCCCCGGATGTAGCTCGCCAGTCACCCTGCCCACCAAGACCCGTGGCGGGAAATTTGGACTGACCAGGATTGACCTGGTCAAATCAGGGGGGCTGTCCGGGCGATGTATATAAGCGGGGCCCGGTACTCCCAATAAAGAATGTTGCCTTCAAACCGTCTCGATTCTCAGTACATTGCACTAATATTATAAGTAGGTCGAGGGCTTTGGAGTAGGCATCAGGTATCCCTTCTCAAGGAGGGGTGGAAGAGGTTAGGGCCTCCAAGAAGGGTATGCAGGCTAATATACTTACCAGGCTGTCTATTCTTGAGGGCAGGTCTGGTGGAGTTGTGCCTGGTAGGGATCTTGGCCCCAGTGGTCCTGATGTGGGTGCGGTGGCAGCGGCTGGAACATCGGGAGTCGGTTTGCCTTTGGTTCCTGCTGGATTTGGAGGTAGGTCTGGTTGGGCGGGCTTGGCCATGGGGAGCATGGGGGCCTGCATTGGTGGTGGGGCAGGGTACTTCCACTGTGAGTCTGGGGGTGCCTGCTTCCCCGGGAGCGGGTGCATTCCCAAATTGGGTCTGGCCAAGCGGGTAAGGTGGTCCTTGCGCTTATCCGGGTGCAGGGCATCTTGTCTTAGCAGGTTCCCTTATGGGAGCACCTTCTCCTTATTAGATGGTGCCTTTTATATCTTTGCCCTTTGGGGATGTTGCCTTGCCATTAGGGGACCACTTGCTATCTGCAACCAGGGAGAAAATACTGAAAGGGGAGTATGTGGACATCTTTTCTCTTCTCGTTTGAGAGTTGGAGAAAAAAGATAAGGAGGAATTGGATGAGAAACTTGTTAGATAGTCAAAATAACTTGCGAATAGAAGAAATGGACCAAATGGATTGGTGGCTGAAGTGCCAAATAAAATCCATACACCAAAAAGACAAAGAATTCGGCTTCTCTAAACAACTAAATGAGATTGAGCAAATTATTCAGACGGACCGGAAATTAATTTCCAAAATCTATGAATGGTTACTTAAAGAGAAAATGCAAGGAGAAGTGGTAAAAGAAACTTGGGTTAAATGGTTGAGGGACTTTGGCTATACTATCCCCTTAGAAGAATGGGAGAAGTTGTGGAAAAGGAATGTAAAGTTAATTAAGCCGGCTCAGTATAAAGAAAATCTCTATAAAATGATTTATCGCTGGTATTTAACGCCAGATCGACTGGCTAAAGCCCATTCCAGTTATTCCGATAAATGCTGGAAGTGCAAAAAAATAAAAGGGTCAATATTCCACGTCTGGTGGAATTGTGAGCACGCCAAAAAGTATTGGGCGTTAATTAGTACCTGGATTCAGAAAATTTTGAAAATCACAATACATCATTCCCCAGAATTTTTCCTTCTAAATGTCTGTAGAGAGACTTTTCCGGCTAATACAATCAAGGTGTTAATGTATATTGTTACTGTGGCAAGAGTATTATATGCGAAATACTGGAAGTCTCCAAATATACCTTCCAGGGAAGAATTTATTGTAAAACTTATAGAAGCTGCGGAACTTGATTTATTGACTACAAGGTTACGGGATGGCAATATACTTAAATGTGAAGAGACTTGGGAACCGATATTTCGTTGGGTTAGAAGTAAAGGTTTAGTAATGGATTAGCAGAAACATATAAAACTATTCTCTGTCTACTCCCGGGATGTAAGGGAAGATGTTTGTGAGGTGGGGGGAGACTGAATCTGAAGATGTGATTGTGGTATACGTATTATATGTTTATATGTTTATATGTTTAAATGTTTATATGTTTATATGTTAAATGTTATTATTTGTCTTTCACTCGGGTGCAATAAAATATTTAGAAAATGGGAAAAAAAAAAAGAGAAAGAGAAGGAGAAATTAAAAAAGCATAAGGTGGAGCGGACCTGGTCAAATTGGCTTCTGGGGTTTTGTATTAATGCTGGGGTGATTGCCCAGGCACAGTTGTGGTGGGCAGCTGCCCTTTTCCAATATTTGAATATAATTTATAAGGGCTACACAGCATTTAGCGGCCCTGCCTGGTTGCAGTACGATCAGGAATTTCGGATGAGGGCTGCCTTGTATCCATCTCTTCAGTGGGATCGTATCCATCAGCAGCTGTGGCTGCAGGTTATGTCCCCGGCTAGGCCTAACTTGGGTGATTGCTCGGATAGCGGTCACCTGGTGAGCAGGGCATCCACATCCTCTCCAACTTCATCAGGCTCTCCCCACGGTGCAGCAGGGCAGGTGGTTCAACCCTGCTTGCTCTGCTGGGAATTTGGCTCTCTTGGGGTGTGTAGCAGGAAGGCTTGCCAGTTCAAGCATGAATGTTCCATGCGCGGTGGGTCCCACTCCTTTGACAGCTCCTTTGTCCCAGAGCTTGGGGGCATAAGAATGCAAAGAAACATGGTGGGGGTGGAGGATCGTATCCGGCTAGAAAAGGATCCCAGCCTGATAAGGGTGAGACCTCTTAAGCATTGGCTGTCGAGGTACCCTGATAGTTTGATAGTTTGTATTTGTTGGAAGGTTTTAAAGTTGGTTTTAGGATCCCTTTTCAGGGGCCTCAAGTCCCATTTATGTCCGGAAACCTTAAGTCAGTTAAGGGTTTGTAGCAGGTTGTTAAGAGACAAGATTGCCAAGGAACTGGCGGAAGGTAGGATCTTGGGTCCCTTCTACATCCTCCATTGGGTACTCTTAGGGTTTTGCCATTGGGTGTGGTGCCAAACAAGGCACCTGGTGAATTTTGTTTGATTCACCATCTCTCCTTCCCTAGGGGCAGGTCTGTGAATGATGGGATTTCTGAGCACTTATGCTCTGTTAGGTATACCAGCTTCGACCAGGCTGTTGCCGTGGTGAGACACTGTGGGGTGGGTGCAGAGTTGGCAAAATGCGATATTAAATCTGCATTTCGCCTTCTGCCTGTGCATCCTGATGATTTTGAGCTTTTGGGGTTTTCTTTTGAGGACCAATTTTACATGGACAGAGCATTGCTTTTGAGTTTTTCAGCACATTCTTTGAATGGGCTGTGTGGGAGAAAGTGGGTTTACAGGACGTTGTTCATTATTTGGACAACTACCTTTTTGTGGGTCCCATGGGGACTGGGCGTTGTGGGCAGCTGCTGTCTGGCTTTATTTTTAGTTTAAACAATTTTATTGATAACATATGGTAACAATATCTAATTATATCATTACTATCTCTAACCCATATGATATTTTCCAATCCCCCCTCCCTCCATTACTAGACTCCCGCCGAGGTTATATACTTAAGTTCAGTTATAAAGATACCCTTAACCCATCAAAGTTCAATATCTTTCTTTTCTCATATTCATGTTAAAAAATTGTCCAATGTCTTTTTACATTCCACTCTTTCTCTATGTATCCTCTAAATTTCTTCCACTCCTTTTTAAACACATCCAAATCATAGTCTCTTAAAGTTCTTGTTAATTTGTCCATCTCACTCCATGATAAAACTTTCACAATCCAATCCCATTTCTCTGGTATTTTTTCTTGCTTCCACAACTGTGCATACAATGTCCTAGCAGCTGAGAGCAAATACCAAATTAGAGTTCTATCTTCTTTTGGAAATTTTTCCATTTGTAATCCCAGCAGAAAAGTCTCTGCAACTTTCTTAAAGTTGTATCCCAAAATTTTAGAAATTTCTTGTTGTATCATCTGCCAAAACTTTTTCGTTTTTTCACAAGTCCACCACATATGAAAAAAGAACTTTCATGCTTTTTACATTTCCAACATCTATCCGACATCTTTTTACTCATCTTTGCCAGTTTTTTTCGGAGTCATATACCACCTGTACATCATCTTAAAGCAGTTCTCTTTAATACTCTGACATGTTAATATTTTCATCGAGTTCTTCCAAAGATACTCCCATGTATCCATTTGTATTTCTCTGTTCACATTAATTGCCCATTTAATCATTTGAGATTTTACTGCTTCTTCTGTAGACCATTTCTGTAGACCATTTCAATAATAATTTATATACTTTCAATATTAATTTTTCGGTATCTCCAAGCAGAACCCTTTCCAATTCTGTTTGCTCACGTCTAATTCCAACAGATTTAATATCATTTTCCATCAAGCTTTTTATTTGTTGCATTTGAAACCAATCATACTTATTATTTAACTCTTCTGCAGATTTTAATTCAACTTTATCACCTTGAATCTTTAGCAGTTGATTATATGACATCGCTCTTTCTTCATCAGATTCAGCTGTTATTTTTATTACTTCTGCTGGCACTATCCAAAGCGGCTTTCTCTCATCACCATATTTCTTATATTTTATCCAAGTGTTTAGTAAGCTATTTCTAATATAGTGGTGAGAAAAAAAAAATCCATCTTATTTTTCCCATAATACATATAAGCATGCCAGCCGAATTTATTCCCATGAGCTTCTAGCCATAAAACATTGAAATCACCCATCAACAAAATCTGGTCATATGACATTTTGTCCAACTGTCGATTAATGTCTTCGTTTTTGTGGTGAATTCAGTCCGTTTATATTCCAAGATAGTAACTTGTACTCCATTATGGTGCAGAGTCTTTATTCTCTTCAAAAAAGCTACACATCTCTTGTTCATTCCTTATTGTAACCCTTCTTCCATGTTGTTCAAAACCCAGACCCTTGGGTAATATCCATCTGTATCTTGTGCCCTCTGCACGCAGCTTCTCAGTTAGTCTCTTGTATTTCTTCCTGTCATTAATCACTTGTCTTGGTAACTCTTTCATTATTTTCACTCTACTTCCTTCTATTGTCCAGGTTTTTTGAAAACTTTTGTTTAGAATTTTTCCTGCCATATCCTTGGACCTTAGTCTTATAACAATGTCTCTTGGCAGGCCTTTGTCTTTTGCATATGCTGAATTAACTCTGTAGACACTATCCAACATATTTCTAATTTTTTCAGGATCTTCCTCTAAATAGTCAGCAATGATTTTCACCATATAATCCATTAAATCTGTCTCCTCCCCTTCCGGTAGTCCTCTCAGACGCACTTGGGTTTCCATTAATCTGCAGTCATGGATTGTAACCTTCTCTTGGAGTTTTAGCAATGTGGAAGCATGTATATCCACTTTCTCTTCAACCTCCTTGACTCTGTTTTTAACCATACCTAGTTCATCTTTAAAATCTTCAACTTCTTTTTTAAGATCTCCAATATCTTTTTAAAGATCTTTTTAAAGAGCTGTTATCATTTTCTCCACACCCTTCATAATCCTGGCTTCCATGGTATCAAATTGGCTTTGCATTTTATCCAATGAGTGAGACCTTGCACGAGTTAATCTTCCTTCTGACATAACCCCCCCTTCCAAACTCAAAAGGTCTCAAAATCAAAATTCGGCACCAAGTCCAATAGCTTAGAACTTGCTATTAAAATAAGACTAATTTCGTTTTTCTCCTACCTTCCTGGGCTGAGATATTGATTTTTAACAAATTTGGCAATTTTCCCCCTTTCAAAATGGCGATCGTATTTTCTCTATGGTTAAAAATTCCTAGCAAGGACCTCCTTTTTGGTCTTGGTCTTCTCTCCTTCCTGGTTCACATTCACCAGCTATCGCGGTCTTTATAATCCTTGTTATATTGGCTGTTAGAACACCATCAGCTTTCACTTCCTGGGTCACAATGTTCAGCTCTCATTCTCCAAATATCGCAGTCTTTGAATGCTTGTTATGTTGATTGCAAGTACAGAACGAAAACACAGAAGCCTACGTCACTGACCACAGGTATTCATAACAATTTCCTTCTTTTCCAAATTCTCTTAAAGCTTTTAAATTGACAGAGTCCAAATTAAACAGTCTCTTCTCTCCCTCTTATTTCGTCCCTGCTCAGGCTTTTTTCAGCTTCTACTGTTATTTAGATTAGCTTAGAAATGTCCCGGAGTGGAGATAAAGATCAAAATACCTTAGCGGCTATGTTCTTTCACCTTCGGTCTTCCTGTTCTTTTAAATGCATATCAGTCCCAAAAGAGAATGACCTCCAAACATGCTTAAGCCAATTGAATGGCTCTTAATCCTTTGTAGATGCTGAAAGACGCTCCCCTTCCTTGCCGGTTCTGCAAAGCCTCAAAAAGATAACCTTCATTGTCAATTTTAAGCTTAGATCAACGGCTCCAAGTATTCTGGCGTCATCTTGGTCAAATCTCTAACTGAGAGATTTGGGCAGAGAACCCCAAAAAGGTTCTTTACTACCATGAACAAAGGATTAAGTTCCCCCCTTATTCAGAGGGCTGCAGCTCTGTTGAAAACTCAGACCGGAAGTCAACTGCTGTCTGGCTTTATTGAGCTGGCGGCAGAGCTTGGGGTCCCTTTGGCTCCAGAAAAAATGGAAGGTCCGGCCCAAAAGCTGACCTTTTTGGGGATTTAGATTGATACTGTTGTGCAGTTGTTCAGGGTACCTCTTCAGAAAATAGTTGAATTG